>NC_089490.1:386088557-387288557 GCF_036850765.1 Saccopteryx bilineata | reverse complement strand
AACATCATTCAGACTTAAATATAAATAAAACGGAAATAATGTAAGTTATTTACTCTTTCTCTACGGTCCGGAAGCAAATGGCCCACGGACTAGTACCAGTCCATGGCCCTGGGCTTGGGGACCACTGGATTGTAATACATGAGAATGTTTTATATTTTTAACGTTATTATTTTTTTTATTAAAGATTTGTCTGTGAGCCAGATGCAGCCATCAAAAGAGCCGCATCTGGCTCGCGAGCCATGGGTTCCCGACCCCTGTTCTAAGTTAAAGAGACTCCAGCCAGGTCCACTGTTGCCCCCGCACAGCATTGCAATCCTGAGTGTGTCAGTCTGACCCTTCGGTCTGTCACCAGCTCTGGAGTCGTCTCATTCGCATAAAATGCCAAAATGTCTCACTGCAGAACTCAACGCTCAGTCTGCAGATTAAATCCAACACTGCAAAATTTTCTAAAATACAAATGACACATATAGATCATCAAGACCTGCTCATATTAACCTGAAAGTTAAAAATACTTCAATGCATACATGGACTTCAAGTACCTGGCAAGAAAACACTTGCTCCTTTCAATAAAAAGCATTGGAATCTGAAAGATAACAAATGAACTACTCCCCTATTATTAAATTCCTTAACAAAATGGGAAGTACACATTTAAATATAACAAATTAGCCAGTAAGGTACAAGGAGAGAGGTGACTGCCCAGTCAGAAATGGTGCCCATGAAGCCACTTCTATACCGATCCTGGTCTGATTCAGTATTAAAATCTTGGAGGGAAGATAAATGAATACGTGGTTGTTGTCTTACAGTCTCAAGAACATCAGCTCAGAATTACAAGATTATGTTATTATAAAATTAAAAATTATGCCATGACAAAAATAATTATGCAACTCCAAATTTTCTCGACCTCTTCAGAGCTAAGGGAGACAATATATAAATATATAATAACCTACGTTAATATTTTAAATATAGGCAGAAATCCTATGGATTAGTTTAACTCTTACTAAAGACTCAAAAATAATGAATTCTTTTCTTGGTTTTTTTTTTTTTTTTTTTAAGTGAGAGGGGGGAGATAGACTCCCGTATGCACCCTGATCGGGATCCAGCCAGCAACCCCCGACTGGGGCCAATGATCAAATCAACTGAGCTATACTCAGCATCCGGGCCAAGGCTCAAACCAATTGAGCCACTGGCTGTGGGAGAGGAAGAGAGAGAGAGAAAGAGGAGAGGTAGGGGAAGAGAAGCAGATAGACACTTCGTATGTGTGCCCTGACTGGGGCTTGAACCCGGGATGTCCACACACCCGGCCGACACTTTAATCTATTAAACCAATTGGCCAGGGCCAAAAACAATGAATTCTTTACCAAACATAACAACACTTGATAATTTACAAGTTACTGTTTGTAAACAAACCTAGATATTTTCCTGAGTAGGTAATAATGAATTCAAAATGCCTGTACCACATTTCTTATAATGGGTAATTATTTCTCAAAAATGCTTCACAAATAGTCCTACCACGTGGGAAATCAGCCCCAAAGAGTCAGACAATTCTTATACAGGCTGCAAACTAATATCTAACACTTTATTACAGAGGACACTTTCTGAAGCAACGCCCCTCATTGGGGACTCACTGTGATATGAGGGAGTGATCCATGATTACCGTTAGAGGCAGCTAATGGATACCCAGAGGGAAGCGGACCACTCCATCCGCCCGGCCCTCTCCAAAGCAGTGCAACAAAGATTAGTCATCATCATCATATGTTTATTGAGAACTTCCAGAATATTTACTTGTTAAGTATTTTAATAAGTTTGTTAAAATTATACCATAAGCAATAGCACCCAGTTCACTAAACTTAACTAATGGCAAGATATCTATCTATTTAGTCCCAAGAAATGTATAAAAAAAAGCAGTTGGGCCGGTTCGAAACCCTGGGCTTGCCTGGTCAAGGCACATATGGGAGTTGATGCTTCCAGCTCCTCACCCCCTTCTCTCTTTCTGTCTCTCCTCTCTCTCTCTCCCTCTCCTCTCTAAAAAAAATGAATAAATAAAAAAAATTAAAAAAAAAAAAGTAGTTGTATCACTTTGGAGTCTGGGGCATTTTATTTTGTTTTATTGTTCATTTGGTTTTTATATCTAATTACCCTCCCCACAGGAGCTACACAAGTAATAAAACAAACCAGTATTTTTTATTGTTTGCTCAATGAAAATCGTCAGTCCTAGACCAACAGCTCTAAATTTCACTAACTTACAACAAAAATGCCTTGCTTTTTGCCTCAAGTTAAATGACTCTTAAATTGAACACACTTGCAAAACTGCTCGTGTCCAAAACTATTTGAAAAAGGAAAAGCAGTGAGTTCGTGCCAACAGGGCACAGAGGAGTTAAAATATGTATCCATCGGATTTTCCTTATCTCTAGCAACCTCCTCCTAAAAGCTCCAGTTAGGAGAAAAGAGCAGGCAGATAGAAAGGCTGTCGCCAGGGCCTCGCCCTCCCCCCACCCCTCTGGAAACCAAGGCCAGAGCTGAGACGGAGGGTAAGGATGCACTCTCTGAAATGCCTGGAAAAACATTCTGGTCGGGAGATGCCAGAGAGTTTGAAGCTCCCATCAAGCTGCTGGCCTGGGTCCAGGTAATGGCTTTTCCTTCCCCTCAGCTGTCTGCTGCAAGGGTTTTCCAGCAAAGAAAGGAACGAAGAGGTAGCGGAGAGGGAGGAACAGCTTCCAGTCCATTCTCACCGAGAGGGTGAAAAGGGCCAAGCGTTGCAGGCTGACATTTATAGAGGGCAGGAGTTTCCACTGAGCACTCCGGAGGATTACTGGGGGTTAGCAATCTGCTCGAAAAGGGGCAGCAAAGCAGACTGATGAAAGTCCCTTTAAATTTGATAACAGTAATGCTGTGGACACAGAGACAGCAAGCTGGAGCTGGCAAAGACATGTGAACAGAGGTCTAGCCAGTCAGACAGCCTTTAGGAAAAAAACTGCATTATAAACCTGGCTCTTCAGGGCTGCCCAACTCACTTGGTGAAGCTTGAAAGGACCAACTGTCAACAGAGCGGTGTTTCTAATCAGGGGATGAAAACAAAAGCCCTTGCTTAACCCTCACTGCCCTGCCCCTACCAACCAAGGGAAATTGATCCCGCCAATGGTGACATTCCGGACCTGCAGAGGTTAAGTATCTTGCTAGTCTTTTACCTCCAAATCACAGCCGCACCACCCAATCCCTTCTGCCTGGCATTTTTCTTCAATTTTAATATCAGAAGTTTCACACGCCTGCCTGAGCTCCTGGACTCGGCAGAATGGCCCATATAGCTGTCAGCAAACTGATAAGAACTTTAAAATTACTCCACAGGGCCTCTTTAAAAAGAAGAGCCAAAGAAGCCCATAAAGCAAGAGGGCAGGGGCCACGGAAACCAGCCGCTCACACTGTTTTAACGTGGCATTAAAATGAGCTGCAGATTTATGGCAGTGTGTTAGCCCCTGGCCCAAATCATCTGGGATGAGGCTCTCATCTCTGCTCTCCAGCGGGATTTCAGATCTGGGCTGGAGCCGGCTGGACAGGAGAGGGGGCAGAGAGGCAGGGGTCGCCGGAGGAAGAGAGGAAGAAAGGGAAGAGGAGCACCAGGAAAATCCCAGACGGGAACGCCTTCTCCTTTCAGCAGGATGCGACCACCAGCTAGCTCTAAAAATATCTGACTGGTCCTCTTAACTTCACATAAAAATTTCCTTTATTTTTGGTTCATACCCAGTAGATTCTGATTCTTCAGCGGTTCACCACCTAAATGTCATTCTGGTTTTAACTTTTCTCTGCAAGTTTACTTTTAAAAAATTCTTTAATTCAAAAGATGAATAAAATCATGATTTGGCAGAGAACACATTAGAAGAAGGGAAAAAAGACTTAGTATAAGTTTTTTCTTATTGGAAAGAAGAAAAAGTAACAGTTCTTTATCCAAGTGTACCAATGAATTTTTTTTAAAGGCCAGCTAGAAAAAACCACTGATTTTAATAAGCCATTCTGATCCGAAGAGAAAAACAGAGAGGTGAACCTCATTCCATGTCAAGATGTAGAAAGTATCCCAGAACCCACAGGAATAAATTCTGTTTCCAGTTTCCAAGCCCAGAAGCAGAGGCACCATCCAGTCATGTTGGTAATTCGCTGTGGTTCCTCAAGACCAAGCTCCATACCAGGAGGCTCCTTCCCTCCCAGAGTGCAACCTCAGAGCCAGGCGGGGCTCTCCCGGTCCCCACAGCGTGAAGGACAGACCAGGAGCTCGTGCTTTAAGTAACTGACTTCACTGAACTCTACAACCGCTCGGTGGTATTATTAGTCCCAGGGCTGAGTTAAGAAAAAAACTGAAGCTTGGAAAAGTCATATAACTTGCCCAAAGTCACAAAGCTGGTACACAAACAGCACAGCTGACGCTATGAACTCATCTTTCTCCGACTCAGAAGCCCGTCATGTGCTTTGCACTCCCACTGTTTTTCAGAATGTTGGACTAGGACCCACACTAAGAAACACATAAGCACATTTTATACTGCAACTTACTACACACACATATATGTAACTGAAACGAAGTTTTCAGGAAATATTTACCCTTACTATGTAATAGGATGGTATTTTCCTTTCTATTATATTTCATTTTTAAAAAATAAGATGCCAGTCATGAACCACTGATTTAAATTCATGGGTAACTAATGAATCACGGCCCTCAGTCTGGAAAATATTGCTGTGACAATGAAAAAGAAATCATCAGGCTGGGAGTCAGGACCTGGGTTCCAGCTGGGCTCGGTCCGGCCCTAACAACATCACTTAAACTCTGGGGCTCACTTGTGATTTGTAAAATATGAGGAAAGGGTTGAATATTTTCTAAGGTCCCTTCTTCCAGCTCTTTGATTTTTTTTTTCTAAATCTCCTTAATTGATCCTGCTTTCCCTTTCATCACTCATCTTTTCATTACTCTTTACTTGTCATTTACTATCCTTTCCTTCTAATTCTCTACAGAGTTCTCTGCTGGTATTCAAAGTCTCCCCGCCCCCAGCGCCTCCATCTTACCTACTGAGACTTCCTCACAGAAGCTCCCCCCCAAGGTCAGGGTGCTAATAACAGAGCGAGCACCATCCTCTCTTCTGATCTGAGACTACCCAGTGTTGAATAAGCCTTTCACCTCCTGATCCATTCCTGACCCCCTCCCCCACCAGGAACAACACAGCACTTCAGGCATTTCATCTGTATATAACTGTACTGTCCCCATCAGCCTTGAGGGCTTTCTTAAAGACAGGATCCCCCCCCCACTTTTAAATCTCCCTCAACATGCCCGTACAACCAGCAATAAAGCTGGCGCTTAAGACATATTTGGTTTGCATTAGAAATTAATGCCTAGCCTGACCTGTGGTGGTGCAGTGGATAAAGCATCAACCTGGAAATACTGAGGTTGCCGGTTTGAAACCTCAGGCTTACCCAACCAGGATACATATGAGAAGTAACTACTACAAGTTGAAGTTTCCTGCTCCTCCCCCTTCTCTCTTTCCTCTCTAAAATGGATAAATAAAATCTTTAATAAAAAAAAAAATTATAAAGAAATTAAGGCCTCGCCTGACCTGTGGTGGCACAGTGGATAAAGCATCAACCTAGAACACTGAGGTCACCGGTTCAAAACCCTGGGCACATACAGGAAGCAACCATTCTGAGTTGATGCTTCCTGCTTCTAACCCCTTTCTCTCTCTCTCTCCCCCCACTCTCTAAAAATAAATAAATAAAATCTAAAAAAAAAAAGAAATTAAGGCCTATAATTCTCTTAAATTTAGAGAAGAGTTAGGCAAGCTGCTCCAGGAAAAGTCATAAGAACAATTAACACTGGCGTCCCAGTGAGATAAGGGAGCACTCACAGACTTGCCCCGGACAGGGGTGCCATGGCTGCCAAGGAAAGCAGCTTATGGTTCCTCCATCTGGGCTGCGAGGACTTAAATCTCAGAAGCCATTCAAAATAACTGCAAATCAGCCCAAACCTTAAAGACAAAAAAATTTATTTACAGGCCCTAGTGCACTATAAATTTAAGACAGTTCTATTAAAGAGCTTTTCTTGGCTTCTCATCAGATACTTGGCAAAAGCCTTTTTCCAATAGGTTCTTAATACTAAAGTTGGGGGAAAATGTTAAAACACATAGAATACCCTTCCTTAAGAGTTCCAATTAAAGGAGTCCTTATTTTATCCGCTTTAAACAACACGCAGCGGCCAGTCTCCTTCACAATATGGATTTATGCATTCAGGGAAACCCAAACACAGAGTATACAGTGTTTTTGAAAAATATGAAATTCAAATATCCCATAAATTGATTACACTCATCCCCAAGGCTCTCCCACTGGCCAAGAAGCAGGGCTTTGTATCAGAACCATGGCTGTCTGTTCCACAGGAAGAACTCCAGGGATCGGGTCAGTGTGTTCGTTTAAGGGTAAGCAATCCAATACCTTTTTCTCAGGCAAGTACAAAAGCAGAAGCGCAGCTTGGCGTGGCAGGTTGGGAGTGGAGTGTGGGGGAAGAAAGGGAGGCAGCAGTATCAGGCATTTTATAAAGCCTTGAGAGCTCAGTTCACATATATAAAAAATTCTCAATTTCATAGTGGGGGGGGGATGAGAGTGACAGGCATTACAATATCAATCCTGGAAATTAGAAGTGAAATCTCTTCCACAGTCTTTGTAATATATTTCCAGGGAGGTGTCCAATCTAAATGTCTCAAGTAATCACTGCTTAAAGACTAATAAGCAGTTAGCTTGAATTATTGGGAAGTGCATCCTGAATTTTCGCCTCAATCCAGGCCACACAGTAATTTAAATAATGTGTGTGCAGCAGAAGTGGTTGCGCTTCCCTGTCTGTCCCTCACATATTGTGCGGTCTTGGGAGGATTACTTTACGTCTCTTTATCTTCAGTTTCTTCACGTTAAAAAAGTTCACCTGACTCTTCCAACTGTCTATCTCACTATCCCAGTTCAAGAATTCGCTTAGTAAACTGCTGTGTATTGGGGATGGGGCGGTGAGGGAGAAGTGGACACAGATTGCTATCTAACTGTCCATGGACATAACAGTCAGGCTGCCAGCAGAAGGAACTTCTCAGAGAATACATCTTTCTGGACTGCTGACGTTCCTAGACATCTGAGGGTTTACACCTTTAAGTGAATCACAAAAACACTTCTTAAAAGTAAAAACTTAAACATTTTAGGTAGAAAACTTTATAAAATGTATGAGCCAATATTTTCATATATTTACTAAACCATTTAGGCCCTGGCTGGTTAGCTCAGTTAGAGCAGTGGTTTTCAATGGCTGGCCTGTGGACAGGTCCACCAGAAATTTCGCAATGGCCCACGAAAGAGTTAACCTCTCTGCTATTGTATGAAGATTACAGACCCAATGCTCTTAATCAAACTTGCTTATACTCAGGGTAATTTCTGCCTTAGCAATCCCTGAAATAATTCTCTTATTTTCACCAGATCCCAAGTGTAAAAAGGTTGAAAGTTAATGGGCTAGACTAGAGCATCGCCTGAAACTCCAAGCTTGTGGATATGATCTCCAGTCAGGGCACATATGGGAAGTGATAAAAAAACACACAACTAAGTGGAACAATAAATGAAAAAATGAATGCCTCTCTCTGTCTCTCTCCCTTCCTCTTGCTGTCTCTCTAAAATCAATCAAAAAGAAAATTTAAACCAGTGGTTTTCAACCTCTGGTGCCATGGTGCCGGTCCACCAGAAATTTTGAAATGCAAGCTAACCACCCTGGTGTTGTGGACCAGCACAAGGTTTCTGGCAGACTGAAGGTCAAAAATCACTGATTTAAACCTTTGTTTAAAGATACAAGGGCATCACAAGAAATAGCAATTTCCATATTTCCTCGACTTGAAGGATCAATAACAGCTTTAGGAGGAAGAAAAAAAAACTATATTCAATGTTCAAACTGATGTAAGAGTCAACTGGATGTCAGAAAACCAAAATATGAAAAACAAACAAACATCACTTCTTTGAATTAAAAGGTTGTGCCATCTTACAATGATACACCTGAATACAGTGACACAGAGAAGCCAGCAAAGCTGTCCACTGTACATCCAGTGTGTGGAGAGACGAGTTTTTCCGCCTTCTCAATTCATGCCAGACTGGCAGGGGAACCATCTCAGACTCTCTCTTGCAGTCTCTCATCCCTTCAAATGTGAGACTTCCACACTACGATGGCTATGGAAACCGGGCAATCCCCTGTGCTGAAATCATGTAGTATAAGCAAGAGAAAGCGAGAGCCTAGTTTCAGGGCTCTCCTGGGGATGAGGTGCACGGGCTGTGTGCACACACACCTGCTCTTCTGCGTCTGGTCTCTGCGGCCGCTCTGCTCGCTCCTTAACCACAGCAAGGCCTAACTACAGGCCTGGCAGGTGATGGCACCGCATGCCTGGCTTTATTTTCTCAAGTAGAAGCGTCTTGTCTTTTACCTAATGGGCCCATTTCTTCAAGTACACCCCTGTAGCCCAACTATTTGGTACACGAGGCAGGGAACTACAAAGGCAAACTGAGCTGAGTCAGTGCAACAGGCTGAAGAGAAACTGGCATTTTAACTCACCCAAGCGTTAAAGGTGAGAGAAAGATGCTGAATGTTTCTGCCACCTCAAAGGCTCCCAGTCAATTGAGTACAAAGAAGAGTTCAAAGGCAAGGCAGGCTCCTGACCACCTCCCAATGTGGCTGAGGTTAGAGGTCACTGCTGGTGGAGCCACTGACCAATAAAACAACCTTTGGAAACTCCACTCAACAGATAAACTGGGGATCCACTTACACCTTCTCCCCTATCCACACAAACACTTCTAACTACAGTCTAGTGTCGTTCCAGCCTCCCAAGGTCCTAGATTGCTTTCTTTCTCACTGTGATTCAAGGGAGAGTGGGATATGAATGTTCCATTTGACTATAGAAAATATTCAGTTGCATACTTCTTCCTGCCTTCCGTTGTGAGAAAGATGACTGACGGGACTCCATCTTTAAGGCCTTCCACAAATGCTGCCTCTCCAATAAATCGATCCTTGTCTCACACTTCTTCCTTCCATTTCAGACCCCTCGTGTACTTCAGGAAATCTGCACCATCTTTCTCAACTTTCTTTGTGCTTCTGCCCATATGTCCACAAGATGACTGTTAGACCTTTGCAAGTGAGGATCACAGATTTCTTATTACCTCCCTTCAGCTCCCCTGGGGAAAAAACAATTAACACTGGGCTTCACTAAATTTAGCTCAGAGGACAATAAAAAGCCAACTGATACTGTTATAACTATCATCCTCTGTTAACTGGAGGAACTAGCTTTTAACCTACCCACAAACAAACAACGATAAGCCGCTCCGAGCCTTTCCAATGCCACACACACCACACGCTCGTTGTTGCCCTTCAGGAACAAGTAACAGAGCCAGAGGTTGTACTTTTCTTCAAAATCTTAGCTTAACCTCAGCTCTTACTTACCTTAGGTTCTAGCCTCATGTTTAACATTGTGGCTGCTTCACTACCACACCTAAGGGGAAGAGGAAAATGTAACTCCCTCTTGTCGGGCACAACGTGTTGCAGCCTTGCGTGGCGCGTGGTCACCCCCAAGTCACGGTCAGACTCTGACCATGGTGTGCACGGGTCAGATCGTAGCCTTCCTGCTTCTGAACTCTAAGCTGCAAAATGGTGCCATGATACTTCATCCCCACGATTCCACTCGATATTCTTGCGGTCGGTTCAGAAGCTTTAGCTCTATCCGTTCTAGGAGGGAAAAAATCCTGTGCTAAGCACTCCTTCTTCCTCGTCTGAAAGAACTTGTCCCTAAAGTGGCTATGAGAACAATGTCAGTGAACCAGCAGAGCAGCTCATGCCATTTAGGATTAAGGATTTCTTGGAAACACGGAAAAGGTCAGAAGGAAAATGAGTTACTTAAAAGTGGATGGAGACCTCTGCTGGCCACAGCTGTCCATGCAGCTCCTTAAGCTTGTTCTGCGGGGCTCAGAACTGAGGAAAGAGCTCACCACTCTGTTCCTCAGTCTCAGGTCACTCTGGCACCAATCAGCAGCTCAATGGCGTCACCTACCAAGGCAACGAGTTTTTACCTAAAAGTTTATGCCTGTCTTACAAAAAGATCCAAATTTGACCTCCACAAAGAGAATTCACTAAAGTGAATGCTGTTTGTTGTTATTCCTGCCAAGGCCAGGTTTAACTGATGGATGGTAAACAGAGGGCAAAATGTCTGGCGTCATCTGGAGAGGGTCCTACAGAACAGAAGAACTCTCCCTACCAAAAGAACAATTTCGTCCCACAGGGGACATCTGGCAATGTCTAGAGACATCTTTAGTTGTCACAAGTTGGGATAAGGGTATGCTACTGGCTTCTAGTGGCTAAACCTAGTCATCCTGTCTACCTATCTGGGAATTACTTCAACTAGATAATCTCACCTCTAGTAGAGATCAGTCCAGTCTAGAAATGTGGGGCTGGGAGAAGAAAAGAGGTCATTTCTGGAACACAGAATGCTCAGAGAAAGGGAAGCCAGACTAAACGGGGCACTGCAGTAGACAGGGTGCTTCAGGTCTGAAAGTAGCACAGAGAAAATGAGCATCAGAAAGCAGAAGAAAGATTTAGAAAGGGAGGCAGGAAGGTGCCACAACTGACCTTTTGCAAGTTGACATCAAGTAGGGTATCAGCGCCAGAGGAGGTAAAGCGCCCTCATGACTAGAGGTGTTCAGGAGAAGAGATGACCTTCATTATTAGTGTTGTCAAAGAGAGTAACAGTCCTGCTAAGGACAAGAGTTTTATAGAATTTTCAAACAGCTGAACGGAAAATGAGAAATGACCTGGCCAACCCCTTCATTTCACAAATGAGGAAATGAAAGCCCAGGCGCTTTGGTGACTTGTCATAGCCACACAATTAATCGGGACAGAGCCAGGGCTCAAACCCAAGTCTTCTGACTCCAAGTGTGCCTCTTTGAACCCAAATAACCTGAAAGTATGCTGTTTGAAATGACGTTTATTCACTCCTTCTCAAAGGCTCTATGATTCTGCATCTGCCACTGAAAATGACCAGCAGGCGTGTCTCAGACCTGGGGTTCCCACCACGCGCCTGTGTGACTGCGGCATCTGTGAGCTAGCCCGAACCAGACCCTGCTCCAGAAACCAAAGGCTTCTCTCTCCGGACCCGAAGGGGGTGGGTTCTCCCCGGTCTTTCTTCTTAGACTAAAGTCTGGTAAAAAAGGTGGCATCTCATTGAGCAGGTGATTCCCTAGTTATGTTAACAGACTAAAGAGAAACACAAAGAGCACAAACACCAGGACTCTTGAAACAGCACTTCCTTCCACACAAGTTGAAAGAACCACAGGTTTAGATCAAGATTCTAGAGAGTTCTAGACTTATTTTCTCACTTGCTAAAATTCAAATGATGTCAGCAGTAAAGTAATAACTAGGAAGCCTGACACTTCAAAAGAACACGAGTATGCTGTGAGAAATCGACGGGGAGGCGGAAACCAACCTGTGATTTGTTTTCAAATCAGAATGCCAAACCGTGTGCCAGATGAGGCTGCCGAGGCCCGGAGAAGGCAAGCCCTCGGCCTTCAGAACTAGTCACCAGCCACCTGGCACTCAACACAGGCAGCCTGAAGTAAGGACCGACAGACTTCCTTACTGTGTGACATGATCCTCTTTGGTTGGGTTTAAGAAGCTCAGTACCATAATAAAGAGGGTGGCCTGAACACATCCACTAACTTCCAATCTTTCCTAAAACCCTAAAACGACATTCAAGAGGAATTTCTTTAAATTAAGGCATAATAGGCCCTGGCTGGTTTGCTCAGTTGACAGAGCGTCAGGCTGGCATATGAACGTCCCAGGCTCAATTCCTGGTGAGGGCACACAAGAGAAGTGACCGTCTGCTTCTCTTCCCTCCCTCTCCCCATGCCCTCCCTCCTCCCCTCCTGCAGGCGATGGCTCAATTGGTTTGAGCACAGGCCACGGGCGCTGGGATAGCTCAGTAGATTCAAGCATCAGCACCAACAGGGGTTGCCGGGTGGGTCCCAACTAAGGCTCATGCAGGAATCTATCTCCCTAAAAAAAAAAAAAATTAAGGCACAATCGCTCTAAGATAAAGAGGATGGCAGACGAGGCTAATAGCAAGACCATGTGGAAGCTGAAAAGCAGGAAGAACGGTAGCTGACCCTACAGGCCCATGAGAGCTGCACCCTAGATCAGCGGAGAGAGACCCAAGTTCCGCTGCAGAACCCCAAGGGGGGGGAGGGCAGGGCTAAAGACAGGACAGGACTGAATGTATTTACGAAGCGGTTAGAAGCCCAGACCCCCCCCCCATTCCACTCATCCAGATGACCGCCCTGCCCCGCCCTGCCCTCACCCAGACACGCCCGAGACCCATTCTCCCGAGACCCAATCTCTGGACAAGGGCAAATACAGGCACTCTGCCTGAGGGGAGTGGAAACGGAATCTGTGGGACAGTCACGTACCTAATGCTGAGAACCCACCAAACATTTAAGCCCAACTTAATTTCTTTTCAGGAGAAAGGGAAGCAGGACTAAATGGAACACCCCGTAGAGTGCCCTGGTCAGTAGAGAGCAGCCCAGGGAAGGGGCGGCGGAGGTGGACGAGGACTTGGAAAGGGAAGCAGGAGCGTGGGGATGTCCGAGGGGAAAGGAACGGAGAGCCTAGGCCAGCGTATACGACAACGTCCTCAAGGTGAACGGCCACTCAGAAGAACCGCCCCGTGATGCCCAGGGGTCCGTGGTTGTCTTAACCACCAAAACTATCATGTACTGTGAAAACAACCTTCCAAAAAGGCTCAGCTTTGCGCCCTGAACACACCGCCAGGGTCTGCCCTAAAATCGCAGTAGGCTTACCTCAGAAGCATTTTTACTTCGGAGAGTTTCTATAGCAAACCTTACCTGACCACTTACTCGGCACTGTTTCCCTCCCGTCTGGTCCGGTGACGGAGGGGGGAAGGGAAGCCGCTCCCGCCCCCCGCCCCCCCCGCTGCCGTCGCTCTGTGCCCACGCGGTCCAGGCCACCCTTGACACCCCAGGTCACCTCCCCGACAGGGCTGCGTGGCCTCTTACCTGCCTCTGCATCTCTTCAATCTGTCTTTGGGGAATGCTCTGCAAAATACTGTACACATCTGCCATCTTCTCTTCTGGCACAACCACGGACGCTCTGGAGACAGTAGGAGAACAATGTACAGACATTACACCCCCCACAGAGCACTGCTCCACGCATGGTCTGGTTTATACTCACAAGCAGAAACAACACACCTCCCTCAGCCCCCTTCCTGCCGGTGAGCAGCCCTGCTCCTCCCTTCCTCGTGGCCGCCCTTCTCAAAGGGGCTCTCGCACTGCCCCCAGCTCACCCCCCACACACTCCACACCCGTCTTCTGTCCGCTCCAGCGAGCTCCAGCCACACGGGCGCCCTTCAGGCACCCGAACACACCCGGCTCTGCCCACCACAGGACCTCTGCGTGTGACGTTCCACCCACCCAGCACCCTATTCCTTACTCCCCACGCCCACTCTGAATTAGCCATGACTTCTCCTTTAGCTAGGCTGCCTACCAGACCCATTCATGCACTCCGCATGGATTTACAGAGAACTTCTCAGGAGCTAGGTGCCGGCACATGACAGTGGACAAAGCAGGCAGGGTGGCCGGGGGTGAGAGAGCTGTGACAGGACCTGAGGGAAGAGCGTCAGAGCAGAAGGACCAACAAGTGGAAGGCGGAGACGGCAGTGTGACAGGAATGTTCCAGCAACAGCAAAGAGGCCAGCGCAGCTGGCGAGCAGGAGAGAAGACGGAGGGGCCCAGGAGGTGAAGAGAAGCGGGGTAGGGAGCGTCACAGCAAAGCAGACAGGGCCCGTAGGCCACAGTGGGCTTTCACCAAGACAGAAGGGCCGTAGGCGGTTTTAGGTAAAGCATGCCACAATCCGATTATGTTCTAACAGGATCACTGCTGAGTGTTAGAACACACTGCCACCTGCGAGAGCGGGAGCAGGGGGACAGCTAGAGGCCACCACCAGGTCTGGGCAGGAGCTGCAACGAGGGAGGAAGTGATGAGAGTGATGGGGGGAGCCACAGGGCCTGCTGACAGACTAGACACAGTGGGTAAGGGAAAAGGGGCTCAGCCCTGCTTACCCTTCATGGCATTCAGCAGAGTTTGTAATTTACTTTGTACAAATTAATTTATTAACGTCTGAAGCTCCCTCCTCACAACAGACTAGTCCATCGGGATGGAAACCATGCCTAGTTCCACTCACCATCATATCCTGAGCATCTGGTACACTGCTTAGCACACACAGTTAGCACTTAATAAATATTTGTTAAATAAATACATGATTTCAACTACACAGATGCAAAAACTGAAGCTCAAAGAGGATTAAACGATTTGCCAAGATCACAAAGCTAGCCAGTAACAGAACTGGTTCTCTGAAGCCAGGCCTTCTGACTCCAAATCCAGAGCCCTTCCACCACTTACCCATAATTCAACTGCCCAAGCAGACCTAGCTTCTCATAAAAGTATCTTTTCGGACTCAGCTCAGGGTCCCTGCCTTTGTAAAGCCCTCAACATCTCCACGCCAGCAATCGTGCGCCTCTCACTCTTCTCTGAGCACCCCCCAGCCAGGGCTGTGGCTCATCGCAGTATCTGGTAATAACTGGTTTACTTGTCTGTCTGCCCCCAACAGACCGAGAGCTTCGCGGAGGTAAGGCCTGACCTTGATGTCTTTGTATCCCCATACCTGACACAGACCTGGCCAATGAAGGCACACATGTTTTCGTGGAGATATAAATGACTGGAAGTGACTTGTCACTGCTCTAAGACACAAAGAATCGCATACCCTCCTCTTCCAGGCTGATTAAAGCTCCCTCTTCTGTTCTGGGCTTCCATCGCCCCATGCTTGCATCTGTTAGAGCACTTAACACATAATGTTACAACTGGTTTGTCTTCCTCACTAACTTCTAACTTCCTTAATAGCACAGACTGTATTATTCACAGCAGGCTTTCCAATAAATGTGAAATGAATAAATGAATACACATATATATAGATGAATGCTACTTAAATTATCCAAATATCTGTAGTGATCAGACTTGGATAGAAATATCAAAAGAGTTGGGAATGGAGAAAGCAATTAAGCATCTAAGACCAAGTCAAGCCTGAGAAGTATATACAAAAAAAACAACAACAACTAATTTTCAATACTCTTTAACCTCCAAAGTCCTAGGGAAATAAAATAACGCAGGACTGTGGCTATTCTGTCCACTGGAGCACTGACAGCCAGAACCAAGCAGAACCCCATCTGCCCGTCTCTGTGACTGGGACTGTTTCTGAGCTTTCACTCACGTGGAGGACTCCACCTCCAGCTAGTCACATTATGCAAATTCAGTAAAGACTAGAGCAGTGGGTCTCAACTAGGGCTACAAACCATACCTGGCAGCTTTAAAATTCAGCATTCCTGAGGACAAAGCCCAGGCATTTAAAAAGTTCTCCAGTACGTATACTCTGCAGGCTCTACAAACCACTCACTGTGTTTGGCCAAGGGTTGGAAAATGCTTTCTGTAAAGGGCCAAGGAGGAAATAGTCAGGCTCTCTGTGCCAGATAATCTGTTGCAACTATTCAACTCTGACACTGTAACACCATAACAGCCATAGATAATATGTAAAAATTAAAGGGTGTGGCTGGGTTTTGATAAAACTTTATTTATATTGTAAAAACTGGCAATCTGCCATACTTGGTTCACAAGCCTCAGTTAGCCAACCTCTGCTCTAGGCCAATGGACTGACTCTCCCAAAGAAAAACATAGCAAAACAGTTCTCACACCTAGGAATGCATTACAATTACTTGGGGGCTTCGAAAATCTAATACACATAGACTACTCCTGTAAAGTTAGTTAGAAAATAACACCCACCTCTTCCAGTCAAGAACTTCGGAGAAAGGCAAAATATAGGAGTCTGCAATAACAACTGGGACACAGCCAGCCCGTAACACGTCACTCAGTACCGCCTGGCCCAGCCGAGCCCCACGGAGGACCACACAGAAAGTAGCCTCCTGCAAAAACAGAAGCCACAGAAGGGATTACACACCAGTTTTGCTGACCCACTCACTCTGATCCCTGCAGACCACGAAGATCTCCCAAAGGCTGACGCCCAGCAATACTGCAGCATCTTGACACACAGATGCTAAAAGATAACAGCTCCCACCAGTAACACTTGAAAAGGTAACTGGTTGCAACATTTCGCATTCCTGCCCTTCAGTGTTACTTCAATGCTCCCACCCTTGGCATCCTGAAAATGTTTAAACACGTCTAAGTCTCCCTCTGGACACTCAACAATCTGACTCCCCACAGCCAGTCTGTTCCGGCCCTAGCGTCCTATGTCAACACACCGGGGCACAGGAGCTGGACGCCACACTCACTGCAGCCTACATGTGACAGGATTGTCTTGTCTGGGCATATCGGGCTCCCTAGACTAGAGGTCTCCCTAAAGGGAAGGTGTCAAATCTTGTTTCATCTTCCTACTCTCCACAGCATCGAGCAGTGTGCTTTGCATCAATGGGATGCCTTTGAAAACACATTAAGACAGACCTGGGATGTTTTGAGAAAATATATCAAAAAATGCAAAATCTCAAAAGATATCTTCCCCATTCAATCCCTCAACACAGGGACCATTTGGAAAAATAAGAAAATCACAGGAGATAAAAACAGTTGCAATAGGTAAACCAAAATAAGACAAGACCCTATCTCTAACACAGTTCCTCCCAGCTTCTGCCTTTTCAGGAGGTGGGGGGAGTTAAAAAAAAAAAAAAAAAGACAGACTATTTCATATTTAAAGCTAGAGAGAAATAACGTTTAGAAAAAAATGTGAAGAAACTCAATATGCCAAACTCCTCCGGGGATAAATGAGAAAGGCAGCGAGTCAGAGGAGAGAATCAGTCATGGGCCAGAGGGGCAGGTGGACAGCTCTGCCGGCCCGAAGAGTCGGCGTCCAGATGCGGACATGCGTGCTGATAACCATTTTTCCTGTCTAGACAAAGGTTACTATAAATACTCCTGTTCACATCACTGCTGTTATCAGTCAGACATTCCAGAGGAGATGCAGCACTTTCTAAGAGAAAGTTAAGAGAAAGTATTTTAACAATCTCAGCATGGGCCAGTTCTCTTTGGAGATTAAAAAAAATATATCGCACCAGCTCCTCACTATTTCTCCTTGAACTAACCTGTCTGCATTTTAAATACTGAAGTGAACAAAACCCAATGTCTCCTTTCCTAGCCCCCATGTCCTTGGAGTGTCAAATATCCTGCTTATAAAACATCTCCAAAGGGACTGCTCTGCTGGCAGTTACGGAAGTACTGCCATCCTGTGATTTTAGTGTAGGACATGCCACCAGCAGGATGTGCCAAGGGTGACAAAACACCAAAGACAAAACGGTGACTAAAAATAACCCCTTCCACCCCCAGGAAGAGCTGGCTGCAGCCCACAGGGTAAACTAAAATAAGACACAAGCTGCTGCTTACAGAAGAGGCTTTCTCTGACTGGCTTTGGACTCAGGGGTAAAGCAAAATACATCTTCCTGCTTCGTCTATGGGCTTCTCCGTAAATCAGACCTGCAGTTTTGAAGTATAATGAGTATCTGAAAGGCGTGTGAACACTCACAGGCCGAGCGGCTTTGCACAAACAATACGCCAGACCTCAAAGCACCTGCAGATCTCCGTCCCCAGAGAAGAGCAGCACTACGGCTCATCTCGCCTCGGGGAATTCCAGTTGCAAGTGGAGAACATTCCTGTTTGTCGGGGTCAGTTTTCCTCCGTGGAAGTGACGTGGCGGAGCCCTGAGAGAGGGAGGCCCGGCGCTCACCTGCAGCACGCGGGGGTAGTCGAAGACCTGCTGCTTGTGGCAGCGCTTCCACGCGGGACGGACGTCCTCGGAGAGGCCGGGGCACTCATCCAGCACCAGCACCGACTCCCCGTGTTTGTCCTGAAGGGCTGCCAGTTCCTCTCGGTACTCGGGATGCAGGGACATCTGGGATGACAGGAGGAAGTATCGCCGGGGGCTGTCAAGGAGGAAAAGGCGACTGGAGAGCTGCAGCTGGTGTGTGAGCCAAGTTAAGACAAACTCTGACTGTAAACATGCAGCAGTAAGTGTTTTCTCAGTAGTCTTCACGTCTCTTGATTGGGGCGGGGGGGAGAGTATCTGTAGCATGGCTGAATGCTTAAAAGATTATACACTGCAAGAGAGTAAGCTATTATTCACTCAGGTTCTGAAATATTATGACAGTTAAAATTTTTATCTGGAAAAAGTTCTTAATGTTTTGAGAAATGCTTACAATATGCCAAGCTTAGAGAGTATGCTATAAATAGACTGAGTGACTGGGTAACTGATGGGAAGAGACATCAACATGTTATCACTAGTTACATTGGATTCTCTGATCTGCAAAGAGGCTGAGGGCTGGCTGCGTCCTCCAAGCAGGAAAAGCAGGAAACCTAAGGGGCAGTGCTGGCTGTCACACCAGAAGAGACGAAGGCCAGCTCTGGCTGGGAGTGGCAGCCTTCAGCTATGAAGGAGCCCCAGGGAAAGAAAGCGCCCGTGCTGAGGGCCACCCAGACAGGAGGAAGACCGAGCTGGGAAGGGAGATCAAGTGGACAAAAACACCTCTACCAGGATGGAATCAGCCTTAACATCTGGGTAGCAAGGAGGCTAAAAAGAAAAGATTCCCAAGAATCTAGTGGCATTAGAGCTCCATAAGAGATAAAAATGAGAACACAGAGTTAGTAAGCTAGAAGTCAAGAGGAAAGTCTTTTTTTTTGACAGAGACAGAGAGAGGGACAGATAGAGACAGACAGACAGGAAGGGAGAGAGATGAGAAACATCAATTCTTCATTGCAGCTCCTTAGTTTCATTGATTGCTTTCTGGTATGTGCCTTGACAAGGGGGCTGCAGCAGAGCGAATGATCCCTTGCTCAAGCCAGCAACCTTGGGCTCAAGCCAGTGACCATGGGGTCACGTATATGATCCCACACTCAAGCTGGGAGCCTCCACTCAAGCCGGATGAGCCTGTGCTCATGCCAGAGACCTTGGGGTTTCGAACCTGGGTCTTTTGCATCCCAGTCTGATGCTCTATCCATGGCGCCACCGCCTGGTCAGGCAAGGGGAAAGTCTTGGGGAGAGTAAGATAATAAGTAAATCCCTCCTAGAAGGCAAGACTCCCAGAAAACAGAGGTTACAGAGCATAAACACTACACAGATTGAGAGACCACTAGAGAAGAAAAATATAGAGCAGGTTCCAAGCAGAAATGAAATACTCATCACACCTAGAAGCAGTACTCACTAAAATTGACCTCTAACTGCTACAGTCCAGGGAAAACACAAGGGCTACAAGTCTATTCATAAGAAAGGACCGAAAACCTATACTCTGAACCATCTCTCTTTTCTTTCCTTGCTTTAGGGAGAAAGGAAGGGTAATTGTTTTATTTTTCTTTAGTTTCTTAGACTTATTTAGAGGTTCATATAATCATTACCAAATAATAATCAATCATTCCCTAACTGAGGCTGTCATCTTTTACTGAGCATGAAGCTTCCATCCAAAACGCACAGAGCAATGGGCAGAGAAGGTGGACACTGGCCCAGCCAGGCTGGCTACCTGAACTCCAGAACAGAGTAACACATCACAGCCAGACTGCGTACAAATCCCCAAACCATTTCTTTTGGTAATTTCTTTGTACAGCTGAACTAAAAGCAAAGGGCATTTCCCACACCACAGTGAGGAAAGAAGGAATAAGCAGATTCCCCAGAACCTCACCATCCAAAAGCAATTAGCCACATCAGGCCATTTACATTAAAATTAATTAAAATTTAAAACTCAGTTTCTCAGTCATATTACCCACATTCCCAGTGCTCAGGGGCCATTTGTGGCTAGTGAGTGCCTGAAGCACAAATACAGACCACCACCTCAAAGCAGGACGTTCTATTTGCTAGAATTGCCCAGGTCGGTAGCTCAGACCCAGGGCCCAGGGTAAGGCTGGTGGCGGCAAGAAGGACATGGAACAGAATCCGTCAGGGACAACTTGGATTAGCTACACAGATGGTTCCTCTCAGCTGGGCAATTTCCCCCCTAAGGTATAATTTATTGAACAATATGCTGAATATTTACACCTACAAGTGTGCCTTCTAGACAATGAAACAGACTCTTGGTTTCTACTCCCACCTCTGAACCCCAACAAGTTTTCTTCTGTGAAAGCATGCATTACCAGAGGGACGCCTTAGTGACGGGAAGACCAGACACAGGGAGCACTCGCAGGGCACCTCACAGAGCTTCTGTACTCAATCTCGTCTGCTTAAAAAGCAGAAAAAGCAATCGAGTCAAACTCACAGGATAAGCAGGAAAATTACGTTAACAGTTAAAACTAACTGAAAATAAAATGCAAGAGTTATTTTTATTACAAATCAGAAAACTTCTCATTTAGAAATTACAGTGAAAAGTCATGCATCAAGTTGGGCTAAATGGCCTCGAAAGGTCTTTCCAGTTCCTAAAACACTGGTCCATGGAAGCTGCTGGTGCTTCTGGAGACCATCTATTTAAGGAGAGCTGCTCGCCTAAAGCTGGTGCTCTCCGCTGTGTAAGTAGGAACAGACACGGTGGCATCTGAGAGGGTGTCCATGCAGGGCGATGCAGTGTTGGAATCCCAGCAGGAAGAGGGCGTTTCCCCATGACAAGGTGGCCCACAAGGAGATCTACTGCTTGGGGAAGAGCAGGGAAGTGGCCCGGCACAGGGATGAGAGCCCTAAAAGGGAGGCTGAGGTCTCTGCACAGTGGGAAGGGGCAGAGGTAGCTACAGCCACCCAGCATGGGATGTTGGAGATCAAGTGAGGTCAGCAGGACATCTGGAACCCCAGAGCAGCGTCTGAGCCTGGGCAGGCAGAAAACGGGGCCCCGTTGTGGGGAGGGTGATGCACTGGTCGTATCACCCCAGTGTGGGCCGTTAGAACCCAAACAGGGTGAGCAGAATATCTACGCTTGGGAGTGGCGAGGCGGGGGACAGCACGAGGAGCACAATGGGGGGCTGTGGAGTCTGAGTGAGGGAAGAGGCATCTGTGCAGTGGGTGGGGGTCAGTGGCAGCAACAGAATTTTGGTTACATGCAAGAGGGTTGATCAGATCAGATTTTGAGGATAATGGGAGCCAGATTCCTCACTGTCAGAGAGGGAGTTGCAAATATGAACTGGAGATAGCAATAGGAACGCATGGCTTTCAATGTACATACATTTAAACAGAGGTTCACTTACACAGGTGCAGAAATGAGTACAGATGTTAATGTGTGGTGTCCGAAAACCTCCCAAGTACCAAGACTCTGGGTTAGATGTCACTGTTAGGAAACAAAGTTGCCTAGCAGGGCAGTCACCAGGACCAGTGGTCCCCACTGATCCCACTACTCTGTTTTCAACAAAAATGTACATATTTTTGTTGAAAATGCGGACAAGAGTCTGAAAACATTCCCCCTGTTCATGCTGGTTCTCCCTGAACTGACAGATGGAAGATGGAGTATGCCCGTTTCAGTTTTTAGCAAACGAAATGTTCAGGTAGACTTGTTTTTCTTTTAAGGGCTAAAAATACTAGCCAAGATTTTCATGCTGCCTCCCAGCAGTGTGATATCTGAGTTTAAATAAAATCATGTTGAGAATTTCAAGTCTCCCTCAATAGTAACAGTTGTAAGCTCCCAATTTAGTTCCTCTTACAGAGAACATGGCAAGAATTCCAGCTGAGGCCAGCACAGCTGTGAGAAGAAGCTATCAATAGCAACAGCCCTCAGCTTCCCATTGAAAAAAATCGAGAGAGCTTTAAAATAAAAATAAAAGCAAAGCTCTTGCTACTCTAGATAGCCCTCAAGAGATGTGGGAATTCCCTTAAAAAGTAACTCTCACAAAGAGCAACAAATCCAAAATGCTGCCATGAGGTCCCCCACCCCTCCTCCCAGTCCCTGGAAAGGATGATGAGAATGGAGCCTGTCTTTGCCTTAGCTTTTCTTCCTTTACTTTGCGGGGGGGGGGGGGGGGGGGGGGGGGGGGCAGGGTGTTGTTTATAAAAGAAATGCCACAGCTGCAGGGCCACACTGCGGACTACAGGGGAAATGCGGGTTCGAGTTCAGTTGTAGAAATCCGCCATCTGGCCAGCAGAGGGAGGGTCATGCCCAGTGCAGCCGTGAGCTTTCCTCTGCTGCCCTCCAACGTATGTGTCTGCATCATGTACTCTGTCCACATCTAGTTACTGAACCAGGGACTTCAGAAACTCCCTGAGACCTCAAGTGATCTAAAGATCTTAATTTCAGTCTAATGACATATTGTATAACACTTAGATTCACAAAGAAAATTCCGCCAATACAGCAGTTTAAGTCTTTGAAACAAATTACTTAAAAATAATCTTTACTGTTCGGAGTGACTTGTTCTTTGTTTTTACTATGTCTTTTCTTTTTGGTATGTTCTCTGCCCTGGATTAAATCTGAAGAAAACTAAGAGTGAGTCCTAAACCAATGTAAGAGCTAGATTACACTAGAGAGAGAAGATAATAAAGAGAAGTTGGTTCAAGCAGTTTCAAGTCAGGGGCCCGGGACAGACCCGTCTCCACTGCTCTCTCCCCGCCCCGCCCAGGCCTCTCAACCGCTATGCTGCTGACATTTGGATCCAATCATTCTCTGTTGTGGGGAGTTGCTGAGCACTGGAAAGGTTTAGTAGCATCCCTGGCCTCCACCCAGAAGATGCCAGGAGCACCCAGTGCAGAGCTGACTTGACACAGCAGGCCTGACTGTTCTCCTTTGCAAGATGGCCCTTGGGCAGCGTGTGGGAACTTTGACTTGGGCGATTTCCCACCATCCTTTGAACTGATAAGGACTCTGCCCAAACTGTTTGTACAAACAATATGGCTTATGCTGAACACCTGCTTTCCTTCAGGAGTGTAGAATTTGGCACATGCCACACAGACTGCCCATGTGATTAGCTCGCACTAAGCCTCTGAGGGCTCACGGCACACATGCTGTCACAGCCTGTTGCGGGGGAATAACGCCACCCTGTGCAGTGCCACTGGGAGGGGCCCTTGCATGCCTGCACTGCACTGGGCTTCCCTGGACTTCACCCCACGCGCTTTTCCCTCTGCTCACTGTGCT
This sequence comes from Saccopteryx bilineata, assembly GCF_036850765.1. Taxonomy (NCBI): domain Eukaryota; kingdom Metazoa; phylum Chordata; class Mammalia; order Chiroptera; family Emballonuridae; genus Saccopteryx; species Saccopteryx bilineata. Next base: position 387,265,397 of record NC_089490.1, on the reverse strand, counting down.
CTGTATCCGTCTGCTGTAACACATCACACAGTGGGTACAACTGTATGCTGACTCCCGTGAGTGCTTCTGGCAAATCACTGAAACTGAAGGCCTTCGGGGCCCAACACACATACCCCCTCAGTCATAACAGTAAAACACAGCTCCAACTATTACTTAATGTTCCCAGGGGGACAAAATCAATCCTCCTCCCCCGCTGAGAACCACCAGCCTAGCTATAGTCGGTCCACACTGGCCTTCAATCCAGGTCTGAATTGAACCGAACTGAACTAAACAACTTCCAGAAGAACCTCAGGAAAAATAAAAAGGAAACATGAAGCAAAGGGTTAAAAAAAAAAAACTCAAAAATCACACAACTGATTTAAATTTAAGTAAATGCTCACAGAAGCAGCAGGGGTGGAGTAAACTTGCTTCAAGTTCAATCGACTTATCTCTACTCATAATAGTTAATCACATCTAGTGCTACATCATGCCAAATTAAGGTATCAGGTACACGACAGAAACTTGTACCAGCCCAAAGGTACAGCTGTATTAACAAAGAATACCCTTTCTCAATTTATAGAAATCCAGCCTCGAAACACGCCACTGAACTCGATCATTTTCTCCAGTCTATAAATTCTCCATAAGATTTTTTTTTTATTTTCACCTTATGATGATCTAAAAAAGTATGATAGACATGTTTTCCTCATATTTAATGATGAATACTGCTAAGTATTTTTCAGTGTTCAAGTCTGTATTTACTGGGCTGCAATTTTTTTTAACTTTGCTATCTGCTTGAGTATTTTCATGATGAAATATTGGGGAAAAATATGAATCACGCATCTCTACAAGATAAAGATAATAATGTTGTAATATGCTATATAAAGGGAAGCTTCCTATTATTCAAATAGAAAAAGTAATATGGAGAAGTATATCACCATGCAGCATGCCACAGTAAAGGCATGTCAAGCACGAAAAAAATTAACTCCATATTCACCTTGAAAGATGCAATTCAGTTTCAAAGAAAAAGCCCCAGCTATCACGTTATGTTAATCTGAATTGATTTTGTAAATTTGTTTGTATTTAATTTGCAAATTTGTTGGTTTTGTAGTTGTACACACACAGAGATTAGATCTTTGTTTTTATTTGTACTTATTCAAGTTGCATGATTTAAAAAAAGTAATTAAAATTCAAAGGACCTTAAATAGCTTTAAAAAAACCTTGAAAAATAAGAACAAAAATTGGAGGAATCAATTTAATAATTTCAGAACTCGCTACAAAACTATAGTAATCAAGACCATGGGGTGATGGCATAAGGAAAGACACATACCAGAGGAGCAGAATTGAGAGTCCAGAAATACACCCACATTGATTTTCAACAATGGTGCCAAGATCACTCAATGGAAAAAGAACAGTCTTTTCAACAAGTGTTGCTAAGACAACTGGATATCCATAAGTAAAACGATGAAGTTGGACCCCTATCTCACACTCTGTAAAAAATTAACGCAAAATGGATCAAAAACCAAACTGTAGAAGATAAAACTTTTAAATTCTTAGAAGAAAACATAGGTATAAATCTTTATGACCTTGAATTAGGCAATGGTTTTTTAAGTATGACACTAAAATCACAAGGAACCAAAGGAAAAATAAATTGGAGATCATTAAAATTAGAAACATTTGGGTGTGTCAAAGGACACTATCAAGAAAGTGAAAAGACAACCTACAGAATAAGATAAAATATTTGCAAATCATATCTAAACTACACAAAAAATTCTCACAACTCAACAATAAAAACAAAATCCAACTTGGAAATGGCAAATGATTTGAATAGATTTTTTTCAAAGAGGTCATATCAATAACCAATAAGCACATGAAAAGATACTCAACACTATTAGTCATTAGACATATTCAAATCAAAACCACAATAAGATATCACCTCATAACCACTATGATGGCTAGAATAAAAAAGAGAGACAAAGCCCTGGCCGGTTGGCTCAGTGGTAGAATGTCAGCCTGGCGTGCAGGAGTCCTGGGTTCGATTCCCAGCCAGGGCACACAGGAGAAGTGCCCATCTGCTTCCCCACCCCTCCCCCTCTCCTTCCTCTCTGTCTCTCTCTTCCCCTCCCGCAGCTGAGGCTCCATTGGAGCAAAGTTGGCCCGGGCGCTGGGGATGGCTTTGTGGCCTCTGCCTCAGGCGCTAGAATGGCTCTGGTTGCAACAGAGCAACGCCCCAGATGGGCAGAGCATCGCCCCTGGTGGACATGCCGGGTGGATCCCGGTCGGGCGCATGCGGGAGTCTGTCTGACTGCCTCCCCGTTTCCAACTTCAGAAAAATACAAAAAAAAAAAAAAAGAGCGAGAGAGAGACAATAACAAGTGTTGTCAAGGTTATGGAGAAACTGGAACCCTCATACATTGCTGGTGCAATTAAAATGGTGCAGCCATTCTGGAAAGCAACCGGCAGTTTCTCAAAAAGTTAAACACAGAGTGATCACATGACTCAGTAATTCTACTCCTAGGTATACAGCCAAGAGAATTAAGAACATATGTTTACACAAAAACTTACACAAATGTTGATAGCAGCATTATTCATAACTGCTATAAAGTAGCAACAACCCAAATCTCTGTCAACTGATGAATGGATAAATAAAAAGTGGTATAGTGGTATATCCATCCATATGATGAAATACTATTCAGCCAAGAAAGGAATGAAGTATTGAGTCTATGCTACAAAATGGCTAAACCTTGAGCCATTATGCTAAGTGAAAAAAGACACAGAAGGTCACATATTGCATGACCACACTTATATGAAATGTCCAGAATGAGCAAATCCAGGGAGACAGGAAGTACATTAGTGGTATTGCTCGAGGCAGTAGGTACAAAGTTTAGGGGCAGGATAGAGTGACAGCTAATAGGTACTTGGATTTATTCTGGGGGTGATGAAAATGTTCCAGAATTAGTAGTGATGATGATAGTTGTACAATTTTGTGAATATACTAAAAAAGCATAGAATTGTATCAAATCAACATACCATATACCTAAAGCTCACACAGTGTTATGTGTCAATTATATCTCAACTTTCAGAAACTCACTGAATGGTAAATTTTAAAATTGTTCATTTTATGATATATTAACTATATCTCAATTAAAAAAATAAATTAAGTTAACTCTGGGAGTCCACTAACAGAAAAATCTTCAGAAAGTTGCTCTGAGCAACAGGTTCATGAAAGATCCAATCTCTTTGAACTACTCTGCATTTGCTAAGGGCAGAGGCAAAGAAGTTTCCATCTCACCTGAGCTATTTTACATGTTATCTAAATAACAAAATTTGCTATGGGTAAAGTAAGTCCCACAATCTGGTCCCAGACTACCTGGCAGGACACACATACACAGGAGAGAAAGGTGTTCCCTTTGGAAAAGTTCTCTTCACAAAGAATCCATAAAGGCTTCTCGGGAAGTTTGGGATGCTCTGAGAATGATTCCAGTTGTTCTCAAATTATTGCTTTGAGACTCATTTCTAAGCCTAAATATACACGTGGGCTTTTCAATCTCACCCAGCATAATACTTCGAGGGGCAATATACAAAGCAGGCATCTTCATACGGGAACTCTTGGCACACAAGTGAAGAATTCTTCACGTCTGTTTCAAGCTCCCTGAGAGTCTCACCGTGAATGAGCACAACTTAGACCACAGCGAAAAACAGGAGACAAAATGCCCCACACGGCATGCTGTCCGCCCTTTCCATTTACTCACTCACACATCAAAAGCATGAGCCAACCGCGTGCCAGGCACAGAGAACATGGCAGTTACAGCCCAGACCTGGCACCAGCTTCACTGCACTTACAGAATCCAAAGGAGAGGCTCTGAGCAAGTCATTGCAACAGGGCTCCCTGCGTGGTCCACTAGCGAAGGGCAGGCTTGTGATGGGAACAGAGAGCAGAAAGATCATTCCAGGGGCGAAGAAAGTGCCCCTCGAATAGGAGGTATTCAAGCTGAAATCTAAGATATGAGCAGGTCATTAGTCTGATGACAATGGGAAAATATATATTTCTGGACAATGAAGAGTTGTAACCCAGAAAAAGCAGAGAGAACAAAGCTTGTTCTAAGAACTAAAAGAAAAAACAAAATCTAGAGATAGAGACAGTGGTCTAGTGACAGAGGGACTTGAAAACATTTAAAGGAGTCTGGGCTTTATCCTAAGGGCCATGTCAGACTGGAGCAGGGAAACCAAACAGGAGGCCATTTCAGCAATCTAAGGGGACAGTGACCATAACCTGGCACAGGGAGGGGGCCGAGGACATGCAGACGGAGACAGAGCTAAGAAATATGTAGGTTGTAGAATCAATAAGACTCATTCTTTTGCTGTAGAAGTAAGAGAGAGGAAGGAGGTGAGGACAGCACGTGGACCGATTTGGAACGCGTGGCAGACAGCACTGCCCATTTGCTGAGAGGACACTGAGGAAGGCCAGGACGGGGGCGCCCCAAGGACCCGGCCTCTAACTGACACTCTGATTGCTGAGACACCCTCCGTGCTGAGTCCTGCAGGCATCGCACAGCACACCTGGCAGAGCCGCATGCGCCTTACCCTGGCCCCTTCTCTGGCAGGTCCGCCTCCGCTGACAGCGGACTGTAAACAGGAATGCTGACATCGTAGCCTTGTCGGTAAGTCCACGTAGAAAAGCCACCGCCAGCCAACAGAGCCCTGAAAGCAAAAAACTTTGTTAAATAATAAGAAGGTATTCATTCTGATAAGCTCTGTAGAAAGGGACAGGACTACACTAAGTCCTCACTTAACATCATAGACAGGTTCTATAACTTTAAGCAAAACGACATATAACAAAATCAATTTTACCACAGGTTAATCAACATAAACAAGAATTAAATTCTTACTGCATCTCATCAATGTTATAAGGAAACGAAGTTAAACGAAATTACATTACTTAAGGACCTACTAGAATTGACTTTTTTTTTTTGTGACAGAGACAGACAGAGAGACAGACAGGGATAGACAGACAGGAAGGGAGAGAGATGAGAAGCATCGATTCTTCATTGCGACACCTTAGTTGTTCATTGATTGCTTTCTCATATGTGCTTTGACCGGGGGGCTACAGCAGACCAAGTGACCCCTTGCTCAAGCCAGTGACCTTGGGTCCAAGTTGGTGAGCTTTGCTCAAACCAGATGAGCCTGCGCTCAAGCCTCAACCTCAGGGTTTTGACCTGGGTCCTCTGCATCCCAGGCTGACACTCTATCCACTGAGCCACTGCCCGATCAGGCTAGACTTGGTTCTTAATATCAACAACAGCTAATGTTTACTTAGTCATTTTCCCATAAAGACACTGTGCTAAATGTTTTACATCACATCTCCTGGACATCAGCTGAATTCCATCTCTGAGTTACCAGCCTTCCTCTGGGGTCCTCATAGTCTTTCCTTACTTTCCATTTAGAAAGAATATATATCACAGCCCAGAGGACACCCTCTGAACAGCCCCTCTGCTACCTTATTCAGATCCCATTCCCATCTCCCAAAAGTCATTCCCTAGTCTTGAACACATTTACAATAATGGGAATAACAACAAGTCTGCATAGGAAGACTGGCTGGGGCAGTCACCTACTCACTGACTAGACTCTAGTCAAGGGTCCCCAAACTACGGCCCGCGGGCCACATGCAGCCCCCTGAGGCCATTTATCCGGCCCCCACCGCACTTCTGGAAGGGGCACCTCTTTCATTGGTGGTCAGTGAGAGGAGCATAGTTCCCATTGAAATACTGGTCAGTTTGTTGATTTATATTTACTTGTTCTTTATTTTAAATATTGTATTTGTTCCCGTTTTGTTTTTTTACTTAAAAATAAGATATGTGCAGTGTGCATAGGGATTTGTTCATAGTTTTTTTTTTATACTCCGGCCCTCCAACAGTCTGAGGGACAGAGAACTGGCCCCCTGTGTAAAAAGTTTGGGGACCCCTGGACTAGAGTCTCGGGCGACAATGGGCACAGGAATTGGAGACAGCAAAGTAGCACATCTCACACTGCACACGTCCCAGCTTCTCTCCAGTTCCCACCCCAAGCCCTTCTTTCCACTGTCATCCCAGAGCGATGTGTGAATCGTGTGGCTCTCCCAGCCATCCCCATCCCCTCGGTTACTCAAACCCTTTAACCCAATTCCCTGCACAGGAAGCAGAATCCAGAATTGGACCTTCAGTGCTTCTCTTGCAGTTTGCATGCACTAGCTTTTCCCTCAATTAGAAAGCTGTGAACACACTGTTTTAATTGGATCCAGCAAGTAGTGTAATGACACTTCATCAGAGAAAGGAAGCAGGTGTATATCACACCAACTTTTATTGTTATTCTGTCTTTAGGATTCCAAAGCCATCAAAATCACTTACTGGGCAAAGTTTTGCCAGTTTCAAGCACTGCACAGTGTAAGCCTAAACGTCTGAACTAAGAAACCACACTCTGCAATATTGATTGCTACCAATCCTCTCCTTGCCCTGATGACAGAATACATTCCCTTCTAACATGACCAGTTAAAGTTCAAAGATTTTCAAACCACCCCTGGAAATCCCAATCTGTTTGTTTAAGCTTTCTGAAACCAAGAATTGGTTAGTGAGGTAATGTGCAGGCTAAAAATCTCTGCAGCTGCCAGTGGACTCTGTAAAACTTAATGACTATCCTTAGTACCAACATACGGTCCTATTTTTCCTGATTAGCATTCAGCAGTGAATGCATCCAACATGAGTCTGGGCAGGTTCCACGGCCATGACGGCAAGCAGACTGTACGGGCGCCAGGACCTCTGTGCGGAGAAGCAAACACGGATCCAGTACACAGGCAGTGGGCAGTCTAAGTAAGCCCAGGTAGCGGGTGATTAGATATTACACCCACAGCCCCAGAGGACAGGAGTGTGCGTATGTGGTGAGAAAGGAAGCAGGTGTGTATCACACCAATGTTTACTGTTACTGTGTCCCTAGAACCCCAAACTTTAGTCTGTTCCCTGGGGGAGTGGGGGGAGCTAAGCACTAGTAGTTGAAAAGCATGCAATCCAAAGCATGTCTTATGTCACAGATCACACACGTGCAATCTCTATTTGTGATCTCAGGAAGAGCCACAACAGCCATTAATCACACAGACCCCACACCAGCCCTGTTATTGACAAGACGTCAACTTTAAGTCACTGTATCATCTTCTGCCAAGGTTTCCATAACAGTATAATGGAGAAAATATTGCAAGCATCCCTTGCTTGAAAGAACACGTGTTTTACATTGACTGAAAAGTGAATTTCTGAGACGCACATTCTGTTTTCCCATTATGTCTCCCCAAATCAGAGATCAGTTCCAAAGCTGCAAGACACTGGGAAGTAACCTCGCAGCTAAAAGAGTATTAATGATGATCAGATTCATGCCAGACTCAGTGTTAGATCCCTCAAAGTGTCCTCTGGCATTTCTAGCACTTTCCAGGACTTCCTGGCTCTAGGTCATGTTCTCTGTCACTGAACCCTCCCAATGGCCTCGTGTCCCTCCGGTCCCTAGTCCAGGTCTTTCCTCAGATGTTCTCACAGTTCTCCTCCTCCTCCTGAGTACGCGTCGTGCTTAAACACAGTTTGGCTATAAGTTTAGCCTTTGCTTTGTTTTCAACCATGCATGCAATCTGGTCTGTAAATCCCTCAAATATAAAGCTTAAGGTTTTGCAAAAAGAAAAAAAAAGCTGACCAATTCCACTGATCACACAGGGTGAGGCAAAAGGAGATTTACAGTTGTCTATATGGAAAACAATACAATAAGTAATAATACAAGAATAAATAAATTCTGTCTTTCACATACTCACAACTGTAAACCTACTTTTGCCCCATCCTGTACTAATTTATTGAATCAAGCAAATCTATAAGACAGGTAAATTTGAACAATGGTTAGATATTTGGTGAATATTTGGTAACATCAGAGAATTACTATTAATTTTTAGGTATAATAGTACTATAGTTGGTTTTTCAGAAAACTCTTACTGTGCAGATTCAAACGGGAACATTTACAGATGCAACGCTGTAACATCTAGGGCTGTGCTTCTAGGTAACCTGGGCAGGAGTGCCGATAAATGGAGACGGACTGAGTTGATGATTACTGAAGCTGGACAGGTAGTCACACTTTTTATACTGGTTTGAAGTTTTCCATAACAAGTGTAAATTAATAAATATACACCCACACAAAGTAGAAATTTGTGAGAGCTATGTGCAAAGAAAGAATAAAAGTCCAAGGTAGTAATATTACAGGACATAGCTGAGAAAACAAAGATCAGTAAAGTAAAGCACTGAAGAAGTATAATATGCTTCCAATTAAGTTAAATACGCACATGTGTGTGTGTGTAGTTTGTGTGTGTGTAGTTTGTGTGTAAACCCATAGATACACATAGTTATTTGCAAACAGCGATTCCCTTCCAGTAGGGGTGAACAGAGAGGGAAGTTTGGAAGCACAAGTTTACATTTTATTCTTTATATACTTGCATACGTTTCCAACCCTGTACAAAAAAAGTGTGTATCATAGCTATGATTTTTGAAAACTGAAAGAAATAAAAACAGGCTTAAGCAGCATAAGAGATGGTCTCTGAGCAGACATTTCCTTCAGTCCTGTTTCCTGCATTTCCCCCAGTAAAATAATTCTTAGATAATGACACCTACGGCTTTAGGCTGAAGGAGATCTTAGAAGCAATCTAACTAGTCCATCTATTATCTAATTTCTGAATAGCCTGATATGCAGCTCCTGCTGAAACCATCCTGTATCTGGTTCTTGCCTCCTCGGAATCCAGGAATAAGAACAAAGGGTGAGAAAAATTAACAAACAAATCTTGGATTCGTTACCCCAACCATAGGACCACCTAGGTTTCAAAATGAACTTCCCACAAGCAAAGCTACGGAAAGACTATGTGGTGATTCATCACTTGCCGCGGGATTGCTTCTAATCACTTACAAAAATACACACGCAGGAAAAACAATTCACCCTTCCTGATCTGTAACACCTAAGGACTAGCAAGAACTTAAACTCTCTCCTCACTACTTGACACTTTCCTGCAGAGAAATGAAACCCCACTTAACATGTGTAGTTGATAAAAATAAAATCCTTCTCCCATGCAGAAACATATACCAAAATGTCAGCGGAAAGCGAAATGTCTCAAACAGAAATAAGCCCTTCTCAAAATAAACCCAGAACAGCAGGTGAAGACATCACGTTCCTAACAGCTCTTTTTCTTCCCTTCTCTATTCTCTAAAGTGTTTCCCTCTCCCAGAACAACCAAATCCATAAAACAGTAGCCCACTCAGGAACACTGGGGCTGAGAGCCAAATCCGGATCGCTAGGGTTTGGCTGGTTTCTATAGAACGTGTGGAGCCTGACTGCCCTCTATCGTCCAAAACAGTTTCTACGTCAACGTTGAGGAGTGGTCCCCGTGGCCCTATCGTAGTGATAACTGTATTTCCGGTTAGAAACACAACTCTGACTCTAGATAATACTTAAAGCAAAGAGGGCTTAGATTTAATCATCTGGGGAAAAGTTGTACTATGTAGATTTTCATAAAGGACAACGTTAACCTCTAACAAATTAAGAACACAGCTAGCCCTGGGCTGTTCACTCACCTTTTCCAGAGATTTTTAAGAGTTAAACATCAACTGAAATAAAATTGATTATAAATGAGTTTATGCATAAACTTATAACAATCCTACACCTTGAGTATTTCCCAGGACTCTGATCTCGGGCCCAAGCTCTCTGCTCTCCTGGAAGCCCTGCACCCAGCACTAGAAGAGAAACCTTAGTCAGCACCTCAGTAAGCTATGCCTCTACTTCTGGCAAGTGCTCACAAATTCAGAGAGCTGACAAAAACCAGGCAGGAACCAGGCCTTAGGGGGTGGGGGTGCTGCTCTCAGAGGGCATTAACACAGGCTCTGGCCGGTGGCCCAGTGGATAAAGCACTGACCTGGCATGAAAGAGGTCAGGGCATGAACGAGAAGCAATCAGTGATTACACAACTAACTGGAACTAAGTGAACAACAAGTTGATGCCTCTCTCTCTGTTTCTCTCCCTCCCCACCCAGATTAAAATATATATACAGAAAAATAGTTTTTTAAGATGCTATTCTAGAACAGTGTTTTTCAACTAGTGTGCCGTGAGACATGGACAGGTGTGCCGTGGGGAAATTAAACATGGGTCCCCAAACTATGACCCACGTGCCGGATAACGGCCCGCAGAGGCTATTTATCTGGCCCACCACCAGCCGCCTCCGTCCGAACATAAACATTCCCCTCACAATCCCTCCAGCTATCAGCGACAGGAAGAGTGGAGGCACAGGGAATGCTCACTGACCAATCACTTTCTAGGATTCATCCTGACCACTAGCGATGAACCAATAGTAGGCCGCCTCTCATCCACACCCAGGAAGGTCCCCGCTCGGGCTGCAGTGCACTTGTCATTGTGTGGCCGCAGCAAGTAGTTAAAGCTGCTACTCCTCCCCATGGTCCCGATTTCTAATCCTAGTCAGGACTGGAAGTAAATGTTGCCACCACTAGATGAAGCCTCAGCCTCAGCTGGTTATGTCTATCCTGATGGTGTATACAGATATTTGACCTTTTTCTTTTTAAAAGAGGCCCCCACAGAGGGTGATATACAATGCATCACAATGTTATCTATATTGTATATGGCCTCCTGAAGGGTCATCTTCTTAAAGAGCTCAAATCTCTATATACACCATCAAAACAGACAGAGGCCCTGGCCGGTTGGCTCAGTGGTGGAGTGTCGGCCTGGCGTGCAGAAGTCCTGGGTTCGATTCCCGGCCAGGGCACACAGGAGAAGCGCCCATCTGCTTCCCCACCCCTCCCCCTCTCCTTCCTCTCTGTCTCTCTCTTCCCCTCCCGCAGCCGAGACTCCACTGGAGCAAAGATGGCCCGGGCGCTGGGGATGGCTCCTCGGCCTCTGCCCCAGGCGCTGGAGTGGCTCTGGTCGCAGCAGAGCGACGCCCCGGAGGGGCAGAGCATCGCCCCCTGGTGGGCGTGCCGGGTGGATCCCGGTCGGGTGCACGCGGGAGTCTGTCTGACTGTCTCTCCCCGTTTCCGGCTTCAGAAGAAAAAAAAAACGAAAAAAAAAAAACCAGACAGAACCAAGGCCCCTGCACCCAGCTGACCATGGGATTTGAACCCACAACCTCAGGGAGAACTCTAGTATTTATCAGAATCCTTACCTAGAAAGCAAACTTCTCAATCTGACAGTAGAGATGCTCTGAGGACTTATGATGTTACACAAGTACCCAACATTTTCTAAAATTGATTTTGTCCAGTCTGTATATAGAGAGAGTATTTGCCAAATTGATTTGAACCCACAACCTTGATGAAAGCGCCAGTATCTATTAGCGGGGCTGTATATATGAGGGGATACATGGGACTGTACATATGAGGGGTTACATGGGACTGTATATATGAGGGGATGCTACGTGGGACTGTATTTATAAGGGGATGTTACGTGTGACTGTATATATGAGGGATGTTACGTGGGACTGTATATATGAGGGATGTTACGTGCGACTGTATATATGAGGGATGTTACATGGGACTGTATATATGAGGGGGTTATCCTTTTTTATTTAACTTTTTTTTAATAAATGTAATTTATTTAAACTTTAAATAAATTCTAGCAGTTAGAGTGTCATTTTGTGTCATTTTGGTAGGTGGTGTGCCCCAGGATTTTGTAAATGTAAAAAATGTGCCACAGCTCAAAAAAGGTTGAAAATCACTGTTCTAGAACATAAGCTGTAATTGGTTCCCCACAACAGATCTAAGCAGCTCTCAGTTCTATCTCTTAAAGAGGAAAGTGCCGCCTGACCTGTGGTGGCGCAGTGGATAAAGCGGTGACCTGGAAATGCTGAGGTTGCCGGTTCGAAACCCTGGGCCTGCCTGGTCAAGGCACATATGGGAGTTGATGCTTTCAGCTCCTCCCCACCTTCTCTCTCTCCCTCTCTGTCTCTCTCTCCCCCTTTCTCTCTCTTCTCTAAAAAAATGAATAAATAAAATTTTTTTTTAAAAAAAGAGGAAAGTGCCTAGGGCAATTTTTTATTTTAACAAGCAATTCTGATTACAAAGTAGGTCCTAGTAGGCTTAGAAATATGATTACACATGAATAAAAGGGTCTTATATTTACTTAAGCCTCAGAAACCCATCACAGTGACAACCCCAAACACACCCACCTGTCTCTGGGGACATCCAGAGCCGTGTTGTAATCTGGGGGACCTCCAGGCAGCATGTTAAACAGCAGGTGGTTTGTACCTCGATCCCACCTAATAAGAAATCAAACAGGAGAATTTACACGTCAATGGTGAAGAAACAAAAACAAGAACCAGTTACTGGATGATAAGTAGCAAGTATCCCCAACCTAAAATAGGGCCACCTCTCAGGCATGCAAAGGGGGCTTCCGGTAACCCGGGCAGCGCGTCAGGTGTTAATCAGCCTGGAGCCACAGAAGGGAAATACGGGTGGATGTGTACTCCGAGCCTGTCCACGATAGAACTGCTTATGATCATGGAAGCCTGAAACTCTCTCTGAATGTGTGCCATTAAAGAAAACAAAAAATAAATCAAATATAGAAGGTTTGTTAAATACATCATGGAACACGTGCAACATGGAATACTATACAGCCCTTAAAATTATATAGTAAAAAAGTATAAAATTATTTGAAAATATATTTTCAATATATTTAAGGGAAAAAGGCAGTAAGACAGTATGTACTGTGTTCCTATTCTTGACTAAAATGTATATTTATATTTTTTATATAGAAATATATAATTATGCATATGCATATATTTTTACAAAGATGACTATATATTAATAATGATTATGTCTTAGAAACAGGATAAGTCTTATACTCTTTTGTTTACCTGTATTTTCAGAACTTTTACAGTGAACATGTATTTGTGGATAATAAAGATGTGGGGAAAAGTATTTAAATTTAAAAGAAAATATATGGAGAGATGACCCACCCATAGTTTTTACACTCTAAGAAGTGTGAGCCCATCACAGAAGCACCGAAGGCGGACTGCTCACAGCACTGCCCTCGTGCTAAAGCACTGCCCACCCACGTCCCCTCCAGGAGAGAAGAGCCAGCCCCAGGGAGGGAACATTCTTCTCGCTCCCCTTCCCTTCAGTTCCCTGAAGGACGTGGCTCCAGTCTGTAAAATACCTAGAGAGTTGGGCCAGCGCTTGCGCAGTCTCCTTAATGCGGAGCGAGTTCTGGTTCAGCACGTCGATGGACGGGACAAACAGGCAGGCCCGGGTGATGTCGTCCGTGTAGTAGTCGCTGTCTGAGATAGCCGTGAGCAGCTCATTATACTCCCGGGAGATGGTGTTGCTGACTGGGACGCCAGAGTCATCCACGTACTTCTTCAGAGAGTAGATATACACCTTGATTTTGTTCTTTGGGTTGAAGCCACAGCGGTAGACATCAAAACACGTGTGCATTCTGCAACTGAGGTCGCCCCGCTCGGGGATGGGACTGTCGGCCGGCAGCCGGACCACGGGCACGTCTCGGACACTGCGCTTCTCCACGTTCCAGTCACTTGAGGACTCGATGGAATGAGGCCAGAACTGAAACATGCCCGTGGCAATGAGGCCCAGGAGGACAACAGAGAACAGGGTGATGTAGTAGATTCGGTGCTTGGTCTTCATTCTTGGGATGAGGGCAGGACCCCGGATATTGTACTTGACCGACGCACACATAATGACACAGACAGCCTCTTCCTCACGCTCCTGGTCAACAGGTGAAGAAAGGAGAAAAATGAAGTATTTGGGGTAAATGACAGTTGAAAGGACTGTTTAACTTTTAATATACCTGTGTCTTTCCCTTAAGAGGTTTGATGAAATAATGAAAAGGAATTTTGACCTTTCTTTATAGATACGAATATATGCTATATAATATCTTTAACATTTAATACTACATATACTACGTAATATAAATATCTATAATATGATACAAAAATACAATTATATCCTAAATATATTCACCAAAAGCATAAGTTCGTAAACGTGTGGGGCCAGGGAAGAAAAACAAAAGTGCAACAGCTAAAGACTGCTGTTTTGTTTTGTCTTCAAACACTGCATAACAACTGACGCTTCATCTGGACAAACTGAGGCGTAGTTCCCTAAAATCTGTTTCCATTCATTTATTCATTCAACCCTCTAGGGAGCAACTACCATGCATTGTAAAAGAAACAGAACCAAGCAGAGACCCCGTCTTAAAGGAATTTACCTTCTAGTGAGAAACAAAACTGTACCAAAACGTAAGATATAGAAATACCACTAGGGCCTGACCAGGCAGTGGCGCAGTGGGTAAAGCGTCGGACTGGGATGCGGATCCAGGTTCCAGACCCCGAGGTCACTAGCTTGAGCGCGGGTTCATCTGGTTTGAGCAAAAAAAAAGCTCACCAGCTTGAGCCCAAGGTCGCTGGCTCAAGCAAGGGGTTACTCGGTCTGCTGAAGGCCCATGGTCAAGGCACATATGAAAAAGCAATCAATGAACAACTAAGGTGTTGCAATGCGCAACGAAAAACTAATGATTGATGCTTCTCATCTCTCCGTTCCTGTCTGTCCCTGTCTATCCCTCTCTCTGACTCTCTCTCTGTGTCTCTGTAAAAGGAAAAATAAAAATAAAAATAAATTATTAGAAATACCACTAGGAAAGTATCAAGTGGCAAGGGTATTTAGAGAAGAAAAGATTAATCTTTAATCTCCAAATAAAATATACAGCAATGTTTTATAAGGAAGGCAGTAGTTGACACATTTAGATAGAAGGAATAAAAGAATGGAGAGAGAGAGGAAAGGAGGGAAGGAAGGAAAGAGGGAGGAAGGGAGGGAGGGAGGGAGAGAGAGAGAAAGAGGGAGGGGGAGGGAAGGATGGAGGGAGGGAGGGAGAGAAAGAGAGAAAGAGGGAGAGGAAGGAGGGGAGGGGGGAGGGAGAGATGGAGGGAGGAAAGAAGAAAGGAGGGAGGGAAGGAAGGAGGGAAAATAGGGCCAGTGTGGTGGATCAGTTTCCAAAGATTGATGCCAACAGCTACTCTCACCACTGAATATGCAATCCAATCCAAAGGTGGAATCTATTTCCCTTCCCATTGAATCTGGGTTAGCTTTGTTTGTGATCTGCTTTGACTAAGAGAATGTGTCAGAAGTGACATACTAGGGCTTTTGAGTCCTGGCCTTAAGAAATCCTATAGTCACTGGTTTTGTCCTCTTGGAACCCAGCTGCCACACTGTAAGGAAGGGGAGCTTCCAGTTGAAGGCAACCTCAGAAAGACCCCAATGGAACTATGTGAAGTGGACATATCCACCCCACTGACCTCTACACAGATTGCAGAATCTTTAGTAAATATGTGATTGTTGTTTTAAAGCCACTAAGAATTGGGTTAGTTTGTGACTCAATCAATTCATAACTAAATGAAACAGCCAATAACCATCACTGACTGATAAAAAGAAAACTCTTAGTCCTCAACTAAAAACACAGATTTCCCCTGTAGATCCTTACCAAACAAACCTCCCCTAACTGTTGTCCAGATATTACGTGGGGACAGTAGAGCCTGCAGTGTGACTGTAACATGTCACAGATTTACCAAGTTATTGCAACAAACTATATACTTTGGCATGCCACAAATCCAAGTCTCAGTCTACAAAATGGTCTCATTCTATTCACTCATCTTTCAGAAAAGCTATTACTATAAAGGGAAATAACTGAAAAGCTCATCGACCACCTCAGGGTTTATCAACCATTTTCACTTCAGCTAAACAGAGCTCTCCCCGGTCACTGCCCACGCTGTAAAACTGCTTCCTGCCTAGCCAGCAAGGCACTGCCAAGCCTTGGCTGTTGTGATCATTATCAGCTTTTTGGGTAAAGTGTGCTGAACAGTCATGAATGATTTCTACTTGTTCCTCTCTGAGACCATGAGCTGGAACATAACAAGTTTGCTAGTCACAGACTAATGTATGAAAGCTCATACACTGTAAGCCTCAAGATTATCATTTGGGGTATTGGATATGATATATTCTATTTGACCCATGCTAATACAACCAACAGGATGTTCCCAGCTGCCTGCCCACACTACCTCCAGCCCCGCCCCCGCCAACAGCTCTCTTGTCACTTCAGTATTCCCTCCTAGAGCTTTGGGACAAATATTATACATGCAAGGACCTGCACTGAACACTGCGTACTGCTCCCCGTTAGAACTTGCCGACAGGCTCTCAAGGTCTACTTAGATCTCGAATTAATGGTTCTCAAATACCCAAAGGCTGAGAATCACACAGGAAGCTTGGTAAGAGTCTCTGGCCCCAGCACTGAAGGTTGTATTAGTAGATAGATCTAAAATAAGGTCACAAAATCTGTCATTTTAGCAAGCTGCTCAGATGTTTATTTTGTGCAACCAGGTTTAAAATCTTCATTGAAACAAACTACCTTTGAGAGCCACTACTACACAGTGTCTTTCAAAATTTTCTTTTCAACTAAAACCTACAAATATAGGCACAAATGTGTATATGTATATGTGTGTGTGTGTGTGTGTGTGTGTGGCATATATTTATTCAAAATAGAAGTTTCACAAAACAATGGGTTTTTTTTGTTTTTTTTTTAATTTTTATTTTATTTATTCATTTTTAGAGAGGAGAGAGACAGAGGAGAGAGAGACAGAGAGAGAGAAGGGGGGAGGAGCTGGAAGCATCAACTCCCATATGTGCCTTGACCAGGCAAGCCCAGGGTTTCGAACCAGCGACCTCAGCATTTCCAGGTCAATGCTTTATCCACTGCGCCACCACAGGTCAGGCCTACAAAACAATGTTTAACCTTAGTACACAGTACTAGTCATAGGACATTTGGTGAACATTGTATTTTTCTATTCTGTTATCTTACTGCGTTTTTAAAAATTCTAGCCAAAACCTACTATCTCAATTATACATCCAATAACAGGTTACCCAGTTTGAAAAATACTGTTTCACACTCTAACAAAACTGGGGTTAAGGGAATAAAAGCTTTACAAATTCTCATGATTTGCAGATTAACTACAAAAAAGACATTATAAGGACAAAATAAATCCAAAAATAATCGGAGGAAATAGGTAATAAACAAAACACAAAATAATTAATTAAAGAGAGAACAAAAGGGGTTGACATAGCTAAAAGTTTTCTTTAAAGATGAATAAAATTGACATTTGAAATAATTCTGATAAGATTAATCAAGAGAAAGGACAAAAGCACAAATAAATATCCAAATGAAAATGGAAACAATTCTAAATGCTACATATATTTAAAAGATAAGATGATTAATACCAATGCACTTATGCCAATATATCTGAAAACTAGGATGAAATGGAAACATTATTTTAAAATGTAACATCAAAATGGTCTCAAGGAAAAACAGTAAACCTGAATATAACTATTCATTAAAGAAACTGAATCAGAAGTTTTAAAATCTTCCTATAAAGAAAATCCCAGACCCAGAAGATTTTCCAAGTTCTACTAAACACTAAAAAACAATAGTTCTAATTTTGCACAAATTGTTATAGAGTTCAGAAAAAAGAGGGTACACTCCACAGCTTATTTAAGAGGTTAGCGTATAACCTTAACACCAAAATCTTAAAGACTACTGGTCAGAGTATGGTTCGCTACTCCAGGGGTTCCCCACAACCCTTTCAAAGGGCCTGAACTGTTTTCATAATAATACTGACATTATTTTTTTCCTTTTCCTTTTCCAGAGACTACATGATGTGTGATACTGCAAAAATTCGATGCAGAAGTAGATAAGAGAATCCAGGTGTCTTTTATTAAGCTTTTCTGAAAATAATAAAAAATATCAACTCACAGATTCAAGATACTAAGTTCCAAGCAGAATATATACATACAAAGAAACCACACCTGGATAGGTCAAAGTAAAACCACTAAAAAAAAAGCCAGAGAAAAATATTAAAAGCAACCAGAGGGAGGGAAAAATCTATACAAAGTAAATTAAAAAGTTATATGTATATGTATCAGGCAAACCTATAAAATATTTAGAACACAAGAAAGAATATTTACTTCTGGGAAGAGAATGATTTCTGAAACAATACAAAAAAAGACAAAATAGGAACAAAGTAGGAAAAGATACAATAATAAACTCAAGGTTACAATTAAGAACTTTGGTTCATGGAATGACACCATAAGGAAGTAAAAAAATCTACAAACTAGAAGATACTTGCAATATATACACTAATAACCAGAATAAAGAACACATACAAAGCAATAAAAACAAAAAAAACCAAAACAAAACGGATAAAAAATAGAAAACTGGATAAGACTCGCACAAATTTCACAGAAGAAGAAACATGTGAAAAGATGTTTGGCCTCATCTGTGGCCAGGGAAAGTAGAACCGCAGTGAGACATCTACCTACCAGCACAGGAAAACAGTCCAACACCACCAAGTGTTGACTGTGACCCGGGGCCACGGGAACTCCCGGGAGGAACGTAATCTGGCTCCAGAGTCCCAACTGGTCAGCAGAAGGGCTAGAACAAAAGCTGACACCCACTATGTTACATTCCTAAGCAATTCATTTTGCTTTCTACCTGTCATAGTTTGGGTCCCCAATTGTGTCCCTCTCTGCAAAAAAAATAGACAAAAAACAAAACCAAAGCAAGGATGGGGATATAAGTATGTAGTTTACTTACTTGGAAGGTGACCTCAGAAAACTAGAGTGAAGCAGCAAGGACAGAGAGGGAACTGGAGAAAGCCAGGAAGGACTGTATTACTAAGCAGGTTGCTGCTGAGGTGAGGGCAACAGGGGCCTCAGGGCTGCTAGGACCACTCTGAAGAACCATGTAGGCTACACCTTGTCCCACCGAAGGATGAGAGTCGAGCAGGGTAGTCAACCTTTTTATACCTTCCGCCCACTCTTGTATCTCTGTTTGTAGTAAAATTTTCTAACTGCCCACCAATTCCACAGTAATGGTGATTTATAAAGTAGGGAAGTAACTTTACTTTATAAAATTTATAAAGCAGAGTTACAGCAAGTTAAAGCATATAATAATTACTTACCAAGTACTTTATGTCGGATTTTCGCTGTTTGGCAGAATAAATCTTTATAAAACAACTTACTATAGTTAAATCTATCTTTTTTTTTTTTTTTTTTTTTTTTTTTTTTTCATTTTTCTGAAGCTGGAAACAGGGAGAGACAGCCAGACAGACTCCCGCATGCGCCGGACCGGGATCCACCCGGCACGCCCACCAGGGGCGAAGCTCTGCCCACCAGGGGGCGATGCTCTGCCCATCCTGGGCGTCGCCATGTTGCAACCAGAGCCACTCTAGCGCCTGAGGCAGAGGCCACAGAGCCATCCCCAGCGCCCGGGCCATCTTTGCTCCAATGGAGCCTTGGCTGCGGGAGGGGAAGAGAGAGACAGAGAGGAAAGCGCGGCGGAGGGGTGGAGAAGCAAATGGGCGCTTCTCCTATGTGCCCTGGCCGGGAATCGAATCCGGGTCCTCCGCACGCTAGGCCGACGCTCTACCGCTGAGCCAACCGGCCAGGGCTTTTTTTTCATTTTTTTTCTGAAGCTGGAAACAGGGAGAGACAGTCAGACAGACTCCCACATGGGCCCGACCGGGATCCACCCGGCACGCCCACCATGGGGCGACGCTCTGCCCCTCCGGGGCGTCGCCATGTTGCGACCAAAGCCACTCTAGCGCCTGAGGCAGAGGCCACAGAGCCATCCCCAGCGCCCGAGCCATCTTTGCTCCAATGGAGCCTTGGCTGCGGGAGGGGAAGAGAGAGACAGAGAGGAAGGGGGGGTGGAGAAGCAAATGGGCGCTTCTCCTATGTGCCCTGGCCGGGAATCGAACCCGGGTCCTCCACACGCTAGGCCGACGCTCTACCACTGAGCCAACCGGCCAGGGCCTATCTTTTTATTTATACTTTGGTTGCTCTGCTACCGCCCACCAAGAAAGCTGGAATGCCCACTAGTGGGCGGTAGGGACCAGGTTGACTACCACTGGTCTAGAGCATTTATCTGCCAACTCCTACCCACTAATACTTGAGGGTTTCCTGGTACTACTGTCAGCTCAGAATATATAGCAACAGTCCTCAAAAGGTGTGGATAGAACCCTTTCCTTGATGTACAGCTAATCTGACAAAGAGCTGTGCTTCCCTTCAGGAAGAACTGGGGGAACATTTGTTTATACTTGCAAGGATGTTGCAAAGTATTTCTTCAAAGAGATCCAGCCTTCCTCTCAATCCATGGGATAAGGGTCTGAAAGCTCACATCTGAAAACCAGGTGATGAACAGTGATTTTTCCATTACAGCAGCTGACATCAGCCTACTTGCCAGTGCTTGATTTTTATCTGGTTATACAAGTCAAGCAGCATCCTGGTTGGCTGCCCGTCTACACTGCCCTCAGGAACACCATGCTCTATTAGCATGACAGTGGGTCAAGGCACACTGGCTGTGAGGCAGGTCTTGATGCCCATATGGGCATTTATTGTGTCTACCTGCCTTCTGATGCTTAGTGCCACCACCCTGAAACATGCCTCTGCTACTTCAGAATCCTATCGTCTTCATAAAGAGTTGGGAACTAAAGTCAATTGTGACCTACAGAGGACAGTCAACACTGAGCTTCTCCAAGATGCTGGTCCCCTTCCTGGGCATTCCATATTTCTAGAGTGAAGGGAGCTCACCCGCCCAGGAATATGGGCAAGCAGTGTGTCTCTAGCCTTGAAAAATGAATCTACTTCAAACCTCCACCTCCAATCTCCTCCTGACCCTTTCCTCAATTCTTTGCCGAGATAACTGTGGGGAGCTGATCTGTAAAATGTAGACAGTTTAGTAGCATCCCTGATTTCTGCTCAGTAGAAGCCAGAAGCCATCCTTACTTCTGACAACTAAAATTATATCTGGACACTGTCAAAATATCCCCTGGGGAGGCCAAACCACCCGCTGTTGAGATCCAGCGGTGTTGGCCATTGCCATACCCAAGCTTCAAGGAGTCTGCCTAGCAGCATATTAGGCCTTGCTAGGCCATTAAATCCTGAATCAAACCCTGGCTGGTTGGCTCAGCGGTAGAGCGTCGGCCTAGCGTGCGGAGGACCCGGGTTCGATTCCCGGCCAGGGCACACAGGAGAAGCGTCCATTTGCTTCTCCACCCCTCCGCCGCGCTTTCCTCTCTGTCTCTCTCTTCCCCTCCCGCAGCCAAGGCTCCATTATTGGAGCAAAGATGGCCCGGGCGCTGGGGATGGCTCTGTGGCCTCTGCCTCAGGCGGTAGAGTGGCTCTGGTCGCAACATGGCGATGCCCAGGATGGGCAAAGCATTGCCCCCTGGTGGGCAGAGTGTCGCCCCATGGTGGGCGTGCCGGGTGGATCCCGGTCGGGCGCATGCGGGAGTCTGTCTGACTGTCTCTCCCCGTTTCCAGCTTCAGAAAAAATACAAAAAAATAAATAAATAAATAAATAAAAATTAAATAAATAAATCCTGAATCCTGAGAATGCCCCCAAGGCAACAGTCTCTCCCGTACCGCTTGATAATCAACCAGTACACCCACTCTTCGTCTAACACCCTCAAAATTCACTCTGACACCCTCCAGCTGGTTCATATGAATCAGGTCCTACAGTATTTTCAGTACAAAAGCTATTCCCCCTGTAGCAGGGACTGTACTTGCCTGCTTAGGCAATGCTGAGAGCTGAAGGGAAGAAGAGGCAGATCTTAAGGAGCATAAACAATATCTAGCAAGGCATCTGCCTCAAGTGAGGTCTCTGCCTACTGCCTAGGCAAGAAGTCATTCTCCTCTACAATAGAGAGGTGGACACTTCCGCTGGCCCAGAGGAGCTAAGGAAACCTGGGCGTTCCAAGTGCCCAATGCCTCCACCCAAATTATCTCCATCCCAGGTCTCGCTCCCGACTTTAGCAGACGTAGTCTGGGTAAGCTGTGCATTCAGCTTCCTTTGCAGTTCTGCCACAATTACGATTAAATCTGGGGACTGGCTGTCAACACAGTCTGCGCTCCTGCTGAAGAGGCTGTCACAGAGCAATCTGTCTTTCACAGGGCGTCCTGATCCAAGCCATATCTTTTCTTTCTTTTTTTTTAAATTTACTGATTTTAGTGAGAGAGGAAGGGAGTGAGAGAAACAGTAACATCAATCTGTTCCTGTGTGTGCCCTAACTGGGGATTGAACCAGCAACCTCTGCGCTTTGGGATGATACTAACCAACTGAGCTATCCAGCCATGGCTATCTGAACCTTGTATTATCTCAAGGCCCCTAAGGGAGATTCAAAAAACAAGGCAACCAATTCCACTATTCTCGTCATTACCATTTTCCACATATCGGTCAAGTGCTAGAGCTACTGTACTAGCCAGTGCCTTCCCTTTCACCCCAGTCCCCTCTGGGAGTCTGACAGTGGTGACGCTAGAGACACCAGGGGCTATCCGCTCCTCACTCACCACCAGCAAAGGGGTCCGTGTTGCCATCTGAGGGTGAGTGATTCCAGTTTCACAGTACTATTCTGTCTGCTTTCTAGAGCGATTTCTAGTACCAACTGTCTCAGTTTATGTATTATCAGCATCCAATCCCATGCCTAGAACACATTTTATATAACCATAAATGTCTCTTGAATAAATGAGTGTCTCTGTTCTTCCCAGTTCCATCAGTGCACACACCTTTCAGGCTCAATAACCTTTGAGTTATTGTAAGGTGAGGAACTGATCATCAGCTTTCTTGAACTAGAGTTTGCAAAGGGGGGGGGAAATCGTTAAGTATAGACTGAATTTTCTGTGTCCACCACTAAACACCCTCCTCTCCTCTAACACTAAGCTTCCCTGAAGAAGACAGACCAAAAGGAATCTCCTACTAATGACTGTTTGTTCCACATAATACCATAACCTAGATTAAAACAAGAATTTCACACCAAAGCCCTACAAACTTTACCCTCCTTGAAACACATCAAACCTGTCCCTGCAAAACATTGGAATCATCTGGCTGGCTGTCAAGCACTAAGTCAGTGGAAAATCTTTTAACCCTACTCTACTGTCCGGATGAGATGCATTTTCTGTTCCTGGAATTATTTATTCCTAAAATTTGCCTGAATAACCTTTCCTGGGTGTTTTGGGCTGATTCCAATCCACTCAGTCCAATGTTTTGAGTCACAATCTGTTATCTTAACTTTTTAATTCATTTTTATTTTTAATTACAGTTGACACACATTATTATATTAGTTTCAGGTGTATAACCCAGTGATTAAACACTATGTAACTTACTAAGTGACCATTAGAATAAATCTCACATCCCTCTGAGAGCATACATAGTTATTAGAATATTACTGACTATATTCCAAATGCTGTACTTTACATCCCTTAACCATTTTTTGGAAAAGCACTCACAGCTGAATTCCCAGGGTTCAGTGACACTAGAACTTAACCCAGACGTACCTGAAAACAAACGAACCAAATATCAGCCAACTCAGGCAAATCTGCAATTCACTGCCATACCTGGTAGACTTCTTTACAATTAAAGTTATACTGTGACTAACCAGCCCTAAAACTGGTTTCCATTTAAAAAAAAAAAAAAAAAAAACCTGTACCCCTTTGTTAGTGAATTATATAATAATCAATTCAATTATATTTAGTTATTATAATTAAACATGACTGAGGATTTACTACATGTCAAGATCTGTTTTAAGCACTTTGGGTTAATTTATTTAATCTACCTTAGAGTGCCACGTGACAAGCTATTATCCTCACTTTACAGACAGGGAAAGTGCAACAGCAAGGTTGAGTAACGTGCCCAATGACACACAGCTAGAAAATGCCAACGCTGAGACGTGGAGGACGGCAGTCTGGCTCCAGAGCCTTGGGTTCTTCTCACGGGAAGCGGCCTCCCCTGCTCACCTTCAAAAAGCCTAGACTGGATAAACCTTTTTCGTTCTTCAATTAGCTGAAACAACATAACCTGGCAGAAGAAAATCTATCCATTCCCACCAGCACACCCAACCAGAAGGCTTAAAGCAGCGGAAGTGAGGAATGACTGCAAGTGAGTCATAAATCTCATTACCGTGAAGAGCCTCTGAGCTCTGAAATTTACAAACCAAGTCTTAAGTCCTTAGAGCACCCGACTGACTTAGAATTAAAACGGACTCAAGCAATCGTTGGAGTCTCAAAAGGTAGACCTAGATCTAGTTCCCACCACCAGCAGGAAACCTCCAGATGCCCCTCAGCTTCCAGTCGATGTCCAGAGCCCAGACCCCTGGGCCACCCTCCCCAGCTAGTCCTCTTTCCGAGGTGGGTGGGGCACAGGCACCAAGCCCCGCCCTGGGTGCCACAGGCCCCCGCAGCGCCCAGGAGTCGCCGCAGAGGAGACAGGTCCCCGCGGCTCGCGGGAAGGAGGTGGGAGAGCTCAGAGCGGAGGGCGGCCCCGGCAAAAATGGAAGGAGCGGACGCGGGACAGCGTGGACAGGGGAGACAGGTGGGAACCCAGTGCGGGCCGGGCAAGGAGAAGGAAGTGCGGGAATCAAAGCGCCCCCAAAGCGGCACGTCGTCGCGGCCAGCGGCGCCGCGGGGCGGGGTGGGGCGCCTCCCGCAGCCCTCAGGCCTCCGCACGGCCCGCGCTCTCCCGGCGGCCGGGGCCAGACTGCGCCGCGGCCCGGGGAGGCCCGAGCCCGCACCTCCGCACCCGCCGGCCCTTCGGCGCTGCGCTTACCTCGGCCACGGGTGCCTCCCGCTCGGCCCCGCGCTCGGTCACCGGCTCATGCCGCGTGGCGCGGGCCACGGCAGCCCAGGTGGGATCGCTGCGAATCGGCGGCCGCCACCCCGGGCGCCAGGGCTGCGCGAGCGAGCGAGGAGTGCGGCGCCGGGGACCCGGCTCGGCCTCTGACACCTAGCGCACTGCGCATGCGGGAGCGTCCTGGCCCGCGCCCCCTACTGGACAGGAGGAGTCAGGGCACCGCTTACGGTTTCTCCCAGGCAGGCGCGTCAAGCTCAGGCTCCAACAGGGAAACTCAAAGCCAGGCAGACTTGTTCATAATTAAAGAAACTGCAAACTGACAAGAGGCACCATGCTTCACTGATAAAAACTTCTAAAACGGACAAAAAATGTAATATTGTATTATACCGTAATCAGTATCAGTGAGGCGTGAAACATCCCTGGAAAGCAATTGGCAGTATCCATCAAATGGAAAACGCGGTAAACTTCCCCCAATAACCCCCCTGTATGAAATTTACCCTGTGTATAGTCTCAACAATGTTTATTAAAAATACTCATTACAGTACTATTTCTAATAGAAAAAAAAAAAACAAAAACCTGACAACCAAAATAAATTATGGAACATGGTTAAAATGGAATAATATAAGAATGCACATATGTGTTGATGCAGAATTATCTTCAATATATGTTCATATGACAGCAGGGCCCCAGATCAAAAACAGTGGGCAAGTATGATCCCTTTTATGTTAAGAAACAAATGAAATACATATGCACATGTATATAAATATATATACATACAAAGAACAGGAGAGATTAACATATATGTAGATGATTATATTAAGGCATATGTACAGTTTTTTTTTCAGGAACGAATCCAAGAAGCAATTAACAATTTTGGGGAGAGCAATTGTGGAGGAAGAAATGGGGAAGAGAGACTTTATTTTCATTTTGTTTTTATATTATTTATGTGATCTAGCCTTCTACATGCACAGTAAAATTCCTATCATAAGGTAGTAAGTGGAATCTAAAAAATTCAATCAAAATTCAAAGTGTTACTGAGAAGCTAATGAAATGACCCCCCCTCCCCCCCTCACTGAGTCTATGCAGTTTACTTGATAGGGGCTGCAGAATGCAAATCTGTTTCTGGTCCCAGCTGTACCTTAGCGCCATCTGGTGGAAGTTGTCACTTCCACTGGAGACTTCCTGGGGCTTCCAGCAGCAGCAGTCATTTCAGAAATACTCCTGAGCTAATAATGCCTGCTTGTCACAGATCCAGGGAAATTGGAACGACAGTACTCTGGAGGCGAGAAACCCACCTTCTGCGTCTCCACACCCAAGAAAGCAAATATCTGCATTCCAAATCCACAGCACCCCTAAAATAATAGGAAATTTAGCACACACACACACACTCCATTTGACAAGTGGAGAGCATTTTTTGTCCTTCTCTATATTAAATACTGTATATACATGTTTTTAATTAATCATTTTCTCACTGAATGAGGACTTTCTGTGTTGAAGAACTGTGTTGGGCACAGCCTTTGAGGACCCTGCCAATCTTATTTACTTTATAACCCTAGGCATGCATAGTGCTTGGCCCATAAGTGTTCACTGAATAGGGTTTTTTTTTTACTTTAGTTATTGATTTTTAGAAAGAGGGGAGAGAAGGAGAGAGAGAGAGAGAGAAAGAGGAGAAGAAGCGGGAAGCATCAACTCGTAGTAGTTGCTTCCCATATGCACCTTGACCAGGCAAGCCCAGGGTTTTGAACCAGCGGCCAGCATTCCAGGTTGAAGCTTTACCCACTGCGCCACCGCAGATCAGGCCCAATGAGTACTTTTTGAGGGAATAAAGGGGGCCCAGATGCTGGAGGAGCTCAACGTAAAGAAAACAAATGCTCAGGTAAGAATGGCCAAAGCAGAGGGTGAAAAGTGGCGCAGGAGAATAAGGCTAGAGGGTTCAAAAGAGAAAGCAATGACACCCAGCTGGAAAGATGTAGGAAGCTTCATGCAAGAGCTGGTATCTTCGCTGGTCCTAGAGGATATTTAAGACTTTGACAACTAGAGAGGTCAATAGGGTATTCCAGGTGGAGGAAGAAGTCATGAGCAAAGGTACAGATGTTATCAAGAAGGAGAAGCAATCAGAAAGGACGAGAGTTTTATAACCCAGTGTGGTTAAAATAGGGTGGCTACATTTCTAGGGGTAGAAACCATGCACGCAGTTGGAGGTGAGAAAGTACAGAAGCTGTGATGTTAGCAGCTACACGATGCTAAAGAAGTGGAGGGTGACTATAGAGAAGGAAAGAAAACATGAGCCAGGCCCTGAAGTCTGTGAGATGGTAGCAAGCATCCTAGCAGTTGGCATTTAAAAGAGGAGAGGCTATTGCATTACTCACTTAGAAAGAACAGGAGAAAGCAAAGATCACACTGAGCACTGCTTACCCAGTGAGCCAGGAAATGTGGAAGCGGGAGTTAGAAAGGGTCTGGCTTTCAAAAAAGGGGGTATTATCATACTGCAAAGAGCACAAGATTTTGAAGCAAACCTAACTGATTTTTGAATCCTGGCTCTGATCCTTTTTAGCTACATGACATTGGGAACATCGTTCCATCTCTTCGAGACTCAGTTTTCTCATCTCTACAATGGGGGATATTAATGTCAGCCTCCTAAGGATTTACTATATTAGAGTTAGAAATAATACATGTAATTAACCCAACATAGTGTCTGGCACATTGAAGGTACTCAAGAAAAGACAGGGAGGAGAAATAAATGAATGAAAGGCAGAAAGAAAGAGGAAAACAAATCCTAAACCAAACAGCATGATTTACAGAAAGGAAATGCTGATTCCACCATCTCTTAAAAGAGGAACAAAGAAAGAGACAGCCCTTCTGAACAGGCGTGTCGGCACCCAGAAGGGTTCTCAGCACATGGCTTTAAGGTCAGATCGTAAAGCTCATTTGGGCTCTGAAGTCATGCACCCTGGGGATGGGGTTGGCAGCCCTCTGCATTCTTAGGGTAGAAAGCCCAGCCTTGGTCAGCCTGTCTCAACAGCAGCGTTGATCCAGGGTCCAGCCCCATTCCTCCGCCACCCCTGTCATGGCAAGGTCACTCTGGTTAGGGTTCATCCATGAAGGTGACCTTTTCCCAGGAAGGATGAAGAGGAAGAGCATCCCAGAGCCAGAGAGACCCCTCCTGACCAACCCCACCAACGCGGTCCTGTTTATCTGGCCCCTACCAGAGGCTGTCCCAGGTCCCGGGTCTACACATCCTAAGTGTGTGGAAAGCAATTTGAACATGTAGGATTCAGTCCTTTTAGTAGTCCTTGTAGTTTGGAAATTATCAACCTTTTTTATTTGGGGGACATACTCTCTTTTATGTGTTGTTCTTTTGACTTGTTTCCCTGGCAACAAAGGAGAAAGAATGAAAGCGCTACTAAAAGGAAGGTACACAGGTGGTTTGTTTTCACATCCACAGGCGGCAGAGGGCAGCCATGACTCCTCCAGTCTATAAATTACAACAGATGCTTCTAGTTCCTCCCAGTTTTGTTTAATAGAATGGGAAGGGGATGGACCAGGTCGAACAGAAGGAGTCTCCTGCTGCCACAGAGAGGAACGGTCTTCTTCAGGTGCAAAGATACCTTCCTGGCAAATGGCTCAGCCACGATCACCAGTCTCTGCATCCCTGAACAGCCCCTGGTTGGCAGTGGTGGCCACAAGGCCATGACCAGCTCATCTGTGCTGGCCCCTCAGGTCCTGGGTCTGACAGGAAGGGGGGTTTTCTGCCACCTGGGATGTGCCCTGGAGCACCTGCCGGATCCTCTGCATCCCTGGGAGGAGGAAGTGAGGGCCCGTCAGCACGGAGGGCTGGGTGGGTGGGGAGGAACACGCTGAGGTTGTGGGGCCGCAGGGGAAAGAAGGCAGAGGAAGGACGCAGTCAGGAGGGCTGGGAGGCAGACTGCTCACCCAGGCGGAGCCGGTGGGCCTGGTCCGAGAAGACCAGGCGGAACCAACCGGGCTCTTTACACGCGAAGGCCTTGCCGAAGGACAGCAGCACCTTGTTGTCCAAAAAGCGACGCCAGAGCAGCATTTCCCCCTCGAAGGTGGCCTCGGGCAGGTACTGGGAGGGTGGAAGGGCTCAGGGTGAGGAGGAGGCACCCCTGCACCTCAGTCCTGGGGGGAGGCTTCCATCCCCTCCCCACCTGCACTACCTTCCTCAAGTCGACCCAGATGAAGAAGCCTGCCCCCTGGTGCAGGAAGGGGATCCCCAGGGCCCCGAGCTCCCCGGAGACATAGGTGTGAGCAGCCCTGAGCCGGGCATGGTTCTCTGGCAGGTACACCTGGTCGATCCAGTCTGTTTAGGTGAAAGAGAAGCCAAAAGATAAATCCCCATCAACCCTCCACTCTGTCCCATGAGTGTGATTCACTGAGAAGAAAAAGGCCACCAGATGCCAAGACTGGATGAGCCCCTGCTGACTAGGGAAGCTGAGACTATTCAGTAATATTGGGGGTAAAGTACCTTAAATCTAGATGCTTGGCCCTGACAGAGCCAGGTCCTGCAGACAGAGTCCCCCAGATGTAGGTCCGAATCAAAGGCCGACCTACTCACAGGCTGAGGTTCAGAGCCAGCATGGCCCCTGGCAAGGTGTGGGCCTTGGGCAAGGTTACCCCCCCCATTCTCATTTTTTAACTTTTTTTTTTTGGGGGGGGTCCCATTCCATGAATTTTAACACATGTATAGATTTGAGTGAACACCACCACAGGCAGGATACTGAACAGTTCCCCAACCGTAAAGAACACCCTCCGGCTATCTGTTTATAGTCCCATCATCCCCTTCCCCACACCCACTGGTCTGTTCTCTGTCACTTTTTCCAGGATGTCATAGAAATGGAACCACAGTAATGTCATCTTCTGAGACTGGCTTCTTCCACTCAGCCTACTCCTGCCTCTAAGATGAATCCATGCTGTCATGGTGTTTTTTGCCAGGTAGCACCCGCCGTGTGGACGGACCACCGTCTGTCTCTCTCTGCATCCATGGAAGGCACCCAGTTTGGGTGCCGAGGAAGAGAGCAGCTATGAACATTCACGTCGAGCTTTGTGTGACCGTACTGGTAAATATCTAGGCATGGGGTTGTGGGGCCATTTGGTATTTGACTTTATAAGCAACTGCCACTTGCTCTCCAAAGTGGCTATACCACCTCACGTCCCCAGCAGCGCCACTCCAGACAGCCCCAGCTGTCTGCATCCTCGCCAACATTTGACGCTGTCGCTATTTTTCACATTTTAGCGGCTATAGCAAGTATGCGGTGTCTGGTCCTCTGTTACCTTGTTTATAAAATAATGGGGGAAATACAGGAATGCATGCTGCCTAGGATTCTGGGGAAAGACAAAGGAGATGACGCGTGGAGCACACCTGACAGAGCTCAATAAATGGGGGCAGGGCAGGTCCCTTTGCTACCTAAACGCACTCTCCGAACCCGGGAACGGAACTGATCCGTGCAGAGAGAAAGTCTCCCACTACAATGTTTTTCCATTCGTAGCTTCTTCTCTTCTTGAAGTGCTCACAGCTAATAAGCGTGAGTTCACTTTGACCAAGTGCCTATTGTATGCCAGCTACTATTGTAATAAATTCACATTACTAATTCTACAAGACAGGTACCATTTAGACCCCTGTTTTACAGACGAGGAAACCGGGGCTCCCGGAGGGGAAAGAATGTGCCATGCAGCCGGGAAGCGACTGAGTAGGGTATGAACCCAGCGTGGGCCCAGAGCCGGTACTCTCCAACACTCTCCTCAATTCTTCTCCTGCACAAAGCACCCATGATCCCTGGCCAGTCCCAGGCTGACTACAACCCTCCCCCAATTCTCAGGGGGCCAGGCCCAGGCAGTCACCGCGGTCCTGGAGCAGCTGTGCCATCTGGTACTGGACCAAACCACTGAGGCCATGGTAGCGGCAAAGGGAAGCCACCGCAGTGGCCACATCCCGGTTTTCTGTGTACAGAGTGCCAAAGCGGAGCCCGGACATCCCAAAGTCCTGCAGAAGAAGAGGCTCCGTAGGGGATGGCCAGCCCTCCACGGAGAAAGCTGGTTCTACCCACCTCCCTGCCTCCCCACCTCCCTGCCACCCCCAGGGCCAGCCAGGAACCCACCTTGCTGGCCGCCCACATCACATGGGTCCTCAGGGGGTCAGGCAGCCTGCAGAGAGCACAGTGTGGGGATGGAGGCAGCGCAGACCCGCGGGAGCTCACACATTGCGCTGACCACAGAAGGAGATGGATGGGGGACTCTGGGTCTGGGTCAAGCCCTGGCTTCATCTCTTGAATCACCAGCTCCCATGCACCCTTTAAAGCAGGGGTCAGCGAACAGCCTGCTGCCTGCTCTCACCGGCAGTCTTAACGGGACTCAGCCACACTCTCGTGCATGTGCTGTCTGTGCTGCTCTGGTGCCAAGATGGCAGAGCTGAGTGAGAGACCAGATGGCCTGTAAAGCCTAAGATATGTGCCAGCCCCTGATCTAGAGCACAGCTCAAGTGTCACTTTCTCTAACAGCCCTTCTCTGGCCACCTCCCAGTCGACCAGGCCAAGTGGGCACCCCAGGCCGCTCCTCTTTAGCACTTGATCAGATGACTAGCTGTGTATTCAGCTGTTAAAAAACAAGCTATTATTCTCTGGTTAGAAACAGAGAAGTTCTACACAGAGAGGGCCCGGGTCTGTCTTGTGCACCATTGTGGCCCCAGCACCACACAGGAACGGAACTGATACAGGGTACAGGGTCTGGTACAGAGCAGTCATTATTTCTCTGCGTCTCGCTTTTCCGATCCATAAGTGAAGGGGCGTAACAGGCCACACTCCACGTGCTTGGCAGAGCTTTGGGGGAACGAGCGAAGAGAAAGGCTTCGTGGGGCAGAAAGGTCTGGACAGACAGCAGGAACTGTTAGGTTCTCTGACTGTCGTATTTACAGGCTTTACAGGTGATCTGGTCCAGGTGATTCCAAAGGTATTTTGTCCACAAATTATTGGCTCAAATTGAATCTTAAGAAAAAGCCCAAATAGCCAAAGTGTATGTATAGCACACGCAAGGGGCTCCCACATATCTGCTGAATGAACGGATGCATGAATGAATGAATGAATGAATGAATGAATGAATGAATGAATGAAACTGAAGTTACCTGAGGGATGAAGGAAACAGCAAAGGACAGTTTCCCACCCACTCCACCCTCCCTCAAGGAATCCTAAGGCCCCTCCTTGGAGCTCTCAGAAAACCCACAGAACGGTTTGAAAACCACTGATCTGGCCCAGTTCTCCCATGTTCTCATTAGGGGCTCTGAGGACAGTGGGGTCAGCTGGATGGAAGGAGAATCACCCTGGGACCCTGGGGCAGGCCATGTCCTGTAGCCAAGCCACAGAGGGGCCAGGACAGGGGGCCGGGAAGGTGAAGAACCAGCTCTGATGCGGCAACCTCACCTTTCCAGGCTTAGAACACTGCGGTAACCAACCGAATCCTCAAACACGGACAGCATGTAGACCTCATCCATCACGACATGCAGCTCGTGCCTGCAGGACGTGGGGGCAGGCAGCAGCAAGGAAGAAAGAGTTTGGTGAATGGGTCAAATGCATCTCTCAGGGTGGAGTGACAGTGAATCTGAAATCCCAGAGACCAGGTCTAGCCCAGGGTTACCAAATTTGTTTTATCCAGGAATAACCTGCTTTGACTCTGTTTTTCAAACACACTGGAAGCCACACACACAAAGCAGATGACAGTGGGGCTTTTGATGCCCTGCAGGAAAGAGGCAGAGCCCTCAGGCACACACACACACACCCCCCACGGAGAAAGGGCCACAGTTAAATTAAATATAAGCCGACCCAGATTCAGTCTGGCTCCACCCCTCCCTCTCAGGCTCAGTAAACAGTATCTGTACCTAATAGGGTTGCTGGGAGGATTATGTAAACTGCTGAACAGGGTGCCTGGCCACTATAGTGTGCAGTAAGTGACAGCTGCTATTAGAAACAGGGAGAGACAGACCTAGCATCCCACAAACCATTACCTCCTCACCCCACTGCTACAACCGATGTGGGTGGAAGCCATGATGGAGAGAAGAGGGTAGAAGCGCCGGCCCCAAAGACTCTGCCAGAACCTTCATCTGACAGACACTATTTTAGGATTAGTGCGGGGTGCCTTACCTCTTGGCAAATTCCAAGTACTCTCGCAGCTCTTCTGGGGAGTAGACGTCACCCAGAGGGTTCTGGGGGTTGATGAGGATGAGACCTTTGACCTTCACACCCTGAAACCACCAGTGGGGTGGGAGACCCTCAGCTCCTCCCGAAGGCCAGAGCCACAGGGTCCCACAGGGCGGCGCTAGTTGCCGGGCAAGCTCCCTGGGAAATGTGACGGCACCGTGGTCACCACCCAGTACGAAGGGAGCAGGGGCAGAGAATGACACCTGCAGCATCGTGTCAGCCCTGAAAGAAGACAGTGCAGAGATCAAAGCCTAAAGGGAAATATACCCAAATGCCAGCAGGAGCTGCCTCTGTCGGCAGAACTATGGGGGAATTTTAAAATTCCCACAGTGGACATGTGCAGCTTTAATTACCATGGTAAAAAAAAAAAAAAAAATTAAGTTGACAAGAGCTTTGAAAAGTAGATAGAGAGGAACCACTGAGGGTTTCTGTTCTCCGCCTTTTTTCGGGGAGGCCCCAGATCCCCTCAAAGTGAGCGGGTAGCACCTCCATCGACTGCTGAACTATAGTCCGCTACGTCGCACACCTGACCTGTTGAATTAGAATCAGGTGAAGTGGGGGTACTATTGTTAATTAAGTTCCCTGGTTGTTTGTTTGTACACCTAAGTCTCAGAGTCTCTCTCTAGCGGGAAGACCTTCCCTGGGCAGGCTCCTGCTTGAGCCGCAGAATGGTTCTGTGTCTACCCCTCGTCCTCATCACAGAGTGCCAATCCTAACAGGGAGTGGACCGGCCACAGGATTGGTCTGTGCCCCCTCAGGCCCACCCCTCCCAGCCCGGGCTTTGACCTGATCCCCAGACCTCAGATTTAGCTCCTTGCAGGGCCGCCTCCAGCTTCTCCACTGTGAGCTGGAAGGGGCGTGTGTCCAGCCCAGTGACCTGGAAAAGATCCAAAGCCACATTCAGTGACCCCCCCGCCCAACTCTTGAACTCTGAGGCCTCTCCAGCCTATTACCTCCAGCCTCCTTAGAACAGTCTCCGGAAAAATACAGGTTGGTCACCTCCCTCTCACTGCCATTGTCCCACCCCACTACATGGGGGGGGGGCATCACTATAACGTTTCAGGAAGAAGCCCCATAGGTCCTTTGATCGGGGTCCAAGGACTACCACGCTGACGTCTGCTCTGCCTCACCCCACTTCAGTATGGTGCCTGGGGCTGCCCTTGGCTTCTACATCAACCCCAGGGATCTCGGAGCTGGGAGAATGGGAGGCCCTGGCGAACCCAGGCACTGGCCACAACCCCTGAGCCCTCAGCATGGACTGCTTCCCATGTCCACCCTCAGATTCAGATGCAGGAAAGCCTTGGCCCACAGGCACCCTTACCTCGATTCCAGGAACTCTTACCTCACTGTCCAGATAGACATAGACCAGTCGGACGTTGCCATAGAGATAGACGTGCTGCGTGATGGCTCCATAGTAAGGGGCAGGGATGAGGAAAGCCTCTGGGGGAAGGAGTGGGCCGGAGAGTCTGTCACCCTCTGGCTGGGCTCATGGACTCCCTGTCCACTGGCCCCATGCCTCTTCAAGCTTTCAATGATCTTAGGGAACATTTGGGGCATGCTCCCTCTCTCAACTCCCAACACTCTTTCTAGAGCGTGGATCCACTGAGATCAATCCCTTTTCTACTAATCAATAGCTAATTATTTATTGAGCACTTACTAGGTACTCAACTGTACCAAATATTCCTTTGCATGTTATCTCATTAGATCCCCATAATCACTCAATGAAGTAAGTAAGGAAGTACTACTGTCATCCTAACTTTGCCAATAAGGAACTAAGGCTTTGAGGATTCCAGAGAGGCACTCAACATTTGGGGTCACTGGAGGGAGACTTGGACCCATGAGTGGAAGCTTCAGGGTGACGATCTGGGCTCAACAAGTAGAAAAACTTGACACCATGTAGAATTGCCCAGAGATACGATGTGCTCCAGCTTCTCCACTGTTGGAGGCAGTCAGACAACAGGTTGAGACCACGGGGTGGGGAGGGGACGTCATGCAGAGGGGCTAGCTGTGGGTGGGGGATTGGTGAGATGACCATAAGCTCTACTGTAACTCAGAGCTAAAGGCATCCCTCCCCCCTGAAGAAGACACATAGGTCAAGCTGCTGTCCCTTCCCAGCCTTCCATTAGCACAGCCCACTCCACTCAGAGCTCTAAAAAGGGCAGCCTTTGTCCTACACATTCCCATCCCTGGCCACAGGGATCAGACCAGAGGTAGACAAATGGCCTAAGGGAGCCAGTCAACTGTCTGGCCAG
This sequence comes from Saccopteryx bilineata, assembly GCF_036850765.1. NCBI lineage: Eukaryota > Metazoa > Chordata > Mammalia > Chiroptera > Emballonuridae > Saccopteryx > Saccopteryx bilineata. The sequence goes on along the minus strand of NC_089490.1, from coordinate 387,230,245 downwards.
AAACCCATCATGTTCTCTCTCCAGACTTTGCTCGAAGAAGCACTGACACTTGTGAGTGAGAACGTGCACTTTATGGAAGGTCACGTGGAGCGGGAGCTGGGCTAGCCCCACCGGCCACACAAGACGGAGGAAGATCCTGGGACAGGCCTGCATTAAAAGGGTGGGGGGGAGGGGGGAGGGAAGACTGCACATCCCTGTGAGAGACCTCACTCTTAATTGTTCTTGGGCAGGAAATTGCCTATTATATCCTGGTAATGAATCCTCCTTTTACAATTCAAATCCTGGTTATTACCTCTCTGTGTGTGATTATAACAAGTTACTTAACACCCTGGGCCTTACTCTCCTCATCTGTTAAATGGGCATAACCACAGAACCTACCTCATGGGGGCTGTTGTGTGGATTATATGACAGCCTATGTGTAAAGCCTTAAGCCAGTGCCTGGAATGTAGTATGTGGTCAATAAATATTACTAATATTATCATTATTAATTATACTAGCATGATGGGGCCTCGGTTCCTGGCAACCAATAACCCCTGACCATGCCTATGGCCAGTGTGCTCTCAGTAGGACTGTGGCTCTTGTAGCAGGCAGTCTGCCATGTGAGGATATGACATCCACCTCCAATCATGAGGAAAAGCCAAGGTCGTCAGAGAGAGACAGCCCAGAACCCTGGCAGCACACTGAGTCCTCCTAGAACTACCAACCCCTGGGTGTCTCGTCACGCCACTCACTTAAGTCCCATGCAGTCTAATAGTCTATTATGGCCAAAATCATTCTGATGCAGCCCTCGAGGACAGGCAGCTGGGGACATGGCAGGCAAAGGCAGCTCCCGGTACTAAGCAGGCCATTGTCCACTTACCCCCGACCTCACACAGCACCGTGGCCAGAGCAGAGAAGAGAGAGGCACAGCCATTCAGGACAACCACCTGAGAGTGACACAGTCATGGGACAAAGATGAAACTGTTTAAATTAGGACCAAGAATTGCAGCCTCTGTCCTGGGCTGGCACAGAGGGAGAGCCAGGTGGCAACTCGGGTACCCTTTGGGGCTCTGTCACCACAAAGCCACAGGAGATACCTAAAGGCCCCTCCTGACTAACAGCCAAGTTCATTCGTGCAGCTTATTGGTGGGGACCCTGCTCTGAGTCAACTAAGCAAAGAAGAGGACGCCGCTCACTCAGAGTCTGGCCCAAAGGTGTGGTGGCAAAGAGGGACCACAGGACAAGAGGGACAGAAGTCATACCCACACTCTAAGGAGAGGGTGTGCCCAGTTCCACTTGGAACCAAATCGAAACCGAGTGAAAGGCAGATCCCAACCCACCTTACCCCTGGCCAGCCCAGAGTCGGGGGAGGGGCAGAAGACCAAGACAGATCAGAAGAGGGGGCTACTCACATTGTCCGGTTTAAGGGGTGCGGGGCTCTTGCAGTGGAGAGACAGGAACCTGGCCACTTCTTCCCGGAGGCTGCAGATGGGCAGTGCTTGTCAGCGGGTCTCCAACCCACAGTCCATCCCAGAGCTCTTCTAGTGACTCTTCAGGCAGCTGTCATTACCCCCCCCCCCCCCGCCATGTTTCCCACAAGGGAAGTGTGATCAGCATCCGTCTCCACTCCCTGGTCCCACCCCCAGCACTCCTGCAGGCACAGAACTTTCATTCCCAGCAGTTCTAGGACAGCCAACCCCCCTGAGTCAGCAGATGTCAGGGAGACCATAAGCAACACTCTATATGCAGAGCTAGCTAATAATAATAAAAAACTTTGTTATCAGAACAATGACTATCATCATAACTATTACTGCTAGTATTTATTGAGCATTTACCTTATGCAGGTGTTAGTTGGAGAATTTTACCCATTTAATCTTCAAAACAACCCTAATGGGCAACTATTATTATTCCCATTTTACAGACAAAGAAACTGAGACTTGAAGGCATTAAGTCACTTGTGGGTAAGTGGCAGAGTCCACATTCAAGCCCCGTTGTCTGACTTGAGGGCCCATCATCTTAATTACTATCAGAACATGTCCTTTGGAATCAAGTCCTGCTCAGCCACTAGGCGCTAAACAGCGTCTGGCCCCTAGTAAGTGCTCAATACCAACTCTTACAAGTATCATTTACCACCTCCCATCTGACCAGTAGGAGAAGGCCCCGGCCAGCGCCCCTTAAACTGATTCTGGCCCCTCTAAAGCTACTGAGAAAGTGGGGTCCAGGACTCCTTGTATGAAGCTCCTCCCCATGCCTCAGAGCCACAGAGACCATGCCAGGGAGCTCCCAGGCTGGGGTGCGGTGGCAGGAGGCACCAGTGCCCTGGGGTGATCCAGAAGACCCCATGATCGCCTGCCAGGTCTCGGACCACATAGGCCCTCAGCCTAAGGCAGGCTTTCTCCACCTACCAATACTGACACTTGGGGCCAGATCATTCTTTGCTGTGGGGGCTATCCTGCATGTTGTAGGAGAGTTAGCAACATCCCTGGCCTCTACCCAACAATGACAGTAGCACCCGCTTCCCAGTTATGACAACCAAAAATGCCTGCACACATTACGTACGGTATGTCCCCTGGGGCGCAAAACCACCCTGCAGTTGGGAACCACTGGCCTATGGCCACTACTTACAACAAGTGTCCCCTCCAGTCAGGGTACTGCAACAGAGACGGCTCCACCCGCAGCATGTCGCTCTGACTTAGCTGGGGACCGAGAGGAAAGAGCTGCGTTAGGGTCACACATCCTCCCAGTGAGGCCTGTCGGCATTACCACCTGCATCCACACAGCACCTGGGCCACCAAAGCCAAGGCCTTGGTCTCCTCATCAAAGAAAATGTGGAGGGGTCGCACAGGGACAGCATTCTCACACCCACTGTGCTGATGAGGAAACCGAGTCACAGCCACAGAGCTAGCAAGTGGCAGAGCAGAGAAAAACCTAGAATTTTTTTCCTTCTGACTGAGTGCTCTTTATTCAACACTGTCACCCAAACACCCAGAGATTGGATGTGCAGAGGCAGAGATGGGAGACCATGCCACCTAGCTCCTCCCTGGGTGACAGAAGAGGTTCTGGCACTGGGTGCCATCACCCAGTCCTGGCTTCAACCTCTGGAGAGACTCAGACCACTGCCCTCCTGCATGCTCAATCCAACCTCACACTCTGGAAAATGTGCCCATTTTTAGGCCATCCCCACCCTGACCACGTGTTGGTTTGGTGACTCTTAGGGTGTCACACACACAATGTCAAAGAAAGGCAGGGTCCCTGGGCAGTGGGACCACAAGAAGAAAGGTAACCAGCCACCTGTATCTGACCCTCGTCTTTCCCCTGCTCCTTCATCCCTTAGAGCTGCACTGCCCAGTACAGGAGTCTCTAGCCACGTGTGTCCGGTCTGAACTCAGAAATACTGGATAGTGAAAACTTGATCTTAAAAATGTTTGCAAACTCTCTCACTGATACTTTTTTATGTCAATTACATATTTAAATGGTCATATTTTCAATATATTAGAATAGGTTTTTTTTATTTTTTAAATTTTTATTAATTTGAGAGAGGGAAAGAGAGACAGGAACATCAATCTCTTCCTGTATGTGCCCTGACCAGGGATCGAACCAGTAACTTCTGTGCTTTGGGTCAAAGCTCTAACCAGCTGAGCCATCTGGCCAGGGCAATAATATATATTATTAAAATGAATCTTACCAGTTTCTTTTTACTACATAATAAAAAATTTTAAATTTTATATGTGGCTCGTATTTTCTTTTGGATGGTGCTCAGCTACCTTGATGGGGGGAGCAAGCGGGCTTTAGGTAGAACACGCCTTTCAAGCCCACTCCCTACACTACATCCCTCTCCCCTTGGGGCTTGATGTTGTCACCTCTGGACACATGTCCCTCTGAGTTAAGCATCACTCTCTCTACACTCCAAAACTCTGACTCCTCGGCCTTGAGAGACACCTCTACTGGGCATTACCAGTGGTTGGTGAGAGATGGCTGTCACGAGCTCAAGAAATCTGATTGTTAAATGTGCAGGAATTTTGCAAGCTGTGTAGAAAAATAGCCATTTCAAAAATTAAACCATACAGATTACATATAAATTATGTAAGTGAATTATGTTAAAAACAAAGGTAGTAAATACCCAAACAAGATTGTTCCTGATTACATTACGATGTACTATCATCTTTGCTCGTGAAGTTATTTCTATCAATGTGTCTAGAAGGGAAAACACCCTACAGGGAGGGTGGGGCAAAAATAAGTTTACAGTTGTTCGTATGGAAAATAATACAAGAGTAAATTTGTTTCATGCACTCACAACTATAAGCCCACTTTTGCTCCACCCTGTACGTGTGTGCCACTGCACTTCTTTTCCCAATTCTGTCACGTGTGCAATAACGTCACGTCGGCTGACCAGGCAGTGGCGCAGTAGAGTATCGGCCTGAGATGCAGAGGACCCAGTTTTGAAATCTCTCGAGCTTGCCGGCTTGAGCATGGTTTCATCTGGCTTGAGTGTGGGCTCACCAGCTTGAGCATAGGGCCGCTGGCCTGAGTGTGGGATCATGGACATGACCCCATGGTTGCTGGCTTGAGTCCAAAGGTTGCTGGCTTGAACCTAAGGTCACTGGTTTGCGCAAGGGGTCACTGTCTCGGCTGCAGCCCCCCAGTCAAGGCACATATGAAAAAGCAATCAGTGAACAACTAAGATGCTACAGCGAAGAATTATCTCTCTTCCTTCCTGTATGTCTGTCCCTATCTGTCCCTCTCTCTGTCTCTCTCTCTCTTGCTTAAAATAATAATAATAATACTAATAATAATAATAATAATAATGTCACAGCAGTAGCTTGAAACTGGCCATGGTGGTATTATTTACACTATGGTAATTAGCAAGAGCTACAATCAGCAGCAGCACCACCCTCTTAGAGCCAGTTGTTCATTACTGACCACATGCAGCCACTGAGTATTTCCCTAGAGAGGAGGGACCCACCTGACAGGAAGGTCTGAGGGAAGGGAAGAGCCTGAAGAGATAAAGAGTAGGGGAAGCGACTGCCCAAGGCCACACAGGAAGCTGACCCTGAGGCAGAGTTAGAACCCGGACTCCTGACTGCCAGGCCAAGGCCGCTGAGACAGGCAGTGGGCTCCCGTGGGAGAAGCATTCTGAGGAGTCCAGGAGAAAGGGGGCCCTCAGAGCTGGTGATGCCACCCAGAGGTGCACCGGGACTTACCCGCTGGGCCAGAAGGTCAAAGCAGAGCTTGTTCTCACTGGTGCCCAGGTTAATGATGCCCTGGAGAGGAGAGGCACAGAGGCGGGGTGAGCCCGGCGGAGGGGCCAAGGAAGGCCAAGGGAGCACCAAAGCAGGACCGCTGCAACCCTGCCCTTCCAAGCACCCCTCCAGGACTTGGCTCAGGGCGGGCCCTGCACTCCGGCCCAGGGCCCATTTTCCTGTTTCTAAAGCTCTGTTCAAATGCCGTTTCCTTCCGAAAGCCTGTCCCAAACCCCACCTGGATGGGACCTTTTCTCCTTCTGAACCCCAGAGCTCTGTATCTGTCCCCCTTTAGAGCACTGGTCAGTTTCTGCCCCAGGTCACAGGGACTGCTGAGCATGTTTTATCTCCCCCACTAGACGGTACGGCCCCTGCAGGCCAGCTGCACGCTCAACACCACTGTATCTCCCAAGGGGCTCAGCAGGACTAAATACATGTTTATGAGACAAAAGAATGTACCAAGTAAATTGGTGCTCTGGCAGGAACAGAAACAAGGGTGAACATAGGTCAAGGGGAGCCCAGGGCTGGTGACAGCCTCCCCCAGGAGACCCAGGAAACTCCACACAACACCTTGATCTTCACCGCATCGGGCACTATTCTCATAGGAGAGGAAGGGGGGAAGTCACAGCCCAAGCTGTCCTTTCTAGAGTCCCCAGAGAGGCTCATGCACTGTAACTGCTGACTTCTGAGTTATCAGGGAAGCGGGGGAAGGGGGCAGAGGAAGGGAGAGTGAAAAAGTAGAGCTTGAATGAGCTACGATGATGACAAATGGAAGGCAATGCTCCTCTAACGCTCTGGGGGACACACTGGCAGGCTCCTCCAGCCACCGCTGACCCACCTGCAACCCTGTCACTGCTCCCTTCAGAATGCACGCACAGTCCGACCACTTCTCCCCTCCGCTGCCAAGGCCCTGGTCAAGCCGCCGGGATTTCTTGTGTGCGTCACCACACTAGCTCTCCTACTTCTTTTCTTGCCTACTCTGTCTCCTCATGTCATGAGGCAGTTCTGTGGAGACACTCTCTGGTGAGGGACTGAGTCCTGCCAGCAGCCTCGGAAGTCAGCTTGACAGCGGATCTTCCCCCACGCCAGATGAGCCTGAAGCCCCAGCTCCACCTCGACCTCACAGCAGCCCGGCAGCCTGAGGCACCTGCCCAGATTCCTGAACCTCGGAAACCACAAAATGGTTGCTTTAAACTGCTGAGATTTGAAGTAATGTGTTAGACAGCCGTAGATTACTAACACAAACCCTTACTTTTTTCAGGTCTCTGCTCAAATGTCACCTTATTGAATTGGCCTTCTGGGACCATCTCACCTAAAATAGCAACATCCCCAGCCCACCCACCGCATCATTCTTTCCTCTCTTTAGCCTGCGTTGTTTTTCTCTGCAGCACTTATCACTCTAACTACATCTATACCTATATCTAAATGTTTCCCGTCTGTCTCCTCCACTGCACTATAGACTCCACAAGGGCAGAAACTTAATTTTTGGTCACTGCTATAATCCCAGCATCTAGAACAGTGCCCAGCACCTGGTAGATGCTCAACAATTAGATTGTTTAAGGTTATTTGCAACAGCTCTATGCCCTCTGAAGGGATTACTGGTAATAACTTGTAATAACCAGGACGGATACCATTACCAACAATAGCAGCTATCACTTCCTGAGCGCTCCGTGTGGAAGCACCGTGCCAACAACTTCACATAATCGCTTCACATAATCGCTCTCATTCCACTGGGACCGTCCTACAGAACACGCACCATTGGCTCATTTAGGAGATGAGGAGATGAACTGAAGTTCAAAGAGGTGAAATAATTAGCTCAGGAATACACAACCCATAAGGAAAATAGCTGTGACCCAAACCCTAGTTCTGTCCCAGCTCTAAAGTTGCATAGTTGATGGGTCAGAGTTCACATTAGAGCATTCTGTGGTTCTTAGATCCCTCCCTCACACATCGAAGTCCCCAAAGTGATAACTGGGCCATTTTCTGATCCAGGGAATAAACTAGGGACTCCCTAGGCTACATCAGAACCCTTTTGGAAGTCTGAGAACCATAAGTCCAACCTTACAAAAGCAAGCTACATGCTGTCCTGTTGGTCAAGGTAGGGTATCCCACCCAGCAGTCCTTTATTGGGCCCCAGTGGGAGGGAGGGCTTCGCTTACATTGGGGTTCTTATCCTCATCATACTCATCCATGTGGTAGGTCCGGTAACCCTCCTCCGCTGAGTCCCAGAACCATTTAATGATTCTCCCTCTGGAGGACAGGTGGGCGCTATTTGAGGAGAACGTGGGGGCGGGATCACCCACTCCATAGAGCTCCAACAGCTTCTGGTCTGTTTTTCGGGCGCATTCTCTTTCCAGACTATCCCCGTAGTTACTGTCCAGGCCCTGTGTGGAGGCTGAGCCCAGACAGGTGGCAGGGGCTCTGGATTCCTTCTTAGTAAAGGTGAACATCTGCAAAGAAACAAAGCACTCAATGTCTGATCAAGCACTTCCCACAGGACCAGGTACCAAAAATGAACTGGGAGTCATGCCCCCCTCACCTGCCTGTTCTTTAATTTTATATACTAATTGTTTCCTGGGTCCCTGACTAGTTGTAATCATGTGTGCAACCACTTCACAGAAATTCTGTTAAGAATATATTGTGCCAGGGTCTGCACTTGCTTTTTTTTTTTTTTTTGCACTTGCTACTTTTATAGACTTTACTTACTATATAGCAGGTTTAGTTTGTTTTGTTTTTGTGGGTTTTTCATTCTGTAGGCTAAGGGGTCACCACTGGTCTTTTTCCATTTTTGCTGACCTCAATTTCAAAAAGCCAGGTTAAAATATTCTGACTTCAAGCAGAAAGAGCGTGCAATCCCGGGGAAGGGGGTGGGTGGGGATGGGGTGAAGTGGTGACTGATGTTAAGTATGGGTAAATGGTGGGGTGGGCGTGTTGGTGGTCTGAAGCAGAACTTGGGGAGGGACTGATGGGTGGCCAGTGGGGATCTCTGCAAGTGCAGGCACCTGGCAGAGCTCCAGGCTACCCTCTTCCCTCTCAATGGTGGGCGCTGTGGGCCTGGACTGGGGGGGGTCTCATCCTTGGAGCAGATGGGAGCTCTTCTGCTTCCTGTCTTTCCAAGGCAGTTTTCTAATCCGCACCGTGGACTTAACCGTAACTGCTTCACAGGGTAGCAGTGAGGATATATTAATGTAGATAAAGCGCTAAATCCTGGCTCATGGCCGAAGTGCAGTAAAATATATTATAAAATCCTCCCTGATTTTCCCAATCAAAATGGACAAGCCTCACACAACAAATAACAGGGGAAACACCCAATGACGAGGGGCCAGCCGCCAGCACAGGGACCCCAGGGCTCCCGCTAATTTGTGCTCTGCTCAGTCTTCTCTGGGGTCCTCCCCCATTGCCTGGGCTCCCCAGTGCGCTCCCCGCCCCTTCCGAGCCCAGGCCTGCCGACGGGCCCCGCGGGCGAGGCCGGGACTGAGGCCGGACACCCACTCTGTGCCGCGCAGGAGCGAGGGCCGCGGCGAATCCACAGCTCGGACGGACCCCGCTAAGGAGCGGACAGAAAGGCGCCTGGGCCTCTGCCGGGGGGGGGGGGGGGGGGGGGGGGGGTCCCCCGAGCAGGAAGTGTGATGCGCACACAGGGCTCCGAGACGGAAGGACAGACTTTCTCAGAGTCCTGGAGCCCCCCACAAGGGGAGGGGGCTACCTGTGTGCACCGCGGGGTCACACCGACCTGGCCAAGCTGGAGGAGCTACGCGGGACTCGGCAGACGCGCAATCAGTGTCGTTTCCTCGGCCCAGACACGCCCTCGGCGCCGTTTGCGCAGGGGACCCGCCCAGGGAATGTCCGTGTCCGTGCCGGGCCGGGGCTTACACAGCTGGTAAGGGCGCAGGTCGCCCCCTCGCGACCGAAGCCGCAGGACACCTCCATGGGCCTGCGCGATAGGGGGCGCACATACGGTCGCAGGGAGGAGAGGGCAGAGAAGGGGAAGGGGTCCAGGAAGGGGCAGGCCACCTGCCGCCACCTCCGCGCTCTGACGCCTGAGCGCGGGGCCGCCTCCTGGCTCTGGTCAACCCCGCTGGCTCTTTGGGACGCCTCCCTCTGCTTCCTGGTTTAGTGCCCCAATGTTGAGGCACCTCGAGCCACGGAAGTTTCTTGGCTACTGTATGCCTGGCTGTGGCCCACATAGAAGCCTTTCCAGATTAAAGCGAGGGCATCCTTCCCCATGAGAGTTTTCCACCAGAGTTTGTCATTTTCCCCCCTTTCGTTCTATGGTACATTATAAAGTCTACGATGGACCCATCATATTCCGGGGCTTTACTACCCAGGGCCGGGCATGCTCAGAACCGTGGGTAGAAGAGTCTCCTTTCCCCATAAAAGGACAGCAGCAGGTTCCCTCAGGTCAAGTATGATTGGAAGACTTGACTGTCTGTGACCTCTCCATTCCTCTTCACGTTGGCCTTGCCAGTAATTAACACTGTGACCTCAAGCAGTTCTCATGACTTTTTCTCTGTGTTTTGTCCTGTAAAATAAGATATGTAGTTCTCTCTGTTCAAGTACAACATTCTATATATTTAATTTAGATAACCAATCTTACTGAATGCCTGTTTTGTGCCAGATCTCTGCAAAATGCTGGGATGCAGTTATGAGCAAATCCAACAGTGGACCTGTATGGCTGATTGGCCAGGCAGACACACACATGTGATAGCCGTTAAGAAAGGGGTTGCTGAGAGCTATGGGAGCATACAGCAGGGAGATTTTAACTACCCCCACAAGCACATGCACTGGCCCCACCCAGGAAGCCCTACGTACACCTACATTCACTTAAGACAGTGATGGTTGAGTTCTGAAGGATAAGTCCGAGTTAGCCAGCTGGACAGTGGGGTGTTAGAGCAGAAGGGGCATTTCTGATAGGGCCTTGAAGGTTAGGGTCAATGTTGAACATGAATGAACAGTACAAATGCAATTCCTCTGAAATTACCAGGTTTGGAAGAAAGGCTGGACACAGAAGCAGGAGTCAGTCAGGTCATGAATCTTTGTAAATAAACCATGATAAGGACTGTGGACTTCTCACCAGGGCACTTGAAATACACACACATACACACAGCAAACATTTTTTTAAAAATCAAAGGGTATAACTAAGAAGCCGAAAAGGCAATAGAATAGGTACTAAATAATGCTTGATTAATCTGAAAGAAGGCGAGCAGGAAGGAAAAATGTGTGAAGAGCATATGACAAATAGAAAAGATAGTTAACTAACTCCAACCACATTAATAATTATGCTAACTAGAATGACTAAGGACCAATTAAAAGATCAGACTGAAAAAAAAAAGATCAGACTGGATACAACACCAAAAATGCAAGTTTATGGTGTTTGCAAGACATACATTAAAAGATAAATGGTTAAAAGTAAAATTGGAAAAATTCCACACAGATAACAATCATCAGAAGATGGCTACTGTCCAAAAAACAGAAAACAGGTGTTGGCAAGAATGCAGCAAAATTGGAATCCTTATGAGCTGCATGCAGGCAGAAATGTAAACTGGTACAGCTGCTGTGGGAAACAGCATGGAGTTTCCTCCAAAAATTAAAAATAGATTTATGATCTGACCCAGCTATTTCACTTCTGAGTATTATAGGCCCAAAATAACTGAAAGCAGGGTCTCAAAGACATTTGTGCACCGTGTTCGTAGCACCATTATTCACAATAGGAAAAACAAGGAAGCAACTAAGGTGTCCATCATCAGATGAAAGGATAAGCAAAATGTCCATACAATGAAATATTATTCAGCCTCAAAAAGGAAGGAAATCTCTGACATGCTACAATGTAGATGAACTTTGAGGACATTATACTGAGTGAAATAAACCAGTCACAAAAGGACAAATAGTATATGATTCCACGTGAGGTGCGTGAGTAGTCAAAATCATAGGGGCAGAAAGGAACCTGAGAGTTGCCAATGGCTGAGGGAAGGGGATGATGGGTAATTATTAGGTATAGATTTTCAGGTTTACAGAATAGAAAGAGTTATGGGAATGGATGGTTCTGAGGGCTGCACATCAGCGTGAATGTATTGTAAACCACTCAACTGTGCACTTAAAAATGGTTAATATGGTTAACATTTTACATTAGGTTTACTTTAGCACACACAAAAATGAAAGAAAAAAAAACATAAGAAATCTGAAGTATTTGTAATAACATCTGACATGGTAGACTTCAAAAAGAAATTACCAGAAATTAAAATGACATTTAATATTAAAATGATTAAGAAATTAGGATAACAAACAATTTAAGATGTTTACACCCCTAATAACAAATATTCAAAATCTGTAAAACAGAAAGTGACAGAACAAAAGGTAGAAATAGACAAATCAATAATGATAGTTGGAAAATTTAGCACCCTTCTCTTAGTAACATATAGAATAAATTAATAAAATGACAGTAAGAATCAGAAGATTTAAACACTACAAAGCAAATTTGACCTAATTGATATTTGTAGAGCACCACACCCAGTAACTGCAGAATTCACTTCAAGTGCCTAAGAGACACTGACCAAGATAGACCTACACTTAGTCATAAACAAATCTCAATATATTGAAAGGATTGAAATCATAGTTTATGTTCTCTAATCACAGTGAAACTAAAATATAGATTATTAACAAAGCTAACTGTACAATCTCCAAATATTTGGAAACTAAGGGACATACATACACTAGATAAATCATAGGTAACAAAGAAATATCACAAGGGAAATTAGAAAGTTGAATGATCATAAGAACCCAACATATCAAAATTATAAAGCAATGCTTGGAGAGATAAATAGATTTTAAAATTTTTTTAAGATTTATTGATTTTACAGAGAGAGGAGAGGGGTGCGAGAAGTATCAACTCATAGTTGCATCATTTTAGTTATTCAACGATTGCTTGTCATATGTGCCTTGACCAGGCAAGCCCAGGGTTTCAAACCGGTGACCTCAGCATTCCAGGTCGATGCTTTAGCCACTGTACCTCCACAGACTGGGCTGATTTAAATTCTTTTATTAGAAAAAAAAAAAAAGCTTAAAACCAATAACCTAAGTTTCTACATTAAGAAGCTAGAAAAAGATCAACTTAAACCCAAAGGAAATAAAGATTAGAGTAAAAAGTAAACAGAAACAGTAAAGAAAAATCAATGAAACCAAGTTGGTTCTTCGAAAAGATCATTTATAAACATTTAGATCAGTGGTAGTCAACCTGGTTCCTACTGCCCACTAGTGGGCATTCCAGCTTTCATGGTGGGCAGTAGCAGAGCAACCAAAGTATAAATAAAAGATAGATTTAACTATAGTAAATTGTTTTAGAAAGATTTATTCTGCCAAACTTAGCAAAAATCTGACATAAAGTACTTGGTAATTATTATTATATGCTTTAACTTGCTATAACTCTGCTTTATAAATTTTATAAAGTAAAATTACTTCCCTACTTTATAAATCACCATTACTGTGGAACCAGTGGGGGGTTAGAAAATTTTACTACTAACAGAGATACAAAAGTGGGTGGTAGGTATAAAAAGGTTGACTACCCCTGATTTAGATTAACTGATTAAAAAAAACATTTCAGCCCTGGCCAGTTGGCTCAGTGGTAGAGCATCGGCCTGGCGTGTGGAAGTCCCCAGCCAGGAATCAAATCTCCTTTCTCTCTATCTCTCTCTTCCCCTCCTGCAGCCAGGGCTCCATTGTAGCAAAGTTGGCCCTGGCGCTAAGGATGGTTCCATGGCCTCCGCCTCAGGCACTAGAATGGCTCTGGTTGTAACAGAGCAATGCCCCAGATGAGCAGAGCATTACCCCCTGGTGGGCATGTGGGTGGATTCCTGTTAGGCGCATGTAGGAATCTGTCTCTCTGCCACCCTGCTTCTCACTTCAGAAAAACACAAAAAAATAGAAAAATAATAATAAAAAAAGAAAAAAAAAACATTTCAATATCAGAAAAGTAGAAAGAGATTAATACTCTAGATTCTGCAGATATTAAAGGCATAAAATTGTTTATAATATTCCCTCATCATGTCAATTATTAAAATTAGATGGAGTGGACACATTTTCTTGAAAGACACAAATTGCCAAAACTGACACAAGAAATGGAAAATAAGAGGTCCTGGCCAGGTGGCTCATTGGATCAAGTGTTGACCTGGTGCACCAGAGATTGCTGCTTCGATCCCTCGTCAGGGCACGTAGGAGAAGTGACCAGTGAGTACACAACTGAATGGAACAACTAAGGGAAACAACAAGTTGATGCCTCTCTCTCTCTCTCTTTCTCTCTCTCCCTCTCTTTCCCTCTTCCTCTCTTTCTCTCTCTCAAATAATGGGAAATTTTTTAAAAAGAAAGACAATTTGAATGTCCCTATATCTGTTACAGAAGTTTAAGTCATGAGTGAAAACCTTGCCACAAAACACTACAGATACAACTGGCTTTACAGGTGACTTTCCAGATACTTGAATATTTTAAAAGTCAAATTTGACACAAACTTTCAGAAAATTAAGGAAAGAAACTTCTCAAAACATTTGAGGTTAGTTTTATCCTGAAACCAAAACCAACAATGCATTACCACAAAAAATAAAATAAAATAATAAAATAAAAATAAATATATATATTTATATATGGCACAATGTCCTTCATGAAAAGAGATGTAAAATTCTTAATATCAAATCCAACAATATATAAAGAATGATGCATCACAACTCTATGGGGTTTGTTGCAGGAGCATGACATTGGCTTAACATTTTAAAAAAATTAATATATTTTACCACATTAATAATTTTAAAAGAATTATATCATCTCTAGAGGCACAGATAAAAACATCTGACAAAATTAAAGTCCCTTAATGATAAAACTCTCAACAAACTAGTACTACAGGAAACTTTTCTATATGGGAAAAGGCAATAGGAAAAACACAGCAACATCATACATTTTCCAGCTAAGACTGAAGACGAAACAAGGATGTCCTCTCTCACCACTTTTCAACACTGTACTGGGTGTTCTCGGCAACGTGATTAGAACAGAAAAATAAGAAATAAATACTGAAAAAGACAAAGGAAAATTATCTTTATCAGCAACGATTGCGACCACTGAAAATTCAAATAACCCCCTCCCCAAACAATGAGGGTTAATAAGTGAATTTAGCAAGGTCACAACTATTGCTGGATGTGGTCTCTCACCTTACGGCCCATCTTGCACGCAAGCGTACTAACTGCCTTTGTTCTAGGCCATGTTTTCCGAAGGTATCAATACAGATGATGTGTAGAGAACTGTGAATGTGTGTATAGCAAACTGCCTTCAAGGGCAGTATATTAGCTCCCATTTCACACATCCCAAGAGCCTCTCTGGTTTCCGTCTGTACCTTCTTTTCTGACCCAGTGAGATCCCTCATTCATCCAGTGAATTCCTTTCTGTTTCTAGTAGCTATAGTCAGTTTCTAAAGAACCTTTGTCTAGAATTAAACCTTGAAGAATCAGGATTTGTTGGTATGCTTTTTTATTATAAAAGAAAACAGAAGACTGTCACTGAGGAACAATAAACCACCAAACCTGGACCCAAAAGAGAGAGGAGGGTCACAAATCCCAACAACTGACCGAAGTCATCAGCCGGTGCTAAAAGCTGTCTCATCATCTATAAAATGATGGTAGCCCATTCCACAGCATCAGTGCTCGGACTCAAGCCCAGATGTGCCAGGGCTCTGCAGAGATGCCCAAGGGCGGTGTACGGAGAGCTTGAAAACTATCTAGAGATAAAAATGGAGGACCCAGACTTGGCACCAGAGAGTCATTTTAAAAGCTCTTTGAAAAGGCAAGAAGGGAAAGAGCTTGTATTTGGAAGCAGGAACATCCGGAATGATACCAAACTGTACCACCACCCTACCATCTGGCCACTCTTGTGGAAGGTGGGTGTGATCTGGTTAGGATCGTATAAGACACTGCATCCAACCCTAGAAAATGTGCCATCAGTCAGGGTCATTTCATCCTGTCCTTTCTTGTCTGCCCCAGACAGTATTCTTCATATATAACCTGCCTTAGGCCTGACCTGTGGTGGCGCAGCAGGTAGAGCATGACCTGGAATGCTAATGTTGCCGGTTCAAAACCCAGGGCTTGCCCGGCGGAGGCACACACGGGAGCCAACTACTACGAGTGGATGCTTCCCACTCCTCCCTTGCCTTTCTCTCTCTATTCTTTCTCAATGAATAAAATCTTTAAAAAATCATAATAACCTGCCTTAGAATTTAAAAATAAAAAGGACAAAAAAATTAATAGTTCCCAAAAGTGATTATGAAGAGTTAGAAAGAAATAAAACAGGCCCGGAGTTTAAGAGAATATAGACTTTTATTAGGAATCAAATATAAAAACAAACCCATCTAAAAAGGGATGCAGAGAGCTCCCTTTGTTTCCCTAGGTTTTCCCACCCCAACCCCCATAAAAACATTCTGCCCACACACCATGGCTAGCAGAGAGTAAAAGAGGCAAGTCCTCAAAGTGTCAGATGCTCAGCTTAGGGAGGGTGCTGACTGGGTCGGATGGACCCATTTCCGGAGGAGCCCACTGCCGGCTCTGTCAGCAGGTCCGTACCTCAGTCTTCTCTGGACCAGAGGCCGATGACTGGCGGGAGCTGCCCAGCGGGAGGCAGACCGCGTCCTCCCGCATCGCGTCCGCCAGCTGCTTCTCTATCCACTCCTGCTTCTGGTCGGCCAGTGCCTGACTGAACCGGTGCATGGCTGGAGGGGCCAAAGGAAGACCGAATGAGCGGGTCTGCAGGTGGGTCCCGGATCCCCAGGGAGCGCGGACCACCACTGAGCCTCTCGTTCAGGACGTCCAGCCCACCGTTCTTTGGGATGAATTTCCCAGTGTGCCCACTGCACCCCCAGTGGCTCCTTTCCAGCTTCATTGTCACAGTGTGTGCCTGCAAGACCCCGCCATGTCTCATAGCAAGTCCTCTAACCTGGCTATGTCCTGGACTCGTCAAGTTTTCTACTGCCTCCAGTGTCCCCTCACTCAGGCTGTTCTCCACCTTAACTCAAAAGCATGTTCTGTAACAAATGTTCTGTCCTCACTGCTCTGTTCCCAGAAGGTAGAACAGTGTCCAGCATGTGGTGAGATGCAACAGATCATTGTAAAGTGAATGTCATGCTTTCATAACCTTTAGAGGAGAATCTGAACTCTGAACTCCAGAGAATAACACCCAGGGACGTCCATGATCACCTACCCGACTATCTCACCTACGGACTCAAGCCCCACAGGGCAGAGAACCACTTCTCATCAGTCCCAATGTCCTGCTCAATGGCAGGTGCATATACTCCCTGTTTTCAAAGGAGCTCAGTCAAAATATGAAAGTGCAAACCTTCTGCACTAGGCCATAGGCCACTAAAGCTATAGGCTACTAAAGGCCAATACGGTGAGACTTGGTTATTGGATTATGCAGGAGTAGGAGATGCCAAGAGAGGGAACTTAGCGCCACTCACCGACTTTTAGGTGGAAAGGTTTATTCGCAAAGGTGAGGCGGAACCAGCCAGGCTCCTTACACATGTAGGACTTGCCAGGGGACAATATCAGCTTGTTTCGCAGGAAGCGACGATAAAGGAGCTGCTCTTCCTCAAATGTGCACGGGTCCAGGTACTAGGGAAGGCAGAGGGACAGAGCTGAGCCCAAGACCCATCAGCAGGTCTGCCCACGCACACCTGTCCTCACTCCCAGAGCTCACCTTTTTCAAGCTGATCCAGACACAGAGGCCAGAGCCACAACTGAGAAAGGGGACCTTCAGTGCCTTCAGCTTGTTAGTGACGTACCTGTGAGCTGCCTGCAGCCGGGAGCGATTAGCGGGCAGGTACACCTTGTCGATCCATTCTGCACAGGTCGGGGAAGAACACTGTCACGGGTCTTATGGCATAGAGCTGCCCAGGGTTCTTTACCACATGCTCCCTACATAGGCTTCCTGGCAGCTAGTTCTATCCAAGACTGATGGTATTATGTTTGAGCTGACGGCATCCAACCCAACCCTCAGCTCCTACCTATGGCTCTGGAGGAGACAGTGGGCTTCTCGGTCAACCAGCAGGAGTGCTCCGTTTCAGTTTGCATCCCTGCGGCCAGCAGCCAGGCACCCCTCTCTATCGGGCCGATGCTGCTGACGAGGGAGCAGGCAGCAGGTACTCAAACCCCCCTTGCCTCTTGCGCAGATCAGATCATCTAGAATCTATTTAAGATCCCCACATAATCCCCATATGCAGCCCATGTTGAATACCAGTGTTCAAGGCGCATCTGGAAACTGGTTTCTGCTGATAATCAAAGGGCCTGGCCCCATATATGGAAACATCTAGTTGGATTTCTCCTACCTACCCTTTTACTCACCGCAAGATGAAAGTAAATTATTTTCTAAACCGAATTAGCTGGTTACTTTAGCTTATTTTTATTGTATCCCAGCTTTTAATTTGAATCAGCTAGATTGCCATATGTTCTAATGAACACAGGGAATTAAAGAAAGGGGCCCTTCTCTATGACGGGGCCGTGGCACTGAAGGGGGACGTTCTCCCTGAAGCCAGCATGTACGCGGGACCCAAGGGGCAGAAGAATGCAGGGGCCCCAGATGGAGCCACAGCAGCGTGCCCGGATGGCAGCTCGCATTTGGGCACCCTGGAAGACGGAGTCGTGTTTTTCAGTTCCCAGCCCGCAGACCACTGCTAGTCCACCAGAAATTCCGTGCCAGTCTGAAAGAGTTAACCACCCCGAGGGTGTATGAAGATTATAGAGTCTGGTCTTCATCCAACCCCAGGGTGGTTAACTCTTTCCCGAACTGGCATGAAATTTCTGGTGGACCAGGGATTGAAAAAACAATGGTTGAGTCATACTTGAGGAGTCCGGGTGTTTATTTCTTTATCATCTTTGCCTGAGCAAGCAGAATATTGGAAAAGGAAAAGAGACCTTGACATAACAACCGAGTTCTGAAGGTCCCACCTTACGTCTCAGAGTCCGATTGACTATCCCCTTTCCAGGCAGAGCACGAGCTACCAGCCAGCCGGATCTTAGAGCCCACCCTGGTTTTAGGCCAGCACCTCTGTCTCCCATCTACATCCGACACCATCTGAGCTGCATCCTGTCCTTCAAACTTTTCGTCCTTCACCGTTAAACTCCAGAGAGTCCTATTACCAATGTCACCCCATAATTTAAATTAAAAAATAACCCGAGACAGTGAATAGGTTGTTAGTGTACCGCAGGCATGTCAGAGGCCCAGGCAGACCCAGGAATCCCCCACGGCCATGAGCCACCAAGACGCCTGGATGGAGCTCAGTACCTCTGTCCCGGAGCAGCCGACACAGCTTGTGCTGGGTGGTGCCGGAGATGCTGTGGAGGACGCCGAAAGCGTGCACGGCAGAGACCACCTCCTTGTTGTGGCTGTACAGAGCACCAAAACAGATGCCAGAGAGTCCAAAGCCCTAGAGAAAGAGAGCACAGGAGGGAATTCCTGGTTGGTCTGCCTGCTGGTCCTGGCTCTTCTTCCTTTCCTACCCAAGGACAGGCAGCTGGGACTCACCTTGCTGGTGCCCCAGATCACATGGGTTCTGCTGGGGTCAGGCAAACTGGAGAAAAGACAATACAATCAAGATTACAGAGAAATGGCCCTGGCCAGTTGCTCAGTGGAGATAGAGCATTAGCCTGGCACATGGATGTCCCAGGTTTGATTCTCAGTCAGGGCACACAGGAGAAGCGACCATCTGTTTTTCCTCCTCTCCCTCTCCCCCTTCTCTTCCTCTTTTCCTCCCACAGCCAGTGGTTTAATTGGTTTGAGCATGGCCCTGGGTGCTGAGGATAGCTCCACTGGTACACATCAGCCTCAGGTGCTAAAAATAGCTCAGTACTCGAGCATTGGTCCCTAATGGGTTTGTCAGATGGGTCCCGGTCAGGGTGCATGTGGTAGTCTGCCTCACTATCTACCCTCCTCTCACCTACAAAATAAAATAAAATAAAAGATTATAGAGAAATATTTAAAAGATGAAGAATTGGGGTCTATGTAGGGGAAAGAAGAAAAAGTTGACTTGGGGTCTTTTACCCTGACCTTTGTAGGGGTAGGGGGTTGACCTTAACTTTTGACAGTGCACTTTCTGCCTTGCCCTCAAGTTATCTCATGTATGAAAAGGTATTTAGACCAAAAGGTACTTGGGAAGAAAAGTCTTACTCTGCTCATTTTTGTATTGAACTCAGTTCCTAAAGCTTATGCAATTAAATTTATGGCACATGAGCTTACTGTGCAAAAGCAGGAAGCTAATGTTCTCATTACAACTCCAGCTGAGACCAACTCACCTTTCTATGCTCAGAACACTGTGAAATGTGACAGATTCATCAAACACAGTCAGCATGTAAATCTCATCAATAATCACATGTAGGTTGTATCTGCAAGATATGAAAAAGGGGGGGGGGAAACAATATCAAAGTTTTCTCTCTAATCTTCACTCACTTTCTTTTATAGTTAACTCTGAATACAGATCAGGTTCTCCTACTGCCCCAGCACCCAGCCACCCCTTCTACGGGACATGGTAGGATGGAAGGGGTTGGTATACCAGAAGGAACCTTTAGACCTTGCTTAGGAATACTGAGAAGGAACAGAACTGAAAAGACGTGCATGACCTTCCAGTCACGAAGCAGAGACCACCGAGTGGCATGAGGTGGGCTCAGAGCTTGTGCACAGCGTGCTTATTCTCCCGACAGCCCTTCGAAGCAGTACTATTATCTCCCTTTCACAGATGAAGAGTAGGCTTCTGAGATGTACAGTAATTCCCTCCATGAGCTGGTTTTGGAGCTGGGATCTGAAACCAGTGCTATCAAATGCCAGCTTGTGACTTCCAGCACTCTTCCTCCTGTCCGCCTACTCTGCCATTAAATAGTCTGTTAGTGATGAGGCTTGGATTAGTGCATCTCTTCTAGGAAATAGAAGATCATCTAGGCCCTGGCCAGTTGGCTCAGTGGTAGAGCGTCGGCCTGGCGTGCAGGAGTCCCGGGTTCGATTCCCGACCAGGGCACACAGGAGAAACGCCCATCTGCTTCTCCACCCCCCCCCCTCCTTCCTCTCTGTCTCTCTCCTCCCCTCCCGCAGCCGAGGCTCCATTGGAGCAAAGATGGCCCGGGTGCTGGGGATGGCTCTGTGGCCTCTGCCTCAGGCGCTAGAGTGGCTCTGGATGCAACAGAGCAACGCCCCAGATGGGCAGAGCATCGCCCCCTGGTGGGCGTGCGGGTGGATCCCAGTCGGGTGCACGTGGGAGTCTGTCTGACTGCCTCCCCATTTCCAGCTTTGGAAAAATGCAAAAAGAAAAAAAAAAGAAGATCATCTACCATAACTAATGAAGCTTGTTCATGACCCCAGACATATCTGATGTGAACTTGTTCTTAGGAATGGAACATCAAAATCTACGGGGACTATCTTCAGCTTTACCCCGTAAGGTCTGAGAGTCTCTTCCTTGACACCTCAGGCTAAGAAGTTGGGGAGATGGATGCTGGGATAGTGCTTATGCTACAGGAAGTCAACAAGCACAAAACTGTATGATGATGTTATGTAGGTGTCTGCACCTGGACAAGACTAGAAAGGAAATGGCAAAAGAAAAAGAAAAGATTGGTCAAAGTGGTAAGTGCGTGAGTGCATTTTTCTTCATTCCCATGTCACTTAGCTGTACACCCCTGTACAGAGTATAGTAAAAATATCTAGGGTGAATTATTTCTGGAATTATTATTTTTATTTATTAATTTTAGAGAGGAGACAGAAAGGAAGAGAGAGAGAGAGCGAGAGAGAGAAAGAGAGAGAGGAGGAGCAGGAAGCATCAACTCCCATATGTGCCTTGACCAGGCAAGTTCAGGGTTTTGAACCAGCGACCTCAGCGTTTCCAGGTCGACGCTTTATCCACTGCGCCACCACAGGTCAGGCAGTGAATTATTTCTGGTTCCGACTTTCTGTCCATGAGCAATGGGAATTTGTCTAGTCTCCAGGGGTGAATGCCTACCTCTTGGCAAATTCCAGGTATTCCTTCAGTGAGTCCCGGGAGTAAATGTCTCCCAGAGGATTATGGGGATTGATGAGCACAAGGCCTTTGATCTTTTTCCCCTTAAAAAAAAAAAAATCATAACCCAGTGGACACAAACCCCATACATCTACTTCAAGTTCAGCCAAAGGTCATTTAGGAAACCTAATACACATCACCCAACCAAGGCCTAGGCAGGACCTCGAAGCCCCCACCATACTGCCCATAGGCCGGGGCAGGAAGGAGCTCAGGGGACTGCCCCTGAGAGGGCTCAGGGGGCCCACAGGGACATGCCCCGGGGCACTGCCTCTCCTGGGAAAGGGGGTGCACGGTCTTGGGGAGAAAGTTGTAGCCCAGTCTCAGCACTGAACTCCTTTCCGGGGCAGCAGTGCCCCTCCCACCCCCGACACCCAGGCCCTCCTTACCTTAAGCCTCGCCTCGTGCAGGGCCTCCTCCAGCTTGTCCACCGTCAGCTGGAACGGCTGGGCGTTCACCTCGGTGATCTGGAACACAAACGCTGCCTAAGTGACAGCTCCTCAGCTTCGCTCCCTCTTTCCTGTCAACCTCGAACAAGCCTTCGCCTGCGTGCCCAGGCACCAGTCCCACACGCCCTCTCTGCCCTCGTGTCTCCATGCTCCCCCCACCATTGCTTATAAGGGAGGAAGCAAGCCCCACCCCTAAACCTTCGGGTCCCCCCAGGGCATTCCACGGCCCAGGTGGGCTGAGCAGGAGAAGGGGCCCCATTCTGACCTCCCTGTCCAGGTGGACATGAATCAGCTCCACTTTCGCATACAGGTGGGAAGTAAAGGAGAAGCCAGCATGGAAGGGGGTGGGGGTCAGAAGGGCCTCTGGAAGCACAGGGGGACAAAGCAGTCAGTCCAGGGTCCCTCAGTCACAGCCTGCCAGACACCACCGGACCCCAGACTCGCGGCAACTCCACCGACCGAGACGGTCACTCTGGCGATCCCTCCTGCCTGGGGATTAGTGCTTCTGGGCTCGGGCTCCGCACAAGTTAGCTATTCTGGTAACAACATTTGGGGAACAAAACTCAAGTGTGCTTTTGGGGGTACAGAAGAGAAGAAGACAAGGGAAAGATAGAGCTGTGAATGGCTCAGAAGCCAGGGCACACACCACGCCAGCCTCACAAGCAGGATGAGCACTGGTCATTCACAAGTTCTGGTCAGCTCCAGGGCAAATGCCAGAGGCTCGGGTCCCTGCACAGGGAGGGCTCCCCTTCTCCACATGACTGGGGTTGTCCGTAACTGGTGACCTCATGTGTTCTTTCCTTCCCATCCATTTGGCCTCGTTGATGAGCTAACCAAGGACCTACTTGCTTGAATGAAACTGGGCATCTCGGTAACTTCCTTCCATGAGGTCGAAGCCCATTAAGGTTTGAGACTCTTGTTTGGGCATTGTTAGGAGGGACATTGAGAACAGATCTCTCAGCCTTATTTGAACTAGAACTCATTAGACTTTTTTTTTTTTTTTGAGCAGGAGAATACAGAATATAAATTCTATATAGTTTAAGCCAGTTTACCAGGGCTCTCTGTAGTGGAGTTGAGCTCCAAAATCCATCTAATAATATAATGAGTTGGCTTCCATTATCACCCTCCCTAGGGCATACCTCCTTGAGGACTGTCACATGATTTTCTTATTAAGTAGGGGTCTGAATCCCTCCCTCCTACAGAAATATACTGCTCACAAAAATTAGGGGATATTTCAAAATGCAATAAAAGAAGCATTTGATTTTTATTAAACAAGAACATCAGACAAGTCAAAAAGGATGTTTGATTATGCAAATGAGATGCAAAACCAACTTTTATTTCATTGGTGAGAATGCACTGTACAAAAGGCTGAAAGTACTGGAGTATCTGCACGGTCCCTGACCCCCTCATTTTTGTGAGCAGTGTTGTAGGAAGATGATGTAACCAGTGTAGGAGAGTTCCAGCACTTTAGGGAAAGGGCCTTGAATCAAGATGTTCTTCCCTTAGGCCCGGAGCCCACGTGCTGCTATTTCCACGTGCAGAGCCCGCTGACTTACCACCTGGGTCACACAGAACCATGGACAGCGCCAGGAAGACAGAGAGGCAGCTGTTTAGAACCATCACCTGAAGATGCACAGAAGTCAAGAATCAAAAGCCAACCCCATGTATGAAGTGCCTGTCCCCTGTATCCTCCCCCCTGGATAGGGACAGGTACAGGCCCCTCCTAAGCTGGGGCCCACTAGCATTCACTCTGACTTGGCCCTAAGGGTGGGTCTCTGCTGGTTCTCCCTGTACCCTCTAGAAAATTCAGGGTGCCTCAAAAATACAGCCTTCCACTAGGATGGCACTGGGCTGGGAAACTGACTCACATTTTCCGGATCAAGCTGGGTAGGTGCCTTGCAGTAGTAGGTCAGGAACCGGGCCACTTCTTCCCTCAGGCTGTGGACAGACCCAGAGAGACCTTGGTTCCCGGGCCCCGGGCCTTCCTCATTCAGTGTCTTCCAAAGAGCAACGCATCCAACCTCATGCTACAGGGCTCCTGACTAAGGCTATCAATTCCCCGGGCGACTGGCAGTTTGTGTGAGAGTCTGGACAAGAACGTGGGCCTTTGAGTTATATGGCAGCGCTCTTTTCCTACACCAGACTGCCTCCTAAAGTGTGCTCTCTGCATTTTCTAGAGTTATTACTCTGAGAAGTGGAGTTAACCAACCAAGCATCTGGCACTGCGAGTGCTTCCCTGCATGAGGACTGGTGCCTGTGGACCAGGAGACCACAGACCTGGAGGTGACTTACAATGCTTGTCCCCTCCAGTCAGAATACTGCAGAAGGGCCTCATCGATGTAGTTCATATCTCTCCGACTCAACTGTTGACAAATAAAACATAAGGGCAGCCAGACCAGGGAAGCCCTACAGCCTTATCATACACCAAGGTGCAGGTGGGTATTTGCCCTACAACACAGGGCCTCCCAGAGGGCATTGGGGGCACGTGCTGCATGTTCCTGAATGAATGGAGGCCCAACCTTCTTGCTATATACATCACACAACTAGATAACTTACTGGAAGTGTTTAATAACCTACCCAACCATACACCTGGGCCAGAGCCTCCCTTGTCAGCCTACCCAAATTATACCCATCCAGAGAACACCTCCAAACAGTCAGGAAATCCAGGAGGCCACATATGCTGTTCTAGAAGCTGTTTCCCCACCTTCTTCCCCAATTGCATCCACCACGTGGTGGGGGAACTGGGCCTGAATATGGGCCCCAGCACAGCCCGGACCTTGGCTTACCCTTTCAGTCATCAGATCAGTGCAGAGCTGGTTCTCACTGATACCGAGGTTAATGAAGCCCTGGAGGTAGGAGGAACGTGCGATCAGTCCTCTTGGCCAGCCCAGAAGGACCCCTTTAAACACGTCAATAAGCACTCATCCCCGATGATTTCAGGTGGCGAGTTCACTGCCTGCCCCACGAAGCAACTTGACCCATGTTTAAGTGTTTGAAAATTTTCCACAGATCCAAAATCATATAGCTTGCAAATTCCCCCCTTTAGAGCCATAGAGAGAATAATTATGTACCAACTACCAGTCATTGAGTTCTTATTGACGAGAGTCACTAGGCTAAGTGCTCAGTGTGAATTGCCTTTATTCTCACAACTCCTAAGAAAAAATGTTCTATGATGATTCCTGCTTTAAAGGGAGTGAAATTCAGAAAGGTTGGTTAACCTGCTATCCACATGACCTTTGTGACGGTCAGAACTCTATTTGCATGCCCCAGAGCCTGGATCCTTAAGCTCCACAGGCCCTGCCTCGTACCCATCCCTCTTATTTCCACTTCCATGTAAGCACCCTTTAAGTCAGTGCAAGAGGTCCATCCCTTCAGAGTCCAAGAAGGTACCTCACTCACCTGGCCCCAGAAAAGCACATGGTCATAGAGCACACGCCACTTAGCTAGAAACACAAGGAGGGTATGACTTGGGCTGTCCTCCACACTCTGGCTGGAGTGCTGTTGTGAACCTCCCTTGCTGAGGGACTTTCATTGGCTCCCTGTCACCCTTAGGTTAACACCCCTACCCCTGTCTACACTTCCTGTCATAGCTCTCACTGCCCTTTCTCCAGCCACATGGAACTCCCTCTCCATTCACGGCCAGCCCCTCCCACATAAAGCTCTCACACGTGCAGTTCTTCCCTCCTGGGGGACCCACCTTCCCACCATCACCAGCCTTTAGGACACCTTCCCAGACCACCCAAAGCTGGCCTCCCCCCCAGTGCTCCTAGAAACATTATTCATGTTCATGTCCCAATGGCTGACAACAATCACACTAGACTGAGCTCCATGAGGGCAGGCTCCTGACACCTGTGACCACAGTGACTCCTAGTGGGTAAGAACAGAGGTTTAGGGAAAGCAAGCAGAGGAGAAGAGGGGGAACCCAGTTCCAGCTCTTCCCCTTTTGGGGCATGTCACTCCCTTTTGTGCCATTTCTTTATCTGTAAGGAGACCATGCCATCTACTTCATAGGCCTGGGAAGAGTAAGCGAGAGAGCATAGTACTTAGCACAGGACTCAGTAAAATCCTAGTGACTGGGGCTCTAGTATGTCCCCCCACCCCCTTACATCCTTACCAAGATGTTCTTGTCCTCATGGTACTGGTCGCCTTGATAGGTCACGTAGTCCTGGAAGCTGGAGCGGTATAAGGCAGAGATGTCAATCCCACGGTTGGACAGGTCATAGCTGACGAATGCAGCTTCCAAATCACTCCGCTGGTAACTTGGTTGGTTAGGCTGCCTGGAGGGTGGGCCCTGCCGCTCACCTTCTATATCATGCCTAGAATCCAGGCAAAGGCAAGGCAGTTGGAGCTCCAGGCTACTTGTGGCCTTAGACTGTAAGACATTGACCAGTTGGCTCATCAAGTAGACGAGGAGGACTTCCTGCTCCCTGGTGTCCTGACTGTGCCTCTGCTTCTCCAGCCCTGGGCCCTGCTGCAGGTGCCCCGTCTCCAGCTGTGTGATGTAGACCTCTATGGTCTGCTGCAAGTGCAGGACCAGCTCCATCAGCTGGGGCTGGGGGCTCTGGCTTCTGAGGCCCTGGCCGCTCCTCTGGACACAGGACTTGTGGAGGGTGTCTGATTGGTGACTCATAGTTTGGGTCTTCATTTTGGTCTCACCATGCTGGCCTGAACCTGCAGAGAAAGGACAGACCATGTACTGCAGCAAAGAGGACTCCACTTGGCCCTGAGGTCAGGCCTGCCGTGTGTTTAATGGAATACAGGGTGAGG
This sequence comes from Saccopteryx bilineata, assembly GCF_036850765.1. Classification (NCBI taxonomy): domain Eukaryota; kingdom Metazoa; phylum Chordata; class Mammalia; order Chiroptera; family Emballonuridae; genus Saccopteryx; species Saccopteryx bilineata. The sequence goes on along the minus strand of NC_089490.1, from coordinate 387,203,758 downwards.
CAAAAGTAGGTTTACAGTTGTTTGTATGGAAAACAGTACAACAATTAATAGATAATAACATAAGAATAACTGTTTTGTGTACTCACAACTGTAAACTTACACTTGCCACACCCTGTGTAGTGTTTCAATACTACTTACACAGTGCAGAGAAAAGGGAAAGCATACACACTTTATAATCAAATAAATAGTGACATCAAATTTGATGAAGTTTTTATGAAGAACTATGCATGAACCTCACATATGATTAGATCATCAGCGAGGCCTGTGGTGGCGCAGTGAGTGGATCAAGTGTCGACCTGGAATGCTGAGGTCACCGGCTCAGAACCCTAACTTGCCCGGTCAAGGCACATATGAGAAGCAACTATGAGTTGATACTTCCCGCTCACTCCCCACTCCTCTCTCTCTCTCCTATCTCTAAAGTCAACAAATAAAATCTTTAAAAAATATTATTAGATCATCAGTCCTTAAAAGCTGAAAAGCACTTAGCAAACAAATCCAAGAGAATCATAAAATAAGCTTATGACCAAGTGGGGTTACACTGAGAATGGAAGGACAGCTCTATCCTACAGTTTATTTTAACTTCATTAATAGATTCTGAGGGATAAAAATTAGACACCCATTCTTGATTTAGATAGCTTATAACAGGGGTCCCCAAACTTTTTACACAGGGGGCCAGTTCACTGTCCCTCAGACCGTTAGAGGGCCGGACTATAAAAAAAAAAACAACTATAAACAAATCCCTATGCACACTGCACATATCTTATTTTAAAGTAAAAAACAAAACGGGAACAAATACAATATTTACAATAAAGAACAAGTAAATTTAAATCAACTGACCAATATTTCAATGGGAACTATGGGCCTGCTTTTGGCTAATGAGATGGTCAGTGTCCGGTTCCATATTTCTCACTGCTAGCCGTAACAAGTGATATGACGCGCTTCCGGAGCCGTGGCGCGTGCATCCCACATCACCGGAAGTAGTACTGTATGTGAGCAATGCCGCCACATACAGTGCTCCAGGAGCATCCTGTGCTCCTCTCACTGACCACCAATGAAAGAGGTGCCCCTTCCAGAAGTGCGGTGGGGCCGGATAAATGGCCTCAGGGGGCCGCATGCGGCCTGCAGGCTGTAGTTTGGTGACCCCTGGCTTAGAAGGTAGAATAGATACCTTTCTAAGTCAAAACATTTCTCAGCTGAAAACCAATCTCCTACTCAATTGGGAAAAGTCTGAAGGGTTTGAGCTCCTAAATGAAAAACAAGACCATTATTTTTTACACAATCTATAGTTCAAATGCTATAGAAATAGTTGCCTAAAACCTATGTACTCTTATTGATCAATGTCATCCCCTTAAATCTAATTTTCTAAATAAAATTGAAAAAAACAAAGATAAGACCATTCATTCATTGTCATTGTTGAATATCTAACATTGTACCAGAGGTCTCAGCCAAGAATATTAGGCAAGGAAATAAATTAAGAGTTAGAAATAGGGAATTGGATAGGGTTAGGATTAGGGTTAGGTTAGGGTTAGAAAAAAAAAAGAAATAGGGAATTTGATTATTGCTATCTGCAGATTATTACTGTCTACTTGGAAGGCACATGAGAATTAACAGAGGATTTATAAAAGAATTTCGTGTAATTATGGAACAGGGGCCCACCTCGTGTTTCTGTAAATATGGTTATATTGGAATACAGCTATACTCCTGTTGCACATAAATGCCAGTCAGAGTTCGGTACTAAGGGCTAGACCAGCATTTTCAACCAGAGTCGTTTACCTGATGAGCAAGCCTAGCAACTGCCTAGCAGCCCCCATCTGCGTGCAGGTTCATTTTCACTTAATCCTAATTGCTAGGAGGAAAGAATTCCTATCAACTGTCAGAGCAATTAAGGACATCATTTATCACAGTGCACTGAGTTTAACAAGGTCCCCCAATATATCCAGGACGATGATAAATGGTGTAGGTTACTACAGGGGACACAGACCCCCTGAAACCACAATATTATCAATGGTGGTTAAGGAATTGAGCACTGCCATGAGCCAGGCTCTGGTCTAAGGTCTTTGTACACACACATGATTTAATCCTCAAAACGACTCTTCGGACAGCACCTCCATGAGCCTCACTTTACAGATGAGAAAACAGAGGCTCCAAAAAAGGTGTGTTACTCAAGTTATATGGGAGAGGGGAGCTTTAACTATGTTCACTACGCTCGGACCCCACCACCCTCTTAAAAATCCCTCCTCAAGGCTTCCTTCTGGAAGGAGGCACAGACATTCAAGGCTTGGCATTCACTTTTTGGGGTCCATAAGCCCAATAAGTCCACTGTCGGCCCAACCCCATCGAGGAGGCCGGGAACTCAGCTAAAGCCCCAGACAGTGTCTGGTCCGAAGCCCCTTTCACTCCACGACCCATGGCTCTCCCAGCCCTGCCACCAGCACTTACCCGTGTCTCTGTTCCCACTCATCTCTTCTTTGCTCTAAAATTTTATGCCCGATGGACTCGTCCTTGACCTTCAGGTTCACCTGCCCACTGCCCACTGCCCACTGCCCTCCTCCTCACACTAAGCTTGCTCCCTGCATTGGGCCCAACGCTCTGCTTTTAAGAACAAAGTGCTATAAGGCAACAATGAGATCCACATGTTTTCTTCCACAGGGACGTCTCAGGAGATCCCGGTGGCCTAAAATGGCCTTTCTTGGCACTATTAGGAAGGTCAGCAGTGCTCACACCTGAGAGCACCCCACACTGGAGCCACGATTCTCAAACTTTGGTGGCATTGGCATCACCTGGATGTGAAGAAAGACCAAGAGGCTCCCGGAAGGAGGCTAGGGCCTGAACCAAGGAGCTAGCTAAAGGACGCCAGGTGATTCGAATACTTACCATCCTGTGGAGAGCCCTGGAGAAATCATCTCCGTTTCTGCGGAGGCCCCGTGATTGAGAGCAGGCTGAAATGGGTTAGCCGAGGACAGAGCCACATCTTGACAAGGAAGCACTGGAGTGACCGCCACTAGGGTTGGTCTCAGTCTCCCAGCCCTACCTGTGTGTCCTTGGCAAACCTACCCAGCATTTCTGGTCCTCAGTTCTTCCTTGTTAAAGGGGGGAGGTCATGACACCTACCTCCCAGAGAGTGGTATGAGGCTACACTAGAGGACATGCCAAAATGATAGGGCAGGTAGAACTGCCCCACACTGTGTGTTCTGCCCTGGTCAGCTCTTGCCCTGCCTTCCTAGCGTTGACAAACAGAAGCAAGGCCCAAAGTAACCTCTGGCCTGTCAATATCCTGACTTGTGGCTCTTCTGCAACTTTAGTCAATGCTTATTTAGAATGCAGAGGCCTGGGCTTACAAAAGGGTTCTGGTTCAGGAGGTCTATGATTTGACCCAGGAGTCTGCAAAGTAAAACAAGCCTACAGTATGAAGCGCACTAGGCGGGCAGAGCCCTGGGCCTTTGCTCCAGCGGGGCTCCATCACCGCACGGCTCTGCTCCAGATTACTGCTTGGCTCTCCTCCTGCAAGTCTTCGCTCAAATCACCTTCTCCTGGAGACCCGCTATGACCACCCGCGTAATTCCACATGCTGCTCCGCTTCCCACGCTGTGGTTCCCCTCCGTCCAGCCTGCCTTTCCATTGTTATAGCACTTTCCCCCCTTCAAACCTACTGTAACCTTACTTATTTATTATATACAGTTTCTTTTCAGTTCCCCCTTCAAACTCCATGAGAGCAAGGATCTTAGATTGTTTTGTTTGCTGCCTCAAACGCAGTTCACTGTTCTCAAATGCAGAAAATTACATTGGCTATCTGGGAGCTCAGTGACACTGATGAATGAACGAAACGAGTGCGTGAGTGTAAAAACGAATGAATGACTCCGTAGTGCAATTATGTGAGGTCTGGGTCCCCTCAGGGCCAGAGGCTTCTCGGGTTCTGCCCTGGTCCCAAGGCACACAGGGGTTCTTGGTTAGAGCTTGTTGATTGTTCTTGGTAACTAACCGGTGAGCGACTGAAGAGGGAATGAAGGTATCAATCAGCTATAGGACCCAGGTGAACGCTGGTGGTGGGACGGAGATGTGCCTGGGAGGAAAACCCTCCTTATCCTCAACCCCAGTCCCCACGACTTCCCTCCTCAGCCCAGGGCTCTCTCCTAACAGTGGGCCCTCTCAGCACAGCGCTGTCACATGGACTTGCCAAAAGGGGTCGCTAAATCCTAATTTTCCCTCCTGGCTCATAAGACTCGGGGCGGCTACTGCACTCGGAGAAGCCAGGAGAAGAGTAGAAAGAGAAAGAAAGCCTGGGAATCTAATTCACCTCAACCCCTGTGCCCTGAGGGCCTCCTAGGGCCTTGGTCTGACCCAAAGGACCCCCGAGCTCAGAGGTCGGCCACGTTGGGCATGGCACACAACTAGAAAGCGTCCGTGGAAGTGAACCCAGAGGATTAGAATGGAAGGGTTGGGTTCCTCAGCACACGCCGCTGTTCCTGCCTCGACTTCCCTGCCAGCCCAGCTCCTTCTGCTTCCTCCATTCCAAGAGTGAAGCGCGAGTCCAAGTCCCGGGGCTGTGTCGGCCCGACTCAGAAGGCCGTGGGTTCTCTCTGGCAGGGAAAGCACGGAGGGAGGGAGGCAGGGGGCGGCGGGACGAGGCAGACTCCCTCCCCCAGGAACACGGCCCAGTGTCCTCTGCCCTCACCAGCCCCCCACAGCCTCCGGTCTGCATCACCTTGAACCCCCTGATTTCTTCCTCGGGTGTTTAAGTAACCACTTGTCCACAAATTCCCTGAGGAAAGAGGCGCCTGGTAGGCACAGAGTTGGGGGTCAGAGGGGAAAGTTCTGCAAGTGGTCCCCTGACCCACCTCAGAGAGAGAGAGAGAGAGAGCAATGAAGTGGGGTTCTGAGGGGCCTACCTGAGGGGACCCGGCCTGTGCACTCTGTGTGGCCGGAACCCGGAAGTCTGTCATGATGGGGCCCTCTTTGCCACCGTGGGTTCTCAGTTCCACATCCTGGGCCTCCCAACAACCCAGTGAGGAAAGTGTCCTCAGCCCCATTTTCTAGATGGGGAAACTGAGGCCTGCAAGATTTCCTCAGCCTTGCCCAAGGTCACTGTGCTCGCATTGGCCTAACTCTATGCACATCTCAACCCAGGCCTAGTGTGCTCATTTCCCAGATTCCTGGACCACAGAGGCAGTAGCCGTACAATCCTGTCTGGTCTAGCCTGGTCTCCAGGTGGTGTGAGGTGACCTGGGATGGGAGCCTCAGGAAGAGGAAGGCCACGATGTCGGGTTTAGTGGCGCTGGCCCACCGAACTCATCTTCCTCTGGTGAACCTAAGGGTCAGTTAACAACCTTCTTCCAACCAGTTGTCCTGCAGGTCCTGTCCTTCAAAGGGACTGGAGCTATTCCCACCTCCAGAAAGCCTCTCTGGTACGCCAGCGCCCCAGAGCTCGACTCTCTAAGGTTCTGAGCAGTTAGTGGCCCATCTGTATGCTCTTGGATCTTGGACCCCATACCCTGCCAGACGGTAAAGACCTTGCAGAGAGAGAACGCTGCTTTGCTGGTACCTCCCTTTAGCCACTGGGGGCTGAGCTCAAAGTAGGTGTCAGGGAACTGCTTTTTGTTTGCTTGTTTACTTCTGGCATGGGAAAAAGCTGGTGACAGAAAATGGACAACATATAAAAATAAATGGAGTTGGACAGTGCTGTGAAGAAAGCCCACGTGGGGTAGGGGATTGAGACCAAGAGGGAAGGGTAGTTAGCGAAAGAGCCACAGGAAGGGAAGGGGCAATCCATGTGGATCTCTGGGAAATAGTGTTCCAGGCAGAGCACAGCAAGTGCAAAGGCCCTGAGGTGGGAGCCTGTATTTGCTGTATTTAAAGATCCCATAGGGTTTCATGAACGTTGCTAAGGACTTTGGTTTTTATTCTGAGCATGACAGGAAGACTACAGATCCTCCAGAGCTGGTATGTGAGTGAGTGACTGACTTTTAGAGCTGGCTGAGATTCCCAAATAGTCAGGATGCCTCAGGCTGTGGGAGGCATGTTCCTGGCTTAGATTCACTTGTTCTCGTTGATATAACAGATCACCGTTGCTCCTAGAAAGCCCAAGGCCTTCATCTGGTGTCTGTGGACCCCCGATGACAGTCTCAACCAGGGCCACATCAGAGTCACCAGGGAAGCTTTCCCCCCCAAACCAATGCCAAGCTCCACCTCTGCCTCACTGACCCAGCGGATGAATGCCACTCATGAAGGACCACTGCCTTTGAGGACCTGTGGATGCACCTTGGTGTAAAGGGAATGACAAGTGTATCCATCAGATCGCCCCAAAGATCCAGAATCGTATCCTAAGGTAAAGCGGGTCTACCTGGGACAGCTTGATTAGAGCCCATGACACAGCATGACCTTTACTCCTTCACCCCGCCCTCCCCCTCCCCACCTCCCATCCACCCCCTGCCGCCGGCCCTGCTGATGCCTCGTGCTGGCTCCCAGCTCCTTCCTCTGCCTGGATTTATTTGGATGGAGCATCTCCCTTCCTTCCAACACTCAACATGCTGCCAGCACTCAATACCTCTTCAGATATGAATATGCGTTCTCCCTGCCAGACCTGTGGCTCACTTAAGTCAGTCTTTTCTGGGCTCTTTCTGTTTGCTTTTCCCCAAGGTCTTCCTGCTTCTTCTGTCACAGAGGCGTTTGCTCCAGCCACCCCCACCCCCCGGGACTCAGTATACTGCTTAGGACACGAAAGAAAGGGTTTTGTTTCATTTCCACAGGCACTATCATGCTGGTCACCCATACTTCCAAGCCCAGGAGCCCCCTGCAAGAGCCCTGGTCCTGGAACAGAGACCAAGTGTCCTCGGCCTGAGCGTGCCAGGGGGAGAGCAAGCAGGGGACGGTGGCAGTGGGGTGACAGGGTGGCCTGGCTCCCCGGGGGGCGGTGCTGTCTGGCTTTGGCAGGAGCTGAAGTCATCTGCTTCTTGTCTGGACTGACGGCTATGGTCCCCTGAGGCGTCTCTTTCTGGACGGGGTGTGGTGCAGTGCAGTGTGCTCTACATGGAGTTGTTGCCAGGCATCTGGGGTTCAAGTCACAGTTCGAGGCCACTTACAAACTGTGTGGCGGTAAGTTATCAAGTGTCTCCGGGATCAATTTCTCATCTGCAAAGAGACATGTGGGAACAGGTGTGGAGAGGACTACGTAAAATTACAATGATAAATTTGACCCTCTCATTCTAAATTCAGTCTAGCCATCCACCCAACCATTCTTTCCCCGATCATGAAAACACTCATTCTTTCAACCCATTTTCATTGAGGCCTACTGTGCGCTCGCCAGTCTCGAGATGTAGCCATTTCAAGCAATATTCTGGAGGTTGCTGACTCCTCCCACCTGCACCCAGGAGACTAAAAAAGGGATGACGGGTTAAGAGTTTCTGTTGGACTTTTTCTTCCAGTCTCTCCACATTTGCGACTTCCTCCCTTCTGGGAAATCTCTTGACAGGAAATCTTCTCCTTGTCTCTCAAGAAGTCCTTAGACTTCTGCTGACCTGGGTTTTCCCTCAAAACCAGGTTCTGGAACCAGCTCCCTTCTTCCTAGGAATTCTTGGGCAGGAACAAAGTCCAAGTGCCCTCCCAGCAGCCCCTGTGCTAAGTTCTCAGAGTCGGAGCGACTCTGTTCACCTGCAGAGCCATTCCGAGAGCAGTCTCACCACGGCCCAGCCTCTGTTTGTTGGGCGCGTGTATTGGGCCCTCTGGACACTGTGTTCAGCACTTAGCAAGGTTGTCATTTCCCCCTGTGGCCCCGTGACCGCCTGCAACAGTGGTAGCCACAATGAACACCCTGTGTGTTCACCTCCCATGCCAGCTTCTGGGCTTGGCCATGTGACCTGAAGTGCTTGGGCCCTGGCCTTGTCCTGTTGGAACGCTTGCCCTATAAAGCCAGCCACCATGCTATAGAGCAGCTCACACTAGACTACAGAGATACCAGACCACATGGAGGAAGAGGCTGGGGAATGAGCGGTGTCTGGCACATTCCAGCCTAGTGGAGCGAGCCTCTGATTTCAGCCATGTGGGTAATCTTGGCAATAACACGTAAATCCGAGCAACTGCCCATCTGAGCCTCATTGACCCGCAGGCTTAAGAGAAATAGAAATTCATTGTTTTAAGCCAGGAAGTTCAGGGGATGATTTTCTTACACAGCATGAGAAAACAGAGACAAACCCCAAGTCCTGGATTCTATGACTACCAGCCCAGTGTACAGATGCTGTACCCGAGGCTCGGCGGGCCTGAGTGCGTTCCGAGGTGGCACAGTGAGGAAGCGAGTGTGGAGGCTGCACAAATGCACCAGTGTGGGAGCTCCCCGCACCGACTGCCCGGCTCCTGCCCCTGGGCACCGGTGTGGGAGCTCCCCGCACCAACTGCCCGGCTCCTGCCCCTGGGCACCAGAGCCCCTGGGCACCAGTGCGGGGGCTCCCCGCACCGACCGCCCGGCTCCTGCCCCTGGGCACCAGTGCGGGAGCTCCCCGGACCGACAGCCCGGCTCCTGCCCCTGGGCACCAGTGCGGGAGCTCCCCGCACCGACTGCCCGGCTCCTGGCCCTGGGCACCCGGTGCGGGAGCTCCCCGCACCGACCGCCCGGCTCCTGGCCCTGGGCACCGGTGCGGGAGCTCCCCGGACCGACCGCCCGGCTCCTGCCCCTGGGCACCGGTGCGAGGGCTCCCCGCACCGACCGCCCGGCTCCTGCCCCTGGGCACCAGTGTGGGAGCTCCCCGGACCGACTGCCCAGCTCGAGAACGCTCCGCGAGGCAGCTTCCTGCTCCCTGGGGCCGCTCCCAGGCCTGTTCCTAGCAGACCCCAGCTCCTCCACCAGCCTCCTTTGCTCAAGGACCCCCATGGCCCTGGCTGAGCCTTTCTGGAAGGTGCGGCAATGCAAGGCTCTTCCTGCCCCAACCCCTCTTCCTTCTCTCTTCTCTGCCAGGGTCACACAGCCTGCAGGCGCTCCACCCCCATCACCCCACCCCCCACCCCGCCACCCCCTCACAGGTGCTTCCGCAAATATCAGGTTGCCTTCTGAATCCCGTTTTGGTGTCTGCTTGTCAGAGGGCCTGACCTGACACTGGGAGAGAGCTGAGGTCCAAACCCACAGAGCCTCTGCCGGGCGCCTCCTTTGTTTCTCGCTGACACTTACTCTCAGGGCAAATGGGCTTCTTCCAACGCAGCCCCGGTCCAGTCCGCAGAGGCTGAAGCCACAGGGGAGGAAAAGTGCAGGATCAGTAAACAAGGGGCAGGAAGCGCCACAGACATGCCCAGGAGCCACACAGACACCTGGCTCTTCAGGAACAGACAGGAGCCTCCAGGGAAGGGCTGATGGGGACGAGGGGCAGGGGATAGGACACGCGAACAGTTATTTTCTCCTCTGTCCCAAGTCCTTCCACACAGCCTCTCACTGAATCCCCCCAGATGCCCACAGCCGGTATTACAATCCCCACTTTACAACTGAGGACACCAGGCTCAGAGAGGTGAAGCGCTTGCCTCGAGTCACACAGCTACCACGTGGCAGGGCCGATCCTGAAAGCCAGGTGGACGCTGGGCAGTCGGGTGCTTTCCAAATCCTGGGTGGAAACCCTTGCTCTTTCGCACGAAGACCTTGGGCAAGTTTCTCAACCTCTCTGATTCTCAGTGTCCCCATGTATAAAACCTGGACACTAATTGTCCCTTCTCCCTAGAAATACATTAATTCTGCCCCCAGCCCCACCCCTGCCTGCAGTCCAACCAGTTTCCCACCACACCGTGTTGTTTCCATCCTCACATGGACACAAACAAGGGAAGGACTTTGTGAAAACCTGAACCCCCACCCTGATCACGACTGTACAAGAGCCCAAGTCCAGGCCTGATTCACAATCCGGTGTTGCCTTTATTCCTATAAAAAACCAGCACATCAACAACTGAAACCCTTATAAATTAGCGAGCGACACAGAAAAATGAAAGGCTCCAAGCCAAGACCCAAAAAAATATCCCCTGGATTCTTTCCCCATGAAGGGAGGTTTTCCATAGGGACACGGCCCTGTGCTTTGGCTCAGGGACCATGCTGCCTTCTCCTTGAGAAAGCTCCTGGGATAAAAATAGTCAAGCAGAAGGCGGCCCCTTCTGGGGCTCGGGGAAGAGCAGAGGGGGAGGGGAGGGGAGGGGAGGGGAGGGGAGGGGAGGGGAGGGGAGGGGAGGGGAGGGGAGGGGAGGGGAGGGGAGGGGACCCTGGCTCCTGACGCCTGTGTCCTTGAGAAACAGGAGGGGGAGGGGGACTCTGTAATGTGGGGCCTAAGTGGGAGGTAGGTGATGAGACTTCCTGCCGAAGAGGAGGAAGAAACGGTCAGGTCAGATCTCCCCTAATTCATTGAGCCAGGGAATCCTGAAAAATACTGCGTGGGGAGCGAGAAAAGGAAGTGGTGGGGACTGAACTTTGATAGGTTGCCATGCCACCAAGCAAGAAAGACTAGGAGGAGCCCCTTAATACATCAGAAACAAAGCCAAACAAGCAAATAAAAACAAAAAACAAGGTGCAGGGGAACCTGGTTTGAATGTCTGAAATGAACCCCGGTCAACGGAACCACTTCTAAGAGGCCCATGTTCCGCAGAAGCCCCCTGCGGACCCCTGGGCGCCCCAGGGACCCCGGTTAAGAGTCTGTTCTTCTCTACACTCGTGACTCCTTGGCCAGCCCAAGACCCAGTGAGCCTCTGGAGGGCTGCCTCACCGAGCCATCAGGCAAGCATGTAGGCAGAGTCAGGGGACTCCTAAGGAGATTAGTGTTGCGGACTCTTTGAAACTAAGTGGAAACTTCACAATTGTTCAGTCCCTTATTTAGGCCTCACGGGGCAGATACAGCATCTGAAACCCAGAGAAGTCCAGCAGCTTGTCTATGTCTGGCAGTAAGTCTCCTGACCCCCAATCTAGTACTGTGACACCACACAGCTGCCCCTGGGCCCATCTGCCAGAGTGACATCCGACCAACAACAATGGTTAAGTACCCACTGCGCCCCAGGCAGCGTCCTCGGCAGGCTGGTGTGCACTGTGCCTGGTGTACACAGAAAGCCTCTCAGCTAAGGCGACATTTGAGCAGAGGCCTGAGAGCAGTGAGGGTGAGCCATGAGGGTATCAGGCAGGACCGTTTTCCAGGGCAACAGTGAGCACAAAGGCCCTGAGGCTCAGTGTGTTCAAGGGCTACCAGGAGGCTGGGTGGCTGGAGTAGTGATGAGGCAGGAATGAAACAGGAGGGCTTGATGCTGGCTTCCTCCATGCAGGAGGAAGCCTTTGAAGGGCTTCAAGCAAGACTTAGACTGATTTGGCCCTGGCCAGTGGCTCAGTGGATCGAGCGTTAGCCCGGTGTATGGTCCCAGGTTTGATTCCCAGTCAGGGCACACAGAAAAAGCAACCATCAGCTTCTCCCCCCACTCCCACTCCCCCTTCTCTCCCTCTCCCCTTCCCAAAGGGAATGGCTTGATTGATTCAAGTGTAGCCCTGAGAACTGAGGATTGCTTCGGTGGAGTGCATCAGCCTCAGGCGCTAAAACTAGCTCAGTACTTGAGCATCAGCCCTAGATCAGGTTGCCGGGTGGATCCTGGTTGGGGTACATGCCAGAGTCCGCTTCACTATCTCCCCTCCTCTCACCTAAAAAAAAAAAAAAGAAAAAGAAAAAAGAAAGAAAGACTTGAACTGATTTAACATTGAAAAGGATCCCTCTGATTATAATGGGGGAAGATGCTGTTTAGAGGGTAAGGGTAAGACCTGACAGGAGGACATTGCAATAACCCCAGGGTGAGGTGGTGGTAACGGGGTTCAGAGTGCTGCTGCGCGGATGGTGAGAAGGGGTTGGGTTCTGGTAGAGGTCCAGCCCACAGGATTTGCTGCTGGTCAGACAAGGCGTGGGAGGGGAAGAAAAGCACCAAGGATGACTGGAGAGCCTTGGCCTGCGCCACTGGAAAGATCTAGCTGCCAGTTACGGCGATGGGGAAGTAACCTGGGGAAGATCGGGACCGAGTGTGTGGCTCCAGGCTCCAGGGAGAACTGCTTCCCCGAGAGCCTTCCATCAGCTCACCGGTGCCTTCGGTCTGGAACAGCCCACACCCGAGTTCAGCCGCAGGCTGTGGCTGAGAGGAACGGCCTAGGTCCAGGCTGTGTTACCGGGCAGAGTGCATTACCCCAAATTCACCCATGCTATATGCCCACACCCCAGCCCAGCCCAGCCCAGCCCAGACTGGGCACACTGTTGCAACGGACTCATCCATTCTGAAAACGATTTTTCAATAAATTCCTTCATTTCTCTACTACTTCTGTGTTTACAAAATATACTTTCCGGTATTAATCCATATGACCCTCATCCCAAGCAATGAGCTATGTGGGGCAGGCATTTTTACTCCTATTTTACAGATGAGGAAACTGAGGCTAAGTTAACTCAGTCAAGACTGCCAGCCACACAATCCAGAGCTGGAGGCAGAACAAAATAAAACAGAATTCATTAAAATTGACTCAAGAATTAATAGAAAATTTGAATGGACCTATAATAAGTAAAGTGATACCAGTTCATACGCACTGGGATGGCTAGGATAAAATAGGGCCAACAATAACAGGTGTTGACAAGGATGTGGAGAAATAATAATTCTTGTATGTTGCTGGTTAGATAGTATGATCGTGGAGCCACTTTGGAAAGCAGTTTAGCAGTTCCTTGAAATGTTAAATTTCGAGTTACACCTGACCAGGCGGTGGCACAGTGGATAGAGCGTCAGACTGGGATGCAGAGGACCCAGGTTCGAGACCCCGAGGTCGCCAGCTTGAGCGCGGGCTCATCTGGTTTGAGCAAAAGCTCACCAGCTTGGACCCACGGTCACTGGCTCCAGCAAGGGGTTACTCGGTCTGCTGAAGCCCCACAGTCAAGGCACATATGAGAAAGTAATCAATGAACAACTAAGGTGTTGCACCGCACAATGAAAAACTAATGATTGATGCTTCTCATCTCTCTCCGTTCCTGTCTGTCTGTCCCTGTCTACCCCTCTCTCTCTGACTCACTCTCTGTCTCTGTAAAAAAAAAAAAAATTTTTGAGTTACCATATGACCCAATAATTTGACTACTAGATATGTACCCAAGAGAACCTAAAACATATGTGAAGACAAAAATGTATACTGAAATGTTCATAACCATATTACTTATAATAGCCAAAAAGTGGAAAGAACCCAGTTTATCAATTGATGAATGGATAAACAAAATGTGGTATGTCCATACAATGGAACATTGTCCAACGATAAAAGGGAAGTACTGACACGTGCTACAATACAGATGAACCTCAAGAACACTGTGCTAAGTGCAAGACACCTGTCATAAAAGAGTGCTTATTGTTTGATTGGATTTATGTGCGATGCTCAGAATAAATGAATTCCTAGAGACAGGAAGTAGATCGCTGTTTCCAGGGGCTGGAGGGGGGTAGGTGGAAGCCCAGAGTGACCTGTTCCTGGGTGCAGGTTTCTTTGCGGAGATGAAACGCTCTGCAATTAGAGAAGGGGCATTGGCGGTTGCACAGCTTTGTGAACGTACTTAAAGCCATCGGATCGTATTCCTTTCAAGGGTGAATTTTAAGATCTGTGATTATATCTCAATAGAACTGTTTTATTTTTTAAATGAGTAGTCGTTGATGTTGTTATTATTATTATCCTGGCCCCCAAGCCCTGGAAACCCTCCTAGAATGGATCCTGAAGGACCCAGGGTGCTGGTGCCCCCAGCAAGCCTCCGCCCCTCACCCTCCGGCTGCACATGCCAGCGGAAGAGGAAGTTGAGCCAAGGCTGCGTCCCAGCCTGTGGGAGAAGCTTCTGTCCTGATGATCAGCAGACTCCTGACTCAAGAGGACGAGCCTAAGCAGGGCGGCGGGCGGGGGGGCTGCTGCCCATCCCCAGGTCTGCAGAGCTGGGGTAAGCAAGCTGAAGCTAGGACTTGCTGCAGACCCCACTGCTGTGAGCTCGCATCACAGTGTGGCTGGGCTGGAGTCTGATAGTCCCTGCAAAGTGCAGCTTCTCCCAGGTACCTGGCTTCGGTCTCTTTAACCAGGCTTGGGATGGGCAGTGCCCAGGGTGGCTAAGGGGCCCAGCCACTGTAAGATCCCTTCCCCCAGTGGGGGTGGGGGACAGGCAAAGGCTGGCCCAGATGCAGGGAGTGGCCCTGCCTCCCCCTCCTAGGCAAGGGAAAGAATTCTGGGTTCTTGGCTCCAACATTATTCATTTTTTAAAAACAGTTCTCCCAGAAGACCCATCTAAAAGTTTATGGCAAACATCGCTATTTGGCAGTAGCTCACCCCTGCCCTTCCCCACCCCTCCCCAGCACCCTGTAGCGTCTAGAAACCACTCCCGCCTCCTTTCTCTCCGCCCCCCAAGTCCATCATAACGCCTATCACTTGCCAAGCCCAGGGCGAGGCGCTTTCCATACATGCTCTGCAGTCGTCTCTCCAAACCCCAGCAGGGCAGAGCTCTCGTGTGGCCTACTTTCAAGGAGGCAGCGGGGCCTGGGGAGGCGGTCACTTGCTCAGGATCTCACAAAGCAGTGGAGTCCCCACTGTACTCTTTCCATTAATTAATACTTGGAGCTTCGTTCAGGGAATGAGCAGAGCAGATGCCCCACCCCACGGCTGGGAGAACAGTACCACCTCACAGACTGGCAGCCCGGGGCTACGCTCCCTGCCCTGCCGTGCTGAGAGACACCTACCCCAGCATCTTCTCCAGGCCTTTCTTATGTGAAAGGTTGTACACAGAGGATGCTAGTCACACGAACCACAATGCGAACAGTGCCTCCTGGAGTTGTTCAGTGCACACCTGGATGTGTGAGCCCTGACATTTCACCAGGCCTTGCATGGGACACACAGCTCCCTTCTCCTAAAGTAGTGAAGTCTGCCCATCTTGCAAGGCCTGGCTCAAATTCCACCTCCTCCAGGAAGCCTTCTTGGATCAGTCTAGGCCACTACGACCCCCTTCCCTCTGGTTCCCCGTGGATAGGCACACTGGGTAGCTGCGTACTGAGTGTGTGTATGTCTCAGCGTCCTTGATGAGCTCCGAGAGGGCAGAGGCTGGCTTTGAAATTGCCTGTTTCTCCCACCTCACCTGACAAGACGCCAAGGTGCTATAAATATTTGTGCATTGGCAGGTCTCCAGATTCTCAGGGACGAGGCAAAAAAACTCCAGAAATGAATCTGAGATTTTCAGAGCTGAAGATATCTCTGAAAGAGCCTGTCCCCAATTTCTAAGTGGGAAAACTGAGGCTTGGAGAGGGGAGTGGTTTGCCTGGAGGCCCAGGTCAGTCGGGGCTCTGGCTCCCTGCTCAGGGCTCTCTCCACGCCCAGCTGGGCCCCTGGCCCTGCTTCCTCCCCAGACAGGCTGCGGCAGGTCTGTCTATGCATCCCCACTCCTGTCTACTTGGTCTCCAGCAGAGTTCCAAATCCTGCATTTTTAGGATTGGAAATGACCTTCAAGGCCTGGTCCAGCCACCCTTCATTTCCTCAGGGTCACCCAAATTTACCCAGAGCCAGCCTCCCCACCGGAGCGGCCACTGTTCTTTGCTGGTTCTATTAAATCAACCATTTGTGAGCGAACAAGCTATGGGGGCCTGTCTGTCCCCCAAAAACCTCAGGTCAGAACAGCTAGGAGAAGATTCAGGATCCCATCCACTCTCGTCCCGGACCAGCTAAGTGTCTCTAGGTCATCTGCTCGCCCATGCCCCCTCTCCTGGCTCAGCTAGGGCAGAAGCAGCTGCTCCCCACGGGACCTGAGTTGCTGGAATCCAACCACCTTCCCGGCCTGCCCCCGTGACCAAGCTGGCCAGAAGGACTGCAGCAGCCACCACCCCGCCACCCGGGGTTTTTCCATTCCAGAAATACTGAAGGAACTGCCCCTGACCTGGCCCCCCAGAGGGGCAGTTGGCTGAAATTAAACCAGCTATATCAGGGCCCCTTTCCCTAGGAACCTCAGGTCTGGCTTCATCAGGGCACAAGAGAGAAAGCGCCCATCCATGCTGTGGAGGTCTTCATTGGTTGGAAGAAGTATTTGGGGATGTTAGGGCTAGACTGAGGCCCCCTTTATAACCCAAAGAAGAACACTTTTTTATTGGAGAGTTGGAGCTTCCACCATGTGATCAAAAAGAACTAAACAAAACACAGAAACAAATTATTTCATACTTACTACTTGCCTTTATTTCTACTTCTTAAGTTTCATTTAATCCTCACAGCTAACTTAAAAATTGGTGTGATTGTCCCCATTTTACAGGTATAAAAACTGAGCCTCAAAAAGGTTAAGCACTTGCCTAAGGACGTAACATAGATCTGCCTCTCGCCGCACTCCAGCCTCTTTCTAGCGTGCTACCCTGCTGGGAATTAGCTCCAACCTCGAAAATTAAGCCAGTCTCATGCTTGTTGCATGAGCTGGTATGAGGACTAGGCTTCCACATAGAAATGAAAGCCCACTGGTCTGGCTCTTAGGAGGCCGTGGATCTGGGCTCTGCCCTCGACTCAGGAAGGGAAGCTGATTCTTGTCTTGGAATTACACCTTCTCTCCCTCTTTAGTGAGGAATGGAGGATTTGGAGCCTGTCCGGTGGCTTCCAGGTCCCAGGCTCGTGTCCTCCCTGTGAGAGGGCCCCGATTCCTACTGGAGGAGAGTGGGTGGGAGGCAGTTTGACATCGAGGCAAGAGCAGAGGCCTCGGAGTCACACTAATCTGGGCGTATACCGGCTTCAGTTTCCGATCGGTACAATGAGGCTAATGTTGTTACCAACCTTACGGTATGTGTTGGAGGCAAACACTGATATAATGCATGACTTGCAGGCCTAGCAAAGGACCTGGTGTGCAGTGTGCATTCAGTAAGTGTGTTTAGAAAAAGAGCCACTAGCCTGTCTCCAAGTGCTTACTGCGCACCTCTCACATGGCCATGTCTAGAGCACTTCACTCACGCCTGTGATTATGGCTCCTGGGCGCCCCCTACAGTTTTGTCACCTCATTCCCGGGAAAAGGAAGGCAAAGGGCAGTCAAGTTGCCATTGACCCTGGGCGGAGGGTGCTGAGACCCAAGAGGTACAAGGACTTGCCTGCGATTTCTTGGGCTGGAGCAGGAGCCCAAGCTGAGGCAACGTTCTGGAGCCCAGGCCACACCCTTTCCTCCCTCCCAGGTGTCTCTCCATGGTGCCCCCCACCGTGCACAGGCCTCATCCCAGTGGGTCCTTCTAGCCTCCCTCTCCAGTGGCCACCCACAGATGGAATGCCAGGAACCACTCTGTGGTCACCGGCCTCCAGTATGTCCCCAGTGATTCCACCTCCTGGTTCTCACACCCTCGTGTAGTCCCTCCCACACTGCACTGTGTGACCAATAGAATATAGCAGAAGTGAAAGCATGTCAGGCTGAGATTACTGTATTTTCCCATGTACAAGACGCACCTTAATTTGGGGCCTGAAATTTGAAAAAAAAAATGTATTACATAAAGTTATTGAACTCAAGTTTTATTCATCATAAAATTCATGCAACTCCCCATCACTGTCAAAACTCCCATCTATTAGCTTGTCCTCCTCCGTGTCTGATGACGAATCACTATCTTCAACAATGAGCGCAAAAACAAGCGTGAAAAAGTGGGAAATGCAAGTAAAAAACCCACAACCACTGTATAAAATGCATCCAGTTTTAGACCCCAAGTTTTTCAAAAGAGGGGAAATACATGGGGAAATATGGTAGGTTATAAAAGACTGTCGCTTCTGTCTTGGGTTCTATCAACCCTCTCTCTCTCTCTCTTTCTCTTTCTCTCTCTCTTTCTCTTTCTCCCTCTCTCAGCTCATCACCCCGAGAGAAGCCACCTGATATGTCATCAGGACATTCAGACAGTCTATGGTCCGCATGGGGAGGAAGATAGTCCTCGGCTAAGAGCCACTGAGGAATCAAGGCCTGCAGATGACTGCAGAGTGAGCCTAGAAACAGACCCTTGCCAGGCCTAGCCTTCCACTAAGGGCAGCCCTCGTCCACAGCCTGACAGCAACCTCATGAGAAACCCTGAGCCAGAGCCACCAGCTAAGACACTCCTGCAACCCTGACCTTCAGAATCTCTGAGATACTAAGTGTTTGCTGTCCTAGGATGCCGTTTGGGGGGATCCTGTTTCACAGCCATAGACAACCAACATAGGCCCCTTCCCCCGCCAGTACCAACCAGGGCGGTTCCAGGAGGCAGAACAAAATGGCTACTTTCCTGCTGTTTCACTCCAGCAAGGCACTGTGATTCTTTGGACCTCAGCTTCCCCAGCAGTAAAAATGGTGACAGAGAAGCCTTCTTCTCAGAGTTGGTATAAAGACCAGCAGAGATGAGTTCAGAGCCAGGGGTGGCTTACAGGGAACTTACAGGAAGGGATAGGTCTTAAAATATGTAACAGATGTAGCTACATTGCCCTAAAAAGAGTTGATCAAGTTTATTTTCCCAAAAAGTGTATATAAGAGAGCCGTTTCTCCACACATAGCCAGTACCAGCTCTCGATGGGAGGCTAAGCACAAGGAGGATGTCCAGGGGCACTCCACTGAGAGTCAAGCACCAGCCCCACAGATCACAGTGGACAGCTTCCTGGCTGCCACCTCCCGCTGGGCACCCACAGGATCACCCAGGAGGGGGGAGAGCCGTTCCCCACGCCCCTCAGAGCAGGAGCACCAGGGCGAGGATTCCTTCACACTGGCATTCACCGCGCAATTTTTAGCAGGTTTTTACTTAGTAAAAGGTTCCAGAGCTCTTGGTTGGATATATTGGTATTTTAATAGTTAATCAGACAGAAACCTCACTGTCTTCCTCAGGAAATACTCTTTAACCTGTCAACCACACTTTCTCTCTCTCCCTCTCTCTCTCTCTCTCTGGCCCAGGGTTTGTAAGGATCTATCTCTACCACCAACATCTGAGCTCTGAGCAGGCCAATTATGTCCTTCCAAATGGACCATCTTGAAATATTTCTTTAGCATTTGTTTGGTGGGGGAGGAAAAAAACTGATTTCATAAGTATAAGAAGTTATTTGTCTCTTTTTCATGTTTGAAACTCCTCTTTATTCATTTATCCATTCACTCAACAAATATTTATCGAGCACTTACCCCGGCTGAGGGTAAGGAAAGACAGAGGGTGAGTGTGAGGACAGAGCTAACTTATATGGCTATGTTTACAAGTGGGGGTCAAAATATGTTTCACACTCCTTCACAGCTTTGTGCTAAGTGCAGGGGACAGAACAATGAGCAAAAACAGATGGAGTCGCTGCGCTCAGTGACGTTACCATAAAGTGGGGGAGGCGACCATTACTTAAACAAGTTCACTAATAAATCCTGAGTTAGGACAGTGATAAGTGCTGTGAAGAAGGGCTGGTGTCAGAGCCAGCGATGGGTGGGTTGGACCTAAGTGGCTGGGGTGCTGGGAGGTGAAGGTCAGGGTGGGTGTGCCAGCTGAGCAGCTGTGAAGGCAAGAGGTGAGGGCAGCACGACGAAAGCGGCACAGAGGAGATGGGCAGACCGGCCAGATCTGAGAGACGCTTGGGAAGTAAAATTACAGCGGGCGAGGACAAGGGGGTGTCGGCGCTTCCGGGTGACAGGCGCTGAAAGCAGCACAATATTTTAACTTATTTGGACTTTTATTTCCCAGCTATTCCATCATGCAATTTGCCTAACTTGAGTCACCCTCACCCACTAAGGATAGAGGTAACTGACATGGATCTGTTTACAGATTCCTGTGAAGAATATAGTGCAAACGCCTCCACCCTAGCTTTCGAGTCAGCAGGACCTTCCTCCGTTGTCTGTATCTCT
Source organism: Saccopteryx bilineata (assembly GCF_036850765.1). Taxonomy (NCBI): domain Eukaryota; kingdom Metazoa; phylum Chordata; class Mammalia; order Chiroptera; family Emballonuridae; genus Saccopteryx; species Saccopteryx bilineata. The sequence goes on along the minus strand of NC_089490.1, from coordinate 387,183,971 downwards.
TGTTCCTCGTGTGAATGTTCCATTTTTTCCTGCCATTTTTCCAGACCGGGGAAGGGTTTTGAGTTTAGATACCAGAGTAAACCAGTTGCTCTTAACTACCAGCACCATCCCACGTAGGATTCCGTTTCAGAGTTTTGACAGCCCGAATTCAGGGCACTGTCAGCCAGTGCTCTGTGACCTGCCAGAGAGTTGCACGTGGACAGAGCAGAACCACACAGCAGAGGGAGCTCCCCCGGGAAACCTGAATTAACTTGAACCTTATGTTCACTTTCTTCCAGGGACACTCGTCCCTGTATCTCCAGCTCCCAGAGCAGGGCCGGCACACGTGGAGTGTTCAGTGTTTGGTGAATGAATGAACCAGAGGATGGTTTGCGATCTTTCATGTATCTATCAGTCTCCTCAGTCTAGTTCTTCCATCACCAAACAGCTGTTTGCAGAAGATATTTCTGGTCGCACATCAAGCATCACTTTGTAAGAAAGAATACCTTTGTGACCATGAAGAACACATAAGGAAGGAAAGAGCCGAGGGCTGGTGGGAGTGACTTGTCCATTCAGAGTCACAAGGGTGCCTGGTCTGTGAGCGGCCAGAGTCCTTTGGTTCCAAGATGCACAATTTGTTCACATTTTCATAGTCTGGATGTGTGAATGGGCCTTCCAATGGATGTGCACATTGAAAAGGCAGCATTTTTTTTTCTCATCCCCACTGAGCTAGGATAAAGTCAATGGTGTATCTTACAATTGATGGAGATATGTAGTAGGTTTCTTTTAAAAACACTATTCCATCCCTCAGCCTCAGGACCCTCTGGGATAGAGCTGAGACCCCTTCATGTATACTGTCCCCAGAAAGGGCCTGAGCCCTGCAGACCTCAGAAGGCTGGAGAGGAAGGGAAGTTGGAGTGTTTAGTCTCATCAAGAGGGAAGGCAGGTGTGATGGTGTTGGGCAGATAAAATATATTATGCTCACTTTGTTAAAGATGGTGCTGCCCATGTGGAAGCCTGTCGCCCAGGTGATATTAATGTGTGTTGGGGGCGGGCTGTGGGCAGGCAGGATCCTTGTAGCCTGGGGCTTGGTTTTAGGACTAAGCCTTTCCCACCCTTTTTGAGGTGGGGTGGTGCAGTCGCATCATGCCTCAGATTAGTGACTTTGTATTAGAGACTTCCCTATTTTGTATATTGGATTAAAGGTTTTGATTTCTGCACTATAAAGTGGGGCAGACCAGGAGCTTGCTCTATCTGTTCCTGAGATTAGCATTAGAGAGCAGAGCAGAGAAAGGCCAGGTGGAGGAGGCTAGAGGAAGCAGCCAAGATGGTGGAGTGCTGAGTGAGAAGCCAGTTTGTGCAGAGTTTGTGCAGGGAGAAGGAAGGAGGTGGGGAACAGAGGTGAATAAGTCTAGTGAGCTAGAAACCTTTGATTCTAGGAAACTCAGATAAAGTTAGTAGCTTTGTGAGCACTGAATGAGTGGGTTTTGGAGCCCAGTGTGTGTTTTTACTTGCCTGCTGGGTGCAAGCTAGGATTAAAGATGATGGCCCAGCCCTGGCCAGTTGGCTCAGCGGTAGAGCGTCAGCCTAGCGTGCGGAGGACCCGGGTTCGATTCCCGGCCAGGGCACACAGGAGAAGCACCCATTTGCTTCTCCACCCCTCCGCCGCACTTTCCTCTCTGTCTCTCTATTCCCCTCCCGCAGCCGAGGCTCCATTGGAGCAGAAATGGCCCGGGCGCTGGGGATGGCTCTGTGGCCTATGCCTCAGGCGCTAGAGTGGCTCTGGTTGCAACATGGCGACGCCCAGGATGGGCAGAGCATCGCCCCCTGGTGGGCAGAGCCTCGCCCCATGGTGGGCGTGCCGGGTGGATCCCGGTTGGGCGCATGCGGGAGTCTGTCTGACTGTCTCTCCCTGTTTCCAGCTTCAGAAAAAATGCAAAAAACAAAAAAAAAAAAAAACAAAAACAAACAAACAAAAAAAGATGATGGCCCACCAGCTTTTGGCTCCATTGTTTCTTTACTGTCTGTCCGAATCCAATGCAAACTTGCATGGGCCAGGCGGCTGTGATGGTGGCCACAGCTATTGGCTTCACAAGGTCCATAGGAGTAACCAGTTTGCAAGCTCTGTGCGACCTATTTTATGTGCAGTTCTGTCTTCACCCAGTTTTGTCTCACACCCTGTATTCTCTGGCACTCCTATTCCAACTGTCCTAACCCTTCTCCTCCAAGTCCTCGCCTAATCCCCGGGGATGACCCAGGCACTGGGAGACCCTCCTGTGTGCGTGGGGAGGCTGGGGGACTCAGAATCTTCTGCAGCTGGCGAAGCAAAGGCCCAGGGACACTGAGACCACATCACTCTTGTCCTACCCTCTGGCTCTGACACTTACTAGTTATGTGACCTTGGACCTCAGCTTTCCCATCTATAAACAGGGACTAATACTAGCACCTGCCTCCGAGGATTGTCAGGAAGCGGTAAGGTGCTCAGGTAGGGCCTGGAACCCGGGAGGCCTTCAGCGCATGGCACCGGGGCCTTGGATCATTCAAAGCAGCAAACCTTGGAGATAGATGCTGTCACCACTGCTATTCTACAAATGAGGAAAGAGGAAACCGAGGCCCAAAGAAGCTAAATAACTCACCCAGGTGCACAGAAGTCAGTTATGGGAGGATTACACTTCAAAACCATTCGGCTGGGCCGAGCGCACCTTCTAAACTGCTGCACTCACTGGCTCAGCAAACCCCCTCTTACAGATGAGGAAAACGAGGCTCAGACGAGTCCTGTTCACCCCAGACAGAGTAAGGATGATGCCCGCAATGCTGACCAGTCCCCCTGACACTGCCCTCTGCCCTGACAGCCCCAGGAGGTCACCAGTGAGTTGTCCAGTGGCCAGAGTGTAAACTGAGCCCTGTAGTCCAGGCACCCGGCCCTGGGCCCTGCTGCCTGTGGCTGCTAGTACTGGTATGTCCAGGTCGGTGGGACAATGAGATAACAGCCCAGACGGGCTAGAGGGTCCCACACCATGTGTCCTTCCAGGTTAGACCAGTGTGCACAAGAGCAGGTGGACGCCAACTCCTGCAAGAACCTTCTTCCTACACCCATGTGCCTGACCCACTTGGAGAAAGCTGAACCCTGTGCACTGTTTCCAGGAGTCAAGACGGACCTCCCTGCACCGTCCAAACTCCCACCCATGCCCCTCTCGTGACCAAAGGAAGAATGAGCATGCACAGAGCGCCTACTGCAGGCTGGCCCTGGGCTGGGTTACTCCATCCTTCCATTGTCTCATTTAATCCCCAACACAAACCAGCAAGGCACGCCCATCCCCATTTTACATAGGATGGGCCTGAGGCTCAGAGAGGTTGAGTGCCCAGCCCAAGGTCACACAGCTCCTTAGCAGAAGCAAAGTTCAAGAGCTACATACTTTCCCTCTTACACTTAGGTGCCTTTTCTTGAACCGAATCCAAGACCTTGTCCCTGTGAGGCAATAGGGACTTGGTTTGTGAACAACCTGCTTTTTTCTGGGACAGAGAAGAGAACCTAGGTTGCCCATGACTGCACAACTGCCTGAAAGTCTGTTTCTGGGAGGGAATCGTGAAGCCCCCAGCTCTGGCCCAGACATTCCCCAGAAGCAGTGGCTCCAAAGTCCACGTGCAAGAGGGGCATCTGGGAAATCTCGGGCCTTGCGGCCTCTTTCCCATCCAGGCTCTGGCATGTCTGGCCAGGAGGGGGGCCTGGAGCCTGGGTGCTTCTTCCAAACTGATTTCAAATAAAACTCAGCCCCCAGAGAGCCATACATCTGAGGAAGAGGGAGCCTGTGACATTCCTGGGGCGGTCCCAGGCAGATCTGGCAGAACCCAGAACAGGCCCGAGGCAGTCTGCCCTGCAGCTCCCTGCCCCAAGGGGCTGCCAGGTGGCACCGACTCGAGCCTTGTATGGGCAAAATCATCCTGCCAAGCCTGGCTTTGCAGGCAGCTTTCTCTCTATTTCAGGCCCCACTGGGGGGGGGGGGGGTAGTGGCAGTCTCTCCTAACAGCCCTCATTAGCTCAAACATTAGCCAGGCCTGCCAGGGTCCTGGATGCAACCTGGGGGTATGGGGAAGGTTTAGCTTGAGTCCCCAGCATCAGGGAGGAGGAGATTCCCCAAAATAACAATAACAGCAGCAATAACTAGCTATTATTTCTGTCAGGCATCACGCTGAGAGCTTTCCTTGCAGTATCTCTTTAAAACCTTAAAAAGGTGGGTGACAGGTTACCCCTCTCTAACAAGCACCTTCTGCAAGTTAGGTAACTGGCCCCAATGTCACCGAGTCAGCTAGGGTCTGCAAAGTAAGGCACACTGGCTCTCAGCCACTCAGGAGCCAGGCCCAGAGCTGGAAGGGGCCTCAACCAGCTACATCCTTGCCAACCCTCCACCCACAGGGGAGCGGGGGTTTCTGTGCTGCCCTTTACGGACGGGTCCAGGCCCAGACCACTCAGACCCCAGGGCCAGAGCGCTGCCCCTTTCCCTGGGCGCCCTGCCTCTAAAGCTCTCAGAAGGTCTTGGCTTTCCACAGTCCAACCCTCCTGAGCCTGGGCCAGTCCTGGGACCCAGGAAATCCAGTCTGTACAGGGAAAGGAGACCCTGTGGGCAGCAGAGGACAGGATGGAGGTCCTGGGGCCCACAAACAGCCCTCCACCACACTTCAGCATTTGGGCCAATTACTTGCACTGTGGATCTTTGGAACCAGATAGACCTGAGTCCAAATCCAGTTTCTATCACTTAACAGCTGTTTGGCCCTGGGCAAAATCCTCAACCCCTCTGAGCTTCAGTTTCTTCATCTGTCGAATGGGATAATTAGGTCTACCCTGTCTCAACCAGTTGTTGAGAGTATTAGACATTGAGTGACCTGGAATGTGCCTGGGAGGGGTGGGGACGGACCAGTTCTGGCTACGTGTTAAAACTGGGAAAGTCCTGGGAAACCAAGCTCATTGTCACGCTGTGAGATCCAGTATGCAAAGCACGGAGCACAGAGCCTGGCCCAGAACACACCGCAGGGAAACTGTCTGCATGAACAGGCCCCCTCCTCAGCGGCAGCTCCCTCCACCAGCCCCGCCTCTCTGCGGGAGGTCTGCCAGGGAGCCCCACGCCGGGAGGGGAACAAAGCCCCGTGCTGCCCCCAGAGGCCCCTCCTCGAAGTAAGCCCTCTTTGTCCCCGGAACGCGCCCCTCCCCCACCGGAGGCAGGCCGGGTGCCAGCAGTAATTACAGAATCAGTTCTTCACAGAAGCCTGCACGTGCAGCCCCCATCAGCAGTAATTAGGCTGCTAAAGGGAGTCTGAAAGCCCATCAGCCAAAGCGGGAGGGGTGCTGAATGGGACAATCAGCCTCACCAGGCAGGGGGGGCCAGGCCGGGAAAGATTGGGAGTCTCGGGCTGGTGGTGGTGGTGGGGCCCTTGAGACATGGCTACCCCACCCCCATGACAGCTGCTGCGTACAAGGAAGGGGCGGCGCCTCGCTGGGAACCAGAGCACCCCGCAGCCTGGCGCGGGGAGAAGTGGCGGCAGAGAAGGTCTTCCAAGTCAAGTTCACTCTCATCGCCACAGTGTGCCCCATAAATTGGATCTCCTGCAAGTGTCCTCTTTAGGGGTCCGCCCTGTCGCAGTGGGAAAGTTGGGTCTCTCTAAAGCAGCTTTCTCCAACTGAAAGTGCCTGCAGACCAGAGAGGGCCTGAAATTCTGCAATTCAGCACCCCCCTCCCCATGCTGCCAGTGTCCTCACTTTGGACCACATTCTGAGGACAGAGGTTCCAAAGCATCCCTGGCGACTGGGTGGCAGAACAGAGAGGAAGCCCTGCTCTGTGACTTTGGGCAAGCCCCCTCAATTCTCAGAGCCTCTTTATTCTTACACAGAAAAGAGGGGACATCATGCCTGTGTCACGGGACTGCGCTGAGAATGAAATGGGACATTTGTGAACACACCCTGGTGAGCTGCAGAATGGCTTTTATGGAGAGACCAGAACTCAGCTTGGCTCAGCGTGGCCCAGAAAGCCCCCACGGGGAAAGGGGCCAGACTGAGCTCAATCTGGAGCTGGAGAAACTGCCTCTCTCACTTCATCTTCAGGTCTGTGGGTGGTTTGGGGTCCCCAGGGGGCACTTGGTGGACAGACACTAAGAAGCAGGACAACCCGATCCCTGCCCATCCCCCGACTCACAGCCCTGAGGGACCTGCTGGGGTTACTCAGCTCCCAGCCTGGGCGCTGGGGCTCTAACTGCCTGAGACCCCTCCTCCTCTTCAGCTGCCTCACCCCTGGGAGCCACTGGGCCTCAGTTTGCCCTCCCCCCTGGAGGCTCAGCCCCGCTCCTCATCCTCAGAACCAATCAGAACTACAGGTTGCAAGTCCCTAGCCAGTCTCTGCTCAGGGTCCTGGTTCTGGGACCTTGACTCCAGCTCTTGCAGGCCAGCTGCAACGCCTCCCAAGGACCCTCAGCTTTCTCTCTCCAGCCTGAGATGCCTGACGGCTGGCTGCTGCCCAGAGGGTGAGGGCCTCACTGCAACGCCTCCCAAGGACCCTCAGCCTTCTCTCTCCAGCCTGAGATGGCTGGCAGCTGGCTGCTGCCCAGAGGGAGAGGGCCTCACTGCAACGCCTCCCAAGGACCCTCAGCTTTCTCTCTCCAGCCTGAGATGGCTGGCAGCTGGCTGCTGCCCAGAGGGTGAGGGCCTCACTGCAGCGTCTCCCAAGGACCCTCAGCTTTCTCTCTCCAGCCTGAGATGCCCAGCAGCTGGCTGCTGCCCAGAGGGTGAGGGCCTCACTGCAACGCCTCCCAAGGACCCTCGGCTTTCTCTCTCCAGCCTGAGATGCCTGGCATCTGGCTGCTGCCCAGAGGGTGAGGGCCTCACTGCAACTTCTCCCAAGGACCCTCAGCCTTCTCTCTCCAGCTTGAGATGGCTGGCAGCTGGCTGCTGCCCAGAGGGTGAGGGCCTCGAGTGAGGTTCTTCCTGGTGAAGTGCCCAGCATCTCCTGGGTGGCCCCCGACAGAGCCAGACCCACAGCCTATGGCAGCAGTCCCGTTCAGAGCTCCCGGGCACCTCCTGGGCTGCCTCTCCAGGCCAACGAGCTGAAGGGCAGGTGAAGAGTTGGACAGGAGAATCTGGCATTAATGACCGAACAGTCCCTTCTCTGCGAAAACCCAGAACAGTGCTGCATTAAAATTTTTGTTGCTTTCTTACTATTTTTAAAACCAGGTTTCTAGTCATTGATTACTTTTCTGCAAAATGTAATAGCCTTTTACAGTTAAAATTTTTATTATTAAGTAATTCAGATGAGCCAAAGATCTTACCTGTATACACCCACCTAGCTTAAACAATACAACGTCACTGGTGCAGCTTGGTCTCCTTGCACCGCTGCGGATTGGATCCTGCTCCCCACTCCCGTGGGTGGGGGGCACCATCATGGTGCCCCATTCAAACAAACCCCTCCAGCCCTGAGCAAGGCCACAGAAGCTTCTCCCTTTTATGCAGTAGCTTCTCCCCCAGCTGCCTTGCCAGGGACTTTTGTGTATAATCCCTTTTAGTATACAACAAAAATCACTGCCAGGTAGGGTGACTATCCTCCTTTACCAGCGAGGATTCTAAACCTCAGAGAGGTTAAACATGTTGCCTGGTGTCACACAGCATTCAGACCCGTGAAAGGCAGATTCCCAAACTGCCTTTTCTAGATGCCAATTCAGGCCTGGGACGGCCCCTCCCACCACTCCCCAGGAAGGGAAGGGTGACCCTTGGGGAGTGATTGCTGGATTGTAGCCCCCAGACTCACTGGGGTTCCTACGGCCCAGTCTCTTGGGAAATGAATGGTAAAACCGTGAGTGGCTCCAGGGATGCCTTTGGCCCTCCTGTGTCAGGACTCGTTGTAACAGGAGCCAGAGGAAACACAACTGACTGCCCTCCTGTCATAAGCTTCCCCGAAAAACATCTGAGGGTGCGGCTTCTGAGAGCAGGTCACTCCTGAGGGTCCTGTGCATTCCACCCGGGGCAGCCAGGCCAGTGGGTGGGAGTGGGGGGAGGCTGGGGGGGGAGTCTGGAGGGATGAGACCTTCAAGGTTAGGCTCCAACAAAGCTCAGAGCAGTGTGGAGGCTCAGCCCTTCGCCTCTCCTGTCCCCACCAGAATGCCCCCAAGGTGGTGAGGGCCACAGAACACAGGAAGGAGGAGGCCTGAGCCACCCTGCCCAGGAACAGGGACAAAAGATCAGGCGCAAGCTCTCCTCCTTTCCTGCCAATGAAGAAAAGTGGCAAATCAAAGGCTGTAATTGCAACCTCATTTCCTTCCCCCTGACTGCCTGCCCCCAAGGCCCCCTCCCTGAGCCATGAATACTGGGAACAAGCCCTTCTGGCTGGAAGAGGACCTGTCCCCAGGGTGCAGTGGGTGAGATGCTGGGGAAAAGGGGACTCTGAGGCTCCCTTTTTTCCCACTGATTTGATTGGGCAGAGAGGTGGAGAGAGAGAGAGATAAGCATCAACTCATTGTTCCATTTAATTGTTTCGTTTAGTTTAATTGTTCGTATACTCAGTGATTGCTTCTCATAAGCACCCTGACCGGGGATCGAACTCACGACCTTGGCCTGCCCAGACAATGCTCTATCCATTAAGCCACCCGTGAGGGTGGAAGAAAGGGCGTGAGGGGAAGCAGGCTTGGCCTCCTTCTTACACACACACACACACACACACACACGCGCGCGTGCGCACACTCGTGCACATGTGCACATACACACTCATGCTCCCGTTTCCCTCCTGCTGCCCCCAACCCCAGCCACGACGCTACGGCAGAGGTAGAACCTCCTTTTCTGTAATCTCCTCTGTGGAGGAAAATGAGTCTCCCACACTGAGGCCCGTCAAAGCAGTCCTCGCCAGGTTCCCAAGGCCGAGGCTTCTGAAAACCTCTAGAATGAAGGCGCACACTCACCTCTAGTCCAAGCTTTCCTGAGGGACAGAACCTGGAGCTCCACTGGATGCTTTAAGAGCACCTCAGATTCAGACAGCAGCTCACGATCTTTGCTGTGAAGCCTGACCTGTCATACCCAACCCAGGGTCTGGCACTGCTGTCCACTCCTTAGCAAAAGCCACCATCCTGGGGCTCATCCTTGACATGCCCTAGAAACTTCTATCCTCAAACAACTCCCAGACTTGCCCACTTTCGTCATCTCCATCTGCCCCAGCCATGCCTAGCTACCATCAACTGTCACCAGACCATGACAGTCTCCTCTGACACGTCTCCCCACGGCTACTTATGCCTCTCTGGTCCATTCCTTACACGACACCAAGCAAGACCATCTCAAAACACCAAGTCTGGTCACGTTACTCCTCTGCTAGAAGCCATCGTGGTGCAGCGTGTAGCATGCGGGGCTGCTACAGCAAAGGACCACTTTGCCTGCCCTGCCAGAGGCCGTGCACCTGAGACCAAGGTTCCAGCAGGGCTGGCTCCTGCTGAGAGCCAATCCCCAGAACTCTGAGTCTGCTCCATACCTCTCTCCCGGCTTCTGGTAGGCTCAGACATGCCCTTGTTTGTAGACGGCTCTCCTGTGTCTTCACATGGTCTCCTCTGCTTGTGTCTGTCTCTGTGTACAGATTTCCACGTTTCATAGGGACACCAGTATTGGGTTAGGACCCACCCGAATGACCTCATCTTAACTTCATTATCTGAATGTGACCAAATCAGTCCCACTCACAAGTACTGGAGGTTAGAACTTAACATATTTTTGTGGAGAGAGGATATAATTCAACCCAAACACATGGCTTCCCATTGTTTTTAGGGTAAAGACCAAACTCTTCCCATTGCCACCCTGTTCCTGTGGGGGTCTGGCCTGGCCAGCCCTACTGCTTTATTCTCTTTCTTGCTCCAAACTCACTGGCTACCTTCCTCTTAAATGTGCTGGGTTCCTTGAAACTCACCTACCAGTGTCTCCTGTGGCACAGAACTCTGTCCTTCCTGCCTCCTCACTTACCAGCTCCTGCTGGCCCTCCCTGCTCCCACCCCAGCCCTCCTGCCCTCACCCCAGGCTAGGTTGTATTCTCGGGACACACTCTCCTTGTCCCCTCCACCTCATTACAACATCTGTGTTGCAATGGACTATTTACTCTCTGTCTTCTCCACCAGAATGTAAGCTCCTTCAAAACAGACACTAAATCAATTCCGTTGACAGCTGTCATGCTAGGGTCACATGCATGTTCTCAGTATGTGTTGATTACCAACTGCTTGGAGAGAGGAGCAGTCACTAAAGGTGCCCTTCAGCGCGAGGCAGAGCAGGCTTCTTAGTGGCTAGGGAGTCCGTGCTGGCTTAGAACCCCAGCACCACAACTGGACAGCTGTGTGTCTACTAGGCGGGCACCCAAACTTCCTGAGCACAGAGTCCTCACTGAAAAGTGGGCCTAATGACACCATCTCCGCCCCGTCACAGTCCCACAGTGCCCAGCACGCAGCAAGCGCTCACTGGGGCTCGCTAGCCTCTGCCCAGGAAAAGCAGGGAACTAGGCGTCAGGCCAGGGCCGGAGGCTCCCGGGCCACCGGGCCAGCGTCACTCCTGTCTGATGCAGGAGTTGGACTAACTCAGTGGTCTTGACTGTAACAGATGCAATAGCCCCTTTGCTATACTAAATATTTAGTAACACCCCCTCTACCTCCCAAAATAAGATTCTTAGAAACAAGAAACTACCCAACCGCTAAAATGAAACACACACACACACACACACACACACACACACACACACAGACATCTAACTCTAATATAAGGGAAAAATTAAAATAAAATAATTTAGACTAAAATCCTGAGCATCCCAACACTGTTTGAATAATGTGATGACTATTGTGAAGGCCCAGTGAAGTAGTCAGAGGCTGGCGAGACCACCATGGCCCCAGGGCTGCAGACGCAGGGGGCTACTGTGTTCAACCAGCAACCAGATAGCTACCCCCCGGGGCACTGCCAGGAAGGACTCCATTTTCTGAAATGAAACCTCCTGGTAAAGTTCTGAACAGAACAAAAGAGACTGACCCAAATAGTAGTTGCGATCCAGAAAAATTAAGTGAATATAAAAATGCATGAAATACTTGGTATTTAGATGTAAAGCAGAATTAATAGTCCAGACTCAGGGGCTTCAAACAGATTTCCCCAATGGTGTGGTTCTCCGTGTGGTCCGGAACCAGCAGGACCACCATCACCTGGCCCTGATAGAGACCACATTCCCCTGCAGACCCGCTGTGTCAGGAACTCAGAAGTGGAGCCCCGTGACCTGCTTCCAGGCCCTGCACGGTCAGGTCCGAAAAGCACTGCCCTGGGGTACGCAGCTGGGCAGGTCAAGGTCATGCCGGATTCAGGGTAGTTCTTCCACACCCCAGAATCTGTAGCACCCTTGGCCAGTGGCCCCCCACCCCAACCCACCCCTGGGCACTGCAGCACCCCTAAATGCCCCACCATATTCCAAGTTTTCTCCACTGAGGACCCCCAGTGCTTGGGTGTCCTGAGATTCTCGGCCTTGGTGTAGGACTGGCTGAGAAGGCCCGGGGTCCGAGTGGGCAGGAGGCCTAGGAGCCAGGGTGCCGGGTGTTCTGGCCGAGCGACGCTGTTCACCCCAGCAGGGCTGGTTTCTGCTTCCAGTGGCTGGAAGCGTCAGGGGGAAAGAGGCCCGGCTTTCAAAGAGCCTTCCAGACTGCGGCTGAGCGCCCTCGGCCATGAAAATAGGCCTGGTCTCAGTTCACTGGATGGTGCGGGGCTGAGGATGTTTCTACTTGGAGCAGCTGTGACCATCTGAGAGGCCAGGACATTGCTCAGGACACAGCCCGGCCCCTCCTGACAACGAAGGAAGAGCAGCAGCCTGCCGGGGTCTGGGCTCCCTCCGCCAGCTGCAAACCCTGTCCCTGAACTCAGCCAGCCGTGCAGGGAGCGTGGCCTAGACACACCTCCGACCCACAGCGGGCTTCCCTGAGCTACCCGCCCTCAGCTGGACCAACGGCCAGCCTCTCTGCTCAGTCTGCCCATCAGGCCAAGGGGGCTGGAGCCCATGACTTTCCCAGGTCGTCGGTCCAGCGTGGTCTGGCCAGTGGAGACAGCCAGGTCAACAGCCAAACCCTTTCCCTGTGGCCTGGGGGGTCTGCCCTGAGGTCTGTACACACAGGAGCTGGGAAAAGGAAGTCAGAGTGCTGACAGTACAGGCAGAGATGGTCACTGAAGTCCGTACTGTCCCCTTCCTGCAGCCACACGCTAGCTTCCCCTTCCCGCCCCCTGGCTCTCAGAGGGGGTGGAGTTCTGGGCAATGGCACACGAGTAGAAACAGCAGGTACTAATCCTGAGCCAAGGCTTTTAAGAGCAGCTGTGCCTCCTCCATGGTTCACTTTCTCTTTCTGCCAGTTGGATGCAGATGACAAGGACCTAAATAATGGTGGGGCCTTAAGATGAAAGAAGCCAGGACCCCCAGTCACCGCATCGACAAGAGCCACATGCAGATCAGGAACGTTCATCTCAGGTCTCTGTGAGTGAGAAATAAACTTTTATTGCGTTTGCACCATTACGCATTTTGTGGCCTACTTGTTACTGCAGCCTACCCTAGCTAAGACATTCCATTATGCTCACATGTCACTCAGGTGACATATCTGCATGGCTGGCATTTGTCAAGGCCCTTTCCTTCCAGTGGAGCATGAATCTCTAACATTGATCCCACCAGAGGTATCTCAGCATCCATGCATACATCCATCAAATGCTGACATGCCTGGCCGGTGCTAGGCTCTGGGGGCATAGGGGCATAGGGGACAGACCTGTGCCACATGGTAATGACACACCATGGGACACCATGAGCACCTGGAAGGAAGAATCTGAATTGAGGAGAGAGATGTTCTATCTGGGAGGCTAGAAAGACTTCACCTAGCCGCGGCAAGTACTGTGGCAGCCTTGAAAAACTGAGCAGGTTGACTGTCAAGAAAGGCATGTGGGGGCCCTGGCCGGTTGGCTCAGTGGTAGAGCGACAGCCTGGCGTGCAGGAGTCCCGGGTTCGATTCCAGGCCAGGACACACAGGAGAAGCACCCATCTGCTTTTCCACCCCTCCCCCTCTCCTTCCTCTCTGTCTCTCTCTTCCCCTCCCACAGCTGAGGCTCCATTGGAGCAAAGTGGGCCCAGGTGCTGAGGATAGCTCCATGGCCTCTGCCTCAGGTGCTAGAATGGCTCTGGTCGCAACAGAGCAACGCCCCAGATGGGCAGAGCATTGCCCCCTGGTGGGCATGCCAGGTGGATCCCGGTCGGGTGCATGCGGGAGTCTGTCTGACTGCCTCCCCGTTTCCAACTTCAGAAAAATACAAAAAAAAAGAAAAAGAAAGAAAAGCATATGGGGGTGGGGAGGTGTGTGTAAAGGTGAGGGACAAAGGTTGTTGGGAAGATACCTGGGGTGGCCCGAGTATCACAGGGCAGGTGGGGTTGCGGGAGGTGACTACTGGAACCTTGAATACCATGCTGAGTTACAGAAAACCTTAAATACCATGCTGAGTCCAACCGGAACTTGGTTATGGGGAAAATGGACTGACACCACCCTCACTGTCCTCATCCAAGAGCTACCACTTGGAAAATACTGTGCACTTTACAAACAACATCTCACTTAGTCCTCACTGCACACCCACGAGGCAAATTCTCTATGATCCCATTTTGCAGATGACAAAGTTGAAGCTCGAGAGGTTAGAAACTTGCCCAACACCACCCAGTAGCAGGTCTGGGACTTGAGCACACTACAATAAACGCTTCTACTTCTGTTTAGGTTATTTCTGTAGCACACAGTAGGCCCTCAAATATTTGTTGAATGAATGAATGAGTGAAAATAACTCCAAAAGCCTGTGCCACTAATGACACTTTTTATTCAGAGAGCTGGCCCTGGATTCAGAGGGTGGAGGAGAGAGGTGGCGGGAAGGCTGAGGAAGCACCTGGGACAGGTGGACCAGGACAGAGGTGGTGTGAAAGGACTGCAGGGCGCTAACATTTACTGAGCGGTTACTGCGTGCCAGGCACTGTCCTGAGCACTTTACCAGTATTAATGGCAACATCTCTTCCCTATGGCCCATGAGGTAGGGACTCTCTGTATCTCCATTTCACAGATGAGTAAACTGAGGCAGAGAGCGGTAAAAGGTCACAGATCTAGTAAGTGAAGGATGCGGGATTCAAAACCAGGCAGCCGGGGCCAGAGCTCTGTGCAGAGAAGGGTATGGGAGAGAGAGGAAACCAGGGTGGTGACAGAAACACAGGGCGCCTGCTTCCCTGCTGGCCTAGGACTCAGATGAGCCAGGTCCCGAGCCAGGGGACTGCCTGACCTCCTGGCCAAGCCAGCATGCTGGGTGGCGGTCTCTCTGCAGGATCCCGAGGTAGCTGTGAAGGAGGTTGTGTGTGTGGAAAAGAGATGACTCCAGCCAGCCCTCAGCCTCAGGACTGCAAGTCCACTGAGGATGAGACAGCCCCTGGGGGCAGGACTGCAGCAGCCTGGGCTGGAAGAGGCCGGCTCCAACCCTGCCCCCACCTTCTCCCTCTTACAGACACATGCCCAGCCCACACCCCAAAGCGCCGGGGGGGGGGGGGGGGGGGGGGGGGTGTGCCTGACCTACTCCCCTGCCCTGAGCTGGGAGGCAGGATATGGGGGCTCATGGGGCCCAGGCAACAAGGAAGGGAGGGCTGGGAGTGAGCAGCAGAGGAAGGATAAGGTCCAGCTCTGGGCCAGTCCTGTGAGTGGAGACCCGCAGCCACCACATGGCCCCAGGCAGGAAAGGAAACAGGAGGCTTCTCAAAATAGATCAGGAGCGTGCAGCGGCAGGCATCTCCCTGCTCCCACCATCTGGCCCAGCCGGCGGAAGAGGGGCGGGGGCGGGGAGCCCAGGATGGATGGGCCCGACTGCCTGCCCGCTCTGAGCTAAGCGGGCGCCCACCGCTCGGCCAGCACCCCTCCCTGCAGGCTTGCTCTCCATCTTCTGTGGGCCCTACAGCGCCACGGCAAGGCGGCGATTGCGACATATGAAAAATGAGGAACCTGAGGCCCAGGGAAGTGAAGTGACTTGCCCAAGGCCACACAGCTGGCAGCAGTAGAGCTGAGTGGGCCAGAGTCCAGGGCTGAATGTCCACAGCCGTGAGGCTGGACGCCAGGCCTGCAGCTGAAGGCAGCGCTGTCCCAAGTCCCTAAGGTTCATGGTGGGAGCAGCAGAAGAAAATGGAGGGGAGGGAGAAAGAAGAAGAAAAAAGAAGGAAGAAAGAGAGGGAGAAGAAAGCTAAAGAGAGCTTCTGTGTGTGAGAAAATGAGGGAAGAGGGGAGGGGAGAGGAGCTGATCTCGAACCGGCAGCCCAGCTCTGAACTCTACAGAAGCTAAGTCTTTCTCCCCGTTCTTCCCCCCAGAGCAGGGGAGCACGGGGTGTGGCTGCCTGGAGCCTCGGGCTACAGGAGCTCTGCATGTGCACATGGCGGGGCTCACCTCCAAGGGCCTCCCGGAGGAGGAGAGCTAGAACTCAGGCAATGGAGCCGGGGCTGGGCCGGCGCACACACACACTGTGGCTGTGTCTCTTGCAAGGAGAGGTCCAGGTGAAGAGCATGCCAGTCATGTCTCTGTTCCCAGCTTCTGGGCCCCAGAGAGAGGCTGGAATCGGGAGAGGCAGCTGGGCTCCAAGGCCAGCTTCCCAAATAGCCACCACTTTCTGAAGACCTACTGTGCGCCCCCGCCCTGTGTCTGGGGGGGGGGGGGTGTCCTCTGATAAACAAAACAGAGCCTGGTCTCATGGGAAAGGCTGCAGCGTGTGGGAGACAGGAAGACATGATTGAACACCCTGTGCTGAATGACCCCCAGAAAACTCCCAAGCCATGAGAAGGGAAAACGGGGGAGCTCTTAAAAGTAGGGGCTTAGAGGAAACCCAAAGTGAGGCTCCCATCCTCCGGCAAAGGCTTGGCTTCCCCGAGCCTCTTCTGGGGCCCAGCGCGCAGCTGGGCAGTCAGGTGGGAGCAGGAGGAAGGGTGGGAAGGAGAACGCATTGATCTCTTTCTGCTCTTGTCCTGTATCGCTATGACTATGCTTTGGGGACTGCCTGGAAGAGGCCGCCACCCCCACTCATGGAAGCCTATGAACATGCCTAAAATTCCACCAGTAGAGACACATTTTGAGGGGATTAAGTATTATCTTATAAAAGAAGAACTCTAGAGAGAGCTTAGTTAACCTTGGTTTGAGCTTATGTAGCTTGTTGAGCAAGAGGTGGAGGCACCATCTGGCGGCACCACCGTGAGATTCTGCATGAGTTATTTAACCTCCACGAGCTTTGGTTTTCTTCTCTGTAAAATGGGAATAAGGATACCACGTCCCCCATGGGGTGAAGATGCGATGAGGTAATATAAGTAGAGCCCTTACCAGAGGGTGCCGTTTAGAAAACACGGGACTTGTTAGCTGTCATTATTATTGCTATTGCTGTTATCATTGTCATCATCCACACAATGCTAACTTTGCACTAGGCCCTGTGCTTGCCACTGGAACTATGAAGAGGGCAAAAAACAGGGACCCTGGGCTCCAGAAGTTCACAGTCAAATGCCTAGGGGGAGGAGGACATCAGGACACTGTTCACACCTTAGTATAAATTAGTTTCATCAACTACTGGGCCCTTAAAGTGGGGGAGGGGATTTCCTAGTGAAAAAAAGCAAGTCCATAGGAGAAAGAGTGGGAAAGTCTGGCATCAGGGGAATCCATCCATCCTGTTTTGATTTGTTGGGACAGGGGTGGGGACACAGAGCTGACCCCTGGGACAAGATCCAGTTTCCACGCAGATTCTTCCAAGGTCTGCTGGTGCCTGGCCCAAGGAAATTCCCTTCAAGAGGTGGGGGAAAAGGCGTCTGCTCGAAGTGCATGAAAGGAAAAGTCTTCTCTGCCTGCCAAATGCACGTATTGTTCCCGCCATATCCCAGCCTCAGACCCACTTCTGCAGGGACCTCCGCCCTGCCTTGGCCTTGAACGCCAGAATACCGGACTATTTTCATTCTGTTCACTTGGGAAGAGATTTGGGCCTATTTTGGGAAGTCATCTAGGCCGCCTGCTCTGGGCTCCCCCTCCTCCCATGGATCCGGACGGTCACTGTGTGAGGCCTGGGTGACCTCCCTGGCCTGCGAGGAAGCTCGCTCAGAGGGAGGCGGAGCCAGCCTGGGAATGTGAGTGGCTGAGTGAAGGACGCTTGGTGGGCCGGTGACCCAGATTTTGCTCTCTGTCCCGCTTCCATTTTCAGACACCAGCCCGGGCTGGACACTGACCACAGGCCAACAGGAAACCAACTGCTATCTCCTTGCTGTGACTGAGCTCAAAACCCAGGCTTCACCCTGGCTCTGAGTGGGACATCCTGCAGCCCACATGGTCCCACTCAGGCCACATACCCAAGCACTTTCCAATGGTGTCAGGGAGTTAGTCCATCAGATGCAGCCCACGCCTCCCGTTTGACACAGAAACAAACAGCTCTGGAGCCGGCAAAGACCTGATCCAGGCTACACAGTGGGTTGCTGACAGAGGTCACAGCTCGGCCCAGGTGTTCTGATTCTAGATTCTCGGGAAGTTCTGAATGAATGCATGTGTGCATGAATGGATGAAAATCCTGTGCATGTGCCCCTACCTCAGTGATGGGAAATCAGGACCCATTAAACAGCTCTTCTTGACCCTGGCCGGTTGGCTCAGTGGTAGAGTGTTGGCCTGGTGTGCAGGAGTCCCGGGTTCGATTCCCGGCCAGGACACACAGGAGAAGCGCCCGTCTGCTTCTCCACCCCTCCTCCTCTCCTTCCTCTCTGTCTGTCTCTCTCTTCCCCTCCCGCAGCCAAGGCTCCATTGGAGCAAAGATGGCCCAGGCGCTGGGGATGGCTCCATGGCCTCTGCCTTAGGCGCTAGAATGGCTCTGGTTGCAACAGAGCAATGCCCCAGATGGGCAGAGCATCGCCCCCTGGTGGGCATGCTGGGTGGATCCCGGTCAGGCACATGCAGGAGTCTGACTGCCTCCCCGTTTCCAGCTTCAGAAAAATACAACAACAACAACAAAAAAATAAATAATAATAAATAAACAGCTCTTCTTAAAGGGGAATCTGTGGGACCAGGACATCAGGGAGAGGGAAAGGACCCCGGGTCCTACAGTGCCCACACCATTCCAGTACTTGAAGTAAAGGCGTTGCTACAACTTCCTCTCCTGACTTCTGCTACCTTACTTTCTCTGCCTCTTTCTAAGGAGTGTTGCTTTCACATCTTCTGGGATGGCAGTGGTGAGGGAACACATTTAGTTAACAAAAGTTGACTAGGGCACATCCTATGCTGACCACGAATTTGCACTGCAAATCACCCGGACAAGGTGGGGAAGAGGCAACCAACCAACAGCACGCAAAGGAATGCACGGCGACCAACTGCGACTCTGGTGTAACAAATGCACAGTGTTGGGATGCACGTGGAAGAGAGAAGGCTGGGAGCGGTCTACACTGCCTCTCTGAAGAGGCGGTGTTGAGGCTGAGCCCGTGGAATGAGAAGGAACCAGTCTGGTGACACTCTGAGACTGGGCTTGTCCAGGCAGAGGGAACGGCCAGGTGCAAAGGCCCTGAGGTGAGTGAGCGCTCAGCGTTGTCACCAATAAATGGCCACAACAGGTGCAGGAGGAGACCCCAAGTCAGGACCGTGAGGCCGGCCAGGGCCAGGTCACACAGGGCTCTTTGGCCAGACTGTGGGTCTTCTGAAAGCACCAGGGGGCCAGGGAAGGCGAGAGGGTTGGCGGGATCATCTGATGTTTTCAGACCATACTTTGCTTTGAATAAAGGGTGGATGAGGCTGAGATACAAAAGAGAGGCAGCAGGAAGACGGTTAGGAAGCTGGGGCAATGCTCAGGACGAAGGCTAGGGTCACCTGAACGGCTGCAGCGGCGGTGGTGGAAGAGGCGTGCGGGGCTGCAGGGGCAGACAGGGCGGGGCTTGCCGAAGGAGGCGGGGCAGCGGGGCAGCGGGAGAAAGAGGGATGCTCCCAGGTGCTGGCCTTGGTAAAGCCATAGATGCCCCGTAGTAAGGCTGGGGAAGGGGGAATGGAAAGCTTGGCTTCCTGTGAGTTAAGTTAGAGACGCCCGTAGACATCCAAGGGGGATCGCTCTCAACCTTTTGTCTGAGATCAAGTGTAGACATCCAAGGGGAGAAGCTGCGAGGAAGTTGGACCCGTCAGCAACAATGACAATGATCGTGAGGGTCGTGTAGGATCTGAGCTTCTCTTCTCCTGTCCGCCTGTGCCTCCCCCCAAGGCCGTGCCCCTCGAAGGCAGAGGCTGAGCTCGGTTTTGCTCCTACCTGCCGTCAGCATGGAGTCCAGCGCTGCGCTGGGGCCTGGTGGCTGGGGAGGTAGGGGAGGACTCAGTAAATATTTGTCAAATAAACAACTGAACAGACAGATGCTGCCTGGTGTGTAGAGGGAGCTGGAAATCAAGGCTCCAGCGACAGACCCTGCCTGAAATAATGGCCCAGGCTGCTGCCCCGGGGCCCTCAGCCCTGGGCCTTGAGCTCTCTTTCCTCTCTCTCTCTCTGGTCTCCTTCCCCCCTGCCAGCTTCCTGCCAGGAAACACAGCCCCCAGGCAGAACCCAGTAAGTGGAACCACCTCCTAGGAGCCGCACCTCGGTTCTCAGAACACTTCTGCTATTATCTTCAGTGATCCTTGAAACCACCGTGGGAGGTGGGCAGAGGCAGTGCCTGCCCACCCACCCGCCCACCCAACAGGAAACACGGAGGCAGCAATCAAAGGGGTATTGGCGTCATCAGGACCAGAACACAGGTCTCCTGCCTCTGTGCTCTGACAAGAATTCTCAAAGCATCTGGGAGTGTTCTGTTCCCCAAGGACATTGCATTTGAAACAGAACAGCAGAGAAGTCTCTAGAAGGAAGGAGTGTTAATGGTGCATTCCAGGCCTTGTGACATCCGTCCGAAGGGGAGAGCGGGGCTGGGGAAAGCCCTGGGCACAGGGGCAGCAGGCACCTCTCACCACACTGCCCTTCCCACCTGTGAATGAGAGAAACGCCAGGTCCTCTGCATTGCTCCACGTTCCATGATATTCTGTGTCCCGGCTCACCTTCTACCTGACGACAAGCCCACTAGCTCTGGCAGAGGGATCTGTGCAGGAAGCTAGAAAGAACTCACAGTACTGCTCTGGCCAGTTCCCTTTCTCTCTCTGGGCCTCAGTTTCCCCATATGACTGAAATTTGACCGGTCCCTCCCAGCCCTGCCAGAGTCTCTCTCTGGTCCAAAGGTTCCTGGCCCCAGCTCTGAGCTTCCATCTGAGGATCCACCCCCACCGCACTGCCTCTCTGGCGACCACCGGAGCCCCTGGCCATTTCCCAGCAGCCTCTGCTCAGTCTAGCAGACACATGCCACCTGCTCTCCACATCCAAGTCCCATGTCCCCAGGCTCGGAGCACTTTCCTCGTTGGGCAAGGCTGTGACAGGAAAGGGACAGGACCTGACCTCTGCTTGGAAAATCAATTGTGCAACATGGTCTGCAAGGGGAGGCATGTGGCCGACGGGAAAGGCTTCTGAAGGAGCCAGGACCTTCTTTGAAATGAATATCTTGGCAAGACCCACAGAGAAATGTCCTTTTGGACACCACTAACTCTGGGTCACTGCTAATTTATTCAGAGCCGTGTCCCAGCAGTGTGGCTGAGTACAGAGCCTTGCTAGGTCACTGTCCAGTATGCAGGGAGGTGCGGGCCAGGCAGCGGATAACCTAGCCTCTGGCTGGTGCCCATGCAAACCTCTGCATTGTACTCAGACGTAGTCTAGGCCTGCAGTCGATTCATCCGGGCATCCTCTTCTAAGTCAAGCCAGTGACATATTTTTAGAAACAACAAAAAGTCATTTTGTATCAAGTCTAATAAGTAAAGCAGATAATGTTTGGAACCAGTAGGGGCAGAGGCAGGTGGAGGAGAGATTTTAAAGGCAACCCTATATGGATCACTTTTTTCTTATAAGGTTAGGTGGTGCTGGAGATTATGGAGTATTTGCACTGTTGTTTGGAATAAGTGCATCATAACACCCTGTGTATCGGACACCCTACCATGTGCCAAAAGCAGGGCTGGGAAATCTACTCTCATTCTCACAGCGTCTCTGCAAAAGATATTTAAAAAAATTTTTTTCAGTGATTGTTTTAAAGCAATTCCAGCTTTCCATCACTTCTTGAATCCATTATTTGCAATGTATGCCTTTCAAAGAATGTTTTCTATCTAAAATTTCAGCTGTCCTATCTTCAAGTTGTTCATTCTATCCCCTTCCTCATTTGACATCCGGAGGGTCTCTAGTTATGCGCACACTTCCATTCCTGACATTGGTAATCTGTGCTCTTAACACAGATGAGGAAACTGAGGCTGCTCCACAGCTTCAAAGTCACGGAGGGGCCAAGGTGCAGCTACTGACCCTCCTCTTCCAGCGCCTTCGCAGGCAGAAGGTTTTGAATGGAGGCGGAAAGAGAAGACTGGGAAGGTGTCCTGGGCAGGTGGCTGGGGCAGATAAAGCCAGCTTCATCTCCCTCAATATCTTGCCCCAAACTGATCACAGGCACTGTCAGCCGGGCTACCCAGCCCTTCCAGCATGGGCATTCTGCCAGAATATTCCAGGAGAGGCTCATGAGCAAAGGGTCCCCAGAGCTTAGCTCCTGGGCTGGCCTCCTGGACCTTGGAAGGCAGACTTGGCAGAATGAGAATAGAGAAGAGGAATTTCTTCCTAAGTAACACCCATGGGCGGAGGGTGGTAGGAAGCAGGAACTGGTTAAAACTGGGAGGGGAATATATAATGTTGCCTTGAAAGAAAAGTTTTTCTTTAACATATAAGCATTGATCAAAAATATCCCTATTTAAAAAACAACAACGAAAGACTTGGCTGTGGCGGCAGCTCCTGTCCTGTCCGGCCCGGAGCCCACACGCCCTGGCTTGCAGCTTGCAGCTGCATTCGGCGTGCCTGTGGTCCTCAGGCTGGGTGTCCTCCAGCCATGAGGAAAGCACTCCAGGATGGGGCAGGTCAGAAGTGTCAGTTTCAATGCCCTCGAGAAGCCAATCGTGGCCGGTGACACAGGGAATGAATGGCAAATACCCTGCTTGTTGCCCTTTTTGTGAGTTGACGGGAAGGCATTGCTATCCAGTCTCCCAGCAGATGGAGGCCAGGTGCCCACAGGGGTGACTGGCTCGTTAGAGCGGCTGCACTGGTTTCCTGCCTGTCCTGTCGCAGCAGCTCCCCACCCCCCTATCTGCACTCAAATCCTTGCCTCAGGGTTCACCCTGGGGGAAGCTAAAATAACCACATACCTGACATTCTGAAAAGGAGGCCAGGCACTGGCCTGGGCTCAGATCCTGCCTGCCCGGCTCCTCTCTAGGTGACTTGAACTCGCTCGCCTGCTACAAGGGGGTGATGAGAACAGCACCCATCTTGACAGCTTGTTGAAAGGATTGAATGAGACCATTCATGAAAAGTGATTTTCACCGTACCTGGTACTAGCTATAATTCATAGGTGGCCCAAAGCAGAGACAAATGACAGAAAGCAACTTGGGGAACCATATTTACAACAAACAGCAAGCAAACGATTGTTATCCCTAATATGCAAATGACTCTTCAAAATTACTAAGAAGATGACTAAACTACCCAGCGAAGGCCACCCATGCGCAACTCGCCAAAGACTAAGTGAAAGTACTCGATAAAAATAGCAAAATATATTCAACCTAACTTCACTAATAATGGAAGAAATGCCAATAAAACCATAATGATTCATTCACTCACGTAAAAATAGTCCAAATGGCAACATTTTAAAAAGACTGATCATATTCTAAGATGAAAAAGATGCAGCAAAGCCTGACCAGGCAGTGGTGCAGTGGATAGAGCATCAGACTGGGACATGGAGGACCCAGGTTTGAGATCCCAAGGTCGCCAGCTTGAGCGTAGGCTCATCTAGTTTGAGCAAAGCTCACCAGCTTGAGCCCAAGGTTGCTGGCTCGAGCAAGGGGTCACTCAGTCTGCTGCAGCCCCCCCAGTCAAGGCACATATGAGAAAGCAATCAATGAAAAACTAAGGAGACTAAGGAGTTGCAATGAAGAATTGATGCTTCTCATCTCTCTCCCTTCCTGTCTGTCTGTCCCTATCTGTCCTTCTCTCTGTCTCTGTCACACATACAAAAAAAGATGCAGCAAAGACAGGCCACTCTTGACCATGCGAACTGCCCATTCTGCAGCAAACTCAGCCATTCATACATAAATCTCCTATAGTTTTTAACTTTTATGTTTTTTATTCTTATTTTTTATGGGTGTTTTATTTGTTTTAAATTATATTTTTTGGGTTTTACTCTTTGTTTTTTGTGATTTTTCTTTTTTACTTTTATTACTTTTAAAACTTTTACATTTTTCATTGTATTTCTATTTATTTATTTATTTAATTTTTTACTTACTTATTTTTCATTGTTTAGTTATTTTTTTGTTGTTGTTACATTTCTTAACAGTACCATTCTAAGATCTCATCCAGGAAGAAGGATTTGAATAGCATGGCTACACAAGAAAGAGATGTAGTTCAGAAAGAAAATTAAAATCTCCAGAAATCAATCTCCCCTGTGAGACTTTCTCCTGAAGAAACCCCACACCTGCGCAAGAACATTCGCTACTACATTACAAATAGAAAAAGTTATAAACAACTAAATGACAGTGGATAAGGGATTAAGCGAATAGGGTAGACCCGAACAAGAGAATTCCAGGCAGCCATTAGAAAGAATGATTGACACATGCAGTGGAGACGAGAGCTGTCAGGAGGTAGGACAGGAAGTTGCACAGTTCTGTAGACAGCCACGCCCGTGCTCCTGGTTAAATAACACTTCGGTATATCCTTGTACAATTTCCTAACTGCCTGGACAAACCTGGACATAACAAGGACCACGTGATGGAGGTTATTTGAGGCTCAGGGTCATGGGGGTTTTGTACATCTTGGTGACACACTTATGTGGTGTTTAAAAATTTTTTTTTTGTATTTTTTTTTCTGAAGCTAGAAACGGGGAGAGACAGTCAGACAGACTCCCGCATGCACCCAACCAGGATCCACCTGGCACGCCCACCAGGGGCCACGCTTTGCCCACCAGGGGGGATGCTCTGCCCCCTCCGGGGGGTCGCTCTGTTGCGACCAGAACTACTCTAGCGCCTGGGGCAGAGGCCAAGGAGCCATCCCCAGCGCCTGGGCCATCTTTGCTTCAATGGAGCCTTGGCTGCGGGAGGGGAAAAGAGAGACAGAGAGGAAGGAGAGGGGGAGGGGTGGAGAAGCAGATGGGCGCCTCTCCTGTGTGCCCTGGCCGGGAATCGAACCCGGGACTTCTGCACACCAGGCCAACGCTCTACCACGGAGCCAACCGGCCATGGCCTTGGTGTTTAAAATTTTGAAACAAACATATAATTAGAAAATCTCATGTTAATCCCACTTTCCAGACCATGTGGGCAGTGTCATGTGTAATTCTAGACACTAATGAGAGGGCCTGCCCCCACCATAGTGGCATTTTAAGTGGAGAAAACTCATAAAACGGTCCAGGTACCATAAAGGGAGGCTGTAAAACCATTACTGTCAGGAAAAGAACTGGAAGAAGAGAGAAAACGATAATTAACAGGCATGGTACACTGGTGACTTTGCTTTTCTTTTTCTCATTAAAAAATTTTTTTTTGTATTTCTCATATTTTCTACAGTGAGCAAATATTTATTTTATCATTAGAAACAAAGCATATGAACAGATGGGTAATCAGATTGGGGTGGCCTCAGTTTGCCATGGCAGAGACTTCCCTTTCAGGGGATAAAGTGAGAATGTTCTGAAAAAAATGACCTCTTTATAATAAAGCGGAGATCAAACAGGACACATGAAGTGGGTGCAAGGCTTCTCTGAGCACCTGCAGCTCTGCTCCTGGTTATAAAAGGCTTCTGCCACACAATCAGGACCCTACCCCCTTTGAGGGGCACTGTGTCCCCTGAGGCTTCCGTCTGGACTGGATTTTGATGAAATGAAAACAGGGGGCAGTTCCACTCTGGCCAGACATAAACCACTAGCTCCTGTTCATCAGGGTTCTCCCAAGCCCCTTGCTCAGATTTAAGGGAAAATAAGTAGAAACATCCCTTCCCCAAAATAACAATGACTAGCATCCAAAGGCATTCCCCATTAAACCTCACGTGACAGTCCCTTTACTCAGGGCCGAAGTTAGCTGGGTAGTTAGAGGAATATAACAACTTACCAGGCCGGACCACACTGGAGGCCAGGAGGCACTCTGAGCCGGGGAAGGGCAGTCCTCCCTCCCTCACTGCTAACCGCACCCAGCTTCACACACCCAGCTTCTGCATCAGGAAGTTCCATCGATGGCATGTGGGCTTTTGAGGCATATAAATAAGGTGTTTCATCCACCCCTGTGAACTCTGTCTCAAGCAGGGAGAAAAAAAAAACAAGTTTCCCCACCTCAGAAGAATGGGGTGATGGGAGATAAGGTACCTCCCTGCCCAAGCAGCAACCAAAGCCACCTATCGGCAGAGGCAGAAGGGACCTTGGCCGTGGGGAGGCCAAGGCGGGACTTCTGGGCCCCTTGCTCTGTCCGCCCTGCCAGAGTCTCAGAAAGGGCCTCTGTTTCTCTGGCAATGATCTGTATGAACTTGCACACTGAAACACATCTTTGAACCATACTTCGTGGATGCCTTACAGAACATTAGACAACATGGCTTGAACTGGAGCTTCCTAGAGTCAAGTGAAGGCAGGCGTCTTCTCACCTGGTGTTACACGTGTTTATCACTTATGAAGTATATCCTACATGTTATACCAAAACTGTGTTATCTGTTACCCACAGCAACCCCAAGAGCATTACCATCTCCATCTTACAGGTGAGGACAATGAGGCACACAAGATGAAGTGGCTTGCTCAAAGTGAGGTCAGGATTCCAAGCCAGGTCAGATTGATGCCACAACCAGAGACTACTGTTAGAGTCAGAGGGAGGTGTTTCCAAACAATCCTGCCGGATTCCTTAGGCAGGACGCTCAGTATATTCATTTCCTATTGATGCTGTTACAAATTACCACAAGTCTAGTGGCTTGACACAACACAAACGTATTATTTTAGAGTTCAGAAGTCTGAAATAGATCTCACTGGACTACAGTGTGTGTTGGCAGAGCTATGTTTTTTTCTGGAGGCTCTAGGGAGAAATCCCTGTACTTTACAGAGGGTAGAGGCCACTCACATTCCTTGGCTTCTGGCCCCTTTACCATCTTCAAAGCCAGCGATGGCCAAGTGAGTCTTTCTCACAAGACCAGCTCTTTGGTCTCACTCTTCTGCCTCCCTCTTCCCCACGTCAGTACCCCTGTGATTACACTGGGCACATGTAGATAATCCAGGATTATCTCTTCATTTTAAAGCCAGGTGATTAGCAACCTTAATCCCTTCTTCAATCTTAATTTCCCCATGTGTGTAAGGTAACATTATTCACAGGTTCTGGGATTAGGACAAGGACACCTGCAGGAGGCAGTTATTCTGCCTACCACATTGAGACAGCAACTTCACGGAGTCACTCAACCCAGGGTCTGGTCTTCACCTTCACGTGGGTTTTGAGAAACTGAAAAGGGCAGAAAGCAAAGGTATAACTACATCCTCTATCCAACAACTGTAAAGCAAAAACCTGTAGAATCACTGTCCAACAAAGAACTTGACCATTGGTGGCAACGCTAAGCCCTACATGTCCTTGCCTTTGTATAGCCCCTCCCCGGCCCCCACCAGGAGGTGAGCAATGTGTGACTCTGACTGTAATAAAAATGCTGGCACCTCTTAATGATTCTCTTTATCTCTATTAATGTTTTTTGCTTTGAACACTGTTTTGTCTAACAATAACATAACTACACCCATTACTTGTATTTACATGGGATACTTTTTTCATTCTTTTATTTCAATATATCTTCATGTTTTAGATTCATCTTTTATAAACAGCATATGGTTTGATTTTTAAAATCTAGTCTGACATCTTGGTTTTTTTTTAACTAATTAGTCTATTAATTTTTAATATTTACCAAGGTATTTGGGTTTAAATCTGCCATCTTATTTTATGCTGTTTGGTCCACTGTTATATTTCTTTTTAAAATTTTTCTTCCTTTTTGTCTTCAGATGAACTGAGCAATTTTCTTTATCATCCCGTTTTCCTTCCCGAGAGATACTCTCTGGCATTACACACTCTTCATATTCTCTAAGTTGTTTTCCTAGAAATCGTAACACACATCCAAAGCTTGTGGGAGCCCAGCACAACTCCATACCAAGTCCTCCTTGTAGACCACACGCGAACCATAGAGCACTCTAACTCCCTTTACTCTTGGGCATGTTATTTCTGCGGCCTGTGCTCTCATTCCGGAATTCAGAGTGCACAGGGCATTGTTCTTCCGGCTTTACATCGCCGACATTCACTTTGATTTACCTCTTCTCTACCACATTTCTTCTTTTCCCTTCCCCATTGCATTTCTAACTTTCCAGCATCTCTCTTCCGCCTGAAATTCCTTTAGAATTTCCTTAACTACAAAGTACTTTCTCCCCTGGAAAAAAATCTTTCTTTTGACTTTATTCTTTCAATGCGTTTTATTATGAGAGACTCAGACATAAGCAAACTGAAAGAAATGAGTATAATGAGTCCCACCTACGCATCAGAGGTTTCAGCAATTACCAACCTGTGGACGAGCCCGTTTTCCTGGTCTCCCTGCCCACATCCCCTCACCCTAAATTACTTAGCAGGAAACATCATACTGCTTCACCCTTAAATATTTTAGTATGTATATCTTAAAAAAAAGGGACTCCCTTTTAAATACTACCATATCATCCACCAAAAAAATATCAGTGATGAGTGTCAACTAAACTTACTGTAGTAATCATCCTGCAGTATACACATATATCAAATCATTATATTGTATATCTTAAACTAATACAATGTTATTATATGTCAATTATATCTCAATAAAACTGGGAAAAAGATATCAACCATAACTCCTTATATCATCATATATCTTATTGGTGTTCACCTTTTTCCAATTGTTCTATATATTTTTTTAGGTAACAGTAGGATAGAGAGTGCCCTGATTGGGATCCACTCAGCAATCCTGTCTGGGTCCATGCTCCAGTACTGGGCTATTTTTAGCACCCGAGACTGATGCACTTCAATGGAGTTATCCTCAGAGCCTGGGGCCATGTTTGAACCAATCAAGCCGCTGGCTGCAGGAGGCAAAGTGGTGGTGGTGGTGGGGAGCAAATGGTCACCTCTCCTGTGTGCCCTGACTGGGAACTGAACCTGGGACGTCCATACACCAGATCAACGCTCTATACACTGAGCCACCAACCAGAGACACCAACTGTCCTATTAATTTTGGTTCTTACAGTTTGTTTGAACTGAGATGCAAATGATTCTTTATACTATTACTGGTTACATTATCATATAAGTTTCTCCTATCCTATAGATTTTCCCTTCACTTTCTCTCTTTCTTGAATTTTGTTGTTAATGAAGAAACAGTCTAGATTTTGCTAATTGTATCCCTTTACTGTTGTTTAACACATTCCTCTGTTCTCTGTGTTTTCTTTAAATTCATAATTGGATTTGGAGACTTAATTAAATTCAGGCTCAATTATTTGGCAAGACTACAGTAAGGTGATGTTCCTCTATCAGCAAGCACACGACGTCTTGTCGTTTCTCTTTGGGGATGTTAACAGAGATGATAGTTAATGTCTAGACCCATGAATTCATTAGAGGTTGGAAAACGGTGACATGCTAATGCTAACAGTCTTTCTTCATTAATTAGGAGGAATATTTGTGCAAAAGAGACTTGCCTCATCAATCATTTGGTAATCCTGAAGTACAGTTTACATAGGAAAGGCAGAATAATTAATTCTTTCTCTATGTTTAGCTTTTCTGAAATGACTTAGTTCTTTGGTATCTCCCAGAGGTGATTAATGAGATTTTTTATATTATTGTAGATTTAGGCAATTAAACATAACGTTTCAATCTATTGTAGTTACCTTTATCAGTGTTCCCATTGTCCCATCTAGAATCAACAACAGCTTATTCAAGTTGGCTCCCGAGTCCCTTTGACTAACCCTAGCAATTTTGAAGAGTTTCTTTGCTTTCTGGAGGGAAAAGATAACCCAGATTCACCCTGTACGTTTCTAAAGATCCAAGGAAACTACCAGTGGCAAGTGGCATGTAAAGACTACAACATGGGCCTGACCAGGTGGTGGTGCAGTGGATAGAGCATTGGACTGGGAAGTGGAGGACCCAGGTTTGAAACCCCAAGGTTGCTAGCGTGAGTGGGGGCTCACCAGCTTGAGTGCGGTGTTGCGGGCTTGAGCGTGGAATCACAGACATGGTCCTGTGGTTCCGGGCTTGAGCCCAAGGTCAGTGGCTTGAACCACAAGGTCCCTGGCTTGAGCAAGGGGTCACTCGCTCTGCTGTAGCCACCTGGTCAAGGCACATGTGAAAAAGCAATCAATGAACAACTAAGGAGACGCAACGAAGAATCAATGCTTCCCATCTCTCTCCCTTCCTGTCTGTCTGTTCCTATCTGTCCCTCTCTCTGTCTCTCTCTTTGTCTCTGTCACACACTCACACAAGAAAAAAACTATAATATGGGCATCGGAGCAGCTCCTGACTACTGGGTTAGTTGCTGTTCTGGACTTTTCAGTGGACAAGAACTAGGAAATTTGTTCTTATTTTCAAGGTAATATATATCACAAGAAGAAAAACATTATGAATTGATGCTGATACTGGCAATCCAATTTTAGGAGTACAGTGTTTTCATTTAATTTCATCAAACATTCTCACACCAAAAATCGTGGTTCTTAACAACATGAACATATTTATTTATTTGCTTTATCTGACACAAGGCCAGGACTGGGGGGTGGGGGCTGTGTCCCCAGACAAACTGTGCAAATTTAAGGAGATATACTCTCAGTGTGGCGCAAGTGCATGGTAGCTCCCTCCATTCTCTGCCCTAGGGTCTCACTTACCGCATCCATAGTTCTGACACTAATCCCACCCTATACACTCAACAGTCTTAGAATGAATAATTCCTTTCTGTATCATTATGGCACCCATGTGATACACAGGGGGGCTCATTTGTTTTATTTGACTTTCAATTTGGGGGATTAGTTCTTAAATTCAATTGTTTTTTAATTATGTAAGAGATTTACAGGATTCCAAAGTCAAATCAATAAAATAAGTTTATTCACAGACGACCAACTTTCCTTCACATCTCTTTTCCCTTGCACTGTGTCCCTATATGTAATCTTTCAACCTATATATATGATTTTCCTTTTTTTGTAATATAAACAAACATATGTGCATGTACACCACAGCTTCTGATAAAAAGGTAGTACTGTACATACTTCCTGTACTTAATATGCCTTAGGAACTGTTCCAGAGTAGCATGTAGAAGTCCTTCATTTTTTATTACAGTTGTGCAGTCCACTGTATGAGTGTGTCATGCTTTATTCAACCAGCCTCCTGTATTTGATGTAGTTGAGTTGTTTCTAGTTTTTTCTATATACTACAAATAGTACTTCAATAAATAACCTGGTCTTTTTGCATTTTTTATTTTGCTCGAAGGATATTGCTTCAATGTTCTTGGAGTATATTATCGCTGGGGATATAATTCTAGGTTGACATTTATTTCCTTTCATCACATTCAAGAGGTAATTAAAATATCTCCTGGTGGCATTCCTGCTAACCAGTCAATTCACAGTCTCCCTGTGGCTCCTTTGAGAGTAATCTGTCTTTTCTCCTTGGCTGTTTTTAATAAGCTTTTCTCTTTTTCAGTACTGTAGTTCTCTATGATATGTCTAACAGAGATTTCATTTTTATTTATCTTGCTTAAAATTATTTGGATTTTTTTTTTTTTGGGATCTGTTGATTGGTATCTTTCATCATTTCTGAAAATATCCCCAGCCATTTTCTCTTCAAATATCGACTCCTACTCTTCCACTTTTTTCTATCCTTGTGGGACTCAACCATATATGTTAGATCTTCTAACTGTACTCTTTATATCTCTTATTATTACTTCTGTATTTTTCATCTTTCCTTGCTGAATTCTGGATATTTTCATGAATGCCCTACTCTGATATGTCTAATTGACAAACTACTCAGTGAGTTACTCCATTTTAGTTACTGCATGTTGTTTTCCTTTTTCAAAATTCTATTTGGTTCTTTTCTCAAAGAGTTTATAATACTTTTTATACTTTCTTATTGCTGGTAGTTTCAACCCCGTATTTCATTTCCTTAAACATAGTAAGCATCAGTATTTTATTCTCAGGGTCTAATGATTTTAACATCACATGTTTTTGAGGGGTCTCTTTCTGTCGATTCTCACTGATGGTTTCCTCTTTCCTTATGCACCTGGTTATCTTGATTGCCAAATGTTGTATATGAAACTTTTCTTCATAAAATACTTTTTTCATAAAAGATTTTTGTTTACTTCTCCTAGGCACCTTGATGTTCTACATCGCGTCTGAAACTACCTTCACTGAGTTCAGGGCTTGCGATTCCCTGGGCTGCCGTGGGAAGCAAGCTTGAGGTGCAAGGACTGGTTTACTTCCTGTTTACCTTTGCCCTGAAGTTACAGACACTAGAGCTCCCAATTTAAAGGGGAGGAGTTATCAGTTTTGTAACTGATTCCGCTAGATTGGCAGATGACTCCTGGCAAAGGAAATGTTGAGTGACGGGCTTTCTTCTCCGAGTTTTCATCTCCTAGATTTTGGCCCAACTTTCCTCACTATCTTGCCTAACTTGTTGTCTCTTTCGTACTTTTAATAAAATATTTCACCCAGCCTTTTAAGTTGTTACTAGTAGGAGGGCCTGTCCAAATAATTTAGCTTGCCATTTAGAGAAACAGAAGTTTCTGTGCATTCTCAAGGATTTTAGAGCTAGGCAGCTAGAAGCCAAGGAACACCCAGGCCTGCAGGAAACCACCAGGGAGGCACGGAGCAGATTCTCCGTCAGAGCCTCCAGAAGAAGCCCACCCTGCCCACGCGTGGGTTTACGGCAGCTGGAAGACACTAACACAGCTGGCTGCCACAAGGCAGACCGTTAATGTGATCCTTGCCCTAAATAAAAAGTACACATTTTGAGATTGAAGTCTCCCCCGATCTTTGCCTTTGGAATCACAATGGCCATTCCTCAGATATGTATTGAACACCTACCATTTGCCAGTTACTGTTCTCATTGCTGAGGACAAAAGTTTCTAAGACAAAGAAACAATAATGTCTGCCTTCATGGAGCTTATGTTCCAGTGGATGGGTGTCAGTTCAATGTTTTGATACTTTGGCTCCTTTCAAATTCCCCACATTACAACGATCTTATGTAGCCACTGGAAGAAGACTAAGATGAAAAATTCTGGCATGGAAAGTACCATTTACTAAATGAATAAATACAAGAGAAACATGGGGAGTGAATTATCCTTAAGACCTCATTCTTTAAGTGAGGAATCAAGAATAGCTCCCTCAACGCTCACTGAAAACACCTCAATGCTCCTCCACCTTTTTCCTTTCAACAGATGTCCCTCTTTTCTTTCCTGATCTGGGAGCTGCTTTTTATGTCACCTGCAATCCAACTGCCCTATCCTAACCCACCGCAGGGGTTGAGGGCTGACCAAAGTAATTTTTAGACTATTAATAACATGGGGATGGTATTTAACTAAGCATTATTATCTTGCAAACGTTTAGTACATATATTGAGGTTTCTACCACATATATATTAAAACCAACTAAAGAACAAGAAATTTGCATGAAAAGAAAACCTCCCTGATGGCTATGCATATGGAATCCATAAATAGAACACTTGCATGTTAACTCTACCGCTCAGAATTATTTTGTGCATAGAGCACATACAACCATTGCTTAGCTGCCTGGGATAAATAATGTTGGATAATCTCTCAAAGTATTGGTCCTTACTCATATCTATGCTATTGAATGTGTCTCACATCATGCAGTCTTTTCTCTAAGACACTGGAGCTCTAAGTCCGGTGAGTGTCAATTATCACTTTGGGTGGGTGCATGCTTGTAAAAGATAAAACAGAAGTTGCGATTTAGCATTACTGAGGTGAACCCTGGTGGGGGCTGTGCCCCCGAGCTGCTGGCAGAGAGAAGCACTGCCCGGTGGGGCCGCAGCAGCAGGGCTGGCGGTAGGAGGCGGCGGGATTAAAGGGCGAGGCCGGGACAGGCCAGCCCAGGTCAGCAGCTGCCGCCCAGGAAGCTGGCTGTGGAAGACTGCCCAGAGGACCGGACCTCCACATGTCACACTTAGTCATCCGAGTGACATCCCTCGTGCTGGTGCCCCTGGGCGTCTCTC
The DNA here is from genome assembly GCF_036850765.1 of Saccopteryx bilineata. NCBI lineage: Eukaryota > Metazoa > Chordata > Mammalia > Chiroptera > Emballonuridae > Saccopteryx > Saccopteryx bilineata. The sequence goes on along the minus strand of NC_089490.1, from coordinate 387,150,655 downwards.
CATCCTCGACCCACCACAGCCCTTCCCACCGTGTTTCCCTCGGTTTACTTGTCTCGTTCTCATGGCATGCGTAAGGTGACAATATGACACAGTGGGTATTACCTGTGTGACCCTGGGCAAGGTGTTTCATCTCTCTCAGCCTCAGTTTCCCCTTCTGTGAAATAAGGAAGGAATATTACTTCTCTCACAGGATCAGTAATAGTGAATTAATACATGTCAAAGTTTTAGAACAGTGCCCGGCACATAGTGGGGAATAAATATTAACTAGTAATATTTCTGGTGTTCTAAACACTTTGAACATAATAGCTCTTTTACTTCTTGCAAAACCCTATGACAGTTACTATCATCACTGACACTGTATATAGAGAAGAGTTCTATCATTCATTTAAAAATATGTTAGGTGCTGTGCTAGGATCTAGGATTGACAATGAGCAAAACAAACACAGGCCCTGCTCTTACAATGTACTGGGCTCTCACTGACCAAGTCTGGGACAACCCGAGCCTCCATAGAAATAATGAGAGTACCAATCATGAGGTAGTGAATAGCACAGGAATTCATAACTCCGTACTCATATAAATAAATGAATGCACAGATAAATAAATGGGGGGGGGGATTCTTTGTTATGTTACAATGCCAGCTAATGAATACACAGGAAATGATGGAGTTTCTTTAAATTCCCCAATTGGCAAATATCATAGTAAAAACTAATTCAGGCAGGAATTGTCAATGGATACTAAAACCACGAGGTGAAAGTTTGATGAGGAATGGCATATTTACATACTCTCAAAATACTTATTCATTCCAACAATGAAAATCATGTCTTTATAGTAGAAAAGCCTGGCAGACCCCACCTTAACCAAGTGATTGACGTTAACATCACCAGGGATGGGACAGACCGAACGGTGAGCCTCCTGATACCATACACGAAGGACGCGATGGGGCTTCTGCGCTGCGCCCGCCAAATACGCAAGACCTGGATTTAACCACAGAGAAACGGCAGACATGCGCAAATTTAGGGACATTCTACAAAGTAACTAGTTTGTACTCTTCAAAGATGTTAAGATCATGAAAGACAAAGGCAGACTGAGAGACTGTTACAGATTAAAAAACTGATGACTGCCCTGGCCGGTTTGCTCAGTGGTAGAGCGTCGGCCTGGCGTGCAGAAATCCCGGGTTCGATTCCCGGCCAGGGCACACAGGAGAGGCGCCCATCTGCTTCTCCACCCCTCCCCCCCCTCCTTCCTCTCTGTCTCTCTCTTCCCTTCCCGCAGCCAAGGCTCCATTGGAGCAAAAATGGCCTGGCGCTGGGGATGGCTCTGTGGCCTCTGCCCCAGGTGCTAGAGTGACTCTGGTCGCAACATAGCGATGCCCAGGATGGGCAGAGCATCACCCCTGGTGGGCATGCCGGGTGGATCCCGGTCGGGCGCATGCGGGAGTCTGTCTGACTGTCTCTCCCCGTTTCCAGCTTCAGAAAAATACAAAAAAAAAAGAACAAAAAAAAAACCCCACTGATGACTAAGTGTGACATGTGATGCTGGATAAGATCCTGGACTGGGGTGTGTGTGTGGGTGGGGGGGTGTATATATACATACGCTCTAAAGGAAGTTATTGGGACAACTGGAAAAATATGAATGTCTACAGTTACATCATAGTGTTATATTTATGTGAATTTCCTGAATTTGACAACTGCACTGGGGACATAAAAGACAATGTCCTTGTTTTTAGGAAAGTGCTCTAAGGGGCACTGAGGGGTAGAGGAGCTTCATATTTGCAAGTATCTCTCAGGTGGTCCAGATAAGAGGTGTGTGTGGGTGTGTGTGTGTGTGTGGGTGTGTGCGCGCGCGCGCGCGCACGCAGATGTGTAGATAAATCAGCAGACAAAATGATGTAAAATGGAAACACTTAGGGAATCTGGGTTAAGGACATATAGAGGTTCTTTGTACTATTTTCGTACCTTTCCCCCCCATATCTGAAGTTATTTAAAAGTTAAAAGCTACCTCTCATAAAACAAGAGGAACTCAGATCCTCAGCCAATGCCTGTTTGGAGGGGAGGGTGGGAGGGGGATGGAGGAGAGGGAGCTCTGATGCGAGCTCTGTATGTAGAACTGCAGTCCCGCCAGGTGGCTGTGTCTCTGCAGACAGAGCTGTTTCCGGCTGCTGGGAAAGGGTGCTGACAGCGAGAAACGTTCTTTCTGGCCGCCTTCCAGGGCAGGAGGAGACAGCGAAAGCGCTGCAAGGCTGGGGAGCTGGTCCCGGGGACTAGCGCCAGGAAGCGGAGGTGTGGGCGGAGGTGGAGTCCTGGCATGATCTTCGGCTCTGCAGAGCCGCTAGGACCCGGGACTCACTGCCCCAGGGCTCTGCTCCCCGCAGGGAAAGGGGAAGGAGGGACTGGAAGGGGCTGGGAAGCCGGGAAAGGGAACAGGCACATCTGCTAGGCACCTCTTCTCTGCCAAGCACTGTTCTGGGTGGTTTACACGTATTACCTCACTAGTCCTCACTGGGTTTTGAGAGAACCTCTCTTATTCCCATTTTAGAGATGAGAGGTGTAGAGAGGTAAGGACATAGATTCTGTTTGCGCAGTACAGTGGAATAGATGTGCTGACTTTTATGTGGAAAGCAAATTTAAAAGCTGGTTAAAATAAGATTTTTTTTTTAAATTAGTCAACAAAGCCCCCAATAAGAGAAGTCAGGAACCCAAAGAGGTGGGCTGTGGGAGAGGCTGCCTGCCGCCTGAGGGCAGGGAGCTTAGTGGACCCTCAGCCCTGCACCAAGCCGGGTCTCCAGTGGCCTCCCCCACCAGGTTGGGAGAAACCGGGAGCAAAACCCACCACTCACCAGCCCCATGAAAACCTACAAAGAAGTCTTAGCAGCGAGTTGAGGGGGGAAAGCATTTTCCCTGAGAATCCATAACCCCAAGTGGGCTGTCAGGGGTTTTTGAAGCCTGAATTCACATCCTCTGGTTGAACTAAAACATCTCAAGCTACAGTTGTAGATTAAAATATCCCCTCAGAAATTCTGGTATGAATGTAGAAGCAGGAAGCAACAAATACCTTTTTTCTCCCCTGGATATTCAAAAAGGGAAAAGGTAAACAGAAAAAAAATAAATAATGCACTGCATTACATAAGCCACAGACTCCAAAATACATAAAGCCTGTCAAAAGCAAAGATTTCACACAAAAGCCATGAAGGCGAAACGCAACAAGAATTGTTTGATGTGAACCGCTGGAAAGCCAAAGTGCAGCCAGCCAATTTCAAAACACTCCCACATCGCCTGACCTGCGGTGGCGCAGTGGACAAAGCGTCAACCTGGAACGCTGAGGTCACTGGTTCGAAACCTCAGGCTTAGCTGATCAAGGCACATATGGGAATTGATGCTTCCTGCTCCTACTTCCTTCCCCCCCCCCCTCCTCTCTAAAATGAATAAATAAGATCTTAAAAAAAAAAAAAACTCCCACAAAAATACTTTACCTTCAGCTAAGGGCTCATGCTAAAGAAAGAATCTTTCCACCCTGGCCCAACTGACATTTCAGGTACAGAATTCTTTGTCGCAGGGGAGAATGGATCGTAGGATGTTCAGCAGCATCCCTGGGTTCTACCCACTGGAGACCAGTAGAATCAAACCCCTTCCAAACTGCAGAAACCAAAAATGTCTCCAGACATTGCTAAATATCCACTTAGGGGTAAATGTTACGGTTGAGAACCACCACTAATAAATAGTAAACTTAGATGATACCTGTGCGCGATACAAGCTACAGGTCTGAGAGCACAGAGTGCAGAGGGAGGGGCCTTAGTGTGGGTGGTGGGCAGCGGGCTGGGGCGATGAATGTGCAGAGAACACAGCACAATAGCCCAGTGGTAGCAAATCTCAGAAAGAACAAAATTACTCTCCCTGAAAGAACCTTCTACAAATAGCTGGGACATAAAAATCCAACCCGTTTCATGGCATGTCATTTTTTTAAATTGAGTTAGCGCAAACTCAAAGGTGCCGGAGACGAGGCTGGAAAAGGTCAACAAGCCTACCAGGTAAAGAACAATGGCCAAGGAGAGAATCCTTACCCTGGACTGGATGAACAATCTGACCAAACGTTGTTCTAGGAACTTAAAAGTCTTAATAAAGTAATTTCCCCTTTCCGGGAAAACCACAAGGCAGGAATATAACCACTCAGCACAGAGACAAGAAGACGCTGGGAGGAGGCAGAACGAGAAGTGGAGAGGCGGAAGCACTGAGGGTGAGGAACAAAGTGAGTGCAGAAAGGAGAACGCAATCGGAAGGAGGACTTAGACGCGACACAACAGAAATGGAGGATAGAAATAAAGAAAATAAAGAAAATGAGACAAAATGAAGTTTTCCTTCTTTAAAAACAATTTCCTATTGATTTGAGAGAAGGAGGAGGAGAGGGAGGGAGAAACAAGCATCGACTCGTTGTTTCACTCCGTTGTTCTATTTAGTTGTGTACCCATCGATGGCTTCTCAGACCTCTGACTGGGGGTTAAACCCATGACCTCTGGCACACGGGGTCAATGCTTCATCCACTTAGCCACTGAGCCCGGGATGAAGTTTTTTAAATTAGAGATAAAAGGACAGATATAGGGAAAAGACTGAGAACCACCATATACATAATTGGAGTCTTTAGACGAGAGAAACAAAACAATAAAATACAACACTTATTTAAAATGGAATTTAAGAAAACCTTCTTGACATAGAAGATTGGAATCTGATGTTAAAGGTACTACATGGTCAGAGAAAGCTGACCCAGCATAGTCCATTCTAAGCCTCTCCCAATAAAATTATCAAACTTTGGAGATAAAGAAAATATCCTTTGAGCAATCAGACCAAAAAAAAAAAAAATCAACTCATTCATAAAGGGGTAAAATGAAGCTAGCCCCAGCAATATTCAGTGCTAAACAGTGGCATAATTCTCCAAGGATATTTAAGGGGAAAAGTGTAAGCCAAGGATTTTACATGCTGTCAAGATGTTACTCATGTATAAAAGCTACAAACATTTTTAGACATGCAAGAATGCAGGGAGTATTGTTCCCATGAACTCTAGAGAAACCTACCAGAGAACAAATTTCAGACACCAAGAGGTGACTAGGGAAACAACAGCAAAAGGAGTGCCAGGCACAAGCATTGAGTCTATTTAAATGTAGAGCAAAGATAAACAGAACTGTTGGACATCTAATATAAATGTGTATATGCTACCACAATGTAGATACAACATAGCCAATAAAAAATGAGAGAGGGAAATAGAAAAGAGCCTGACCAGGCAGTGGTGCAGTGGATAGACCATCAGACTGGGATGCAGAAAACCAAGGTTGGAAACCCCGAAGTCAACGGCTTGAACGGGGGCTCACCAGGTTGAGTGCTGGTTTGCTGGCTGGAATGTGGGATCATAGACATGACCTCATGGTCGCTGGCTTGAGCTCAAGGTCACTGGCTTGAGCAAGGGGTCACTCGCTCTGCTCTAGCCCCCAGTCAAGGCACATATGAGAAAACAATCACTGAACAACTAAGGAGCTGCAACGAAGAACTGATAGTTCCCATCTCTCTCCCTTTTTGTCTGTCCCTATCTGTCCCTCTCTCTGACTCTCTCTCTCTCTCTCTGTCTCTGTCAATAAATAAATAAATAAATAAAATAGAAAAGAGAGAAAAGTAGAGCATGTTCCCTGATGGCCCTGTCTGTAATTAAAGCTGGGAGTTAAAGAACATTTAGTATAATACAGCATATTTAATAATACAAAGGGAAATACGTGTGGAGACCATTTGGCATTGTGTTGAAGAAAGGGATGGAGAGAAATGGGCAAATATGCAGATTTTCTCATTGCCCATTCTGGGACACTATCAGACACTGCCTAATCAAGTGGGGAGCTAAGGGTTCACTATATAATTATGAAGGTGAACACTGGAGAAGAAAAAAAGAAGCCTTCATATATAAGAATGTCAATTGCTCTGGCAAGAACTTCAGTGCAATGTTGAATGGTAGTGACAAAAGTGGGCATCCTGGCCTTGTTCCTGCCCTCATGGGAAGCTTTCAGCCTTTCACCATTGGGGATAATGCTAGCTATGGGTTTTCATAAATGTCCTCTATCATGCTGAGGAAGTTCCATTTCATTCCTAGTTGCTGAGTGCTTTTATCATGAGAAAAGTGTTGGATTTATTGAACCATCCTTGCCTTCCTGGGATACATCTCATATGGTCCTGGTGCATGAGCCTGTTAATATGCTGCTGATTCAGTTTGCTAGAATTTTGAGAATCTGTTGCATCTATATTCATTAGTGGGTCTCTTGTCTCTTCTTGTAGTGTCTTTGTCTGGCTTCGGTACTAAGGTGATGCTGGCCTCATCAAATGACTTAGGAAGTGTTTCCTCCTCTTTTCATTTTTGGAAGATTTTGAGAAGTATTGGTATTAATTCTTCTTTAAATGTTTAGTAACATTCACCAATGAAGCCATCTGGTCCTAGACTTTTCCCGATTGGGAGTTTTTTGATTATTGATTCAATCTCTTTGCTTATTATAGGTCTGTATTTAATTAAATTTTTAAAAAATATTTTCAGATTAAGCCTCAAAATAAAATCCAACTCTTTACTGTATGGAAGAGATATACGTAATACAAACTCAAGAGGCTGAGACCAAAAGACAAGCAAAGACTTATCAAGAAAATTTTTTTTAAAACCAATGATTGGCAGAAGTCATGATTTAATTATAAAACAAAGTATAATTCAGGCTAAAGAGCACTAAACAAAGTGAAAAAGAGCCATGTTATATTTCCGGGTGCCACTCAGAGGTAGCTGTAAATATTACGAATGTCTGTGCAGCGGATAGCCCAGTAGCTACAGTCACTAGGACAGCAGTGCAAGGAAAGTAAGAGCCCGAGGGCAGGAGACTGGACTCTCTCCCACGTGGATGTCAGGGACAGAAAAGCAAGGACGGTGTGGAAGGTGAGGGTCCTCTGCTGCAGCACAGGAGCCCTAACCCACAGAACCTGAAAGAAGAATCGACTTTATTTTTCTTTCCTGTGACAGTACAGGATGCTAAACAGCTCTGCTCACTCAGTAGTTCAGGGTCCCCAGTTCCTTCCAAGTTGTAGCTTTGTCCTCCCCTAAGACTATGTCATTACCTGCTTGTTAGAAGCCAAGTTACCACCATTTCCAGGTTATTCCTGGTCAGAGGGAAGAGAAATTGTGGAGCTGACACACCCCTAACCCCAGGTCTGGGCCCAGGAGAGGCAAATATCACTTGCACTCACATTTCTTTTTCTTTTTCTTTCTTTTTTTTTTTTTTTTTGTATTTTTCTGAAGCTGGAAACGGGGAAAGACAGTCAGACAGACTCCTGCATGCGCCCGACCAGGATCCACCCAGCACGCTCACCAGGGGGCGACACTCTGACCACCAGGGGGCGATGCTCTGTCTTGACCAGAGCCACTCTAGCACCTGGGGCAGTGGCCAAGGAGCCATCCCCAGCGCCCGGGCCATCTTTGCTCCAATGGAGCCTCGGCTGCGGGAGGGGAAGAGAGAGACAGAAAGGAAGGAGAGGGGGAGGGGTGGAGAAGCAGATGGGCGCTTCTCCCGTGTGCCCTGGCTGGGAATCGAACCTGGGACCTCTGCACGCCAGGCCGATGCTCTACCACTGAGCCAACTGGCCAGGGCTGCACTCACATTTCATGGGAGAAAACTTGGGGCACCGGATAAGCCTAAGTCTGAGGAGTGGGCTGGGCAGGGACTGGTCTGGCTTCCTGCCTAGGAAAATGGCTAGAACAGGTCTTAGGGAATCACTACTAATGTATGCCACAGCCCATCCTCTGGCCTGTGGTGTGTGCCAATCCCCCCATGAGTAGGACACATTCGTCCCTTCTCCTTGGGGGATACAACAAAGTCCATCTAGTTACAGCACCCCATGATCTCTGAGCGATGTCTAGACCTTGCCACCAGGTTCGAATGTAGGCCCTTGAGGCCAGATGGCTTGTAAGCTAAAAGGCAATTTGTCCCACCCACATGACCAATAGACAGTGGTGAAACAGAGAAAGCGAGACCAAGGCAAACACTCCCAGTCAGAAGAGGGAGTGTGCCAGCACACAGCAGTCCCGGGCAGGAACTGGAGGACTCTGCCCTGGCTGTGGAAGTTCTGGCTGCCCCAGTCTTGCCCTCTGGAAGACTCTCCCTTGTCCCCTGTCCTCAGTGAAGTGGATATCAGAAAATATGTCTTCTTTGAGGGCTATTTTGGGGCTTTTATGGTTTCTTTGGAAAAACAATTCCTTGGAAGATTCATTAGGGATCAAAATCTGTTTGCTTACAGTCATCTCTTGAACCAGGAACCACATTTTATGCTATTTTCCCCACATAATTCTCAAGCCTGCTTCATGTCTTTGCTTCCTTGCTCTGGCCACACCTCTCCCTGGATATTAATGGCAGTGGTTTTGAGACTCACTGAAAAAAACAGGCTTAGGACAGAAGCAACACCCTTAATCTGATCTTGGCCTTGGGACTGGCTCCCTTGAAGGAATGTTTTGCTTGATGGATAGTCTTTGAGAAAGACTCTGAGACCCTGGCTGGGTAGCTCAGCTGGTTAGAGCATCATCCTGCTATGCCAAGGTTGTGGGTTCAATCCCCGGTCAAAGCACATACAAGAATCAACCAATGAATGCATAAATAAGTGGAACAAGAAATAGATGTCTCTCTCTGTCTCAAGAAAATAAAGTTAGAAAACAAAAAATAAAGAAAGAAAGGCTCTGTGTCACACCCATCTGATGTCCTATGTTTGGGTGACAGAAGCAATGGCTGTTTCAAACTCGTGAGGCCTCTAATTCCCATAGACTCACTCTTCTGTGGCATCTCTGCTCGAAATCTGGCTAATCCTTGCGGGGTCATCTTTTTCCTTTCCATATCACTGAAAGGGGCAGGAGCAGCCACTACTCACTAACCTTCTAGCTCTTCCCAACTTCTCTCTGAGTTACAGCCTTCGAAGACACAAGCCCTGCCTTTCACGCTATTGAAGGAGACAGTTTCACCCATTACTCGGCCCAGAGTCCCCCACGCCCAGCCTACAATATCCGAGTTCCTGCTGCTTGCCCACTAGGTTCAGCTAAGGCAGTAAGTAGCCCACTCTCGGGACCCAATCTGATAATCATTAGGGTAAAGATAGTGTGTGTGTGTGTGTGTGTGTGTGTGTGTGTGTGTGTGTCCCCATTGGGCTTCTTTAGGGCCTGCAACTCTGCCCTCCTGTGGTGCGCACGGCAAGGCTCAGCAGTCCTGGGCCCTCACACGACTACTGGTTGGTGGTCCCAAGTGAATTCAGTGTTCCCAGCAGCTTCTCACAGAGTCGCATTCTACAGCAGACCAAAGAACGCTACTTGAAAAGCCTCAGAACACATATAACAGCCAATAAGATGGGGTTTATGAGGCCGGGTCTGAGGGTAGCAGCCTATAGGCTCTGGCCTCTGCTGGAATACCTCACACATTCCGAGAACGAGGGGACGGGCTTGCTCTGTCAGAACCCTTCCCAGAAGGTCAGCAGGAAGGTCAGAGGCTACCTAAAGGCCACCTAGCTGGTCCAGAGGGGCAGGAGCTGGGCCGCGGGCAATGACGCATTGGCTGGGGTCCTGAATCTGCAGCTGGGTGGCGCTCAGGAGGTTATTTTGGGTTTGGGAGTAATTGTTCAGCACAGAACAGCCCAGCCCAGAGTTTCTGGGACTCTCCCCAAGGCTGGGAAGAGGGGTGGGGTGATGGCGCTCCTGTCTCTGCGCCCCCCGTCTCCCCATCTATACAGTTGGACGCAGGGTCTGCACAGCCCCCAAGGCCAGGCCCCTGAGCCTCCGAGGCGCTCTAAGATATCCTGGGTCCTTTATGAACTTCAGAACCTAGAGGCAAGGCAAGCCACCAGAGAAAGAGAGGGGAGGTGATCCGCTCAGGCCACACCCAAGGGGTGCGGGGCAGAGCCAGGCTAGCGTCTGCCATGTCCCACTCTCTGCTAAGGACTCTGAAGACACCACGACCGTCTTCCCCCGTCCGCACCGCTGGAGCACGTCTGGGCTGGGGGTCTCCTGTCCCCAGCCCCGTCAGGACAAGGGTACACGCACGCTCCTGTCATGAGCACACCTGCTCGGGGTCAGACAGGTAGGGAGCATGCCCCCACTCTGCTGCAGGCTGACAGAAAGGACTCTGGCAGTCAGGTGACTTCAGAGAGACCGGGCAGGAATGGAGCGGCTTGCGTAAGACAGGAGTTATTTCTTCCTCAGCTAACAGACCATCTCAGGTCCACATTCCACAACCATCCACGGGGAGCTCAGTGTCACCAGATCCCCAGGCACTGCCATCAGGCCTGGTCAGTGGCAGCCACAGGTAAGCCCCTGGTCCCAGCGCGGCACGCACGCTGGCTTGCTCGTTCCTTCAAGAGAGCTTCGGCACGTGGCTCCCACAGAGGCTGCGCCCAGGATGATGCGGGAAACAGATTTCAGTGGGCCATTTGCAGTCTCCACTGTGAGCTGCCCGGCTGCCTACCAGATATTTGTGTCCTCCTCCTCCCCACGACAAAACACACCCTCTCCGTCTCCAAGGAAGTCAACCCCGAACTTCCAGATCTAGTGCAAGATATTCTAGGGGAAAGGAAGTCCTCCAAAGCCACATGCGGTTCCTCATGGCCCAGTGACATCCAAACTGCAAGACAAGTCGTCTGTCCCCCGTCCCAGCTGCATCCTTCACACCCCAGCATGATGCTGGACAGGGCTGGGAAAACCACAGTAACGTTCCCTTGTGGAAAGGGAAGACGGGAAACCCTTGGAAGCCCCGGCACACAGCAATAGGCCAACCGTGCTGGCCTCAACGGGCGGGCTTGCTCTGGCAGAAGAGCTCGTTCGTGCTGTGCTTGCCTAATCCGGCCAACCTGGTTCTGGAAGACTCTCCTTTCCCCATCATCTCTGTGACCACATCTGAGCAGGTGTTAAAGGTCTAGCCTCCTTGGAGGTGGCCTTCGGGCTCAATCCACTCACTGGCCAATTCCTCGTTTCCTTGGCAATCTCTGGCCTAGGTGCTTCTAGCTAGTTCCAGGTGCCAATAACCATACCCAGAATATTTTCCCAGCAGAGTTCTGAAGCTGCTTTATTCCTGTTTCCTGTTCTGGTCCAGCGCTCTCTTTAATTTTGCTTACCTTTGGGTATTTCTAAAGCAGCAGGCCGGAGTGGGAAGACAACACCCTTAATCTAACCTTGCTCCAGGATTGGGTCTGTGCTGGGCTTCCTGTGGCCTTTGAGAAAGGTTCTGACCCACACAGCTGATCTCCTTCTGTGTGGGTTCCAAAGGGGGGTGGCTTTCACCTCTGTGATCCCCCACATTTCTAGACACCGTCTATTCCTTTCCATCTCTCATGACTTTTTTTTTGCAATAATTTGTGAAGTCACGGACTGCAGCCATGTACACTACTAACGTTCTGGCTCTTTCCAGCCACTTCTCCTGAAGCTATGGCTCAGCCAATATGTGATCAGCCTTCCACAGTATCATTAAAATGGCTTTACCCAATGCTTTTCCAAGCTGTGACAAGGATCTCCAACTTCCCAGCCTACAATATCTGCACCCTCCCGACAGGCAGCAAAACCACTAAGCCCAATGATTCATGCTGTAGGGGATTTTAGCACAGCACCCCACCGCCAGAACTAATTTTTATTTATTTACAGTGATGGAAGACTGCTATAATAAAGAGATCCAGTAATGATTTAGTGGCCCAAAGAAGATAGCAGAGTGTTTCTCTCACGTGTAAAAATAGTCCACGTGGCTTATTCCAGATTGGCAGGCTGTTCAGTTCCACAGAGCCACTCAGGAGCCCGGGGCTGGGGTCCTCCCATCTTGTTTCTCTGTCACCCATCAGCCAGTAGACTGGTCAGTCTATCACTGCTGGGTTGCAGGCACACCCACGTCCCCACTTGTGGGAAGGGGCAAGAGAGCATGGGGGCAGGAGGAGGGTACACCTTAAGACCCAGGCCTGGGAGAAACATGCTTTTCTTCCCAATGCACGCCTTTGGCAAAAACTTCATCACACTGATAGACCGAAGTACGAGCATCTGGGACACAGAGTCCCTGGAGAAAGGGGATAATTCAGGTAGGTGGACAATTAGCAATCTCTACCACGGGCCTGGGAGCTGAATGGGCAGCTGGCCCTTATGAGTCATGGAGCCTTGAGCACAGGGGATAACTGTCCGCACGGGGGCCCCTCGTCCTCACCCCACACACAGGCCATGGCATGCTGATTCCCCAGCCAGAACACGGGAGCAGGACACTTACTTGTTTGGTGGCTTTGCCATGTCCCCACAGTCTTCCCTAAATGATGCCCATCGTCCTCCCCTGTGCCACGGGGGGGGGGGGGCTGAGGGAGCGGCACGGGGGACCTGCTGGGAGACGGGAGTGTGCCAGTCTGGTTTCTCTGAGTAGCACACGCCACGATGGGATTAAGCATGCAAGGATTTCATTAGGAGACATGCAGTGGGAAACGAAACAGAGAGGCCAGCAGGCTGCCATGCAAGCGGCCCTGAGAGGGAGGGGGCAGCGGTGCTCACGGCCGGCCGGCGGTCTGAGAAAGCATCCGCAGAGCCATCGGGAACTCCTTGAGCCAAAGTCCACCAGCAGAGAAATCCATGTCTCCCGGACAGTCTACCTTAGTTTCCTGGCCGTGCGCAGTCACTGGTGGGGAGCGGCCCCCCCGGGGGGGGTGCACGGGACAGATCTCAAAGCCAGGGCTGCCTTGCTGTGGCCAATCACAGCGCCTGTAACAGGAGGCCTGCGAAGCCCATTCTCATAGCTGCCAACCGGGAGTTAGAGTAAAAAATTGGGGTTCATATCCTAGAAAGAACACAGGCTTTGAAACTTAAAGTCTTGGACATTTGTTTGAAAAAGTTAAAGAAGATTTGCAGTAGTCATTGCTTTATTCAGTGAAAATTATTTGATGTGAAATTTCTGGGAGAGCTGATTTTCTTATCAAAGTTTTGTATGTAGGTCTTATTTCTATATTTGGATCAGTGGGAGACCTCAAGTTTATATGTAAAGACATACTTCCCTTACTCATATGATTATGGCCTCGACTTTTGTCACTAACAACCTATATTCAAGAAGAAAAAAAATACTGGGTTGCAACCCAGCTGACCACTGACTAGCTGTGTGGCATTGGGCAATAAACTTAACCCCTCTGATCCTCAGTTTTCTATTGTGTAAAACGCCTGGGAAAGGTTATCGAGATGAAAGTAGAGTACCACAGGAAATGCCCACTCAGCGGTGGCCTTTATCCCCTCCCCATTCTGCCAGAGCACAGTGGACCTAGGGTCTACCCTAAATGTGCTCCCTGAGGGAGGATGCTCAAGTCCACGGCTGACCCCGTTTGCTAGAATCACAGACGGCCCTTCCCCCAACCCCACAGCAAGCGGGCCCGGCACCGGCACGCAGCAGACTGCAGAGGCCAAGCTGGCTTTCAAAACAGCCCAAGAAACCCTGATAAATATTTCCCCCTGGGCCAAAGAGAAATATTTAGAAGAGGCTGCCAGCCAGAGCTAGGATGGCCACTTGTTACCTCCGCTGGGATCCAGCTTGTTTGAAAACTGGTCACCCAGTCTAGGATTATGGGCTGAAGCCCAGACTGGGAAGGCAAGGAGGGAGGCATCTCCTTGGACAAGCCTGTAAATCCCAACAGCTGTAAGTCCAAATGGCTGTAAATCCAGCCGGCTGGGCAGGCTCCCACCCACCGGCACATGCCAGCCGGGGAGAGCGGCACCCTCACTCTCTCCCCCCTCCAGTGCCCGTTCTCCAGGGCACTTCCTACCTCACCTTCCCTCCCTCCTGCTCTCTGGGCCCCTCTCTTTCCCTCCTCGAAGGCGGTCCTTATTTCTGTCCGTGTCTGGACATTGTCCAGCTCCTGACTCTGTTTCCTCCATCTTGCCATGTCTCCGTTTCCCTGTGTCCCGAGGGCCTCCATTCTCCTCGTCTTTCTGGTGCTCAAGGTCTCTTGCTCCCTCAGCCCAGGTCTCCCTCTCTTTTCTCCTTGTCTACTATTTGGCTTCCCAGCCCAGCCCGGACACCTCCTCGGAATGCCTTCAAACCCCAGGTAGGAGCTGAGCCCCAGTATTTCCCAGGGGACTTCATCTCCTCCCCTCCTCTTCTGCGCAGGGCAGAGGTGCTCAGAAGCAGAGAGCAGGCGACCAGCCTGTCGCCTCTCACACCGCTGCATCCCAGCCCCCTCTTCCTCGCCCAGCCCCCTCTGTCCACGTCACCGCCTCTTCCAAGCTTCTTTCTATAGTCAACCCTGAGAACTAACTGCCAGTCAGAGACAAAACTAAGAAACTGGGACAAATCGGACATCACTTGTATACCAACGAGTGGGGAATTAGCTTGATTAGATGTGGAACATCTATTCAATAGAATAATTTAGAGACAAACCAGGAAGTAGGCAAGATGGACATCGATCCTCCTCTGTTCCCTCACTCGTTTTAACCTGACAAACGTTTCAGTGGCACTGACTGTGCTGGGCACTGCCAGCTGCTGGGCAGGACCTGGAGAGGCAGCATGTGGTCCCCACAACAACCCCCAGGTGTTGGCCAGCAGGACCCAAGGAGGCCTTCAGCTGGGGCAGAGGCCGAAGGTGGATAGCAGAAGGGGACCTGCTAGCAGGAAGAAGGGTACTGCGGTGCCCAGAGGGGAGACGCCCAAGCCAGGATCGCAGGCCTACAGGGTGTGCCAGCCACGAGGAAGGTCTGGGGCACCAGCTCCTGTAGAGTAAGAACAGGAGCTACAGGTAAAGATATGAGACAAGACGGGGTGGGGCAGGGTGAGTGAAGAGCATGGGGGGGGGGAATGCAGAACTCCAGCACCCTCCACCCTCCCACAAGGTACTCACACCAGCCCAGTCCTGGCCCTTGCAGACACTGGACCCAAAGCCTCACCCACAGCTGCCTCGCCAGGCTAAGGCATTTGCAAGTAAGGGCCTTCTGTCATGAGCCCTCACCACAGTGGAACTCACTGTCACTGGAGACTGCAATGGCCAGTGTGTTCCCTGAGGCTAGAACAGCATCAAAGACGCCAGTGCCCTAGTCTGGCCCCTCTCTGAGCCAGTGTGGAGGACATTCTTTCAGGCCCTGTGGGTTCTATTTTTGTTTCTTTGTTTCTTTGATTTCCTCTGCTCTCTAGGTTTCTGCTGAGCCAAGGGGCTACAAGAGGAGCCGTGGGATAGTCCAAGGCGGTTGGGATCCCCCGCTGGGGCTGAGCTGAGCACCAGCCCCCACCACCAGAGGGCACCCAAGCATAGAAAACGGGCAACCTGGAGAAAGAGGAGTAGGAAAAGCACCCAAGCTGAGTCCCTCCTAAGCCCTCTGCCTGGCATGGTGGGTCAATTCTGAAGTAATTCTGGAGTGTTGGGAAGGTAGGGGCTCCAAGTGGGGAGTCCCACCCTCTTTAAAAGAATGTTGTTTATTGGTGGTGGGGTAATAAACAACATTCTTTTTAGGATTTAGTGCAGAGACAGGAATGCCGGGATGATGGGCGGCTGCTGTAAAGACAGACTCTTGTGATGTTAGGAACACTGGACGCAGAGTCAGGAGAGCTGGCTGCGACTCCTACTCTCCATGTGACCTTTCCTTCCCTGCTTGCTGGGTTTATTTTCTCGTTTGTAAACAAAAGGGGGGGGGCGGTAGCATCCAAGAGCCCTTCAGGCTCTGACCTGAGACATGCCCACCTTCCTCACAAAACCCCTGAAGAGGGCAAAGTGAAGGGCCACACAGAGGAACCAAAGAACTGAAAACAAGCGTTGTTTGATCCCGCCGCGCAGGGTCCATGGCATTCCTCTGAGTCAGCACCTAACAGTGAGGTAACATCCACACTTCCACCCAGCTTGGGCAGGCTCCCAGCTCCCCCTCCTCGGATCCCACCACCCAAATATCTCCACCTGAGTTTCCGACTGCTGCCTCGGGCATCTCCCACCCGCCACCAGGGGAGGGCGTGGAGTGAATGAGGTCTTCTGCGGTGGGGAGAGGTTATGACCCTGTCTCCTAAGAGGTCACCTGCACCGAGAAGGACTTTCTCCATCCTCACAGCGCCAACCTTTGCCTCCCCAGCGATGGGAAACAGACCATGGAGGCAGAGGCGCTCTGGACCGGGCGTGGATCCACTTGAGGAGGCGAGCAATGGCCCTGGGCACCTGGGGCGCGACCTCGTTCCCATGACTAAAGGTGGAAAGTTACCTCCACTCTGGGATCCCGGCTTCCCATTCCAGACACATCCTTTCCCCACCTCCCCCAGTTTTGGAAGCCTGGGCCCCGAAGGTTCAAGAAAGCTTGGAAAAATATACTGTGCAAATATATTGACTTTATTTGTCTCCGTTCGGGAGCCCCACTGACAATTCCAGGTAAAAAGACCGTTAAATAAACGCCATCAGCCACCGCAATGCAAAAATAAATATCAATCCTCCGGCCGCAGCAGCAGCTGCGCTGCACCCCAAGTCCCATCCGCCGCGCCTAACAATTATAAAAGTGTTCAGCGAGAGTGTGTTGGAGTGAGTGTGAATGGTGTGCGCTGGGAGAGGAACGGTGGTGGAGCGGTGTGCAAAATCGGAGTTGCAAACCATCGGACAAGGGCGTGGAGCGGCTCTCCAGGAAGCCCTGGCTACCAGGGCGACAGGGCGACTCAGCACGGAGGCGCTCCCCCTCACAGTCACAGCAGAGTTCGTACTGGGCAGAGTTCAAAAATAAACATTTACAAAGGCAAAGAAAGCAGCCCCCCGCCTGGAGTCCCCGGGCGCGCGGGCACGCGCTGACCCAGGATGCGCACAGCGTGGGGCGCACCGACCAGTTCGTAGCCTGGCAGGAGTCCAAGCGCGCGAGGGGCGGCCGCCGGGGTCCCAGGGGCGCGGGCCCTGTCGGGGTTTGCACGCTAGTCCCTGGCGGGCGGGCCGCGGAGGTGTGCGCGTCCCCGCTGCTGGCGGCGCCCCTCACAGGGCCGAGTCGGAGTCGCTGGAGTCCAGGCTGTTCCTCAGTTTGCAGCTGCTGAGCTGCTCCCTCTGCAGCGACAGACTCTGCGTGCTGCGGCGAAGGCACTCCAGGCTCTGCAGGAACGACTTCTTAGCCTTCTCCTCTTCCATAGGAGACACCCCCTCCTCCTCTACCTCCTGGATCTCGTCGAAGGTCACCGGCTGCGTCTTGAAGCGGGACTGGCGCGGCCGCCGCAGCCGGCCCTTGCCCTTGGTCAGCTTGGTGGGCCGCACGGGCTGCGGGAACTCATCAGCCAGGCACACGAAGTGCGGCATCACCGCTTGGTAGCTGGAGCAGATGCCCATTAGCTCGCTGGGCTTGGCGGCCGCCATGGCGCTGCCGGCGTCTTCGGGGCCGGGCTGCGAGGCGGCAGGGCTGTCTGGGGACGGCCGCTGCGCCGGGGCCCCCCGGGAGGCAGCAGCCAGGGGCTCGCTGGGCGGGGGATCCAAATCTGCTGCGGGGTGCGTGCGGCCCTCGTGGGCCAGGGTCAGCGCTCCTCGGTTGGACGGGTGGAGGGCCCGTCGGTGGGGCGCCGGGCTCCGGGGGCGCTGCTCCACCACGATCCGAGGCGCTCGCCGCCGCTGCTGCCGCCGTCTGCCCCACGGCATCTGGCCCGGCGCTTATATAGCCTGCTGCTACCCACACAGCTGAGAGCTCCGATGACAGCGAATGCCATTTAAAGCTTGCGCTCCCCTCGCCCTTCCGCCTGACGTGGCCCCGCCACTCTGGGAAAGTAACGGCCCTTTCTCCCGCACCGCCCACCCCCTGCCAACCCCTCCCCGGAAGGCAGGCCCCGCCCGCGGGGGTTCCGGGAGCATTCGAAGCCCCCGGAGCGCGCAGCGCGGCAAGGGCTACCCGGGAACTGAGGTCCTGGATGTTACTGTCTGTTCTGGGATCTCCAAGTCTGTAGGAACTGTGGTGGCTGCGGGGCGCAGGTCCCCCTTCCCCGGCCGTAATCTCAGAGGCTCATACTCGAGATGCTGGTTATTCTGCCTCGGGTTTTACTCTGCGCGAGCAGCGGGGGCAGCTCCCGGCTGGCGTTGCAGCCGGGAGAGCCAGGGCACCCAGCTCTCCAGAACTGAGTCCGGAGGGAGGCTTGGGTTTGTTCTCCGGATCCTTGTATCCCCCTCATCCCCCCCCCCCCAATCACACACAAATACACACAGAGGCACTGTGGAATAGAGACACAACCGATGACTACCCTGGTTCTTGTCTTCTCTACGTCTGCTCTACCCCAACCCCTCAAGTCCCTCAGGCACCCTCATTCACGCTCAGAGGAATGACACTGGGATATGGCACTAACTACAGCACAGCAGCCGCAGCAACAACTACCACCACCATCTGGAGAGTTATACTCCAAGCCAGCCAGTGAGCTTTGTTACACCTATTATCCTATTTATTCTTAGTAACAGCCTTGGGAAGTCATTGGTATTCTCCCAATTTTATATATGTGCAAATGGAGGCACACAGAGGATAAGTAACTGATGGACCCCGAGGGGCCAACTCCAGAGTCCATGCTCTAGGGGCCCTTGCTAAGGGTTCATATCCACCAGTGCACCTGAGGCTCCTAAGAGCAGGTCCCCTGCCTGGTGTCTCAACTCCCAAGAGGAAATGGAGCACTGCCCTGAGGCGCTGAGGGCCTGAGATGCCACACAGAGCAGCGCCCCCTGCAGGCTCCCAGCCAGAGCCACTGGGAAATGAGGGATTTGGCCTCTACTTTTTAATTGCATCCTGGTTGGGAGGACACAGGCAATAAACAGGAAACAAGAGCATGTGCTGTGGGTGGTATGATGGGGATGCAAATTGAGCCATGTGGGAGGGGGTGGTCAGGAAAGGCTTCTCAGTGTGGGTGACACTTTAGGTGACACCTGAAGGGCAATAATAAAACTACAAAGTGCTTAATATGAGCCATGCTCTGAAGTACTTTGTATGCACTGACTCATTTAATGTGTTCACTACTGTGTTTAATCCTCTCAGCAACCGTGGGTAACAAATACTTTTATTACCACCACTTACAGGTAGGAAAACCAAGGCACAGAGAAGCTAAGCAACTTGCCCCAAGGTCACACAGCTAGTACCCAGCAGAGCTGATTCAAAGCCTCAGCCCTCTTCTCACCCACTACACTGAATCCGTTTACACTGTGGAGGACAAAGAAGGATCCGGTGTGTGCCCAAGTGGGAGGACAGGGCTTTGTGCAGAGGGAACCAATCCTAATGCAAAGGCCCTAAGGCAAGAATGAGCTTGACCTGCCTGACCAGGTGGTGGCACGTGGATAGAGCATTGACCGGGACACTAAGGACCCAGGTTTGAAACCCCAAGGTCCCTGGCTTGGGCACAAGCTCACAAGCTTGAGAGTGGGGTCGCTGACTTGAGCATGGGATCATACACATGACCCCATGGTTGCTGGCTTGAGCCCAAACGTCACTGGCAAGAGCCCAAAGGTCACTTGCTTGAGCCCAAGGTCACTGGCTTGAGCCCAAAGGTCGTTGGCTTAAAGCCCAAAGGTGACTGGCTTGAAGCCCAAGGTCGCTGGCTTCAGCCCAAGGTCACTGGCTTCAGCCCAAGGTTGCTGGCTTGAGCAAGGGATCACTGGCTCAACTTGAGCCCTCTGGTCAAGGCATGCATGAGAAGCAATGAATGAACAACTAAAGTACCACAATTACAAGTTGATGCTTCTCATCTCTCTCCCTTCCTGTCTCTGTTTCTCTTTCTTGCTTTTTTTTTTTTTTAAATTGAGCTTAGCTTATTTAGGAACACCAAGGAAGCCTGTTGGCTAAAGGAGAGGGTGAGAGGCTTTGCCGGCCCTGTTAAGGAGACATTTTTTTTTTTTTTTTGTATTTTTCTGAAGCTGGAAACGGGGAGAGACAGTCAGACAGACTCCCGCATGCGCCCGACCGGGATCCACCCGGCACGCCCACCAGGGGTGATGCTCTGCCCACCAGGGGGCGATGCTCTGCCCCTCCAGGGTGTCGCTCTGTTGCGACCAGAGCCACTCTAGCGCCTGGGGCAAAGGCCAAGGAGCCATCCCCAGCGCCCGGGCCATCTTTGCTCCATTGGAGCCTCGGCTGCGGGAGGGGAAGAGAGAGACAGAGAGGAAGGAGAGGGGGAGGGGTGGAGAAGCAGATGGGCGCTTCTCCTGTGTGCCCTGGCCGGGAATCGAACCCAGGACCTCTGCACGCCAGGCCAACGCTCTACCACTGAGCCAACCGGCCAGGGCCAGGAGACATTTTATTCTAAGGGTGCTGGAGAGGCAGGTAAGGCATTGGAGTTTCGAGCAGGGGAGATGCACACTCCAATTTATGTTTTTAAAAGCTCCCAGTGGCTGCCATGGAAAGGGGCCAGCGGGAAAGCAGGGAGTCTGCTGAGAAGGTTGTTCCATGACTCCGGATACAAGACACTCAAGGCCTGGATCAGGGTGAAGACCATGGAGATACAGAGAACTGGTCAGATTGGGATTCATCTGAAGATAGAATTGTGAGGATTTGCCGATGGACGAGACTGAGGGGAGGGTGTGGAATCGAGGCTGACTGTTCTGTGTCCGCCGGCATCAGTGTGAGACGCTGGTGCCACTGACTGAAGGGGAACGCCATGAGGAAGAAAAGGCTGGGACGGCCACTGTGGAGTCCGCAGGCTATCCACCAAAACCCACCGTCCACCGGGGGAGGCCTAAAACGCTCATGTCAGAACTAGATTACGTGAGAGAAAAATTAATTTCTGTAAGCTATGGCCACTGTAATTTGGGGTTCCTTTGAATCGCAGCTTAGCAGTACAGTCACGAACAACATTTCATCCTTGTGCAAACACGGTACAGTGCACTTACACAAACCCAGGTGGCCTGGCCTGCTACACACCTAGGCTACATGCTATAGCCTGGTGCTCTGAGGCTACAAGCCTGTACAGCATGTTACTGTACAAAACAGCACGAGATTAAATCAAGCACAAGAGAAAATGATGCAATCAAGAGACGTGGTAAACACGAGATGAATGAACTGCTATTGACATAACATGGCACACTGTTTACAGAAAACATTTCTGTAAGTGAAAGAGTTCGCTAAAATAATGATTAAAAGCATAGTATAGTAAATACAGAAACCAGTAACACAGTCATTTACTATCATCATCGAGCACTAAGTACTGTCCCTGAGTGTGTGTGCTATGCTGTTGTCTGACGGCAGCGCGGTAGGCTTGTTTGTACCAGCCTCCCCGCAAACACGTGAGGAACGCATTGCCCTCTGCTGTTACTTGGAGATAGGAATTTTTCAGCTCCATTATAATCTTATGGGACCATTGTTGGGTATGCTGTCCTTTGTTGACCAAAACGTCCTCTAATACAGAATTTGAGAAGCTGCCATGTATAAAAACCCTAGCGTATGTGGCATTGGTTAGCCATCGGAGGGTGAGCTGAGAAGCTGCCATGTATAAGAACCCTAGCGTATGTGGCACTGGTTAGCCATCGGAGGGTGAGCTGAGAAGCTGCCGTGTATAAGAACCCTAGCGTATGTGGCACTGGTTAGCCATCGGAGGGTGAGCTGAGAAGCTGCCGTGTATAAGAACCCTAGCGTATGTGGCACTGGTTAGCCATCGGAGGGTGAGCAATATGGAAACAGGTGCTGGAGGATGCAAAGCTGGTGACACTTGCTATACTGTGACGAAACATTTATAAACACATCACCTGTAATAATTTGGAAGACAGACCACGTGCTTACTGAGCCTATAATTCCAGGAAAACGGCTGAAAGAGCCAAAACATTTACACGTGTTGGCTGCTTAATGATGCTTTTGATAAGATATTACAAGAAAGAAATTGGCTACTTTGCAAGAAAAAGAGAGTCCAGAAAACTAATGTCCTCAAGGTTGGAAAAACGAACTGATTTTGTCCAGAGAGCAGGAGATCAGACTGTCTTGGCTCAGAACCTTTCTCAAAGCCTGTCTAGTAGGCCAAACATTAAGCCAAATAAAGGGACAACCCTGTATCAAAGTATAGTAAGTGCTGTCATTTAAGTCTATTGTTTCATTTTTTAAAATTAATTTTGATGGGGTGACATTAATAAATCGGGGTACATATGTTCAGAGAAAAAAAAAATTTGTTTTCATTTTTCCTTAGGGAAACTTTATTGTTTCATTTTTCCTTAGGGAAGCTTTCATTTAAAATGAGAAAAACACAGATTGGGCAAGAAGACATATAAACTTAACTCTATCAAGAAAGTTATTGGCACAGTGGATAAAAGCATCGACCTGGAAATGCTGAGGTCGCCGGTTTGAAACCCTGGGCTTGCCTGGTCAAGGCACATATGGGAGTTGATGCTTCCAGCTCCTCCCCCCTGTCTCTCTCTCCTCTCTCTCTCTGTTTCTCTCTCCTTCTCTCTCTCCTCTCTAAAATGAATAAATAAAATAAAAAAATAAAAAAGTAAAAAATTCTATAAAAAAATATTTTTTTAAAAAAGTAAGTTATTGGTATATAGAGCTAACTAGACATGAACAGATATGAACTCTACTAAGTTTTTTTTTTGTTTTTTTTTTTGTTTTTTTTTGTTTTTAGAGAGAGAGGAAGGGAGAGAGCGAGAGACAGGAACATCTATCTGTTCCTGCATGTGCCCTGACCAGGGATCAAACCAGCAACTTTGATGTGAAGCCTACTAAGTTTTTGAAGGAATTTTTGTACCAACAAATTTGCAAGCATGGACATCAAAAGCCCATGACTGTTCAGCATAAATAAATGCCCAAGGAGGACAGACTGTCAACACTCTGTTGGGTGCTAGTGGGGAGTGACAGCTAAGGAGGGGTTTCTCCAAGGGCAAAGCCAAGAGGACAGGGAGACACGGGTTCAGGGCCCCCCCTAGAGAAGCCCCTCCAGCACCAGGGCAGGGAAGTCCTCACCATTCGAGAGCATGGACTGTGGCGGAGACTGGGGCTGTCTGGACAGAGTCACGTTTCTCAGCTTCCCTCGCAGCTAGATGGGGGCATATTCTAAAATCACGTCTGTGGAATGTGAGCAGAAGTGATTACGTTCAACTTCTGCCTCAGCTGCTTAAGAGGAAAGTCCTGCTGTAGACATCTAGGTTTTCCCCTCACATTGGCTGGCAGACTGATAACCAGAGAGCCGGGAAGCTTGGTGTTAAAGATAGCAGTATAGTCATCTGTCTGGGTCCCCAAATGACCCTGTGGAGCTGAGCAATCAACCAACCTGAGACACCTCTTGGAGCTATCATATGAGAGAACAACCAACTGAATATTTTTTAACTACTCTATGTATCGACTTAACATTGTCCTAACCAAGAGACGCAGGTACATCCACGTAGAGAGGTTGAGCAGGACACTAGAACTCTGGGGGGAGGTGAGGAATGGAGGTGACAGTTTAGGAGTCATCAGGGGATAGCCCACCTTCCAGAGAGAGGACTGGGACCAGCAAACACCAGGAGGAAGGTAAGACAATGACTCAGAGAATCAATATCCAACAGGAGAGCATGTCATAATCCAAGAGAAGGATGCTGCTAGAAGGAGGGAAATGGTTAGAACTGGAGTCCAGAGATGGCAGGTCTAGCCTGGCAATGCCTGGATTTACTGTGTGGCCTGGAGTAAGCCACGTGTCTCTGCACTGCAGAGGTCTCAGCTCAAATGCTACTTCCTCAGAGCAGCCTTCGTTGGCACCCCTAGTTCAGGTTGCCCCCCAATCACTCTACCCCCCTTTTCTTCCCAGCATACTGACCACGACCTAAAGGTAATCTAAAGGCTTTCTCATTACTGTTCCCGTCACTGTTGTCTTCTCCACGGGACAGTCAGTGTCAGCCACTGCCTCTCCCCAGCCATCAGACAGGCATGGCACAGGGCAGGGGCTCATGGTTCCTGTGGGGTCTACCACCAGCACCCTGCTCCTGGCAGCCACTGAGGGGCTGCACCATGTCCCCCAGAGCCTCCTTTCCAACACATACGGCTCCTCTGAACCCCGAACTCCCAGGCGGGGGGTTGGGGTACCCTAGGTCACTCCTGCCAGCTTCCTCGCCTAGATTCCTGCCCCCACGCTGACTCTTCCCATCCGTGGCTTTCTCCCTCTCAGGATGTCTCGTGGGCCAGCCCCACCGCTCGGCAGCATTTTCACACCGTGCCCTCTGGAAGGAGTCGGCCGAGGCTGCTGTGGGGTCAGGAGGACACAGACCCAGGTGCTGACCCTGCTCTGCCACAGGCCCTCTGTGCCTGGGAGGAGGCCCTGCACTGCGGAGTGGAAGGAGAGCCCCTGGGAGCACTCGTCTGTGTGGGAAGCTCCCAGTGCAGCGCCCACCATGTCTTCAGCATGAGGTACGCGGTCCCTGTTTCCACTGCTCCACACCCAAACCTGCCCAGCCCCCCGCGTGGTTGAGAAGATGTCAGGGAAAGGTGCCAAGAAGCTCCTGCTCGATAAGGCATTGGGGGTTTGGGTGGCTTATCCTCCCGGCCTGACTCACAGTGTGAGAGAGGAAGCCAGACTGAGCAACGCCTCCAGGCGTGGGGTTTCAGGGAGCCACTACGGGCGGTACTGCAGTGCCCACGGCAGTCCTAGGGGCTCCAGGGGATATCAGCCTCTTTCCACAGGAGCCCCCACATCTACCTCGCCCCAAGGGCTAAAGGACCAAGGCCTTCCCCTCTGTAGGGTTCACGGGGGAGAAAGCCAGTGAGACCCACATATGCGAGGAGGGATGGGCAGGTCTGGGGGTGCGCCCCAGGGCCCAGCCAGGCATCAGGGCCTGGTTCCTGTCGACCTCTGGCCTTGCTGAGTTTGCAGGGTCAATGTTGGGTTTCCAGGACAAGCTAAGTGGTCTCTCTTGGCCACCTTGAGGCAGGGGGTGCCTATTAAAGGGGATGCAGGACAGTCCATCTTCTCAGCAGGCCTGTATCCTTGCAACTACAGAGGGAGGGTATAGAAATGAATACCTACTGTGTGCCTGGCGCTGTGCCAATGATGCCGGGCACATGCCTCACCTAAATGATCCTCACTGCATCCTTTGAGGGGGACCTAGTGTCACCCCTACTTCAGAGATGAGGACCCGTACCAGCGTCCACCTCAGTGCCAGGGGTGGAGCTGGTGCTCACCCAGTTCTGCTCGACTCAGAAAACAGTGCTCCACGCCTGCACCGCCCATCTCACTGTCCCTCTGAAGTGACGGGACACTTGACTGCACAGGACCAGACAGAAGTCAGACACCCAGGCTCTGCCACGCACTCCCTCTGTGGCCTTGAACCAGCAGCTTTCCGTCTCTGAGCCTCAGCCTCCCCACCTGGGAAGTAAGGAGGCAAGGCTGAGTTACCGGGGGCCCTTCTAGCTCTAATGTCCTGGAGTCCTCAGGAGGATGCAGGGATGAGGGGACCTGTTCACAGAATAAAGATGCTTCCTTTCGGGCCAGAAAGTGGCCAGCAGCCAGGGCTGAGGCTGTGGAGGGAGGCTCGCCTCCCTGAGGCGCTGCCGAGGGAGCAGATGGGGCAGAAAGATGGCAGCGGACGGGGGGGGGGGGGGAGCTTGTGCCTCCACCTCCTCCACCATCCCCACCCACATTTTGGCTTTTGGGCAGAGCCAGGGTTTAAAAGAAGCACCTCCAGTTCTTCAACTATTAGCAGGGCTTTGTTTCCAAGGGAGCTTGTGGTACCCAGGCCGGTCAGGAGGGAGCAGGGACGCCCAGTCCGAGCTGGGATGCAGACAGGCAGTGAGCCTCAGAGGCCGCACAGCAGGTGGGAGGTAACCACGGGGCTGCTGTTCACAGGTGCTCCCTGCTTCCTGGGGTGGGCGTGGGGGGTGGGCAGAAACAACAGGGTCAGGCCCTTCCCGTGGCTGCTCTGCCACCCGGGCACAGACCCTCTGGCCAGCTGGCTGTCCCCTCACACACACCCAGAAGTGCATCTCCCCAGAGGGCATCTCAGGCCTCCAAGGCTCGATGAGCTGCTGGTTATTCCGGAGGCTGCTGTCTGGGTCAACGTGCACTGTGGGCGTATGTGGCCGAGCGCCGCGTGTGCACGCATCCGGGTGCGTCGTGAACCTGGCACAAAGGGTGGTGGTGGCCCCGCCTCTGGGTCCCATCCTTGCCTCCCGCTGGGCCCGCTGCACCCCTCAGCGGCCCCCATACAAAGCCAGTGATTTCAGCATCCTACCAACTGCCTCTGCCTCACTCAGAATTAACACTTCGTCTGGTACGACTGCGAGCAAAAGTGTTTTGATAATTTTGCTGGAGCGTTGCCATGACAATCTCCAGCCAGCTCCAAGAGGGGGTGTCAGTGTGTGCATGGGAGGGAGAGAGACAGAGGAAGGGGGAGACTCAGAGAGGGAGAGACAGAGGGAGGGGAGGATCCAGGGAGAACCCTGTGATATTCCCAAGTCAGACCTCCAGCCTTCGGCGCCCCTCCCCGGTGGCCCTATTCCTGCCGGGATGAGCTCACTGTCTAATCCGGGCCTCACTGTGGGCTATGTAACAGGACACCAGCTGCTGGCGGGCCCAGGAGGCACCCTAGCACCCAGCACTCCCAGGAGGAGCCCCAGGAACACCAGGCTGGAGTGGGGGCAGGAGATTCCTGGGGGTTCAGAGAAAGCCAGAGCCCAGGGAAACCTGAATCACGCCCAGCCTGTGGGCCTGGCTGTGCTGAGGGGAACAGCGGGCACACACTGCCCAGCCGAGGCCTGCTTCCTGCGACAGCTTCGGCTGCCCAGGGGCCATGGTCCAGTCCTTCCCGCACGCTGTCCTGTGGGCCTGAGGGTCCCTCTCCTGGGACTACTGGTCTGAGAAGCACAAGGGTAAGGACAAAATCCTGCATAACCTGTGGCCCTAGAGCTTTGTAAAGTGGTTTCCCCTCTGCGACTTCAGCAAAGCAGGAACATCTCAGTTCTCTTTTAAGATGAGGACAGAAAGGCCCAGAGAGGAGAGGGAACTAGATCAAGGTCACACAGCAAGCAGCAAGGTGGGGGCAGAGTGAGGAGGGAAGCCAGTCCTGGACTCTACCCCAGCCTCACTGCCCTCGGGGAGGACAAGTCCTGTGGAATAGCACTGCCCCTCATATACGGACAGGGAAACTGAGGCCCGGACAGGCCCCAGCTAGTCTTGCAGCTCGGATCCTGAGACATTTCAGTGCTTCTGCTGCCCCTGGGCCAGCCGCATGTGTTCTATAAACAAGCCCCAGGGCCTGCCCTTATTTATGTTCCCACGTACAGTGTCGGCCTCCGCCTTGGAAAAAGAGTCTTCTGGTTACTGGCACACAGAGCAGAGGGCAGCTGGAGCCGGCCAGGAACGTGGAGGCAAGCAGAGGCTTGCCAAGTTCCAGCTGAGGAGGCCGCCTGGCAAAGGGCACTCCAGCCGCACTACTGGAGCTGTATGGCCTTGGGCGAGTCGTTCCGGCTGTCAAAGCCCCAGTTTCTATAGCTATTGAGAGCTAATGGGCACAGGAGCCCACAGAGAAACTGCTTTCCAAGTTCTGGGAAGCAGCTGCCCCCGAACGCAGTCCCTGATGACAGAGGAGCCCTCCAGCCTGTCTCCAGCTTGGCTCAGATCTACCTTTCAATTATTTACCACCATGGGAGGGAGGCAGAACCAAAAAGAGTGCTGTGGGCTCTGCAGACAGCCGCGGAGATGCTTTCACGCGGTCTTGGTAATGGGTAACAGCAGGAGAACAAGCAAGCAGCATCCCGAGACTGCTGCTCCCACCCCCTGGTCCTGGGTTTGCTAGAAAGTTCTTCCCACTACCCTGTGACTTTGCCTGCTCCATCCTTCTCCCAGGGTGGTGGTTATAAAGATCAAACCATACAATTTATAAGAACATTCCGAGGTAAAACCCTGCAGGAGGGTGAATTTTTAAATGCATTCCAAGAAATTAGGGTTAAAAGATGCCGTGTCATGTATTGTGTTCTGAGCCTCGCCTTGAGACAGGAAACACTATTAGTCTTATAAATAGCTACCTGCCCATTTTGGCGGTCCAGAGAGTCTATTTTCCCCAAGACCTGCCTGTCTTCCTTCTCAGACACAGCCGCAGGCTGCCCCTTGGACACCAGGTGCCTGCTGTGCCCCAGGCTCTTTGCACAGCTTGGGCATGCTGGGGTGGGCGGGGTTACTCCCAGGGCTCCCAGCCTCAGCCTCTCTCTGATGTTGCCCTGCTCCTCACTGACCTGTGGCAAGCTTCAAGGCAGCAATGGCGGCCATTCCTCCAGCTCTTCCCTCATGGCAATGGGGAGATGGAATTTAAAGGACAATGAGTTTATCCTGGGCACCTATGTCACACTAGTCACCAACACACAGCACTTTCTTTGTACCTGTCATCACACCCTTAAGTTTATCCTCTGGGATAGGTGTAATTATTGTGTTAGTTGAGGCAAGAGACTCAGAGAGGTTAGGGAACTTTCCCAAGGCCACACAGCCAGGCAGAGATGGAGCTGGGATTTGATCCTAGGCCCATCAGTTGCCGAAGCTCCACTCATCCATCAGCAGCTCCCACGGTGGTGACTCCTGGAGCTGCCCAGGGAGGCGTTCAGTGGGAGGATGGAGAGGGTAAAGAGAGAGTCTGGAATTCTCACTGGGAGCCAGGCCTAATAGCAACAACTTTCCCAGAGAGAAGACTGTGTGCTCTGGGCCACACAGCAGTCAGGGTGTGGTGGTGGGGGGAGTGTGGATGGCATCCAAACCTGCTCCTTTTCCAAGGTGGTGGCAGGAAAAGGCACGGGGCTCCCTGCCCAATCCCGATGCCCCAGCACGTGAGACTGCGGCGGAGCCGGGACCTCACCCTTTGAACAGAACTGGGGTTGGCGGAGGGGGGCGGAGCAGCACACTCCAGCTACCTGGCCTCATGACCACACAGCAGTCAGGAGAGGATCTCCAACAGCTGAAATTAGAAACCACTGTTCCTAATACAAAGAGCTAAAAGGCTTGGCTGATGAGGGTCTTGAGGCCAGAGGAAATGGGGCAGAAAAGCAGGCTCCAGAGCAGGAAGGAACCTTCCAGATGAGCTGGGTCGGTGTTTTCAGACCAGGGAGTAGGAGTCATTAGTGGGCCGTTCAAATGGTTCGGGGCCATGACTGGCATTTTAAAATGATGTGTGATAAAACAGAAAATATCAGAGTAAATGCATGTAATAAAGTATTCTTCCATGAAGCTTTAGCTTTAGTTAAATGTGTGTTTTGAAAACATTTTTTCTTTTTACTGTGGGTTGTGATCAGTAAAGCTACAAGAACATGAGTTGGTTCACCCGCGGCTGATCTGCAGAGGGGAGAGCGGGGGCCACGGCCCAGCGGGCTCTGCACAGGCGCCACAGGCAGGCTGAGAACCCAGCCAGTCCCAAGGCCGGGACTCCACCTGCCCCAGCACCCCAGGCTGCCTTCCAGGGGCCCGACTTCTTACTCCTCTTTTAACTTTAGACACCTTCAGCCTTGCCATCTCACCTGTTGTTCCTAGGTGAGAGTGGGGAGAAGCCAGTGCTTCAATGGGGGAGGGGGCTGGGGCTGTTGCGACAATATCCCCAGGTCCTCCTTCTTCTCGGCTGTCCCTCTGGCCCTTTCCCTGCCTCCTTCCCCCCTCTGTGGGAACACCCCATGACCAGGCCCCTCCCACGCTTCCATTTGCCTCGCCCCAGCCCCATTCAGCCACCTCCCAGTCTCCCTTGGCCACGCTGGGCCCTCTCCCCCTCAAGGCCTGTCCTGGACCATTCGACTCCATCTCCATCTCCACCACAGTGAGACCTGCCCAGAGCCCCTGGGAGCCCCGCCCCCTTGCTCCCCAGGTCATCTACACATTATCTGACAATAACAGCTACCAGCACTAAGACACCATCACACTGAATTATCACAACTCTGTTTTGGAGGGAAACTCAGGCTAAGAAATTTGCCAAAGGCCACGTGGCAGTAAGTGGACAGCCAGCTCTAGAACCAAGTCTGTATGGCACCAAAACTGACACCTTGGCACAATCCTGCCTGGCTGGCTCCTGGCAGACTTTCCTCCAAAGCATCCCGGCTGGGGGGCGAGTAACAGCGTGGGGAGGGCAGGTGTCTCCCACTGTAAGTTGCAATAAGAGAAGGAACGCTCCCACCCCAGGAGGGAAGGAAGAGGACTCCGAGCCTTCTCCCAAACCGCCCCCCGACTCCCTTTCCCAGGAGAAGACTGACTTCTCCCAGAAGTGGTGCGCGAGCTCGAGAAGGAATTGGGCTGAGGGCTGGGGGTTCCTCTCCTGCCCACGTTCAGACCTGCCTGCAGAGAGGACGCATGCTGCCCAGCTCCCAGGAAGGACCGGCTGCTGGTGGCAGGCCTGGAACCCCCTCCCCCTCCCCAGGCTCAGTGGGGCCGCGGGGGGTCTCCTGGCAGTTGGCAGGGCTAGGGTGCCCGCAGCCAGACGTGCTGAGGGAGCATCAAGAAGTCTGACTGGTCGTGGATGTAAGCCCAGGTCTCTCATCCAGCTTTGTCAGAAATAACACTGATATTTTGACCTCATAGCTGAGCCCTGTGTTCTTTTGCTTCAGTACTTGTGGGAAGAAGGGGCGTTACCAGCACCAGGAAACCCAACATCTTTTCCTTTACCACTTTGAGGCCACAAACGCAGATATCTCTGCTTGGTGGTCCTGCCACGGTCCCCACAGGTCCTCTCACCTCCAGTCCCAGCCCCTCACTCCCTCCTAATAAATAAGTAATTTCCCTAAGAGTCGCCCCCTCGGCTCTCAGTGGCTCCCCACCACCACAGCCTCCTCCTGGGCTGCCTCCCAGGCCTGCTGTCTCTCCTCCAGCTCAACACCCCTGCACAAGCCCTGGCCACAAGCCACCTAGGGCCCCTACTGCTCATAAGTTTTTGGGGTATCACTTTGCAAGGCCCTCCTCCCCCTTCTCCAAATGCCTCCTCTACCATGCAGCCTTCCCTGACCACCACCCTAAATTGCATCTCAGGCTCCTTCAATCCTGTTGCATTCATTGTCCGGACCCCTGATTTCACACTTACTTTGTTACTGGAGATTCTTTAAACGTGTGTCTTGTTTTCTCAACAAATGACACAATATAAAAATAATGCTAATGCTGGCTGCGATGTACCAAGAGCTTGCTCACTCTGTGCAGGGCACGGGACCACTTCTCCCTCAATATTTATAGAATACTAAGCACGTGGCCTGGCACATTCTTGGTGCTCAGAGCACAGCGGGACTTTTTCAGATATGCTCAAACACTGTTGGTAGGAGAGTACGTTGGCACGACTTTTCTGAAAAGCCATTTGCATTATGTATTCAAGGCCTTAAATAATATTCATAGCCTTCTGAATCTGGGCCAGAACCCACTATTAGAAACGTGTTCTAGAAATAATCCCAGATGTCACACAAAGGTTTAGGTACAGAGCCTCTTGCCCCTGCCTAGGTGGAGGGGATGTGCTTCCCTTTCTTCAGCTGTAAAATGGGGGTGGAAATAGTGCCTAGTCTGTGGACCGTGGTGAGGATGAATAATCCATGAGTTAATATACGCACAGCCTTTCACTCGGTGCCCGGCACTGCACGCAGACTCTGTAAAGTGCAACCTCTCTGGCCCTGGCTGGGCAGCTCAGTTAGAGCATCGTCCCAACATGCCGAGTTTGCAGATGTGATCCCTGTCAGGGCTCATACAAGAATCAGCCAGTGATGGCATAAATAAGTGGAACAAATCAATGTTTCTCCCTGTGTGTATCTGTCACTCTCTCTCTCCCTCTGTCTCTTTCCCTTCCTCTCTCTCTAAAAATCAATAAAAATAAAAAATTTTTAAGTTAAAATGTTCTTTGTTTAAAAAAAAAAAGATGTTACCTCTTCTTTTTACTATTTAAATTGAGGTCTGAATGAGGCCAAATCCTGGGCTCTTAGCTATACTACCATCCTGCCTTCCACCATCTACTGTCAAGATTTCCAAAACCGACTGAACAGTTAGTTACTATTAACAAAAACAACACGAACATCAACAATGGTGTAGATCCAACACAAGGCGCCTGGTTACATAACGGTGTTCACAGTTCTATGCAGCCACTCAAAACCATGTTATGGTACAGTAATTAATGTTATGCACCAATGGACAAAGTAAGTAGAGTAAGGCTCCAAGAGGATGAGGGCAGTATAAAGTTACCTTTTTCAAGTATACAAAATGTTCAAAAAACAAATACACTGCAAAAGGGAGAGTTGTCATTTCTGGGTTATAAAGTTACAAATGACTTTCCGGTTTCTTTCTTATCTTTCTTTTTAACTTCTTGCGAAGGGCACATATGTAATTCCTTTAGTAGCTGGGAATAAAAACTACTTTTGAGACAGAAAATAAAAGCCC
Source organism: Saccopteryx bilineata (assembly GCF_036850765.1). Classification (NCBI taxonomy): domain Eukaryota; kingdom Metazoa; phylum Chordata; class Mammalia; order Chiroptera; family Emballonuridae; genus Saccopteryx; species Saccopteryx bilineata. The sequence continues at coordinate 387,118,419 of NC_089490.1, read as the reverse complement.
CGCTAGTTGACTTCTATCTGTAAAAGCAGAGATCGTGTCTTCCTTTAAAATATCCCCCCACCACATCTAATACGCAATTTCTGGACACAAAAGCCCTGGTCTTGAACAGAATTCCAGCCTGACAATCTCGTTTAATCTTCCAGGCCAAGGCGTTCTGTACAGAATTTAGAAATCGGCCCACAAGGACAAGAAAACAATGTGCCTGGCGGGGCTGCGTTTCAGCCTGGTTGGTGACCCACTCGCTGGAAGACGTCAAGAACTGACCTTAGGGGGAAGAAGCCGTGGCATCAGGCCAGGGACAGTGCATTAGGAGGCCAATTACCTGGGAGCATGTGGTGGGGCTGCCGAGAGAGAGCTGAGCCTCCACGCGAGGCCACTTTGGCATCAGGGAGCCTCTCTTTGGCTTGTTTTAAAGAACTTCCCAGGAGACGCTTAAGTGAAGCTGGATCTTAATATGATCAGCCTCACTGGTGACAATTTTCCTTTTGCCCAAAGCCTCTGGGCCTTCCCTTGCTAAATGCAAGACGTAGGGGCACCTGGGGAGCCCGCCAAGTGGAAGGGCAGGGTCACAGGGCCATCAGTCAGCCACAGTGGGATCACCCACCCGGCATGAGCATTAGGGTTGGGGTAGCATGTGGAACATTCTACTTAAAACTATTCTATTACTAAGCACAGTTAGCATTGGGCATGTTACATTCATGCTCTATCTAGACCCTCCCAAGACCTCAGAGATGTGGCTGCTTCTCTGTCCATTTCCCAGCTGAGGAAACTGAGGCTTGGGGACTGACTGCCTGGCCCCAGGTGGCTCAGTGAGGAAGGCAGAGTGGGACTGCAGCCCAGGTCTGCCTGACTCAAGCTGAGGCTCTTTCCGCAAGAGCTCTGGCGCACAGCCTGACGGACGTGGAGGCTGGGGCCGGGTGGGGGTGCCGCAGCTGCTCCCTCGGCTCACCCTGCAGGCGGCACTGACTGGAAGAGCACAGGGTGAACCTGGGCCAGGCCTGCCTGAGGCTGCCCGGCTAACTCCCCTCATCGGCTGGTGCGGAGCTTGCCTGCACTATTTTCGGCAGGAGGAGGCCACCTCAAGCCGCAGCACAGCTCTGCCACAAACCAGCCGCTGGCTCGTGTGGCCGGAGGGCTGTCCCAACAGGCACTGTGACCTTCTGGCCCGTCCGTGCCTCTGTTCTCTCTGGTCACCCAACTCTGCTTCTAGCTAGGGATCTCAGAGGGACCACAGAACCTCAGAGGGGTGGGACGAACACAAGCCTAGGAACCCGATATGGGTCTTCTTCGTGCTAGTTCAGCCTCATATCCTAGATGGCCTTCAGATGAGCCTTTAACTCTTCTGGGCCTCAGTTTTCTCATCTGTCTGATGGGGAAAGCAGCCCCTAATCTACACCCTCACAGGACTCGGGAGACAGAACCCACTCGTTCTCCTCTCTGGCCCAGCCCTCCTGCACAGGGAAGATTGGGGAGGGGAAGCCACACATGCAGACTGGCCCTGGATCTTCACCTCCAGGCTAGCTGCCTCCCTTTCCTCTTCACTCTGACTGAACAGAGGCTAAAGGAGAACGTCAGGCGGGGAGAGGCGGGTGCAGGGAAGAAATGGGTGGCTAATCCCTTGATACATTTTCAGAGGAAACATTCTGGAAAAGCTTTCCCTAACCAACCAGGACAGGAGGGAAGCACTTCTGTGGGCTCCCCTCCTCTCCTTGACTCTCCTGCCTGGGTGGTCCCTGCAGCCTAAATCCCCCTGGGCCAGCGCTTGGGAAGCCGCCCAAGGCAGCCTTCATGCACCCATCCCACAACGCCTCTTTAGGCAGGGAAGACAGCGCCCTTGACCGAGTCGCTTCTGGAGGCTGCGGTTCTTCTTAGATGGTCTCCCCCATGCCCATTCTCCAAGTACAGATAAGGTGGGCAGAGAGGGAGCCTAGGGCAGGGCTCAGACTCCGTCAGCAGGGGCTGTGGAGAGGCCTGGGGCGTGCCTTCCTGTTGCAGCCCCTTGAAAGACCAGGCAGCCCTACCTGCATCACTACATGCAGCAGGGGAGGTCCGACCAGACCCAGTGGTGAGGCCCCTGGGTCACCACAGACACTGTGCGCAGCAGGTGCCGGTCACCACATGCTTGCCCTTCTGCATGGGCGGCTAATCTTAACCTGATCCTGTGGCCCCTAGAGAGCCAGTGCCTATGCTGGCCTGCCACTTCCTCCGGCCTTCCTCCCCACAGAGAGAAGTTCCCAGGCCCCCAGGCAAGGACCAGTCTCTACCCTTTGCTTCCTGGTGAAGGAGCCAAGAAAACAGTCCCTCTGGCCCTGGAAGACTCTGGCTGCCACCCCACACGGCCTGGACCCAGGGCTGGCAAGGCCCAGAGGCCACAGAAATGCCTGCTGACAAGGAACCAGGCAGGACTCTCCCAGCCCACCCAGGACACCCAGTCTCAGGATCTGACCCATCCTCTAGGGACCTCATCATCTGTTTAACACACACACACACACACCACCTCATTGGGTTGCTTTTTGGACTAAATCCAGCTATGGATTGGATGCCATAGATTCGACAGAGTTAACCACCTACGCTCCCTCCTGGCTTTGACCTTTCCTGCTCTTTCAGAAACTTAGAATTTGTGTCCAGAGATAAAAGCTAGTTGGATCAGGGACCAGGATGCTGCCTGAGCACGTCCACCCTCCCGGAAGCCACACGAGAGTAGGGACTTTCCCTGGAGTCCAGGAAGTGTGACATCACCATCAACATGGGGGGAGTGATAGCACAGGAATAACTGTAATGACGACACTGTCACACATACCTTGGTCAGTCCCAAGTCATTTGAGAAAGTAACCCTTTAGGTAATGCTGGCTACCAGGTCCCGCCCGATGCGGTGTTCCTACACTGCTCTCTGATGCGGGCCGTGCCCAGAGTTAACACTGACAACAGCGCGGCCCCATGCGGGGGTCTGCTCCCAGGCTGGGGAGGCTTCGGGATCCGGCTCAGCGGTAGAAGGCAGCAGCTGGACCAGGCACCAGGAGCCTGTGTTCCACGCTAATAAATAAGCCATCAGTCATTTCCCTGTCGCCCCCAGACACAGAAACCATCATATATATGTAAGGATGGATTCCTGCAGCACAAATCCGACAGGGGCCTCACAAGGGGGCTCCTTCCAGACAGAAAACAGGGAGGGGGCAACGGAGGGCTGCGGACCAGGTCTCTCCGAGGAGAACATGTGGGCAGAACCATGTATAAGTAAAGATTTAAACAAGCAGAATGCATCACTATGGAAGCACTGGCTTTTTCAAAGGTATTAAGAAAACTAATCAAGAATTTAGACTCAACACAAGTGCTTCTGACCAGAAAAGGCAGAGTGGGTCTCGGATATCCTGCATCCCAGTACAGGCTGCCAGAGCTCGAGGAAGAAATACTCCCAGCAGGGCCGGGGCCCAGCCCTCCTACTGGGCCGTTCTGCTCATCGGGGCACCCACTAACTCCTGCGGGGCTGCTCAAGGGGAGGGGCCGCTTCCTGACCGGGCCCAGACAGACCTGCCACATGGGAGGGCAGGGTCACACCCGCCAGCTGAGGAGGCAGCGGGGAGGGAGCGCCACAAAGACCAGGCAGGTCCATGAGCTGTGGCTCAAACGCATCAGGAATCACTGACGCCACCTGAGTAAGTAGCCCAGCTGACAACGTGGACCGACGGATTCCCGCACAGCGGACACCATCTGACGCTGGGCGCACAGTTCCAACATGTGCTCTGAGGCAGTCTGCCCACGTGCAACCCGAGCCATTCCTTCGGGCTGTCTGCAGATTGGGATTGTAAAGAAGGATGCTGAGTTTGGGCATCATTCAGTTCCCAAATGTACTCACAGGGAAAATGGAGGGGGGAAGGGACCACTCATCTACCTCTAAAAACTTTCTTAGATATGGCCAGGAAACATTGTTCTGAGTCATTTGCCAGGAAGATTGGATGAGAGCTTGTCTAACTTGCCTGAAAATGGAGTCTGTCCCCCCAAAATGAGCTTCCCTGGTAAAATGGCCAATGACTAGTCCCTCTGGCAGTGCGGTTTCTGACTCGGAGACGCTAAAGTGAACAGAAGGGGGAGGGGCAGGGGCCTGCTCTGAAACACAAGCAAGTCGGGAGTCAATAAGGTGGCCCAGGGTCAGCTCTGCCAGCAGGTTCGAGGTGGCTGGGTCCCCAGCTCTGCAGGAGCAAGCCCAGGTTCAGGGCCCGAGGACGCTGAGCAGACTATTCTGCCTAAATTCAGTATGGAAGAGGCCCAAGCACCCTTGAAGGATCAGCCGTGGTTTGAATTCTGGTTCTGCATTTACCAGCCCTGCTAAATCTCTTAAGCTCTTGGAGGCGCAGGTGAAGGTCTCCGCAATCAAAACAGTAACTTTCTTGCAGGGCCGTGGTGACGAGGGACTATGTATAAAAAGCTCGTAGGACAGTGTGGCAGGTCATTCAAGCTAAAAAAGAAGGCAGCTAAAAAACGAAACCTGCTTTTTCTCATGTGACAGCCATCATAACTGCTTCCTCTGCTTTACAGGTAATGTTGGCAAAAACAGCCACACCCCTAATTCCTAGTCAAGATCTACCACACGAAACCCCGTGGCGGGCCGGCACCGTCACTGAGCCGCTGACCTTCGCCAGGGTCTGGAACTCCTGTCTCGTCCTAAACCCTGGGCTCCTACGGGGCTGCCCATTTCAGAAGGGGCGTTATTTCAGTGGCGGGGAAGAGGCAGCCCCGGCGTCCAGGAGCAAGGAACTGAGCCTAAGGCTGCCCTCTCACATGAAGAAGCTGGTGGGGGACCGAGCTGTCTGCTGTCCAGCAGGAACTGGTCTCCCGGTGGACGGACATGGCCCTGATGAGTGGAGAGATCAGATCTGCAGCTGGTGCCCGCAGGTCCCGACCCTACATTAGGAGGGATGCTGGAAGACCCGGAGCCGTCTGCCGGATCTGGCATGTCTGGGAAGGAAGAGGCATTTCCCAGAGCCACGTGTCAAACACAGAAGCAGGGCCGGAGGAGCCGCCTCAGCCGGGCTCTGTCTGTTTTAATGGAAGGAAAGCTAGGTACTAAATAGAGGTTTTATTTTTATGGAGATTTGCACCTCCCTCACAGGAAGGCTTAGTAGGATGCTCAGATTTTATAAAGCTCTTAGGATTTCTTGGAGAAATGAGCTATAGACATGCTACAACACTATTAAAAAAAAAAGGTGAAGGGACTCCAATGCGAGGAGCCAGAGAGAGCCCGTTGGCAGGCTTGTTGGCAAGCTCGCTGAGGCAGAGCCTGGCCAGGCCGGCCTCGCATCTGAGTTCTGGGGAAGAGCCTGCTGGCCTCGGCACTTGGTCATGATCGTGGGGTCATCAATCTCACAGCGCAGAATGGAAATAAGGTTAAAAGCAAGAAGGCTCTGTAAATTTCCCCACAGGCAGCTACGGAAACTCGAACTCTCTTGCCCTACTTTCATCCATTTTCTTTCTCTCAGGGTTTCCTTATTTTGGTTTGGAATTAACCTGGCACACTGCCCCTGAGTCAAGAAGTCAAGACAACACGTGCTTTATGATGCAATAAGGGGTAGCCAACTTTGTTGTTTTGGGAACCTCAGTGACATCATGGACTAACCCTTGAATCTTGGGGACTTGTGTTATCTAAGAGAACACTGAGTCAGAAGACAGCCTTAGTCACAGGACCACTGAACTCTAACGTGAAGAGACCTATTCGGTAACTAAGTCTATTCCCTGCAGAACTGCTCCGGCTTCTCTCTGGTCTGGGTTTAAATGACTCAAGTAATTCTCCGGGGAAACTAACGTACGTGGAACAGCTGTCAGTGGCAGGGCACTTGCTGCCCTTGAGCCTGGATTTCTCATGACATCATCAAGTATCCCTCCCTCCGAGGGGACAGTTTCTCTTGTATCACAAGCAGCCCAGGTGGCTGGAAGATGCCCGGCCTAGGAACACTGCCTTCGCTCTTTATTCCCAGGCCTGAGCCTGTCCATGTGTGTCCAGGAAGGCTGACAGGTGAGGAGACCCAGTTAGATACATGCTCCCACAATACGCAGAGGAAACCCAGTTAGATACATGCTCCCACAATACGCAGAGGAGACCCAGTTAGATACATGCTCCCACAATACGCAGAGGAGACCCAGTTAGATACATGCTCCCACAATACGCAGAGGAGACTCAGATACATGCTCCCACAATACGCAGCTTTCCATTACAGCAGCAATGAGCCAAATGCTAAGGAGTCAAGGCCACCTCGACAAAGCTCTGTGAAACCACCTCTGTTTGGGTTTCGGCAGCTGTCTGCCTACGGAAGGCCCCAGGGTCTCTGACGCACGTTTTTGTATCTCCACATCATTAAAGTCACAAGGAACAAACACGTGTGGATTGACACAGAGGGAAAGGACATTCATACTTCTTCAAATGAGGCAGGGGAGGGCAGGAGAAAACTGACAATGGACAGAACCACCCAGGAGCACAGCCATAGGGGTTTATTGCACAAATAGGATTTCAAGACATGACCAGGGGTTACTGTTCCCACAGTAAACAGATCATGAACATGAGCTGCTGGCTGGCACTTAACAGGACTATGAGCTGGGAAGCCAGTCCCAAGCTCACTCCCCAAACACCAGGAGATAGCTGGACCGGCCTGTCGAAGTCTCCTCGCGGTAGAAGTCGCTCAGTCTCAGCACGCGGCTCTCATAAAGACCTCACAGCGGGTCTGGGTAGACCGTCCGAAAGGTCAGGTTTATTCTCGGCTCTCGGGAATGGTACTCTTTGGGCACTCGATGCTAAATGGAAACAGAAATGACTTTGACACACACACACACACATTTTATTTCAGAGCCACCTGAAACTTAGGAGTAACACATGTATTTCGATGTCAGCCCCCCTTCCGTGAGCAGCAGTTAAGATTTTAGAGACCTGTGGAAAACCGCCGCCTTCTCTGAACAGAGCCCATGCTGCCCCCACTGCGAGGCGCCAGCCCCCTCCCAGTGAGAGCGTGTGCTCTTGTCCAGGGGCTGCTCCCCCTCAGCCTCCTGCCATTTTCCCAAATCTCGTAGGAAAACACACGCCTGGCCGAGACCAGGGAAAGGCACGGGCCTGCCCTCTGGCTGTGTTCTCGCGTTAACGCCCATGCCTCACGTGGCCCGCCTTCAACACGGCCCTGCAGCTCCACGCGCCAGCCACGGGCCCTCTCAAGAGATTTAAATGCATTTAAATTAAAATTCACAAATTTAATTTCTAAATTAAAAAGAAATTCAGTTCTTCAGCATACTAGCTGCATTTCAAGAGACTCTGTATGTGTCTAATGGCTATGACCTGGGCTGCACAGATATGAAGTATTTCCAGCCCCGCAGAAAGTTCTATGGGACACAGCTGCTGCTTGACTGTCAGCAGAATCAAAATGCCCAGGCAATAATGTCACTTTATTGCCTCCTGCTCATTGTAAAAGCAACTCGCTTTGCACCAAGTTTACTGTGGAGCTCAGTAACTGTAAGCCAGTCGGGACGCTGCCGCTGCCTCCACAGGAGAGTGAGTCCACACGACCTGCATGTTCTCACCTGCCAGTCAGCTTGTGTAGCTCCTTCCATGATCAACAAGGTCCCGTGGTCCAAGGGTATCTTCACTCTTTCCACGTATGTGTAATCTCCATTCTCTTCCTAGAAAACAGCACAATTGTACGAAGTTTTTTGTTTGTGTGATCAAGACGCAACAGAACATGCCTCTGGTCAAAGACTCAGCAGCTGTTTGGCCGCAGGCCAGTTAGTTCACCTCTCTGTACCTGAATTTACTACCCTGTACAGTGGGGATGATGGCAGCACCTGCCACATAAAGGCTGTGTGACAATCACCTGGAGAATGGCACAAAGCAAGTCGCTGTGCTATTATTATTATTATCAGCATCCAGAATGCAGAAAAGCCCCGTCTGGCCCATAAAGGAATTAGAATTCATTTCTACAAGAACTCTTTATGTCTGCTTTATGCTGTGTTCTGCATTTTGATATATTGAGGGGAAATGGGCTTTTAAACTGGACATGATTTATGCTAATTCACTAATCGGTTAAACCTAGTCACAACTCTTCTTATAGTCCTTTGGTGTTTTGGAAATATATTCCGGTTCCTTTCCAGAATGTTTAACAGTAAGATTCTCTCAGAGAAGTGAGCTCTGGCTTGACCAGAACAGCATTGCAAACTGAGACTTGCTGTTTAGGCCTTGGAAAATGGATCACAATTCCTGAACACTCAGTACACACCTTGGAAAATGGATCACAATTCCTGAACACTCACTATACAAATCTTGGTATTTTACACTGCCACTTCCTTCCTGAGAGCTCAAAGTCAGCTCACGTCCAATACTGTAATGAGGTCCACAGCTCAGCCTGTGAAGAGCCAACAGGTGGTGTTACTCCTCCTTCACAGCCGACAGGGGTGATTACACAACTTCCTTGCTCACAGCAACAAAGCACATGGTGAGAGCTGAGACTGGGCCAGACCTGAGCTTCCTGATTTCTCCGCCTCCATTCTGCACAGATCTAGCCATTCATCTGCTTCCCTTCTGATGCACGGATTACATTTGGGTCAGTGCAGGATTGATTTCACTGCAATACTGTGTTTATGTTTATTACTGTAGGGGTGTTTCTGAGAACATAACTGTTTACAATGACTTCCTCCAGGAAAATCAAAATCAAAACAATAATGAACTTGCATAAACAGTCTAAGTTCCAGGCCCCAACCCTTGGCAATAACTTTGTAGGAAAACTCGTAATTTTTACAGGCAGAAGATTAGGAGTAATGTTTGAAATAACTTTTTTCAGGGACTGATTTTAAGTGTCTGCCACCATTTCCCTTCTAGCTGTACATATGCACCAAAGCATTTCCCTGCAATCCCTCAGCCACACAGAGAGCACTGGGAAGGCAACCCTGTCCTCAGAAAAGCAGAAGGTTGTTCTCTGAAATTAGTATTCCAGACAGAGGTGATGTGTGTGTTCTACTGGAGAGAAGGTATCGGAAGGGAGTGCACTGTCCATGAAATCAGAGCGCCCAGGCTCTGGGCCCTAGGCCATAAAGGCAGTGAGCAGACCGAGGCTCACATGGCTGCATGTGGACCTGCATCCCTCTACACAGCCAGGGAGTGCAACGGGGTCCAATCTCTCACACACAGGCTCTAGGACAGGAGAGGGAGATGAAGGAGAGAGGAAAAACACTGAACCACAACATGAAGATAGTCCTGAGATGAAGGTCTTGTAGAACATTAGAAACAATATTGGGGAGGAGAGGTGCTCAGGCCAATGGAAAAGCAGAGGTGAGCCCTGTAATTCTACCTGGAAACATGAAGCAGGAACAGCCCTCGCTGTGAAAGAGAATTCCAAATGGGAGAGGGAAATATCAGCACCGATGGAGAGCGATGTTCCGTCGGTCTACATTTCACTTACTGCTCCTAAAATCTGAACTTCCAGTATAACCATTAGTTGGACCAAAAATTAGACGAGGGTGGTGAGTCTTCACTGGGGAGGGAGCTACTCCAATCAGTCCCCAGAGGGAAGATCCACACACAGCGTACCCACCATGAGAGGTGACACCATTACTACTCTGAGGCTTGCTACTTGTTCCTTCCAACACTCCTGGCTTAGAAAGTGTATTCCTAATTTGCAAGAGCCAGAAAAAGAGGGCAAGGGATTCTACCCAGGCGACACGGAGCCCACAGATGCTTCCTTCCGAGCCCGAGAGGCAGCAGCCTGCATCGCCCCTGTGGAACTCAACCAAGACGCACGAGACTTTTCCACGCAGGACGCAGATACAGGCCACAGGATCTCGTGTGACTGCGCCAAGGCTCGGCCGATGGGCAGATAAGCACCCCGGGGGCTCAGGCAGCCCGCTCGGGAAAACACACCAACGGTCACTGAGAATTTAGGTTCAGTTACCAAAACATGGCTCTGAAACCCTTTTGATTTACTCAAGTCTTTCTTCAAAACAAAACAAAACATCCCCCTAAAAAACCAGTCGCTCAGGATAAAAATTTCCATCCCTGATCCTAGTTAAAAAAAGCTTTAGGGTCACAGGCTACAGGGTAGGTTTTACTGTTGCTGTTCTTGGTTTTCCACACTCTTGAATCAAATCTCACAACTAGACGCAAAAAGGAAAACCATGTATTTTACATTTGTGCTGATAACACTCTCCCTCCCTCTCCACCACAGCCAGTTCACTGAACGCGTAACCGTGGGTTCCGAGGAAAGGCAGGGCTTCCCGAAGTCCCACAACTTGCCTATCCAACTCAACACGAGCCATTTGGTGTCCTTTAGACAAATGCTATTTAGGAAAAAACATCTGGGTGTATTTATGTCATTACTAACCACCCAAAAGAGAGGAAAGCAAAACATTCTTCTCATTGGAAAAATAGTTTCACCTTGTATGAGACTGGGCAGATCTTTCACTCATTACTCCTTCCTTGTCCTAAAAAAGTGCCAAGGAAATTAATTACAACCAGCAGTGCTTGAAAATCGTCATTGGATAGTTTTTCTTCCTACTACAAAATTAACATAATTTACTGAAGTAAATGATGCACGTGTAATTACTCAATCAGTGTCTGCCCTCCCACTCTGGTCAACTCCACGAGGGGAGGACTGCCTTACCTGCCCTTTCAAAACATGCTCAGTGCCGACTATCACGCACTGAATGACTGAGGGAAAGCACCACGAAAATATGAAAGTTACCTTTAATGCTATCCTCCAGAATTCACACAACACATACAGGAAGAGTCAATATATACAACCGTGTACTCTCCATTTTCACATGATCCTGTGAGCATTTTTCTATGTCTTAAAAATAGATTATTTCACAAATATGACTATCTGATATTCCTTATTCTGAACACATCCTTCCTTAAATTTCCGAAATATTTTCCGACCACCTGTTTAGGTTAGATGCTGTGCTGGTGGCAGGGAGCAGCAATAAGGTATACGTGTTTAGAGATCGAGATCTTAACACACAAGTACTACCAAAGAAATAGAAAAAGAAAACAAAAGCTATTGCACATAGATCCTGAGTCAATTTCTAGGATATATTCTTAAAAACGGAATGACTAGGTCCAAGGGCACAAACTTGAAGGCACTCGGTTATACTCCCTGGCTGCCTTCTTTAGAAGGCTGCGGCAATGAAGGACTCCATCAGGAAAATACGCCAGACCTTCAGTATTGGCCACATCACCATTACTGAACATTATCAACTGAGTGTTGAAGAAAATTTAGAGAGAAATGGCAACTTACTCTTCAAAGAGAGTTCTTCATTAATAACGGAGTTCAACAACTTGCCACATGCCTGTCTGCTGTTTGCATTTGTCCTGTTGCGAACTCTTCTCATGCTTTTTGCCTACTGTTCTACGAGGCGGTACACTTCTCTTACTGACCTGTACCCAGATAGGAAGATTCTCTGCTTTGCCTGCGTACTTTCTCATTTTCTGTGTGCCTTCTGTGTTTATGATATTTAACGAAGAGTAGCCCCAGAAGTTTTTGAGGCTACTCTACTGACCTTTCCTTGGCTCTCCTCCATGGTTTTTATGCTTAGAAAGTCTCTCTCCATCCCGAGGAAAGTTAAATATACAACTGCATTTCCTTCTAGTTGAAAAAAAAAGTTTACCTTTTTAGATTTAACTCTTTAACCTACCTGGAGATGAGTTTTGGGGTTTTTTTTTGTTTTCAGGCTTCTGTTTATCACCATTTCCAGATACTTAAACCCAGGAACCTGTGGGACTTCCGGACAGGATGCCCACGGTGTGTGCTCAGGTGGCCAGCATGCCGGGAACTGCTCTTCCTCCCTGCAGTCCCCCAGGGAGGGCCATCGTCCCTCTTTCTCAAGCCAAGGGAGCTGGAGGGGAAGTGCGTTTCTAAGGCAAAAGGCTGGAAGGAGGCAGGCAGGGCGCGAGCTTGAACTTCTATTTGCCTGGCTCTAGCGCCTGTATACTTTCCACTCTGCTGTGCTCTCCACAGTGATCTCTATTCCTTCCAAAGCCTGCATACTCCCTGTCCTAAGTATACGGCACCCTGACTGCACTGTAAGGGTCACAAGCACTGGCAAGTAGCACCCTGGGGTGCAGGCTGAGTGCATCACAGTGGGCTGGGCCGTGGCAGCCAGCAGGCACAGGGCCTGCATGCAGGGGCCGCTGCTCTGCAGCTCCAGCTCCCTGCCCCCAATGTGCCGGACCTAGGTTTCCAGAGAAGCAGATAATTGGAATTTTATATAAAAGCTTCTGAGTTATTAGTTTTGGCAATTAATTCCGTTTCTTTAAAAACACTGGGTAGTTTAAACAGAACGAGTCTGAGGACCGGATTCAGCCTCCGCGGTGCCCAGCTGCGCTGCCGACAGACCTGCCATCCGACCCCTCCTTTCATGCCATGTCCCGTCCTCCTGTGTCTTGTCATCCCATCTGGCCTATAAGCCCCGAGGAAGACCCGTCATTTGTGTGCCCCTTGGCCATCCCACACGGTGGGGCCTGACCAGAAAGCTCAGGACACGCACGCTACTTCATCCTGAATCATATTCTCAACCTCAGTGCCCCAGCTCAATCAAAAAGGCTGTTGAAAGCAAAATATACTTCTAAATGAATGAGTTCAGTCAACAAGGAGATATCTGGTTTTTCACATTATCTCTGATCCCACAGATGAGCTACTTGTCTAAAAAACTTTCCATCTTTTTACTACAAAGACGATTTTAAAAACAAAACACAAAGGAGCAGAGCAAAAGCCTGCTAGTCTTTGCCCACACTCACAGGAAGCTCCTAGCATGTGGCGACTATGATTAGTTTCCGCACGGAGGCAACGGAGGAAGGCTCCCAGGCCGGCCCTTGCGGCCTGGGGGGGACTTAGCTAATGAGAAGGTGGGGAGCAAGCCTCGGGAGCAAAGAGAGCATTCAGCAGAACGGTGCAATCACACAGAACAAGGAGAGACCACGGCCCGCTGAACAAAGATTACGTGGAGATTTGACAGTCTGGCTCAGGAGACCACATTTTATCCTTTGGTCCAAGAGGAGCAAATAAAAACTTCTGATTTGAAAAACAAAGTGATGAAAACAGTGAGCTCAACCTCAGCTCTCTGCTCCTCTTTCTCTATTCCCTTGCCCTGAAGGATAATGCTTTACATATTATCTATGTTATTAGTTTCAATATAATTCAGCAAACTTTTTCCTGAGCCACGGTGGCCAGGCAAGTGATTGAACACTTCCTCAGTCTTCTCATCGGTACAGTGGGGATAAAGAACAGCAGCACCAACCTCCTAAGGTCACTGGAGGGCTGTGTGTAAAGGACTTGGGACAGGACAGGCACAGAGTCAGCACTACACACCTGTTATGTACCATTATCATTTACTATGGCTGTTATTCTGACAGTTCCCAAATGACGTCTCCAGCACGGGCCTGTCATCTGACCCCCAGACGTAGCCAGTGGCCTACTTTACATTTGGAAGTCTCAACCATCTCAGACCTCGAATGCAGAAGAAGGAACTCTTGATTCTCCCTACAAATCCCCCTTCAATAAGGCCAAACTCAAATGCAAAAATCCCTGCTCCTCCATCTGTCTAAATAGCACCTACTCCACTGACTGTTCAAGCCAGAAACCTGGGAGTCACTCCTGATTATTAGCCTCACCTCCAAGTTACTACTGGCAAGTTCCGTTGGTTCTCCCTCAAAAACATACCACAAATGCATTCAGTTCTCTTCAACCCCACTGCCACCATCTCAGGCCAAACCAGCAGTCCCCGCCTGAGGCTGCCAGAACCATCTTCCATCTACCTCCCTACTCCTGCCTCTCCCACACCGGTCTTCACACAGCAGCCAGAGTGACCTTTTCAAATGGAAACCAGATTGTGTCACAATCTCATTTATTCCCATTGCACTTAGAATAAAATCCAAACTCAGGGCTCAGAATAATTCTCTCTCTGTTCCTTTGCCGATTGTCTAGCTCCTGCGACTCCCATGGGGGCAGGGCTCATGTTTGTCATGTTCACGGCTGTAGCTGCACAGCTGAGCACAGTCCTCATGCACAGTAGATAATTAATATTTGGGGGGGAGGAGCAAGAATATGAACTGTTCCTGGAAATATCTGGCATCTGGGTGTAAGACAAAACCGAGGGAGAAGATTGGAATTGAGAACATCAGGGAGGAAAAGGGTCGTTTTTAGCACTTCAGACATGTGACATAAAGACCCTGGGATAAGGAAGGTCACTGTCAGAGGCATGAGTTCTTCAGACATTCCAAGAGAAGATTTGGGAGTTGAAACACGTAAAGTAAGAGAACAGTTAAGAACTGAAAATAACTTCTGTTTTTAACCTGACCAAGAGAACAGTGAGTTCATAAACAGAAATGGGCTTACCAGCAGTGGAATTACTGTTTTTCTGAGCACAATAACTTGATTTTACAATTTCAGGTCAGAAGTTACAAGTGCTGTTACAAGTAGAAATGTCTCAGGAACATGCAGAAAATGATGACAGGAACTTGCAAAAAAGTCAAAGCTGGAGGTAGGAGAGTGGACCTCATCTCACCGAAGAAGGAATGGCTGCAGCCACGTGAACAAATGAGGTCTCATTTAATTATTTAATCATAGCACACACACAAGCACACATACACACACACACATGCTGCTAAATGCTGGGGACAGAATAAGACAGAAACAGATCTTGGCCATTTGGGTTTACAATCTATATGCCAGTTTATAATTTCCTAAAAAATAATGTACACCTAGGTAACAGAATCAAAGATAATCTTGAATATCCATATTTAAGGAGTTGAAGGCAAAAGAAAAATCCTCAGAGGAGGCAGAGAAGGGGTAATGAGAATAGCAAAAATAAGGTAAGTGTTTTAGAAGCCAAAAGGAGAAAGAAAAAGGAGCTAATGGATGGTTGAGTTTGAAGCAGAGAGGTGATGGGTACTGGTGACTAATATTACCAGGAAGAAGGGAACAATGACTGAGAAAAGGCCAATGCATTTGCTCTTTAGGTCAATGGTGTCAGTATATGAGCAGAGTGGTGAGGATAAGAGGGAGGTAAGTCGTGTGAGGAATGGGGAACTGCAGATATAGACAACTTATTCCAGAATTTGTGCTTTAAAAGCAAGGTGTTACTTAGAATGTCTTCAGGGTCAAGCAAAGGGTTTCCTTAGATGGTAACTGGTATAATAGGGACCTCCCTAGCTCTGTGGCCCAGAAGTCAGGTGTATGGGGGGGGTGCTTGAGAAGTATGGTCAAGGTTTTCCTGCAGACTAAGATGCTCCAGAACCTAAGTGTTGGCCTGGCTACAGCTCCTTAACCTGCTCTTCACTTGTCCTGGCTCCCAACTTGTGACTATGCCCAAAATGCCTCCGTTAAATAATTTTTTAGTTTCCCCTCCCAAAAACCGTGGTGCTGCCTTGACCTTGAGCACCTGGCTGGCTTCTAGACCGCTTCATGGACCGCCTAAGCCTGGAGCTGGACTGGGACTGCGGAGTTGTCCCTACAGCACCAGTCCAAGAACATAGCTGGACATCGTGTCCAGAGCAGCTGGATGCCTTGTCCACAGTGGTAATGGACTTTAAAGATCTGACATACAAACATATTAGTATGGAAATTATGGAAAGACAATAGATATAGAGCTAGGACCCTACAAAGTCATCTCTACAACTGTTTTTGCTGACTCAGACCACACTTTAAATGACATCCTCAGCATCGATCTGAAATACATTACTTTAAAAACAGAAGCAGCTGTTTCTGAAATAAGATCTGCAAAGGGATGAGGCTAGCTGAAAAAGCATAGATTTGAAATCACTGAGGTTATCTGTTCAAAATGGTTTTAAACTCACTTGCCAAAACAACTCTTTGCTGCTTTTTGGCCCTGACTGGGCATGGAGGCTTCTGGTGAGGGAGGAAGAGCACTAGGCACAGGGACTGGCACAGGCCGCCGCCCCACGCCCGCATGCCCAGTGACCTCACAGCTCAGCATGCTCGCCGAAGAGGGCTGGCCAGTCGGACAGTGGCTCCCTGCAGCAGAGGCCCTCCCTGCGGGCATGGAAAGCCTAGTGCTGCGGACAGACCGGTATGGGATGCCCACCCTTCCGTCGGGACTGGACATGTTAAAGGCAAATGCAGTTTGGGGCGACCTACCTGCTGACAGTGTTTGCTGGTCCATTTGTTGTTGACATGGTACTGAGGGGAGGACAGGAATGAGAAGGTACAGAATTTAAGCAAAACCCAACTCACTGTCATTGTCATTTCGGCTACCCTAAAAGTGCTTCAGAAATCAGAAGAGTTCGTGTGATGAAGAGTCTATTGTTGGTAATATAGTATTTCCAAGAAACACAACTTAATGGAGCTGTTATCTCAAGAGAGCCTTCACCTAAGATGATGGCAAAGAAACAAATGCTCTCCTTTCTCTAAGAGTTTCTGAGAAAAAATCCCACCATTCCTGACATCCAGCAGATCCTAGTCACCAGCAAGAGCGCACACTTCTCCAGTCACCTGTCACTAGTGGAACACCCCAAGCCATTCCGGGACACAGCCTGACCAGACAGCACCCCCCCACTCTCTCTTCCAGGTACCCTTCCACTGTCTTTTGAAATTCCCACTGGGTAACAAGCTAATGCCCCTAAATCCTCTCAACCTCATGTGCTCCGAAAGTTCCCTCTATATTTCCTCGTCCTAGCTGAAACCTAGCTACCCCCAGATTTCAAATTCCCTGAAAGTTCACACGTGGAAGGTGATCCCGTCTCTCCCAGCCAGCCGAGCCTAGAAACAAGTGATCCGCCTCCTGAACTCTCAGACCCTTACTCCCAGGCCCCTTTAACCCTGCTCCTCTGCGCCCCGCCCGCCTCTCTGCTCTCAGACCCTTACTCCCAGGCCCCTTTAACCCTGCTCCTCTGCGCCCCGCCTGCCTCTCTACTCTGCGCTGTCCCACGTATGTTCTCGCTACAGCACCTCCTAACTGGTCTGCTGGCTTCTCCTCGGCTCCTTTCCGGTCCAGGCTCCACACGGCAGCAACAGACCCTGTACAATTACCAATCAGAGCATGTTGCTCTTCTGCTTAATGCATATCAGTGCTTCCTGATGTGCTTGGAAGTCACTCCTTCCTGAGGCTCCAGTCTCTGCCTGGCCTGGCCTGGCCCCTCGCCCCATCTCGTCGCCTGCTCCTCTCCTCCCTTCCCGCCAGGGTAGGCACCCCTCCTCTTCTTCAAACTCATAGCTCTTTCCTGCCTCAGCTAAGCAGTCATTCACCATGAAAATCTGACTTGCGAAAGATGAGAACCAACAGAAGGCTTAGGGTTAATTCTTACGAGTAGATAAAATGGGAGAAAAAAACCCCTCTATTGGGACAAGGTCTAAAAAAGTCAAGTTTGTAAGCAGATCCCACACCCAATCACAATAAACACGACAAATCACTCTGGAAAAGGTGTTCTCCTAAGACTAAAAGTACTGCTACCGGCTGTCCAAACTGGAGGGCTCTCTGCAGAAACCAGGTGCGCCCAGTGGCAGCCAGAGCATGGATCCCGGCCTGGGATCAGGCCCCAAGGAAGCAAATGATGCTTCCAGCTCCCAAAGGGTGTTAAGTCTGAAGGTACCTCAAGGCCTATCGGGACCATCCGCTTAAACAGGCACGCATGCACTTACCCACTCACTCATACTCCCCAACCCATTTATAAATGACCGCAGAGACAGGAGCTCGAAAACTCAGCCCCTTCCTGACGCAAAGGCCGCTCTACCGCTCCAGGCCTCCCTCTCCTCTCAGGCGAGGGAGCCGCGCAGGTCAGCATCACTGCTCTTCACGTCCTTTGTCAGTCCCACGTCTACAAAGTCCACATGGCACCTGCCATTTAGAACAGCCTCAGAATTCACTGTGCCTTTCTCGGGAAGATTCTTCTATTACTCCCATCAAGCAGCTACCAATTGTCACCCCATTTACAGAAAGGGAGGAAGGAGAAATGAGGCAGGTAAGTGCCTTCTACCAACATCGGCGACAGAAACAGGAAACAAAATTTGATTTTCCAAATTTCATTAGGGAATATATTAAAGACGATGGTTATCAATGATTTCTTTCAAATTTCTTGTAATTTCTCAGGGCAGAATCTGAAATCGGGATGGATGCCTGGAACAGCAGCGGTGGAGGGGGCTGGCTGGGGGGGCCACTACTCCATTAAATACTGCTCTCGGTTTATGCAGTTTTCAAATTGAAGCTAGTCAATATTGTATTATTTTGGACTTCAATATCCTCATTTCTTCTGAAGTACTGGAAAAATGTCAGTATTTATGATCCAACTGACCTTTTTATACGACACTCTTCCCAGTAGCGTGTATAAAAACAAACAGCCAAGAGGCATAAGGAACTGCAATTCACTGGGCGCTGGCTACTGTGACGAGTGGTTTTGCAGCCACCTCCGTGAGGTGACAGCCGTCCTGGTGACATGAGCAGGGTTCCTGTCCTTCAGAAGGTGCCAGAGGGAGGAGTGGTTAGAGAAATGCCTAACTTGCCTCAACTCAGTCACCCTGACATAGAGAGAAGCCCCTTGCCTTCGGAACCCAGCCAGTGGAAGACAAAACTTACCCATGAGTAATCTGCTAGAAAAACAAGGCTTTCGGCATCTAAATCTCCAGTGCATCACAAACTTCCTGCTATTATCTAATAACCCCCCCCAACTCAGCCATCACGGTTTCCATGGTAACTGACAGAGAAATAGCAGCCTGCCAAATGGCTTTTATAGTTCCTCTCCAGCTTGTTTTCAGTGTAGAATTAAGGCTAGCCGGGAGGAACCAGACTCATCTTTACAGCAGGGACATGATGCAGTCTACAAAGAACAACTGCGTTCGGGACGAGGAGTGCAGAGAAACTCAGCTCGGTAGAATCAAAAAAGGTTTTGGTTTCGAAAAAATGTCTCCTTAGGTATATCTGGTAAGCTTTACTTTTATCTTAAGACTGTATGGCCTGACATTGGCCAGAAGACAGACATGGTGCTATTCACTCCAGCCTTAAACTGAATTAACAGAAGAAGGGGAGGGGTGATGGAAGAGCGAGATCAGGCAAGTCTGCGATGCCCCCAAGCGGTGTACTACCCTCAGAGGGAACATAACTTCCTCTCCAATCAGGAGTGAGCCGGTGGCAGACTTGGACACAGGACAGTGAACAAGGACTGGCCTCTAGGAGGAGGGAAATGTTGCAGCCCGGGCCGATGCAGGCACGACGCCAGCCGAGCCCACAGCGTGACTCAGAGGGGCAGGGCTGCTGCAGGGAACAAAGCCCTCCTTACCCGCAGCACAGGGAGAAACTGTGAGGGACGCCGCGTGTGGCACTGGGGCAGCTTTCAGAGGCTCCGCAGCCAAAGACCTGCTTCAGGGGCCAGACCAAAGCAAACAGCTGGGCTGCAGGGGTGGAGGAGGGGGAGTGTAAGAAGGAAAGAAAGACTAGTTCTCTTTGAAAGTGCCCCAAACAGATGCTTTTCTGTCTCAAACCTGTACTATTTAAATGAAGTGCAGGAAATCTCAGGATTCTCTGTCAGTTTCAGGTGAGAAACTGACTGAAGTCAGATACTAGCCTCTCTTCTGATAGGTTGGAACTAGCTGCACTTTGAAAGAGATTCCCCCGACAACCTCTAGCACACTCTGAATGTCTTGGTGACAGATAGGAAAATTACAATCTCAAGCGGCATACCGAGGTAAGTGCCTAAGAGTTACAGAAAGTCAGACTACAAATTCCACAAAGATGAACCAAATTTAGGCTTTTTACTTTACGTTTTAGCTTGGGTTGTATGCATCATGAGTCATGTTCTCAGCAGTGTCGCTGCAGATTAGAAATAAAGGTAGACAAGGCCTTGCACTGACCATTCCTCTCAGTCCTGCAGAAAGGGCCCACTGTGAGAAGATGAAGACGGTGTACCCAGGTCCAGGCCCAAGGCTGCGGCTCAAACACAGACTTCTGCACTCCGGTTTAGCCAGAGCGGCAGGGCCCCGGGTCTCTGTCTGTTAAGGAAACTTAAAGGTGTCTTTCAAAATGTTTAAAATTAGGTCCCCCATTACCCAAAAATGGGACTTATAGGTTCTGGGGGGAAATTTTCATTTTTAAACTCTCTTCACATATGCATGATTATAATTCAGATATATTAACATTTAATATCCCCATCTTAAACAAAAGCCAGGACTGAAGGAATATATTCACAATTGTATCAAATTCAATCACAGGTCAGACTATGTAGGAAGCCAAAACTTATTTGAGTCAATACTTGAGGTACTGACACATTTATGTTTCCTCAGCCAACACTGTTTCAAGATCTGACAAATTCTCTTATTAGATCTGCATTTTTATCAAATCAGCTACTATAGTTATAGTGCAGATTCCCTTGCTCCTGGCAGACATTTAAAGGGACTTCAGCCCATTTTCAGTGTTTCATGGCCTGTGCTTTCGTGCATGTTCATCGAAGTAGACTCAAGAAGCTTTGAGAAGATCAACTTCTGTATGACCAGTCTCCTTCTCAAACAGAGACTTCGTTCCAAGTGGCTCTCCTGAGAAGCAATGCCATGTGACAGTTCTATTGAATAGTCCCCATTCATACATTAACCTGTAACATAATTGGAGGATATCACCAAGAAACAGCTCTTGGTCACCAGGAGGGTCTTCTATCAGTAAGTGAAGACCTTCTGCTTCCTGGAGGCGAAAGGAATGGCGGTCTTCTGGGCACCAGAACACTGTTAACGCTTAACACTAGTCGGAAACTGCTTTGCAGTAAAACTAATCATCCAGGAAGCATGCTTTGGGAATTCTTAAACTTCAATCAATAAATAGGCCAAAAATGTTTTTTAAAAGGAGGTCGTGGTAACTGTAGGTGTACAAAGAAACAGTAACTGATGTACAGATACTTGGCAATGAAGAAAACAATTGTGAAGAACTAGAGTCTAGGACTACAGTGAAGATTATACTGGACACACTACAGCTTCTCTGCCGACCAGGATGGAAGGACGACGCCAGGAGGCAGAACAGCACCAGCGTGCGCCAGACCACGAGCTCCCACAGGGGCCGACAGCAGCATCGGACGCACTGTTGCAGCTTCAGCTCCCAGGACCACACCTAGCAAATAGCTGGTGCTCCACATGTCTGGCTTGAGAAGACGATGTGAATTGAAAAATGAGACATGGTGTTTCTCTGTGATTCACACAACAGGAGTCTTTCTAACGGCAGGCCAACTTCCCCACATGCGTGAACCTGGGATTTAACCAGACTTAAGGGGAGCACGGTGAGGGTAGGGCAGACTGCTTCTCGAGGGCCGTTCCCTGGCCTGGGGAAGGCTGACTGCCAAGGACACTGCAAAGGCTGCTCAAGGTGCGCAGGGAGCAGCTTCACTCAGTAACTCAACAGTCAGTGACAATCCCCTGCTAAACAGCTCAAAGTTTCTACGTAAACAAAGCAAAGAAAACCTAAATTAATGGAAAGTGTACCAATGAACAGTGCTAAATAGCATAAATGCCAAATAACACATCAGGCTTCAAAATACTGTGCTTGGAAACTCAAATGCATGTCAGGAAAACAGTTCAGTCCATTAAGTGCATACTCAGAGAAGTGTATCTGATGAAGAACAGACATGAGACTGCCTCTCTAATAATAATTATGAGGTCTGGATTAAGTCATAGTCAGGACATAGCCCTGCAGTCCTATACTGACTGGGTCTCGTTTAATGTTATAAAATGAATGATTGGGAACCTGGTTAGAAAAAGGCACAAACTCTGGAAATAATATAATTTGGTAGAGATTTGCTCTTTTTTTTTTTTTTTTTTGTATTTTTCTGAAGCTGGAAACGGAGAGACAGTCAGACAGACTCCCACATGCGCCCGACCGGGATCCACCCGGCACGCCCACCAGGGGGCGACGCTCTGCCCCTCCAGGGCGTCACTCTGCCAAGACCAGAGCC
The DNA here is from genome assembly GCF_036850765.1 of Saccopteryx bilineata. Taxonomy (NCBI): domain Eukaryota; kingdom Metazoa; phylum Chordata; class Mammalia; order Chiroptera; family Emballonuridae; genus Saccopteryx; species Saccopteryx bilineata. Next base: position 387,096,527 of record NC_089490.1, on the reverse strand, counting down.
ACTCTAGTGCCTGGGGCAGAGGCCAAGGAGCCATCCCCAGCGCCTGGGCCATCTTTGCTCCAATGGAGCCTTGGCTGCGGGAGGGGAAGAGAGAGACAGAGAGGAAGGAGAGGGGGAGGTGGAGAAGCAAATGGGCGCTTCTCCTATGTGCCCTGGCCGGGAATTGAACCCAGGTCCCCCGCACGCCAGGCCGATGCTCTACACTGAGCCAACCGGCCAGGGCCGAGATTTGCTCTTTTCTTAGAGTTCCTACTCTCTTTCTATCTACTGGAGTCATAAGGTTCTATACTTTTTGATTTGAAAAATGTCATGTGGTGTATGTAAGAGCTGGCAAGGAAGAGTGAAGTTATTACAGTCAGTTTAGTCTCTGCCTCTCTTGGACAGACCACGTCTGGTAATCTGGTTCGAGTCTCCTCTCTGAAAGAATCAGACCCACCAGCATCTCAGAAGACAGAAGGCCACAAAGCTGCGTGACGCGCTGTCACGGGGGCGGCAGCCGTGCCATGAAGAACGTGTGCTTCGCTGTTCTTCCTCGAGCCTCTTTCCTGTCCCTTCTTCCCCCACTAGCCTAAGCCATCTCTTTCAAAGTGCTCCTGTACGGCCTTCATTATCATTGTAATTATCTGAATAACTAGGAATATCTGTCTGCATGAGGACAGGGACTGCGTCCGTCCTGTCCAGCAGTGGCAATGAGCCCCCAGCAGCTGGCACGTGGCAGGCAGGGTCTGTTGATGAGGAAATGACTGAATGGGCACTCTGGAAGTCAAAAGTTAACCATGGGGTAAGCATCATGTCAAAATGTTTCATCAACAAATCACATACCCTCGAAATCTCAAACTCGGAGCTCTCCTCTGGTCACAGAGTAACAGGAAGCAGGAAGAACATTAAAAAAAAAAGGAAGCCTGACCAGGCGGTGGCGCAGTGGATAGAGCGTTGGACTGGGATGCTGAGGACCCAGGTTCGAGACCCTGAGGTTGCCAGCTTGAGCGCAGGCTCATCTAGTTTGAGCAAAAGCTCACCAGCTTGGACCCCAGGTCGCTGGCTCGAGCAAGGGGTTACTCAGTCTGCTGAAGGCCCGTGGTCAAGGCACATATGAGAGAGCAATCAATGAACAACTAAGGTGTCACGATGCGCAACGAAAATCTAATGATTAATGCTTCTCATCTCTCCGTTCCTGTCTGTCTGTCCCTATTTATCCCTCTCTCTGACTCTCTCTCTGTCTCTGTAAAAAAAAGAAGAAGAAGAAAAAGAAAAGAAGACTACTCACTGGTGGAGGCTGCTTCCTCATCTCAAAAGTGCGTGTGGCACCGAAACTGAGCGAAGCGATGACGGGGCACCTCCCCAGCGAGGGCTCGTCGTCGCTATGCCAGTCCACACTGTCCTTCTCGTGTCGGTAAAGGTTGCAGAGCAAGGAGTTGAAGGTGTGGCCGGTGTTCTCCTCAATGCGGCTCTTCAGTGTGCGCAGCACAGGGTGCCACTGCACTCAGCGGGCCAGGAAAACGGGCAGAGACACAGGTGGAAAACAGAAACAAAGTGCAAAATCAGTCATATTAGAAAGAGAAGTGGCCCTGGCCGGATGGCTCAGTAGTAGAGCGTCAGCCTGGCGTGCAGAAGTCCCGGGTTCGATTCCCGGCCAGGGCACACAGGAGAAGCGCCCATCTGCTTCTCCACCCCTCCCCCTCTCCTTCCTCTCTGTCTCTCTCTTCCCCTCCCGCAGCCGAGGCTCCACTGGAGCAAAGATGGCCCGGGCGCTGAGGACAGCTCTATGGCCTCTACCCCAGGCGCTAGAATGCCTCTGGTCGCAACAGAACAACGCCCCAGATGGGCAGAGCATCGCCCCCTGGTGGGCATGCCGGGTGGATCCCGGTCGGGCGCATGTGTGAGTCTGTCAGACTGCCTCCCGTTTCCAACTTCAGAAAAATACAAAAAAAAAAAAAGAAAAGAAACAGAAGCAAGAAATAAGCAAACCACTCGGATGCAATAAACAGAAACCAGAAGAGTAGTTTAATTCCGCCCATTATTTCTGTTTTGAAAGAAGCTGACCCCTGCAATTTTATTAAGGTACTAAATTTAGTGTAACAATGTAGTGGGGACCAGGCCTGTCTACCCATCTCATGCTTTCCATGTTAAATATGTGACCCTCAAAAGAAGCAACTGTCACCATCTTTGGGGCTGTCACCATGGTAAGTCACTAAGGTGGTAAGCAGAGCAGTGAGTGTGGTTTACCACCAGCACTGGCGGGTTGTCGGGCAGTTAGCAAACACAGACTAAAGTCAAGGCGTAAAACAACTTCCTTGCTGGGTGGCCTTCTGTTCATTCTATTCCTATTTCATTGTGAATGGCAGAATTGCTTTAAAAAAAAGATATTTAAGGCCCTAGCCGGTTGGCTCAGTGGTAGAGCGTCGGCCTGGTGTGCAGGAGTCCCGGGTTCGATTCCCGGCCAGGGCACACAGGAGAAGCGCCCATCTGCTTCTCCACCCCTCCCCCTCTCCTTCCTCTCTGTCTCTCTCTTCCCCTCCTGCAGCCAAGGCTCCATTGGAGCAAAGCTGGCCCGGGCACTGAGGATGGCTCTGTGGCCTCTGCCTCAGGTGCTAGAATGGCTCTGGTCGCAACAGAGCGACGCCCCAGATGGGCAGAGCATCGCCCCCTGGTTGGCATGCCGGGTGGATCCCGGTCGGGCGCATGTGGGAGTCTGTCTGACTGCCTCCCCGTTTCCAACTTCAGAAAAAAAATTTAAAAAAAAAAAAAGATATTTAATACTTCTAGACTGGGTAGCTTCCTAAAAACATAACCTGATAGGAAAAAATATTCTTCTACAAATGGAATCATGACATGGCCTGGATAAGTGTATGGTCCGTGAACGACAGAAGATTTAAACAGACCCACAGCCCTGCCTCCTGAGCACGTCCTTTATGTGGTTTATACTTCAGAAACCACTGTCTATACTACAGTAAACTAAGGCCTCCACACCTTAGGGTGCACTTTGGAGCTAAAAGCAGCATAACTTGTATTGATTCTTGTTAGAATTGTCTTTTCTCCAAGAAATCTCAAGAGCTTCCTTTAGGAGAGTGGTTCTCAAACTTTACAGTTATCAAAACCTATTGAGGACCCCACAGAACTTCTGTTTGTATGAGTTACAGCTATGATATTTACTATATTAAAAATTAAAACTGGGCCCTGGCCAATTGGCTCAGTGGTAGAGCGTTGGCCTGGCGTGCAGGAGTCCCGGGTTCAATTCCCGGCCAGGGTACACAGGAGAAGCGCCCATCTGCTTCTCCACCCCTCCCTCTCTCCCTCCTCTCTCTCTCTTCCCCTCCCGCAGCCGAGGCTCCATTGAAGCAAAGTTGTCCCAGGCGCTGAGGATGGCTCCATGGCCTCTGCCTCAGGCGCTAGAATGGCTCTGATCGCAATGGAGCAACACCCCAGATGGGCAGAGCATCATTCCCTGGTGGGCATGTTGGGTGGATCCCAGTAGGGCGTATGCAGGAGTCTGACTGCCTCCCCACTTTTAACTTCGAAAAAATACAAAATAATAAAAATAAAAATTTTATTATTGGTTAACCCACTTAAAAAGTTTTGTGATTGGTTAATTTACATAAAAAAGCAATTACATGCCAACAAATTATTATTTTATAAAAAATAACTACATTTTCTAATACAAAAAAATGGATGACAAGAGCAGCACTGCTTTGCTGCTCTTTAATGTCTGGCTTAATTGAAGACAGTTGGCTGTTATACCTGCTTCTGCATTCAATCTCTTACAGCATACTGTTTTTGTTGAACTATGTATAAAAAAGTGCCTTCACAAAGATATGTATAATAGTTAAAAAAGAGAGGAATTAGCCTTTTCAAATAATTACAGGTAGTCTTTGATATTACACCCAAACTCATCAAGTACTGATTCCTTAAAGGTTGGCTGCGATGTGGAGTCGACACTGTATGAACAAACTTTTCACACTGTTATATTTAAATCCACTGGTCATTCTTACATTTTGAACGGATCTTTTAATCCTGTATGATTCTGTAACATCAAGCATTGGTCATCTGGAAAATATTAGTTCACTGAGTTATGCAGATCTGCTAACTGTTGATACATTTCATCATAGAATTTTTTATTTTTATTTTTGTATTTTTCTGAAGTTGGAAACGGGGAGGCAGTCAGACAGACTCCCGCATGCGCCCGACCGGGATCCACCAGCACGCCTATCTGGGGCATCGCTCTGTTGCGACCAGAGCCATTCTAGCGCCTGAGGCAGAGGTCACAGAGCCATCCTCAGCGCCCGGGCCATCTTTGCTCCAGTGGAGCCTTGGCTGCGGGAGGGGAAGAGAGAGAGAGAGAGAGCCTTGGCTGCGGGAGGGGAAGAGAGAGACCATAGCTGCGGGAGGGGTGGAGAAGCAGATAGGCGCTTCTCCTGTGTGCCCTGGCCGGGAGTCGAACCCAGGTCTCCTGCACACCAGGCCGACGCTCTACCACTGAGCCAACTGGCCAGGGCCCATAGAATATTTTTAAAATCACAGACATTAATATTAGCATGGATCTCACCAGAAAAGGCAAAATAATGGGAAGAGGTCAGGCTCAAGGTGGCAGTTATGAGTTTTTCCAAAATTCTAACATTTGCTTGAAAACTCAACCTTTATATTAGTAATAAATCCTGTTCATTGTTTTCCTTGAAGTGACACTTCATTCATTTACAAGAATATGTCTGCCAAACATGCAAGTCTGAATAACCATAGCTGGTTCGGCCAGCTGTTCTTCCGAGGAAAAATGGTCTAGGAAAAAGCCAGTCCAGCTCACAGCTTACACAATCACACATGTTTTTTCTTGACAACCATCATACTTGGCTCAAAGCAGAAATGTTTTAATACGTACTTTCCATTTCCTCAGACTATTAAAGACATGTACTAAAAGACTGGGAGTTAATGAAATTAATGTTTACCGCTTCACTGAGGAATGTTCTTAAAGGAAACTAGCATTTTTTTCTGAACTGGAAGTGCACAAATGTGAGGAATACAATGGTGACTAGTACAGCTGGATGACAATCCCTGGGTCAAACTAAGTTGTATCCACCATTACTTTTTATTCACCATCAGTGCAAATTCAACACAGTGAAAATGTCATCCAGTCTTAGTATTATTATAGAAAGTTTGACCTTGTGGACTTCCAAAAAGGATCCCGTGCCCCCCTCCAGGGTCCACAGATTGTACTTCGAGAACTGATACATTAGCAAACCCTTCAAAGTCCATGTTCTAGTCTGATAGTAAAGGAATGTATCTTCAGCAAAGAAAAGCACAGTGTTATCATTAAGTATATCCCCTGGACACCGGCAGGTAAAATCACATGCAGGAATCATTCAGCTTTGTGTGATAAGGAAACCAGGGTAAAACCAGGAATTCCTAGTTATGAATATTACAGTCTAACCAGAGAATTTAAAAAAATAAATAGCGATATAAACAAACACAACTAGGTCACTAAAACAAATATTATTAAACTAACCTATGTTCAAGAGAATAACTTTCAAAGTGAAATTCCGTAATGTTAGCAAGCTGGATTTCCTATTTATTTTATGGCTTTAAGGTTAACTTCATGGAGGTAAGATCAGATGCTAGAATTATACTCAACAAGAAAAACAAGAAAGTAAAGGAGAAACATAGCTTTTCTGCAATGTGACTGAGAAACTAATTAGCACTTCCCTGACTTGCTTAAGGACTGCGCACTGTGATAACAGCAAGTTTGCATTACGTCTCTAAGTGGCTATATATTTTTTCTTGGTTATTTTTGGTGGTGAAGTATGGAGAAAAGGAGGGAAAAGGGGATAATGAACTCGAGGATTAATTTAGACTCTCCAACCAATATGCTATATACAGATCCCTCAGAACTGAAAGTCTAAATTAAAATTCAGCGTCATCTCACTGTTCAGTGAAGACATTCTATCCTTAAAAGACATCTGAGGGAAAGTCTGAGAAAACAGGAATCACAGAAGTAAAAGGCCCCATTCAGTGGATTCCAAACAGTGTTCTGTAGAGTAGCAGGTCCCGCAGCAGGGCCTCCGGGATTACCACGGGAGAAAGAGAAGGTCAGGCTGGTGCGACTCCCAGCCGGGCGAGGTGCTCTTCTGTTTTCACATAGTGGGTTCATACAAGATTTAATTTAAACAAAGACTGAAAGAAGTTAAATAATTTATGACCGAATCTGCTTGCTCCTGTGCTATGGATATTAAGCCTGAGATAATAATTTTAAAGTTAAACAGACTCTGGCCAGGTGGCTCACTGGCTAGAGCACTGTCCCAGCACGCTGAGGTCACAGGTTAAATCCCAGGTCAGGGTATGTATGAGAAACAACCAGGAAGTGCACAACTAAATGGAACGAGTTAATGCTTCTCTCTCTCTCTCTCTCTCTCTTTCTCTCTCTTTCTCCTACTCTCCTCCCTCTTTCAAATCAATGAAAAAATTAAAAAATAATTAAACAATTATCCCCAACACACACACACACACACACACACACACACATTAATGACTTCCTCTTTAAAAATTTGAGAAAGGGACATATCTTTTGATTTGGTTCAAAACAACAACAAAAAACTAAACAAATGGGACTACATCAAATTAAAAAGTTTTGCAAAGCAAAGGAACCCATCAACAAAACAAAAAGACAACTTACTGAATGGAGAAAAATACTTGCCAATAATATATCTGATAAGATGTTAATATCTAAAATTTATAAAGAGCTCATATAACTCCACACCAAAAAAATCCAATTAAAAAATGGGCAGAAGACCTGAATAGACCTTCTCCAACAAAGACACAGAGATGGTCAATAGACAGAAAAAAAGATGCTCAACATATTATCAAAGAAATGCAGATTAAAACCACAATGAGCCCAGGCTGGACAGCATGGTTGGTTAGAGCACCCAGAAGTGCAGAGGTCACCGGTTCAATCCTGGTCAGGGCACATACAGGGACATGTTCCTGCTCCCTCTCTCCAAAATCAACATTAAATAACCCATACTGAGATATCGCCTCACATCTGTCACAATGGCTGTCATCAGTAAATCCACAATGACAACTGTTTTCTCCAGGATGCGGAGAAAAGGGGACCCTTGTGCACTGTTGATGGAAATGCACTGGTGCAGCCACTGTGGAAGGCAGGACGCAGTTACCTCAAAAACGTAAGAATGGAACTGTCTTATGACCCAGGGATTCCACTTCTGAGAACATATCCAAACAAATCCAAAACACTGATTTGAAAGCATATATATGCCCCTATGTTCACCGCAGCATTGTTTATAAAGCCAAGATCTGGAAGCAGCGCAGTGCCCATCAACAGACAAGTGGGTAATAAAGTGCTGGCGCATATCTATATATAATGGAATATTATTTGGCCATAAACAAGAAGGAAATCTCACCATTTGTGACAGCATGGAGGGACCTAGAGGGTATGTGCTCAGGGAAATAAGTCAGTGAAAGACAGACAAAAACCATATGATTCCACTTTTATGTGGGCTCTAAAGAAAAATATAAACAACAAATAAGATAGAAACAGACTCACAGATACAGAGAATAGACTGCTGGTTGGCAGAGAAAAGAAGGTTTGGGGACTGGATTAAAAGGTGAAGGGAGGCCCTGGCCGGTTGGCTCAGCGGTAGAGCGTTGGCCTGGCGTGCAAGGGACCCGGGTTCGATTCCCGGCCAGGGCACATAGGAAAAGCGCCTATTTGCTTCTCCAACCCCCCCTCCTTCCTCTCTGTCTCTCTCCTCCCCTCCCACAGCCAAGGCTCCATTGGAGCAAAGATGACCCGGGCGCTGGGGATGGCTCCTTGGCCTCTGCCCAAGGCGCTAGAGTGACTCTGGTCGCAGCAGAGCGATGCCCCGGAGGGGCAGAGCATCGCCCCCTGGTGGACAGAGCATCGCCCCCTGGTGGGCGTGCCGGGTGGATCCCGGTGGGGCGCATGCGGGAGTCTGTCTGACTGTCTCTCCCCGTTTCCAGCTTCAGAAATACAAAAAAAAAATACAAAAAAAAAAAAAAAAAAAGGTGAAGGGATTGAGACCTGCAAACTGCAGTCACAAACAGTCCCGGGGACGCAGGGTACAGGAGGGTGTACAGTCAGTAATACTGTAGTAACTACATATGGTACCAGGCAGGTACTTGAAATATTAAAGTATATCTCTGTGATGTATATGATTGTCTAACCGCTATGCTGTACACCTGAAACAAAAGAATAAAACAAAGTAAACTGTAACTGGAAAAGAAAACAAATTTTTAAAAAAAGAAATGTAATATATATATTTTATTTTATTCTCTACATATATTTGCCTAAAATAAACCGAAAAGACTGGAACCAAACTATCAGATAGAATAATCATCCAAAAGTTTAGTGTTCTTCATGCTATATGCAGTTTCTAAACTTTCAATAATAAACACGTATTGCTCACGTTATAGAAAATGGATTGTCATTAAAGGAAATTCTCTTTAAGAGTTGTTACATCCTTCATACATAAAAGGCCACTCTATTCAGCAGCTCTATGTGCCTTATGTTTATTGTAAAAAAGTGTTCCTTAGCCAGAGGCAATTTGCCCCTTGGCAGATGTTTGGTAATGTCTGGAGTAATTTTTGGATGTCATGACCTGGTGAGGGATGCTCTGGATATCTAGTGGGTAGAAGCCAGATTAACTCATGGCTAAACACCCTACAATGCACAGGACAATCCAACCACAAAGAATTATCCATCCCCCAATCAGTAAAACTAGGGTTGAAAATCCTTTTCTAAAAGATTAACTAGAACAAATGAGAAAAAACTTCTTCCCCACAGCCTGTTTAATCCTCAACTTCTCTGCTATGACAAAAGATATATCAATTCTGACAGAAACGTGGCCAGCAGTCTATACTGGATTGGCCGAATTCAATTCGCTTCATGTTTCCAAATCAACCTCAGATTTGAAGGTCTCCACACTTCCCTGGATCACATTCTAAATGCAGACCTAGAAAACAAAGCACAGGGCTACCTCCTAACGTAAGAAAGCCATGTACTCCCCCAGCCGTGGCGATATTTTATCCATGGATACTTCAGTAAAGTGCTAGTTTATGATTATCAATTATTAGAAGCTCTGAAATATGTCATGTCACGTTTCTGTTTATCCTAATGCCGTAAGCAAAACTCCATTTTCTTCAAAGTCTCTTTCCATAAAGTGTAACATCATTTGCCAAAGGCAAGATTCCAGGGACTAAACAGGGAACTATTTCTTGGATCTTAACTTCATCCTTTGGACAAGCTTAATTTATAGACTAGAATCGCTTTGACTACTGTCATGGAAAATTTTAAAAACAAAAACAGAATAACAAGCCAAAGCAATGATAAGTTGAAAGTCTAACAAGTACAGCCATGGAAGAAAGACACAGTCAACCAGAAAAACACCGATTTTCTCCCACAATGGCGAAAGAGCTTGAGAAATGAAGAGACACTCTGACCTCACTGGCCAGTCGGAGGGACCCTGGCCCCAGCGTAAATGAGCACCAGGGTGTACACAGCAGGTCTACCGCGGAGAAGCTGGGGGAGGGGAGCTAGCAGAAGAATCGGCTCACTTTCCTGAGGTCCTGGGGTCTGAGTCGTCTACTTTAGTTCCCGTTTTTTCTCATGGTGAGCACAAAGACTCAGTCTGAACCCAGAGGATTTTCTGAACTGGGGCCCATCATGCAGCTCTGCCAGGTGTTTTATTGTTATTTTAAAGTTCCCTACATTTATGGTATATAGTCTACACAACCATATAATACAACAACAATGTTCCAACATACGTGAGGGTTTGGTTCCATAGTGACTCTGGAGTAAGTGTAAGGAAGTTCTCCATACCATGCTGTGAGTCTTGGTTGCTGGTAAGTTACATCTAAGAAAGAAAATACAGGGCCTTTGAAATGGTTCAATGCCACGTGAGGTGTACTGAGTGCCAGCCACCACGCCTCGCAGCGTGCAAACACTGTGAGAAACACGAAGGCAGAGCAGGGACGGGCCTTGAGCCAAGGCTCCACCTGCACAGAGGACACGGGATTTCAAGAGAATGCGTAAGAGCTGAAAGGAAGAAGACGAGAAGGTATGTGTCGGCAGAAACTGTGAGCAAAGGCTCTGAGGTGAGTGCTGTTGTACTTGGTCAGTTTCGACACAAGCCAGAGGAGTCATGCTGTAGAATAACGGTCCAGGCAGGGAGGGTCTAAGAGCAGGATACAGAGTCTGAGCCCGGCCGGTAGGTGTCTGTGACACCAGCATCCACACAAGGATCAAGACAGACCGCTGACCCGTGTGCCACCATATAAACCGCTTTGATTCAGAATGAAGAAAAAACGGCTCTGACCAACCACAGCATGTAGCTGGTTCTAGTCACGTTTTCACGTCCAGTTTAGTTAGCGAGGGACTTATCCACAAATCTGCTATTTCCCCCACTCTGGTATCACCCACTACATTCACTGAAGGCCTGCTATGTACCAGGAGATGTTAGGTACTTATCATGCAGTCTCAATTAATTATCACAATAACCTTATGGGGTAGGTATTATCATTACCTCCATTTTACGAATTCAAAAACCAAGTACTAGAAAAATACAGTAATTTGCTTAAAGTTAACAATTACTTTTGAATAAAAGTCAGCAATCAAAGCAAAGCCTATCCCCTAAAGACCTGCTATAGAAACTTCTGAGAGTTAGGAGAAAAAACTGGCTCTTATTCTGTTGTCTGAGTCACAGATGAAGCCAGTATACTTTGCCTCTTTCTTTACAGAAAACTGAAATTCACTCCAAGTTCCAGAAAGGAACGGTACGCTAGAGCACAGGCGCCCCCCAGTGGCCACCTCTGGTATAGCAGGCACCGCTGCTGCGGATGGCAGGGGAGCAGGTTCCCAGTCCAGTCCTCTTTACAAGCTCAGGGGAGGACAGATGCTGAGGCCACAGCAGACTGCACTCTTCCCATGAAACCAAAAGAGGCTAAAGAGCCAGTAAGAGGGACTGAGGAAAAACATATGCCAAGTAGAACCAGAAATAAAAGAGAGGCCTGGACTTTTCTGTGAAGAAAGGAAAACTGGCACCGTTTGAAGTAACAAAGGCAGTGGACACGCAGGGCGGTCGTCAGCCACAGCCCAGCCCGCCCGGACTTCCTCGGGCTCCCTAAACTCCCAGCCCCTTCCCATGCCGTGCTCCCTGAGTATCACCTGCCCTTTCTTCTGTCCCCTCTGACTGCCTCATCTCTGGCCACCCTCGGGGTCTAGGCGAGGTTCTGAGCTCTGCTGACGACAGGCTGCGGTGGAGGCAATGGGAGAGAGAGCACTCCACAAGGGGAGGCCGGGCAGCGGCCAGCGCAGTCTCGCGACGGCTCACCTTCTCTGACGCCTGTCCTCTGCTTCCAGGGAACATCCTGACGGAGCCGTTCCAGCACCCAGTCGGCCTCCTTTACGTCAACGAAGCCAGGATACAAGCGCACCCTTGAAGCAGAAAGAACTGTTATTAACTAAAGGACACTAAAGACAGGCTATGGACTGTTAGCAGTCACTTCATCTAGGTCAGGGGTCGGGAACCTTTTTGGCTGAGAGAGCCATGAAAGCCACATATTTTAAGATGTAATTCCGTAAGAGCCATACAATGTCCCGTGTACATTACGCATTATCCAATAAAAATTTGGTGTTGTCCCGGAGGACAGATGTGATTGGCTCCAGCCACCCGCAACCATGAATATGAGCAGTAGGAAATGAATGGATTGTAATACATGAGAATGTTTTATATATATATATTTTTGTATTTTTCTGAAGCTGGAAACGGGGACAGTCAGACAGACTCCCGCATGCGCCCGACCGGGATCCACCCGGCACGCCCACCAGAGGCAGACGCTCTGCCCACCAGGGGGCGATGCTCTGCCCCTCCAGGGCATCGCTCTGCCGCGACCAGAGCCACTCTAGCGCCTGGGCCATCTTTGCTCCAATGGAGCCTCGGCTGCGGGAGGGGAAGAGAGAGACAGAGAGGAAGGGGGGGGGGGGTGGAGAAGCAAATGGGCGCTTCTCCTATGTGCCCTGGCCGGGAATCGAACCCGGGTCCCCTGCACACCAGGCCGATGCTCTACCGCTGAGCCAACCAGCCAGGGCTGTTTTATATTTTTAACAGTATTTTTTTTTTATTAAAGATTTGTCTGCGAGCCAGAGGCAGCCATCAAAAGAGCCACATCTGGCTCGCGAGCCATAGGTTCCCGACCCCTGGTCTAGGTGCTGCCTCCCTTCTTACTACACCTCCCCAGCAAGCAAGGCCTGAAACCACCCATGTCACCTCATTTGGATGCAGAACAGACCCTTTTGTTAGGACAGCAGCACGACGGACAAAGGCATGCACAAGGCCCACAGACATGGCTCAAGTATCGCTCTAGCACCGCTTAGCTGTGAACCTTGGGCAGGAACTTAACCCCTGAACCTTGGGTTTTGTTATCTGTAACATGCGGTTAATATCCACCTCATAGGGTCACTGTGAAAAGTAATTGGAAGCCTGCAATTAGTAGTCTTCTGAGACTATGCCAATTGTAGGGGAAATGATCATTTGTGATTGTATTCATATTACAATATCCAAATGATGGTTCTGCCCCTCATTTATACATACTTATTTGAACAGGGCAAGTCAGTTCAAAATCATTTTGGAGAGACTTCTTAAGAAATGCTCTGAAAGACCTTGGACCACTCTCTTGAACTTTACTCTTTGAAGATGCATATGATATTCTGAAAGAGCCAAAGCTCACCTTAAGCCATACCTGGCTAACAACGAGATGTGACCAAAATAATGCAACTGGCTTTCTTGTGTGACTGTTAAACTTGCTTTAAAAGAGAGGTTCCCGTCGGCCTAGCGTGCGGAGGACCCGGGTTCGATTCCCGGCCAGGGCACACAGGAGAAGTGCCCATTTGCTTCTCCACCCCTCCGCCGCGCTTTCCTCTCTGTCTCTCTCTTCCCCTCCCACAGCCAAGGCTCCATTGGAGCAAAGATGGCCCGGGCGCTGGGGATGGCTCTGTGGCCTCTGCCCCAGGCGCTAGAGTGGCTCTGGTCGCAACATGGCAACGCCCAGGATGGGCAGAGCATCGCCCCCTGGTGGGCAGAGCTTCGCCCCTGGTGGGTGTGCCGGGTGGATCCCGGTCGGGCGCATGCGGGAGTCTGTCTGACTGTCTCTCCCTGTTTCCAGCTTCAGAAAAATGAAAAGAAAAAAAAAAAAGAGAGGTTCCAAAAAGGGTTACAATGATGACAGTGCCACTGGACTAATTATAGAAATTTCTAAGCAATGCATTTAGATAGGTAAGCTCTGATACATTTGTTTTAAATGCCTCATATTTCATGGTGACAATTAGTATATTCATGCATTAAGGTGATGTTTTCCAAATGTTTTTGAAACAATGACTAATGTCACTTACCTAGATATGCCTGTGGGTGACAGGCTGATTTCATATATACCCTCTTTGCTAAAGAAACAAAGAATATAGACCTGTTAGTATCACACAGAACAATACACTCTCCCCAGTGGAAGGGCCACCCTCTGGCATTCCCGAAGCCCTGGCTCGTCACAGTCATTTAATGAGGGCGCACTATGGGACAGGCACAGCCCACCTGTTCTCTCCCACCGAGAAGGGGCCGGCTGGCAGCACATCACTAATGGCACTGAGAACAGGGTCCTGGCAGGAGCGGCCCAGACACGAAGACAGTAATAAATAAATTCCGACCTACCCCCTTCCACCTCACTCATAATTTAGGCTGACGTAGTCCAAGGATTTATCACGCAAGGGGTGCCAATGAGGGACACATTTAACAGAGAGCAAGGGCTCTGAGCATCTGCTGCTTTCAGATACATGTCTACTGAGGTTGCTGCTCTCACTGGAGCCCTTCAAAGGCTCCCCACCAACTTTCTTTCCAGCACTGCCTTCGAGGTCCGGTGATCTAGCTGCACCTCCTGACAGCTCCACCAACTCATCATCCTCCAGCAACAATTACTGCATGCAGTCTCCTGAATACACCATGTTTCTAATCCTGTGCTCTTCTGCACGCTGCCAATGCCTCCGTGCCATCCAGCGCCCCAAACCAGCCCACCCCAGCTTTGGTCCAGTGGAAAGTTCTAATTCTTCCTTCAAAATCTCAGCTCAGCATCACCTTCCTGACCTTCAATCCACCCAAATGCTAACATCTCATCCTCTGTGCTACCACAAGACCTTACATACAAATCTACTGTTTCAGCATATACAGGATTCCAATTTACCGGATGACACGTCTCTTTCGTTTACTAGACTGTGGGCTACTGAGGAACAAGAAATAAGTTATCATTCTGTTTCCCAGTGCTAGCACACATAGTAGTCGAGCAATAAAAGCTAGCTGAATTTAATCAAATGCACAAACGCACAAAACTGCTGCAGATGTGCAGGGCGGCGAGATCCGTGTAAGAGAAGCGACCCTGACTGGATAGGCGCCTCTACCAAGGTAACTGTTGGATCCTCTCGGACAGAGATCAGTCATAGAGGATAATAGAAAGCAACAGTTTTCACACCACCTTCTGCTGTGTGAGTTAGTAGTTCACGATCTCTGAACTGGCTCTTAGGTAGACGTGCAAGCCCTAAACCAAATTTAGGCAGAACTACTGCCATATACAGTATTTATCACATTTCTGAATGAACTGCAGATAAGGTTTCCCAGAGTGTGAACACAATGTTACAATGTGATATATTTGGGCCCTACTCAGAAGCAGGCTTACTTCACATGTGAGCCACATTTCTAGTTATTAAAAAAAATAGCATAGCTAACTTTAGATAATCAAAACTAACAAACCCTAAGGTCAAGTAGCAATGAGCTCCGTCATTTTGCTCCTGACTTGCAAACTCATTACTGTCCATTTTTTCAGCCTGAATGTCCCATCTGTACCTTGTAACAGGTTTCACAGTTTTGTTTATTCTTTTTATCACCAACGAAGGCAATGTCACATTGGCATTTTAAAACAATCAAATAATGTTAGAGCCACTAGATTGGGCTTTAAGTGATTAAGTAGTCCAAACCCATAATGTTATAGACAAGGAAACTAAAGTTTAGAAAGAAGGCAATAACTTACTTAGGCACTGGTTACATAGCTAACTAGTGATACAGCCACAACAACATACCCTTTCTGAAAGTATGATGATATTTGGGTTAATTTCAAATATTTCTAGATATACAAGTCAACCTTTAACAACCAAACAGCTTAACACACTGCTCACGAGCAATCAGATAAGCATGCTGCTAAGCTGCTAAAATAAAAAGATGCCTCCTACTGACAATTTATGTGCATCAAACAAACTGAAAACGAGGAAAAGAGGCGTCAATGCATGCCTCAACAGATTTTGAAAAGAACATTTTAGACACAGTTTAATATAATGGAATGGAATGTTTACTATCATTTACTTGCTCTGGCACAGTTCTGTGGTTTTTCAGAAGTGGATCGTGAGGTCATCTATATTTCTAGCAGCTTTCACAGGCATTGTTAGTAAAATGGTAACTAAAGGCTTTTCAAGGAGCCATGTTTCAATGACTTGGGAAGAATGCCCCTCAGTCTTAACCTAGATGACACTTTAGCTTACTGTCTACAGATATATTAGTGAAACAGGGTCAGGAAATCTACACCAGTCAGTAGTTTAACATAAAGATATCCTGTTGCATTTTCCACATGATCAGTAAATTCAGAAAGGCTTCTCAAAAGACCAACTTTAAAGACATCTGAGATAGGAATATCCCAGCCTAAGACACTAATTGAGTGCTATCTCTTCCAGACGGAAAAAAACAGTGAAGGAAAGATCCCGGGCTCCCCACTGCAGCGAGGGCAGCGGCTCCAGGAAGGCAGCTGGACCCCGGGCTCCCCACTGCAGCGAGGGCAGCGGCTCCAGGAAGGCAGCTGGACCCCGGGCTCCCCACTGCAGCGAGGGCAGCGGCTCCAGGAAGGCAGCTGGACCCCGGGCTCCCCACTGCAGCGAGGGCAGCGGCTCCAGGACGCAGCAGGTGCTTACTCGATCACTCGCGGCTCCGGGGCTCTGCGCACCACCTGCAAGGAAACAGGAGGTCTTACTCTGGAACGGTTCCTCATCCTCAGGGAGGCTGACCTGCAGACTGCCATATCCTCTCATTTCTGGCCAAAATAAATCAGGTTTAAAACCATCCTTTTTTTTACTCCAAGCTTGTCCTATCCGACCAGAAACCCCTATTTCTATATACTATTTGTGAACCTACCTTACCATTACCAGTGAGGGTTATAAGATGATGCAATTGGAACTAATCCATTTTTCTGACAGCCAGCAGCTCTGGAAAAACCTTTCCAGGTTTTTAAAAGAAGGTATTATGTGAAGTAAGGGGTTTGAATCATTATTCATAAAATCATTACTATAGTACAGCGGTTTTCAAACGATGTGCCACAAGAATTTTTAAAACATGCAATGCCTCACTATTTAGTCGGGGCACTGACCTCTTTTTCCCGAAACTGTTAAATAGAAACAATGCTCTGTGAACCATAAATATAGAGGTCATATCAGAGAGCTGCACCTTATTGGTCATGTCTGCTTGGTTCTTGGCACCAGAAATCCTGATATACAAGTTCAGGCACCTAATTCTTTAAAAAGTCACTTTGGAATAAAAAGGGTAGGTACTTTTTTTCCTTTTTTTTGGTGAATTATTCGAAATTATACCTATTTTTTTGTCAGAGAGGAAAAACTATATTTTTTGGTGTGGCACAGGATTTTAATAATTAGTGTATGTGTGCCATGAGATGAAAAGAGGTTAATAACTGCTGCTATAATGAGATGCCTGATCCTTTGCTTTTTTTTTTTTTTTTACATATTATTAACAGTGAGTCTTCTCTGTTTCTTACCTTTTTCTCCACAGAAAAGAAAGTGAAAATACAAGCATTGTAGTCGCTAAAATTTTAATCCAATCCCCGAGACCTTTGCTACTCTAGCACTTAATTAAGACAGCCTGGCATTAGGGCTGTCAGAGCTCAGAGAACCAATGAAAGCTCTAGTCACGCTATAACCTCTAACTTCTGAACATGGTATAACCTCTGCACCAAAAAACTGGGAATTACATATGCTCGCAACGTGGTGGCAGAACACAAAGAATTTCAGACACACTAAGATACTGACGCTCTACACTTCATCATTATTATAGTCCTTTAACTCTCCTTTTATTAGTGAATTTATTCAGCCACCATTTGAGTGTCTACCAGGTGAATATAACTTTTATAAACAAATCTGTGTTACTGTTGAAGGAGAAACAAGAATTACCTGCTCGGGTTCTTTGAATACAAACTGTCTGTCTGACAGAGGCTGCTCCTTGTTTGTCCAGGTCTGACCGGGCCTCTGCTGGAGATGGCTCTTAGCAGTGGCAGCTGAAGCAAAAGAGACCAGGCTCAAACCTGGGGAAGTCTGCTCTCATACCTTCTACTGAGAAAAGACTAATAAAATTCACTTAGAGGGCCCTGGCCGGTTGGCTCAGAGGGAGAGTGTCGGCTCGGTGTGTGGAAGTCCTGGGATCGATTCCCGGTCAGGGCACACAGAAGTGACCTTCTGCTTCTCCATCCCTCCCCTTCCCCTTTCTCTCTCTCTCTGTCTCCCCCTCCCGCAGCCATGGCTTCCAATGAATGGCTCAAGTAAGTTGGCCCCAGGTGCTGAGGATAGCTCCATGGCCTCACCTCAGGTGCTAAAACAGCTCAGCTGCCAAGCAACAGAGCAGCAGCAACCCCAGATGGGCAAAGCATCGCCCCCTAGTGGGCTTTCCAGGTGGATCTCTGTTGGGGCGCATGTGGTAGTCTGTCTCACTGCCTCCCCGCCTCTCACTTAATAAAATAAAATCCACTTAGAGATGACCTCTGAGATATCTATAAATTAATTAGTAAAGTCTATTGAAGACCTCAACATACACACTGAAAGATTTGAGTGTAGAGGGATGAGGAACACTAAGATCAAACCTCAGCTTACCGTCAACAATTCAGAAAAAATACCAGCCCCATTAAATAACTCTTTAACACTGAAATGGGAGTCTATTATAAACCAAAGGGACATAAGTCAAAGATGATGAGAGCTGTCCACACCCACATGCACAGGATCCCTGTAGGTGTCGGCCTGGCTGCCTAACGGCCTGGCTCCTCCCAGAGCCAGCCCAGGCTCCCTGCACTCGGGCCCGCTGTCTTTTGTCGTCCATATTGACCAAAAAGGCTTCTGCTCTTAGCTTTCAGATTTCATTCCTGGTATGAACCACACAATGGTTACCTGTTTAGAAATAAAAATAAAGATGCTTTTAGTTGGGGCTGTGAAAACTTGTACTACTAAAGGGTAATTATAATCCTTTCAGGTGTAAGAGATTGCTCAACAGCAATCAGAGCTTCAATATAAAATCCAGTTGTCCTCACACCACAATCAAGGAGCCTGCTAAATCCTCGGGGCTGCTACCTTTAAGGTTTACCTTTTGCAATATTATTATAGTACAGTATTTTCACTTCAGTCCAAGAAAGTGCATATTAAGAAATTCTAAAACCAGGATAATAAACCTCATTACTCTTATTAGTCCCCAAGAGCAGAACATAAAAAAAAAAAAAAACCCTACACCTAATACCCCATATATATGGAAATTGAGAAATAGGCTAAGTTTCCAAGAACATTTCCATATCCTCTTATCACTGGTTCCATCAAACTTCCCTGGAAGCTTGTTAAAAACATCCAGGGTCTGTCTCAGAAGATCTGATAAAGGTTGGACACAGATGTAGTAAGCATTGTAGGAGATGGTGATAAGCAGGTTATGTTTAAGGGCCACACAGTTAAGTGACTCAACCTAAATCATTCAAGAAATCATTAGTATATATATTAACATTCAAAATTTATTGTTATAGTCTTCAGATAGTTGAAAAATCCACCTCAGCAATGTAATTTAATTTGACACTATGACCAAAAAAAATTTAGTTCAGTAATGTAATTTAATTTGACACTTTTACCAACAAAATTTTAGTTCACAGCAAATCCAGGAGCGTGAAGAGCAACAAAACAACAAAACAAAAACCACGGAGATTTAAGTCATGTGTTTTAAAACCACGATCCATTTCTTTATGGGTCTATCTAAGAAAGTTTCTCATCTCAGGTTCTCAATGGTAACAAGCTCATTTTATAGGTCGTTTAGCCTACCAATTACCAGGCCCCCACCCACACACCTTCTGATTCAGTAGAGCTGGGCTGGGCCCAGAAATCTATGTTTAACAAATTCGCTAGAAATAAGCATGTAGTTCTCATTTAATAAGTAGGGGGATGACACAGGCTGCTGTCGGCACCAAAAGAGTTAATGGCAGAATCAAATACCAACTCTCCAGTCTCACAAAACGGGTAGGAAGCAAGCCCTCGTTCGGTATTTTCTCTCAATTGAGGCCTTAAAAAGTTAACACGACAATTAGCTATATTGTTCTTGTTCTGTTCACGGGGCAGCGATATGTTACTATGTGTCAGGGAACAGCTGTTGAAAATAGATTCCAGAGCCCCGCCCCAGACCCACCGAGTCCGTGGAGGTCCAGGGACGGTTAACTGACCCCTCCCTGCACCCCGGGGTTCTTCACTCAGATAAAGACTGAGAACCCCGCAGCAGGGAGATCAGCTCTGAATCCGGACCTGTCACTGCCCAGCTGCGTGACTTACGGCAAATGACTTCACCTTTGGGGGCCTCGGTTTCCTCCTCTGTAAACAGGAAACACTATCTTTCACGTCTGAATTTCAGATTACGCGACCCTCACACGTGAAAGAGCCTGGTCCTCAACGAGGGTTAGCAACTTTCCCTATTTTAGACCCTTCTCTTCCAGGAGGCTAGGGATAAGGTCCCGAAGGTCGCCTGCGAAGCGACCTCAGGGGCGTTCCCCACAGCACTAGCCCTAAGCACCCAGCCGCACCTGCCCACAGAGCCGGACGCGCAGGTTCAAAGGCCAGCGGCTCTGGAAAGCAACCCTCAGCCTGGACCCGCCTCGCCGCCCGCGCTCGGGGGAAGTTCAAGAGTGCAGCACCGACTCCAGCAACTCCCAATCATACGCTGCAGCTCCGGCACTTCCTCTGACGTCACGCGCCACCCCCGCTGTTGCTTCCGGTGCCATCTCCTGCAATCCGGGCAGCTCTGCGGTCCCGGCTCTTGGAGGGGCCGAGTCGCTGAAGGTGCCGAGGAAAGAGCCGGGGTTGGAGGGGAGCACTGGGTTGGAGGGTTAGGTGGACGAGGACCCGGAACAAGGCGAGGGTGGGAATGAAGACACGCTTCCTAACCTAGGTCCCTCTGGGTATCACCTCTCCCCCGCCAACTGGAGACGGCCAAGCATCTTTTCCCGCCCAGCTAGTGGAAGGGCGAGGGAGTCCAGGAACCAGGTGCTAAGCAAAAGGATTTGAATTTTATTCTGAAAGCCATGGAGAATCTAAGATGCACCTCCTCTCTGTTCCCATTGCAGGCTGTGCTTACCTCAAAAAGTGGCCTTTACAACAGGACGTGGGACCACGGCTTGTTGTTCAGGGCTCTCCAGTGCTAAGCAAATTTCACTGGAGTGAACAGACCTAAGTGTCAGACGCCACCATTTACTATGTGTATAACCTAGAACAAGCATTCCCTCTCTATATAAAATGGGCAAAACTCCTGTTGGGAGGATTAAATGAGATAGTGCATTGAAATAATTGAGCTTGATGCCTGGTGCACAATAGAAACTCAAATGTTAAAAATGTCTTCACCTCATCTGAATTCTTGAGAAACATGTTTTCTGTGGTCATGTTAAACCATGTATTTTATAGTGCGAAAGTAGCAAAAGTAGCACTGACTTAACTATTTTGTGCAAGTTATTCTCAAAGATCTATCAAAGCATAGTCACTAAAAGTCTTTAAAATAAGCCTCATATACTGCTTACCTGCAGGAAGCTCTGTACCCCATCAACGTACCTATATTGTTACTACCATCAAACCTACTTTTCACAGTATCCATTATTTTTTGTTATACCGTGTGACATTGAAAGAAAAATGATTTATCCTAGAACTGAAAGGAGAGAAAAGCAGTAAGGCCAGACTACAATTTTTATACCCACCCCCACCCCTGCCCAGTCCCATCAACTAGTAATTTGCCAGCATCGGCTTCAGGCTCAGGAACCTTGGCTGTATCTTTCAAAGAATGTAACTTCTTTCTCTTTCAAGGGTTATTGTTTTGGAACAGGAACAAAGAGGTCTGGATTGAGGGATCCCTAGAAGTAGTGTTCTCCAAGTAGAACACTTCTCAAAAATCAATACACAGCCTGCTTGCTTCCAAAATAACTGCATCTTTAACAGAATCACCTGGGTTTTTTTTACCAAGTGCCCAAGATGATTCTGATACACAGAATGTTCGAAAACCTTTAGGACACATGTAAGGTGATAAATTGTTCTAGTTTGGGATGGAGGGACAGGACTTTATAAGTGCTAAGACTAGGACAATCCTGGGCAAATTGTTGATCATCCTAGATACATGTGAATATATAGTAATAGAAAGACTGTCTTGATGCATCTTGGCAACCTAGGTTTCCTCATTCCTATTTGCAGGATTTGTTTTTATTTAGGGGTTGTGGTGGAGACTGTGGAGAGGGAATGAAGGTGAGGTGCATTGCAAACTATTACTCACAGGTTCTCAGCTCCAGACCCGTCCTACACTGCCCTGCTCGCAATACTAGAACATTTCTCCTTCCCTATTTGGCCTAGTATATCATCAGTAGAGGCTGCTGGAGGGACATTAGAGGAGGAAAGGGCTCTCCTTACTGATTCCAGCGTGTGACTCTCAGTGGGCTCTTCAATGCATGATGGCTAGTCCTGTTTGGCAACAATATGGGCTGAATTGCAATGGTATCTGAATTAACAGCCCTATTAAGTTTCTCTTGTGAAATTAAGGCATTATTTTGGAAGGAATGGGATCCCAAAACTTGAGACATCTGCGTGGGCCCAGATAAAAGTGACAATTGTTAATACCCAGGTCACCCTGAGCCTCCCTTGGCAGTGGAAGTAGCTTGCCTTCCTTTGTCTAGAAGACTAGTTGTCCTTTGCTTGAAAACCCTGTGACACCCTCACCTGGAGCAGATGACTTGAAAGATACAACATAGGTCTGTACTTTCTGACAGGTGAGTGGGCTTCCAGATTTGTGCCTTCCTTTGTGTTCTGCCTCAGCCTACAGGTAGACCAACCTAGAGGAACCTTTAAGTGGCTGCTTCCTCTATTTACTGTTTCTGTATATTTAGACTTTCCCTTTCCCCTGCAGGTAATTCCCTATTATGGTCAATAATTCTTTATTTTATTCCTGTTCAAATTACTATATAGTGTCTATTTGAGTGCTGACATTATAGCATGATTATGATATCAGGGATTGGGAGCAATGGCTAGCAAGCGACTGGCCCCAGGTTTGGCCTTGAACTGTAAATAATTGTTTTTCTTCTGATTTGGACCACTTGCTCTAGTGCTACTCCCTTGTTTCTTTACCTGAGACAGCCCTCCTAAAGTCCTGGGAGGTTTTGCTTATTCAGTTGCCTTGCATTTCCTCTGAAACCAGCATTTCTCATAACGTGGTTGGAAGGCCAACTTCTGAGTCACTAAGGGAATACTTTTAAAAGCTGAAGATCCCAGGCCCCCTATCAAGAGTCTGTGTTAGCAGGTCTTGGGCAGTGCCTGGTTTCGTTTTGCAAGAACTTTCAAGAGTTCTCTCTGCCTTTTCCAGTTGCCTGTTTCCTAGGTGATTACTTTTCCACTCATCAGTTACCCTGAGGGTGGCAACACTGATCAATATTTTAAGTGTTGGTAGCTCTTAGAAATGATTCTGGGTGAGTCACACATTGCAGCCTATTTTCAGTTGCCAATTTTCACACCAGACTTGCCCAACATTCCCTGTTTCAACCATGTGCCACCTGCTGCTAAATTCCTGAGAAAACTCAGTCCAAGGAAAATAATGGCATGTCATGCTAATAGCTCTCAGTGAAGGTGTTGCAGAGAGAAATTCCCAGTCTATCTCTCACTGTCCAAGACTTAGCAGTTCACAGCTTGAGGACGGAGGGAGGGACAGGAACCTGCCAATTCTTCAGTGTGTATGTGTGGAGGCTTTCAAATCTTGGCCAACTTTAAATAACGCTGAAGGAGGGAGAATGGTTCCCCAGACTCCAGACAGGAACTCCTCCTGTTCAGTGCCCAGCACGGTTGCAGATGCTGCCAGAGATAAAATCTTCCAGGAACTACAGTGTAAACTATGTGAGGTGTAATTAAAGAACAGTATAGTTGGATGTGAAATTGTGGCCAGTAGACAAAAATCTGGGACAGGATAGATCACTAGAGGTGATAGTCATCAATGAAGGCTTTATGGCGAAAAGGGAATTATGTCAAGTTTCTAAAGTATAGCGTTCAGAAAGCCAAAAATTATTCTGATAGTTACCCCTAAAAAGAGCAGGCAACATTTACACATTTCTTATTTCTAAATGATAGCAAATAAAAGTACTTTTTAACATTTATTGAGAGTGTCTTGCATGCCAAGTGCTGTCCTAATTACATACTGACCTAATTTTCAGAACCACCTCATGATGGAGGTAGTATAAATATTAGTCCCACTTACAAAGGAGTAAACTGAACCATATGCTACAGGATGTCACCATCTCACTGCAAATACATGGCAGAATGAAAGCCAGATTAGGAGAAACAGAGGACTATCACTGGAATGATATATGGAGTGTTCTCCCGGGACCTCAGAGCTGGTTTTCTTCAATGACTTCAAAAGTGAAGGGTTGGTGGAAATATATTAGGGAATGTAAGAATTCTGTGTACTTTCTGCTCAATTTTCCTGTAAACCTAAAATGAAAATTAAATATACAGCCTACCATTTCTTTTATTTTTTAATTTTTTTTATTCATTTTTTTTTTAGAGATGAGAGAGACAGAGAGGGAGAGAGAGACAGAGAGAGAGAAGGGGGGAGGAGCTGGAAGCATCAACTCCCATATGTGCCTTGACCAGGCAAGCCCAGGGTTTCGAACCGGCGACCTCAGCATTTCCAGGTTGACGCTTTATCCACTGCGCCACCACAGGTCAGGCCCTACCATTTCTTTTAAAAAAATGACAATTAATAGAAAATATCCAAACTGAAGCACACACAGAGAAAAAAGATGGAGAACTCACTGGAGGCTTCTGGCCATATGGCTGAATAATACAACTGAATTCTGGCTGAATTAGAACAAATACAGAGTAGCCACCATGTCCCTCTCTATGAATGCCAGTCTGAAGTTGTGTGCATGGCTTCTCTGTTCTCTGCAGAAATGTCAAAATTCCCCTTTATTGTTCAATCACATACCTATTAGCTTACACCATACTGAGTCTCTACCTAGAAGAAATGTAAAACAAGTAATTACCCAAACTCATGCAAAATTAATCTGAACTACTCTATACAACTTAATACAAGGCTGAAGTCACAAAAAATAAGTGAAATCTCCAAGGGCAAGAAAACAAATCAAACCGGGGGGAGGGGGGAGTATGGAGTATAAGAAACTAAAATCAGAGCTAGAAGAACTTGCAGTAAGAAAATAAGAAACCAGTGGTTGCCCCTTGAGGAAAACACCAGAACCAGCATTAGCAGAAAAGTAACTCTTAGAATCATTACAAGGTGAGAACTAAGCCTGAGACTCCTGCATTGAGTCAGGTACCTCCAGCAAAGTGACGGTAGTGCCAGGCTGCTAGCATTCCCAGACTCCCCACAGACAAGAAGCAAAAAATTGATTTCTGAAGAACATGCCAATTTGCCCTCAGGATTCTTCTCTGTATTGAAATCAACCAAGTAGGGCTAACCAGGTGGTGGCACAGTGAATAGTGTCAGACTGGGATGCTGAAGTCCCAGGTTCAAAACCCTGAGGTTGCCAGCTTGAGTGCAGGGCACACAGGAGAAGCACCCATCTGCTT
Source organism: Saccopteryx bilineata (assembly GCF_036850765.1). Taxonomy (NCBI): domain Eukaryota; kingdom Metazoa; phylum Chordata; class Mammalia; order Chiroptera; family Emballonuridae; genus Saccopteryx; species Saccopteryx bilineata. The sequence continues at coordinate 387,071,590 of NC_089490.1, read as the reverse complement.
GTCCACCCTTCCTCCTCTCCTTTCTCTCTCTCTCTCTCTCTTCCCCTCCTGCAGCCAAGGCTCCATTGGAGGAAAGCTGGCCCAGGCACTGAGGATGGCTCCATGGCCTCTACCTCAAGTGCTAGAATGGCTCTGGTTGCAGTGGAGCAATAGCACAGATGGGCCAAGCATTGCCCCCTGGTGGGCATGCCAGGTGAATCCCTGTCAGGAGCATGTGGGAGTCTGTCTGCTGCCCCCCACTTCTCATTTTGAAAAAATACCCAAAATAATGCAGGCTCATCTGGCTTGAGTGCAAGCTCACCAGCTTGAGCATGGGGTTGTTAGCTTGAGTGTGGGATCATAGACGTGACCCATGGCCACTGGCTTGAGCCCAAAAGTCACTGGCTCAACTGGAGTTCCCCGGTCAAAGCATGGATGAGAAAGCAATCAATGAACTAAGGTGCCATGACTATGAGTTTATACTTCTCATCTCTCTCCCTTTCTGTCTGTCTCTCTCAGAAACAAACAAAAAAAAAACCAAAAAAAAAAAAAAAAAAAAAAACCAACCAAATAAGATTTCAAAATAAGAATACCAAACATAGAAGGAAACAAACCACTTTGAATGATAGGAAAAACACAAACAATAGAGTTAGACTGCTAAGAATTTCAGGTGTAAGAATCACCAGATATGGAATATAAAATGTCAATGTGTGAAATAACTTTCATAAGATTTTAAAACTGAGTCTGAATAATGAGCATTACAAAACTATCAGGAATGACCAGGCAGATTTAAACAAGAACCAACTAGAATTTTTAAAAATGAAAAACAAAAATAGCAGTGACCAGCTTTAACAACGGAGAAAATATGATATATGAAGAATTATGGAACTGGAATATAAATGCAAACAAATTATGTAGTATGCAGGTCACGAGACAAGAAAGATCGAAAATGTGAGGAAGGTTATGAAAGAGAATCAAATATGACATTTATAACTAGAGACTTGAAGACAATGAGAATTTTGCAGAAAAGACCCAAGACATGAATTATGAGATAAAGCATAATATAAACAAAGTACGATACATTTTTTAAAATTCCACACTTAAATGTCATAATACTGAGGAATGCCAAGCCAAAGATACTGTAAATGTGGCCAGAGATAGAACACCTAGGAAAGAGTGCCATACTGACACTGACCACCAACAACGGAAGCCAGTCAGTGGAATGGTGAGGTATTTCATTAACCCAGAGATGCCATCAAGCCCTGGCTGGTTAGCTCAGCCGGTTAGATTGTCATCCAGATACACCAAAGTTGCGAGTTTGATCCTGTCAGGGCACACATGGGAAGCGACCAATGTATGTACAACTAAGTGGAACAACAAATGAATGCCTGTCTGTCTCTCCCTTCCTCTCTCTGTCTCTCTAAATCACACTTTTACTCATTCAATATAGCACCACCAACAACAAAATGGTTTCTATTAAACTATGACATGTACAAGATCTGAGATGCAAGAGAGGTGTGCAAACAAATTGATAAACATGTAATATACTGCTATAAAATAAATGAGGTTTGTATAAAATAACAAAAACATCTAATTTATGGGGTTTAAAAACAAATGAAAATCCTAGCCACAAAAACATATGGCAGGAAAGGGCTGATCAGAATTATAATGTTCTAAAGACCATGTCTTCTTAAAGAAGGGGTTATGGCTCCAGATAACTTTATATTGTACTGAGTATAAAGTGAAAATGCTCAAGAGAAAAATTTATAGAGTGTAAAACTTTCAAACTAGTAAGTGGGAGAAATGGAGTAAAATAAAACAGTCAAGAAGGTAGAAGAAAAAGCATAAAATACAGTAATAGCATTAAGTAACACAATAGAGGTCTTCATATTTTAGGAATCAATAAATGTAATCGGAATAAACTTGCCTACAAAAGGCAGAGATTGCCAAAAACAGAACAAAACCAACAAAAACCCCAGGTTTATTTGGTTTACAAGAGACAAAACTGAAATACAAACATGTAGGAAAAATAGAAAACAAAAGGATTTTAAAATGCATACTACTAAATACTCACAAAATAAAGCGGAGGTAGTTACATTGATATCACAGAAAACATCTTAACAAAAAAAAATATTAGCAACAAGGATGTCACTAGATGATTAAGAGTTCAACTCACCAAGAAGATGAAAGAATTCTAAATTTTATTTACTTAACAAGATAGCCTCAAAATATGTAGAGTGAAAATTGTAGAAACAAAGGGAATTGACATCCACCATTACAGTGAGAGAACTCAAAACATCATTGATTACTGATAGATCAGGCAGACTAGTAAACACATGAAGATTTGAACAGAAGGAGCTTGATTAAATATATATATTCCTCTTAGTACATACGATACACTTAAAAATTTGGCTATAGCTAGCCATAAAGTCAGTCTCATAAAACTTCTAAAAATAGGTAGTAATAAAAAATTTTACATGTGCATTTTCCTAAGACTGCTGACCATGACCACAACCCAGAGGCTTAAAACAAGACTATTCTCTCACAGTCTGGAGGTCAGAAGTCCAAAATCAGTTTCTAGGCCAAAATCAAGGTGTTGGCAGGGCCTGCATCCTCCAGCTTCTAGCGGCTGATGGCATTCCTGAGCTTGTGGCTGCATTATTCCAATTTCCAACTCCCTGGTCACGCTGCCTTATGCTCTTCTGTGTGCAATATTTCTCTGTGTCTCTTATTAACGATACTTGTGATTGCATTTAGGACCCATCCGGATAATCTAAAAAAATCTCATCTCAAGATCCCCAAGTTAATCACACCTGAAAACACCCATTTTAAAGTATAAGGTAACATTTACAAGGTACAGGAATTAGGACCTGACATCTTTGGGGGCCACTATTCAGCCTCCTACAACATTTATATATATTTATGTCAAGTTGGATGCACTTTAAAAATATTAATTTCTGTGCCCAGCAATCTCTGAGATAGGCACCATTAGTATTTCTGTTTTCCAGATGGCAAAAACTGAGGTAAAGAAAGATTATAACTTGCCCAACTATATCATACTCACGTTCTCTGACCACAATGCAATCGTTTGGAAAACATAACAAAGTATTTTTAAACTTTTTATTTTGAAACAATGTATGATTTACAGGACATTTGCAAAAACAGGACAAAGAATTTCCATATACCCTTCACCTCAATTCTCCAAGCATTAATATTCTGCCACATTTGCTTTCTCATTTTCTGTGTATATTAATTTTGTTCTAACCCTTTGAGACTATATTGTATATAGAATGTCCCATTATTCCTAAATACTCTACTGTGTATTTCCTAAAACTGAAGGGCTTTTTCTTAAGTAACCACGGTACAATGATCAAGCTACCGTGTGTGCTCTCTCCCTGCCCTGGGCTCTTTGCACAGGTTGGTCTGACTGAAATGCTCTCCCCGTATACAACTGAACGACTCACTCAAGACTGTTCAAAGGCAACCCCTCACGACAGCCTGTTTTGAGTAACTTACTTATAACCACAAGCCTCCCACCCCAAACACAGATTCCCTAGCCTAACCATGCTTTATCTTTTCCCATAGCACACAGGTCATACCTTATTATTCCGTTTGCTTTTATCTGTTTCCCTCCTTGGCTCCTTCCCCTTCTCCCAGCTCAAATGTAAGCAGTATCTGGGCAAGACTTTTTGTCTGCTGTGTTCATTGCAGTTTCTCCAACACCCAGAGGAGTAAATGGCACATGGTTAGTTTAGCACTCCATCAACACATACAATGGTGTGTCGAGAACCTTCTCTAACAAGACAAACTTGTTTATATCCTTCCAGGATTACCCCTTGTGGGACCCAGTTTGCTTTTCAATGACCCACATACAAGGAGAGTGGACAAAATTGTAGTATATCATGCATCACATTAAAATTGTTTCATCTATCTGTGTTCATGCTGGACGTGTGTTCCGTTGCTAGATGTCTCCCTACAAGTCTCAACAGGAAGAAAACCTACATTTCCACAAGGGAATTTAGTCTGTCCACTTGCACGTTTTTCTTGAGATGAGTGACACAAACATGCTGATCTAAAAACATCAGACTGTCACAAAGTAGTGAGTCCTTAATACTTTTTAAAAATTAACATCGTTTCCAACATTTTCAATTAAAAATAAAAAGCTTTGATAATTTGTTTTGACACGAGTAAACAGCAGAGCAAAGTAGCAGAGTCTATGACCATCTAAATCTCGGGTAACTTTTATGTCGATGGACCAAGTTAATTATAGTACTATTTAAGCTCATTTTATTCTTATAAGATATTATCACAATAAACCTTTTCTTCCACACTGAATCAGCACCATTTGTATTGGTATTGGTGCTCACTCCATATAAAGTTCAATTATTTTTTTCAATTTTTTCCATTGACTTGAGAGAGGGGAAGGGAGAGAGAGAGAGAGAAGCATCAATTTGTTTCACTTTAGTTGTCCCATTTAGTTGCATACTCATTGCTTCTCCTATGTGCCCTGACAGAGGTTGAACCCGTGACCTCTTGTGGCCAGGACGATGCTTCATTCACTGAGTCATTCAGCTAGGGCCTCTATTGTATTTTGATGCAATAAATATCACATGAGAAATCAGAATTTATCTCTTTAGGGCAGGACCATGTTTGAGGAGACAGTAATATCACCTTTAGCACTTATTCATTTATTCTCAGTGTTTGTGGGAGCAACACAAGGACACATTGGAATGGCACACAGCCTTTTGTGTGTAGGATAATTCCTCCCATGGTCCCCCTATGCTATTTCACTGAAAGGGCCATGAAAGAATCAATTAATATCTACTTTCTATGTTCTGCTGACTGTACATAAATAATTAATACTATCTTCTATGCTTTTTGGGTTTAAACCTTTTCTAGTACATATCAGACAAGTCAATATAGAATTAAGTCTAAAAATTAGGCTTCACTCTGTTGAAGGTTTTGAGAACATTAGTTTCTCTTTCAGCACAATTTTTCTTTCATGTGCCTGGAAACATAGATTTTCATTTCATCATTTTCAACCTTGAGTGTCAAATCCACAAAGAAATGTACTCAGTTGAAGAAGTCAAAGCCATAGCTCAGAAGTTTTGAAATTGCTAAGGGATTTCTTAGCCAAAATATAACTAGTTTCTAACTGGGATAAAAGAAAAGCTATTTTGTATACCTGTAAACCTATTCCTCTCTCTCTCTGCCAACTTTCCACCAATAACCACCACAATCACCAACCAACCAACCAACCAACCAACCAACCAACCAGAGTGTGCAAGCAAATGAAGTATTGCCCAAGTCATTGTGGTTTCAACAAAATGAGAGAAAGAAAAAGGCAATGTTTTTCGTAAAGCTAACTAACTTTATTCGATTTAAGTGACTATTACTATTTGAGATTATGTTCTTGCTACTTTTTGTATGCTAAAATGTGTTTTATATAATGATGGTAATTTGGTCTTCTGTTTTTGTTTTATGTCTTTAGCTGACAAAATTAAAAGCTAGAAACACTTCCATACCTCAATTAAATTCTTTTCGTTTGCTAATTTACTGGTGTTTAAACCTCAGAGCCTTGGAATCACAGCGTAGGGAAAGAGCTACCTTTCAGGTTACATGTTTCACAATAATGAATTATTGCCTGGCAATTTCCCCAAACAAGTTATTATGTAGCAGGATAAAATAAATGTAAGCCTTCATCTATATTAAGCCAGTATAAAAATGGCCTTAATTCCAAGCACCAAAGAAATATATTTTCAATCAATACCGTAGTTAATAACCTTTTTCATTAAAACCAATTACATCATTATCTGTAGAGTATCTATTTAAAAGTGAAATGCCCCTTCTCTGACATCATTACTGTTCTAGGAATAGCCTCTTGTTTACATATGTAAAGAGCAGTATTAGTGCAAGAGCCAAGGCGGTTGGGGTCAGCAGGCCGCTTTCCTGGGTCAGGGTGTTAGCGACCCACAGTCTAGCAGCTGCCAGGCTCAGTGTTCATTTGGCCTGGTCACCTTCATCAATCATACCATATAGTGTTCAGTAGTTACGTGCATTTAAACTGAGAAAAAATATGTATTAGAGGAAAGCGCATTTTCATAGGTTTCATATGTAAGAAAAACTCCAAATTATGTGAATGATTTTTATGTCATTAGCTACTTTGAAAAAGAATAGTTCAACATGATCATACAAACTGGCCTTTAGAAAAGCTTGAAGTACGTCTGCCCATAAGTGAATCTGTTCATCTCCAGTCCCTCCAAGTGTTAAAAACAAGTAAGCTGGCCGTGACTTTTTAAGTCTGTTTCAGAGGCAATACAAGAATTACCATTGGCATTTGGGTCAGGTGAAACGGTTGGGCATTATGCCTGACCCTATCGTTTTGTGATTTGCTATACTGGTGCTCCTTCCTGTTAAGTTGTTCTTAGTATCATTAGTTCTATAGCCAACTGATAGGAGCATTTACTTTAAACTACAAAAGTATGCTGGTAGCATCCAGAACATATGTCAAGAACTCCTGCTTTCTTCCCGATTATGACCACATTCAGCCTCATTAGTAACTAGGACAACTGGAGATCTGGGAGTTGGGGGGGGGGGGGGGATTGCAGCGAGCATGCGCAGTCAGGAGGTCTGGCCGAGTCACGTGGTGCTGTCATCAATGCTTAGTTCTTCTTGGCTTTCTTCAGGTAGTGAGCCCGCGTGGACTTGCCATAATTCATGCTTATTTTAAAATATAACCAAGAAGGCAAGAGTAAGAAGATTGAGCCCTAGGAAAAGAAACGGGGAGATATATATGTAATCACAGCCTACAATTTGAGCTAAATTAAAACACATGATCTTATGTTTTACTCTACCTTCTTTTTAAAATTTATAGGTGGATTTTAGAGTTCTTGGGTATTTAAAATAAAACACAGATGACTCGTTAGTAAGTCTAGACAATATACATATATGTTAATATATCATATACTATTTTGTGACTCGATGGGGAAAAAAACCACCACAAACCTAAGTGCTGATTTGGGACTTAAAAATCTACCTACCATAAGAGAATGGATCGGGTATCCATTGGTTCGGGATTTCAACCCCACTGTTTTCATTGCCGACTTCACATACATCTCTGCAGAGGGTACGTGCCAACTTGTCTTTCGGATTTTGGCCAGTTTTGTAGCTACGTAAAATGGCAGGACACTCTAGAAAGGCAACACCCCCACAGAAAAAAAATGCCATTGATTAAGTAGGTCATTCAGAATTCACAGGGATGCTTGATTGCTGAGTGGCAGAAACATTCTGAGGAAATATAGTGTCTGTACATGTAGAGAGAGAAAACAGATGCAGTTATCTAAAGCCAGCTTGACAGAATACACAACAGCATAAAACACATGTGGTAAGTCAGTTTCTCAAACAGAATTTGAGAATGGAAAAACATATTAAATATAATCAGAATGATACCTTTTTGAACCTTAAAGAAAAAGGCATTACAGAAGTCTACAGAGCGGAGAGTCTATTCTGACTGAACATTCACAGAACTGCACGTATGAAATTTTTGACATCTTATTCTTCTAGAGAAGTAACACTGCCTTTTCCCACAACTGAGTTAATTAAGCTTGTTCTACCAGCTCTGGCCCCTCGACAGTAAACACTTCACCCTCTCCGCCTTGGGCCGGCACCACTTTCCTTCCTTGGCTTCTTCCCATTCCGCTCGTGAGGTTGTTTTGTTTTTCAATTTATTGGGGTGACACTGATTAATAACATTACATAAACTTTAGGTGTACCACTGCTTCTGAGCTTTATAAACTTTGCTGTTAATACGCTAGGACCACCTCCCTTTGCCCCCTTTTGGCTCGAGCAGCCAACAGACATTCGACACGACCGCAGTGGGATGACAAGCCCGAGTACCTCCCTTCACAGAAACTGATCTAGTGTCAGGGTCTTTATTGCTCATGCTTGCGGCATTTCAGATGTGCTTCAACGAAGACTAGAAGGAAACCCTATTAGGATGAGTCCTGAGTTGCTGTTCAAGAGGTTTCTTTTAGAGTTTGTAATTAATGTGGGTATGGTTGTTCATCAAACTGTAACTGTACTCTGTTTATCTCACAGGTGTGAGAGAAAAGGGTATCGGTCACAGTGAGACTCCTACTAAAGGGGAGGATCTGTTCTAACACATGGTGGTCAAAATTAAACACTCCATTACTTGAGGTAGAAATCAAGTTGAGATGTGTTCCTCACTACAGTTTCCCTTCCTGCTGAGAGCTGGAAGGATGTTCCCATGTCTCTTTTGTTTTTGCTTTGTGTTCTTCCCACCCCCAAGAATGGGTGAAGGACTGCAACCAGACATACAGGCAGGAAGGGAAGGAGAGAGTGAGGAGGAGAGACATGAGAAGCATCAACTTGTAGTTGCTTCACTTTAGTTGTTCATTGATTGCTTCTCATACATGCCTTGACCTGGGGGGCTCAAGGAGAGCCAATGACCCCTTGTTTAAGCCAGCAACTGTGGGATCATGTTGATGATCCTGTGCTTAAGCCAGAAACTACACTCTCAAGTCAATAAGCCCATGCTCAAACTGGCAACCTCGGGGTTTCAAACCAGGGACGTCAGGGTTCCAGGTAAATGCTGTATCCACTGCGCCACCACTGGTCAGGCTGTCAAAAAAGCCTTTAATTTTAAAATCATGTTGCTGTAAGGATATAACATATGAGAGCACAAACCAGAGACCTCCAAGTATCACAGTAGGAAATGCTGAGTTTACTGAGGCTCTCACTGGCTAAGAAGAGTTCATGCACCAAGCTGAGGAGCAGACAAAATGAAATAGAGTACACACATGTACTCTGTCTCAAATAATGAAGAACATACGCAAACATGTCACATCGCTATGCTTCAGGTTTCCTGGTTAAAAAAAGGGAAGATTAAAAAATAGTTTGCAGATAGAGATCATAAGCTTGTAAAGTCTTGAGGTTCTCAAGACGGAGATGGTCTGATAACCCCCAATGTTTTAATTATATTATAATCCCCTTCTTTATATTTCTGTATCTGGCAAAAGTTGGACTGTTTTGATCTTGTACAAGAATTAAGTTGCACTGCCTGGCTGAGCCACTTGATGGTGCTACAAGTTAACTCCTCATTCAGCTATCAGTAGACAAACTCCTGGCTCTGGAGGTGGAGACAAGAGACGCATACCCAGGAATTCCAAGTCACATTTTCCCAACTAAGAAATGTGCATTCTATTCTGGAAAGGGTACTCATTTCTCTCCACATGGTTTAAAGTCAAAATGGTTAACATGGCCTAGTAGAGGATGGAATGGATTCGAAGATGAAATAATGTTTGAGCTGAGTCTTAAATGAAGTGGTGGAGCTTACCAGGTAAACAAAGAGGCAAGAACACTGGGCACTGGGCCTAGCAAGAGCCAAGGAAAGCATGATGTTCTCAGGGAACCGTAAGTAGGTCAGTATGGCTCACGCATCAGGTATGTGTGAAGCCGTGGCAGGAGGAAGGCTAAGCAGTACAGAAAACTAAATTCAACCACTGAACCATAAGCTCCAGTAAGAGCCAGAATTACTTAGAACAGTACTTAGAATGTCATAGAAGCACATAGAAGAGCTACTAAAGGAACTAGCTACAGAACACTTCACTATGGACAGCACTGTCATGCCTTTCCCAGTCCAGCAAATTTACACCAGGGAGCTGACAATGTAATATGAGTTTCAACCAAAAGTTTAGATATTTCTGAGCTTAAGCAAGATCATCAATCTAAATGAAGGCAAACTTAGAGGTCTAGCTACTTGCTCAGTTATTTAATTTTTAAAAAGATTTTATTTATTGATTTTACAGAGAGAGGAGGGGAGAGCGAGAAATGTCAACTCATAGTTGCTTCACTTTAGCTGTTCATTGATTGCTTGTCATATGCGCCTTGACCAGGCTAGCCCAGGGTTTCAAACCTGCAACCTTAGCATTTCAAGTCAGCGCTTTATCCACTGCACCACCACAGATTGGGTTTGCCCAGTATTTTATAAGGAACATTTCAAATTATATAAAAGTAAATATCTTATATGTTGAAATGTCATCTAGGCACATCTTTAAGCAATTAAAACAAAAACCCAATAAGCAACACTGAATCCATCATTGACAGGGTCAAGAAGATAGGAAGTAGTTTGGGCAGAGCAAATTTTAAAAGTTGCTTAAGGTCAACAACTCACCATTATAAATATTACCAAGTTGAAACACTGCATCTTGTAGCTACAGATGTGGGCAGTGTCCTGGTCTTCAAAATTTAGAACCCCAAACTAAAAGTAATTAACTAAGCCATAAAGCAAAGCTGATGTTTTGTCCTTGCTCAGCCTATTAAAAAAAAAATCCCTGGAGGCTACTTGGTAAATTTTTTCTCACCCAGTGGATACCAGAGTAGCTTGCTTAGGTATCTGACCTTCACAAAACAATCCTGGGGACCTTGATTCAGAACAGAAAGGCTACTACAACTTACTATCATGGAGTGTAGCAGTAGAAGGACAGATGCCCAGTGCTGCACGGCTGGTATTCAAGACTCAAACACTGCCCTGACCAGGTGGTGGCGCAGTGGATACAGCATTGACCTGGAACGCTGAGAACCCGGGTTCGAAACTCCAAGGTCACTGGCTTGAGTGCAGGCTCACCAGCTTGAGCGTGGGATCACAGATATGACCCCATAGTCACTGGATTGAGCCCAAGGTCATTGGCTTGAGCAAGAGGTCACTGGTTCAGCGGGAGCCCCCCAGTCAAGGCACATATTAGAAAGCAATCAATGAACAACTAAGGTGCTGCAACTATGAGTTGATGCTTTCATCTCTCTCCCTTCCTGTCTGTCTCTGTCTTTCTCTTTTGCTAAATTAAAAAAAAAAGAAGAATCATCAAACACTGACTCTTGCACCTCCACGTGCTAGAGATTCTTTCATGTAGTCACCTGTGTACTAAACATTCCCTTTCACATTTAAAAATGATCAGGACAACTCACAACCATGCTTTGGAAAACATGGATCCAGAGGACACCAGGCTCAGCTATTTGTACAATATGGAATTCTAGACATGAAGTTTAATCTGCCTTTTATGAGCATCAAATTCACCAGTGTAGCCAGCACACATTTTTAAGGCAGAGGCTGCAGCTTCAATGAGGCAGTTGAGGGAACCTTTCTGTCCTTAAATTCGTGTATTCATTTTCATTTCAGGATCTGTTCAATTACAAAAAGCATGAAGGTGTACCATAATCTTCAAGAATATCAATGTCAAAAGACAAAGCCTATGGATATATTCCAGATTAAAGGAATCTAAAGAGACAGGACAAATATGTAATACTTGGTTTCAGATTGAATTCTTCACTGGAGGAGAAAAGATGCCATAAAAATATTATGGGGATTACAAGTTAGAGTATAAATGGCAAATTAGATAAAAATATCAACATTAACTCTCTAAAGTTGGTAACTGTGCTGTGGTTATATAAGAGAATCTCTTTGTTCTTTGGAAAAATTCACTAAAGTATTAGGAGGTAAAGAACCATGATGTATACAACTCATTGTTGTCCTAAAGGCATGGGGCAAGCAGTGCCCTGGCTAAGAACAAAGGCTTTAGTGTCAAACAGACTTGGACTTGAGTCCTGGTTCAATATGGCCAAGTGGCTCGACCCCAATTTCCATAAATTTAAAGATGATCACACCGCTTTATGAAAGATCATTTTGAGATGCAATGAAATAAATGGATACATAGGAATTGCTTCAACACTGTGTCTGAAAAGTATTCCCTCACACATTAGCTATTATTAAGATGGCTGATCATTTGGGGCTTAAGAGTACAAAAAGTGAAATACTAGGCCCACAGTAATGAAGCCACAATGAACACTGGGAGCGTGAAGAGGTAGGGGCAGGTCATGGGCAAGAGCAAAAAAAGGATAAGTAAGAAAGTCAGCTTCTACAAAGATATTGTTAAAAATGTGCCTAAGCATAGAAGTGCTGTGAGCTATTCTTTCTTGGTGGTGAACAAGAGCTGATTTGAGATAGATACCCATGAAGACTCCTATATTTGCTTCCTCTTATATTTTTTATTATATTTTCACAGCATTATGTCTGTTAGCTCCATAATAAAATCAAAGGTCTCTATAAAGTTAAGTCAAATCGACCAAAGGCCTAAATTAAGAGCTAAAACTCTAAGATTCTTGAAAAAAAAGTTGCAGGTGGGCCAGGCCAGTTGGCTCAGTGGTTGAGCATCGGCCTGGCATGTGGAAGTCCCGGGTTCGATTCCTGGCCAGGGCACACAGGAGAAGCGCCCATCTGCTTCTCCATCCTTTCCCCCTCTCCTTTCTCTCTGTCTCTCTCTTCCCCTCCCACAGCCAAGGCTCCATTGGAGCGAAGTTGGCCCGGGCACTGAGGATGGCTCCATGGCCTCTGCCTCAGGCACTCAGGTTGCAACCAAGCAACGCCCCAGATGGGCAAAGCATCGCCCCCTGGTGGGCATGCCAGGTGGATCCTGGTTGGGTGCACGTGGGAGTCTGTCTCTCTGCCTCCCTGCTTCTCACTTCAGAAAAATACAAAAAAAAGACTCAGGTGTAAATCTTCATGACATTAGCTGCGGTGACAGCTCTGGGAGATGACACCCAAAGCACAATCAACAAAAGAAAAAATAGATACACTGGACCTAATCAAAATTAAAAACTTTTGTGAATCAGGACACTATTCATACTCAGAGTGGGAGAAAATATTTGCAAACTATCTATCTAATAAAGCGTTAATATCCAGAACACATAAAGCACTCTACAATTCAATAATAAAAAGCAAATGAGGCCCTGGCCGGTTGGCACAGTGGTAGAACGTCGGCCTGGCGTGCAGAAGTCCCGGGTTTGATTCCCGGCCAGGGCACACAGGAGAAGCGCCTATCTGCTTCTCCACCCCTCCCCCTCTCCTTCCTCTCTGTCTCTCTCTTCCCCTCCCGCAGCGGAGGCTCCACTGGAGCAAGGATGGCCCAGGCGCTGGGGATGGCTCCTTGGCCTCTGCCCCAGGCGCTAGAGTGGCTCTGGTCGCGACAGAGCGACACCCTGGAGGGGCAGAGCATCGCCCCCTGGTGGGCGTGCCAGGTGGATCCCGGTCGGGCGCATGCGGGAGTCTGTCTGACTGTCTCTCCCCGTTTCCAGCTTCGGAAAAATACAGGAAAAAAAAAAAAAAAAAGCAAATGACACAATTAGAAAATGGGCAAAGAACTTGAATAGACAGTTCTCCAGAGAAGATATACAAAGGGCCAATAAGCACTTGAAAAGGTTCTCAACATCACACATCATTAGGAAATGCAAATCAGAGCCACAATGAGACACTGCTCATACCCACTGAGATGGCTATTGCATATTTAAACCTAGAAAAACAGAGAGTAAGTATTGGAGAGGATGTGGAGAAACTGGAAGCTCTGTGCATTGCTGGTGGCCATGTAAAACAGGGCAACTGCCATGGAACACTGTAAGGCAATTCCCTCCCTTCCTCCCAAAGCATATGACCCAGTAATCCCACTTCTGGGGATATACACAGAAGAACTGAAAGCAGGGTTTCACAAAGATAGGTGCACACCCATGTCCATAGCTGCATTATTCACAGTAGCCAAGAGGTGGAAGCAACCCAAATGTCTATCAACAGATGAATGGATACACACAATGAGGAACATACACACAATGGGTTACCCAGCCTTAACAAGGAAGGAAATTCATGAACCTTGAAGAAACTATGCTAAGTAAAAAAAAAGCCAGCCACAACAGGACAAATACTGTCTGATTCCACTACATAAGTACCCAGAGTAATCAAATTCAGAGAGACAGAATGTAGAATGGTGGCTGTCAGGGGCTGAGGGAGGAGGAAATGGAGAGTTACTGTTTAATGGTTACAGAGTTTCAGTTTGGGAAGATGAAAAACGTTTTGAAGGTGGATGGTGTTGATGGTTGCATAGCAATGTGAATGTATTAATGCCACCAAACTAAATACTTAAAAATATTTAAGTGGTGTTTTCCGTTATGTATGCTTTACTACAATTTTTAAACTATTAAAAATCACTGCTATATCTATAGCATCCTGGTGTTTGCGTTCATCCTTGCTCCAGAGAAAGGCAGTTTTGTTCCACTCTCTCATGGTTACTACACAGTGGCTTTGGAACAGTCATGGCACACCTTATGTACCTGGCAGCTAAAAGATTTTTTTTTTCTTTTTTTGTATTTCTTTGAAGCTGGAAACGGGGAGAGACAGTCAGACAGACTCCCGCATGCGCCCGACCGGGATCCACCCGGCACGCCCACCAGGGGGCGACGCTCTGCCCCTCCGGGGCGTCGCTCTGTCACGACCAGAGCCACTTTAGCGCCTGGGGCAGAGGCCAAGGAGCCATCCTCAGCGCCCAGGCCATCTTTGCTCCAATGGAGCCTCGGCTGCGGGAGAGGAAGGGAGAGACAGAGAGGAAGGAGAGGGGGAGGGGTGGAGAAGCAGATGGATGCTTCTCCTGTGTGCCCTGGCCGGGAATCAAACCCGGGACTTCCGCACGCCAGGCCGATGCTCTACCACTGAGCCAACCGGCCAGGGCCCAGGTAAGAGATATTAATAGTCTAATTCTCTCAAAATAAACCCTAAGAACTACAATAATTATGCTTCAACTGTTTACATTCAATTGTACTCTGTGTATCCTGACTTAAAAATTTTAAGTAATAATTCTTAAAAAAAAAAAAATCTAGGCCCTGCCGGTTGGCTCAGTGGTAGAGAGTCAGCCCAGTGTGTGGATGTCCTGGGTTCAATTCCCAGCCAGGGCACACAGGAGAAGCGCCCATCTGCATCGCTACCTCTCCCCCTCTTACTTCTCTCTATATATCTCTATCTCTCTTTTCTCTTCCCCTCCTGCAGCCATTGCTCAATTGGAGCAAGTTGGCCCCAGGCGCTGAGGATGGCTCCATGGCCTTTGCCTCAGGCTCTGAAAAATGGCTCCAGTTGCAATGGAGCAACGCCCCAGATGGACAGAGCATCACCCCCTAGTGGGCTTTCCAGGTGGATCCTGGTTGGGCGCATGCAGGAGTCTGTCTCCACCTCACCTCCTCTCACTAAAAAATAAATAAATAAAAATTAAAAACCTACACTTAAAGTGCAAAAAGAAACCATGTCTTTAGTAATGTGCTAACATCACATTCACTTATTTAGGAATGTGATTTTCTTTCGTTACCAAGATGGCAACAGTTGCTGTGGAAACCACACAGAAACAGGAATACTTAACTGAAACAAACTCTACTCACCTGCACAAAGATGCCCTTGCTCCTGTATTCCTCATGGATGCACTGAGAGAAGAAATCTACAAAAGCCTGGGAGGGGGCGGGAGTGAGAAGAAAACACACACACATCACATCAATGTGGCTGATTTGTAGCCATGGAAACAAAAATAATAAACCAAACATTTAACACTATAGCTTCTAATCATTCTTTTTACTTCAAATGCAGAAGAGACCTTCAAAAAACACCTGAAGCCCTCAAGTCATTTTTATCTGCCACTAAATAAAGTCTTCTCTCATCAAATATAATATCCAGATCAAATTTTGATTTAACTGGTAATGGCTCTCCTTACCTTTTCTTTTTTCAGAAAATTACTCTCCAAGAAGAAATGTTTGATTATACAACAAAGGAGGCATTCCTCTTCCTTACTAGCTATTCAAACAGAAACACAATATAAATTCTGTTAAACTCTGTTCTATGAGAAGAAAAGAGCAAGCATTCCCTTGCCCCTATGGGATCCGAGAAGTGTAGCAATGAACCTGGCAGCCCATCTTCTGACAGCACAACTTTCCATCTACGGGTGAAATACAATGTACCAGTGCTCAAATGGGGACTCAACCTCAGGCTTGAAATGCAAAGTATCGACAATAACTCTACTCGGGTCCCAATAATTAGTGTTGTGTCCATGGAGCAGCAGCCTCTGGAGTTCACTCATCACTTCAAGAAACCTGGTGTTCATTTGAAACATGCCCGCTGCCTGTTTCAGAGCTATATAGAAAGCAAGGAGATTTCGGGGGGGGGGGGGGACGTAGCTTTTCCAAAAGACAGTAGTCACTGTTTACGTTGTTCCAGTGGACGAAAAAAAATAAACCAACAAAAAAAAGCCCAGTGAAAAAGAAGGCAGGCGTTTTGCTCTTATCTTTCCCTGACCCATTGCACGTTTTTATTATGTCTTATATTTTGCTCATTTTCCCCTAAAAGCTTATTTAATTTCAGCATCTCAGCAGTCATTTCCATTGCAGAGATGTACCCTACACCTCAACAATGTACGTGCAGATGATGTTATTGACCTGCTCGCAGTAGGAAATGCATTCCCAATTATTTTCCTAGTAGTAATGTGAAGAGGTGAATGGTGACACATAAAATTACTGTATTTCCCTACATATAAGATGCTCCTATGTATAAAACACACCTTAATTTTGAGGCCTGAAATTTGAAAAAAAAATGTATTTCATAAAGTTATTAAACTCAAGTTTTATTCATCATAAAATTCATACAACTCCTCATCACTGTCAAAACTCCCATCCATTAGCTTGTCCTCCTCTGTGTCTGATGATGAATCACTGTCTTCATTAATGAGCACAAAACAAGCACGAAAAAGCAGGAAATACAAGTATAAAATCTATAACCACTGTATAAGACGCAGCCAGTTTTCAGACCCCCAAATTTTCTGGGGAGTGCATCTTATACATGGGGAAATATGGTACAACATCTTACATAGTTTTGGAAAATTCTTGTCTTGCCCATAAGTGACCATAAATATCTGTGAATTCTGAATGTGGCAAAATATCCACACTCTCACCCTGTTTATCGTGTGCCTATTATGTGTATTTAAGTGCCACTGGCTGCAATCCTACTCAGTTCTGAATACTTCAACTGATGCTGTATGAAGGCGATTTATTCATGAATTAAATCCCCAATCTTAGATTCATTAACATTATGCTCTGATTGACTGAGCTTACTGGCCTAGGTCAGCTTTCTCTGGGACGCGCAAACATCAGTCCTGAGACCAGTAAACTATCAATAGTGGGAGGAAACACTCATCCGTGGATCTGCGATCTTGGTGTCCCGTTTATAAAGTTGATAACACCCAGTCCTCTTTGGCTCTGCTCCCTGGAAACTAATGCAGGGTGTCTGCCTTTTCTTCTCATTCCATTTGAAAACTGCCAAGAATAGAACTTCAAGCAAGTTCTATGCTCATTTCTGAGATTTAAATGATTCCTCATGCTTGTTCTGATGTGATTTACTAAAACACCGTTCACCTTGGTTGCGGAGTAGATGGTCAGCAGTGGGACCGGGAACATGCCGCTGGCAGAGGATATGTTCAGAATCGCCCCTTTGGATCTAAAAGGGGAAACATACCATAAACAGAATGAAATCATCTACACAACTGTTTGTAAACTACAGATGCATATATAGGTTTGAAACAGAATGACCCAGATGTTTTTCTAACAGACATCTCTTCTTGCCTTTCATCAGCATGTGATGTTCTGGTCAGTGAATGAGGCATAACTCAATCAACTAAAAATAGCTCTTGTTTGCAATTAGCTCATTCCTCAGTCTTGGTAAGCTGGGGCATGACCGGATCAGACCTACAGTGTCCTCAAATTGCTCTGCACCCTCTGAGGTGTTCTCTGCTCACGGTACCAAGTATTGTCACTTTTAGAAACACTTACACTCCTCGCATGCTTTTGTCTTGGCACATGACCACATACTATCTTGCTGTAGTGTTTAATCATGTCACGTGCATACACATTTTTGTCCCTCAACAAAATCCTAAGCTTCTGACATCACAGCCCTTGTCTTCACTTTTCTTCAAAACACTCAGCACAGTCCTGAGCATGTAATCGGTAGTTAACAAAACCCGGAAATGAGTCCTGCCCTCCTCCCTTCCCTAGGTTGTAGATATTCAGGTGCTAAATGAAGAGTTGGCTCTAACCTACAGTGCTATAGCTCACCAAACCATATTTCTTTAGCCAAAAGGCAAAGCTCAAAAGTTTGTACTGTTAACTTTTAGAGACTACTGAAAGTTAAAAGTCAGAAAGTTATCAGGAGTCACTCATTCCACAAATAAGTGAAAGTTAGTTTGAGGAAACAATGCTATAAATACACAAGTTGTTAGCAAGGATATATGGGTTAGGTAAAGTGTGGAGTTAGAGTTTCAGGAACTTTAGAATTAACCACCAACTCTTCCCCCTCAAGCCCACTCTTCCCCATAGGGCGTGGTCCCTCCTTCAGCTCCCCGTGTCCTGTGCCCTGGCTCAGGCTCCTGTCTTGGGCGTGGAGCCTCCTTCAGCTACGGCGGCCGAGCTCCCCATGTCCTGTGCCCTGGCTCAGGCTCCTGTCCTGGGCGTGGTCCCTCCTTCAGCTATGGCGGCCGAGCTCCCCATGTCCTGTGCCCTGGCTCAGGCTCCTGTCCTGGGCGTGGTCCCACCTTCAGCTATGGCGGCCGAGCTCCCCATGTCCTGTGCCCTGGCTCAGGCTCCTGTCCTGGGCGTGGTCCCTCCTTCAGCTATGGCGGCCGAGCTCCCCATGTCCTGTGCCCTGGCTCAGGCTCCTGTCCTGGGCGTGGTCCCTCCTTCAGCTATGGCGGCCGAGCTCCCCGCGTCCTGTGCCCTGGCTCAGGCTCCTGTCCTCCTGTCCTGCAACCCGGCTTCTCACTCTTCTCCATCTGAACTGACTTCCCCCAAAGCCCAATTTTTCAACATTAAAAAAGGGACTATATAGACCCTTTTTATGCGAAATAATAAGAGAAACATGATTAAATGGCATCTAAGTTGTTTTAGACATAAATCTAAAAAGAAATAATCCCCAAAGGTCACCCAGTCCATCTGCCAGCCCCCTGGCGAGATGCCGCTTCGCCTGTCAATCCTCAACTTAATGTGTCACTAAAAACAAGTTGTTGTTTTTCCTCTTTTTTAACTGAAGTCCTAATTTGTAATACATGCTTTCTTAAACAGTGAGCTACATTAACATTTTGGTCAGGGAAATCAAATCTCAAATTTAAAAATGTTATATTAGGGTTTTGAAGAAAGTTAGAATTTAGTGAATTAATTATATCATCTTTGTATTTTTCAAAAAATCATTATTATTTTGTATCAGTTTCAGGTGCACAGCATAGTGGTTAGACAGTCACATATGTTACAGTATTCCCCCTGATATTTCCAGTGCCTACCTGGCAAAATGCGTAGTTGTTAACAATATTATTGACTGTATTTTCACCTTGGTATTTTTAGCTTGTGTCTCACAGAGACAGAAAAGCCTTTTCTTTTTAAATTTTTCAGGTAAGAGGGTAAGAATCTCTATCAGATGTTAGAAGCCAATTACTCAAAGGTAAAAACTCATGCATTAGCAATGAATACCTAGTAATTTCATTTTATCTATATTTGTGAAAAACTCTTTGATCAAAATGGTCTAAAAAGCACTTCTATTCTGGAGACATTTAATATAGTAGGAAGTTATGATGTTCATAATATCTTGATCTTTTTAGGGTGTCAAAAATGTTCCAAAATTAGATTGTGGTGACGGCTGCATGGCTTTGAGAATATACTAGAAAAAATTTTATGGTATATGAAATGATCAAAATAAATCTGTAAAAAGAAATAGAACTATATTTATGATATATTGAAATGTGCCACCTTTGAGCTCTGAGCAGATCCCAATGAAGTGGGAGCTACAGGAGCAATTCGTTCTCACCAAAATAGACTCGTCAAACTCCACTCACCAAAGCAACGATTTCAATACAGGAAAATTCACTTAAAGGTAACAAAAACGTCTTCCCATTTTCAAATAGAATAGATCAATAATAAAATATGTCAAATTATGCAGCTATGCTTCTTTAATTGTTTACTCCTCAAGTCAACTGAGATGTTTGTTTCTCAAATATTCTACCCTTATTACAATTTCTAGGAGGTAGAGTGAGTTTAATTAAGCAAAAATGTCAGAATTTAAGGGTACTTTATTCAAAACACAGTATTTGCATTCTAAAATACATGCAAGCAAGTCTAAGACCAATAAAGTATAAGGCAAGAATGCACGAAACTTAAGTAAATAAAAGGAAACCATTTATAACCATGCTAAAATGGCAGCAGAAAAAACACCCCTGCTACAAAAACACTGTGCTACCAAAAAGCACTCGTATTTGTGTCTAGCAGAAGCTTTCCTCCCACACCCACACACAAGACAGCACACAATTCTCGCTCTCTTCTCTCCAAGGATAATCATATTCACCTTAGTTTTGTCTGAATCATAAATAACAGCCTGGTGTAGCTGCCTTAATCCTTGTACTGTACAGAGGATCTATTCTTTATGTAGAGGTGGGGATGGGCATTTGGGAGTGTAAGGCACAAACGACTTGCCTCTAAAATCAACTACTTTGTTGAGCTCTAATCCTCTATCTGAGCAGAATTAGTGACGTCAAACCAGTTTCCATGGCACAGCCAGACTCATGACAACTCTGTTATATCAAGCAGAAGGACAAAATGGGCTGCACTTAATTGCACACAGAAACAAACATAAAACCAAACCCTGGTTAATCTCTCATTTTCCAGGGACTTGGGGAACAATTCTGAGATTGGAAGGTACATTAAGACTATTTGCTGAAGTTCCATAATGAAGACTTGCATTGCTTCAGCACATTTCCAGTTTGTTATGACAAATAACCCAAATAAACACGTCAAGTGATATTTTCTGTGATACAACATTCTTAATTCATCACACTTCTTACTTGCAAACAGCCACATGATGGTGTCTCAGCGGTGCAAATTACTGAGGATTTACTAGAACTAAAATACTGCAAAAACAAAGCAGAGAACGCCAATGCTAACAAGAAGGCATCTTTTCACATAAACAAGTTCTCTTCAATTATTAGCCCTTCTCAAAAGTAAAATGTTCAACTCCCCCTAACCATATAAAACTCAGCACTGGGCATTTATAGCTTCCTATGGTTAGAATTCCCTCAGACCTGGGAAATGCCCAATCACAACACTCTCCCCTTCACTGTCACCCGGATTAAAAAAAATGCCAGAGCTTTATTCTTCTATACATGCCCCTCTGATTCCATCAGACTGTTATGGTAAACTGGTCCATAGCTCTAGAAAAATGTTGTTACAGAGGAAGTGATAGGTCTCCTTTAAAGTAAGTCATGATTCCTACCTTCCTCAGGAACTGAACCCTGCCTTACACCGTAGGTGAGCAGAGAGGTGGGGAGGCGAATGTGCTGCTGTTAATGGAGCACAGGGTCAGGCCTGATGCGGACAGCTCACCCTGTATGCAGGTGGATGGCCATCCAACGAGACTATGTAAAAAGCTATCATAATTCTTCCTATTTCCACTTTTTATCAAGGATTGCAAAGGTGTGCTCTTGGAGGGTCATTACTTTTATTTTTCAGCTTAAATATAATACTGAAATTGGTACAGGGAGTTCTCTAACAGACTCTCAAGAAGACTGAGAAAATATCAAAAACAGTTTTATGGCAGAAAAGAATCCTGGAACACAGGGGTCAGGTAGATAATTAGAACTAGCAATCCGAGTACATTATACAAATATTGCTTTGTTGAAGAAAGTTTGCAAACATTTACTGCTTGAAAGAGTACTGCCTGCCCTAAAACACCATAACATGTCATAATTCCACCTTAAGCAATACAGTATGAAAGAGGCTATTTTTAGCTTTTCTATGGTTGTTATGGCAACCACCTTCTGGCTCCAGCTGTACACAATGTTTATAATTCCAGGGAAGTGGAAAGAACAAGTTCCCTCAATAATGTAATTATGCACTTTCTACCTCTATGGTAATAATACCTTAGTCTAATTGCAGATACTTGTTTAGTGATCGTCAGCGGGCCCTCGGCTACAGTTCTAGAGCGTTTGGAGGATCTCATACATCAGAGATAGAATCAGTGAAAGGGAAAAAACCCCCAAAGGATCTTTATATAAGATTCTGCTTTTACTAAACAGATATGAATCCTATAGAAACCAAACATAGAAAATATGCCATTTGTGGACAGTATAAAGGGAAGGCTATACTATAATCATTTATAATGCATAAGGCATATCAGCCGATCTGTTAAATTGGAGTTTTTCTTTCCTCTTGGGCACACAGCTAATAATATTTCTGGCCTCTCGAGCAGTTAGTTGTAGCCTCTGACTGAGTTCTGGACAATGGAATGTGGGCAGAAGCGATACACATCACTTTCAGGCCTGGCCCATAAAGTCATCCTTACTCTCTCTTCTCATCTGCTAGCTGAATCCAGAGGACTCAGCAGAGAACTACAAGGCCCAAGGGAGGAAGACCAGAGGCCCTAGGTGGAAGGAGCCTGAGACCTTGAATAACTGGGTAGAGCAGAGCCCTGATCACAAATTCACGCTGGCTGTGATGCAGGGAAAAATCAACTGTTACAGTGTTAGGCCACTGAGATTCTGGGGTGGCCTGTCAAAGTAGTAGCCTACCTTGACTACTACAACTAGAAACTCCTTTAATTCAAGTGAAGAGAGCTAACTTGAATTAAATATAATTCCAGGGAAAACCAAGAGAACTGTTTATTACTTCCACTTACATTTCTTACCAGTTCTTAGCAAGTGTCACAACCATCCCCCATGATGTCAGTTTCAGTCCAGCCTATGATGGTTTTCTGCCAGATCACTTTTTTTTTTTTTTTGTATTTTTCTGAAGCTGGAAACGGGGAGAGACAGTCAGACAGACTCCCGCATGTGCCCAACCGGGATCCACCCGGCACGCCCACCAGGGGCGAAGCTCTGCCCACCAGGGGGCGATGCTCTGCCCCTCCGGGGCGTCGCTCTGTCATGACCAGAGCCACTCTAGCGCCTGGGGCAGAGGCCAAGGAGCCATCCCCAGCGCCCGGGCCATTTTTGCTCCAATGGAGCCTCGGCTGCGGGAGGGGAAGAGAGAGACAGAGAGGAAGGAGGGGGGTGGGGTGGAGAAGCAAATGGACGCTTCTGCTATGTGCCCTGGCCGGGAACCAAACCCGGGTCCCCCGCACGCCAGGCCAACGCTCTACTGCTGAGCCAACCGGCCAGGGCCCCGCCAGATCACTTTTCAACCTCAGCTTAACATCAACTCAATTTCTTAAAGGCAAGGATCCAATCAATGCATCTTCTTGCACTGCATGATAAAATTCACTCATGAATGCCTGTTGAATGGATGGATCCTTTTCTTGCCATTCTTTGCTTTGATGCTCCAACCACAACTGTGATCATGACTGTGAAGCTTACAGAAATAGGCGTGACGCTCCTAGTATGTAGTGCATTTACTAATTATGTAGCTTCATAGCCTTCATTCAATTTAAAGTACTGAAATTCGATTACTCTTTTAATCCAATACCTTATGATTTGCAAAAAGATGTCATAGCCATTATCTCTTTTGATTTAGTTTTCACCAACACACTTAAAAAAATCCTTTTACAATACTTCTGTGATTTATAAGTATTTCATTTTTAATGGATGGATTTCCTATTCTGAATTAATACCACATCACTTGCAGCTGTCAAAATAGGATTAAGATGGCCCAAATTTCATCCCTCCTGAGTTCTACTCTGTCCCTCCTAATTCTCTGCTTGGGTTCTAGTCTGGTTTGACCACTGTCACTTCCATATCCGACCATCAGGAAGACACACTCCCATGGTCAACCACCAACAAGCAGTTTGAAGACTTTAAAAAGAGAAATTTCACTAAAATCAAGCTATTAAAATATACAAAATTACATATACAATGGAATTACAAACAAAGAGCCTTGCTAAGAAGCAGTTTTTTAACCAGTCTCTGTAGATGTCAAACAAAATGGATTCCTAACCTTAGTTTCCTCATCTAGACAATGATGGGAGGCTATCAGAGTTAATGAGTTAACACATATTACACTCTTGGTACAGCACCTGGCACATAAGTACTCAATAAACATTAGCTGATGTCCCTGCCTGAAGCTGGTCAGAGGTTTCTTCCCAGAAGTAGAGTCCTGGGTCTTCCCTTTTCAGAGCTGTGATTCCTTTGGCTGTCTTCCAAATGTAAAGCTATTTTTCAGAGGAAGGATGACTGTAAAGCCCTAAATTTAGCAAATGATCCAGCTTGCTCAAGATGCAAGCCCAGCTCTTTTCAACAGGTTTCCTTTGAAGGTCTAGCCATCATTCAGGCTTTTCCAAGGGCAGAACAGAGTTCAATCACAATTTCACACTTCATGCTATTTCAAATGCAAGAACCCAACAACCCATTTCTCAATGAAAATTAAGCTATCTAGCATATCCTAGTGGAACCCAATATTAAGCGGAACAATAAGTCCATTGGACACAGTCTTTTCCTCCAATGGTGGCTTTGACATCTTATAATCACTTTATAGCCCAAATTCCTCATACATCCATGCTCCCAGTAAGAACTGGAAAGCCAGAAGATGGGGCCTTCCTTCATGAAACTCAACTGATTTGGACTCTGAGAGCATACAGCTTTAAGAAGGTATTCCCAGGAATATCCCAGGAACTCTATCCACCCCCTCAGAATAGCAGGCAATTGAGTTAGCGATGGTGACTCAGGCAGATTTTTTATCCAGATCTAAAAGAACCACCGCAACCCTGGAGGGGGAAATGAAAAGGGAATCGAGTGGAAAAAGCCTCCACCACCAGATGACTCACACTTCACCCTGTGACTCATCTGGCACATTACTCTGTCACTAAGACATGGAGGATAGGTTCATTAGTCACTTTAGTGAATTTTTCAAAGAAAGGATTCTCCCTATAAATAACCAGGCGCTCTGTCTCTCTAGTGTTGGGGTGTGAGCTCGTGACTCACCTTTCCACCATGCCGGGCAGCACCAGTCGTGTCATCTGCAGAAGAGAAAAACAAAACATTCGTGATGGTTGAGGACACAACGGAGAAAAAGGGAAGACAACCCACCCACACAAACAAGAAGGGAATCACAAAACCACGCACCACCTCTACAGACAGCTGTTTCTTTTCTATAGTCTATAAAATTTGACTGTGCCAAGAAAAGGAATCAGAGGAAATTACTGGAGAGAAGGCTGGGAGTATGTTCAGTGAACTTGGCTAAAATTATTCTTGCCTGATATATAATACTGGCACTGAGAGCTTCAGATAATTAAGGATTTACGGAGAAATCTAAGTATCCCAAAATGCATTTTAAGGAAAGGACCTGGGTTCTCACAAGAAATACATGCCTATAAGATGACTTAAGCTTTCTAATCTCAAAAGCCCAAATGATCTTTTCCTATCAAAAAAGCCTTTAGAAGAATGCCACAAAGTGTCATGCTGGCAAATATTAAGGCTATTTTCACGTTCGTTTTCCTTGTTGCTCTAGCGAGTTGTAAATGAAACTCATCCTTAGAGAAAGTTGAGGTTAACACATAATCTCAAGTAACCAATAATGAAAAAAGCAACAATACTTGCACTATTAAAGGGCTTCCTAATTGTTGGCTCCACACATATAAGATG
Source organism: Saccopteryx bilineata (assembly GCF_036850765.1). NCBI lineage: Eukaryota > Metazoa > Chordata > Mammalia > Chiroptera > Emballonuridae > Saccopteryx > Saccopteryx bilineata. The sequence goes on along the minus strand of NC_089490.1, from coordinate 387,046,145 downwards.
ATGACAAACTATTCGTAAACTCTAAGATATGATTACAAAAAGTTAGGATATCCACTGGCTTAGTCAAGGCCACATCATAAAGTACTGAGGTTAAAACATGAATTCTTGACTTCTAGATATCATCAACTGTCTAAGAAACAAATGCTGCTTTGACACAGAAAAGTATGCATTCATGCTAAGCATAGCAATTTTAAGCTTTTTGTCTTAAATAAATAATATGAGGTCTTAATTAAAAGAGCATTCTAATGAGAAGAGAATTTTTTTTCCCTAGAAATACTGCCTACTACCAATGGGCTGTACATTTTTTTTAATTGAGGTAACATTAGTTAATAACATTATATTAGTTCCAAGTGTGCAACACTATAATTTTGTATCTGTATACACCACACCATGCTCACTTCCAAAAGTCTAGTTTCCACCCATCAGCATATATTTGACCCCCTTTCCCGACTCTGCCCTTCCCCTACCTCCTCTTCTCTTTTGGTAACCATCAATTGTTACCTGTATCTATGAGTTTGTTTTTATTTTGTTTGTTTACTTTTTGTTTTATACTCTACATAGATATAGCTTTTATCCTTTTCTGTCTGACTGATTTCACTTAGCATAATAACCTCAAGATTCATCCATGTTGTTGCAGATGGCAATATTTCATCTTTTAGAATGGCTATTATCAAAAAGATAAATAATAAGCGTTGGCGAGATTATGGAGAAAGGGAAAACCTCATAACACTGCCGGTGGAAATGTGAATTGGTGCAACAACTATGGAAAACAGTATGAAGGCTTCTCAAAAAATTAAGAATAGAGTTACCATATGATCAAGCAAGTCCTCTTCTGGGTATTTACCCAAAGAATATGAAAACACTAATTCAAAAAGATACATGCACTCCTATGTTCACTGCAGCATGATTTACAATAGCCACGATATGGAAACAAGCTAAGTGTCCATGGACAGAAGGATGGATGAAGTTGTGCTACATACATATATGAGCAAATACTACTCAGCTAGAAATATTTTAAAGAAAGACAACGCATCCAGACCTCACCAAGGTAAAATTTGCTATGCAGTACTCCGAATCCAGTTGTCAACCTTGGAACTGTTGCATATACTTTTCCAATAAAAACATGAATTTGAGCTAACATCACACCATAAAAGAGAGATGGACACACTACCAACTTCAAAACAGTCAAAGAAATATCTTCAAAGCCTAGGGGAATTATTTCAACGGAAGCATCTGGATTTGGCTAAATCTTCTGGGCCAGATAAAAAAGAAGAAAATAAGGTGAAGTTTGGTCTAAAGTAAATTCTGTATCTCCTTCCTTCCTACATGTAAATCTATGCTTTGCCTATTAATCTCATCTTCATAGAATGATGGGGTAGACTAGATTGCCAATTGTCTTTCAACATTCATTCTTTCCATAATATATAATCCTTGAATTTTCATGGAATAAATGGCCTCTTTCCCACCCTAACTGCCCCCCATAATACTGTATTTTCTACTTTCTCTGTCAGATCATGTTGTCTTATGACTATCCAATAGATATGAACATAAGTAATACATATAAATTCTTGGTCATGCCCTTAAGGGAGAAAAAAAAAATGTATCTCCTCCTCTCCGCCTCTCCTCCTCATCATGGCTAGAGTACAGACGTGACAGCAGGAGCTACAACAGGCCAGAAAAAAGCGATGTGCTAAGGCAGGGCATTGAGATAAAACGAGGCAGGATCCCTAATGACTGGGAAGCTACTATGCCAAACCTTGATTACCTACCCAGCTTTTTAGCTGAGAGAGAAATAAATTGTTATTTTAAGCCATTCCTAGAACTCTGTTACAGCAGCCAAGCCACTATTCTAATACAATTTACCATTTGCATTACTAAAGACCAACCAATATTAATATTTTAAGACTTAACGTTTCCCAAAGCAAACTCAATCAGAAATTATGCTGACAGTCCAAATAGCCTCACTATTTCCTAGTTTTTAAAACACGACTCTTGTTTCTTCTTTTTTCTAGGTTTGCTTGACCCAATTCAGGATGTGCCCATTGGGCCCTAAATTACATTTTATGGGACCAAGTAAAAGAAAAAGCTGATTTCAGAGTTTATCCTTTCAACAAACACAGTCACTTCTTTTCTTCTCAGGTTAAATAATAATTCTTACACATTGCCTAAGATGTGTCTTTTATGGGATTACTGGAATTGCTCAATATATAGCTATTGAATGTTTAAGGCAAGTGTGGTATGTAGTCAGACCACAGTGCTAATCCTGGCCCTTCCACTTACTAGCGGTGTGGCCTTGAACTAGTTCCTTATCCTCCTCTGCAGAGTACTTATGCATTCCATGAAGGTTATCTATATTACAGGTTGTCATATTCTGAATCTCAAATAAGGCACTGTAGACAATGGACCTAGCATAGAGCACATCCCACAGCAAGTCCCTGAAAGGAAATATGTGTCCCTTACTGCCAGTAGGCACTATTCTTTTAGGATGCAGCACCAAAAAGCATCTAGGCCTCCTTAAGCATACTGTGCCCTACACAGTTTAAAGCCAAAATTAGTGACACATTTTGAGGTCATGTAGTTCAATTCTCAACACGGAAGTTTCCGGACAGTTCTGTCGATATTTAAAAATACCTAAGTTGGGATCTTCTTGGGGTATTAGAATTGTTCTAAAATTGGATTGTCATGATGATTTGCAACTCTTTAAATTTACCAAAAATTATTCCACTGTACATTTAAAATATATGAATTTTTTGGAACATTAACTTATCTCTCAATAAAGCTGTTTTTGTAAAAAGTCTCCAATAATTATGTGGATAAAAATGAAAGAACAGCCCTGGCCTGTGGTGGTGCAGTGCCTAAAGTGTCGACCTGGAATGCTGAAGTCCCTGGTTCGAAACCCTGGGCTTGCCTGGTCAAGGCACATACAACAAGCAATCAATGAACGGCTCAAGTGAAGCAACTATGACCATGATGGTGAACCTTTTTATAAAAACCGCCCACTTTTGCAGTGCTGGTCAACCTGGTGCCTCCCGCCCACTAGTGGGAGTTCCAGCTTTCATGGTGGGCCAATCGTGGGTTTGGTTGCTCCCGCTACTGCCCACCATGAAAGCTAGAACGCCCACTAGTGGGCAGGAAGGACCAGGTTGACCAGCACTGCAAAAGTGGGTGGTTTTTATAAAAAGGTCCGCCATCACGGAACTATGAGTTGATACTTTTCTCTCTTCCCAACCTTGCTCCTCTCTCTGTAAAATCTATAAATAAAATCTTTAAAAAAAGTTACAGAAAGAATCGCATTCACAAAATACATTTGCTGTTACTCTATCAAACACAGGAGATTAAAGAGCTCTAAAAATGGCTATGCATATCAGCTTATGGCCTGGAGAAACAGGAAGTAATAAAGAAGTCATCTTCTGTCCAGTGGAGGTCATGCTATACTCAAACCTGAGCTCAGGGATGAGAACTCACCCACTGTCCAGCAGGAGAACAGATGTTTATATAAATAAATCATTAGATGCCAATGCTATGAGGGGTACCATAGAGGTAAGGACAAAGGGCACCAATGCTTAGGAGAATTAGTTATGTCTGGGGAATCAGGTACAGCTTAACATATTAACAGTTAAGAGAATAAATTGGCATTCACTAGGCAGAAAAAAAGTAATTGAAAAAACAATGCAAAAATGCAAACAGCTACAATAAACAACAATGTATGCTACAGAATTGATACACTATAAAAAAACTTTTTTTGTTGAATAGATGAAGCAAAAAAGAAGTAAAAGTATGGGCATCCTAAAATATGACATGCAATTTGCATATCTCACTAAATCATGTACAGCTCCTGTGCTAGTACAAACAGATGTACATCAGGCATATTAACAATTGTGGAGTGTTTTACTGCAAGGATAAACTAGATGCAGTCTTAGCAGTATCTAAAAACATTTTTTATTAAGCATGTTTGATCAGGGGACCACAATGCTTAGCTAATGTATTATAAAGAGGTCCCTAAGCATTTTATGAACTGAAGCTATTATTCAGATCCCCAAAGTCCTGAGATCACCAGAAGCAGAATGAAGGACAATGTTGATGATAAAAATGTTCTCATCCAGGGGTAGGGGTGTGTGTGTGTGTGTGTGTGTGTGTGTAATAAGAGGTAGAGGTGTGTGTGTGTGTGTGTGTGTGAGAGAGAGAGAGATAAGGAAATGGGATGGTACGTGCAAAGCAGCTAAGTAGGGTCACAAGGGTGGCCGCTGACAATTCAGCTCCCTATACAAAAGAAGAGAAAAAGGAATAGGCTTTGTAGGCAGCAATCTGGAGAACTACCAGGTACGTTGACATCATCTGATGATGGATTCTTTGATTTTGACCATGGGTCTCAGTACCATAAGAATATTTAGTAAGTGGTCATTCAGAGTTTCAAAGTTCAATTCAGATTTTTTTTTCAAGACATCAATTTATACATTTACATATATAGCCCAACAAGAACCATTACCTAAACCTGGAATAATGAGGCAATACAAATGCATATATTGGGAGCTATATTTTTTCATTACACTGTGTACATGTCATATATTAAATGTCTCCTTTCTGAATGGCAAAAATTATCCAGAAGATGATCAGATAATCTAAAACCCCACAAGATATATCTCACAAAATTACACCAACAGCATACTACACATTAAATATGTTCTTGATGGTCTTTAGTGTCTGGACATGTTATAAATATTCCCCCCTCCCGGTTTTATTGAGATATAATTGACATATAACTTTGTGTTAGTTTAAGATGTTCAAGACAATGATTTGATATATGTAAACAGAAACAATTACTACAATAAGCTTAGTTAACATCAGAAAATATGGAACGCTTTACACATTTGTGTGTCATCCTCACAAGGCCACGCGACTCTAGAATGTTCCGATTTTAATATAAGCTGCAAAGCAAGCACCAAAATATTTTTAAAACATCCCCTAATTTTTGTGAGCAGTATATTTTCTTTACACATGTGAGTTAAAACTCAGGAAGTTTTAATACATCAACACAAAGAAAGGAGTAGTGTTTTCAATGCCTGGATATTAAAGGGCCTCAAACAAATGCCTGATGATCAAATCGTCTATCAAATCCTCTCATGAAAGTGTTCAATTCTTTCATGTTATTCAATTGGCTGCTCTTTTTAAATTCTGACTCTAAATTAGTTCTCTTTGCCAAAATGGAGTATCTTTTCTGATCTGTCAAATAAGAACAACATTGAAAGCCTGAGAAAAGTTAACCTGAAATCTGCATGCTTTTGTGAAATTGATTGATACCTTCATCTATAGTTAAATTACCTTTCCCTCTCATCAGATTATAAATCATAAGAAATTCAACTTCAAGCCTTCTTTGTTAGGGTGTGTGTATACAAATAGGTCTTAATATTCTATGTATAAACTGTGAGGCTTCACTATGTTTACATTGAATCAAATTATCCTTAACAGCAAGTTTCACATAGGACATTTCAACTAAGCTATTAGCTATCTCATTTTACTTCCTGTGCATTAAATAGTACCTTGATATTGGTTATTTATAGCAGATACCAAGCATTTCAGTGAAATCTCGCTATCTGAACTCCATTACACAGCTCACAAGTTGTTTCTGGAGCTAACTCAATGTGCTAATTTTAGGTCCAGCAATTATCATTGCTGGACCAGGAAATTTTTGTTTCTCTTAAGATATTGCTAAAGTGAGATTTTTATAACTTGTAAGTTCAGTGGTTAACAACATTAAAAGAGAAGTAGTAAACATGATTTCTACACTTGTTTTCTTCTAGGTTGGAGCTGTTTCTAAAAATGTATAGCAAACAATTTTAATTTAATTCATTCCTGGGAAGTAAAGTTGCTGCAATGGCACATCTATAGCAATGAGAGTTCCAAATCCTTTCCCCTATCGATATACATATATTTTTAGTGGCAGATTCATTCATGCACACCACAAAAAAAGTCTTGTAAGCCTATAATCAAAAAGAGAAAGGTCAATATTTGCTATATCACCCCTAGATAATGCATCACCTTGTATGCAAGTTGGCCATAGACTACAACTACACACACAGATAAAGTGAAGTCTTTATCAATGACAGTTCCATTTAGAATTCCTTTGGAGAACAATGCATATTCATTTCGCATAGGGCAATATTTACTGGTATATACATACCTATGTATATTCTGAACAGAAAATAAATAGGAGGCTCATTTAGTTCATACAACATCAAAATCAGTATTATTAGACCATTTAGTTGAGAGAGCTCACTCAAAAATGTACTAAGCTAGAAAATCCTTGAAAATGTTATATTACAATGTAACAAGCATCTTGGTATTCCTCAACATTTCTCATATTCTTGGCAATTGCTTCTATTGTTCTGTAATTAGAAAGCTCCCACAATTAATGATAATTTCTGAAGGAAATTAACATTAATAATTCTTTTCTCTTTACTTCTCTGGCATCATAATCAAGAGTCTGTAGAAGGAACTTAATTTTATACTCCAAAGCCAATTAGGTTGCCCACGTTTTAGTTTAGTATGAAACTGATAACACACGCAAATTATACAAATTATGCAAATTATCTTACAAGCAAGTAATTTATTTTTACAAGCAAATTACTTTTGTATCATGTAACCTCTGGCATTTGATCATTTTGGGGAGATAACGGTACAAAGAAAACACTATTTCATAATGCTAAAAAAAAAAAGAACAAAAAAACCAAACGAAAGGTGAAAATTCAAGATAATTTAGTAAAGTAAGAAAAGAAATAGGTGGGGAGAAGGGGGGAGGGGAGGGGAACAAAAAAAACCAGATAGAAGGTGACAGAAGACAATTTGACTTTGGGTGAGGGGTATGCAACATAATCAAATGTCAAAATAACCTGGAGATGTTTTCTCTGAACATATGTACCCTGATTTATCAATGTCACCCCATTAAAATTAATAATAATTAAAAAAAAGAAATATTGTCACCTGTACTGCTATATTATGTAAATAGGAAATAAAGTGTAACAACTCGACGTAGATTCCAGGCAAAGCCCCAAGAACCCAGGCTATTTCTATAATAATTAGGACACCACAAATAGCAACTCTGTTCACCTCTGCCCTATACCCTCTCCCCCAGAGTCACATGCTTGGGGTAAACAGGATTCGAATTCAAGCAACTTCAAAATGAATCCATACAAATTATAAGAAAACAGATTCAAATGCCTTAAACAAGTTTTCAATTGGACTTGTTAACAGTAATTTTAGAAATCATAGCATAATGGTGAAAAGAATTACATAAAATAGCAACATGTTACACAATGCCTGTTTTGAAGAAATTAGGTGGTGACTCCATTGGAAGTCACATTAGAATGATACAGTACACAGTTCCTTTGGCAAACTGTATAATTTGAGCTCTGTGTTGCCAAGAGTACTCCTTAATTATAAATTCTTACAATTGTACCTGTATGACTGAATATTTACTGTGCAGGGAATGAAAGCTTAATTAGATAAAGTTTATAGAATGCCCTGAGATCTCTGAGTACTACAGTATTTGATTTTCCTCTTTATTAATGTTTAAGTCTTTGTGAAAGTTAAGAGTCTTCTTTGCCATTTCCGCTCACCCCATATTACTTAACCTGAAATTCAACCTTACACCATAAAAAACAAACATTTTGTAATAAATTCTAATTTAATATGTTAAAATAATTTAACAAAAGAAAAAGAAAAGAACTTTCCAAAACAGAGGGCTGTATGTCAATTAATAACAATGACTCTAAAGTCATAGCTTATAAATTCTAAAAAAAGTTTAAAATAAAAAGAACACATATATCGTCATAGAATGTTCTTTGAAATTTAGCATTCTATAAGATGCTAAGAGTCTCCATCACTTAAATTTTCCCCAAATAAGCTGACTTCTTTAAAAAAAGAAATTTTAGGAAAAGAATCCCTAAAGTTGTCAAAGAGGTTTTTACATTTTCGCCTACGTAAAAGAAATTTCTCCTGTATTGTACTAGCTATACTCTGAGCTAGAAAGAACCTTAGATCCAATCTACAACTATTCCATTTTTTTAAAGACAAAAACTAAAGAGTGGCTGTCACTCAACTGGGCAAACCCCTCCCTTTGTAGTTACATTTGGAACAGCCCATTACCACAAAACCCAATTAGTTAGAAATTTTTAGGAGCATAATGATTGCTGCTTTCAATTGAATTAAAAGACTCTAGATATTAACTTGGAATGTCTTCATCTAGAAAAGCCCAGTGTGGGGCTCAGCAGTGAAGGTCATACTCTCCTTTCTGTAATTTATTAATTTCCTAATGTTGTTAACTTGAATTCTTAGGGCAGGGTTGGGGGAGGGGGTAAAATTCTTAGCATAATCCCTAAATTAAATACAATTAGACTGATGAACAAAGATTCTTCCCATAGATTTCCAAATTAATAGAGGGCTCCCCCTGCTGGTACCGTGTCACATGCCCGAGGCAAATCCCATGTAGGAGAAAGGAAACAAACGCTTCACCTGTGCTTTTCATCCATCTGTCCATCCATGCAAATATTTATCATCCATGGACAGAGCACTGCATCAACTTACTTCTGGATGAGTAACATCCAATGAGTACACACTTATACCGGAAGGAAAAGGCTAGCTTTCCAAAAGCATGCAAAGGGCCTCCTACTCCAGGTGCTTTTATTTCAGAAAATCATAGGAATGGAAGAGATTTATTTAGTTAAAGCCTTCCTAATCCCTCAGCATCACCAAGCAGTTCTGCAATTTGAGTAGACTGAATATTTGGAGTTATTCAGAAAGGGAAATGTAAACTCAAATGCCTAAAAGTGCCAGGTAGGTAACATACACTAGTATAGCAATTCAGACAATAGGGACTAGTGGGGACTGTGGTAATCTGGAGATTGCAGGCCTAACTATTTAGCATATTTAGCTGCTACTCAGCTCTAATCATGTTGCCAATCAGCAGTTCAACTGTGTATTATTTGATTTTCAGACTTTCCCCAACAGAAGCTAGAAATTTAGGTGTGAAACATTCAAGCTTTAAAAAAAAATTATTTTTAAAAATTTATTGATGTTAGAGAGAGAAAGCAGAAGAAAGGGAGAGGAAGGAGGGAAAACATTAATTTGTTGTTCCACTTATTTATGCATTCATTGGTTGATTTTTGTATGTTCCCTGACTGGCGATCGAACCCACAACCTTGGCGTAGCAGGATGATGCTCTAACTAACTCAGCAATCCGGCCAGGGCAGGAAAAATGGCCCAGTTTTGAAAACGCGGCTTGAGCCAACCAAAGTATGTTGATAGGGCACATTCAGCCCACAGACTATTGGTCCGCAACCTCTGACCAGAGTCAGAAAAGGAACTCACCTTCTGCCCGCTCTCCTCTGGCAGACTCAATGCATTATTAGGAAGTCCTCACATTTACTTCAGTGTAAATACCAACAATTGATCTAAGTTTAGCCTTCTAGGGCCACATACAGTATTAAGTGTGATCCTTATTCCCAAATGACTAGAATTTTCAGATTTTTAATTCTTTCTCTGTTTTTTTATTCAAAAGCATTCGCTGTATACCCGCCGTCTGTGAGACCTGGGGTAGCAAATGGCAGGAAAGGAAAAGGACGTGGCTCCAGCAGCCTCGCACGGCCTGTCATCTGAGAGACAGACACTAAACGACAAATGAAAAGCTGAGAGAAGGGAAGAGGCAGTATGCGCTGAAACTGCCCAAAAGACCTAGTCTCATCTGGAGGCATCAGGAAGGTTCCTTATCTCCCTCACACCAAGTCAAGGACACAATCCTTAGTTGAGAACTGAAGGATGAATAGAATTAGCAAAGTAGGGGACGAGGAAGCCTTCCATGGAGAGAGACCAGCCTGAGGGAACACGAGGTTCAGAAGACTGAATGAAGGTGCCTTGACCTGAGCACAGAGAGTTGGAGGCGGAGAGACCGGAAGTGAACCTAGGAGGTGAGCAGGGGCCAAATCAGGTGTGTCCCTCCCGTTGGGTCTCATTACAGAGCCTGGAGTTGAGGAAAAGGAGAAGTCACTGACGGATTGAACGGGGTGTGACACGAGCGGATGTAAAACACCATTTGGCTAGTCTGTGGACAGTAGGAGATAAATTGGATGAAAAAGACTGGTTAGGCTATTCTAGTAGGGCCAACTGAGAAACTTCGGGGCTTGGAATTTGGAAACTATCACTGGGGGTGAAAAAAAGTGACTTGATTTGCAAAATAATTCGGAGGTAGAACTGACTGTCCTTGAGCAGATGTGTGTGTTGCCATGTTTCACATCTTCACTTTGAACATCTGCACTTCTTACAGCCAATCCTGCACTTCTTAAAACTGTCAAGATATAGTTTCAAGTGCCCAGTTTGCTGAATATCTGATGAAGAAAGAACTAAATTAAATTATGTTCCTCTGCTTAAGACTCTTCCTCTCTGTCCCCAAATAAAGCAAACCAAACTCAGCAGGTCTTTCACTCTATGTGAAGGTTGTTAATAAACTTTATCTTGGGGCACACCCTCACCCACTTCCTTCTCTGCACTAAGAAGGTAAGAAAGAAGGTTGGAACATTCCCTCCATTTGTCAGAATGGTAGCCTGGAAATTTCCTGAGGGATGCAGGTATAGGCAGCGCCACTCCCTATGAGCCCCCTTCACTAAGCCCCGTAGTACTTCTGGGTCCAGTGCCATTGGGAGGCATGGTTTTCCCACCCTCAGGGAGCTGCAGACAAGTTCAGGTAATATTGTTTGGGCAGTGCCCATCTGAAAAGGAATGAAGAGTCTGTGGTGTCTTGAGATCCTCACACCGTTTTTGTTTGATTATTTTTGTTTTTTATTTATTTTTATTTTCTTTTAGAGAGAGAGAGGAAGAGAGAGAGATGAGAAGCATCAACTCATAGTTGCATCACTTTTAGTTGTTCATTGATTGTTTCTCATACATGCCTTGACTTGGGGGGGGGCTCCAGATGAGCCAATGGCCCCTTGCTCAAGCCAGTGACCTTTGGGCTCAAGTCTATTAAATTAAAAACAAAACAAACAAAGAACAACAAAAAATCAGGCCAGGAGAAAGAAAGCAACTCCAAATCTGACAGAAGCTAAAATAGGTCATCTCAAATCAGAAACAAAACAAGATAAGATCTTGTCTTTGAATTGGTGTGAATCTCAGTATACTACCTGTTGAAACTGGACTTGTTTTTACCTAGAGTGGTGTCACTTCTTCCTTTTCTACAATTTTTCTAATAATCAAAAGCAGCACAATTTCATTTGCAAATTCTCACAGGATTCTGAGATGGAAAGCCCTCCAGGCATAAAACCAAAACTATTTTAGGAGAGTGTAGTTCAACAGCTGGAGGTTTAATGACCTCTAAACACCACCATTTCTGCTCTGAAGGTCATTATCTTAGATTTTAGCCACAGAGCGTCTGAAATCACAAGGAAAAAACCCTAGCTAGTAGGGCTCTCTTCCAGGTTGGAGTCAATCTATCCGCCACATTGGCCATCTATATAAATTTCCACAAATCACTGCTCTTCTCACCTGAGCAGTTACCTGCTCTGCAGGGAGCAAAAACAAGACTAAATTTAACCCTGAAAGATTTGAAAACAAAACTTGAAAAGCAAGCAACAAGGCCACTAAACACGCCTTAGGTTGCCTCAACTAACAGTATCGTGCCTGGTAAAGGGAAGACCCAGTTAAGTGAGTCTCTGAGAGGGGAGAAAGGAACAAACCTGAATTACCCAGTAAGATGAGTGAAATGATCAGATGGGCTGGAGAGCTCAGTGGCCTGAGCTAAAATGGGAGAAAGAGCTAAAATGGGCTCCATTATTAACCCTCAGAGACCTATAGGCAAAAGTGTTCAGTTACTATGTATTTCTTCCCCAGGATTCTTCTGTGGCAGTCACCACCACTTCGTCTGGTGACCACCTGTAATTCCTTTGGTCAGGATATTCCACTTTTATTATCCTTCTGTTGGAGTATGAAACTTAGGGGGTTTTTACAATTGTCTGACCTCCTGATATGGGACAGGAGCACATGGACTTGGAAGGAATGCAAAGCCAGGTCATTCATGCTCATGGCCTAGCACAGAACTGAAAAGGTGCTGGGGCCCCACCAGCAAACACTTCTAAACTCCCGGCATGCTTTGCAGAGAGTTAACCCTTACCGTGGTTTGGTAAGGATATAACACTTTGACCAGTGTCAATGGTGAGAAGAGGTTGTTCTCTTTCTTATATAAATCTTTTTGATGCATCTATTGTGGCTTTAGGCTGAAGACGTCCACACCCTAATTCCCCTGATGTCCAGCTCCCATAAAACCTTGTAAGATTCTAGGGCAAGACTAATTCTCATCTTCTTTAAAGTTACCTGAGGGCTCCAAACAACCATTGCTACTAAAACTGTAGCCCTGGCCCTGGCGACATAACACAGTCAACAAAAGGACAATAGGCAAAATTCATCAAAATATACCACAGGGCAAATGCCAGCAGCTGAGAGAGCACTAAACTGTGGAGTGCCACCCGCAAAACTTCATCAAAGTGAATGCCCTTTCCTCAGTCTAAATGAAACAAACCCACGTACCATGGCATACATAGTGCCATGTCCCTCTGCCTCTGGTCCTGCCCTTCTAAAGTGTAGATCAGACCACACCTTACTTCTACTTTAGAGCTTCCTATGCTTTCCATCCTTTTGAGCACAGCACTCGGGGTCCTGCACAATCCTGTCCTCACTTACCTTCCGGCCTTCGCTGCTACACACCACTCCCTCCCGCTGAGCGTCCGACCATCTCACACCTGCACCCCTCAACCGTGCTAGAGATGGCGGCTCCCCCGATCCTGGCCCCAGCATAATGAAACTGTCCTCCGAAGGTTGTGAGCTCCATGACGACCAAATAAAGTTTTAAACTGTTTTTCCAATAAACATGTATTCACAAAAGTATAGGAGTATCCATATTTATGCTAAAGATAAAGAATGATTATTTGGCTTAATGAAGAAGTATTTTCAATAGCAAACTGCCTGAGGGCTCTGTGAGATTTGATTTGCCAAACAAAAAAAATAAGTTTACATAGAAAAATTGTAAGCATTATCCAGTTCTGCTTGTGACACTTCCCATCAATATGGTTCACAATATTTGATATGGCATGTTTAACACGTCAGCATTTGTCTCCACTGTCTCACTTCATGGGAACAAGCAGATACACCAATGTGAAAAGAGAAAGTGGAAGAGGAAGAATGATATTAGGACTGGTGGCTCATTCTTCCGTCTTCATTTTCTAACAAACTGAAAGGTTCTCTACAGTGCTGTTGGATTTGAGCTGCTCTATCCACATTTCCCCCCATACCACTCATCTTCAAGCAGGGACACGAGGTGACCACCACCAGTACGTGCTGGTCTGTGCTTGCATGCTGCCGGAGGATGCAGCGCGTGGCCATGGAGCCCAGCAAGTGGACCGGCTCTCACAGATCAAGGGCAGGACCTTGGCCTTTCATCATTAGTATTCTCTCTACTGCCAACCAAAACTGCATGCTCTGGGAGAGAGAGGCGGCCACAGTTTTATACTATACATGTACACATCACTTAAGTTCTGACGAGCAGGAGAAAATACTAACGTGTCTAGTGCAGAACTTTATCCAGTTTACTTGACAGAGGAATTAAAATGATCAGGAGACTAATTTGACTAATTTGGAGCTAGTACTAATTCTATAAAGTAAAATTTAAACACTTAAACATATTTTTCATCATCAACTCATTACAGTATATTATGAAACACACAAACATAATTTCAACATTCATTATTTTTAAGCATTTGGCTAGATGTATTAGAAAAGATTATCAAAGCAATGATATGCCCCAGCCATTTCAAAAGGAAATCCACAAAACATAAAAATTATAGGCTAGAAATAATAATTTTCATTAAAAAAAAGTTGCTCGCTAAAAATAAAGTTATAGTTGCATATATTTAGTAGAAATCACTATCAACTCTGAGTTCTACTAAATAATAGCAACATTTTTTAGAGCTCTTACTATGATCTGGGCACTATTATAAGAAGTTTACACACATTACCTTGTTTAATTTCCAGAACAACTCTGTGAGGTAAAAAGAATGATCATCTTCGATTTATAGACGGAAGCACAGAGGAAGTAATTGCTCAGGTTACATAACTAGTAAATGGGGAGTTATTTAATTAACTTCATACAGATTATTGAAGGACAATTATACTTATATAAATATGCCAAGGGAACTGCCTTTAGAGCAACAGAGCTACGTTCATATTAACCATGATTTAGAAGCACCAATTTTGTGCTCTTGTTCTCACTCTGTTAGCAGTGTACCTCGCTTAAACTGAATCTTATGTGAGAAAAATCCTGGGTCAGTAACAATGAAAAAAAATAGCAATTATTTGTTTTATAAAATTATTTTTCATATTAAAATACGATTTGTTTGATGTGCCTTTAAACAGCAAGCTACCAGTGTTACAAGGTACGTATACATTAAGGATGTAGCTCTCCTTATGACAGAGCTGGTTTACCTGAATCAGCCATATTGATCAAACCATATAAACACTGAATTAACTAAACACATTGAAAGCAACACATAGATTACATAAGGAGAAACACAGCCATACATGAGAAGTTGGATAAGGCTTAAGATTTTAGGGTCCTTGGACTTGAATGAACCATGTAAGTGTTATAATTTTTCAGAACATGAAGACACAAGGAAAATTGTTCTTTAACCATTCACAAGACAGAAAAAGATCAAGATTAGAACATAAAGTAAAAATGAATAATGATGTGCCTATTTATATTTATCAGGTCAATTCTAATAGTTTTGAGTTAAGTATTTTTTGATTTCCTTAAACTAGTGTATACGAGTTATTGAAAATGGATTTAGATTTTCCATCAGTATATTCAAATTCAAATTATCTGACATGACCCATGGGAATTCTGACTCAGGCAATATTTTCTGATGATCTGGTATGCATAATCAAGGTATGGTTGGTTTATCTTAAAAGTACAGAAAAATGGTAGTCAGATGCTCATATTTGCTAGCTAGTGTTCCTTTTAGCATATATTAGTTCCGGTGTCTTTGGTCAACACGTACAATCAACATGGCTATGATGTATGCCTAAGAGCTAGAAACTAGAGTAGTTTTTAGGTGTGGCTAAAAAGCTCACTCTCCTTACTTTATTGCCCCATACTTCCCATAAGATACTTGACCACAATCTTTAACTCATCAACTTCCATGTATCACAGAAAAGACAAAATGGAAACAATCTACCAGCGATGACTTGCACCCTGATGAAAACTCAGTAAAATATCAATCTTCATCCTAAGTTAGTTTGTGCAGTCCCCAGGCCTACATAGTGTTTGCACACAACGGAGGCATTTAATAAATGTTCAGTTGTTAAAAGAGCAAAAGTATACAGACGCCTGCTTGGTCTTCAGCTCTCTCTATGTATTTCCTGAAGACCTAAGGAAATAGACCATTTTCATCTGGAATATACACTTAAATCAAAAGAACAGTTGACTGAAATGAACAAACTGATTTTGAAAGAACCAAAACGGATGATACATTTATAAAGAAGCTGCTTACCTTACAAACAGAAAGGATATTAATATTTATCAGTTTCTTGATGAACTGCAAAAGAAAAATAATTATTTTATATATAGGTTTGATCATGGAAACGTCCATATTTTATATATTTATGAATGATCTGGAGACGCACTGGAAGTCTGCCCAGGTAGAACAGAGACCTTGCGAAGTGACAGGGGTTAGGCGGAGAGACACTGTATTTTACTCTCAGTGTTCCAGTGCTTTTCTAAAAAGAGTGGCAATCCATGCTAATATGCAAAACCCAATGTATATGTGCAAATAAAATCTGAAAGCAAAAAGACACACTTCATCTGAAATACATATGAATAGTTTATAATTTCCCCTCTGCGAATACAGAAAGGAGAAATAATTGAAACTAAGATTTTCAATAATTTTAAAAAATTTCACATATTCTTTCATTGATAGGTTTTTCTAATCTTTTTTTTTTTTTTTTAAATGAGAGGAAGAGAGAGACAGGCAGGCAGGCAGGCAGGCAGGCAGGGAGAGAGATGAGAACCGTCAACTCTTAGTTGCATCACTTTAGTTGTTCACTGATTACTTTTTATACATGCCTTGATGGAAAGGGGGTAGGGGGCTCCAGCCGAGCCAGTGACCCCTTGCTCAAGCCAGTGCCCTTTGGGCTCAAGCCAGCAGCCACGGGATCATGTCGATGATCTCAAGCTCAAGCCAGTGACCCTGCACTCAAGCTGGTGAGCCCGCACTCAAGCCTATGACATTAGATTTCAAACCTGGGTCTGCAGCACCCCAGGTCGATGCTTTATCCACTGCACCACCACCTGGTCAGGCATGTTTTTCTAGTCTTTATTTAAAAATTATGCATGAGCCCTGGCCGGTTGGCTCAGTGGTAGAGCGTTGGCCTGGCGTGCAGAAGTCCGGGTTCGATTCCCGGCCGGGCACACAGGAGAAGCGCCCATCTGCTTCTCCACCCCTCCCCCTCTCCTTCCTCTCTGTCTCTCTCTTCCCCTACCTCAGCGAGGCTCCATTGGAGCAAAGATGGCCCGGGCGCTGGGGATGGCTCCTTGGCCTCTGCCCCAGGCGCTAGAGTGGCTCTGGTAGCAACAGAGCGACGCCCGGAGGGGCAAAGCGTCGCCCCCTGGTGGGCAGAGCATCGTCGCCGTCGCCCGCCCCCACCCCCCACCCCCGTGGGTGTGCCGGGTGGATCCCGGTCGGGAGCATGCGGGAGTCTGTCTGTCTCTCCCCGTTTCCAGCTTCAGAAAATTTCAAAAAATAAAATAAAATTATGCATGTATCAAGGATATAGCTTTCATCTTGCATTCTGGTAGAGCTTGTTTACCTGAATCAACTAGTATATTGCTATATAATAACTTTAATAAAACTAGAGCTATTACTGAAGCTGGTACTGTACAAATGAAGTTGTAAATATTTTCTCTTTCAATCCTTCTAACATTCCCATGAGGTCTATTTCACAGGCAAGGAACAGACACCAGTATGGATGCAATCACCCTCAGAGTAACTCAGGTAGCAAGTAGAAGAAGAGCCAGGGCATGAACCTCAGGCAGCCAGACTCGGGAGCTCACAGCCTGAACCATTACATCACATTGCCTCCCAAATACCCGTACGCATCCCCTTTGTTACCATAAACAAAGAAAGACTTACACTGTCCAAGTCAGGAATCTCCAAAAAGTATTCAGGATACTCATATGACATCCCCACGTTGTTCACTGAAATAAGACAAAAAGATCATTAGCCTGCTAACATATATTTTATAGCTTTTAAAAAAAATACCGGGATTAAAGATTTCAATACCAAAATGATACATACGATGACATAAAATACTATTTATGGCTGGAGTGACCTTTCCCATACCTTCCTATTCAAAATCTATCCATGTGTGTACAGTTCAAATGTCTCCTCTGTCATTAAGCCTTTTTGTACCTACCACCTCTCTCCTGACCACAGAACTTACATTCCCCTTCCGATTTCCATAGCCCCTTGGAGTAGGTCTCTTCTGCCTCTGTAATAGTTATTTGTAGATATTGCTTAACCCATCTCTAGATCTTAAGTTTTCATAGTACAGGAGAAGAGCAGGGAGTACTGCAGTGTAAGAGAATGGAAACTCGAGTTATAACTACTTATAACTATTTCAGAAATTGTGTGACTTGAGACAAGTCACATACAACACACTTCTGTTTTTTCTAAAATAAAAGCTCAATTATCCAGCAAAACCAGAAAGAAAGATCAGTTTCTGGAATCATGGAGAATATGTTTGGGTAGGAAGAGAGAGGCACTAAACAAAAAGAATTAAAATAAGGATGTCATTACAAATTACAGAGTGCCACGGGAGCCTATGCCTGGAAAGTTTGAGCTTGTCTGGGAAGTGAGAGAAGCATTCTCTTCAGATGCCCCGAGACTGGGTCAGACTGAAGTCTCTAGTAAACCATGCTTCCCTACTAACCCATACGGCGTTGAAAGCCCAAGTCACATCTTAGTCTTTCTGTATTCCTGCTCCTCAATTACCTTACCAAAGACTGGGGCTATAACACAATTGAGAAGCTATGAATAAACATACATAATTAGGTACATGATTAATGCTCAGGTATCCTATGGATTCCTCAGCCCTGGAAAGACAAAGACAAACCCTGAATAAGAAATAATTGCAAGAATCATCATATAAATATCGCTGGATTTATTTTAACCAAATATATAATGAAATGAATTATTCATCTCTTCATCTATCATCTATCTATCTATCTATCTATCTATCTTTAACCATCCCAACAACTACATTATTTCCCTTTTACATAGTAGGAAACTGAAGTTCACAGCAGTAAAACAACTCATCCAAGATCATAGAGAAGGAATTCAAACTTAGGAATTTGACTTCAGAAGCTGGCTCCTTAACCACTACATTAAAGCCATCATCAGCCTTCATCCAGTATTCAGTTCAGAAAAATATCAGTAATAACTGGATAATAAACAGAAATCTGATAGCAATGTTTAATAAAACTGTGGAGTATGATATTAGGAAAGAAAGGTTTCAGTAGCAAAAAAAGAAAATGAAATTATAATCAGTCTGCTAAAGCTCATAAAGAACTGTGCCAGATAAACCTGATAGGAGTAACAGGAACTTTTCCAATAGACTAACAAAATTAGTAGCTCAAAGGAACTCAGTAAGGGTTTTTTATTTAGCAGTAAGCCAATCACTTGAGGCTGTCTCAAGATCATACTTGGACAATTCGGTCAGGATGGCCTGAACAAGGTCACCGAAACCTGTCTCAAAATCTGTAAATAAAGGATGATGGCAAAGCAAACTGTATTTAATTGGGATGCATGCACACCTGAGTAGGGATTGTATCTAAACGTAATTAATAACAGCAGGTCCAAATCCATCTTTATTTTATTCAATTGGTTCTATTCCCACCAGGGGTTCTTGGGAATCAACTCTATAAAAGATCTGTTAACAATTAAGCCAACTACAGTAGTCGAAGGTGAGATTTTATAGTCACTTGACTTTGCTTTAACAATCAGAATTATAAAGGATGAATAACTTATTTCTAGTGTGCCCAAGAGAAACAGCAACACCCGAAATGTCTGTTAAAATGCTACACATAAAATAGTCTTTATAAAGTCAGTTTAAGATATCAGAACCCATTGGCTCACTGGCAAACTGTCCTAGAGCAGTGATTTTCAACCAGTGTGCTGCCAAGAATTTTTAAAACATGCAATACTTGACTATTTAGCTAGGGGCACTGACCTCTTTTCCCTTAGATGGTCAAGTAAAAAAATAGGATAGTAGTCAACATAACAATAGCTGTCTAGTGTGAATGAATCAAAATTACCCCTATTTTTTATCAGATCAGCAAAAAAATATATGTTTTTTTGGCGTGCCACAGGATTTCAGTAATTAGTTTATGTGTGCCATGAGATGGAAAAGTTGAAAATCGCTGTCCTGTAGTAGGGATTAGGGCTATTAAGTTCCTCCCTGCTTTAGTACTTGCACCTTTCACTAGTGGAATATATGCTACCCATTATCCCTCCTCAATAAGAAAGCACTTACGAGTCCTATTATTTAAGAGTATAGAGGAAAAACAACTGTTGCTCTCAAACAATTATTTTCAGAAACTGCATATTAGTGCAGATCTTTTGGAAAAGCAAACCCATCGCAATTTTATTTTGAGACATTAGGTGGCAGCAATAACTAAAAGGCAGAAGGAAAGCTTTCAGAGAACCAGGGAAAAGAATGCAGGCTTGTGCTGGCAGTCAAGGATGGAAGCATTTCCATTATAATTTAATGACATTAAGAATGGATGGATGCAATGACATCTTTATATGTTACAGGATTCATTACAGTATTCACCAAACCCAACAATGCCACAAGTTATTCCTACATAATTCAGATAGTCGAAAACCCTTTCCAAATTAAAGCATTTTAAGTTGGCATTAAATAGCTGTACATTAGAGATTTTTTTTGAATCCTACAAGTGACAACAGAGACAGACTTAAAATTTTTTATTCAATGACCCATAAACCCTTTCACTAGTGTAACACACCATGTCTTTCAGAAAACAAAGGATATCTGTGTAACCTCAGAATTCTAACAACTACCCCCCAAATCCTCACAGGATGATGAACAGATACAGAATCTCTCCCACCAGTCTCTCCTTGGGGTTCTAAGGTTGAGACGAGCTCAGTAGGAGAGATGAGACAGAGAACTGGGCTGAAGACAGACCCAGAACAAGGACCAGGTTAAGTGGGAAGAGGAGGCGGTGGCAGGCAAGGGAGCAGTCCTAACACTGGTGGTCCTCACAGAGCACTGGCAGCACACCGGGCTCAGCAGCGCTCTCCACGACCCCACCCGAAACTCCTGCCAAAGATAATAGTATTGTATTTCAAAGACTCCGAAAATCCAGAGTCATTCTGAACGTTATATAAATACCCTAAATTATATCATACTACAGTTTAAAAATCACTTGCACATCTCATACTTAAAAAGGAAAAAAAATACACAAGATGTCCGTTTCTTCTAAATTCACTTGCTGCTACTTCTGACCTACTCGACTTTTAGAATCCTTTATCAAAAACAGCTGCTATCGAGATAATGATGTCATTAGAAAATTAAGATTCTTGGTAACTGGGTTGGGCATGAGGGAGAAGAAAACAATACTCAAGACTAGACAATAAAACTCACATCTGAACAAACACAATAATAAAAGATATGAGCATCCACAGGCAACCTGCTGCTTGGTCCAGATTAATCAGAGACATGAGAAATCAGGTGCTTTAAAAATACACTGCCAAATGGTTGCGCTTCCCAAATATATCAATTAATGCAAAGTATTCTGCATTTTGCTCTCATCATATCAGAGTAGATGTTAAGTCTACATTTTAGTTACGTTAATACTAATCCAGTTCTAGCAATCCAATTAAAGAGTAGAGAAATGGAAAACCTATTAGAGTTCATTAGTAAAAATGGATTAGAAAAATGCTGCCACTTTATTATATTTCAGGATAAACAAACTTTTATTTTTTTATTTTTTACTAGCTCCACTACATTTAAACATTTATTGAATAACGTATTACAGTCATACAAATCAAACCAACATGCCCATTTACATCCTGACTTTTATAACAATGAACATTTTAAAGAAATAAAACATTTAAAAGAATTATATATACAGAAGCCTTCCTAATAGAGCTTATCCCTCCATGATGTGAATTAATGCAGTTTCATTGTTTTGACATAAAAACTACTTCAATAACAAACTTCCCAATACCAAAAAAAAAAAAAAAAAAAACCAGAACAAAAAGAAATCAGCTCTGAGATGCAGCAGCACCAACACATTAACACCTGAGCCTTTGAAGACCAAAAGAACAATGCCTGAACTGAGAGCAGATGTTTGGAAACCTTGGCAATGACTGATCGTACTATGTTTACAAGGTGCTAATTAACCCTGCAGATTCCTGCGTTGAACAGAAATTTCATTCAGTTTCAGTCCTCAGTCTTTACAAGTTACTTGCCATTGGACAGCAGAATGTTAAGCTGGAATTGAGGCAGGAGCGGCATTTTGCAGTGCACGTGTGTCAGCGACTGAGCCTTGGAGAACCCAAGGGCGTGGCGGCGTAGTAAGATGGCCTCTGAATCTCAGGCCAAGACTCTCTGTGCTACTTCCTCTGCTCCTCCTATAGCTCATGCTCAGAAAATATTTAGCAAATAGATAATGGACATGAACTATAATAAAACTCTTGACATTTCTTTCTCAATCTTCCGTGCAGAAGGCAGAATTGATTACCCTCCCCACCACCTCACTATTAGCAGCTTCATGCAAACAATGTACATCTTTATTTTCCTCGTTTACAACACTTTCTTCCACCCCCACTGTCAATGTGTTTCGACTGTAGATTTGAATTTGAATAAAACCCTTATAAAATAAGTAGTGTGACCTTTTACTTTCATAGTGGCAACACGCTAGAGTCCTCACTTTCTTTCTCTTTTCACTCAGCATCAATTTTATGATCTATTTTGTTACCATTACTGTTTATAATGGATACAAGGTATTCCATCAGTTTTTGCATACCCATTCCCCTGGTGATGGACAGACAGATTGCTCCAATCCTCTCCTTTCTGCTGATAACATCCTCAGATATAGCCCCTATGGGCCAATATATGAATTTTTCTGTATATATAGCAGGGATGGAGCATGCTAGGTCAGAGAGTACATAGTTATACATTTTGTCAAGCATCATCTAATTTTCTCTGGAATGACTTCACTACATACTTTATAGAAGAATGACAATTCAAGCCACCCTAACCTCAGCCCAATCTTCATCCTCTCTCTCACTTTTAGTTTTTAGTCATGAAGGTCCCTAGTCTTAGCATGGTTTTAAAAAGGAAGAGGGCTTTTTCTCCTGCCATTTGACTCTGCATGTCACGACATGATAGGCAACCTCTCTTTGATGCTGAGCACTGTCTTGTCCTCTCTAAACAAGATAAGGTAAGGGCTAACAATGCATTAGCTTGGAAATTGGAGACTTAGACCTGAAAAAGAAGACTTACATACAGGTAAGTGTGAGGGTCAGCTGACCTGGCTTCTAGTAACTGACTCTCCTGGAGAACTTGCATTCCAAGTCCACACACTCTCAGGTCACCACAGCTTCTCCCTGTCACTTTTCAATCAGGTGCTCTGGTGCTTTTCGAACTATACCATGTTGACAGGATTTCTCTTTCTCCTTTCTCCTTTCTCCTTCTCCTTCTTCTCCTTCTCCTCCTTCTCCTTCTCCTCCTCCTCCTTCTCCTCCTCCTTCTCCTTTTTTCTGAAGTGAGAAGCAGGGAGGCAGAGACAGACTCCCACATGCACCAGACCAGGATTCACCCAGCAAGCACACTAGGGGGCGATGTTTTGCCCATCTGGGCTATTTCTCTGTTGCAACTGGAGCCATTCTAGTGACTGAGGCGGAGGCCATGGAGCCATCCTCAGTGCCTGGGTCAACTTTGCTGCAATGCAGCCTCGGCTGCGGGAGGGGAAGAGAGAAAGATAACAAGGAAGGAGAGGAGAGGGGTGGAGAAGCAGATGGGTGCTTCTGCTGTGTGCTCTGATCAAGAATTGAACCCAGGACATCTACATGCAGAGCTGATGCTCTACCACTGAGCTAACCAGCCAGGGTGAGAGGCTTTTCTTCGAGAAACATCCAAGTGGATCTGACTTGGCTGGAACTGATTATTTTTATTGATTTTAATTTATTGTGTTTACATAGATTCTAGTGTTGCCCCGAATGCAACCCCCCTCCCCTGTATTCCCCTCAACATCTCCCCTACCCCCTTCTCCATAGCACCCTCCCCCCTTCCCTTCAGCTTTATCCCCTCCTATCATCCCCTTTCCCTCTGTTCCCTTTGATCCTTCCTGTCTCAATTCCGTTCCTCAGTTCACATTGTTCATTGGATTCCTCAAATGAGTGAGGTCATATGATATTTTTCTTTCTCAGCCTGGCTTATTTCACCTAACATAATAGTATCCAGGTCCATCATGTTGTTGCAAAAGGTAGGATTTCCTTCTTTTTCATGGTCCCATAGTATTCCATTGTATATATGTACCACTGCTTTTTAATCCACTCGTCCACTGATGGACACTTGGGCTGTTTCCAGATCTTCGCTATTGTGAACAATGCTGCCATAAACATGGGGGTGCATTTCTCCTTTTGAATCAGTGATATAGTGTTCTTGGGATATATTCCTAAAAGTGGGATGGCTGGGTCAAAAGATAGTTCCATTTTTAATTTTTTGAGGAATCTCCATACTGTTTTCCACAGTGACTGCACCAGTCTGCATTCCCACCAGCAGTGCAGGAGGGTTCCCTTTTCTCCACATCCTCGCCAGCACTTATTCTGTGTTGTTTTGTTGATGAACGCCATTCTGACTGGTGCGAGGTGATATCTCATTGTGCTTTAATTTGCATTTCTCTAATGATTAGTGACGTTGAACATTTTTTCATATGCCCATTGGCCATCTGTATGTCCTATTTGGAGAAGTGTCTATTTATTTCTTTTGCCCATTTTTTGATTGGACTGTTTATTTTCCTGGTGTTGAGTTTTACAAGTTCTTTATAAATTTTGGTTAACCCCTTATCAGATGTATTGTTGAATATGTTCTCCCATTGTTTGTCTTTTTATTCTGTTCTTATTGTCTTTAGCTGTGTAAAAGCTTTTTAGTTTGATATAGTCTCATTTGTTTATTCTGTCTTTTATTTCCCTTGCCCATGGAGATAAATCAGCAAATATATTGCTGCAAGAGATGTCAGAGAACTTACTGCCTATGTTTTCTTCTAAGATGCTTATGGTTTCACGGCTTACATTTAAGTCTTTTATCCATTTTGAGTTTATTTTTGTGAATGGTGTAAGTTGGTGGTCTAGTTACATTTTTTTGCAAGTAGCTGTCCAATTTTCCCAACACCATTTGTTAAAGAGGCAATCTTTACTCCATTGTATTCTCTTACCTCCTTTGTCAAATATCAGTTGTCCAAGGATAAACAAACTTTTAAAAATGAAGATATCTGTAAAGTGTATGTACCCAAAGTGGAGGGAAACCTCTCGTCTGTAGCTTTCGAACTAAAAGCGTATGGATCTGGGAGTCCAATCAACCCCGGTTTTAGTCCTGGCTCTACTACTGCCAAATTCTAACAGGAGGCAAGTGATTATCCACTAGTAAATCTGTTTCCTCATTGTCCACATATATATATATATATATATATATATATATATATATATATATATATTAAGGCTAAAAGTTAAAAGAATTAAGTGATAATATGCAAAATCTTAAACTCAACCCTGGAACGTATTAGTATGTTAATAAAGGGAGGAAGAGCTGTTATTGCTGCGCGGTCATTTATTCAGCAAGTATTACTGGACTCGTATTTTGTAGCCAATGCTATTCTAGGTGCTGGGGACACAGCAGGACAGACAAGGTCCCTGTTTTGACTTTGTACTGCCAGCATCCAAGTGGGCAGGTCCTTCTGAAAGACAGCTCTGGGCAACAGTGCATCAGAATAACTGTTTATACTGATTAAACTTATGCTAATTGCTTCTCTACCTTCTTTATTTCACTCAAGAGATCTAGTCCTCCCGTCTACAGAGCGCGTGGAGAGTGATGCAAAGAAAACTCCTTTTCTGCCTTATTTAACATATTGCGGTAGCTAGCACATGCTCGTACTCTGACAGATGATATTTGGAACACCATGTAAAACATTCTGCAAACTTCACAGTTTTCATACACTGTGAGTGGCAATTTCTAAATAAAAGAGAGTTTGCAAGACTTTAAATTTGCAGTGCCTTTAATCAGAAATTGAAAAATTAAGACTGAGAAGCAACAGCACAGAATGCTTCCTTTCCTCCTTTTAATTATAAATTGCTATGGGATCCTCATTATATATAAAACGAGGTAAGATCTGCCATACGTCACCTTAGAAGAGGGGATGCGGACAGAAGGATGACATGAGGTTGGCAGTGAGATCTTAGCTAAAGGAGAAACACATTAATTTCATGAATTACAGTTCTATTTACATTTCTGAAATCACAGCTAATTACCCAGTTTTAAGTAAAAAGTTCTGCTCTAATTAATTCCATTAGTGGGGTTCTAGTAAAAGGAAATACATTCGAATTCCAAGTCATATTCTCCCTTTAGAAGTCCAATCTCATTCAGCACATCTAATGGAAATATACTTAGTCTGATAATGTTCCTGACGACTCTCCTAGTGTTGAAGAAAAAGATTCCCTGTGCCTCTTCTGCGTGCCATGATTGGTGGTGCCAGGCTGCTGCCTCACTCAACACAAAAAAGGGGGCACTTATGCCAGAGATCCAACTGTCTACTTGAGTCTCCCGCTTGGATTTCTGAGTACTCTCAAGTTTAATATACCCCATGGTAAAATCGTCATTTTTCTCTAAAGAATTTGCTCTTGATCCAGAGTTTTCTATTGTAGGGAAATAGCCCCCAGCTGCCCAAGTCAGAACCCGGAAGTTGCTGATTACTAACTGTATAATCCTGGACAATGGATTTATATTCTGAAAGTCTATTTCTTGTCTGTAAAATGGGCATAGAAATATTAATACCTACCTCATCGGACTGTTAATGATTAAATAAGATTCACTGGCATGGTGCCTGGCATATTTTTAAACATGCTTAATGAATGTTGGTAATAATAATTAAAAACAATTACTATTGTTATTCTTTACTCCTGTCATACCTTCATCAGAAACTGGTTCTGTTTCTGTTTCCTAAACATCTTTCTAGTTAGTCCACTTCTATCCATTGCTACCACCACCATCCTAATATAAACCATCATCATATTATGCTTCATTGCTGAAATAGACTTACTGGTCTCCTTTTATTAATTCCTGCCCTTTTCAACTTGGGAGACAGAATGATCTCTCTCAAATTCTAGCATGAAGTCAATTTACTGCTTAAAACTCTACAAGGTCTACATTGTCTTTCCAATAAAGTCCAAAAGTTGGTAAACCTTGTTTTCTAAGCCTCTTGTGATCTGGATCTGCTCATTCTCCAGGATCCAGCCACTTCCTCTTTGCAACCTGTGCTCTAGATTTCCAGATCTCCTACCGGTTCCTCCACCCTGCCAAGCATATTGACTTCAGGGTTTCTCTACAGACTGTTTTATGCCTGGAGACCCTTCCCACTGCTCTTCTTCCAGGGTTAATATGCTTCAGATCTCAAATATTTATATTCTCAGAGAGAACATCTCTAACACTCTTAACTTTCTCAGTTAACATACTCTTTCATGATACGCACCGCATTCTCAATTACTTGTTTAGTGGCTGTCTTCCCTGAAAGCAGAAACAATATGTTTTATTGAATGCCATATCTCTGTAATTTTACTTGCTGATACTCAGGTTTCTCTTCAGTACATATAAATCAATCAACAAACAAGAAAGGAGAGATGCTGTACAATCATCTGTCTGGTCTTTGTCCCAGATTCCTAAGTGGAATTTCTAGGGTGTCTGTTCTCATGGTGGGCCTGTGGTTCACACCTGAGTTTACATTACCCAGGATCAGGGGTCCCCAAACTAAGGGCCCCGCGGGCTGCATGCAGCCCCCTGAGGCCATTTATCCGGCCCCCTTCTGCACTTCCGGAAGGGGCACCTCTTTCATTGGTGGTCAGTGAGAGGAGCACTGTATGTGGCGGCCCTCCAACAGTCTGAGGGACAGTGAACTGGCCCCCTGTGTAAAAAGTTTGGGGACCCCTGACCTAGGTCAATAAGAATGAGGACTGGTCAACAGAAAGAACTCTGTAGCTAGAGGATTGGGGATCTAAGCCAGACCAACCTTTGGAAAAGGGAGGGGAACTGCAAATTGAGTCTAATCACTAAGAAATTATTCATGTCTAAATAATAAAACTCCCATAAAAACTCTGGACACTAAAGCTCAGTGGAGCTGTCTGGTGGGTAAACACACACATGTGTAGGGAGCTTCTGTGTCCTGCACCCTCTCAGACCTTGCCCTATGTGTTTCTTCACTGGACTGGTCTTGACTTGTATACTTTATATTCTAATTATTTTCCCGAGTTCTCTAATATGTTCTGGCAAATACCAAACCTGAATATAGCCAGCTGGTCAGAAGTACAGGTGGCCTGGGGAGCCCCAAACTTACAGCTAGTATCTGAAGTAAGGGCTGTACTATTGGGGACTATGCCCTTGAACTTGTGAAGTCTACACTAACTCTGGGTGTCTAGGGACAGGATTTGATTGTACTACAAAAGGGAAGTTTTAGACGTGTCCTAAACCCCTAGAAAGCACGAAAACCATATCCCAGTATAACAGATACTCCACTATCTCAGAAACTATCTTCCTATCATGCTTCTGTAATCCTTTCCTAGGTAACCAGGCTAATAACCTATGCCCTTTCTTGGGCCTGAGCCATTTTATATCTGAGCTGTTGGAGGAAGGGGTCACTTCCAAAAGTATGAAGTTTATCTTTGGTGTTCTCTTAACTAATTTTCTTTGCCCATCTATTCTTCGTCCCCTCAGCCCCTCACTGATCACTAACCTGCACCTACAGTTTCCTCTTGAAGCCCCTCCTTTTCTCTTTCAAGAGGGTTTCTCCCTGTCTCTCACTAACCAAGATCATCTCCTCAGGCTGACTGAGCCAGCAGGTGGACAGGTGATCCACTGAACTACTAATAATCCCAGTAAGATGCAAATGAAGATGTCGCTGGCTCTTTCAGAGCTACTTACATTTCAAAAGAAGGCAATTTAAAACTAATTTCTAATTAGCAAAATTCCTGAGAAGGCGAGAAAATAATCCCTAGCTTCCCACATTTCTAAACTCTCTGAAGCAGCAGCAGCACTCTTCTCCCTGCGACTTCCTAGGTCCTTGAGCCTGGGAAGCTGTGTAACTTCCCAGTACGCTCGCTCCTTTCCTCCCTTCCCAGGGAACCCAGACAAGTTTACTTAACCCGGCTCCTGCAGCTGCGGCTCCCTCTCCCAGGACTACATCTACTGATAGTTCTTCCCCCTCTGACACTCTGGGGACTAAAATATAAGGAAGCCCTCTCTGGATCCCAGCCCAATTAATTACCTGGGCGTTTGCCATTTGGAAGTTAACTGGTCCTTTCCCCCAAGTAGCTAATCATACTCTTGGGTCTTTTGTTAAGAAGCTTTGAAAACTTAAGTGTAAACAGAGATATAACCCTTTCTTTTCTTTTGTTAGTAGCTTTCTTGCCCACACTTCCCCCTATAAACCTAACATTTTGTACACCTCAGAGTGCCCTTCTAGTGGCTAGAGAGGATGCTGCCTAATCACAGATCGCTTAAAAGGGCCAATTAGGGCTTCAAGTTTAATTGGTTGAATTTTGTTTTTTTAAAAGTAATAAATAGGCCTGAACACACTAAGCCAGTAAGTACAGCAGTGCAAGTCACCGTATGTACCAACCGACTCTCTTGTTTCTACAACTTATATAAACCATGCAACACGGAATGCAGAAAACAGCGTTTGGCACGGAAATTTTCAATCTAGGATAAGATGTATATATTAAAAGTCTGAATACAGTTACGGTGTTGTGTTTTTTTAAATGAACCACAAACTATATTTTTCTAGGAGGAAGGATCCTTCTATATTTAATTCTAAAATAAAGAATGTAATTTTTTAAAAGTTAATAAGTCATAGCAGTGGAATTTGAAAGGAAAAAATATCTGTGTCATACTTAAAACCCAAGGCTCCTTCTCTGGCCTTGGTAAATTACGCCCCCTGTGATGCATTGTGCAAAGTCCTTCAAACCATTTGGAGCTCACATGAGAGTCTCTTGAGGAATCAAGAAAGCATTACAGTGGTCACATTCTGTTAACCAATTGTTTGCTTATTCAAAGCAATACTGATGTCATTTTCTCTGAACAGCTGAAATTTTTTATGCTTGCTGAACCCTGTGCTTCTCAGCATTTGTCTGAGAGGAGACAGCAAGTGCTTACTTGTTTTACATAACAGAGTTAAAAACCCAACTTCTCAACCTTACACGTTTATAGAGTTTTATCAAGTTACGGTGACCTTTCAGGATAAATTCACACAATTCATGGCTGTTTTCTTTCCACTTATCTTATTGAAAATGTAATGTTTCTCTCATGACAAAGGGCTTTAGCATTTTCCTTGGTAGTTCAGAAAATATTAATTTGCTTTATTAAGCACTGACTATATGTTGGTGGTTAATGCTATTCAAACAAATGAAGTGTACCTTGGTGATTTATTTTTCTTTTTTATTACTACTGTTTTTTTTAATACTTGGTGGAAAAAAAAATTTCTTACTGTAACTTAATATGGATTGCTAGACCTTACAGACATCAATCTATATGTTCATTATTTTAGGGAATATTATAAGAGAGAGACTGATATTAAGCAGAAGAAGTAGGGAAGTAAGATGATTTTTCCCTTACTAGACAGGAAGAGTTATGTTGTTGGGCAGATAAAATATATTATGCTCACTTTGTTAAAGTTGGCGCTGCTCACATGGAAGCCCATTTCCCAGGTGATATTAATGTGTGTTGGGGGTGGGCTGTGGGTAGGCTGGATCCTTGTAGCCTGGGGCTTGGTTTTACTTTTTTTTTTTTAATTTATTCATTTTAGAGAGGAGAAAGAGAGGGAGAGAGAGAGACAGAGAGAGAGAGAGAGAGGGGGGGGGGGGAGGAGCTGGAAGCATCAACTCCCATATGTGCCTTGACCAGGCAAGCCCAGGGTTTCGAACCAGCGACCTCAGCATTTCCAGGTCGACGCTTTATCCACTGCACCACCACAGGTCAGGTGCTGGGGCTTGGTTTTATGACTAAGCCTTTCCCACCCCTTTTGTTGTGGGGTGGTGCAATCCCATTATGCCTCAGATAAGTGACTTTGTATTAGAGACTTCCCTATTTTGTATATTGGATTAAAGGTTTTGATTTCTGCACTATAAAGTGGGGCATACTGGGAGCTTGCTCTCTTGGTTCCTGAGATTAGCATTAGAGAGGAGAGCAGAGAAAGGCCACATGGAAGAGGCCAGGAGAGGCAACCAAGATGGTGGAGTGCTGAGTGAGAAGCCAGTTTGTGCAGAGTTTGTGCAGGGAGAAGGAAGGAGATTGGGAACAGAGGTGAATAAGTCTGGTGAGCTAGAAACCTTTGATTCTAGGAAACTCAGATAAGTCAGTAGCTCTGTGAGCACTGAATGAGTGGATTTTTGAGCCCAGTGTGTGTTTTTACTTGCCCACCGGGTGCAAGCTAGGATTAAAGATCAGGGCCCACCAGTTTGTGGCTCCATTGTTTCATTACTGTCTGTTCAAATCTAATGCGAACCTACATGGCCGGGCGGTTATGATGGTGGCCCTGGCTACTGGCTTTACATATGTGTAATCTGGATGGGGATGAGAGAGGGAAAAAAGAAAGTGAAGGGGCTACAGACCCAGGTAATCATAAGAAAACGAAAACATAAACATCAGACCCCTGCTATGTTTTATATCCACACCAGAGAAAGAACTACACGTTAGAATTGAAATATGATCTAGCAATAAAAATAATTGGCTTATAAAAGTGTTTTAACAATTCCCTAAAAATCTTGACAAACTAAAATTATAATGCAATGTAAGTATAAGATATCTGCTAACAACTGTCAATAATAATTATGCAAAGCTTATAATTAAGGAGACAGGTGTGGTAGAGTAGGAAGAAAACTAAACGAATAGCCAGTTAATAAGATAATATATGCACAAATGCAGCTATAAACTTTAAAGGATTGTGTAAATATCAACCATAATTATTTTTATTATTAATCTGTAACCAACTGGAAATCAGAAATGAAGTTGTGTGTGTTTATGTCTCAGTAAGTATTCATTCAATCAGAACTGTTTATCCTTCCTATTAGAACATTATACTACACAAAATCAGGTGCTTTCTTATTCATTGTTGTATCTCCAATTCATTGATGGAGGAAGAGAGGGAGGGAGGGAGGAAAGGAGGGAGGGAGGAAGGGAAGGAGGGAAGGAGGAAAAGAGTGAAGGGGAAGGGGAAGGGGAAGGGGAAAGGGAAGGGGAAGGGAAGGGAGGGGAAGTATAAACTGCTAACTTTAAGTAAGTTGCAATTTACTAAGCAGCTGGACTATAAAAAACAATGGTTCCTTAGCATAAGTGGCCTAGGGAAACATCAATCCTCGTGTCTAAACATCAGTGTTTATGTACTGACACAAGCCCTAGGATTCCAGGTGTGGGGAAAACATGCGTGGGAACTCTGCGCCCTGTGCTCTTATCTTCAGCAGATCTATCTACTGCGCCTAGACTCACACTACAGAATTTCTATGGACTGAGTCAGGGAAGAACAGACGACAAATGCCTTTTGTAACCCTGTAGTCCTGCAGCAAACAGATGTCCAGCATTTTCCATCTGCAGCGGCACTGTCCCTAAGTCCCTGTAGTTGAGTCACCCAGTGAAAAGCAGCTAAAATGTATGTGAAGCTAAGAACTGTGATTGAACTATTTTTGAGAGAAAGTTGTTTTCTCCAAGAACACAGCTGAGGTTAAGTCTCCTCTCAGTAGGGCTCCTGATTCCATGTCTCTGCCTCAGCCAGCCTCCATTCTCCAGGGCGAGATTGGTTTGAAAGCGGTTAGGACAGGCAGTGTCTATGCCACTAATAAGTTATGTGCTACTACTGATCTGGAAGTTTATAACAGTCCAGAATTTTACAGATGTTAGTGGTGCGGCAGGTGTTCCAGATCTAAGCTAAGGAAGAGGAACTGTTAAAGATTCCAGGCAACACTGTAAACATTAGAAAAGAACATGCAGACACAAGGCAAAAACTACACCTGTGTCTTTATTCCTATTTTGCTAGTGGCTCTCCTGTAAGTGGGGGTGTAGCAGGTGGGTAGGTGGGGCATGGTGCTGTGCAATACAGACCAGGCAGAAGCTGAAAAATACGGCACGTCTCAGCCAGGGTGAACGCCAGGCCCAAGGGCACTGTGAACGCCAGGCCCAAGGGCGCTGTGGAGAGACAGATGTACGTGTTTCACTTGCTTTTACCCTGCCTTAGCAGGAACTCACACGAAAGACCATCCTTTTCTAGTATGAGGAAGGGAGGTGAGTCTTTAATAAAGAAATGTTAGAAAACGTGTTTTCAAGCTTTCTCTTCGTTTTTCCTCCCTTGAAAGCCCAATGAAAAGAACAATGGCGACCGCCAGGCGTATGAGAGAAACTTAGGCAGCGAGAGAAAGAAGGTTACTGAGGAAAGTTTTTCTGAACTACAGACCCTGTGTCTTCCTAGAAATGACTCAAACACTGTTGGATAACTTTCCAAAGCCTTTTTTCCTTCCTTCCTTAAAAATCTTTTCCATAACGAGGTAAAATTCTTCCATATCTCAGGAAATCACTGGTTTTTGGTAATAAGAGCAAAGTAGCTGAATGTAACAGAAGGGGGTAGTAGACTTAGATTTAAAAAAAAGAAACAAGAAGGACTGAATACCAGTGGCACCAGCCAGGCTTTCCGTGACCTTTGGCAAGTCCCCAGGCTCTCTAAGCCACACATTCAAGGGGGGGATGTCTTCTCCAAGGGGACAGAATCTGGTGTGGGAGTAGGGAGAATGAGACCTTATTCTTTTTATGTACAAAGCACAGCTATACACATAAAGGAGACATACAGTGTAGCTGCCGTATTAAACTTTCATAGAAAAAGAATAGGGGGAAAATGTCTAACAAGGCTCCTGTGGGGGAGGGGTGGTAAAGACCAAAAGGCTGAGAAATGTTTTTTCTAAGCTTTCCTTTCTCAAGTGTAAATATGGGTCAGCATCGTCCACCTTACAGGATTATTATGATACAACTACAAATATATATACAGCAAATGAGAGACTGGAAATAAAGTAGGCACGGAAAACAACCAATGCAGAACAGCCATTAAAGTATAACTAAAAACACAAAGATTCAAGAATATCTATATTAACATCATCTAATAATCAGTCGTATCAATAAGACAGTTTTCATCTCACTAGTCATCTTACCAACTGAACACCTAACCTCCAGAAAGAAAACGTGCGGTCACAGAGTAAGTCCAACAGTAACGCAAGAAGAATCTAGAGACGTGGCAAAGATACAAACCTAGAACACCAATTTGAAGACCTGCCAAGCTTGTTTTAATTTTATCATAAATGTCTTCTGACGCAAAGTCAACAGCGATGGTCTTCGTTTCCACTTTGAATTTTTCTCCTAGGGAACAAAACACAAATGGAGAGAGAAGAAAATTAATACATGGCAATTAATTAAGCATTAGATGACATCATCTTTTCAAACTCTTTTTACCCCCCCAATCTGATATGAAATTTAGACCAGGCTGACTTCAAGCAGTCATGAAACCACCTAAGAGATGATATAGAGTCAATATAACAGTTCCGCAATAAAAATTCCAGCGTGGTCACAGAGCTGGCTAAATGCTCCTTAATCAGTTCTCCTTCCAAAAATCAATACTGACTACTATTTAGACCCTTAGGTACAAATAATAAAACATGATTCAGATCCTAATGTTGTGTGCTCTTTAAATATCACTGGTTTTGTGATTTTAATTGCAAACTGATGCTTCGTAATCTCAGAAAGAAGTCTGTAAAATATTTTAAAGTGTGACATATTAAAACAAAAGCCCAGCCTGACCAGGCGGTGGCGCAGTGAATAGAGCATCGGACTGGGATGCGGAGGACCCAGGTTCAAGATCCCCAGGTCGCCAGCTTGAGCGCGGGCTCATCTGGTTTGAGCAAAGCTTACCAGCTTGGACCCAAGGTCACTGGCTCGAGCAAGGGGTTACTTGGTCTGCTGAAGGCCCATGGTCAAGGCACATATGAGAAAGCATCAATGAACTAAGGTGTCACAATGAAAAACTGATAATTGATGCTTCTCATCTCTCTCTGTTCCTATCTGTCCCTATCTAATCCTCTCTCTGACTCTCTCTCTGTCTCTGTAAAAAAATAATAAATATATATATACAACCCCTAATTATCCATAATAGTTATAAAGAAGAACCAAAAATGCATATGAGAAAAATTCTATCAAATCAAAATAATTAGGTCACTAGTTAAAATTTCTTCTCATTTAAAAACCTCTTACTTTTCAAAATATGGCAATTAAAAAAAAGTCCATCTTATTAAAATGAAAACAAAGTGAATGTGATCATATTGAAATTCAGGAGCTTGGTAAATAGTTAATAGTCACTAAATGTAAAAATCCACACAAAACAGTAATAGAACTACAGAGTGACCCAAGAAAGACTTTAGGGTTCTACTTTGTACAAGACGATTAGGGTCCAAACAGAGCTCATAAGAATAACAATAACTATCATGTTTATGCCTGCCTTCGCTAGTGAACCCCTTTGAGAAGATGGCCTGGACTGGGAGGCCGCCTAGACATGGGTACCAATTTCATTTTCACACTGAGTTGTTAAGTGACTTTGAGCAAGTTACAGATCCTCTCTGAGTCTGTCACATATCCTATTTGAGCCTGTCGCATCACCTCCTCTTTAAGTTTCAGCATCCCCTTCTGAAAACGAAGGTAATGTTATCCAACTTATGGTGAGAGGCTCAAGTGGTATCTAACACAAACATTAGTCTCCCCTTCTTTCTTCAACTAACCCCTCTCTCAAATCACTTAGTGAAGTTCAGTGGGCTAAGAATGCTTATATTTGGAACTTGATGTAAATTCAAAATAATTAATTTAAAAATCCAGCTTCCAAAAATAATTTCTTCTCCACTCGCAGTCAGTGTTGGCTCATCACAGAACATGCAGCATTAATCCACAAGGAGGTTTCCATTCTCGATCTGAAAGGATTTATGCCTAATATTAAAGAGCTGGTTCATAAGAGATGTGATTCTCAGTTAGACTCAATGAAAAGTATTGACCCTAGGTAGGAATCCATGAATAAACTAGAGAGGATAATACTTGACATGGGACAGCTTGTACCCACCACATTCTGATACCAAAATTACAGTCTGTTTATTATACTATTTTTCTGTTCTTTCATAGTGCCCTCGTTTTAATTATTCTAACTTTAAGGTAAGTTTTAATATTTCCGGTAATGCAAGTCTCTGTTATTATTACTCTTTTTCAAAAGCTTATTGGTTATCCTTATATGTTTAGTCTCCATTTTTAGTAGGGCTGCATGAAACATTTCCATTAAATTTATGAAGAATGACAACGTCGCATTCCCTCCAGGCTCTCCATTCATCCAATGTATCACAGTGAAAATCTGTGGTTATAAATTCTTAACACAATCAACAATTCAAATGCTACAGAAATATTTACCCAAAACTTATATACTCTTATTGATCAATGTCACCCCATTCAATTTAATTTTCTAAAGAAAAATTTTTTAAAAAGAATTCCATTATTAGAATACTACACATTACTATGCAAAGGTATTCTATGCTGTTGATTACTGCACTGATTTGAACCGTTTGGCATTTGAAATTGCATGAGCTGGCATCCTGCTACTTACAGTTGTGGCTGCATGAAATCATGCCCCCTTCCCAGTTTTCAGGTTAGAATGGGTCTGAGATGGTCTCGGCCCATAGTTCTCAGTCTAGTGGCTAAAACCCAAAACTAAAAAACAAAAAGAGTCAGATGACTGATATGAACTGTTCAAGGCAGTCAACTCACTAGTAATGGGGACGAAAAAGTCAACTCTGCCTGACCAGGTGGTGGCGCAGTAGATAGAGCGTCAAACTGGGATGCTGAGGATCCAGGTTCAAGACCCCGAGATGCCAGCTTGAACGTGGGCTCATCTGGTTTGAGCAAAAGCTCACCAGCTTGAACCCAAGGTCACTGGCTCAAGCAAGGGGTTACTCGGTCTGCTGAAGGCCTGCGGTCAAGGCACATATGAGAAAGCAATCAATGAACAACTATGTGTCGCAATGTGCAACAAAAAACTAATGATTGATGCTTCTCATCTCTTCATTCCTGTCTGTCTGTCCCTGTCTATCCTTCTCTGACTCTCTCTCTGTCTCTGTTAAAAAAAAAAAAAGTCAACTCTGGCTTAAATAGTAGGGAATGAGGCTAAGAAATAGCTGGGCTAATAATACCATTCATCCCTTTTTATCTACTGTTCCACTGACAACCACATAACCACACGTGGAATTACAGAGCAAACACTATCCATAACTATAGAGTTACATGACAATGAATGCCCTCACTGTCTCAAGCCACTCCATCACCTCCAAGCATCCCATAGCTGACTGTCGCTCACAGGATCCTGAATTACAATAGTTTCAGGTCAAATCGGAAACTGACAAAGAAACTGCACCCATAAGTAGTCTCAAGATTCTGATAAAACACTTCTCAATACTAAAATTAAGACACTTTTAAGTTCAGCCTGACCTGAGGTGGCACAGTGGATCAAGCATCAACCTGGAATGTTGAGGTCGCCGGTTCAAAACCCTGGGTTTGCCCAGTCAAGGCACATATGGGAGTTGATATTTCCTACTCTTTCCCCCTTCTCTATCTCTATCTCTATCTCTCTCTATCTCTCTTCTCTAAAATAAATAAATAAATATTTTTTAAAAAGACACTTTTAAGTTCAAACCTAAAAAAGTCAGGCACATATTCCAAATAGCCCTATTCCAAACAGCCTTAACGTACTTCTGGTCTGGCCGTCATTATTTTCATTTTGCTAAACAAATTAATACCTCTTAATTCTAAGTCTTCCTCTAAGAATATTTTTATAGGTCTTTGAAAGAATTTCTTCATCTCCCCCCCGGGTATCTGAGGATATTAGGTCTGAAAATGCTAGAAAAGAGGTCTAATCTACATAAACTCATGCATTATTTACAATTTTTCTACTAATAAAAACTAAAAAATATATTAATTTTCCTTTGTCCCTACATCTGCTCCAAATAAACAATGTTTCCCCCCCCTAAATTTTAGGTAGTACCCGTTATGAAAGTTCGTCACATTTACCCATCTCCATCTTTCCCATATTATAACTTTCATCATTTAAGATTCCAATTGTGTCGCCATTTCTGTGGACTGACTTTTCAGGATTCCCATTTTCTCCAAGGTTAAGCTCCTTACTCTCCTAGCCGTGTTGCTTGAGACAAATAAAAATAAAACTACATGCTGGTAAGAGATGTCTATATGAGACATAATATAACATAAGGTACTTACTATAGGCATTTTAAAGCATTAAGATAAATTGAGAAGCAACTCAGGTCTTCCATCTGTCCTACATGGACGCTGTCATTCTCATAAAAATAAAAACATTTTAGAATTATAAGAGACCTTAGAAAATACCCAGGAGCTTTAACTCAGAGGCATGAAAATAATGGTGGAAAGTATTTTAGTCATGGACCTCTCTCCCTTTACCCAGTCCTGAAAAAGGTAATTAGGGAGAGAGGAGGGACTCTTGAAGAAATAGTACTATATTCAATGCCAATCAATTTCATCTTCTTAAATCCATTAAAATCAATTTATGACTATAAAAAATGTATTGCACATTTAAAAAAAACAAAACCCTTCATTTGCATATAAAATGTTTTCTGATATTCAGAGATGTAAAAAGTACGAGACTTTTGTATTTTCTCTAATTTTAAGGAAAAAACAAACAATAAAAAATTCTCTCCACTTCCTTCTTTTGATTTTTATTTCACCCAGGCTTGCCATCTCCCTCCACTCCTCACCCCTCGGGTGAGACATCTCTTCACGCAGAGTGCCTCCCTGATGTAGCTCTAGAGAAAAGGGGATTGTGCCCTAGAACGGAATGCTTTCTCTGACTCCATTTTAAGGGCCCATTTAATTATAATGATCAGAAATGCTAAACAAATAATGGTCCATTTCTTTTCTACATTGACCTTGAAAATATATACAGAATAATTTTAATTTCATGAAGCGACCCGCTTTCAGTTCAAATCAAAAAAATTCATCATAGTATCATAAAAATTCTATCCCAAATCACGTATTTCTTTATTTTAAGCCAAGGTTATTATATTTTATTCATTACAATCTCTTTATCCAGAACATCCCTCTGTAATAAATAAAACCTTATACCATGTGAATCTGTTCTATTGATTGGGCATAAATAGGACACATTTTCTTTTTTGAAAGCCCTAAGTTCTACCCTTGGGACAGGTGTTATAGACCCTTGGCTAAGGCACTTTTGAAGAAATTTTCAAATAAGAATGTATATTTTCTACAATTGGAGGGGAGAAAAAGGCACACCAATGGAAACATCTGAATTTTATTTTTAAAGGTAAGAAAAATGCAAAAAAATATTCCTAACATTACTATACTTAAGATTCCAAGATGATGTTGCCAATACTATGGAAGCAGGGTCTTATGGACTGAATGTCTGCGTCTCCCTAAAACCTGTGTATTGAAGGCCTAACCCTCAGTGTGATGGTACTGGGAGGGGAAGCTTTTGGGAGGAAATTAGGTTTAGACAAAGTCACGAGAGTGAGGCTCTCATGATGAAATCAGTCTCCTTACAGTAAGAGAAGGACAGAGAGCTCTTTCTATGCACCAAGGGCAGGCATGTGAGCACACAGTGAGAAGACAGTCATCTGCCAGCCAGGAATTGGGCCCTCACCAGGGAACTGATCCTGCCAGGACCTTGATCTGGGACTTCCCAGCTACCAAAACTGTGAGAAATAAATTTCTGCTGTTTAAGATACACAGACAAGATGTTTTGTTACTGCAGCTCAAGTTGACCAAGACACAAAGTTTGTTTGAAAAATCATGGCAAGCAGTTAATTGCCCTGGTCTTGAGTACCAGCTCAGTCACTTGCTGGCTGAACACCCTTCACTCAAGCCTTTCAACCTTCAGGAATTTTTTTTTTTAAGGTGAGAGGAGGGGAGGTAATGAGGCAGACTCTAATGTGCCCTGACCAGATCCACCCAGCAACCCCATCTGCAGCCAATGCTCCAATCAACTGAACTATTTTTAGCACTTGAGGCTGATGCATTCCAACGGGGCTATCCTTAGAGACCAGGGCCAAGCTTGAACCAATAGAGCCATGGCTGCAGGAGGAGAAGAGGGAGAGTAAGGGGAGCAGTAGGGGGAGAAGCAGATGGTCGCTACTTCTGTGTGCCCTGACCAGGAATCAAACCCGGGATTTCCATATGCTGGGCCAATGCTCTATCCACTGAGCCACCGGCCAGGATCAGGAATTCTCATAGCATATGAAAATATATTTTAAGAAATAGTCTTATACAGATGTTTTCTTATATCTGCCAATGTCTACAAAGATGACTACATCACATACAGTTGTTTTTTCCTAAATAGAACAGGCTATCATTAAATCTTCCCTCTCCTAATTAGATACATATCTTTTTTAACTTGACCATGCACATGCAACTCTGCTTTAAAAAGTGATTTATTTATTACTGTATCATCCATGGAATCAATGGTCATGATATATACTATTTCTAATCATACCTTTAGTGTCCAAGTATTTCTTTGACTCAATTTGCTTGTGATTAACCTTTGAATTACTGTTTTATCTACTTCAAGATGCACATTTTAATTCACTTTTTATCTGTGAAATCCTGATGCCTTATAATTAATGGCTTTGCAATTTAATTGGCGGTCTTTATTTCTTAATGCTTATAAGCTGCATCATTGCTTCACGATCAGTGGTGACTCAGATTTGCTGAAAGAAGCACAGAACCCCACTGACATCCACCCGTCCCTTTAATGTCACAAAATGCACGGAGGCTGCTTCCAAATGCAAGATGCTCTGGTATTCCCATGTTTATTATGCTCCACCACCGCCACTAGTCAGGAAGGTAGGATATCTCCGAGCCTAAACTCAGAACCCAAAAACCTTAGCACACGCTCATTCATTTTTTTTTCTTTTTTTTTTTTTTTCTGAAGCTGTAAACGGGGAGAGACAGTCAGACAGACTCCCGCATGCGCCCGACCGGGATCCACCCGGCACGCCCACCAGGGGCGAGGCTCTGCCCACCAGGGGGCGACGCTCTGCCCCTCCCAGGGGTCGCTCAGCCGCGACCAGAGCCATCCCTGCTCCAATGGAGCCTCGGCTGCGGGAGGGGAAGAGAGAGACAGAGAGGAAGGAGGGGGTGGGGGTGGAGAAGCAAATGGGCGCTTCTCCTATGTGCCCTGACCGGGAGTCGAACCCGGGTCCCCCGCACGCCAGGCCGACGCTCTACCGCTGAGCCAACCGGCCAGGGCCCACGCTCATTCATTTATTCAAGGGCGCTGGCATTTGCAACCAGGCAAAGCACATCACTCCCTAAATTGTCAGCACTATGAAAAGAGGGTCCGTGTCTGGCTTTTTCTTTACCAGCACACTGAGAGCCCACAGTACCTAGTACGCTATGGGGGCTCAATAACTGTATTTCCACTGAAATAAATTTAAGAAGTACACACCGAGGAATGAATGCCCACATGTCAGATTTTACCCTGAGGATAACAGCAGATAACCTTAAATAGGTCATATTTTGGTGAAGAAGTTACATATGAACCCAACTGTTGCTCTAATGAATATGAACAAAGCACACAAGGAAAAAGCAGCTCACTCGTACAGAGTGCAAGTTTTTAAAAGATCTTTCCATTGGTTTTGAGAGAGAGAGAGAGAGAGAGAGAGAGAGAGAAGCATCAACTTGTCGTTTCACTTAACTGTGCACTCGATTGCTTCTCCTATGTTCCCTGACCGGGGTTGAACCTGACACCTCAGTGGCCAGGATGACTTTATCCACTGAGCCACCAGGCGGTGCCCCAGAGTGGGATTTGAAACAGGAGGTGGCATTTGCATCCAGTCCTTGAGCAGAAATCGGCCATGTGGAGAAGGGAGGGAACTAGGCAAAAGCAGACAGTGGGGAAAAGGAACAGCATGTTGCAAAAACCCCTGTAGATGGAGTATGAGGGACACGGAGAAAGGGGAAGAAAAGTTCTGTAGAAGGAAGCCGGCGGAGGTGGTGTATGCCAAGATAACAAGCCGACTGAGGGCCCCAGCGCAGCACAAAAAGGTGGCTTCCTCTTCAGAGTATTAACCATTTTAAGATGCTACAGCAGAGCAATGAACCAAGTCCAGGCCCTTCTCAGCGCAGGCCCCATGTCAACGAACAGGGCACGCGCCTGTTGAAGCAGCCCTGTGACAAGTTCACATTTCATCCTGTGTGTTATGAGTACATAGCAGACGTTATTAGGCTAGGAAGTGACAAGATCACGCTTGTTTTTTCAGGCAAGGCCTGCTATAAAAAGTGATGGGGGCAGGCAGAGAGAAGAGCAGCTGCAGCGATGAGTCCCGCCGAGCAGAGGGCCCAGCGGAGAGGGGCGGCGGCGGAAGGGAGAGGCAGGCTGCTGCGGAGGCAGCCGAGTCAGAGTCTGACGGGTTTTCCCGCTGATTAGACACACAGCTTTAGGAAGAGAGAGAGCACAGTGGCTTTATCCACTTGCTTTAGAAATCTAGCCAATAAACCATTGTATCTTAGAGCTAAAACAGTCTTCAGAGTTTCATGTACGGGGCCATATTCTTATGATTATGGCTCAGCGTAATTTTTATCACGTGAAATGTTTCTCTGTTATTTTTAGTGAAGCAAGTTTTGTTTATTTTTCTTGAGGTAGCTTATTTCTTCTCTTTGTTGGCTTGAAAAATGAAATTACTTCCATTGCGGCTTGGGCCAGAGCTGACCAATTTTCCATGCAGGATAACCGTGAACTAAAATGAAATCGGAAAGCAAA
The DNA here is from genome assembly GCF_036850765.1 of Saccopteryx bilineata. NCBI lineage: Eukaryota > Metazoa > Chordata > Mammalia > Chiroptera > Emballonuridae > Saccopteryx > Saccopteryx bilineata. The sequence goes on along the minus strand of NC_089490.1, from coordinate 387,003,910 downwards.
AGAGGTATTTTTGTAACTCTCCATAAGATTCCTCCCTTCTTCTTTCAAAGAGAAAGGTAGCTAAAATTAATTAGGAGTCAAATATCACACAGTACACTTCTTCTAAAAATGCTGACTGAGCTCCTTTTTATTATTATTTTTTTTTAGTATCCTCTTTTAATTTTAAACTGTCACTTTGTTCTTACAAGGGTGCTCTGGTTTTGTGAAATCTTGCCACCAGAATAAAGTATTCTTTTCAAGATCTGACTGAGTCACCTTGGTGTTTGGAAAAGGAAGCTTAACAGTTGCTTTTATTTCTTAAAAACAAAACAGGAACTTTTGAAAAAATTACCATAAAATTTAAAATATCAGCTATTGAAATGAGTATTTACTTTATAGCAATTAACATTTTGAAGATTTATCTTGTTCAACATACAAAAAACCTTTTCCTTTAAACTGTTATGAGCATAGTTTTCACATATTAAACCAAAATAAAAGCAAAACTGCTTGATTTAGAGCAGGAGTCAGGAACCTATGGCTCGTGAGCCAGATGTGGCTCTTTTGATGGCTGCATCTGGCTCGCAGACAAATCTTTAATAAAAAAATAATAACATTAAAAATAGAAAACATTCTCATGTATTTAAAATCCATTTATTTCCTACAGCTCACGTTCATGGTTGCGGCTGGCTGGAGCCAATCACAGCTGTCCTCCAGGACACCAAATTTTTATTGGATAATGCGTAACATACATGGGTCATTGTGAGGTCAGAAAGTAAACTTCCCTCCTTTTAATCAAGTAGTCAGCTAGCTAATTGCAGAAACCCTTTTGACGAAGAAGATGACTAAAAGAAAAAAAGATGAGGAGTATCGTACTTTTCAACAGGAATGGACAGGAATTAGCCTTTATGGAGAGGGCAGGTTCTGCAGTGTGTCCAATATGCAATGATAAAATTACATCGATGAAACAGTCAGATATAAAAGCGGCACATCGACACACGCTATACTACATTTGCATCGAAATTTCCAGTAGGGGACAGCAGGAAGAAAGCATGTCAAGAGCTATTGTGCAGAGTGCAAGCTAGTCAGCAGCAACTCCGTGTTTGGACCCAACAAGGTGACTGGAATTCGGCTAGCTTTGCTGGTGCTTTAGCAATTGTGAGAAATGGGAAGCCATTCACAGATGGGGAGTATGCCAAAACATTCATGCCTGATGTTGCCAATGAACTTTTTGATGACTTTTCGGATAAAGACAAGATAATCAAATGAATAAAAGACATGCCTCTGTCGGCAAGAACTGTTCACGATCATACCATCATGATGGCAAATCAAATTGAGGCAACACAAGTGAAGGACATAAATGCAGCACCATTCTTTTCTCTTGCTTTGGATGAGTCAACAGACGTAAGCTATTTATCCCAGTTCAGTGTGATTGCAAGGTATGCTGTTGGTGACATGAAGAAAGTCTTGCTGTTTTGCCTATGAAAGAGACAACAAGAGGGGAGGATTTATTCAAGTCTTTCACTGAGTTCACTATAGAAAAAAATCTACCGATGGATAAACTTATTTCAGTGTGTACTGATGGTGCTCCGGGCATGGTGGGGAAAAACAGAGGATTTGTAGCGCTTCTTCGTGAACATGAAAAGAGACCCATCCTAAGTTTTCACTGCATCCTACATCAGGAGGCACTTTGTGCTCAGATGTGTGGCAAGCAGCTTGGTGAGGTGATGTCACTGGTCATTTGATGGTCAAGTTCATTGTTGCCCGAGCTTTAAATGATCGTCAGTTTAAAACACTGCTGGATAAAGTTAGGAATAATTATCCTGGTCTGCTTCTGCACAGCAATGTGCATTGGTTGTCAAGAGGGAAGGCGCTCAGCCATTTTGCAGCTTGTCTGAGTGAAATCCGGACTTTTATTGAAATGAAAAACATCGAGCATCCTGAGTTAGCTAACACTGAGTGGCTCCTGAAGTTCTACTATCTCGTGAACATGACTGAATATCTGAACCAGCTCAATGTGAAAATGCAAGGTGTTGGAAATAGTCTTATCCCTTAAACAAGTAGTGTTTGCATTTGAAAACAAGCTGGGACTCTTCATTACTGATATTGAAACAGGTCTTTACTACACTTTGAAAAACTGGGAGAGTTTAAAGATGCATGCACAGCAAGTGACCCTGCTCAACATCTTGATCTCCAGCAGCTAGTGGGCTTCACATCTAATCTCCTGCAGTCATTCAAAGCGCGATTTGGAGAATTTCGTGAGCGCACTCGTCTTTTTAAGTTCATCACCCATCCACACAAGTGTGCAGTGGACAGCACTGACCTGAGTTACATCCCCGGTGTCTCCATCAGAGATTTTGAGCTACAATCTGCTGACCTGAAGGCCTCAGACATGTGGGTGAATAAATTCAAGTCACTGAAGATTTGGAAAGACTTGCACAACAGCAAGCAGAGTTGGCAAGCAAACACAAGTGGGGAGAAATGAAAAAACTTCAACTCACAGACCAGCTGATTGTCAAAACTTGGAACACGCTTCCCGTCACATACCACACACTGTAGCATGTGAGTATTGCTGTACTGACAATGTTTGGCTCTATGTATGCATGTGATCAGTCTTTCTCAAATCTAAAGAACGTTAAGACCAACGTTCTATGATCATGTTTAATGAATTGAAGTCTCAACGCCTGCACGAAGCTTAACCTCACCACATATTAACCAGACTACAAAGCCATCAGCAAAACCATGCAGCACCAGAAGTCGCATTAATGGTAAGAAGTACTTTATTCATCATTGGTTAGCAACAGCATAACAATGTTATTAAAAAGAATTCAGAGACTTTAAAAGTGTTAGTCTTACATAAAATGCACACATTTACTTGTATTTAGTATTAAACATATAGTATGGCTCTCACAGAATTACATTTTAAAAATGTGGCGTTCATGGCTCTCTCAGCCATAAAGGTTCCCGACCCCTGATTTAGAGTCTCTTAGAACTACGGATGAGAACTTGACATAAATCATCCCACTCTAGGATGTCCTAAAGAACCTGGAGGTAGCATGTAAAAGGCATGGGGAGACAGTTACCATTCTACCAACTACACGGGGTTAATAACTGTTATTGTTACCAATTTACTGAGCATCAACTAGATACCAAGAACTCTGCTAGGTGACATTACATCATTTAACCTGGACAAGAACTTTCTGGTATGCTGCTGAAAGTTGCAAATGATTATTCTCATAAATTTCAATTTTCAACAATTGAAAGGGCATCATTTATTTGTGTTTTCTTAAATTTTGAAATAATCATAAGCAAAAAAAAAAAGTTGCAAATATTAAACCAGTAACTTTTTTTTGTTATACCACATCAGACTCAGTTGCTAACAAGATGTCCATAAGACTTAGTGTAGTGCTTCTCAAAGTGTGGTCCATGGCTCTGAGGGTCCATGAGAGCCAAAGAGAGCGAGAGAGAGAAAGAGAGAGAGAGAGAGAGAGAGAGAGATAAGACAGCCCTGGGTAGCTCAGTTGGTTAGAGTATCAACCTGATATGCCAAGGTTGCAGGTTCAATCCCCAGTCAGGGCATATACAAGAATCAACCAGCGAATGCATAAATAAGCAGAACAAGAAATCAATGTTTGTCTCTCTATCTCTCTCTCAAAATAAATTAATTTTAAAAATACGAAATACGAAGACATTATTTGCTTGCGTCAGTGTGTTGACGTGCACAGATGATGCTGCACTGACATTTGCAATGGTGGTAAAACTGCTGGGACTCTAATGCTAATCAAAGCAGCCACAGCTAACTATCTTGAAAGTCACTGTATTCTTCATAGACTTGCAATAAAAAGAAAAAAGCCAGTCTCATTTAAGAATGTCCCTTGATGAAGCAGTAAAATCATTAATTTTATTAAATCTCTACCTTGGAGTACTAATGTTTTCAATGTTCTGCATAACAAAATGGTTAAGTACGCATGAAGCCCTTTTTCTGTGAACGAATACAATGGCCGTCTTGAGGGAACACATTCACGCAATGGAGTCATGAGCTGAATTAGCACTTTCTTCATGCAGCACCATTTTACTTGAAAGAACAACTGCCAGAGACACTATGACTGTTCAGATCTGGCAAACATTTTCTAAACAAATAAATGAAGTGCACCTGCCACTTCAAGGAAAACAACAGTGTTTGTTGTCCGTGATAAAAGTTGAACTTCTAAGTGAAAATCAGTATTTTAGAAAACTTTTATCTACCACGTGAGCTTAAGAGAAAAGATGTTTCTGATAAGACTGGGGGTGATTTTAATAACTGTGTCGAAATTTGTAAAATCTGTGAAACTCAGGAAGCAATATTTCCCAATGACCAATGTATCACGTTACAAAATCAAGATGGATAAAAGACCTATTCAAAGTGCAAGGTAGACAAATGGATTTTAATGGAACTGAGCATGAAAAAGTCAGATGTTTCCGGATTCTATATTGAAACTAACCTTACGAAACCTTCAGTTATGGAATTTTGATGTAGTATCAAAGAATATTCACAATTACTTGAAGAGACTATTGAAATAGTTTTTTCTTTTCCAACTACATATCTGTGTAAAAACAGATTTTTTTACACTTCAACCAAATAATGTATCACAGCAGACTGAATGCAGAAGTAGGTAGGCAAAACTGTCTTCTACTATTATTAGATATTAGAGATTTGCAAAAATGTAAAACAATGCCACTCTTCTCAATGAATTTTGTTTTGTTTCAGAATATATAGTTATATTTCCCAGTAAAAATATGTTAACATATAATAAGTTACTTGTTATTATTCTTACAAGAATAACTATTTGAGTTACTCAGTTTAAGTTTCTAATACAATAAATATTGATAGCTGTATCCTGCATAAACAAAAGCTCTCTGGGGCCCTTAAGAATTTTTAAGAGTATAAAAGAGTTTTGAGACTGAGATGTTTAGGAATGGTGTTTTAATATGTATTTCCTACAAAGAAGTCTCTTAAATAATATAACTATAAAAATCAAGAAATTGACATGGATATATTCCTGCCTTCTAATCTTCAGAGCCTGTTTGAATTCGACCATTGTCCCTTTATAGCAAAATGTCCTTTAGAACAAAAGGATCCAAATCAGAATCACCAGTCGTATTTAGCTCCCATGTCTGTTTAGCCTCTTTCAATGTGGAACGGTTTCTTAGACTTTTCTTGACCTTTATGACTTTGACTTCTTGAAGATTACAGGCCAATTATTTTGTGAAATGTCTCCATGATTAGATTCAGGTTATGCATCCTTGGAGGGGACTGCACAGAAGTAAAGTGGCATTGCTCATTGCATCCTATCAGGTGTACACAATTTCGACCGTCCCATTACTGATGAAGATAGCTTTGGTCTCTTATCAAGGTGGTGTCTTCCAGGCTCCTCTACTGTGAAGTTACTATTTTTCCCTTTGTAATTAACAAGTCTTTTTGGGAGGCAGCTATGTTCCCCATTATACCAATACTGCACAATTAACAAATATTTTAGTATTTTGTGGGGAGATATTTTGAGACTACGTAAAATCCCATTCCTCGTCAATTTCTATTTATTATGCATTTATTTATCACTATTAGTATGAGCTCACAGTTTCGTATCTTATTCAATAGATTGTAATTTATTTCTATCCTTTTTCAGTTTTAATGCTGAATTTCTCCAGATTTGGTTCAAGGAACGAAGTCCCTTCAAGCTGGTTTCTGTTTGTTTCTGACATGCCCCCTTTTCCCCCGACTACTTCCTTGCACTCTGGCACGCGATACTCCAGGCCTATCTTCTATGCTCCCCGCCCCAGCCCTGAAACTAGCCATTTCTCCAAGGGGGCTCTAGATCCTTTATTTAAAAACAGAATCTAGGAACCAAGATCCGGGTGCTGAATTTGCTCACTGTCATTGGGCGCTGCTGCTCCCAGGAAAGGCCAGGAGCTTTAGCAACCAACTTCTGCAGTGTCAAAGGCACAGCATAAGTAACTACAGGTGGTGTCACACAGACAAATTAGTTGCCAGCTGTGAACCATTGTATGAGAAGCTTTAACAGAAGAGCCGAAGATATAGTAGACTTTGGGGTTCTCTTCCAGAGCTTAGATCACTGTAGATCATCTTTGAAATTAAACATACAGAAGTTGCTGCTATATACTGCATAGTAGAGGCTGATAAAATACTGTAATTTAAACCTTAGTTTAAGAAAGGATAGCTTTATTTGTAGTCTACACTTGGTAGATAAAAGCCTAAATAAATATTTGAGCTTTTTAGTGGCAAAGCAAGCTCTTGGTTACTTGAGTTTTATGTTAAAGATATATAAGCAACTCCATTCTTTGCCCAAAGCATTTCCAGAAAGTGTACCAGATATTGAAAAGTAGATCCCACTTGCCCACATAAACAATTTTATAACTGGAATTTCTGTTACTAATATCAATCATAGCTAAGCCCAATAACATAATATAAATACACAGATATATAATACCTTCAGCCTCTATAGTAATTTAAAATAGTAAAATTATGTTCCCAGTACTGATTGTCTTGAGGACTCAATTTACTACAAAGTATATATATAGCATATAAAAAATATAACTATCATATCATAAATTTGGCCTGAAAACATGTTTGTTAGTCTGACTTAATATAAAATAAAACTGCCTTCTTAGAATTTAGGAGTGATTCAGATAGTATGGACCTTTAGCTGAAGGAAGTATAAGCTGAACCTTCTCTCTCTTTTTTTTTTTTTTTTTGGTATTTTTCCGAAGTTAGAGCGGGGAGGCAGTCAGACTTATTCCCACATGCACCTGACAGGGATCCACCTGGCATGCCCACCAGGGAGCGATGCTCTGCCCATATGGGGCGTTGCTCCACTGCAATTGAAGCCATTCTAGTGCCTGAGATGGAGCCATCCTCAGCGCCCGAGCCAACTTTGCTCCAGCGGAGCCTTGGCTGCGGGAGGGAAGAGTTAGAGAGAAAGAAGAGGGGTAAGGATGGAGAAGCAGGTGGGTGCCTCTCCTGTATGCCCTAGCCGGGAACTGAAACTGGGACTTCCAGACGCTGGGCCGATGCTCTACCGCTGAACCAACAGGCCAGGGCCTGAACCTTCTCTTATATTAACATATTTCTCTGTAGCAGACAGAGGCAGTGCCATTCCCATTACCTCAAAGTAATATCATAGAATCTCCATGGATACTATACAATGTGGGTATCTGAAGGCAAAAATGGGGGGTTTCCTTAGTACTAGAAAATAGCCAAAATAAGAACAGTATTATACCATAAAGTCATGGTACACTTTTGACCGGTCACAGGAAAGCAACAAAAGACGACAGAAATGTGAAATCTGCACCAAATAAAAGAAAAACTCTCCCAGTTTCATACCTATTCAGTGCAGTTTGATGTGGGCTCACACACAGATTTTTTAGGGCTCCTTAGGTAGCTATCCTGTAGCCTCTACAGACTCGTCACTGACTGATGGCCTACCAGAACGGGGTTTCTCCACCAAACTGCCGGTTTCCTTCAACTGCTTATCTCATTGAGTAATGTTATTCCTACGTGGTGGCGCTTTGTTATAAACGCGCCGATATTCACGTTGCACTTGGGTCACAGATTTGAATTTAGCGAGCCACAGAACACACTGAACTTTCCTCTGTACCGTCCACATCTCGACTGGCATGGCCATGGGCTGCTCCGCTGTATACACGGTGTTACGTCATCATCTGTGCATGCGCACATGCTGCCACATCATCCTACAGAAACTGGGAGGGTTTTCCTTTTATTTGGTGCAGATTTCACATTTCTATCGTCTTTTGTTGCTTTCCTGTGACCGGTCAAAAGTGCACCATGACTTTATGGACACACTGTATCAAGACACAATTGATTGGCAATATTCTCTATACATAAATCTCCATTTAATGTCATCAATAAGGTCTAAAACTTTATATGAGACGATGTATAATGAAATCAATTTACCGAAGGCTAACTATATAAACAAGCATTGAGTTCCTATGGCATCTTATCAATGTTATGACGAAATGATGCTGACTGAAACGATGTCATTTGAGGTCCTGCTGTATACACATACTTTTAATGGGGTTAAGTTTTTTGTCATTAAGATTCATGAAAAGATCTATGACCCTCAAAAAGGGAAGTATTTTTGGATTAACTGTTTCCCAGAAACAACCATTGTGGACAGTCTAAGCTGTAATCTTACAGACTGTTTTTGATGCATATCTACATGTGATATAGACACACAGAGTTGGTTCATGAGTTTACTATTTGTGGTATGTGGGATATTCTTTTTCTTTTTTTAAACAAAAGACCAGACGTTTTCTAAATGTATTATGCTGCAATTTGTTTTTCCTACTACAGATGGCCTTCTATGTCAGTACATACAGATAGGCATTTTATAATAAATGACACAGAATAGCCAGGCGGGTCATAACTTATTTAATCAGTCATTCAAGACAGTATGAGCAGGCACAGATCAAAGGAAGAGTCTGTATTGGAGAAGGGGAATGTATTACAGCAATTTAGAAAGAAATAGAATGCTAATGAATTCAGAGGAACTTTTACAGGTCATCGAATACTATTTTTTAAAAAGATACAATAAGGTTGGAGAGCCTACAGCATGTTTATAAGTTTCCACCAAAGCAAAAGCTGTGTGACCAGAAGATGTTATGGACGCAACAAAGTTTGCCCCTTGCTTCTAGGACCCGTCCGCATGCCAAAGACATTCTAATAAAAGAGAAAAAAACACATACAAATAAAGTACGTAAAATAAACCACATGTAGTCCAGTGAAGCCATGTTGGGGGAAGGTCTGGGGAAGAATCTGGGAAAGGCTATATACTACAGGCCATAAAGGCATGAACTCCTAAAAAACAGACTCTGAGGAACGTATTAAACAGCCATACCAGGCCAAAGCATTCAAGAGCATTTGTGGACCCTGATCACCTATTTCACTCCCATAATTATGGTCCAGACAGATAATAAATCATGTCACTGCAGTTTTACTCATCCGTTTCAAGGTCTGGAAGGAAGCACATATCAAGAAGAGGCAAAAGCTTACATCCCACTGCCCTGTGTAGAAGCTGGTCTGCTAACACAGAGCGATCAGCCCTTACCAGCGGCTGTGAGGGCTGGGCCCTGTCTCTAACAAAGGAAAAGAATGAGCTGGGGAGTCACTGACAAACTGGACAGTTCCTCATTTGTCACTACTATAAAGAGTGCTGTGTTACCTGGGTTTTCTGTAGGACAAATTTCTAGAAGTAGAATAGTCAGATCAAAGGGTATATGTGTTTGTAGATTCGGTAGAGGAGAAAAGGGAGTCACACTTTACAGTTCTGACAATTGAATTAATTGGTTGGCTAATTTCAGGAAACAAGTAGCGCTTTTGTCATTTTAAAAGAAAAAATACTTCCTTCCTTTGGTCAAGATTGATTCCCAGGCCTAGAAGAACTATTAAAGAGAGCTAGGCTGCAAGCAGTAAAATATACAAGGAAACAAAGTATTGATCAGAAGAGAGGGGTGCTGGAGAGGCTTGGATGTAGGAAAATATGAGAGGCACGGGGGGTGGGGGAATGTTCATCCAAGCACAGGCTGGGGGACATTGGCCACAGGCATCAAACAGTTGGTTTCCTGGCAAGGTTGCTCCTATCATAGAAATGGAGATGCCAGTCTCTCTTCGCTTAATGCCCTTAAACATACAAACTGTCTGAGCAAGAGATAGCGTACTCGTGAAGGGAGCCTCTGGTGTTATTCTGGCTTCCTCCGTATATCTGACTACGGGGAGTAGTTATAGTGTAAGTATACTGAAGTTAGGCAAGAAGCATTCTGATAAGCAGAAACCACAGTCATGCTTCCTTTTAATTTTTTTTTTTTTTTTCATTTTTCTGAAGCTAGAAACGGGGAGAGACAGTCAGACAGACTCCCGCATGCGCCCGACCGGGATTCACCCGGCACGCCCACCAGGGGCGATGCTCTGCCCACCAGGGGGCGATGCTCTGCCCATCCTGGGCGTCGCCATGTTGCGACCAGAGCCACTCTAGCGCCTGAGGCAGAGGCCACAGAGCCATCCCCAGCGCCCGGGCCATCTTTGCTCCAATGGAGCCTTGGCTGCAGGAGTGGAGGAGAGAGACAGAGAGGAAAGCGCGGCGGAGGGGTGGAGAAGCAAATGGGCGCTTCTCCTGTGTGCCCTGGCCGGGAATCAAACCCGGGTCCTCCGCACGCTAGGCCGACGCTCTACCGCTGAGCCAACCGGCCAGGGCAGTCATGCTTCCTTTTAAAAAATACAAACAAGGCCCTGGCCAGTTGGCTCAGAGGTAGAGCTTCGGCCCCGCATGTGGATGTCCCAGGTTCAATTCCTAGCTAGGGCATACAGGAGAAATGACCATCTGCTTCTCCACCCCTCCCTTTTCCATCTCTCTCTCTTCCCCTCCTGCAGCCATAGCTCAATTGGTTCAAGCACATTGGCGCAGGCACTGAGGATGGCTCTGTGGAGCCTCTGCCTCAGGTGCTAAAGAATAGCTCAGTTGCGAGCATGGACCCAGATAGGCAGAGCATCAGCCCCAGATGCAGGTTACCAGGTGGATCCTGGTCGGGGCGCATGCAGGCGTCTGTCTCTCTATCTCCCCTCCTCTCACTTGGAAAAAGAAGAAAAAACACTTTTTTTTTAATTAAAAAAAAATACAAACAAAACTGGACATTCGATTTTATCAGCCTATGAAACGTGGTTTCATGCACGTTTACCCTTGAAAGGCATATTCACTAAGTATCCTGACAAAAAGTAGGTTTCAGGACCCACAAATTTATATGCCAGTTCCTAAATCTTGGCCAGGAGTCCATTTCTGAGCCTAACAGTGTAGAATGGAAGCTCTCTGTCTTGGAGGCACATGGGCTGCTGCGCCCGCCCTGATCAGTGGTCCCTGGCAGCGATCACTAATGCCTCGCTGCTGTCACCCCGCGTACCGGCCCTCGTCCAAGGGAGCCTGCCTGCAGGCCACACTCCACACGGGATTGCTGCGCCCGCCCTGATCAGTGGTTCCGGGCAGCGATCACTAATGCCTCGCTGCTATCACCCCGCGTACTGGCCCTCGTCCAAGGGAGCCTGCCTGCAGGCCACACTCCACACGGGGTTGCTGCGCCCGCCCTGATCAGTGGTCCCGGGCAGCGATCACTAATGGCTCGCTGCTGTCACCCCGCGTACCGGCCCTCGTCCACGGGAGCCTGCCTGCAGGCCACACTCCACACGGGGGACGGGAGGTGAAGACGTTCCTCTTACAATTTAGAGCTCTGTTGTTCTACTTCTGACTTCACTATTTCTCTCATCCCACAGTGGGCTCTTTTTAAAAAATCCCAATAGCAGCTTTTGAGTTCCAGGCACTATGCTAAGTGTTTTACGTGAATCATCTCATTTAACTCTCACAACAGTCCTAGAACTCAGTACGAGAACTGTCTCCGTTTCAGATGAAGACACTGAAGTGAAATAGCTTGCCCAGTGCCAGAAAGCTCTGGGAGAGAGCAGACGGGAACCGGTGTCCGGCTCTTGAGGAGGCCTTACTTCTAATGATGTCAGACCTGCTTCCTTATCAATTGAGCCTGGCAGCCTTGCATTTAGACTCAAATTTTTTTGTGAGAAACAAAATAAGAAAATTTTCAGTGCTTGTAATTCTTCTTGCTTTGCTGAATACTGTCACTACATTTAACCTATAAATTTACTTTTGAAAGTTGCAGTGCATGTACATCTAGAAGCCTGGCCCTGAACACTCTGAGTTTGACTTATCTGCCTCTAATAAAATTAATTTAAATCTGGACAGTCTCACGATGGTAAAAAGTATATCCTCCAAAGTCTCTTTATAACGCAGCTGAAGCTATGGACATTCATGCACTCATTCAAAAAAGATTTATTAAGTGCCTACCATTGATGGGGCACTGTTATGGTTACTGGGATATTAGCTGTGACCCAAACTAAGCTGCTTACCTTGGAGCTTAGAATCCATTGGGGGAAATAGGAAAGAAACAGGTTAAAATGATCATGTATCAGATCTGGTAGTAAATGCCATTGAGAAAAAAAAATAAAGCACAGTGAGAGGGGTAGAGAGTGAGAGAACTATTCTCTCTAAAAATAAGTATTTTTTGAAGCTAAGAAACAGTTTATTTCAGATTTGTTAAACTAGTACAATATTCTTTTTAAACTCCTATGTCAAATCCTAGTGTGCAACAAATGTATATTGCCACAGGTAATGAATAGATCCAATTATACAACTGAATGAATGCTAAATCCTTTAAAAGTGAATTTTATTTACTTTTTTTCTATACCTTTCAATTATTTCTAAGCAAAAAAGTTTTGCTTGAAGTTTTTTCAATTGATAAATATCACACAACTTGATGTAAAATACAAAATATACTGTATCTGTCATTAATAAATTCTATGTCTCTATATGTGTATTTTCAGCCAGATTTTCAGGAAATCTAACTGGTAGTTTTGAGGAAACCAACTCACAAATCATGAAAGTAACAAACCTAGACAATTTCTTGGTAGTCTCTGAACTGATCTGTATCTTACTTGTATCAGCTTATAAATAGGGATTTAAAAAAAAGAGCTAATCTCAGAGGTTTCTACAAAGCTCTTAGAACAGTCCGAAGCACATATACTCACTGTAGAAATAATGGCCTGATAAACATAAATAAATGAAAACAGTGGCCCATAGATCGTTGTGCCCTCAATTTTACTCTTCCCCAATTAGGCTTAAATTGGTATAAATTTGTAAAGTTTTACATGAAACATTTTGATTTCCTTTTTAAATTCTTTATAAATAACTAGACTGTGTAGCAGCTCAGGCTTGCACTGCCACACAGTAACAACGGGCCGGAGCTGCCATCTTTACGTGGGACAAGAGCTCTCTGGTTCTCCAGGGCTCACCACCCCTCATGCCTCACCCTATCTTACTTGATCCATTTCCACTGAATGAGCATATGCATTCTAACCTGGGATCTCAACTGGCTCCTTCCAGCCTGTGCCTAGTGTGTAATATAGAAACAGAAAAGTCAGGCATATAATAAAATATATTTTTGAAAACAGTCAGGGTTAAACTTAAAAAAATAAAAGGACAAAAAGCAAAAAATATACTTTACATGACATTTTTTTTTGTGTGTATGACAGAGACAGAGAGAGGAACAGATAGGGACAGACAGACAGGATTCCGGGAGAGAGATGAGAAGCATCTTCATTGTGGCTCCTTAATCTCCTTAGTTGTTCATTGATTGCTTTCTCTTATGTGCCTTGACCAGGGGGCTACAGCAGAGCGAGTGACCTCTTGCTCAAGCCAGTGACCTTGGGCTCAAGTAAGCGACCTTTGGGTTCAAGACAGCAACCATGGGGTCATGTCTATGATCCCATGCTCAAGTCAGCAACCCCGTGCTCAAGCTGGTGAGCCTGTGCTCAAGCCAGGGACTTCGGGGTCTTGAAGCTGGGTCTTCCATGTCCCAGTCTGATGATCTATCCACTGTGCCACCACCTGGTCAGACTCCATGACATTTTTTAAGAGGAGGAATCAAAATGCAGACATTGAAGAGAAATATTTTGTAGGCAAAATAACAACAAACTTGTAAGCTTAAGTTTATTCCTTCCAAGGACATGAAGAATTTACACTGTGCTATAGATTTGGGGTGATAATGATCTATCAACACAGGTTCATCAGCTGTAGCAAACACGCCACTCTGATGCAGGGTTTGGGGAGTAGGGACACAGGTTTGCTGTGTCTGAGTCTAAAGGAAATCTCTGTATTTTCCATTCAGTTTTTCTAGGAACCAAAAACTTTTAAAAAATAAAGTCTACTTTAAAAAGTAAACTTTCAAAATCTAATAAGATAACATCTTTGCCATAAAATAGTCTTTAAATTTTAAAACGTCTTCAAAAATAGCTTGGAAGTATTTTCTTTCCCTCAATACCATTCATAAGAATCTGACAACTTAAAACACATTCACACACACACAAAAGGATCAGAAATAGCTTACACTCCCATGATGCTTCATTCTACTCAAGAAAAAGTAACCATTCCTATGGACTCATTTTCCATTCATACAGGATCACAAGCTAGTACACAGGATATTTTCCTTGCTTCTAAAAATATATTAATATTCCTAAAAGCCTGTGCAGTCATACTAGATTTTCTTCATCTACCATAAGCAGCTACATTATATAAAATACCCAGAGGCAATTTCCTATATAAAATGATTTAAGTAACATTAAGCCCCTATTGCAGAAATCATCTTGTAGTTGTGCCAGGAGAAAATTCAATTAATAACATTTTAGTATTGTGTGTGAAAGAATAATAGAAAGAAGGTCAAAAACATAACAAAAATATTTTAATTCATGATTTAATTAAGATGGTACATGTTAACATATGAATACACATATCTGTTCTAAAACATTTTCAAGAATAAACTTTTAAGAAAAAACAAGGGTGGAGAGTGGGGAGGGGGATTTACACCTGCTTATTTTCCATTTAATGCAGTAATTTACAGCATATATAGTCTCCATCATCCTCAACGTGATCTTGAAAATGTCCCTTAAAGCGCCTCACCACTTGAAACCATGCCCAATGAAGGCAACTGCCAGGTGAACCAACTTATAAAGTCTGTGGGTTCACAAATTTTAGAGCAGTTAAGTGAAAAGGTTAGATGTTCAGCTTCCAAAATGTGTTCAGGTTTTTAGTGTTTTGTTTATTTTGGTTTAAAATTCATAAAAGGTACCAAAAGTTAAGACATAAAAATAAAGAGTTACTTTGCAGTCTCATTAAATATGTTTTGCGTTTGTTTTCTGTGCAGTGGACAGAAGGAATTGGGTTTAGGTGCTAATTCCGAGTCTGCATTTATAACGTGATCTTAAGAAATGTACTTGGTAGCTTTTTACCAAAGCCCCTGAAAGAAACAGCAACGCCTGATGTATGACAGAGCCTATCACAATGTCTCAAGAATGAGCTCACTTGTAGGATGGATGCAACAGGAATGCATGCACGGGTCCTCCAAAAGACATGCCCAGGACTGCTCATGGTAACACTACTGGTAATAACCAACACTGCCAACGACTCAGTTGTCACATATTCATAAAAGGGTGAAAATAAAGCGACATCTAAAAATATAGACGAAGCTCACAAACATAACGTTGAGAAGTCAAAATGCAAAGGAATACATACTGTGTTGTGCCATATGAATAAAGTCCAAAGTCTCGATTAAATTATAATATTAGAAATGAAGACAATGGTTACTTGTCGGGAGGAAAGGAGTAGTAATTGGGAGCCAGCATATGACTTCCTCAACTTTGTGATCACTCACACAAACTGTACATGAGTATTTTACAGTTCTCCTATATCCAACATTTACATCGTTTCTAATATTAGCATTTACAGGTGTGTTTCTGTTATGAGACAAAAGCAAAATTAATGAAGAATATGTTTATGTTATAAAGTATAAATATACACTAGAAGTAATATATTTCATTAACAACAAGGCATATCCAAATGATAAAATGTTCTCTACTCCTTGCAAATAAAATAGGATTTCTCTCTGATGTGCTGCTTTGAAAGACTGTAAAGGATAATAGTAGATGCAAACTCAACTGTACTCAGGGACCAAGCATGTTACTCAAGTGAGTGAACAGGCCTAACAAAAGTAATTACAGCCACGGCGGGGTAGCTCTATGGGTCAGAGCAGTGGTCGGCAAACTCACTGGTCAACAGAGCCAAAAATCAACAGTACAACGATTGAAATTTCTTTTGAGAGCCAAGTTTTTTTAACTTAAACTATATAGGCAGGTACATTGTTATGAACCCACACGTGGTATTTTGTGGAACAGCCACTCTCAAGGGGCCAAAGAGCCACATATGGCTCATGAGCCGTGGTTTGCCGACCACTGGTAGAGCATCATCCTAATATGTCAAGGTTGCAGGTTCAATCCCTGGTCAGGGAACATACAAGAATCAACCAATGAATGCATAAATAAATGGAACAACTAACTGATGTTTCTCTCTCCAAAATCAATAAATAAAAGAAAAAAATTTTAAGTATATACGGAGCATTTTACACCAAAGACTGAAGATGACATTTCCCGGGCTAGAGCTGGACCAGGGTGGATGTCTCTCTCACCGGAGCGAAGGGAAGCAGAGCAGAGCTGCCTGCCGAGCAGGGCCTGGCCCCAGGGCCACCACTGTCACGCTGTGCTCTTCCTCCCACCTGTGCCGTATCGCTATTGACCTATATGAGCTACTGTAGCACTGCTGAGCAGTGCTGTCTTTCCCGACATACTGTATCAACAATTGCACTGAATAGTTTCCTTCTTCACTGCTCCCTCCCACCCAAAGAAGTATACACACATGCACTGCGTGAGTGGGGCGGGGCTGGGTCACCCTCCACAGGGCAGGCCCATCCAAAGGGCAACTGATTCACTGCTCCAGCTGATCGCTGGCCCACAGGAAGGCTGAGCCCAGAGTGAACAGATCAAGTGGATTTTTGAAAGAAGACGTAAATAAAGATTTATATGATTAAGTGATATGTGCTAGTTTTTAAAACAAAAAGTGGGACAAACAAAACTTGTCTAAAAGGTACCTGTTTGAGATATCAGGAAAAAAAAAGATCGCTATGGCAACAAGTCCCTAAGGAATCAGGAAGAGATTGGGGGTCAAGATACCAGTGAAAGGTTTGCTTTTAGAGAAGATGACATTTCTTCCTCGAGGAGGATAAAAGACTAGGCATATAAAGACATGCTGAGTAAAACAATTTCTTTGTTAGAAGGAAAACAATAAGAAATGGCAGAGAAGGTGTGGGGAGATTTCTACAGCAGCGGTTTTCAAACTTCATTGCAATAGGTGCTTTTTCAGGAGAATGCAAAGCCCAATGTCAAGACGGATCAAAGCGCAGTGAGCTACACTGAAGCAGCAGGAGTGCCGGAGTCTACCTGTGAGCACGCCCCCCACCTGGCTGGTGACCCAACATCCAGCCACAGGAGCCCCTACAACACACACACAACGGATGAGTCAAGGCTTTCTAAAATTGGATAATAACAGCAGCATCCACTGTGCAACTCAGGTATGGGAGTCAAAACCATGGATTCTAAGCAATTCAAGTAGAAAACAAGGCCCACATTCAAGGCACCTTGGGATTCTGAACTAATACCATGAAGAATAAATTGAGGACGGTGGATAATTAGAAATGTCACCTAGGAGTAGAAGGAAAACTAGACCTGCAGTTAGACGGCCTACAATCGAAGATCAGCTTTACTGCCAACCGGTTATCTGGGGTAACCACACCAGCTTGTCCTCAGAATGGTCCAAAGGATCAGCTATGAATGTTTATTTCAGTATGTATTCAGGAAACATCTCAAATGTGACTGTAAGACTATTTGTTTTTAATCAAATCTTCTTTTCATATCAATACACAGTTATTTACTAATGTTAGGGTTTTACCGATTCAAAGTCATTGTTAAATACACAGTAGGACATGGCTGTGTCTTAAAAAATGAAAAAAAAAACAAATATATCTATTTTAATGAAAGTGTTCACATGTCCTTTAAATGATACATGATAATAACTGGAATAGACAACAGCATTCAAACACTGGCATGATGCAAATTTAGTTTAGTTTGTTTTCTTATTCTCTTGATGCTGGATTATTCTAACATGATTTTGGGGTGTACCGGCCAAAGTTACCATTCAGTTACCCGGCTATAATGTTTAAAATATATTTAAGACCACAAGGTAATGGAGTACACAGTATGTACAACCTGAAGATCTGCCCTCTGTATAACTCTGTCGTTAATTAGGTATGATTCAGTTTCTCAGACTTTATAAATATGGAAACTAAGCCTGAGAAACCAAATCATACCTAATTAATGACAGAGTTGTCCTTTAAAATCACATGGAATATGTTTTCCAAACTACATATGCCTAAACATGATTCTGTGTATTCTGCAAAACTGAAAGTATTTACATTTGTGGCTTAATATTTTTATCAGTTAATGAAGTGTGAACATTTTAGATATTATACAGCTCTGTAGCATTAAACAGAATAGAAACTCAGTAAAAGCTGATTCTGCCTCAACATTTTCCTGTTACTAGTAGCCTACTGTCATTAAATATTAATTTTACTTGTTATTTTTTAACAGTAAAGGAATAAAATAATTTAAAATTTACGAAATTTACTGTCGGTTTTAATGGACTCATCTTCCCTTTGATTTTAGTATTAGATACAGCACTATGTTATTTAAATTAGTTAATTTATACTTATTTTAAAGATTAGCATAAAACAAGTTGTATATTTAATAATAGTGCAATGACAGTATCAAAACAATGAATAATTGAGCAGAAAATATATAACTTCAATTGATGAAAAAGTCAAATTAAAGTGACCCTTTTCCATAAAACTTACAAAGTATTTTCTCTCTAAAGTGAAAAAGGAAGAAATCCCTACTATATAAAACTACCAAGCTTTATAAATGTTTCAAAGAATATGCCTTTCTACAGAATCTCTTATAGCTGCTAGCTGTACCCCAAACTATAATTATCCTTTTAGAACAACAACTAACAATTTAATAATGGAAGAAGAAACACTAAACATCGACTTAAATGGGACTCATTTCAAAACACCTTGGTCCCACATTGTGTTAAAAAAAAAAAAAGTGTTTTTACACAAAAGTCACTGAACCATCAGTAATCCAACTGGAAAGACCACTTACTGTTTTAAAGAAACCATACAAACATAAGCAAATATGTTAATTAAGAGGTATAGCTAGTGTCTGGGCATGGTGCAGCACCCCCCCCACATGCCTTATGCCAGCTGTAGAGCAGCAGCACTCAAGCAGCTGCCTTAATTGGAGATGCAGACCAACACATGCTAATTTAGCTGGGCCAACTAATTAGAAGGTATGCTACATTTACAACAAAATATCCACCCATATTACAGATGTTGTTCTCTATCACAGTAAATGGTATCAAACAGTAATGAAGTTGAAATAAGCTACACTCAGTGAAACTGTTTAGTTAAACAGCTTCACAATAGGATCCCACATTAGCTTAGAAAACTGGAACATAAACTAAATTTCAAAAGTGTCTTTCTGTACAAGATTAAGAATAAGATGAGGTTTCAAAATGGCTCTTCAGGCACCAAAAGAATACTTGTTAAGTGGGCACATCCCTTTAACGATGCCAGGCTCGTGTAACATTAGCAAACGGATTGAGTCCTTTTCCTTTAAAGTCTAATGCAGATCAAACATTTATAGACTTATATAAAGATCATTATATTTACCATGAAACCTATAATAGGAAAATAAGGGAGGGGGTACAGAAGGGGCCTTCTGCTTCCAATCAGGATGGTAACAGAGATCAGATGTACCCTATCTCCTTAAACTAAAAATTTTAGACAAAATAATTATCAGACCTTGGACAAGAGATAGTTCAGGACAGGCATACCTAAAAAAAGGTAAACAAATGAGGTGGGCTCTATGGTTATCCTAGCTTATTGCCCTGAGATATTTTCTAAGTCAGGATTCAAAGGAACTAAAGTAGAAACCTAACTTAAGGAAACAAACTTGAGCATTTGAGGAAAAGAAGGCCTCAAGAATTAACAGGCAGGGTACATATAGAGGGAACAAGAGTGAAAAAAGACAAATATAGAGGGTAGAGAAAAAGAGCATGCTATATTCTTTATGTTCAAGAAAGCAGATGGAGAACATTTTAAGGCAAGATA
Organism: Saccopteryx bilineata; assembly: GCF_036850765.1. Classification (NCBI taxonomy): domain Eukaryota; kingdom Metazoa; phylum Chordata; class Mammalia; order Chiroptera; family Emballonuridae; genus Saccopteryx; species Saccopteryx bilineata. The sequence continues at coordinate 386,984,197 of NC_089490.1, read as the reverse complement.
AAGAAGATATTAAATAGCCTAAATTTTTATATATAGAGAAAAAAAATACAATGTCTAGATTAAAAAAAATCACGAACAGCAGATTAGACAATGCAGAAAAAAGGTTAACGAACGTGAAGGCACATCCATGAACACTACGCAAAATGAAACACAGAAAAAAAAGAAAAACAACAGCAATGAGTTGAGGGACAACTTCACTCAGTTTAATACATGTATAAATAGGTACCAGAAAAAGGGTGGGGGATAGAAAAATATTTAATAAATAGCCATATATTTTCAAATATGATAACTATAAACACATAAATTTAAGCTCAACAAACTCCAAGTAGGAGAAACATGAAAATAAAGGAATCAAATACTCAAATTACTTAAAACCAGTAATAAAGAGAAAAATCTTAAAAGTAACCAAGAAGGGGAAAAAACACATTATGCACAATGGTAAAAAGAAAAGAATGACTGCACATTTCTTGTCAGAAATGCTGTAGGCCAGACTGCAGCAAATCAAAGTAGTTGAAATACCAAAAGAAAAAAAAAACCTTATCAACCTAAAATTTTATACCCAGAGAACATTCATTTTAAAAATAAAGTTTTTTTCCAGACATACAAAAATAATTCATCCCCAGCAGATCAGCACTACAATAGATGTTAAAGGAAGTTTTTCAGACAGAAAGAAAACATTCCTGGTTAAAATCTCTACTTATAAAAAGCAAGAAATGAGTATCAGAAATGATATGTTTATAAATATAAAAGAATTTTAAAAATAAATTTAATTCTCTTGAAAACAAAGTTGACTAAAACAAAAATGTTATACAATTCACACCATAGAGACATAACATGTATGAAGAATGAAAAACAGTATTGTCAGGTTAGTATGCTATATAAAAAGTAGCACACTACACATGAAGTAATACATGATGTGATAAGTTAAAAATATACATTGCAGAATCTAAAGAAACAAGATATATATAGCCAATAAGCTTAGAAAGAAAATACGGAATAATTTTGAAAACATTCTATGAATCCAAAAGCAAGTAGAAAAAAAAACCAGAGAAGACAAATAGAAATCAAAAAGTAAATTGGTAAGTTTTACCCTAATCATGTCGACAATGACATTAAATGTAAATGATCTGAGCAGACTTATTGAAAGGTAGAAATAATCACATTAACTACAAAGTAAGACCAAATCTACGCTACCTGTAAGAAATCCACTTCAAATATAAAGTAATAGAGATTAAAAGCAAAGACAGAAAAAGATTCACCATACTAACACTAATCAAAAGAAAGCTGGACAAAGTAGATTTTAATGCAAAAAACATTATCAAGAATAAAGATCATTTCATAGTGATAAAAAAGTAAATTAATCAAGACAACAACCCTAAATGTTAATAATAACATAGAAATAAACAAACAGAAATGACAAATCTGTAATTGTAGTCAGAGATTTCAACTACCCTCACCCAATACTAACTGAAGAAAGCACATATACAGAAAATCAATGAGGATATAAAAGATATGAACAATATGGTCAATCAACTCTCTGTTTTAAAATTTTAAAAGCACCTGTTCTGACTGACTTATAGAGACTAGTATGTACTCAATTGAACCTAAGAAGAGAAAACTCAAGAATTACCAGTAAGGACAAAATTTCTAATGCTTTAAATATGCTTAGCATTTCAGAAAAATCATTTTCACAGAAATGGCCAGCTTAAACAGTGATAATTTAAAGTCAGACATTTAGCTAGTAACTAACAGCTATTTTAAAAGTATCTTAAGGCCCTGGCCGGTTGGCTCAGTGGTAGAGCGTCGGCCTGGCGTGCAGGAGTCCCGGGTTCGATTCCCGGCCAGGGCACACAGGAGAAGCACCCATCTGCTTCTCCACCCCTCCCCCTCTCCTTCTTCTCTGTCTCTCTCTTCCCCTCCCGCAGCCAAGGCTCCATTGGAGCAAAGTTTGCCCGGGTGCTGGGGATGGCTCTGTGGCCTCTGCCTCAGGCGCTAGAATGGCTCTGGTTGTGGCAGAGCGATGCCTCAAGATGGACGGAGCATCGCTCCCTGGTGGGCATGCCGGGTGGATCCCGGTTGGGTGCATCCCAGTCGGGCGCATGCGGGAGTCTGTCTGACTGCCTCCCCATTTCCAACTTCGGAAAAATACAAAACAAAACAAAACAAAAGTATCTTAAGATCCAAGTTAAAGATCTTAAAGTTATTTTAAGATTCAAGATGCCCGCAGAGTAGGTGAATGTTACACTGATGTCCATCCGGAACCACAATGGAATTATAACTAAAATATAGAGCAATCAACGTGAGCAACTAACTAAAGACTAGCTGAGGAAAAGTCCTATAACTAAGAATTTACAGAAGTCAAATCAAGACTAGTAGGAAGGGCAGAGATGCAAAAAGGGCTGGCCCTGCTCCCAGAAGAAGTAGCTGAGATTTTGCAGGGCTATCTTAGCTGCAAAGCTTTGCCCTGAAAAGCATGGGGTCTCAACCCCAAGCCTGGCTCCCCATCCCAGAGCACAAGAGGTGGGAAGAGGCACCCACATATCTGGCTGTGAAAATCAGTGGGGATCTGTCTTCCAGTGAGAAACAGGAATCTGCCAGAGATACAGAAGCCCCTCTTAAAGAGCCAATGCATAAAATCTTGCTCATCCTGGGCTCCAGCAGAGGGAGGGTGGAGTGGACTAGAGACATGTGAGGAGAGTCTGGGATCTGTGGCTCTGGGGAGAGAGCCAAAAGAACAGCTGCCATACGATGTCAGTGAAACAGAACCAGGTGTTAGAGCTCGGTTCAGTAACCTCAGTACCTGAATTCTGGCTAAGAAAGAATTCAGAGCCAAGACTCAAACTATAAGAGAAAGTTTATTTAGAAGAAATGAGCTCAGGAAACGGGTTACAGAGGCAAAAGAAGAGCCCTTGGAACTTAAGAGAGATTCCACCAAAACACTACTAGAACTGATAAATGCATTCAGTAAAGCAGCAGGATACAAAGTAAATATTCCAAGATCAGTTGCATTTTTAAACACCAATAATGAATTATCGGAGAGAGAAACAAGGAAAACAATTCTAGTTACACTTACATCAAAAAAATAAAATACCCAGGAATAAATTTAACCAAGGATATAAAAGACCTGTACTTAAAAAATTGTAAGAATTTGAAGATACAAATAAGTGGAACTGTATACCACATTCATGGATAGAAAGAATTAACATCATTAAAATGCCCATACTACCCAAAAGCAATATATAGATTCAATGCAATTCTGTCAAGATACCAATGGCATATTTCACAGAACTAGAATATTCCAAAAATTTATATGTAACCACGGAATACCCCAAATAGTTACAGCAATCTTGAGAAAACAGAACAAAGTTAGAGGAATCATGTTATCTAATATCAAACTATATCACAAGGCCATAGTAATCAAAAAAGCATGGTAATGGCATAAAAACAAACATATAGTGGCTTGTGTTAGGAAATATTTATTGGCAGCTTCTATAGATCGACGATTGTACTGTTTTATTAGTATAGGGATAATACATGGTATATTTATTTCAAAGCCTAATTCAAACCATTAATCAGTGAGAGTTTGTTGTTACAATTATAGTTCCTAGAAAACTGTCAGTGAAAAGATCAATGGAACAAAATAGAGAATGCAGAAATCAACTGCACCTTTATGTTCAATTAATACTATTTGACAAAGGAAGCAAGAACATATAATGGGGTAAGGACAGTCTATTCAATAAATGGTCTAGGAAAAATCAGACAAATACATGCCAAAAAAAAAAAAGAAAAGAAAAGAAAAGAAAAAACTAGACCACATTCTTACACCACAACAAGAATAAACTCAAAATGGATTACAGACTTAAATGTAAAACTGAAACCATAAAAATCCTGAAAGGAAACATAGGCAAAAAAAATCTCACATTTCTCATAGCAAATCTTTTTCTGATATATGTCTCAGTCAAGGGAAACAAAAGAAAAATAAGCAAATGGGACTACATCAAACTAAAAAGTTTTTGCACAGCAAAGGAAACCATCAACAAAATGAACAGACAGCCTGACCAGGCGGTGGTGCAGTGGATACAGTGTTGGACTGGGATGCGGAGGACCCAGGTTCGAGACTCCAAGGTTGCCAGCTTGAGTGCAGGCTCATCTGGTTTGAGCAAAGCTCACCAGCTGGGACCCAAGGTTGCTGGCCCAAGCAAGGGGTTACTCGGTCTGCTGAAGGCCCACGGTCAAGGCACATATGAGAAAGCAGTCAATGAACAACTAAGGTGTCACAACGAAAAACTGATGATTGATGCCTCTCATCTCTCCCTGTTCCTGTCTGTTTGTCCCTATCTATCCCTCTCTCTCTGTCCCTGTAAATAAATAAATAAAAAATAAAGTGAACAGATAACCCACTGAATGGAAGAATGTATTTGCCAGTGACACATCTGATTAAGCGATTAATATCCAAAATTTATAAAGAACACATATAATTCAACATGAAAAAAACAATACAATTAAAAAATGGGCAGAAGACCTGAATAGACACTTCTCATATAGATGGCTAATCAACACATGAAAAGATGCTCAACATCTCTAATCATCAGAAAAATGCAAATTAAAACCAGTGAAATATGCCTGACCATGTGGTGACTCAGTAGATAAAGCATCAACCTGGAATGCTGAGGTTGCCAGTTCGAAACCCTGGGTTTGCCCGGCCAAGGCACATACAAGAAGCAACTGTGAGTTGATGCTTCCTGCTCCTCTCCCCTTCTCACTCTCTCTCTCTCTCTAAAAAAGAAAATCAAAAACAACACCAACAACAACAAAATAAACAGTGAGATATCACATCATACCTGTCAGAATGGCCATCATCAATAAAAAAAACAAAATTAAACAATTGTTGGTGAAAATGTGGAGAAAAGGGAACCCTCATGTACTGTTGGTGAGAATGTGGATTGGTGCAGCCACTGTGGAAAGCAGTATAAAGTGATCTCAAAAGATTTAAATGGAACTGTTTCATGACCCAGCGATTCTACTTCTGGGAATATATCCAAAGAATCCCAAAACACTAACTCAAAAGAATATGTTCACCCTATGTTCACTGCAGCACTATTTATAATAGCTGAGATTTGAAAGCAGCCCAAGTGCCCATCAGTAGATGAGTGGATAAAGAAACCATGATACATTTACACAATGGAGTACTACTTGGCCATTAATAAGAAGGAAATCTTACCTTTTGTCATAGCATGGACGGGCCTGGAAAGCATTATGCTAAGTGAAATAAGCCAGTCAGAGAAAGACAAATACCATATGATTTCACTTATATGTGGAATCTAATGAACAAATTAAACAAAATAGAAACAGACTCAGATACAGAGAACAGACTGACAGCTGTCAGATGGGAACGGGGTTGGGGGACTGGATGAAAAAGGTGAAAGGATTAAGAAAAAATAAATAAAATCTCATAGACAACAATGTGGTGATTATCAGAGGGAAGTGGAATTGAGGGGAGGCAGAAGAGAGTAATGGGGGGACAAATAGTAATAGAAAGAGACTTGACTTGGGTTGGTGAACACACAATATAATATACAGATGATTTATCATAAAATTGTACACTGAAACCTATATAATTTTATTAACCAATGTCACCTCAATAAATTCAATAAACATTTTTTAAATGCTCTAATAGAAACTTTTGAAATATTTTAGTATTTGGTAAATAAATAGAGAATTATATAAGAATCCAAGTTGTACAGAAACTAATTAATGCAAATCTTTGGGCTAATGAGATTTTGGTCTGATCATTTTAATTTTAAAAATAGGTATATGTTGGCCTTGGCTGGTTGATTCAGCAGTAGAGCATCAGCCTGGTGTGTGGAAGTCCCGAGTTTGGTTCCCAGTAAGGGCACATAGGAGAAGTGACCATCTGCTTTGCTACGCCACCTCCACCTCCCCACCTCCCATCTCTCTCCCACAGTTATGGCTCAAATGGTTCGAGCAAATTGGCCTCAGGTGCTGAGGATGGCTCCATGGCCTCACCTCAGGCACTAAAATAGCTCAGTTGACAAACAACAAAGCAACACCCCAGATGGGGAGAGCATCGCCCCATACAGGATTTGCTGGGTGGATCCCAGTCAGGGCTCATGTGGGAGTCTGTTTCTCTATCTCCTGCCTCTCACTTAATTAAAAAAAAAAGTGTATGTATAAAATATAATGCCACTGTTACATTTCATTCTTTGAACTTTAAATTCTTCTACATAGATTTTACCAGTTAGATATATTATTACACTCCCAAAAACTATTTAAACTTTTAAAAATGGATGTCTTTATATTATAAAAGGATTGGTTCTACTAAACCATCCACTGTGTAAAACTGTCAAATGTCACCTCAGACAAACTTGCTATCAATAATAATTGTATTGCTCTGCAATGTCAATGTAAATATTATTTCCATGATTCTTAATTCATTTAAGATGATTCTTAATTCATTTAATACTAATATTAGAGTGAGTAAAATAATGAGGGATCTTTTGTTACCTGAACAATTTCTAAAAACTAAATTCCTAAAGAAAACGCCAATTAAGATGATAAATTCAGTTTGGTATGTACATTATCTTAACAGAAAATAAAGTTAGTACATTTTGAGCTACGAGTAAAAGTGTTAACTTGTCATCTAGTATATATATGTATAAAATATATTAAAATTAACAAAGAAAGCTTATGAATTAAATAGGTTGAAACCAGTAATTCAGTAGAAAATTGATCTTTGATAACATAATCTTAATGAGAAAGCTATAAAAATTATTCTGTGCCTTTGGTATCCAGCCTGGCCATCAATGGTTCCTTATCTCTCCAGAACACTCTCACTTCCTAACAGCCTGTTAACTTTTTGGGCTTTTGTGTTGACATTTGTAATGTCCTTGAGTCATTTTTAACAAGTTTCTTGTTTCTGAAAAAAACCTAATTTCCTAATAATTATTCCTTCATGTAGCTATGCTTTACTTTAATTACTGTCATGCTAAACCAAGACTGTAATCATTTTTTGTCCTGGGCACCTATGACTTATGCTTATATTTTCTTGTAATCACTAGTCCCCTGGCAACTCTTTGTAATACAGCCTTCACAAATTTGGGGCCCAAATTAAGAATACTAAAATTGTTAAAATATATTTTACATCCAAACTATCACTGGTATGTCCCAGATAGCCACTTGTAGCACTACTGAGCCAGGAAAATAGTAGGAAGAACTAGATCTATAGCATATTTTCAAATCTTTAATTCTCTTATGAGAGCTGGCCTAATATAGAGAAACCAAGCTATAGTTATAAATGAATATGGTTCAACATCTGCATATTTTTCAGAGTCAACAGAAACATATTCATGATTCATGATTTTATGAGCAAAGACTGGCACAACAATGTGAACAAAATGAGTTTTCAGATTATGTCTCTTAAGTACAAAATACTCTTGTTAATTGATGGCAATTTTAAAATACACTCTATAGAAGTCCCTGGAGATTTATCAATGCCTTAAGTGTCCGTCATAAGGCTGATGCCCTCAGGATAACAACTAGATCATTAATTAGCTCTATATTATATCCCAACAGGGGATTCCATTTTGACATTGTTAATTACTGTAATAAATTAACCAGAGACCATCAGTCTTATTAACAGGTGGTCCCTACTTTTCCTCCAAGCTTGCCAAAAGGCCTCAGAAATAAATCAGAAAATTGAGTCTTCGGGAAGAAACATCCACCAAATAATAGCCTGAGTGTAGGCCTGTCTCAGTACTCCTGGCTATTACTAATGCTGCAGAGAATCCTTCCCAGTGTAACTCAGCACTGTCCCCAAAAGTAGACTATCTGGCAACTGAACAGCAAACAGACTGAATTTACAGTGCTCTGACAATCAGACACTGTAACAGCGTGCTGCTGACCCAAGACCCAATGGGACAAGATTTAATTTTCCAAAACTAAATAGGACCAATGAGGACAATATAATAGTGGTTTTGCAAAAACATCTTTTCTTTCGTTTTAATTTTTTACTAACCCCCATTGTGTCTGGCTATAGTTGAGCAAATTAGAATGATACACTCTTTGAACGGTATGTTGTTCCTACTAATCCCACTGAATTCAAGAAAAAATATTCTCTGGGAAAGCTTAATATAGCTTATAAACTATGGCAGATTGCACTTTCCAAATCCAGATTTTATTTTCAAAAAATATCTCCCTTCCCACACATTCTTCACAGTTACCAACCCACTCCCCGATCCAGAGGTGGAGTCTTTTCCTCTCTCCTTGAATCTGGGCAGGCTCATGACTGCTTTAACCAACAGAGTACGGCAAAAGTAAGACTAGACAAATTCTGTGAGTAGGTCACAAAAACGAATCAGCTTCTGCCTGGTTCTCTTGGAACACTCGCTCTGAGAGTAGATAGTTAGCATTTAGGAAGCATTAGGAAGTCCAACTGCTAGAGAGGCTACCCCAGTTCCAGCTCTCCTGTCTTTCCCACCATGGCACTAGCCTGTGAGAGAAGCCATCTTAGATCTTCCAGACCAGACTGTCCATCCACTGAGTACCAGTAAGGGAGTGACCTTTGTAATGCCATGAGGAGCAAAAGGAATGTTCCCGAGTCCTGGCAAAAATGCTGACCGGCAAAATTTATGAGCATCTAAAATTATTGTTATTTGACATTGATAAGTTTGGGGAAGTTTGTTACACAGCAAAAGTAACTAAAACATGAATTAATATATCAATACATCAATTTAGAGATGATATTTGTGTACAAAATACAACATATTGATTGGTCATGTCTGCAAAACTAATCAGAACAACAGTCACATATTATATAACATGTCTTCACTGAGTTCTTTTACTTTACATGACAATGCAATTATTTGCAGATGCTCGGTAAGAATCTATCCCTCTCCCTATCAGGATATAATTAGAGAAAACAAATTTGTAACCATGACCATGCCAGAGATGTTTCATTTAACAGTAAATCTCATTTAATTAGGCATGACAAGCCGCTCGGAAGAACAGGATCACACTCCATTCTGTGGAAACCGTTCCAAAGGCCTTCCAGGAAACTCCTGGCACCTCGATGGCTTGCAGAGTCTCAGCTTTATTGGTGGTAAAGCATGTCACTTTCTGGAAGAGGAACAATGACAAATCTGGGCATCTTGGAATAAGAGGATAACCCTACAGGCAAAACCAGTAGAGGCAAATGGATGGTTTCTGGTTCCTCACCTTGGATCATGGGAACTCTAAGGGCAATAAAAATTCTTCTGGTACCACAGAAGTAATAGAAAAATATATATTACTCTAGGGACCGCATAAGATTAACTCTCTAATCCTAACATCATGTGGCTCTAGTTTTATTAAATATAAAACAAAAAAGGTCTCTATGTGTTCACTAATTGTCTTCATGCAAATGAAACAAGCTAAAAATAATAAAGCATTACACTAACAATACTGATAGTAATCAGAAAAGTGTGGAACAAACTTATTTGGTCAAATCCACATGGTAAATTTGACTTGATCGTAGGTAAAAATTGAAAAAGTCCAACTGATATTTCTCACCTTACCCTATTCCTCTATGAACAAACTGACTATAAACAAGTAAAATTTACATTTCTAAAAGTTTTACATTTCAAAAGAGAAAGTCAAGGGATTATAGGGCCATCCTAAATCTTTACACCTGAGATAAAATACAAAAAAGGAAAACATGTTTGGTCTTATTTAAAATCAAAGACAGAGCCTGACCTGTGGTGGTGCAGTGGATAAAGCAGCAACCTGGAATGACGAAGCTGCTATTTTGAAACCCTGAGCTTGCCTGGTCAGGACACATATGAGAAGCAACTACTCCAAGTGGATGCTCTCCACTCCTTCCTCTTTTGTCTCTCTCCCTCTCCTCTCTCTCAAATCAATAAAAAAAATATTTTTAAAATAAATAATTAAAATATAATCAAAGACAGAAAAGTTTTTTTTTAATTGAAGCTGCTTGAACTGTAGGCACTCAGATTTGCCACATAATAACATAACTAAATATTACCATCTTGATACATATTCTACAAACCAGTAAGTTGTTCGGAAAGCTAGTCAACCTCCTTTGGATTGTGCTTTATTGCAGTAAAAACTCATCTCAGAATTCAAATCAAAATTGGCAAAAATACTTAATATATTGATAATTCTGTAACAATGATAATAAAATAAGCTCATTATATGTCTGATGACTTTCAGCTTGTCTTAATTCAGTGGGTGACTGGGACCCTTATAAAGAACTATAATTTCATCAAAGAAGTCAATCTAAAAAAACACTTACTCCTTTATGGCAAAGCATTTAGTTCCCTACTAAATTATATATAATCCTTTTAACTTTTTCCTGAAGAACTTTTATGAGTACTCTGTCCTTCATATTCACAAAGAATTGCTTCTAAAGGCACAGAATCCCCAAGACAGTGGAGAATTAGAAGTGAGAAGAGCCAAGAAGTCCCTTATTTTCTTAAGTTGGAAAGTAGTTTTGTTTCTAATCTCCTCCTTTCTTCTTTTCTTCTCTCAGTCAGATAGGAAAGACAGAGGAATGAGTTTAACCCACTGGAGTGAGATTACTTGCTGGACCAGAGGAGACAAGTTAGCCTAGTTAAACTGACTTTCTAGACGTGTTACCTAACTGAACTCTGACTGGTACAGACAATGGTGTCAGGAGAGAGATCCCAAAAAATAGACTTTGGAGGACTTTTGTAGTGGTTTGATTTGATCCCTGAAACAGAAGCATCACTCTTAATCAAATAAACACTGGTTTCTGCTTATAAAGAATTATCTTCCAAAGAAGTGCCTTAGGAAACCAAGTGGCTGCTACATTGGAGTTTGGCAGAAGTAAGTACAGAGGCTGTGGTATGACAGGGCTTCTGAATGCGTGGGAGCACTTACCAAATGCAAGTGACAAGGGGGTCTTTAAACCTTCAGCTCACATTTCTGATCAGAGAAGCAGGTAATTCTATGGCAGCCCTAATAAAAATTTTTATGTCTTACAGACCGAGAGTTCTCCTAGCTAACATCAGATGTAACTGTGCCACTTGCAGAACTGCAGTGTAAGTTGAATTTCATGTGTGTTTCATGTACGAATTCCACCATGTTTCATGTATGAGAGTGAAAGCACAGAATGAGAAAGAAGGAGACCCTGAGACTTGGGATAAGGATATCTGGGGGGACTCAGCTGAAGCTGATAATCCTGAACCCCTCAGCTACTCTGAGCCTCCCTTGCCAGTGGAAATAGAAAGAGCCTGCTCTCCTGTGTCTGAAGAGATTAGCTCTCCCTGGCTTCAAGCACTTGAAATAACCTCACCCTAACTCTAAGGGTGGTTTTCTTGCAAGAGAAGTCCTCTTCTCAAAACCAACCAGACCATCCCTACTACCACCCATAACAGGGCCCTACGACCATCCATAACAGGGTTACACCACAACATTCTCTGGGAAACGAGTACAAAGTCTGATCCACAAATCACACACACAAAAAAATTGCAAAACTTTACCATTTTGTATTGGCAAGAACCTGGGACATCTGTGTGACAATGGATTCTAAGAGTATTAGACCAAGGAAAATAGGTTATAACACTAGATTGGGCCACTTTATTTTATATGAGTCACCAGAGTTTTAGGATTTAATGGCTAGCTTATACAACTGGAAGGGGCTCTAAGAGTTAACTTGGTTGGCTGACTAATACTTGGACACCATAATAGCCTCCATTTAATACAGTTGGGAGGTCCTAACCTGCCTGGCAAAGTGCAGAAGCAGGGATCCAAGAGCTTCAGGAAACAAGAATGTGCAGTGGACTTACCACACGCAACTTGTGCACACAACCCCTCCGCCACTATCCCCCAAGCGGGCCCAGTGGGTGCCCCCTTCACTAAGGCTCCAGCTTCATGACTAGAGTATAATTATAAGAGCAAGAGGTTACTAGCCTGGTCCTGGGATACCCTGCCAGTCATACAATTCATTGTTTTGTTACAAAATAAAAATCTCTCCATTTTCTCTCTTTAGCTCCTGCTTTATTTCCTTTATAGAAATGGCAATTATTTATTTGTCTGGGTTTTTTTTTTGTTTTTTGAACTATTTGCTTCCCCGTCTCCTCCACCAGCACATAATTCCATGAGAGTGAGGCCTGCATCTCTGTTTTTCACCACTGTATCCAGCTACCTAGCACTGTACCTGGTACACAGGCCCTCCATAAAGAGGTGCTGAAGGCAGAAACAGAGTTAATCTGTCTTTGTCAACATTACATTCTGGTCCTTGCTTCTCCCGGAATAGACATGTTCATGGAAACATTATCCTCCCAAAGGGATGATTTATGTCTGAAATTTATAAACAAATTTATAAACCTCCTTCCATATATTTCTTCAGCTTAGAATGAATGAACTGGTCTGCTGATACCACCTCTTTCATCAAATTTATATTATTTCCAGAAAAATATTTTTCAAAATTTCAACCAAAAACCCCCCAAACAACCAAAAACCTTTCCTTATAATAAAGGTCGATTCAGTGCCTCCACTGTCTAGTCCATCACGAAAATGTCTGAACAGGTTCCTGTCTTACTCCAGTCACACTTCTGCCCCAGTCACGTGTCACCTCACACCACAAGCTAACCAAATTCTCAACTATCATTGAAGTGTATCTTCTGACTTGATAAGCAATTCTTGTGCAGGCTCGAACACTTGCTGAAAGAGTGTCATGAGGTAGCTTTTCTTGTTTCCCTATCAAGCAGATGGTGGATTCATTCATATCACAGCATTTCAAAACACAATGTTCCATTTAATCAAAAGCTTCTATTTTCTGCGTAGGAACCTTTACTTTTGGCAAACTACTAGATGCTTTCATTAGCAGCCAATTTTACACACACACACACACACACACACACGCAAACAGCACATTTTATCGCAAGAAGACTTCTACACATGACTACAAGTAATTAAGAAAGAAACAGTACTGAAATCCAGGCTATATGCTGAGTCCACCTACTCCCTGAGGCTTATTAGTGTCACAGCAGCTTAATTCAAATTCACACCTCAGCAAAATTGCAAAATACAGTATGTCCTGGACCTTCAGGATGGCATTTACATAGTTGAAACCTTGCAAGTTAAAATCCTTAAATGCCGAAGACTTCTTCTTTATCTATATACCACGTGCTCACCTTTGTAAAGATCCATGCTCTCAGCAGGGTAAAGAAAAATTAACACACTTAATCTTAGGAATCTATAAAGATTGTTTTCATCTAAAAATGCAGTGCATCCATATACAATCTGTCCAGTAGGACGAGCGATGGTCTGGAAAGAAATATACCTCACAAGGATGCTAGAAGGATCATGTGAGGGGACAAAAAAGATAATAAGGAACTACATACATAAATGTTGGTGGCAGGTGGCAATCTTAATATAAATCACAGTACATTGTATATTTAAACTTACTTAACTTTATATGTCAATTATGTCTCAATAACGGTGGGAAAAATAATCAAATATAGTAGAAACCCCCTCTTCTCAAAGAATTGGGGCAGTTAGTTGGTTACTTAGAGAAGACAGGTAAAGCAAAGAATCCTAAATAAAGATAAATACATATTGTAACCATTTTATTTGCATTTAAATCATGAGTAAGTATATAATTCATTCACCAGTCCTCCACGTGGCCAGGCCTACCTTCCAGTTCAGATCTGCTGACTGGGATCCAGGCTTTCCTGCATAAACCACGCCCACAATGCCTCACTTATATGGCACTTTCAGTCATTTTAAAGGAGGCAAATGCTTCAACATGTATAAAATACTCAGAGAGCAAATTTCTTCTTACTTTTTATCATTTTTCCTGTATTTTATACTTGTTTTGTTAGCCCTTAATTCCACACCCAATTTCTGAAAGAACTTACTTTCCTCACTTTTTTCCAAAGCATTCAACTTAGTTTTTGTAGAAATAACTCCCCTTTTTTACACCAAGATTGTATTAGTTTACAGAATATTTAATAACAAACGCACCCCGCGTGAGTGAGTTTGGGAACAAACACTACTGACTCTTAATAAATACACAATTTGACTTGTGGGTGTACAAGGCATCCTCCTGAGAAGCCCACCAGCCAGCCCTCATCCTGGGAATGTCAGTCAGGAAGTTTACAAGGGATGCAGATAGGACTGGTTTAGCTGCCTGGGTGATTAGTTAGATTTAAGTCTAAAAAGTCTTTGCCACAGTATGATGTAATTCAGGTCTCAAGCATAGCTGACTAAGAAGAAAGTTGCTCCCGTCACATGTATATGTGCTAACCTTTTGTATTTTTCCTCAATCATATGAAATACGCTATTTAGAGACAATAAAGTTGGCCTGACCTGTGGTGGCGCAGTGGATAAAGCGTCAACCTGGAATGCTGAGGTTGCCGGTTCAAAACCCTGGGCTTGCCTGGTCAAGGCACATATGGGAGTTGATGCTTCCTGCTCCTCCCTCCCCCTTCTTTCTCTCTCTCTCTCTCTCTCTCTCTCTTATTCTCTCTCCTCTCTAAAAATTAATAAAAGTAAAAAAAAAAAGTATAAAAAAAAGAGACAATAAAGTCAAAGAGCTAAAAACACAAGAATGTGGAAATGAAGCAAGAAAAAATGTTTAAGTAGAACATGATAAAATAATCAGAGAATTTCATTCCTGACAAAGTAAATGAGTCAGTAAAAGGCATTCTAAGCACATTGCTATAGCCCTATATTAATTTGAAAAAATTGATGATCCATTTTTAAACAGCCTGTTAGCAGAATGAAAAAGAAGGTTTTGTATTCATTTACTAAAGACGAGGGAGGGGTGGGAAGGGGAGGCGGATGTGAGAACTTACTTATTTCACTGGAAACCTGGTTCAGTTTATCCTGTGACCTGCTGATAAGGACAACCTTCATTCCACGCTTCGCTAACTGAAACAATAAGAGACAACACATGGTTGAATCACAGCTGTGCATCTCATTTGAAAACAGAAGTTAGAAATAGCCTCATTTTAAGAAAAGCCAAATTAAAAAATGAAAACAAAACAAATAAATGCAAGTGTAACGAATGGGCGATCCGAAATGAAGACTTTGTACAAAAGGGTTCCCTTTCGCACAAGCTGATGTATAAATGGCAGAGGGTTTTAGAAGGGCTTCTGTTACTTTTTCATTGTGTAGCCATCTATACTGTTTGAGTTTTTAAAAATCACAATTATTTATCGCTTCTATCATTTAAAAATTAACTTTTTTCTTTTTTTACCTGCCCTGACACATCGTTATCACCCCAAGTTTCCAGTTTACATTTGGGTTCATTCTTGATGAGGTACATTCCATCATTAGAGCGTCTATCACGCAGAGTACTTCCACTGCCCTAGAAATCCTCTGTTCTGCCTATTCATCTATCCTCAGCCCCTGGCAACCCCTGATCTGTTTACTGTCTCCACACATTTTGACTTTTCCAGAAGGTCATCTAGTTGGACTACTCCAGTGCGTATCCTTTTCAGACTTGCTTCTTATATTGAATAAAATGAACTTAAGCTTCCCCTATGTCTTTTCTTTAATACATAAATTTTTATTAATTTTAATGGGGTGACATCAATAAATCAGGGTACATATATTCAAAGAAAACATGTCCAGGTTATCTTGTCATTCAATTATGTTGCATACCCATCACCCAAAGTCAGATTGTTCTCCATCACCTTCTATCTAGTTTTCTCCGTGTCCCCCCTCCATAACCACCACACTCTTGTCCATGTCTCTTAGTCTTGTTTTTATGTCCCATCAATGTATGAAATCATGCAGTTCTTGGCTTTTTCTGATTTACTTATTTCACTCCGTATAATGTTATCAAGATCCCACCATTTTGTTGTAGATGATCCGATGTCATCATTTCTTATGGCTGAGTAGTATACCATAGTGTATATATACCACATCTTCTTTATCCGGCAAAAAAAAAAAAAAAAAAAAAAAAAATATATATATATATATATATTTATTTATATATATAAAAAAATATAAAAATATATATATATAAAAAATATATATATATATATATTTTTTTTTTTTTTATTTTTTTTTTTTTTACTGTGACTAAAGCCTTTAAGCAAACTCTTGGCCAATACAATAAGATATAGAATTGTGACAACAATTCCAGTGCCATGCGGACTTTTCCTGGATGTGGACTTTTTCTGGACTCCTGCTCCTTGTGATAGCTCCTAACGGACTGAACTGGGGTTGGGTTGCATTCGCAGGGATTTGGCATGGTGTTGGGGCCAACTTGGACTTGGTGAACATGTTAAGGACACTACTCTTTTATGGATTCTTGTTGTAAAAATTAACTTTTAAAAAGCTTTTATTCAGACTGTACAAGACTGGCAAAGAAAACTATAGCTAAAATGTTAGGAATTCCTAAAACTAGAATCAATTTAAAATTTTTTATTTAAGCATTATACTTTATGGACAACAAAGGCAAACTAAGATAGTTTATTGGAAAAATTGACAAAGAATTTCCTGAGGAGCACCATCTTCGTACACACCTAGCACTGTGTAAGTGCCACAGAATGAATAAGGTTTACACGAATGTGCTTCCTACTCCAGAGACACATAAAGACAGACGCAGAGGAAAAACACTAATATACACAAAACTTTTTAGTGAACTATTCCAGATAGTATATAAATGAGCAATAAATTAGCTGCTATGAACCATTAGTGATTTACTAAACCAATATTACAGTCTTAAATCCTAAAGTTGTTTTTTATTAAGTAATAAATGGTATTGCAAATGAGAAGATATAGAACATTTTTTAATAAAAATAACAAACATTGGTAATAATTTGGTAAATTACTCTGCTGTAAAACCACTAAAAAACTCATGAGTCCAAACAGAGTTCTTTGGGGTTTTTTAATTAACAGGGAAGGAAGGATAAAGGAAAGCTTTTATTTATAGAAAAACCGCATCTAATAAGTGTAGAGGAATGATCTGATTAGAAAATCACCATTTTTAAACCACCACAGTAATGACTAATTTAGGCAAAAAACTTTAGTGGATGTTAAAAACAATTAGGTGAAAATCTGTTGGGAAATGAGATATTCATACAAGCTCAAAGTACTACCCCACATATTTCTTATTAATTACAAAGAGGAACGATGCCGTTATAATGGGGAATCATGGCGGGCAGCATTTTCATAAATGATGTATCACATCACAATCAATAACAAAATAAGAGGACTGCCGAAGTACCTCCTGATAAGATAAAGCCAGGGCACACTAGCACCTGTGTAGCATTCCTGCTTAAAAAAAAAAAAAAAAAAAAGGCTTAACCCGAATTTATCATGAGGAAACCATCAGACAAATCCAAATTTAGAAACCTTTCACAACACAACTGGCTTGGATTTTTCAAAAATGCCACTGTGAAAACAACAACAACGACAACAAAGGAACAAAAACAGGCTAAGGAACTTTTGAGTGGAGAGAAATGACACCTAAATGCAATACCTAAGCCTTAACTAGTGTGGAATCAAAGAGCTAGAAGGAAGGTTAGTGGGACAATTGAGAAATTAGTATATGGGCTGTATGCTATATAATCAGTACAGCAGCAAGTTAAATTCTCTATGTATTACCACTGTATTGTGGTTATGGGGCTCAATGTGCTAGGTCTTAGAAAATTCAGGCTGAAATATTTAGGGTTGAATTGAATGATTCATGTCTGTAATTCACAGACTGTCCAGAAAAATTATAATTAAAAGAAAGAAAATTAAATGTGGCCAATGTTAATAATTCATGAATCCTGGTGAAGGGTATATGGGTATTCATTATATTCTTCTTTTTCTATAGTTTTGATATTCAAAATAAAAAAAAAAACTGGGAAAACAAAAGAGGACATACAAATGGCCAAGGAACATGTAAAGACACTCAACATCACTAATCATTACAGAAATGTAACCACAATGAGATAGCACCTCACAGCTGTCAGAAAGGCGCTCATCAGTAAATCAGCAAACATAAGTGCTGGTGAGGACGTGGAGAGAGGAGAACCTTCATGCACTTTTGGTGGGCCTGCAGAGTGGTGCAGCCACTGTGGAAACCAGAATGGAGGTTCCTCAAATAGTGACCTTATAACCGGAACTCCTCTTCTGGGTATATACGATATCTGATTAACTCCAAAGCACTAATTCAAAAATATATACAGACCCCTATGTTCATTGCAGTATAATATTTACAATAGCCAAGATATGGGAGCAATCCAAGTGCCCATCAATAAATGAGTAGATAAAAAAAGATGTGGTAAATATATACAATGGAACAGTATTTAGGCATAAAAAAGAACACAATCTTACTATTTACAAGAGTATGGATAGACCTAAAGAGTATTATGCTAGTGAAATAAGTCAGACAGAGAAAAACAATACCATATGACTTCACTTACATAAGGACTCTAAAAACAAAATTATACAAGCAAAACATAAACAGACTCATAGACACAGAGAACAAACTGAGGGCTGCCAGACGGGAGGGGGTTGGGAGGCTGGGTGGAAAAGAGGAAGGGATTAAGAAATACAAATGGGTAATTCCAAAATAGTCACAGGGAATATTGTCAATAATATTGTATTAACTATGTGTGGTACCAGATAGGTCCTGGAATTTTTAGAGAAATCCCTTTGGAAAATATATATATAATTGTATAACCACTATGCTGCACCCCTAAAATGACTATGTTAAATGTCAACTGTAATTGAAAAAATAAAATTTAAACAAATAAGTAGATGTCAAGGATTGTTCATACTTACACAACATAAAATAAAATTACACTGAAATTTCCACAATTATAACTTACCAGGATGGAAAGTTTTATATTCATTTTGATTTTGTATTTTTAATTCCAAAACGAAAGGTCTTGAAAATGACCTACCTCTTCTGCATATGACTTTCCAATCCCATCAGTACTACCTGTGACAACTGGGAAAAGAGAAAAAGGAATAGTTTAGTTTAAGAACTGCAATGAAGAACCGATCACAGAAGAATTGATTGGTTAGGGTTCCCCAATCAGACACAAGAGGACCTGTGTTATACGTTGATGGCGATTTGAACCACCAGGAGCAATACCAGTGGTTCAAATTTAGGACTGAAAACCCATAATGGCTAAAACTGTTCAATAAAAGACTGCAATACCAAGTCTTGCCAAGGATATGAAGCAACTGGGACTTCCACACACTACTGGTGGCACTGTATTTCCAAAGGCAAACATTTGGGAAAAACTATTTGGCATTATGTCCAGAATTAACCATATACCTACCCTATGACCTAGCAATCCCCAAGAGGTAAGAATGTCCATGGTAGCTTTATTCATGCGTAGTAGGTAAACATGGCCAAATAGCAAGCTACAGGAGAATAAGTAAATTGAAGTGTATTCATACAATGGAATACTAGATAGTAGTAAATAGAAAACCCTACTGATACAGGTAAACATCAACATATCTTAGACATTATGTTGAATGAAAAAGTCTGAAATAAAAGTGTCCAAGCTGTTATAATTCCATTTATGAAGGTAAAAAAAAAAAAAAAGAAGAGACAAAATATAATCTATGATGACAGAACTCAGAATATTGGTTACCTCTGGGTAAGGCAGATGACAGGGAGGGGGCATTAAGGGGAAACTTCAGGTAAAGGGACAACTTTCTATCTTGATTTGCACGTGTGTGCGCATGTATAAATTCATTGAGCCGTATACACTTAGGTACACACTTACTATACCTGTTATACCTCAATAAACTCACTTCTGAAAATTATAGGCATTAAAAAATTGATTAACATCTATTTCTTCCATGGAGAAGTATATTCCTCTTATAAGTTCAAAACAGGCAGCAGAAACATTTGATAGTTATAATGGGTCAGGCTACAGCACTGCACCTGATCTCTGAAACACTGAGATCATGTGTGTTACAGATTCAGAGCACAGCTGTCTGCTCCGAAAGGTTAGGGATGCTCCTCAGACTTCTCTATGAGTGTTTCCAAACCATTTGTAGATTATGGAAAACAAGTAATGGTATACAGTAGGATTTTCTTGTATTTGTCCTAAAACCACTTCTTTCAAATTACACAAGATAGCCCCTATTTTTACTAATCAGAAATATATCAAACACACCCAATTCTTCCTAGCTATGCTGTTCATAATCTTAGATTTTCATCATGGCCTGAGCAGTGGTGGTGCAGTGGATAGAGAATTGACCTGGGATGTTGAGGGCCCAGGTTCAAAACCCCAAAGTCACTGGCTTGAGCGTCGGTTAACCAGCTTGAGCACAGGGTAATCGACATGATTCCAAAGTGGCTGGCTTGAGCCCAAGGGTCACTGGCTTGAGCCCAAGGGTCACTGGCTTGAGCACGGGGTCACTGGCTTGAGCACGGGGTCACTGGCTTGAGCATGGGGTCACTGGCTTGAGCCCAAGGGTCACTGGCTTGAGCCCAAGGGTCACTGGCTTAAGCACGGGGTCACTGGCTTGAGCCCAAGGGTCACTGGCTTGAGCACGGGGTCAC
The DNA here is from genome assembly GCF_036850765.1 of Saccopteryx bilineata. Classification (NCBI taxonomy): domain Eukaryota; kingdom Metazoa; phylum Chordata; class Mammalia; order Chiroptera; family Emballonuridae; genus Saccopteryx; species Saccopteryx bilineata. The sequence continues at coordinate 386,963,682 of NC_089490.1, read as the reverse complement.
TGGCTTGAGCATGGGGTCACTGGCTTGAGCATGGGGTCACTGGCTTGAGCCCAAGGGTCACTGGCTTGAGCACGGGGTCACTGGGTTCAGCCTGAGCTGCCCTCTCTCCACCTCCATTAAGGCACATATAAGAACCAATCAGTGAACAAATGAAGTGATGCAGCTATGGGTTGATGCTTCTCATCTCTCCCCCTTCCTGCCTCTCTCCCACTCCCTCTCTCTCTCCTGCTTAAAAATAATGTTAAAGGTCATAGATTTTCATCATGTTCCTGCTTGGCCTTCATCTTTCCAGTTTCAAATACTTTTTAGAATTAAAAAAAAAAAAAGTCAAACATATCCAAAAATAAAGAGAACAGTATAACAAACTCCCATGCACCCATGACCCAGCTTAAACTATCATCCACCTGAGCTTTCTCTTGCTTTCTGTACATCCCCACCAGCGTCCTCCCACCTCAAACTGTTTTGAAATGAATCTCAAACAACACATCACTTCATTCAAAAGTATTTCTGTAGGTATGCTATTAAAAATAACAATATCATTAACATTCCTAAAATGTAAATAATAATTCCTTGACATCAAATATCAAGTCAGTACAGAAATTTCTCCAATTTTCAAAAAAACTTCTAATAATTTGGTTGAATCTGGATTCAGTAAATTCTGTACCTAAAATTGGTTAATATCTATTCTCTTTTAATCAATAGGTTCTATCTGTGTTGATTTATCTACTTAATCTCCATCTCTCTCTCTCCCCTCCCACTACTTCCTCCTTTCCACTATCCCCTCCTTATTTGTTGAACACACTGGGTCATATGTTTATACTTTCCCTGCCTGGCATTTGCTGATTGCGTTCCCTTGATGTCATTTAACAAGTCCTTCAGTTCCCTCGTGGTTGGCTATAGATGCTTGAACAAATTCGGGTTTTGATAAGAATACTTTATAAGTAATATTGCATATTTGCACCAGGAGACATATTTCTCGTTATCTTTCCTTTTGCTTTATTAGCAGCGTTGATGACATATTACCTCATTAGAGATTGCAAAATGGTGATATTTAAATTCTACCGTTCCATCTTCATTTATTAGCTGGAATATTTCCATAGAGAAATGACTCATTAGTTATTTGGTTACAACGATACAGAGTTTACATGGGAATACAAGACAAATATTTGGGGGATTTCTTTCCTTTGTTTACCAGTTTTCAAAATAAATTTGTCTGTAGCATCTTCCAAAGGTAACTCATGTGATTTTTATCATTGTGGTTGTATTTGTAAGAAACATGATTGACTCTTGGATTTAAACATTTACTGTAGAACCCATATAAACTAAGCATCATATGGAAGTTCCTCCAACCTCATGATCAATCCAATTGCATATTTCTGTAACTTTTCATCTCCCGAGTATTCTGTAGTAGCCAAGGAGTATATGGGGACTCAAATTTTACACTACATTCCTATTACTGACTCACTGTTTCACATGTGAAGGATAAACATTTTCTAATATTTCCAATTCTCTCCATTTCCTCCTCTTTGTGATAAACTTTGTTGCTCTCTCCCAGATCCCTAGAACTTCAGCTCCTCGCCTCTTCCTTCAAAGCCTCCGTCAGGCTCCACAACTCCACTCTTCCAGCACTTCAAACAAAAGAAAACCGTTCTCTACTCTGTAAAATCCCACGGCTCCTGACATGCACTTCTCTTCTGGCACTTAGGACTCTCTACTTTGAACTGGATTTCCTTACACATATATGTCTTAATTTTCCTATCAGATTCCGGGCTCCGCATTATGTGATATGCACAGGCAAGTGCTCAGTAGACATTTGCCGAATGCACTGAAGATACCCAGCACTTAGTATTACAGACGACCACCCACACAATACTTAGACTTCTCCCTAAGAACCTGGTTTCTCCAAGATGTTCACTTTACAAGTACAGTACCTTACACTCTCCTAACCTATCTGTCACTCATCTATCTATTTACAGAGCTTTTGTGCCTAGATTATTCGGTTTATTCTCTACAAATCCTATATGAATACAGCAGTGAATCGATGGCAATTTCAGATTTCCCTGATTAGGGTCTTAAAAATCCCTTAATAAGAAAGTGCTCATCCTCAATGAAAACCAAATGAAACAAAGACCAGCTCCCAAAGCATCCAAATTAGAAGTAGTGCCTGTTTTGTGTGGTTTTTTAAAGTGAAGAAATTAAGCAGTCACAGCCACACTGAGACAAGATGAAATGTACAAAAATAACCTAAGGGACCATCCTTTGAATGTTATATGCACATCTAGGCCAGAGCCTACTGTCTCCCTAAATATCCATTCTCTTTTCCTTCTTTGCAGCAACCGTGTCTTGGAATACAAACTCTTTTTTCCAACCTCCCTCGCAGCGAGGCATGGCCATGTGATAAATGCTAGAAATAATGTGCAAGCAGCATTGTGAGGGACCTGGAGAAAGGCTGCTTACAGGAAGCGGACTCAGGAGGGAGAGGCACTTTCTGCTCTCCTTCTAGCTGCAGCTAGACGCCATGGGCTCAGATGAAGGAACATACTCATTGAATCAAGGTTCCTGATGACTCTACGGAATTACCGTTCCACTTTTAAAGAACTAATCATTTTGTTTTTTATTGCCTACCATAGAGAATCAGACATACACAAAAATTCTAGTCTTCTTTAAACTGGGTAAAAATAAAATTCTGTATTGTTAAAAACCACTATGATAGGCCCAGAAAAGTAAGAGTAAGTTGTCTGTAAAGTAAATTATTAAAGCAAAATATTTAGTATTCACAGCATTATAAGAATACCTACTCAAGGTATTTCAATGATATTCCCCAGTTAATTCTCACAATAGCTATCACCCCAATCTAATCTATCACCCAAAACACAAGGACTTGTACAGTGACCTTTTGGTCCCTCCTCACTCAATTCATGTTATTTATACAGACAGCATGTATTATCTTTCAGAAATACCTCTATGATCTCATTCTCCTGTCAAAAAGTGACAATGTTTCACTATTGCCAACTACATAAAACTTAAAACTTTCGCCATTCACTGCTCCTCGCTGTCACCACCTGGGGCTACCATCGTTTGTCTCCCACAGAAACGACTGCGTTCTCACTCATTCACCTGTTCCCATTCTTATTCCTCTCCAACTCATTCTCCACACTGTGGCCAAAGGACAAAACTGACATCACTTCTCTGCCTAAAACTTGCCAATGGCTTCCCACTGCCCTTATTCTTCACAAGGTTTTCCATTCATTACAAGGTCTTAAACTCCCATCATTTTCCTCTGAATATTCACTGCACTGATCATGCTGAAATTTTTCTAGTTCCTCTGGTAATATGCTCTCTCTTTATGAATGCTGTTCTCTCTGCTGCCAATTTCCAATACACTCCAACCAATGTCTCCCTCCCACCCTTGAGTTCCTCAGTAAAGTATCTTCTCTCCCATTACGCCTTCCTTAACCAGTAAGACTAACAGGATCTCAACTCTATGTCCCCATTGTATTTCCACTTAATGGCATTCATCATATAGGTTTCCATAAGGGTCGCAGTCACCACTGTTGACGTTAAAAAAAAAAGTTATTTTTACCAGTAAAGACAGACTTATTCAAGAATAAGAGAATTGCAATTTGGGGCAATCACACTACAGCAAAAACTACAGGCAAGTCCAGCAAACAAAGGAGAGTTACTTTACAGAGAAAAAGAAAGAAGTTAGGAGGAGGTGTTTTGAATGAAATTCCACAAGAAAATTAAGAGTCCAGGATGGTGATGGCTTCCCATTGGCTGCATTGCAAGGGTTCCTTCCCATTGGCTGGGCTTGTTGCTAGACAAGGAGAAAATCTTCCAAACATTTACTGGGGTAATAAAGTAAGAGACAGATCTTGTTGGAAATAAAAGATATACCTTTTCCCCTTGGGTCTGTAATTATTGCTTCTTTCTGTTAGGGTGTATGTGTATGATTGAGGTGGAGTGGTAGGGCCTGAGAGCTTCTCCTTCAGGCCTCCTTAATCCATTTAAAATAAGGTTTCTGTTATTTATTTTCACACCATAGTCTAACTGCTAGTACAGTATCTGGCAAAAGCAGATGATTAATGAGGTTTTGCTGGATGAATAAAAGATTATGAGTACAAAACTAGCCTCTTATTTCATTAGCCACTGCTTTATTCACTCTTTTGTTTTCAAATAATTTTTCTTAAGTGAGAAGCGGGAAGGCGGAGAAACAGACTCCCACATGCACCCCAACTGGGACCCACCCGGCAAGCCCCCTATGGGGCTTATTCACCTTTTTTTTTTTTTAGAAACAATGCCCAATCATCCACTGTATACAACCCAATAGGCTCTTCAACCCCTCTCAATATCAAGAATCAGTGATCTAAAGTAAAGTTTAAAAAAAATTAACAGAGAAAAGTTCACTTCATTATAAATTTGTAGCTATACATTTTCAAAGGCTTCTGAGGCTATCTTGAAAAGAGATGATATTCAATGTTAAAGAAAACCGTTTCAGTCATAGTGTGCCAGGGTGGAAGTAAGTAAATATTTGGGGGAAGGGAAGACAAACCATTCTGGTTTAGTAAGGCATTCCAAATTACCAAAGTAGTGATAGTTCACTTTCTTGTCATTAAGATTTGCTTCTTCAATGAACACTGGGTGTTCTCAGATTTCAGTTTTCTATGAAGTGGATAAATTAAGGTAATTTTCAATAATACACAGAAAAATGCTACAGGTATCGCCCATAACCAACAGCCTCAGGTATTACCTACCCACAATCCTGTGGGTTGTGGGTGTACATATGATAGCCAGGGGCAGAACTGAGGTAGAGGAAAAAAGGGAGGAGAGGAAATTAAAAAGGTTTATGTCTTCATATATAAATATAACACCAGAACTCAAATTTGCAAGCCTCTGGGAAGATGGAAACTGACAACTAGAAAGAATATCCCAACTTGGCATCCAAAAGTGTCTAGCTTGTTACAGATTATATAAAATACTGGCAACTGACCAGGGCTCAGCTTCCAGATTTTATACAGTCAACAAAAATACTTTCATTCGTATAGGTTAAAAATATTCTACTCTTTTTGTCCTCAACTTGCTAAGAACAGATATTTTTAGTAAGTACCCAATCAACCTTATCAAAATCAAACATCAAAAAATAGACAAGAGGAACACTGGCAGCAAACACGCTATTTTTAGCCCTTCTGTCTATTCCCTGCCACTACCCACCACATTTTGACTGCAGAGCCCATGCATAAGAGCTTAGTTATTCCAGTCAGCTTCCTTCTCGTGACCCTTTTTATCCCCCCGGAACACCTGAATGCAGAAAACACTCGATTGATTAAAGATTAATACTGCCGCAAACCATGACAGCTGCCTTTCCTCTGAGTGCTTCTTGGGGGAGGGGCGAATAGAAAATGACAGAGAGCTTGCATCAGTATTCCACTTGGGGATCTATTACATGGAAAGAAAATTGCTATTTCAATTCCTTTTTGTTGCTAAAAATAGCAGTCTCGATTGATTCAAGCAAACAGGGAACCGGCTTAGCAGTGCTGAATTTAGAAACCACTGAAGTCCCGAAGAGCAAATGCTTAACATAGTCTAACACATGCCAGCTCATATCTAACAAAGAACAAAGGGAAGCGTGCAGGCTGCAAGTTAATAACACAGCAGCGACTGCCTGCGTTTTCATTCAGGATAATCAGTGAAAGTGAGGCAAAATAAGAAAAGACTACTGTAACTTGTTCTTCTAATCATATTTACATAAAATATAATTTTAGAGGGAAAAATAGATTGTGCATAATAAACCCAGATATTGTGGGCATTTCCCACAATCTCATGGTTTGGGAAAAGTTACACATTTTTTTTTCAAGCACAGTATATTACTACAAAAAGAAAATGCCCGTATACAACTATGCTGCCCCAAGAGAGGCCCCTTCTCCCACGCAGTCCACTGTGGTTCCCTAATGATCAGCCCTCTCCGCCTGCCCTCTTCTTCTCTTGACCCACCCAACCACTGCAGATTGCTACAGCATGCCACTTAAAACACTAACGAACAAAAAAGCAAAACAGAACAACATTCAAAAGCAACCTATAAGTTCAGCACAGAGAAAAGGAAGAAAATAGGAAAAGCCGTTTCCACGGAAGGCAGCTAATCCCCTGGGCCGACTTCCAGGCAAGGACTTGTAATGCCTTCTGGTGGCACTAAAACCCCAAAATTCCTTCTGCCTGATTTTTTCACTTTACTTGGTTAACTGAAAACCTTTCCAAAAAATGATTCATTTCAGTTAATATCACATCCTCTTTAAAAATGCAAACCCCTGTATAAGAATTAAAAAGCGATCAGCGCAGCACCTCAGTGTGATGCAGTGGATTCACACTGCTTTGTGACTTACTCTGGGAAGAGCCAAAATGTGAGGACAACATGCAAGGGCCTTCCTGGGAGTAGGAATTCTGGCTGGGGACAAACAAGATACTCCTTCTGGATCGAAGGCCTAGTGAAACCATAATGAAAAGACCTTGGGCTTCTGCTACTTTAGTACAAAGAGAGGACAGGAAGTGGTTAAGAACAGGGACCCTAAAAGGAGACCAGCAAGGTTCAGGTCTAGGTTCGAATGCTTACTCTGCCATCTATCAGAAGCTAGTTAACCACTACTGTCTCAGTTCCTTTCTTTGTAAAGTGAAGACAATACTATCTGTCCCATAATCATTATAAAAATTCAATTAAAAAATGTTAATAATAGTACCCACCATATAGGATTGTTTGAGAATTAAATGGGGCAGTGTATATAATATACTTAGCATGGGACTTGGCACATAGTAAACTATCAATAAATGTTAGCAATAGACAAGAGTATTAGAAAGTGGAAGGGGTATAGAAAGGAAAAATTTAAAAGCAACTAACGTTAGCTATGACACCAAAACTACAAGCAACAACAACAAAAAAATAAGTTGGATTTCATCAAAACTAAAAAATTTTTTACATTAAAGGACAATATCAATGCCTAACGGAGGCACTGGCACAGTGAATAGAGCATTGGACAGGGACGCAGAGGACCCAGGTTTGAAACCCTGAGGTCGCTGGCTTCAGCGCAGGCTCATCCATCTTGAGCACCGGGTTGCTGGCTTGAGCGTGGGATCATACACGTGACCCCATGGTCACGGGCTTGAGCCTAAAGGTTGCTGGCTTGAAGCCCAAGGTCACTGGCTTGAGCCTAAGGTTGCTGGAGTGAGCAAGGGGTCACTCGCTCTGCTGCAGCCCCCCGGTCAAGGCACATATGAGAAAGCAATCAATGAACAACTAAGGTGCTGCAATGGAGAACTGATGCCTCTCATTTCTCTCCCTTCCTGTCTGTCTGTCCCTATTTGTCCTTCTTTCTGACTCTGTCTCTATTAAAAAAAAAAAAAGGATAATACAGTATCAGGAAAGTGAAAAGAAAATCCAAAAAATGGGAAAAAAATATTTGAAAATCATATATCTAATAAGGGTCCAACATCCAGAATATAAAAAGAATTCCAACAACTCAACAACAGACAGACAACCCAAGATTAAAATGGGCAAAGGATTTGCATAGATATTCATCTAAAGAAGATATACAAATGGGCAACAGGCACATGGCAAAATGTTCAATACCATTAAGGAAACGAAAATCAAAACTACAATGAAAAGACAATGTAATTTTTAAAAAATGAAAATGGAAAACAAAAAGTGTTAGTGAAGACGTGGGGAAACTGGAGCCCCTGTATCTTGCTGGTGGGAATTTAAAATGGTGCAGCCGCTGAACCAAACAGTTTGGCAGTTCCTCAAAAAAGAAACACAGAATCACCATGTGACCTTCTAATCCCACATACTAGCTAAAAGAATTGAAACCAGGTATTCACACAGAACCTTGGGCAGGAATGTTTATAACAGCACTATCCATAATAGCCAACGGGGAGACGACCCAAATTCCCATCTACTGATGAACAGATGTTAAAAATGTCGTATATCCATACAATAGAACTTTATTCACCCATAGAGAGGAATGAAGTACTGACCCATGTCACAGTGTGGATGAAATGGATGTATGAACATTATGCTAAGTGAAAGCCAGATACAAAACATAGCAGAATGTAGGATTCCGTTCAATGAAACATCCAGAATAAATAAACCAACAGGGAAAGGTTAGTGGTTGCCGGAGGCTAGGGAGTGAGGGGTGAGGGGTGACTGCTTCTTGGGTACGGGGTCTGCTCTGGGTGATAGAACGTCTCGGAACCACATCGAGGTGATAGTCATACAGCACTGTGAACGTACTGACACCCACTGGATTGTACAATTTAGAAGGACTAATGGTAAATTTCATGTTGAGAGTTTTACCTCCATTTTTTAAAAAATATCTTTAAAAAACAGTAAATATTAGCTTTTTACCAAGAGCTAGATCAAGAAAGGAAGTGAAATTGCTACTTCTCTTGTTACATCATCCTTTGAATTCAGGAAGTCAAATTCCAATCAATAACATCATTCAATTTACACAACAAAATACAGAAGCACCTGAATTTGGATTGTTCCTATGGGTAGAACAGCACTTTTACATGTACCTAAATTTACTGAGTACCTAATATGTGCCAAACATAGTAGCAAACAGACACTGTTCTAATTTTCCAAACACTATACTGTGTATAATTAGTAATTAACCCAGTAACTATATGAGGCTTATACATAAGATCTTATTATAGTATCTAATTTTATAAATAAAAAAACCATCTCAGCGAAGTTAAGTGACTTGCTAATGGTCACATCATCTTACATTCAGTCACCCGAACACAAACCTACCACACAACAGAACGTTGACTTATAACCTTGGAACTATCTATAACTGTCACATTTTACAACAATGCACAGTGCCTGCACATAGTGCAAGGGATCCTTGCTCATTAATTTGATAATGCAGAATCCAAATTTATTTTTCACTATTTTTTAAATTTTTATAATTTTATTTAGGAAATTAAATTTAATGGGGTGACACTGATCAGTAAGAGTACACAAGTCTCTGGCAAGCACCTCTATAGCATCTGAACTGTTGATTATGTTGTGTACCCATCACCCAAAGTCAAATCATTTTCCATCACTGTATATGTGTCCCTCTATACTCTCTGTAGCCTGTTAACCCCAGCCAATTTGTCTGGTGTTTTCGAAATATAACATGCCAGGAAATCAACTCCACATTGTGCCCAAGTTACTACTCATACTGAGAATGACTTTTTTTTTTTACTCCCCAACCCCATCAGCCACTTTTCAATAACCTGAACATCTAAGCTTTACAGACCACACCAATCATGAAGTCTGGCTTACTGTGTGGCCTCTAAGATGTCAGAGCCCCCCATTAGTAGAGGGGAGCTCTACTAAATAATGCACACGAGGTCAAATAACTGGAAGAAAAATGTAAAACCAAAGTTCCCTAACTTGTTATCTAGTTTGTAATCCTAATAATTAATTAGATCATGAAATATGGCAAGGAAAAAGAGTGGATGGAATAGTTATGAGAGTCTTATCTCTGACATGCAATTATAATTCTGGCTTTATTTTCTTCTTAATGTGGAGTAGTTAACATTCAAATGAGACTTGTCCAGCCTATGCAATTGTTTTATGTTCAACATAAACTGTAACATTGCCTTCACTCCTAGGTAAGAAATTTATATCTCATAAATGTCTATGGGTTTGAAGTTACTTCATAAAGTCCAAATTGGAACAGTCCTATAGCTCAAAATAAGAAATACTAGCTTTTCATACCTGATGGCATACCTGATGATTGTACACATTTAACTGGTAAATACGCCCTTAGTTTATAAACAGTATGCAAATGTACTAGTAGGACAATAGTACCTAGTACATGAATGTCCTTGAAATATATAACTCTAGCCTGGTAAAAGTGAAAATTGTAATGGGGTCTAATTGCTAATTCCAATAATTAACTTCTTTTGAATGGTAATTTCTAAACACCAAGGTAGATCTATCAGGATGTATATGTTAAGTTATTTGGTTTGTTTCAACCTAATTCATCCAATTTAAGCTTTTAACAATCTTCAGATAAAAAGTGGGTAAATTCCTCCATAACAAAAGCCCTTGGATAGCAATCACTCTGATGAATAAGTCCCTCCCTACTAGGAGACTATTCTGCTTTAGCCACTAGGTTTCTCACAGTAACACTACAATAAAGTACTATTTGCGGCCAAAGTTTCTTAGTGAATAATTTTTTTCTTCAAAGATTAAACATTTCCTTAAAGGCCTAAATGTTGATGCTCCAGCCAAAGAGGAAAGAGCCTCGATTTGGGGTGGTGAGCACACAATACAACAGACTGATGACGTATTATAGAATTGTACACCAGACACCTATAGATGATAATTTCATTAACCAATGTCACCCAAAAAAATTCATTATAAAAAAATTTTTAAAAAGAGCCCCATTATATCCCTAGGTACTTTACCGCTAGGAGAAATCAAGTTCATCTCCTCGCCATGCCAGATGCAGGCATGATCAAGAAGTTCAAAATAGCCTCCCCAAAAGATAATTTGGTAAACATCGTACGATATATATGTCTTGACAACTGGCTAGTATCAACAACTTAAGGAAGGAAATAAGAACTGGTAACCTATTCTCTCCACTAGCTTTCTCTTTTTTTTCTTTTTTAAAACTCATCCCTGAAGAGTCAAAACCATGGAAGGAAGTACAGTTCCCTCCTGTCAGACAACATCTAGCTAGATCTTCTTTCTACTTTTTAGGAAAACCCAAGACTGCCAATGAAATTATGCTAAGCAACTCAACAACTATCACACTTTTCAAAATGAACACTCAGTGAGATACATTTTCAACCAAATCTTTCTAAAGGAGCTTCATGAAATCCAACATTAGTTTTCTCAGTTGGAGAGATTATATTCTACATAAAATAGTGCTGACTTGACTAGCAGTCAAGAAACCTATGTTCCAGGCCTGGTTCTGTCAGCTGAATGAACCTGGACTCATAACATTTCTCAGCCTGAGTTTCAGCATCTTTTAAGTGTGGCAATACATTAAAATAGTATGGCCAAGACCTTATAATTCCATGACTATGATGAACATAAAGTCATAGTCTTCCTTCTCATCTTTAATTTCTAAACATACACAAATTTTTGAAATAGCATCAAGTCAAGTCAGAACTGTGATTTAAAATACAACCTACAGCTAGCTCATCCTTAGAAATTCAAGACAAAGAGCATCAGTAACTGAATCCAAAAAAAAAATCTTTTATTTTCAACTTTTCTTTCACAGACAAGGAAGATAGAAAACTTGAGGCTAATTTTTATAACTTTTACTTCACCTGTGAGTCATAGTTGGGGAAATGGTAAAGAGCAGTGAAGTAATTTTCTGCTTGTCTTCGAAGCCCACCTTACTCAAGTTCATGGATAAGCCACTATCCCAGAAGCAGTGATTAGAAATAAAGTATAGCTGTCCAGGAGCATTCTGGAATCAAAGGAAGTATACTTTCCCTTCAAGAAACTCTCTCTTACAAATAGAACCTCTAACAAAAGGTTGATCTGAAAGGCAATCTTAGGCACTTTTCAAGTGGTCTTGTTTATATACTGATATATACTCATTTTATTCTGCAAAGGAATTGTAGAAACTCTCTGGTCTCTAGTGAAAGTTACCACAACATTTTCAAATGTAAATTATTTATCAAAGTCTCCCTATATGACTACAGCTGAAAGAGAGAAAGACTAAAGTCTCTGATGCCTGAAGTTAAAGTTAGGTTATTTACTGACCTACTCACCTTCTTGTAGGTAGTGCTGGAAGGATTAATAGATTAATACTGTTATTTAATGTTTTTTAATAACCTTCAGTTCCTTACAAGATTAGAATTCCTCACTGTTAAACTTATAAATTTCAGTATTCTACTAGATTCTATTAGATATATAGTAGCCTTTGTTTATTTTATATTTTTTTATTGTCATTGATCCTTATGATGCAAGGACATCCGAAACAATTCTTTAAATGTTACGCCTTTCCACGCCATCTGCTGGTCCTTACTAACTTAATGCTCTGTTGCCTTTTTAGATTTTCAGAATGAACATGACCTTTGAGATGCTGGTATTTTGAAGCATTGTTTGCAATAACAAAACTAAAACCTTTCAATAATAAGGGACCACTAAAGAAATTATATAACTGAAGAATATATATATATATAGGGTATATATAGTATATAATTATGGTATATATAGTAATGTATAGTATATCCACATATAATCTATACAATATATTATATATAGATATATAATATCTATATTATATATCATAGTATATCAATACAATGGGAACACGATGTACTATCAAAGAAAAGCTACTGGCAGTGTAGCTGCCATAGACACCTTTGTGTCTATGACATATTTCTAAGTGAAGACAAATCAGGGCAAAACGGTGTGGAGCAAAAGTGACTATATTTGTTTTAACAATGTTTATTTCCCTTGAAGATTCTTGGTTGGAATTTGCAATGACACCATCTAATGATGAGCCCAAAGAAGCTCATCAAAAACTTAAGTTATAAATAAGTCAATTTCCAGATGCAACTGTAGAAGTAACAAATACAGTTGCTACCTTTCATATAAGAAAAAACTTACATATATACGTGTATATGCATGTTTGTGTGCATACTGGAAAACATCTAAAGTCCAAAAGGCTATACATAGACCAAGAAGTCAATGGTAGAGGACTGTAGGTAATTTAAAAAAATTATGATAATTACATGTGTTTCTTACATAATGTTTTTATAAAGTTTAAAATTCAAATGAAATTATATTTTGTAAATGCTAACTTAAATAGAATTATACTATGAAAGGCCCCATCTGGTTATTGCCACAGTGAGATGGTCTGTTTAATTCAGTTAGCATGTAAAACCTAAGATAGAAAAGCACTTAATAAACTCAGGCTTTCCAGAAATGAAACAAAATAAAGAACTGAACCTACTCTATTAATAGCATTTCTGAAGAAGTGGGAAGCCACTGCCCACTGTACACTTACTACCTCAATCAATCTCCCCCAACCTAATACCAAAAGAGGAATCCTAGTGCAGAAAACAGAGAAACAGGACTGACCAAAAGCCAAAAAGGAGAAAAGGGTGGAGAGAGGGGTTTTATTGTGGGTCTTCTACTGCTTTACCATGATGCCAAGTACTTGGAGAAAGAGAGCTGTAAAACTCAGCATTAAGAGATGGTGGTTTGTTCTAAGAGGGTAATTTATATTAACAAAGTGCCTTATGATCATGAGTTACTCCTCTAGCATGCTCAAGGTTCACATGGAGTCAGTCCCCAAAACTTTCCTCGACCTGGGTCTTGCCTGGAGCCTTCTACTCAGATTTTATTTAAATACAAGGCTACTTTTAGGGATACCATATAGCCCAAGAATAAGTAAGAAGTCTATTGAAAATGAGGACTGTTGTAATATTTTACATTAAATGTGTTGTCTGATGGACTCCACTTATTCCTTCTGACAAGCGCTACTCAATCAACAAGACCCCTTGACTTCAGCAGCCCTCTCTGTCATATGATATCTGACTACACTATGGTCCCCTTCAATGAGAATGAGCGTGACATTACAGCATGACCAAATCCTTGATATAAAGTATATTTAAGTAAATTTACCCTTTAATAATGGTGGTCTCACATTTATACACTGTATAAGCAAAATCTGTTCTCTGAATCATTATGTAGAACAAGGTCTCCCAGTTAATTTAATAGAAGACTTAAGAATATTTTTAGCATGCGAACTTACCTCCCACACAGACACATTAGCTATTTTTATAAATTTATATACTCTTACACCAGGTTTTCTTTAAGAGTGGACTACACCTGTATTCTGACAGCCTGGCAGCTTCTAATTAGGGACAGAATGTGTACCAGAAGCCATATGGAAATTTTAATAGACTGTCCATGTCATAACATTTGTTCCATAAGAGCTATTCAAACACTAACACAATATGCTAAATCTTGGAAACTTGGTCCATTGTAAGGCCAATATTGAAGCTGGGAAATTCCTCTTTCATTTAGTTTAAGAGATAACCAAGTGAAGGAACAAAGACATTCTTAAAGAGCAAAAGTTTCTAACAATACCTGTTGAGCAAGGTATAATCTTGGGGCTTAGCAATGGGAAGACTATCTCTGAAATATGAAAGAGCTCCGGACCAAATCACATCTAATGGTAAGGCTTAGTTGCAGAAATCAGGGGTAACTGTGTATATGAACCATCTTGGGTCCTACTTATGCCCTCAGTTTCTCCTTTGTTCTTTTGCTTAGGTTTTAGGGATTCAACCTACTCCCCCCCCCATTAGCATTACTCTCACCTACCGTATCCACTGGACTATGGAATGAGATGCTATCTGTCTGGCTGCCTCTTCTGTTGTTGTCCTTAAAGACAGATACCCTGGTCCAATTAACTATCTCAATTCACTCATCTATAAAATTGCAGTAGTAATGGTACTAAACTCAGAGATTAGGATATGAATATGATCGCAAATCCTTACAAAAGTTCCTGGCACATAGGTAGCTTTGAGAATAGTAACAGTAATGTGGGAAATTTTTTAAATTTAGAAATCTTACAAAAATCTTATATTCGAGGTTCCTGGCTATGTGATAACCAACAACATAGCACTCTCACCGAGAAGTCTTTTTGAGGATGGTACCCTTCTTAGAGCCGTCTTTCTCTTACTCAGTCTTCACTTAAATAAAACTCTACTGATCTCTTATAACCTAATTTAAATAGGCCCTCCTTTATGAAACATTTTTCTGAGATCCACCTTCTACTATACCGTATACTAATAACTTACCTTTTTATTTTACTTCACCTCTCTCAATTAGAATGTAAGCTTCATGAGGACAGGGATTCTTGTATTTTATTTATGGATGAATCCAGGTAACGAGATCAGTAGCTGGCATATAGATGTTCACTGAATATTACTGAATGATGAGTATTCAATCTGGCCTATGCCAGACTTCTTGTTAGATAAACAGATTCCTATCTGTTTAAGCCACCATAGTCAGATGTACTGTTATTTACAGCTGAATACATTCCTGACTGTTAAGACTATCCAACACTGTTAGAATATTTGTTATTATTATCACTATTTCTGTTATTATAAATTAACTAGCATTTATCATGTGCTTACAATGTTCCAGGCATGATGCCCCGTATTTTTGGCATATTGCTAAACAAGCATCATCTTTTTAAACTTTTACAGTAACTTCTGAGACACACAATTTTATAGATGAAGAAACTGTGGCTAGGAGAGGCTAAGCAATGTGCCCAAGGTAAAACAACTAGGAAATGATAAATAAGATTTGCAAACCCAAGTTTCGGGCCCCTGTGCCTACACTAATACCTAATATACCATACAACCATGTCTGTGAAATATCCATATATAAGTCTTTCTCTCCTTAAAATACCTATCAGCTCTACAAGTCAGGAATCCTGCACTTCAAACTGTGGTATCCACCAAAGCTACTGATGTGTTGGCCCTTAAGTAACTACTCAGTAAACATTTGCTGGAGAGACGAACAAGTGAATAGAAACCTACTTTGGAAATATGAACATTTATAAATATGAGACATGAGTATAACTTGTTAAAATAATTAATTTACTATATTTAAGCAAGTTTCCCCTTGCTTTCTTTTGATTGCAGGGATTCTCCTTCTGTTGTGGTTGTATCTGTCACTCAAACATCTAGAATAAAAAAAAGAGTCTCCTAACAAATTAAATGATTGCTGTTGTATATAGTTAGAGATAAGTATAGATTTAGTTTCAATCCAAACTGTTAGGCTTTCTGCCACAGAGTGTAACCCCTAGTGTTAGGCAGTTATTGCTCATGCAAAATGATGCCCACCCTCAGTGGGTAAGACAAGAAAATAAACACACACACACACACACACACACACACGTACGTAATATATTTATATAATATCTGAAGAAAGCAGCCAAAAACAGAATAGACCCAGAAAGAGAGGTTCTAATGCATATTTCTCTTTTCCTTGACTTCAACTCGTAACGGTTTCCCATAATAGACAAGAAGGGATGCGGAAGCAGCTACAGAGAGGTGAATGAATTGTGTGATACTGAAAATCTGTGACTATCTAATATATGAAATAAAAACATTCTCCTCCTTCAAACATTTGTATGAACAAATCAAAGGGAAAAGAGATGGAGGGAAAGTGAGACAAAGAACAAAATCTAGTCTGTGTGGCACATTTATAAAACTGATGGCCTGTCAGCAAGACACTGATGAATATTTTTGCAGGATAAAAATGGCAACCCAGTGTCTAAAAATAAACCACCATGCTGCAGACCTGTCTGGTTCAGCTACACCACTGGAATACAAACACACTCACTCACTAGTACATTTTGACTCAAGGTTTCACAAAGACAGAAAAAAAATGTTTTGTTGGCAAGAGAAGATATTTTACATAGTTTGAAACCAGTTATGTTCTCTATATAATATACATTTGAATATGAATAAGTTTAAATGATTTTCATTTATGAAGAAAGGGTAAATGGTAATAGTAAAAAACCATTAACTCACCTCATATGACAGATTACTTTCTCCCAGCCTAAGTATAGTAAAATAAAGAGCCATTATGACCATCTTGTGAGAACATCCTAAAATCACAATTTAAAAATAAAATTATAAATTATTTCTAAGCCATGCTGACTTAAATGGCAGATCTTGTCAAAATGTTATCTCCAATCACTCTGGCGATGAGATGAAAAACCTATGACCTCATTTTGCATCTGAACTCTACAATAAAGAGTTGTTAGCTAAAATGCAAATGTGAATATACTGTCCTTCACAAGCAGCACTTAAATTCCTTGAAGCCATCCACCTTAGCTCAATCCTGCCTTATGTAGTTATGATTCTCTTAGCTAAGTGGTGATTTCAAGTCTAAGAGTTACAAACCTCTGGAAGGCTCTCCTAGAACATTTTGAATACTATCCTGCCACCATTTTTAAAAAAATTTATTTTAGAAAGAGAGGAAGGGAGAGAGAGCACACACGCATGCATAACAGGAATATTCAGCTGCCCTGACCAGGAGGGGAACCGGCAGCCTCTGTGCTTTGGGATGATGCTCTAACCAACCAAACTATCCAGCCTGGGCTGTCACGCTACCAATTTTAACAGTAAAAATAAATGAGCTTGACCAGGCGGTAGAGCAATGGATAGAGCATCAGAATGGAACACGGAGGACCCAGGTTTGAAACCCTGAGGTCGCCGACTTGAGCACAGGCTCATCAGGCTTAAGCGTGGATCACAGACATGACCCCATGGTCTCTGGCCTGAGCCCAAGGTTGCTAGCTTGAAGCTTAAGGTCGCTGGCTTGAGCCTTAGGTCACTGGCTTGAGTGAGGGGTCACTCGCTCTGCTGTAGCCCCCTAGTCAAGGCACATATGAGAAAGCAATCAATAACAACTAAGGAGACTAAAGGAGCTGCAACGAAGAATTGATGCTTCTCATCTCTCTCCCTTCCTGCCTGTCTGTCTGTCTGTCCCTATCTGTCCCTCTCTCTGTCTCTGTCACAAAAAAGTATAAATGAATTCACTCTTCATAACAATAAAATGTGAATAATAAATTACACTTGATCCTTTATGACCACACCCATTTGGAATAAACAGGAAATAAAAAGAAACAAATCAACACTTCAAGAACCAATGAAGTTTTCACAACACAGTACTACAAACACTGCCTAATCTTTTATGATAGTTACCTATGCCAATAATTTCACAGTAAATATCTACATATTATAAAAATATACTCCCCAATATACATCCACATACTTCCTCCACTGCAGCTTGGGTCTCAATCTAAATAATAGCAAAGTTTCTTAATGAGGGGGGAAAAAGCTCTAAGATAAAAAAAATAACTTCATTCCTAGGAGTTTTTATTATATTGATCTTATTTTCACAGTAGGCACCACAAACTTAATAACAATAAAAATAAAACTCTTGATTCACACTTCAAGTTTGCCCCTCTGTCCATGGGACCATCCATTCTTCCAGCTAATCAAGCCAAAAAAAGCCCAGAAGTCAGCTTTAATTCCTCTTCCCCACGTCATCCACTCACAACATCTGTGCACGCTGTCCCTCAAGTACACACCATTTATAGGCACTTCTCATCCCCTAAAACACCGCCTAGTTCAGGCACCACCACTGCTATCTCTCCTCGATGACTATCAAGCTCCTTAATGCCCTTCTTACTTCCACCCTTGGCCACTACAGTCTATCTACCACACAGCAGCTAAATTAATCTCTATGAAAAGTAATAGACATCACATCACTACCTCTCCTTAATGCCTCCAATGATTTGCCATTACTCAAATTTTTCCCATTTGAATAAAATACCAAGTTCTTTCCATGATGTCAGATTTTCATGACCTCATCCATGCCTACCGCTTCCACTAGCATCTTACCCCCCTTAACTCTCTCCACTTAGTCACACATACCAGCCAAAGGCCTTGGCTTTTCTCAAACACCCAAGCCCGGTCCCACCCCTGGATCTTTTTACTTACTTTTCCCCTGTCTAGAAAAGTCCCACGCCACAGCTTTCAGAAGATTGGCTCCCTCTCATCACGGGTCTCCACTCAAAACTATAGGTTCCGAGGCCCTGGCCGGTTGGCTCAGTGGTGGAGCGTCGGCCTGGCGTGCAAGGGGTCCCGGGTTCGATTCCCGGCCAGGGCACACAGGAGAAGCGCCCATCTGCTTCTCCACCCCTCCCCCTCTGCTTCCTCTCTGTCTCTCTCTTCCCCTCCCGCAGCGAGGCTCCAATGGAGCAAAGATGGCCCGGGCGCTGGGGATGGCTCCTTGGCCTCTGCCCCAGGCACTAGAGTGGCTCTGGTCGCAGCAGAGCGACGCCCGGAGGGGCAGAGCATCGCCCCCTGGTGGGCATGCCGGGTGGATCCCGGGTGCATGCGGGAGTCTGTCTTACTGTCTCTCCCTGTTTCCAGCTTCGGAAAAATACAAAAAACAAAACAAAACAAAAAAACAACCATAGGTTCTGAGAGGCCTCCCTGACCACCCTCTCTACCCTATCCCCACCACTCCACTACCCACATTACTTTCTATCCTCCCTATCCTGGTGTTATTCCATCAGAGCACTTATCACCATCTACAACTGTATTATCTATAGGTCTAGCTGATTATTGTCCATCTTTCCCTACTTGAATATAAGCATTAGGTCTATCTTAGACATCACTGTATCCCCTAAAACACCTAACATATAAATCAACCATCTACAGCAACAAAGCACAAACTCAAATACCTATAGAAACCAGACAGGTAATGTAGGGCCAGCATCGCCGCCATTGTAGTCATGAAGGTGCAGGTTCTCATTAGATTCAAATAGACGGTAAAGAAACAGTGGAGTCAAAAATTGGTGGGCCGTTCCTTTATTCAAGACTCGCACCGGCCGAGGAGCAAACACACAGGGCTCCCAAAGCCACTGACACATTCTCAGGCTCCTCAACCAGGAGAATCTTCTCTGGTTTCTCCTAGAATCAAGGGCCTCACCAGTCTCAGTGGAGCTCACAAAAGCCCCTCACCTCTGTTCCCCATCTCCTTCTCTCTGCACTAGCTCTGCTTCTTCTTCAGTGCTCTGCATTCTCTCTGCTCTTACTCTGTAAAAATGGCTTCTCTCTCTTTCCCTGCCACCTTGGCTTCTTTCTCCTTTAGCACCCTGCTTTCATGGCTTCTTTCTCTGCAAAACATGGCCTCCTCCTCCAGCAAACATTAGCAAGACAATAGCCCTTCCCAAGCAGGAAGGTAATTCGCAATTTCGCAGACCCACATATACCTGGTGCTGCTCGGCGCCATTTTTAACAATAAAAATGAGCAAACTCAAAAAATACAAACTTTACAAACTCATTTGTCCAACAGGTAACATTAAGCCATTCTGTTTGTGGCGATGTTTCTCAGTAATAGATAACAGGGATGGAAACTGATACTTAAGAGAGGTATCAAAAAACAAACAAAAAACATTAAAACATGCAGCCTTGGTTTTAGGACTATGGCAGACGGAGGCTGGAAAAGTAGCAAGTAGATTAAGTAAAGCAGGTAATTTCCAGCTAATGTGGAAATTCAGACCCTGTATAACAGCTTACTATTTTTCATGAGAGGCCAGATATATAACCTTGAACTCTTCTAATCATTTAATGTCAGCAACTTATTGTGCTTTTATTTGTTAATTAAAACTCTGTATAAAGACAAATAAACCATGCCTGAGCCAGATACACACATTTATTAACTTCTCATCTATATAGCAAATCTCCTAAATTTAAACTTACAAGGTGCAACAGGTTATTCTAAAGATGACCAGAACGGGCTTGGCTCCCTCCCTTCTGCATGTCCTTTTACATGTGCATCTGCCATTCCTTCCATCAAAAGACAGAATCGACAGTCGTTCCCTTTGTGTAGATGACTTGCTTTGCTCAATTTGCTTTCTGTCTCCTGGCCAAGGCCTTAGGAGGCCTGGCAGTCATGAAAGGGAGGCACTGAATAATGACAGGGCATGTGGAGGAGATCCGATCCACCAGGTAAGTAAGGCTATCTTGGATCCTCTGGTCCGATCAATATAGCAAAAGCAGCCCCAGGCCCTAGACAGGTAAGTATATACATATCTTGAATCCCCCTGTGCCAGCAAAGCTGTTTTAGCTGACTCCATTTGGCACAGGGGTGAGCCATCCCAGTCAGCCCTGCCCAAATTCCTGGCCCACAAAATTGCAAGGATTGAAATGACTGTTACTTTAAGCCATTCTGTTTGTGGCGATGTTTCTCAGTAATAGATAACAGAGATGGAAACTGATACTTAAAAGAGAGGTATCAAAAAACAAACAGCCCTGGCCGGTTGGCTCAGCGGTAGAGCGTCAGCCTAGCGTGCGGAGGACCCGGGTTCGATTCCGGCCAGGGCACACAGGAGAAGCGCCCATTTGCTTCTCCACCCCTCTGCCGCGCTTTCCTCTCTGTCTCTCTCTTCCCCTCCCGCAGCCAAGGCTCCATTGGAGCAAAGATGGCCTGGGCACTGGGGATGGCTCTGTGGCCTCTGCCTCAGGCGCTAGAGTGGCTCTGGTAGCAACATGGCGACGCCCAGGATGGGTAGAGCATCGCCCCCTGGTGGGCAGAGCATTACCCCATGGTGGGCGTGCCAGGTGGATCCCGGTCGGGCGCATGCGGGAGTCTGTCTGACTGTCTCTCCCTGTTTCCAGCTTCAGAAAAATGAAAAGAAAAAAAACAAACAAACAAACAAAAAACATTAAAACATGCAGCCTTGGTTTTAGGACTATGGCAGATGGAGGCTGGAAAAGTGGCAAGTAGATTGTTAGCAAAGACCAGAAGAGCCATGAAAAATTACTATTAGAGGCAGGAGAAAGAGCATACTATACTATACTATACTATACTATACTATACTATACTATAGGATACTATACTTATACTAGTAGAATGTTTGGCAAGAATGTTGCCTGCAATAATGTGAAAAATAAGTGTTTACCTAATGAACTGGTGAATCTCGCTAAAGATATTTCCGGGTAAGACTATACTTTCAGGGATCATTTCTATAGTTTGTTACTAGAGAAGTTTCTCTGATCGTGTAGAGTACGTGAAACTACGAGGAGGAGTTGCAGTGTTCTCTCCTGAGCGTGAAGCCAGCTCTTGGTGTTGCTTGTGCAACTGCCTTTTGCCATTGATGATCGTTCTTCTCTTCCTTTGGGAGAGTAAGAGGGAGAGAACACAGTCTGAGTGGTAGGAAAAAAAAAAAGATATTTCCGGTAAAATATTAAAAGTGCCACTGGCTTCTTTTAACTGCATATAATAAAGTACAGGAAGAGAGAAATAAACTAAAGGAGAACCTGTTTAATTTTCAAGCAGTAGGGGTAGACAACTTGTCTTCTTAGTTCATAGACCTCTAGATCATAAGCTGCACTGAAACAGGTGTTCCTGAGAAACTTCATGTGTATCATACCTTTGATTAGATCATGGACTTCCAGTCGATGTCTTAATGGGGTAAAACTTCAGGGAGATGAGTTAAGTGTATTTTGCATGTGGAAGAGAGGTGAATTGTTATGCTCAGAGAACTGACTGTAGTAGATCACTTCCCAAGATGGTTGCAATACTACCTCCCCATCTCATGCCACTATGCTATGGGAATCTGTCATTCCTCCATCAAAAGGTGGAATCTTTTCCCTTCCACTTGATTCCGAGATGGTCCTGTGACTCTCTTGGATCAACAGAATGTGGCAAAAGTGACATTGTCTGACTTGCCGGTCAAGGCTTTAAGATACCTTGTCACTTCTATTTTTATGTTCTTGGAACAATCTCAGTGCCATGCAAGGAAGCTCAACCTAGTCTAGTGAATGATTAGAGACCATCTGGAGAGGCCACGTGGAGGACTGAGGCTCCCCCTCGCCCCAGTGGAGACGCCCCAGCCAGTACCATGTGGAATAGAGAGAAGCTGTCTCCACTGAACCGTGCTCGAATTCCTGATCCACAAATCATTAACAATAACATGTTTGGCTGTTTTCTTACGCCACCGAGTTTTGAGATAGTTTGTCACATAGCACCAGGAAACAAAAACATTAAGGAACAAGTCTGGGTACTGTAAATTATGTAAATTTTTGTTTTGAAAAACACGTTTTTAATATCTTTAAACCATCACAATGACTTTTAGAATAACCTAGGATTTGTGTCTTCATTCACCAAATATATTCTGAGCACCTAATATGTGCCAGGCACTGTTCTAGGCCCTGGGGAAACATCGGTGAATTAAATCCCCGTGGAGCTAATATTACAGAGAGGGGAATAAGGAGAGGTCTTTAGGAATCTTCTTTAATAAACAAAATGATTTCTAATTAGTACATCAGTATTGTCAGTATTATAAGTTAGTGTTTGCCAAATACGGTAACTACGTCGTTTTAACTTTCTCCTTGAAATTATTACTTGGATGCTTTGTCATTGTCCCAGGAGCTATTTTTAGTCCAGTCCTTCTTCAGACTGAGCCAGAAGGAAAACAAGGTCAAGATGATATAAGACCAAATTTTGTGCACCTGAATTTTCAGGTATCTTCAGTACTGAATTGATCCCCGATATAGAACATTAGCACTGTCACCCCTTGGCTCCTGCTGTCTTCTTTTCCTGGAGTGCTCTTCCCCATCTTCTCCACCGGGTGGATTCCTGACGCCCTCCTCAGCCCGCCCACTGCAGGTGCATCTGCTCTTCCTCTGCATCCTCTGCACACATACAACTTAATATTGAGCATATATAGCATCTTATTTGTTTAGTTGCCCCCATTAGATTGTTCGTTCTTCTAGGAGAGAAACTGTTTTTCCATTCCTAACATAGAAATCTACATATAATAGTAAATGAACAATAAATGTCTGTGAAATAAATGAACCTTAAAGCATTGATGAAATCATGGTTCCCTTGCCTATAAATTGGAGCTAATAATCCAAGAAGATGGAATTGCAACTTCCTGGGAAACTAGAAAGCAGTATTCAAACTTTTTACCATTATTTATCAGGTAGGAGTACAAATTTCTTCTTTCTAATACTCAAGATTACTCTCAAAGGAGGAAGACTTGTTATATATACTTAAGAGCATTCAGAAAAACAAACCGACTCCCAAAGTTCCTATGCAGGTACTTGTGAGTACTGGTTTGCTGTTTCTTTCGTGATGTTTTCATCGGTCAGTTTTGCAGGTATATATTTTCGAGGTATATATACCCTCAAAGTTATAACTCTATTTATTTTATTTTATTTATTGATTTTAGAAAGAGAGTAAAGTCCAGAAAGAGAGAGAAAAACATCAATTTGTTGTTCCACTTATTTATGCATTCGTTGGTTGATTCTTGTATGTGCCCTAACCAGGGATCGAACCCTCAACCTTGGCATGTCAGACTGATGCTCAACAAACTGAGTACTTGGCATGGGACATCAGAGTCATAACTCAATCCCTGATATATCTATTACCTAACAGAGTCACTTTATTATTTTTTTATTTATTCATTTTTAGACAATTAATTTTAATAGAGTGACACTGGTCAATTAGAGCACATAGATTTAGAGAAAACATCTCCAGATCATTTTGACATTCAATTATGTTGTATACCCATCATCCAAAGTCAAACTGTCCTCCATCACCCTTCATTTGGTTTTCTTTGTGCCCCTCCTCTCCCCCCCCCCCGCCCACGGTAACCACCACACTCTTATCTATGTCCATGATTCTCATTTTTATGTCCCACCTATGTATGGAATCATACAGTTCTTAGTTTTTTCTGATTTACTTATTTCACTCAGTATAATGTTATCAAGGTCCATCCATGTTGTTGTAAATGATCTGATGTCATCATTTCTTATGGCTGAGTAGTATTCCATAGTGTATATGTACCACATCTTCTTTATCCAGTCATCTATTGAAGTACTTTTTGGTTGTTTCCATGTCTTGGCCATTGTGAACAATGCTGCAATGAACATGGGGCTGCATGTGTCTTTTCGTACCAATGCTTTTGAGTTTTGGGGGTATATACCCAGTAGAGGGATTGCTGGGTCATATGGTAGTTCTATTCTTAATTTTTTGAGGAACCATTTTCTTCCATAATGGTTGTACTACTTTACATTCCCACCAACAGTGGATGAGGGTTCCATTTTCTAACAGAGTCACTTTAAATCTATGCTTCCAACACAGTAGACACTAGCCACATGCTGTTGTTAACTGAATTTCAAATTAAAATTAGATAAAATTAGAAATTCAGTTCCTTAGTCACATTAGCTGCATTTGAAGGCTCAATGGCCACATGGAGGTGGTGGGAACCAGACTACACAGCAGCTACAGAACAGCTCCATCAGCGTGGAGAGCTCTATTAGACAACACCTGTTAAATGAAATGAAACAGGTTCATATCAAATGACTAGAGAATTCTTCCAAAATGGCTTTTCTACAGAAATAAAAACAGTGCAATACTTCAGAGGGGTAGTCAGGAAAAAAAAGAAATACATCATTTTTTCATAGGTTGACAGGATGTAAAGGTTTATGTTAAAAAAAAATTTTTTTGAAATGACTAACATTCCAATTAATGACAATTCATTTTAACAAACTTTTCTTCCTGTAACATAAACCTTTTTCTTAATATACATCTTCAACATCACCTCCTTCTGAGTTTGAGTAAAAGGAGCATTTTTCTAAAAGCCTTCTCATTTTAAAACTCTAATTATTTTCTTCAAATTATCACACTATAAAGTATTTTATCTGCTAAATATATAAAACATTTTATTTGGGACTCTAATAGCTAAATGTTAATTCTGTAAAATCTAGCTTTAAAATATAATTTTACAAGTTTCTTTCTAAAAATAAAGTAAATATCTCTGCAAATCTATCTGAATTTAAAAGATTACATTTTAAATGTAATCTTTATCCAGTACGGGTACTAAGATTTATATTTTATGTCCATAAAATAGGTTCTTTTCTTTTAAAATATTAAACAAGCTTTCAAAAGTGGGATTCAAAGGTAGTTTATAGAAATTGCACAAATTCAATGAAATTTTCAAAGAATTCAAAATACAATGATAAATTACTTGCCAAATTAAACAAATATCCTGGCCTCGGTCAGTTGGTTAAGTGGATAGAGCATCGGCCCAGCATGTGGATGTCCCAGGTTTGATTCCTGGTCAGGGCACACATGAAAAGCAACCATCTGCTTCTCTTATCCTCCCCCCCATCTCTCTCTCTTTCCCTCCTGCAACCAGTGGTTTGACTGGTCTGAGCGTTGGCCCCAGGTGCTGAGGATAGCTTGGTTGATTCAAGCATTGGCCCCAAACGGGATTGCCAGATAGATCCCAGTCTCCTGGTCAAGGCACATGCAGGAGTCTGTCTATCTCCTCTCATTTAAAAAAAAACAAAAACAAAAATATATAGATAGATAGATAGATATAAATATATATATCTATATATATATCTATATATATCTATATATATATCTCCTATGTATCTTTGTTTGGAGCTCTTTTGGGAAGGAAAATGTATATTTATGTTCAAGTACTAGTTTAAAACCCAATGGAAACATCATTTTAAAAAAGTCATCTTCAATAAATCTTTTTTTTCCTGAAGTGAGAAGCAGGGAGGCAGAGAGACAGACTCCCGCATGTGCCTGACCGGGAACCACCCGGCATGCTCACTAGGGGGGCGATGCTCTGCCCATCTGGGTCGCTGCTCTGTTGCAATCAGAGCCATTCTAGCTCTAGCGCCTGAGGCAGAGGCCATGGAAGCATCCTCAGCGCCCGGGCCAACTTTGCTCCAATGGAGCCTTGTCTGTGGGAGGGGAAGAGAGAGACAGAGAGGAAGGAGGGGGGGAGGGGTGGAGAAGCAGATGGGCGCTTCTCCTGTGTGCCCTGGCCGGGAATCGAACCTGGGAGGAGATCCACATGCTGGGCTGACGCTCTACCGTTGAGCCAACCGGCCAGGGCCATCTTCAGTAAATGTTTAGGAAGTGCCTGGTGCTCACCAGCACCCTCTATAGTCAGTTATTACAGTCCAAAATGAACTAGATCTTAAAACATAGTAATTCATTATTTAAAAATAAGTGACAAAAGTAAAAAAATTTGAAGACACTTAAATCATATTCATACTGCAATTTTTCCTCAAAAAATTTAAAAATTCCCCTCTAAAAGTTCATATAAGCTTTATTAAAAATGAGTTCATGGTTTGGTCCCGAGTTTCGGCACCAAAAAAATAAAAAAAAATGAGTTCAGTCTGGCAATGTCTCTTTAAGATATCAATGTATCAATGTTGTCTTATAAAACATGGTTCAAGTAAAAGACACCATGCCTTTTAAAGTTTACTATGCAAAGATCTTTGCTTAAAAACCTGTGTTTGTAAGGTTTTATAAGTCATGCATTTTTATTTCTAATCATTGTCCATATGTCTAAATTTTCAGAATCATTCTAAATGCACAAACTTTTACATAATATATATTCCATTAAAATAAGATATATAAGAAAGCTTATATTTCTTGAATATGTAGAAAATTTCAAATGACAATTCACTGTAAGGACAGTTGGACTGGTTTTTGTAAGAGTAAGAAAAAGGAAGCCTGTGTATACTATTTCACAGATATCACCCACTAAATTCTTTTAGTGAAACTCCAAATTTCTACCAACACAAAAATTACCATCAAATCTCCTTTTCTGTTTCCGCTTCAACTGGGTAATCCAGTTCTCCCTCCCTGGGAGGGCTGAGACAGAGAGGACACCTGCAGGCACAATATGCCCATCTTCATGCAGCAGAATTCAGCGCCCTAGCCCCCTGGCTTAATTCCCCAGCCCAGAGCTGCCCGGGCACCAGCTTATCTTGAGCATGCGCATTGGGCACCAGCTTATCTTGAGCATGCGCCTCTGCAATGCTCTCAGGGGCTCAGGCACATGCAGTCACCATTCCCACAGATGAAATCCCCGTGTTTAACCTAGAGACCACCGTCAGCCAGCAGTCAGAGCACAAGACAGCGGTCCTTTCTATTGAGAAAGGAAGAAAGAAGCGGTCAATTCACAATTTTCTGAGTGCTTTAAATAGTCATAGGTGTAGCGGCAAAATGTTTCTTGTTTACAGCCACTAAATTACTTTGGGGTTTTCTTTTGTCTCTTCAAAAATTAAAACAGATAAAGTCATCGCCTGCCTGAGTTCACTCCAGGGGAAAGAAATCCAATTACTCCCTACTTTCCTCTTTCTAGATTTGCCTAACGTTTCATAACTGAATACGTCATTAAAAGGGGAACAAGACGCAGCACAGCATCACGTCAACTACTATGTTCAAGGCAATTAAGTCAAGCACAGCCAATAATCCCTCTTCCGGTTTTCAACAAACTGATAAAGAGGGGGGCTTAAGCCTAATTTTCCTGCTCATGAGGGGTGAAAACAAGCCCTTTCTTTTACATAGAAAACAGTTACGCAGCTTCGGTCTTACCTGGCTGTGTGACATCTTCTCCTTTCTGCTGCTTATTACCTGGGCTACTTCATCGCCCTATGTTTTCTCCACTGGAGGGCACAGTGAGCTAAAAGAACATTTGGTGAAACCTGATTTGGTTTGTTCCACCGTTCCAGAAAAAGGATGATGAGAAAGGAGGTGAGAGCTGCTATCATAAAAGATGTTTCAGTAATACTTCTCAATTTCACTGATCTGTTTTCTTTGAAAACCATTATAAAAGATAATCGCTAATTGGCTAAGAACTAAGAAACAAAAATGTGTTCCAAATACTATCTATAAATATAAAGAAGAGATGAGGTGGAAAACCAAGAATGATTTATTTTAAATGGTGGCAATGACCCACTTTGGGTACACAATGACCTAAAGTGTGAGTGCAAACAGAAACTCTCCTTTAAGACAGTCCCCACGAGGCATTTCCACAGAAACTCTCCTTTACGACAGTCCCCACCAGGCATTTCCACAGAAACTCTCCTTTACGACAGTCCCCACCAGGCATTTCCACAGACAGTCCCCACGAGGCATTTCCACAGAAACTCCCCTTTACGACAGTCCCCACCAGGCATTTCTGAGAGAATGTGCTGTTGAATTACTCGGTTCTTTTGCAATGACATACATCATGCTCAGCAAAAAGTTTATTTTTATCTTCTCTTTCTTGCGGTATCATTTTAGAGATAAGCCAACAGGGGATGTTATTCAGCAATTCATTCACAGCTGCCTTTTCTTTCTAAACCTAATCAATCCTAAGGGTGTAGTGCAAAATGTTTTCAATATGTTTTGGAAAAAGATTAGTAAAGAGACATAAATACCATACTTCTAGATAAAGTCAATAAATGTAGTTTTCAGGGGAGCTTATAAAACAATAGTCTGTTTTAAAACTTGCTTTTGAATAAAATTATTTGGCTTCAACTTACCAGTAAGCTTTCTAAGCTTTTACTGTGTCAAAAATAATGTCATGGAAGACATCTCTCCACGGATATTGCACAGGACATCCTGTTTTATTGGGTCAACCGACAAAATACTACAACTTGGTTTTCTGTTACAGATAGACCAAGTTAAATTTTTTTGAGTAGCAAATGGGGCAAAATAACTTGGGTGGGATTACGTCTTTGAAAAGATCAACTAAAAATGTGTATTTAAACAAATATCCACCGAAAAAAACAACCAAAAGTCCCAAAAGGTAGGGTCTTCTACATAAATCAGTGGCAGCTGGCCACCCTCTGCAATCTTAAGAGAAGTAATTCCATCTTCCTGATAACATAATTGGTCACTCCCAATCTTTTTCCCTATTTATTTAAATCATGGCTATCC
The DNA here is from genome assembly GCF_036850765.1 of Saccopteryx bilineata. Taxonomy (NCBI): domain Eukaryota; kingdom Metazoa; phylum Chordata; class Mammalia; order Chiroptera; family Emballonuridae; genus Saccopteryx; species Saccopteryx bilineata. The sequence continues at coordinate 386,934,389 of NC_089490.1, read as the reverse complement.
ATAAGAGTATTCTAGCCAGAAGAATAAGTTAGTACAAAGTTGGTGCTGTGGATGCACAGGAACAGGAAGGGGGTCAGCTGGAGCAGAGAGAGGAAATTCCATCCAGGCCTGAGTTCGAATGCCACCTAATGAGAAGATCTTGCCTAACCACTATGTGAGATAGCAGGAATAAACCTTCCTCTCCTTCCTTCGTTATTCTCTATCAATATACCTTGCTTTATTTTTCTTAGTACATCTCACCATCAGACTTACCAAATATCTGTTTGCCTACTGTCCATCTTTCCCTATTAAAATGAACAACCACAGGCCCTGGTTGGTTGGCTCAGTGGATAGAGTGTCGGCCCCGCTTATGGATGTCCTAAGTTCAATTCCTGGTCAGGGCACATAAGAAAAGTGGCCATCTGCTTCTCTCCCTCTCCCTTTTCTCTCCCTCTTTCCCTCCCACAGCCAGGGGCTCAATTGGTTCCAGCATCAGCCCCAGGCACCAAGGATAACTTGGTTGGTCTGAGCATGTCAGCCTCAGATGCTAAAAATAGCTTGGTGGATAAGAGCACTGGCCTCAGATAGGGGTTGCCGGTGGATCCTGGTTGGGGTGTATGTGGGAGTCTGTCTCACTATCTCCCCTCCTCTCACTTTAGAAAAAAAGAAAAAAAAAAAGAACACTTCAAAAGAGCAAAGATTGCCCACTCTGTTCTCTGCTGCACACACACCACCCCACCCCACCCAGCGCATTACAAAATGTCTGGCACAGCAAAGATAATCAAATGTTTGTTGAATCAATTAAATGAAAGAAAAATTATGGGAGTATGGAGAGAGTTTAAGAGTAGATGATACAACCTCCCTGATATTGTACCTTATCCTTGATCTCTCCAAGACATATGTCATATGCCTGATATGAGGTACAAATACCAGACAAAGGGGAAAAATGGCAGATATAAAAATCTAACAAAACAATAATAAAGAAGAAAAAGAGGCATAAAAATTCCAAAATTAAAACCTTTAATAATAATTGGTCTAGTCTTCTTGTCCTTGCCTTTGACCCATTACCAAAGAATCAGATTCTTTTACTAAATCAGCAAAAATACCTCACCTTAAATAACACCTGCTCCTTAAATACAGGAATAGTTATCTTTCAAAACCGATGAGTGTTTCTTCTATAGAAGAGGAAGACAGGAAAAGAATGTACAAGAGCACACATACAAAGGGTACGCGCACCTTCATTCAGAGGCAAAATTTGACTAAGTTACTGAATCTCTCTTATTAGAAGGGACACTCACAAGAATCTCAGCTTCTCTTGAGGTCGGTCGGGCGATAGTGCAAGACCAATCAGTCTCAAGAGATCTAAGAAGCTCAATTTCTCACCGCATCCCAGTCCTTTCAGACTTGGGCCTTACATTACTGCTGCTGTTGAAGATATACAACCTCTATCTCCTTTATAAACAGCATTTATACACACACATCAGACTCACTGGGTTCTTAATACAAGCTCATTATTAGGAGGGCCATATCCCTACATGGGCTACAAAAAGTCCACGTCCCTAAGCTCTATATATCTGTTCTCCAGCGTGTCAATGGCTCAGATGGCATACTTCCCACCATCTGGACTTTAGAGATACAGGAATTTAAATAAGACTGAATCTCTACCTTATATTTACCTTCCCAAACCCAAAATATCGGAACTAGATTTCACAATTTTTTCATATATTAATATGCGGGAATGGCAGAGCTCAGACTGGGCCACCAGGATAATGAACACTACTGACTTCTTACTGACTTTGGACTTAGAGAACTCTATGCACTAATGATAGTAACAGGCCCGTACATACACATACCCACCCCACCTTAATTACTTCATACCCAGTCCTAATCCTTTTTAATTCATTCGAACTACCCTGGGCCAAGATTCCCCCGCTTACCAGGTACTACCTAAAAATAAATAGCTACTTAGATTAAGTGGCAGGAGACCATCCTAAGAAATTCACTTCTAGTTAACTGAAAACCCAATATTCCTGAATCATTTGGCAATAATTCTCAAAGAATATTGGCAATAAGGCAGTTTTCATACATCTAATCTCTTTGGCTTTATAAACTATAGAGCTGGTCACTAAAATAATTTAATGGACTAATATAACAAAAACTCAATGACCAGCTTCATTTAGTGAGACTTGTAGTCATATCCCATGCCAAAGCTGGCCTCCTTTCCTGCATTTTAGTATTCAAATGAACAGCAATATATTAAGTTGACCCAAATCTACAGGACATTAAATCAAATATAAAACTTTATCAAACCAAGAAAACGTCCCTTCTTTTATAATGAATCCGTAGATTGGGATGCTTTCAGCTGCAAGTAACAGAAATCATTTTATGAAAACTGGAATTTATTATCTCAGAATAACAGGAAGTGTAAGGCACCTCCAGAGTGAATTCAGCAGCTCGGTGACAGCGTCAAAGACCCGGGAGCTTTCCATCTTTCTGCTCTGCAATCCTCAGTGTGCTGGCTATTTCCTCAGTTTGTTTTCTCTGGCCCCAAGGACGGCTACGGCAACACATCCCGACACAGCAGTACCCTGCCTTCTGCTTCCTTTTTAGAAGAAATGCCTCCTCTCAGAAGCCCTCATTCCAGCAGGTATCATCTCACATCTCACTGGTCCGAACTGACACATAGCCAGTCCTAAGCCAAACTCTAATAAGAGAAAAGATGAGCTTCAATTACTCAAGATTTGGCTGTTGGGGCAGAGGAGGGAGCCAACGTCCAATCAAGTATATGATTATCCAATACTTACACAAATTTGGCATTCAGTCAACAAGCAAGCAAGCAACCAATCAACCAAACACATCAGCCACAACATCCCCAAATGCTGTACTCGTCGTAACTATGAAAATCATCTCTCACTCAGTAAATCAGAGTTCAATTATGAAGAGGAAGAAATTTATGTTTAATACAAACATAAACCTGTAAGGTCCATTCACTAGGCATCTGTAGTTATAAAAAAAAATTAAAATACTTAAAATCAGGCCAATCCACCCTAAGAAGTGGCAAAAATTCTGCCCACAATGAAAGATGATAACATACATCAATTTATATCTCAAGTCTAATGATATTTCTTTGATTATCTCCAGAAATTAACTGCTTCTCTACCTTTTCCTTGGTCTTACTTTGTTGCTTTGTTTAAAGAAAATGAAATCAAGGGCAAATATTGTGATGGGCATTACAGCTAAGCTAGTGGTGCCCTGTCCATATCCACTCTGGCCATGCCATTAAAGAGCGCATTCCAACTGCATCTCTTGGCCCACGGATTTTTTCTGGTAGCTGAAACCAGCAACATCCAAGCACACAGTTGATAGAAGTGCTATCAAAATAATACTTTTCGCCCTGGCCGGTTGGCTCAGTGGTAGAGCGTCGGCCTGGCATGCAGAAGTCCCGGGTTTGATTCCCAGCCAGGGCACACAGGAGAGGCGCCCATCTGCTTCTCCAACCCTCCCCCTCTCCTTCCTCTCTGTCTCTCTCTTCCCCTCCCGCAGCTGAGGCTCCATTGGAGAAAAGATGGCCTGAGCGCTGGGGATGGCTCCTTAGCCTCTGCCCCAGGCGCTAGAGTGGCTCTGGTCGCAACAGAGCGACACCCCGGAGGGGCAGAGCATCGCCCCCTGGTGGGCAGAGTGTCGCCCCTGGTGGGCGTGCTGGGTGGATCCCGGTCGGGCCATGCGGAAGTCTGTCTGACTGTCTCTCCCCGTTTCCAGCTTCAGAAAAATACAAAAAAAAAAAAAAAAAAAAAAAAAAAGATCATGCTTTTCCTCACCAACAGCCCTCAACATGACTAACGGCCATTGGTATATAAATTCCTGAGCATCCTGACCCTGCAGGTAAAATAACTGTAAAACTTAAATTCTGCATAGATTCCGAGGTCTGCAATGGGATTTAAACTCCAGTTGACCATACTGCTTGATAATGGCTCCTTTTTTGGCCAAGTTGTCTTCCCTGTCTCCCTCCCTACTGGTGTTTCTTGGGATCACCTTCCAAATAAACTGAGTACACTTGAATCCTTGTCTCTCAACACCTGCTTCTGGGAGAACCCAAAGACAGAAATGCAAAAGAAGAAAAAATTAATAAATGTTTCCATTTGTAGTAATGTTAACAAATTGTTATAAAAAAAAAGTAATTCAATTTTCAAAGAAGTAATATATTTTGAAGGAAATATTATTAGAATATTTGGATGTTTATATATAGTCCTAACCTTTGTTATATTTTTAAAAAATTAGATACAAAGTACTTCTGGGAAATATTTCCTTATTTCAAAGACAATACTTTTGCTATAGGAATATAAAAGGTACTGGTATATCATCAACATCATAATTAACAAGAATGTAGCTTAAAGATGAGAATAATAGAAAATCTTTAACAAAAGAAAAAGAACTTCAAATATCTTTAAACTTGAAACAAGAACAGTGATTACTGAGTGAGAAAAATGAAAACTTATAATCACCTCTTATAATAATGCTTATAATACAATAATGAAACTTGAAACAGTTATGTCAAGCTTGAAAGTCTTCCAATTCCATCAGTTGAAATGATACTTCACTAACAATAATTTAACTAAATCCTTATCATGATATCTAACCATAGTTTTAATATATATTAAAAATAAAGTTGAAGCTAAAGGTACCTCCTTAAAACTAACACAATTAGTGATTAAATTAGCTTAACTTTTAATTTAGAAAGCCAGCCTGCATTAACAAAGTTGTAAAAAAATAAAGCTGTTTTAGATACATTATAAAATTGACATATTAGATAATCACATCAGAAGAGACTTAGGTGTTGATCACGACAGAATTGCAACAGATCCCAAAATAAATCTCTGAAGCAATGTGAACCTTGCACAAAGGATCGAATCGACTCACAGAGCAATTCAATTTCTGGGCTGCCAAGACCGAAATGGGGAAAAGGCCCAGTGTCTTGCCTGTGTGTTAATGCTTTGTACTTTCTACAGTGCTTCCAAAGACTATGCAAAACCTCTTACCATCCATCTCTGAAGACAAAGTGAGTATTTTTAGATATATCTGGTAGATCAAATAAACAAAATGGCTAAAGATTCCACAGCTAATAATATCAAGGTAGGAAGGTGGAATATGAACTCAGCTCTTCTAATGGCCTGCTATACTCCCCTGCTTTATGTTTAAAAAGGTAATAGCAAACATTTAACAAACTAAGGCACAAAGTGCTACATGGGATACATTCAACCCATTCAAAAATAATGTTCTCCCTTTCCTAAAATAGTACATGCTAAAGCTCCACATTTTTCTACAGACCACTAATATAACATGTAATTTATGACTATAAAGGTCAGTCAAACCAAAGGACTCTGGTAAAGGAACTTAGAACATTAGGCTCAGCCTAGTGCTAACCTATGGTAAGATTGCCTGACATTCACACAGAACCTGTCAGAAATCAATCTCATTATTTTCCTCCCCAAGCCTGCTCCTTCTCTTTGTGGTTGTCCAAGTCGGTGACTAGGGCCAGCACCTACCCAGACCTCATAGTCCTGGACTGTGTGTGTGACTCCATCACCCCTACAAGCTATTTGTGAGGAGGGCCCAGAGCTTTCATGTCCTACCTCGTCTGACTCCCTCGCTCAGTCCCACCCCCATTACCTTCAATAAGCCCTTATCACAGCTCTCCTACTGGTCTCCCGGGCTCCTAGGTTACTTCCTCCACATCCACTCACCAAAATGCCAGAGTGGATTGTGCAAAATATACACTTGGTCATGACATCTACTGCTTAAAAATTATTCACCGACTTCTCCCTGTCCTTAAAATAAACAAAACCCTCACCATAGCCTCAAGGCCATTTGTGACTGGACCCTTGTCCATTTCTTCATTTAGTCTTCTTTCTTGCCTTTCCCCTCCCAAGGTCTCTCCACCTGAATGTTCTTGCTTGCCCCAAGGTCTTCACCCAACGTGTTCCCTCTGCTAGAAATACTCTCCTGCCCTCCCGTGGCCCTTGCCTACCCATCTCTAATTCATGACCTCAGTTTGCATAGTGGTTGACAGGATTTCAAATCCCAGATGCTCCTCTGCTGACTAGTATGTGAGTTATGTGAGTTTGGGCAAATAGCTTTCTTTCAACAAAATGTGGCTATTAATAGGGCCTACTTTATTAGATTATGTGAGGAGTACATGAATTCATTCAGGTAATTAGAAAAGTATCTGGTACATGGTAACCTTTTTAATAAACATGGTATCTTATTACCATTATGAACATCTTCATTTTCTTCCTTCCACTTCTTTTTTTCCCCCACACCTTGGATTAAATGTTATTATTTTTTCCTCCCAGAAAACCTACTCTAAACTCCTAGATTAGGTTAGTGCCCTCATAGCTGGCTCCTATTACACTTTTTGGAGCTGCTTATATAATGATCTGAGTCCTCTGCTACCAATGGAGGAAGAGACGATGTCTTTTTTAATTTTTATTTTTGTATTTTTCTGAAGCTGGAAACAGGAAGTGACAGACAGACTCCCGCATGCGCCCAACCGGGATCCACCCGGCACGCCCACCAAGGAGCCACGCTCTGCCCCTCCGGGGCGTCGCTCTGTCGCGACCAGAGCCACTCTAGCGCCTGGGGCAGAGGCCAAGGAGCCATCCCCAGCGCCCGGGCCATCTTTGCTCCAATGGAGCCTCGGCTGCGGGAGGGAAAGAGAGAGACAGAGAGGAAGGAGAGGGGGAGGGGTGGAGAAGCAGATGGGCGCTTCTCCTGTGTGCCCTGGCCGGGAATCGAACCCGGGACTTCTGCACGCCAGGCCAACGCTCTACCGCTGAGCCAACCAGCCAGGGCCTAAGAGACAATGTCTTTATCTCTCACCACTATATTCCCAAACTCGGTACTGTATCTGGAACACCAGCAGCACACGGGGAATATTTACCTACCGAGTGAATGAATGAATGAATGAATGACTCAGTTCTGCTGTTTAATCCTACAAAGATCATCGAGATAGCCAACTAAAATCTAAATTTCTTCTGGTAAAACCTAAGCCCATTTGTTTCTTCCTCATCATTTAGGGGACTTTAAAAAAAAAAACTTAAGAAAAAAACTAATTAGAACATCCTCTTTTTAGTCTACTGGCTCTTTAAGAATCATCATCAATAAGCATCACATTAATTTCACAACAAAGATAAGATTTTTAAAAATTCACCTACAAAGAGGGCAGACTTAAAACTTTCTTTTCTCACCTGACCTGTGGTGGCACAGCAGATAAAGTGTCAACCCGGAACGCTGCTACAAGTTCGAAACCCTGGTCTTGCTCAGTCAAGCAAGGCACATACAAGAAGCAACTACTATGAGTTAATGTTTCCCGCTCCCCTCCCCTTCTCAATCTCTCTAAAATCAATAAGTAAAATCTAAAAAATATTTTTTTAATTAAAAAACTTTCTTTTCTCTAAATGTAAAACGTAAAGTTTTCAGCTACCTGTCTATGGTCCTAACTTAAACTAAAATAAATTAAAGTGTCTGTTATTTGCATCTACCAAAAATCATTCTTCGCTCCCCAACTCTCACTCCCAGTCTCCAACAGTAAAAACTGGGAAATACTGGATGCACTGCTTGCTCGTGGCTCTCATTGCACAGAAACGTGCTGAAGTTCCAGGTTTTCTTTTCTTTTTTTCCCTAATCCAGTTCAAATCCACACAACAGAACTATTCTAAAATAGAATCTCTATGTAACTGTTAAAATTATAAGTAAATATTTAATACAGAAATCTCAGTGGAAGTTTTAACACTATTCTAAACCAAGCTCTTGTACTGAGAATGGGTAGCCAGCTAAAAAGCCTAAATGCACAGCCCGCCGACTTCTTCTGGGCTAGCTTGATCTTAGTCCAGCATTTCCCAAAATGCATGGTCTTAAGAATTATCTTATTTATTAAAAATACACTTTCCCCTGTTCTTTTCTTAGAGATTTTGATTTAATAGATCTGTGGTGAAGCCCTAGACTTGTATTTTTTTTCTAATATATTTGTGTTTTATTATTTTTTTAATTTATTGTGTTAACATGGTTTCAAGTTTTCTAGACTTGCATTTATTTTTATTTTTAATTTTTATTTTTTTGTATTTTTCCAAAGTTAGAAGCAGGGAGGCAGTCAGACAGACTCCTGCATGCGCCCAACCGGGATCCACACTGCATGCCCACCAGGGGGCAATGCTCTGCCCATCTGGGCCATTGCTCTGTTGTGGCCAGAGCCATTCTAGCACCTGAGGCAGAGGCCATGGAGCCATCCTCAGCACCCAGGTCAACTTTACTCCAATGGAGCCTTGACTGCAGAAGGGGAAGAAAGAGATAGAGAGAAAAGAGAGGGGGAAGGATGGAGAAGCAGATGGGCGCTTCTCCTGTGTGCCCTGACTGGGAATTGAACCTGGGACTTCCACACGCCGGGCCCACGCTCTACTGCTGAGCCAACCGGCCAGGGCCTAGACTTGTATTTTTAACAAGAACATCCAATTGGTTCTTTTGCTCCATCTGAGTTTGGATATTGCCAAGACATAAACAGACTTTTCCCTTTCAGACAGCACTTAGGAGCTCCCCAGTTCATAAGCTCTTGTACAGGTATTCCAAATTGCTTCAAAATCATCCTTATCAGGAACTTTGGCAGGAAATTGGAAAGAACATTGAGCCTGGAGTGAGAAAACCTAGATTCAATTTCTCCTGCCATTGACTAGCTGTATAACCTTTATACCAGTCACTGATCCTGTAACATAATGTGGAAATACAAAACCAACCCTAACCTGCTTCACCAGGTCCTTGTGGAAATCATTTGACAAGACTTGCAAAAGCACTTTGTAACTTAAGATGTCATCATTGCAGTAAAATTTCATTAATTCAGCCTCCTTTAACTCAGAATGTGTGAACATCATTGTCTAACCTGCCATGTTTTTTTTTTTACGTTATCTATAAAGAGATCATCACCCCCTTTCTCTCGACAGGCAATGAGAGGCATTGGAACACACAGATAAGCAGCTGCTTCCTGTTCCACAGCAAAATTATTAGACTGAATGGGCAAGACTAGGGGAGCTTGTTCATTGTATTCACTCTGCTTATGTGACAAGGCTGGAGTTTCAGCTAATCAGTAAAGCGAGCTTGGCGATATTTCTACTGGAAGTTAGCCTGGTTGGTGTTGAACTGTGAATCCCAGTCATTACAGTAAATCCAATCTGGAGAATGAGTTTTCCTCACACAAAGAATGTTATGGGAACTTTAAAACTGGCATCTAACCTACTAAATAAAAGATACTGTCTTTCCTGGCCTCCTTGAGAAGTGTATGCTAAAACAATAGACTATCTCCTTATCTTCAGTGTCATTAACACGCTCTAGAGTTTGGGGTACGGACTAGGCTGAGTCTATAGGTAAGGGATACTGGATTGACCCCCTTACCCTTAACTTATAGCACCATATTCGGTGACGAAGTTCCCCAGTCTAAATGTCCACGTAGGAGAATACCAAGAGCATGGCATAATGGTGCCCTTGGGGCGACAGAGGCACACATCATTTCTTCAAGAGTTCAGGCTCCTGTACAAATAGGGCTGATTTTGCCCCACATCAGCTGCAGGAATGTGTGATGAAGTCTAGCTCTGCCAGCACCCTCACTGTTACCACCGACCCCCTCTGCCTGTCCACCTCTCCGGTTTTCCATGATCAACTCATCCTGATGAATCTGCTCTACTCCACTGTCGAGCACGCTGCTCACCACTCCGACCCCTGCTTTTGAACAGTCCACCTCAGACACATCCACTGTTTTCTGCCTTTTGCCAGTGACCCATCTTGTCTAGCCATTCTCTAACTGGATGCATGATCTTGAGCAAGCTGTTACCTCTTCTAGCATATGTCCCTAATAGTTCAGCTGAAGAGGTCACCAACAGCCCTCCCAGTTTTGTTAGCCTGTCATTATTCTCTTCTGCCTTCCTTACAATTTCTCCATTTTCTCATTTCTTACAAAATGGCTGACTGAACTTGTGTAAAGATTGTCAGCCAACTGTAGTATTCATTTTTTTCCAGGAAGCAATTCAACTATATACTCAATGCTCTGTGGTTAACTTTCTAGCAACTATTAAATATATACATTTACCATTCAATGCCTTTACTACCAAAGAGACTTCCAGGGAATTTGGTTCAATGTCTTCAACAACTCAATGAAGTCTAAAGGTTCTAGAAGGCTTGGGTTTATTTTATCAGGCCTTCAAATAAGAGAACGACATTTTGGTCAACATAGCCTAAAATTTAATGTTTTACCAATTCAGCTCAGCCTTACCAATTAGCAAGGTTTTACTGAAACTTTAAATTGGAAAAGGCTTTCTTACAAAATGAAAATCTATTTGCAACAATTTTGTGAAGATCTGGGGATAAATAATAAATAGAGTTCCAAAATTCTATGAATATTAAAGTGCTTATTAAATGTGGTTTCCTATAACAATTTCCTACATCTTCGATGAATGGTTAGCTTATTACCAGGGCTCCCAAGGATATCTTTTATTTCACTGTATTTCACTCTTTCAGAGCTGTTACCCCAACCCTGCTATAGTAATTTTATAACCAGTCTTCAGCTAACCAGCCTGGTTTAATTTCAAGCTCGCTTTTTAGGTGTTTCACTTGGGGTTTTAAAACAAAGAGGAAAAAGATGTACAAATGATTTTGCAACACAAAACCCAAAATTACAAAACCGGAGCAAAATACTGTACCCCCAACTGAACCTCAAGGAAAAAAATATTCATTCACTATATATTATTTATTTTGCATTCTCAAAGGGCTTACAGTTTAGAACGAATACGGTAACGTGTGCATACACATATACACACAAAGCAATGATTAAATAAAGTGTGACAAAGCTCACAAGAAAGAATAAAACAAGTACTATCAGAGTTCCAACAGTATATGACCACTTCCGCCTGAACAGCTATAAGGAAACATTCAAAAGTTGGACTCTGAGAGTGAGAACTTCACAAAGAAAGAGCAAGGAAGAGCACACACCAGAAGGCACTCCAGGCAGAGAGATAAACGTTCACCAACCACTGAAACTAATAAATGGCTCTGCACAAGCAAAAACCACACAAAACTGGCCTGACTAGGCTGTGGCGCAGTGGATAGAGCATCGGACTGGGATGCAGAGGACCCAGGTTCGAGATCCCGAGGTCGCCAGCTTGAGTGCGGGTTCATCTGGTTTGAGCAAAAGCCCACAGCTTGACAAGGTCACTGGCTCCAGCAAGGGGTTACTCGGTCTGCTGAAGGCCCACGGTCAAGGCACATATGAGAAAGCAATCAATGAACAACTAAGGTGTCACAACGCGCAATGAAAAACTAATGACTGACGCTTCTCATCTCTCTCCATTCTTGTCTGTCTGTCCCTGTCTATTCCTCTCTCTGACTCACTCTCTGTCTCTGTAAAAAATAAATAAATAAATAAACAAATACATACATACATACCACACAAAACTAGAAAGACGAGGGAAATTACAGGCATGTCTGTGACACTAAGCCCTTCAGGGATCCATCCAAGGGAGGATGCATAAAAGGTCACATTAGGAAATGAGATCAGAAATAAATATAAGAACATGATCCACAGGATCAAGGAGCTTGATGTTTGCACACATTAGGAAACTGAGGTTTTTTGTTTTGTTTTGTTTTGAAATGTTTATTGTATTGATTTTAGAGAGAGGAAGTGAGAGAGAGACAGGAACACCAATCTACTCCTGTATGTGCCCTGCCCTGGGATGGAACGGGTAACCTCTGTACTTCAGGACGATGCTCTAACCAACGAACTATCAGGCCAGGGCTGGAAACGGAAGTTTTTTGTGTAAGGTGTAAGAGGTCATTTAATTGGAGATTTTTTTGGAAGATGAAACTTTCACCAGGGCAAGATTTGGTAGGGAGGTGCTGTCTCAGGGGAACTTAAGAGAAACATTATGGATGGGAGAGAGATTGGGATGATAGCTTCAGTGAAGTGTGGCGATTTCCTGTCTAGATATGGAAAGCAAAGCAAACTGACCACTTGTTACATTTGGCTCACTGGCATAATTTATTCGGCTCAAAGAGTAAACTGGAGAAATGGGCATCAACCTTAAAAAATTAAGAGACTTTCCATGATGAGGCCCACGTCACTGAAGGACAACAACTGGCTGAGTGGTGGCCACACGGCGTCGACCACAGCTGACCACCCAGACAGCGACCAGACACGCATTCACATCTGGTCCACTTCACTCACTTACTCTATTTTCTGGAGACACCTGAATCTACCATCCTGACTTAGAGGCTAGGGGCTCTAAACTTAGCAAAAATAAGAAAGTCCAAAACAGGTTGGGTAGAGTAGAAAAGATAAGCTTTGGACATGCTGGGATTGAGATCTTGGATAACCATCCAGAAGGGAATGTGCGGTAAGTTGTTAAGAAATTTGAGGAAAAGTCTGGGAAGGAGAAGATGGGTAGAGATAGAAATAAGAATCATCCTCAGAAATAAAAGTGATAGCAAATATAACATCAACAATATCGGGTAGCGTTTATATGGCACTCACTATTTAAATGCCCATACTTAGAGCAGTATCTGGTATATCACGCTCATTAACTCGTTCAATTATTACTTTAAACCTATTATTATCCCAACTTGACAGATGAGGAAACTGAGGCATACGGAAGTTAAGGTGATATTGCTTATAACTGGCAGGCCTGGGACTCAAAAGCAAGTCATTCAGTTCCATAGTCTATACTATGAGAATTTCTTCCTGAAGTTATAGCCTGTATTTTACTTTTAGACTAGATAATTTCGTTTTAGTGGTAGGGAGACTGCTAATATTTCTTGGATTTATAACGAGTAACCTAAAAGAATGTAAAAAGAGAAGATAATTCCCCCAAAATACATTATCCCTTAATCTCAAAAATACTAGAATACCTTAATAGATATTTTCATTCATTCAACAAATGTATATTCACACTATGGGCAGGCACTGTTCTAGATACTTAAGATACGCATATGAACAAAACAGATCTTTGCCTTAATGGGCTTCCATTCTACTTAGCAGGCAAGTAAGAAACACCATAAGTGAGCAAAGTGTCATTATGGGAGATGATGACAAGTGCTATGACAAAAAGGACAAGCAGAACAGGGTAACGGAGAGAAGTGGGTGCGGGAGAGAGGATTGTGAGTTCAAAGGCTGCAGAGAAGGTCTCAGTGAGAAGCTGATATCTGAGCAAACATCTGACGGAAGTCAGAAGAGTCAGTCATGTGGTCGTGGAGGAAGAGAGAATAGCTGAAGGCCCCAAGGCAGCAATGCCAAGCATGCTCAAGGAAGTGAGTTCAAGGAAGAAGTGAGTGCGCTGGCAGGGAGAGTGAGAGGAAAGCTGGGCAGAGATGAGGTGGGAGGCAGAGGAAGGCAGGAGACAGGCGGGTGAAAGCCTTGTCAACTACATGATGAATTTGAGGTTTTAAACTCAACAGGGTAGGAAGCCATTGGAGGGATCTGGACAGAGAATCAAATGAGTTGACTTGACCTTTTCAAGAATCAGTCTGGTTACTTTGTAAGAATCAATTATAAGGGAGCCATGGTGGAACCCCAGGACAGAAGCCTGTATTATATATATAGGGTAAGACATTTCAGTGGCTTACCCCAGAGTGGTAGAAGGGATTGAATTTTGGATATTTTGAAGTTAGCGTCAAAGATCATTCGAAGGTTTTATGCAATTGAGAGGTTGCACATAACCAAATTTTTCTAAGTCTAACATATCTTAGGTTCACTAGGGAGAACCATATTTCAAGGAACAACTTAATAAATCTTTTCACAACTGAGGAATTCTCTTGCAGTAGCACTAAATCCTCCTAATTGATTTGTTCATAACTAGAGATTTCCAATAGTATGTCTGTTGAGTAAACCACATTATTTCCTGGTTTCAACAATCTCTTTTCATCAAATAAGAGTAATTTGTACCAATAAAAGACATTCTTAAATATGTTACTTGGTATCCATAAAAACACTGAGGACTACACTGAAATCTCATTTACATCTTATTTCTTTGTCCTAATTACCCTGAAAAGAATCTGTTCCATTTAATAGGTGAAGGAAGTTATAATCAGAGGCTAATGATCTTTGCCCAAGGTCAAACAGCTTAGCAAGTAGCAAAGCTCACACTTGCTCATTAACGTCAACCCAGTCTTTCTGTTAGCACTACTGTTCCCCAATGTAAGACTCTTGGGAGGCAGCAACTGTTAAAAATCACCCTTCCCTCCTTTTCCCCACTGACTAGATCATTTAAACAGAAATCACTTCACTTAATGATGGTAAAGGTAACTTCAGAAACTGGATCGTCTCCCTGGAATTGCCAGCAGAGAGGACAAATGCATTGTTTCACTAGACAAAATGAATAAATAAAACAGAGCATTCCCTCTGATACAGATTTGTGGCAGGCTTCTCACCTATCACACCAGTGACCTTGAGAAAGCAATAACCCAGTTTCGGGTTTCGTTCAACTGCCCTATCACCCAGTCCTGGTAAGACTAGAGCTTCCCACGCCACAGTGGTTAGTTTTCCCCCAGGGAGAAATGTTATCATCTGAGAGATGATATAAAGTGTACAAAAGTGACCTCCCTTATTATAAAGCATGTATTCACTTTTCTTTTTTTAAGGCAGTTTTAACTGAGATTATCTGAATAACTTGCACCGGTCCATCTTTGCAGCAATGCAACAACTTCAGGAAGATCACAGAAACAAGGAGTTCTGTTTAAAGTTGCATCACCCTTCCACTTAAAAGCCCCTGAATTGTTTCCCATGGTCTTAGGGATATTAAACAGCCCTGCTTGCTGGCCCCTTATCCCCTCTCCACTCCTATCTTACATCACGCCCACCCTTTCTTGTCTGTGCCTCGGGAGCCTAGCACCTGCTGTTCCCACTGCTCTTTCTGTTACCCTTCCCTTCCCTTCCCAGACCTCAGCTTGGTCATCCTTTCCCCAGGGCAGCTCTCTCTTGACCTTTGCTAAAGGCTCTCACGGAACCACCCAGGCCTGCTTTCCACCACTTAACACAGCACAGCTTGTTCATTTGACTACTGTTGTCATCCCACTGGTCTATTTTAGGGCCCATGATGAGAACTCAATAGTACTTTTGGTGGTGGGTGGACAAATGAATAGTATTGTGTCATACTTTCCACCCAAGCACAGTGAAGGCTCTCCAACACCCTGCCTCACAGCCTTAAGTTCAATCCATCCCAGAAGACAAAAATGCAAATTGCTATAATATTTTTACTTCCAGTAAAGATGAGACGAGAAATGAAATAACAAATTCACTATACTATAGGCTGAATACATTTGCTATGGACAAAATGTCTATGTTGGAATCTTAATCCCAGTGCAGTGGTACTAGAAGTTGGGGACTTGAGGAGGTGACTAGGTCATGAGGGTGGAATCCTAATGAATAGGATTACTGCCCTTATAAAAGAGACCCCAGAGAGTTCCCAGGCCACTTCTGTCATGTGAGGACACAGAGGGAAGACATCATGAACCAGGAAGCAGTCCCTCACTAGATACAGTACTCAGAGTGCCAGCACTTTGCACTTCCCAACCTCCAGAACAGTGGGAAATGTTGGTTGTCTAAGCCCCCTAGTCTATAGTATTTTTGTTAGAGCAGCCCAAACAAATTAAGACACACTATTAAAATTTTTTTTAACTGATCCTTATATATAAATGGCCTTTAATGGCATTGGAACTGATCTGTTCAAATCCACTCACCCATGTATTCTTAACTTATAAATCTCATTATCCACGTCTTTCAACCATTTTTCTGAAACTAAAAGAAACAAACTATCCTGAATTCCACCAACTAAAACTCGCAGCCTCAGTTGCAGTCGCAATGGTAACCTGTTTTCTGAAGATGCAGTCACCAGACCTTGTTTCTTACTAAGCCTTGCCTTGTCGATTAGCTCAAGTGATTAGTGTATAATGCTACTAAGACTAATAATAGTAATATTACTAATAAGATATAATTTATCATTTATAAGTGCATGTAATATATTTAAATATGTAATAAATGTATTATTGACCCCAAGAAAGAAGATACCTAACAAGAAGAGCTCCTGCTGGCTAACTGGGCTCAAATTTACAAGCAGAGCAGAGCAGCTGTTACTAAAAAGGTCATCTCATTCAAGCTGCACTTTCAAGGGAAGCTTACACAAAACTGCCTGCCACCTGCACCAAAACGCTTGCCTGCACCGTTTTTGCCCTGTAAGCTAACCCTTTTAAAGGAGTTCCTGGTATCTTATTTCATCCAATAGAACTGAGACTTTCCCAGTCCAATTAAAGCTGTGCACCTTAGCATTTTCACCAACCAATCAGAGCAGCTCCACTCCAACCAATCAAGACAGTGCTTTTTGAACCAATCAAACGGTGAAGATTTGGAGTCCTCATTTGTGTAACAATGGACCAATTAGACACCAAGTGTGGGGATTTCTCTTTTTATTATCAGTTCCCTCTGGTTTATGAAGCACAATTTTCCTCTCCACCAAACGTTGAGGACTATGTTTCCCCAGCTGGAGTTGAAACACCAAAGACATCTTACAGGACCAGAGCAGAGGCCACCGACCACAGCAGAGCTATCAGGAGAGGGACCTCACCTTAGGACTGCCTCCCCACAGGGTCACCTCACAGCCATGCTGTTCTGCAGCTCAATATCACAACTGCACTGCCTGCATGGAATAGTTCCCTTCTTCACTGCCCCCAAATTGGGGATTCGTGTTGGCATTGAACTGGCACCAATGACTAACGGTTGACAAAATACATATTAAAATACACGATAATATATATAATAAATAAATTATTAAGCATTTATGTGCCAGGCACTGTGCTATGTTTTAGATAAAATAAGTATTCTCATTTACCCTTCATAACAATCCTATGAAACAGGCACCAGTATTATCGCCATCTTGCGGATGAGGAAAGTGAGATTCAAAGATATTTACCACCTGACTCAATGTTACACTGCCAGTAAGTAGAGGACCTAGAATTCCAGTCTAGGTTGGAGTCTCTAAGGCCTCAGGTTTGACCTCTAAATATGAAACTTAATATTGCACAGAAACGAAGAACAGAAAAAGGGGATGGGGACAATGGGAACTGGTAGGAAAATGAGAGGAGAGGAGTAGATTTTCTAGCTCAGAGTAGAGAGGCTGAATTTCTAATTCCAGGAAAACTTCCTGTTTGGTTTCCCTTGAAGCAAGATCCAGCCATGCTGATAGATGCAATTCTCTAGCTCTACCTGCTGCTGCTCACACAGTTCTTGCACTAGCACTTGAAGGTGGCCCTGCTAACTCCAATCTGGAGAGTTTGTTCCATTTAGGCCCATGGACTCGTCTTCTCAGAAATGGGGTACAGAATGAATAAATATCTTTCAGAATTTTTATGACTAAGTCCATTTAGTTCTGTCCTCCTCCACCTGTCCTGCTTTCTAGGGGGGAAAAATCCACAGCTTAAAACACACACACACACACACACACACACACACACACACACCACTATTGTGATCAACATCAGCTCCCCAGCAAGAACAGGTATACTAGAGTTTCCTGAATGTCAATAGGGTACACACTGCATTTACCAAACTGGACCTCCAGAGAGTTGCAAAATCCATTTGAGAATGCCAAAGTGCTAAACAGAAAATAGCATTCAAGGTCAGGTCCAGCCATATTGATGACAGTCAAAACTTTGCTTTCTTAAGCACCTGAGTGCCTTTGCAATGTTTTCTCAGGCAGCGACAAGATGCACGGTTGCAAATCTGAAGAAAATCCTGACCTATTTGATTCTATAACATGCTACCTGTTTTGCAATGCTTCCAGAAATATCAAGCATGTGCAAACTTGAAAGTATGCCTTCAGTCAAAAAGTAATAAAGTTCCTAAGGTATAGAAATCCACGCCCAAGTGCCCAAGTCCTAAGGAATCCATGTCCAAGTGCCATTCAGTCCGTAAGCTAATCACCAAAATACACAGCATGTAGATGTTGCAGAATACACAACTTAGTTTAAAATCCTGATTCGGGAACCCACTAGCTATGAAACTGCAGATAAGGCACACCATTAACCTAAGACTCCATTTATTCCTCTGTACACTGAGGATAATGCAGCACAACTTAAAGAGAGCTTAAAGATAATCTATGGGTTTGAGTCTCACCTGCAGCACCAATATACTCAATTGTGAAAAACTGAAAACTTTACTTGTAAGATCCAGAAAAAGACAAGTAAGCTCACTCTCATCAGAGTTATTCAACATAATACTGGAAGTCCTACCCAAAGCAATTAGGTATGAGAAAGAAACCAAATGTATCCAAGTTGGAAATAAGTAAAACTGTCACTTTTTACAGATGACATGTTTATATAGAAAATTGTAAAGACTGCACCAAAACACTATTAGAAACAATAAACAAATACAGTCAAGTTGCAGGACACAAAAGCAATGTACACAAATCTATATACTATGTTGTGTTCCTATATACTAACAACAAAATCTCATAAAAGAAATGAAACTCTTGGGGGGGCCGGGCCGCCCCTCCCACGGCGCGACCGCTCTCCCTCCCCCACCCGCCCCCCTCCTGGCGACGGGGGGGGGGCCGCGCAGTACCGGGGGTGGGGCGGGGCCGACTGTCCCCAGTGCTCCCCAGGCAGGTCGTGTCTTCGTCGGGCGGGAGGGCGTCTTCTTAAAAAAAATGAAAAAAATTCCTTTTGTAATTACAACACCTAAAAATAAACTTAACAAATAATGTGACGGACCTATATGCTGCAAACTACAAGACATTATTAAAGGATATTGAATAAGAAACAAAGAAATAAAAAGATCTTTCATGTTCATGGATTAGAAGAATCAACATAGTTAAATGGCCATATTACCCAAAGCAACATACAAATTTAATGTGATCAACATCAAAATGTCAATGGCATTTTTAAAGAAAAGAACACAAACATCATTAGATTTGTACAGAACTACAAAAGACCCTAAATAGTCAAAGCAATCCTGAGAAAAAAGAACTAAGCTAGACATATCACAATTTCTGACTTCCAATCATACTACAAAGCAACAATAATCAAAACGGTATGGTATTGGCAGAAAACCAGACAGACCAATGCAACAGCACTGAGAGCCCAGAAATAAACCCACATATATATGAACAAATAATTTTTGACAAAAGAGCCTAAAACATGCAGAAGTCCCTACTCTGGTATCTATCTAAAACATTTGATTTGCAAAGATGAATGTACCCCTGTGTTCGTTATAGCATTATTCATGGGGCCAAGTTATGGAAACAACCGAAGTGTTCTCTGATAGATGACTGGATAAAGATTTGGTACACATATAATGGAATATTACTCAGCCATATAAAAGATGAAATACTGCCATCGCAAGAACATGAATGGATCTTGAGAGTATCATGCTAAGTGAAATAAATCAGATGGAAAAAGTCAAGAACTATATGATCTCACTCAAATGTGGGATATAAAACAAAGGAATAAACAAGACAAACAAACAAAAATTCATAGGCACAGACAACAGAATGGGTTACCTGAGGGAAGGAGGGAGGGAAAGGGGAAGGAGGAAGTCAAATATATGATGACAAAAGGAAACTTGACTTTGGGTGGTAAACAGATCATGTACTATAGAATTGTACATTTAAAATCCATATGATTGTATTATCCAATGTCACCCCAAACAATTTAATTTAAAAAATTTTAAAAAGGACTCTATATCAAGTTCCTGGAATACATCAAGCATTCAATAAATGATAGTTATTGATATTTCCTCGTTTAGCCAATTTAAATAATTAACATTTCAAACTCCTCAAATTATGTGATATCTCAAAGTCTAGTTAAAGAAAGGAACTTACTATCAATAGGCCCTGGTGACTCAAGTAGCCTTCAACCATTTGAGGCTAAACCAACTAAACCAATCCTGTGCAGTTATCCAATGTGAGACAGAAATTATACAGCACAACGGCTTTTGAGAATCCTTTGATTTCTGGAGCTTGGCTAAGCACAGCCAGTTTTAACGAATGGCTTTTCTGCAGGAGAACCCCATCTGTCCATGCCCTTTGTAAGTCCTCAGCGTCCACTGACTTGGGAAAACCTTGGAATTGGACAGGGCCAAATGAGTTCCCTCAGCACCAAAGCTGGAAAATCTTACGGATCTGCTAACATCGAGGGCAGAAGGCAAAACGCAGAGGTGAAGACCCTTTGCCAAGTCTAAACTCGCTCCACAGAATGGAATATTATTCAGCAATAAAAATAAATGAAGCACTGAAACATGCCACAAAATGGACAAACCTGAAAACACTGTGCTAAAGAAGCCAGCTACAAAAGGACAAGTATCACATGATTTCATTTATATGAAATATACAGGATAGGTAAATACATATGGAAAGTAGGTTAGTGGTTGACTAGGACTCGGGGTCTGGGGTGTAGGAGTGACAGCTAATGGGTACAGGGTTTCTTTTAAGGAAGATGAAAATGTTCCAAAATTAAATTGTGATGATGATTGCACAATCCTGTGACTATAATAAAAATCTTGAATTGTACACTTTAAATGGGTAAAAGTGTATGGTATATGATTTACATCTCAATGAAGCTATTTTAAAAATCTAACTCATTAACTGATTAGTGGGTCCTTTATCTTTCCTGTCTAGAGAAATATCCTCTCCATTAAAAACTAGAAAGAATTGCTCAGAGTACTGTCTTAGATTCCAAGCTATAAAATACTTTGGCTTCGAAAGCATACTGAATTTGCCTTTGCATCTATCATCTCAACTTTATTTCAAGTATCAATCATTTTAATGAACTCCAATGATTATGAAATATCTATGCAACGATAGGTAGATGCAAACTTTATCTATGCTCACACTAAATCCTACAAATTATATTCCTTATAGCGCTCCAGCAATGCCTCTTCTCTATTTAGGACATACTGACCACCTTTGTTAGCAATTTTCTTCCCAGTACATACTTGTTACAGTGACTTTCAAACAGCTCCCCTTTCACAGGATCTCTTTGTTCTAAGAAATACAGGAAGTATGGTATCACAATGACAGGCAAAAGAGTCTTGACTGAATTGGCTAAACCCATCCCCTAGAGACCTAATGAAAACAGCATCCTTCACTTGAGTGGGAAGGCTACTGAAGCAAACTGGAGAAGAGATGCTCTCTAGATGAGGAGATAAAAGAGATAAATTGAGAGTATGGGCCAAGGAATGGACCTAACTAGATGAAGGAATCCACAGTCTGGAATATTTTTACTGATTGCAAAGCAAACCTGTATTTCAGGGGTTTTCCAAGCTTTCGTTTTTAAGTTTAGAAGAGTTTATATCTGATCAAAGTGTCAATTACTGTGGAAAAAAAGAAAGAAAAAAAAAGTGGACCCACAATCCCTGCCTCTCAGATTCTAAAATCCAAGGAGAAATTAAACATATCCACAAGAAGAGACTTATGAATAATAAGAATATACTATCAACTCAACATACATTACTATATAATACTTACAATATTTAATCGATTATGGAGAGGAAAAGGTTAAAGGAACATTAGAACTAGGAAGTAGGCAACGCCTCCCTAATACTGCCCTGCTACTTGCTATGCGTTTATTCAAAGAAGGGTGCACAGGCCTAAGTAAGCAATTCTATAAGGAAGTTAACTTACAAGTAGTATTTATATACAAAAGTTAATAATTCTAAACAACCACTTTTGAGCAAATTACCTATTTTTAATCACATTTTAACCCTACTTATTCAAGTATCATCTCTGCTGGTTTGTTTTTCACATTATTTAAGTTCACCCCTCCAACTGATATAAAGAATCTGTTTAAGATGAGCTACTCTTAAAGTTTTTTGTATTTCAAAGTTCCCCTGAATCTGGAGAAAGATGAAGTATTTTAAGACCCAGGCCACTGCATATAAGTAATGTTAACAAATAACTTGATCATTTCTTCTGCTTAAGTACTTAAAAAAGATTTTCTAAATCCCAGGGTAAACTCAATTCAATAATACTTCACTTTATGACACTCTAATCGTCTCTGCTATAGTCTGGTGTTCTACTTCAAATTTCATTTCTGTATCTTTTAGACATTTCCCTTAATTTATCAAAAATCCTCTGGAATCAAATCTTTTCAGTACAAATATTACTTACGAAATGACAATGTCACATCGCTTGACTTTTAAGCTATGGCCTCATACAGATGACTCAGACCATTTGAGTTATTTGCCACTATGGTCAATTTTAGATATATATTTTTTAAAGTTATCTTTGCTTACAAATTAATCTTTGCTTACAAATTACTTCATCTTGACAAATGATTTGTTAAGACACTGGAGTCTTGTGTGACTACTTCAAAAGTCCACAATCAAGTTTTCCAAACCTCACAACCAGCAACTTGGGCAAGCCAATTGTGAAATTATAATCTTGATTAGAATCAAGTTGAGCACTTCACTTGCTTGTCCAAAGACTTTTTTTTTCTTTTTTTTTTCCAAAGACTATTTTTAAAAAGTAAAAAATGAGTACTATAATGTTAATACCTGCATCACGTGTAGGTCAGAACACTTACATATCCATTCCTACCTGAGACGTTTTCTTTATGTTGGCACCCAAAAAGTTTATTTAAATGTTTTTGAAGGAATAAAGAATATGGAATAACATTATTTGTGTACCTTACTTGAGCCTTGTCTGAAAACAACTCCTAAACACTCCAAAAGTCAATAAAATGCTTGGTGAAGTGAACATTCAGTTATAAAATGGCAGAATACCTAATCACATCAGAGAACGACCACAGCAAATCGCTTTGCTTTAAAATATAAAAGAAAAGAAACAAGAAAGCAGGAGGGGAAAAAAAGCAAGCGCAAAACTTTCCTGCAGATAAATTTCTCAATTCCTCCAATCTGACCTTTATCTTCCATTTTTAAAATCCTCGGACTGGATGGAACAATATCCATTTCTTTAGCTCACTCTTTGTGGGCATACTTTTTCCTACAAATGTCCTTCTGCAAAAAGTGTTTCTGGTTTATCCATGAAAAGTTACTGTTTTTGCAGAAGCAATAGTTCTTACTACTTTTTAGACTCCAGAACAGTTTAGCGAGGATTTTTTTCATTTTTATTTTTTGTAAATTAAACGAAATTGGCTGAATCCGAGTAAGTGGTTCCAAGAAGCAGAAAGACTTCAGAAATTCTATATCCTCTTCCAGCCCTGACCCCCCCCCCCCAAAGTCAACAGAATGTTTTTGCATCCTTAGCAAAGGCCCAGTGTTCACATCAAACAAAAAACTTTATCTTTAAAACATTCATAAGGGGCGAACCAAGGTGGGTCGAGTGTAACTTGGAAGGCAGAAAGGCGACTGACTGACTCCGGGCCAGGAACCTGGATGATACAAACCCCGGAGAGTTCAGTCCGTATTTCTTCCGCACTTTAGAGTCGCTGACTTGGAAACTCTACAAGTCTAGGCAAGCCGGAGATGGCTGAGGGGGCAGGCGTTTCAGGAAGGAGGGAGAGGAGAGCTGGGAAAAGGAAGGCCATGCGCGGGGCCCAGAACTGGTCAGGGCCGATCAGTCCTGGCAGCAAGCCGCGCGAGCCGCTGCAGGAGCGAGGGAGCGGGCGGCGCTGGATCCGACTCACCTGCCCATTCACCGAGCTCCGGTCCGACAGCAGGCTCCTGACCTAAACCCCAGATCTGAAGGGCCGTGAAGAGCGAATACGAGATGCGCAGGGCCAGGTAGGCCACGGTGCCGGCGCCCACCCAGTACAGGAAACCTGCGGCAGGGAGAGCGCTCTCCATGGCTTTCAACCAGGCCTCACTACCCTCGTGAATGAAAAAAAAAAAACTAATGAATGAATCCTGTAAGAGGCGTCAGTCGAGACGGTGAGGACAACCCTATTAGGTGCGGTTCAGACACCGTTTTTGTCCCAAACCCCGCCCATAGCGTCACATCCGTGCTACTATTGGTGATCTATTGTTTCCTCTGCCCGTAGTACGTTAGTCATTGGCGAACTCCATATCCCCTCCCTCGCGCGTTCTAGAGAGGCTGATCACCTGCCAATCAAGTCCCGCCCAAACGTCACCACGGCCCCCAGGATCTCGACAGAAGGCGGCCTGTCTCACCCCACCAAATAACCCAGGTCTCTCATTGGCTGCAGCGGTCCTCGCGATGCGGAAGACTGAACTCCGGTCAGCCAATCAGACCCCGCCTGGTTTGAGCTCGGGTTTCAAGAGGCATTGGGCTCAGAGAAACCACGAGTGAATGGGAGGATTATAGTGAGAAGTAGGCATGCAGCTATGGTTTTATTTTCACCTCTTTATTTAGTACTTTATTATTAAGTGTGCTGTTCTTACTCCCATAAACTTTTCCAAATAAAATCTTCCAACTACTGTTTCTATGCCTTACCCACAGCACATCTCTGCTTTGGTGATACTTATAGAGGACCTTCTTAATGCCAGACTTCCTTCCCCCGCTGAGCATTAAACGACATCGTTTCCAAAGTTTTGGAGTTCAAAGCAAATGGTTTTCTGGAGACAACTAATAAATACACTATGACATAGAGCTGTAAGATGAATGAAAAGTATAGGAACACAGCTTGATGAATAATTGGTTTTGGGAGGGAACTCCATGTTTTAACTGGGCCTTCAAGATGATAGAAATTTTTCTTTTACTTTCTTTTTTGATTTCCCTTTTTTGTTGGGGTAGAGTTGTGAGTTGTGAGGGGGCACAGAACTGTGGGTTTCAAGGGAACTACCTCAGCAAAGTTCCAGAGGAGTAAGACCATAGGTAAGTTTAAGAAATTGTGTAACATGACAAAATGCTTCACACTATCCAACACTTGTCCTCCCATCAAGAGTTTTTGTTTTCTTTTCTGATATGGATTTTTTAGCTCATATGAGGTGCCTAAATTTTTTTATCTCTTTTCACCTAACACTGACTCTTTCACCATTCTCTTTAGAGGGATAGAGTGAAGAAATAAAATGGAATGACTATAGTCAAGATGCCAAATTACTAAAAATCAAGTATATTGAAGCATGTGGAAGCAATTCTATTCCCAATTTAACTACACTGAAAACTTAAACTTTTGAAGTTTCAAGTCCTGTATTAATGTGTGGATAGATAACACTCTGATTATCCTGTGAAGGAACAAGGAAAGAATGTTTGTATATCCAGATTGCCTGACATCCATTTTCCGGATCACTAGTCATGTAGAGGATTATCATCTTGGACCAATCCAGAGGCTAAGAATGTAGGACTGATTCTATTTAAAAATGTACATTTTACTGTAAGAACGTTTAGTGTTTCTTTCTTCTGTGGAACACTCTGGATATGACCCAGTTGTGTTTACAGTTTGCAAACTCTAAGGCCCTTGAATAAAACTTTCATTTATTTTTAGCCAAAGGCTCCAGACTCCTTTTTAGTTCATTGACACTTAACAAATTCATTACATATAACCCTAAGGCTTTATTCTTCTTCATAAACTGTCAATTGTTTAGCAGAACTAAGGCCTTTGAGTTGAGCTGGCATTCTATTTTGTTTCAAATGAATTTGATACCTTTGGCTGGGGCGGCCTCTTTAATTAAACTGAAGTCCCAACACTCCTCTCCCGTAGCCTCTCCCTCTTGCTTCCCCCTGTGCCTATAGTGCAGCCCCAAAGTTATCTATCCCAACTTATTGCTCACTACCAAAAAACACTCTACATATTCAGTCTCATTCACCTTAGAATAGGGTGGGAGGAGGGGAAGAGAGATCTTATAAATGAAAAATACATATTTTTGTTGTACTTGTATGCATGTCTATGGCCCCACTATAATTTATTATTATTGGGAACAATACACTGTGAATCTATAGGACCTAGAACAGTGCCTGAGACCTAGAGACCCTCCAAAAATGTCTGACAAATAAGTAGAAGTGAAAATTCACTTATTCAACAAATATTATTGTGCTCTAATTATATACCAGTAACTGAGTTGGGTACTGAATATACAATAGTAAACAAATGGTCAATTTTTAGTCCTCATCCTACTCTACCTTTCAACATGGTGGCCATTGTTTTCAATAGTGGCTTCTTCCCAGAGTCCTTTGCTGACCCCTCCTTGTGCTGATCTCTAAATGATGCAATACCCTTGGGCTCAGACCCCGACTCTCTTTACTTCTCTACACAGTCTTCCTACATGATTTTATCCAGTCCCTTGGTTTTAAGTATCATCAGTAAGCTGATGGCTTCCAACTTCAATTTCTGCCCAGGGATGTGCGTGTGTGTGTGTGTGTGTGTGTGTGTGTCAGTTGGTTAGAGTGTCAAGCATGCAGGTTTGATCCATAGTTGAGGCACATAGAAGAATCAACCAATGAATGCATAAATAAATGGAACAACATACTGATAATTTTTCCATCCCTCCTCCTCCCCCCTTCTCTAATATCAATCAATCAATAATTTTTTAAAAAATATTCAAAACAACTTTACCACCATCACCCACACACCTCTCTTCTTTGCATCTCTGTTAAAGTATCACTATTTACCCCTTTTTTAAGATCTAAAACTTAGGGATCAACCTTTTCATTACATTCCAATGTCCAATTCTTCAGTAAATCTTGTTCACTCTGCCTCTAAAATAGATCTTAACTGACCACTCCTCCCCACCCCTGCTAGTACCAATCTAATCCAAATCATAAGCATTTCCTGGCTTAAGTATGGCAGTGGTCTCATAACTAGTCTCCCTGATGCCTGGCTTGGAGTTGGTTCATGAAGTGACTAGAATTTCGTTTTTTTGTTTGTTTGTGTTTTTTTAAGTAAATTAGATATTATTTATTCTGCTCAAATCCCTTAAGGACTTTGTATCACATTAAGAACAAAGGCCTCTAAGACTAGTTTATCTGCCCTGACCTCTCCAGCAGCACCTACCATGCTCTTCTTGCTTACTTGATTCCAGCCACACTTCCTGTAGTTCCTCAAATAAGTCAAGTTCATTCCAGTCTGAAAGCAGTTCTACTTCCTGTCCTCTCTCCCTGAAACCCCCTCGTCCCCTATTTCCCAAGGCTTACTCTTTAACATTATTTAGGCTTTTGCTCACACATTCTCCCCCTTAGACTGCTCTACATAAATATCCCAAATAGCCCTGTTACTACTTAGCCTTTTACCCTAATTTGTTTTTCTCATAATGCTTAATGTTTTCAAACTGTTTATTTGGTTTTTGTCCATCTTCGCAATAGAACGTAAGCTTCTTGTTCACCATTGTATCTTCACTTAAGATGTGTTCCGAAGAGGACTTGACATTTAGTAGATATGCAATAAATACTTTTGGTACTTTTGGAATGAATGATCAATGAGTGAAAAAAATGAAGATAATTTAATGGGAAAGACAGATATCCAACTAATTATATGATAAAAAATTATTAGTGCAAAGAAGAAAAGAACAAGGCTTAAGGAAAAAGGATAAAGGGAAGACGTAATTTATATGGGGAGAGGAGACTGCCCAAAAAGGCCTAAGTGGCACTTAAGCTGGGATCTAAGGAGAAGTAGAAATTACCTAGGGTGGAATAGAGGAGAGGAGAGAGCAACAAATACTCATTAACGGTTTTGTTGTGGGGTTTTTTGTTTGTTTTTTCAGAGACAGAGAGAGTCAGAGAGAGGGATAGATAGGGACAGACAGACAGGAACGGAGAGAGATGAGAAGCATCAATCATCAGTTTCTCGTTATGACACCTTAGTTGTTCATTGATTACTTTCTCATATGTGCCTTAACCACGGGCCTTCAGCAGACCGAGTAACCCCTTGCTCAAACCAGCGACCTTGGGTCCAAGCTGGTGAGCTTTGCTCAAACCAGATGAGCCCACGTTCAAGCTGGCAACCTCGGGGTCTCGAACCTGGGTCCTCTGCATCCCAGTCCGACGCTCTATCCACTGTGCCACCACCTGGTCAGGCTTTGTTGTGGTTTTGAAGAATACAATATATGCCTCTAGCACCTACCATAGCATCTGACATAAAATTAAACAAGCATAAAAATAATTGTTGATTTTTAATTTTTTAATAAATAAGGACAACTATCTTAGAAATGGACTTTCCATGGATGTTAGAATTCATATTGAGTATGTTACTTTAACTTAAGAAATATTGAAGATTGAAACCATCTCATTTTGGTATCCGTTCTGCCACGACCATGAGAGGAAGGTGCTGCAGGACTTAAGAAAAACACACAAGACACAACATACACAAAAGATGGGTACAGACTGAGAGCCCATATCTCTGCAGCCTCATCATATTTATTGGTCTCTTTGTTCATCAAGCAAATTAGCAGAGCCTGAGTTCAGGTGCAGAGAAGGGTAATTAATACCTTTCAGATATGTAGGGAAAAGGCCATAGAGATTAGCCGTTTCCTTTAAAATAATCTTATCAGTGATTGCCAGGGCAGCGTTCTGCCCCTGCAAGACTTGGCATTCCAAAGTCCGCACCAAAGACTTCTATCAGGACAACAGTCTAATTCCCAGCCATTTCCTACACCATTCTATTCCTATAAGGTTTGGGCACTGCCCATGCAATTAACAGGAATAATCTTTACTTAAAATTCATATTTCATTTTGATCACCTCAACCCTCTTTTTTTTTTTTTTTTTTTTTTTAATTAAGTGAGAAACAGGGAGGCAGAGAGACTCCCACATGCACCCTGAAGGGGATCCACCTGGCAACCCCTGGTCGGGGCTGTTGCTCCATTGCTCGGCAACTGAGATTTTTTGGCCTCTAAGGAGAGGTCGTTGAGCCATCCTCAGTGCCTGGGGCCAACTTGCTTGAACCATTTGAGCCATGGCTGCAGGAGGAAAAAGAAAGAAAGATGGGGGGGGGGGGAGAGGTAGAGAAGCAGATGGTCACCTCTCCTGGGTGTCCTGACCCAGAATCAAACCGAGGACCTCTACATTCCAGGCCGATGCTCTACCACTGAGCCAACCAGCCAGGGCCTCAACCTTCTTTTAACAATAACTATTCTATTTACTCAAAGAAAAATTAGTGACTTCATAGAGTGAGGTGATATGAACCAGAGTTAAATTTTATGGGTTCAGATGATTACACATTTTTTAAATTAAGCAACAAACCTTTGTGTCTGGTTAAATTTTATGAACCATTAAAAACTCTAAGGCATACAAGAAATGATATCCTACTCCTATTTAACAGTATTCTGTGCCAAAGTGTAGTATATAGAGACCACGTTTTCTAGAAATTGACAGAGCCATACTAGCCAAACATCTGAAACCATTACTAGCTCTCCAAAGAGAAAGCAATTCCATAGAACTGTTTCTATTAGATGTTAGGTAAATCTGGGACCAAATCCTGATTCTACCTTTTATTAGCAGCTTGAGGAGCTAATAGAAGGTAGGATTTAGCTACTCAACATTCAAATTCTACATTTGTTATATGGGACAGTATTACTTAAGCATTTAGCTATGATTGTCAGATAGATATTAAGTGAAGTAGGTTCTATGCTTATCCTCATTTTATTTCATTTCATTTCATTTCATTTATTTTACTTTTTAGAGACAGACAGACAGACAGGAAGGGAGAGAGATGAGAAGCACCAACGTGTAGTTGAGTTGGCACTTTGGTTGTTCATTGATTGCTTCTCATATGTGCCTTGACTGGGGGACTTCAGCTGAGCCAGTGATCCCTTGCTCAAGCCAGCGACCATGGGGTCATATCTATAACCCCAAGCTCAAGCCGGCAACCTCAGGGTTTCGAACCTGGGCCCTCAGCATCCAAGGTCGGTGCTCTATCCGCCACCACCTGGTCAGGCACTCTTATCCCCATTTTAAAGATAAGGAAACTGAGGCTTAAACCATTAGACAGTAGGTAGCAGAATTGGGGTTTCAACTATAAAGGTGTAGTTATGAAATCGTGGCTCAAGAACTAGCTTAAAGTAGGCAATGTAAAATGGTCAAGGGAGAAAAGAGTCTAGAAATATTTGATCGTTACACAAATAACACACTCAAACACAACATTGGATTTCAATCTCATTTACTTAAAAGATTTAAAGTTCATATTAGTCTTTAATATGGAAAAATATGAATGAACAATATTGTGTAATATTTGTATATGAATGTTCTCATTTAACTTTAAATTAATTTTCGGTATTTCTGTAAATTGACTTTCAAATCAAATTTTCATAATGAAATCAATGTAATGAACAAAATATGATATATATCCAGTCGGTTGGGTGATGGGGCTGTGGACAAAAAGGTGAAGGGTTTTAAGAGGAGCAAACATAGTTATAACATATATTAAGTCACAGGGATATAAAGTACAGCATAAGGAATACAGTCAATAATATCACAATAA
The DNA here is from genome assembly GCF_036850765.1 of Saccopteryx bilineata. Classification (NCBI taxonomy): domain Eukaryota; kingdom Metazoa; phylum Chordata; class Mammalia; order Chiroptera; family Emballonuridae; genus Saccopteryx; species Saccopteryx bilineata. Next base: position 386,904,069 of record NC_089490.1, on the reverse strand, counting down.
CTTTGCATGGTGACAGGGATAATGGGACTTTTTGGGGTGATCGCTTTATAAAGTGTTTAATTGGAAATATCGCCTGACCAGGTGGTGGCGCAGTGGATAGAGCATGGGACTGGGATGCGGAAGGACCCAGGTTCGAGACCCCGAGGTCGCCAGCTTGAGCGCGGGCTCATCTGGCTTGAGCAAAGAGCTCACCAGCTTGGACCCAAGGTCGCTGGCTCCTGCAAGGGGTTACTCGGTCTGCTGAAGGCCCACGGTCAAGGCACATGTGAGAAAGCAATCAATGAAAACAACTAAGAAGTCGCAACGCGCAACAAGAAACTGATGATTGATGCTTCTCATCTCTCTCCGTTCCTGTCTGTCTGTCCCTGTCTATCTCTACCTCTGTAAAAAAAAAAAAAAAAAGAAATATCACTATGTTACACCTGAAACTGATATAATATTGTATGTCAACTATACTTTAATTAAAAAGAACTTCACATTCCAGAATAAAAATTAGACATGGGGCCAAAAAAATTCCATATTTAGGGAATTTCACAGAAGTGAGGAAATTTTAAGAACATCAGTAAACAGAGCTGAATCCTTCAATCAGCTGCACAAGAAAACCTATGTATTTTTAACAGTTTGGTCTTCTATCTCATCTTCATTAAACATAGCTCAAAATATTGCACTTGTCTCTCCTTTAAGTTCAGTTGAGAAAGTATTCAATCCTGGATTGAAGAAAAAGTAGTGCCTTGGGGAACAAACAAATTTAAAATATGTAAATTTTTGGCCCTACAAATGGAGTGATTCCCAAAAAGTTCATATTTACCATATTTTTCATTCCATAAGACACACTTTTTTCCCCTAAAAGTGGAGGGGAAAATGCCTATACGTCTTATGGAGCAAATGTTCATTTTTTTTTTAGCTGCTGCGGGTTCCTGGACAACTAAAAGAGTATTTGAACATTAAAGTCTCTTTTCATTTGTTAATAACAGTGCCAATGGTTGTTAATACTGCTGTTGAGTTTACATTGTTGAAATATTATTGTGGTATATTTTATTAAATATTTTAACACACCATTTGGTTCAGAATATTTTTTTTTCTTATTTTCCTCCTTAAAACTCTAGGTGCATCTTATGGTCAGGTGTGTCTTATGGAACAAAAAATATGGTAATTTCTTCAATCAACATTATTACCATAGACATGAACATTAACATTTATTGTGCTTTAATATTGCATTATCATATTCAAAGTGACTTCACATACATTATCCCATTCAAACATCACAATAGCACCCCCACTTTTCCAACAAGGAAACGAACTCTCTCTCTCTCTTTTTTTTTTTTTTTACAGAGACAGAGAGAGAATCAGAGAGAGGGAAAGATAGAAATAGACAGGAACGGAGAGAGATGAGAAACATCAATCATCAGTTTCTCGTTGCGACACCTTAGTTGTTCATTGATTGCTTTCTCATATGTGCCTTAACCACAGGCCTTCAGCAGACCAAGTAACCCCTTGCTTAAACCAGCGACCTTGGGTCCAAGATGGTGAGCTTTGCTCAAACCAGATGTGCCTGCGCTCAAGCTGGAAACCTTGGGGTCTCGAACCTGGGCCCCCTGCATCCCAGTCCGACGCTCTATCCACTGCGCCACCACCTGGTCAGGTGGAAATGAACTCTTTAAGATGAACTTCTTGCTTAAGAATCACTCTGGTGCAGGAGGCGCAGTTCTAAAATGAAAGCATCTGCACTAAAAAGCCAGGGCTCTTTCTACTTTATCACCTACTTTAAAAGAGAAGTTAAGCTCACATGTCATAGACCCTTGTGTAAACAAATAAAACTAAAACTGTTCATTTTGAAACAAGTGTTTAAAAATATAATTTTCATGTTTTATTTTCAAAATTTCACATAAGTATATAAAATGGAAAACTATCCAACCCTATTTTTTTAGCAAGAGAAAGAGTGAGAGCCAGATAGACAGACAGACAGGAAGGGAAAGAAATGAGAAGCATCAACTCATAGTTGCAGCACCTTAGTAGTTTATTGATAGCTTTTTCATACATGCCTTGACTGGGAGTCTCCAGCTGAGCCAGTGACCCCTTGCTCAAGCCAGTGACCTTTGGGCTCAAGCCAGCGACCACCAAGTTTTGATCTGGGGTCCTCAGTGTCCCAGGCTGATGCACTAGCCACTGCACCACCACCTAGTCAGGCTCCCACCCCATTTTCTATTGCCATACATTGTGGCTGGCAATTTGGGGTGCAGTCATTTTTTCTTTTCTGTGTAAGTATAAAACTATATGATATATACAACATAAATACAAACAGTTGTTTTAAAAGTAAAAGTTGTGATTATACAGACATAATCCAACTATTCTTTCTCCTGTTAATATACTATTAAATTCCACAGTAAAATCTTGACATATCAATATTACATATTAACTGGATTTCTTTTTTTTAATTATTACCTATTAATTTGAGGGAGAGAGAGAGAGAGAGAGAGAGAGGGGAACATTGAGCTGTTCCTGTATGTGCCCTGTCCAGGGATGAAACCAACAATCTCTGTGCTTCGGGATGATGCTAACCAACCAAGCTATCTGGTCAAAGCTTAACTGGATTTCTTTATTGCTCTAGTCTGCCTAATAATCATCCCAACAATCTTACCCAATACAGTATACTCTTTCACTTAAAAAAAAAAAAAAAGCTGTGTCATTGTAAACAAACCAGTTTAAAACTAGGTCAAAGGGGAAGTAAACTGGTATTTGGGCAGCATCATACTTCCAGCCAAAAACAACGAAACTCCAGGACGGTTATACAAACAAACTTAAAAGTTAATAATATAGGGGAATTTCAGAACTTTTTCTTCATCTGAATGTTTACTTTAGCAATGGATTCAGGATTTGCCATTTTTATTCATATATTCTTCCTAAAATTTGTAGCTAGTTTAATTTCTATTGCTTTTGCCCAATTCTTTCCTTTTTTAAATTTATTATATTTGTAAGTATATTTGATACATACAAAAATTACATAAAACATGTTAGTTATAAAGCATAATGTAATGAAAAACTGTTAACTCACCACCTAACTCAAGAACCAAAAACCAAGAACCCAACCTGTCCCATCCTCCAGAGGTAAGAACAGTCCTAGATGCTATTCTGCTATAGTACTTTTAAATATATAGGTGTTAAAAAATATACTTTTTCTATATGTATATATTAAATATATATGTAATCACAGATTTATATAAAATAAAAATATATTGTCTAGTTTTTGTTATTCTTGAATTCTACTAGTAACTATAATATAGGGGTTGCTGGAGTAAGCAAGTCCTCCTCCAGGACCAAGACCTTCATTGCCCATCTGCAGACAGTGCCAGTTGCTGAGGGCTCACAATGGTGTCTTCTAAGGAAACTGTCTTTGGACAAAGGGAGCCAGCCGCTTTACCCCTTCTCCACAAGTAGCCAGCATCCAGTGTCTAATTGATACAGGCATACAAAAGTCTGGCCCATTTATCTCAATTATAGACATCTCTGAAAGTAAGGTGACCAACTTTTTTACAATGAAAAGGAGGACAAAAATAAATTGAAGAAAACAATATCGTAAATAAAAGAAACATTTTATTCATTGCAACAATAATACACTATAATATGATAAATGCATAATAAAAGCATTTGTAATATTTTCTACTGTAATTATGTTTACATGCCAAATAATTTTTAATAATAATTGCAAGAAAAAAGTATTCATTTAGATACAAATATGTCACATCACACGCAATGGATTTACTTAGCATCGATCAAATATGGACATTTACAGATTAGTCTTCCAATATCAAAAAGGAGGACACTTTTCGAGGGAGGACAGAACTTACAAAAGAAGGACTGTGTCCTCACTAAAGGAGGACGATTGGTCACCTTACTGAAAGGCCATCTAGCCTCAGAGCTCCTTATGGAATTGGCTGAGTCTTTCATTACAACTGCACTGCAGTTCAATCAGTCCCTCACTCCCTTACTGGGTTGTTCCTCAGAGCATGAATAAGACCCCTCCAAGCAAATCTCAACCTCAGGGTCTGTTTCCTGGGAATCCTGACTGTTGTGGGTTGAATTGTGTCCCCTCCAAAATTATGTTTAACTCCTAATGCCTTGGCACCTATGAATGTGGCCTTATTTGGAAATTGGGTCTTTGCAGATATAATCAAGTTAAGATGAGGTCATATGAGATTAGATGGGCTTTGAATCCAACTACTGTTTCTTAGGAGAGGGAGTCCACAGGAAGACAGAGGAAAGATGATCATGTGATGGGGGGAATGTAGTAATGTACCGATAAACCAAAGAATGCTAAGGATTGCTGACAACCACCAGAATCTAGGAAGTAGCAAGGAAGGATTTTCCCTAGAGTCTTCAGAGGGAGCATGGCTATGCCAACACCTTGATTTTGGACTTCTAACTCCCAGAACTGTTACAGAACCCCAAGAAAAATCATGCATGGACCTAAGACCCATCCTTGTGTAGTCTTCTGAGTCTTGCTCTTTTTATTTATCATGTTTCTAAGAATAAATCGTGTTGTTTGCTGTGGCTGTTATTCTCCATTTCTTATTCTTCAATATCAATGGCAATATCTCATCAGAGACATATTAATAATATATACATGAAAAAACTATTCTTTTTCAATGATTATGCCTCTGTTTTGGGTTAGTCTTAATTATGTTTATTTCATGTATTTCTAATTTTTTGAGAAAATTTTCTATATATATATATAATATTTTCTATATATATATATTAAAATGCATTACCTATCTATCTTTGTATGTATACGTGTCTTAGGGAGAATAATGACCCAAAAATATCCACATCCTAACCTATAAAAGTTATATGATATATCATGATGATCTGGTAACATGGGGAAAACTATCCAAGTAAGCGTAGTGTAATCACTTAGGTGCTTAACATTGTAGAATCCTTCCTAGCAAGATGGAAAAAGAGATTCAAGAGCCAAAGAATGTGGGCAGCCTCTAGAAGTTGAAAAAGGCAAGGAAACAAACTCTTCCCTAGAGCCTCCAAAAGGAATACTTTAGTCCGGTGAGTCCCATGTTGCAATTCTAATCTAGAGACCTATCAAATAATAAGTGTGTGTTGTTTAATACCACTAATTTGTAGTAATTTGTAATAGCAAAATTAATACTCTGTGTGTGTGTGTGAGTGTGTGTGAGTGTGTGTGTGTGTGTGTGTGTCCTAAGGAAGCACAAAAGCACCAAGGTCCATCCTACGCCAACCATACTTTAAGCACCTTAAAGTTCTTTTATCTTATTCATGTAGCCCTGGTAAATGTATAGTACATTCTCAATAAGTACTCACTAAACAAATGACTGGATTATTGTTGTGAAAGGAAAAGGGTAAAAGTTAGTGGTAGGGAGCAATAACTTTCAGTTGAAAAATAAAGTCACAATTTTAAAGCTTTATAGCTATCTGTTGTTTCTACTTTTGTCTTAAGTTGTAACATGGATTTTTCCTTTACGGAACCAAGAATTGAAATTGTATAACAATGGAAAGAAGCCACATTTTACTGTCTCACTTAGCCAAAAGCAGTTTGTTTACTGTCCATGGGGGTTGGAAAGCAAGCTGTTAAATATAGTGCGTTATGGCACAATTAGTTGGTTAGCCTTTGTCATGTCACTTGGACTTGTCTGGTAGGCTTACCAAATTCATTGTCACCTCTTACTCAAGCTTAATTGGACTTTAGGAAAACCACCTCATGTTACCCAGTTTACAGGGAATGTTGAAAAATCAAAATACTAGTTATGCCTCTGTGAAATAGCATTAGTGGACCATGTTCAGATTATCTATATAGGCGATCTAAACCTACAGTATTTTCCTATGTCTAACCCACTTCTGCTTTTATTTTGCATTATGAGGCTTTTAATAAGCCTCCTTAAGTCTTCTTTGAAACAAGGTAAAAGAATGGAGAAATAAATAGCCCCATTTTTTAGTCCCCAAGTATTGAGCAAAAGTTCCAGGAAAAACCTGTCTAAAGGCTGGAAGGGTAAGGAGTCAGGGAAGAAGAAAGAGTAGTATGACTAAAGGGTCAGGAAGTAGGGGAGGGGAGAGAATGAGGAGGTGAGGGCCCAGCTGGCTCCTGGCTGCATACACCTGTACAGGGAATGAATGTGCTATGTTACTCATAGTAGTTTGACTATCCATAAAATAAAGCTAAAATAAGAATACATTAATGAATAAAGACTTTCTATAAAGCCACCCATGTTGATTGTAGTAAATAGTAAGCCCAGCTCATTGTGACTATGATTTAATATTATCAATCTGGTAATCAAAGTTATGTATTCTGTAACAAATCAAAAGTATATAATTAATCTTTTGCTTTCACCTCTGGCCAAGTTCTCATTACAGTTCAACAGCCAATTCCTCTCTTGGAATATGGAATGTCAATGCTGGTGATGAATCAGAAGGTCCAGCTAACTCTCTTCAAGAGTTAACAAGGCCCTGGCCAGTTAACTCAGTCTGTTAAGCATTCTTAACAGACAAGGCTGTGGGTTTGATCCCGGGTCAAGGCACGCAGAGGAAGCAACCAATAAATGCACGACCAAGTGCAACAACAAATGAATGCTTCCCTTCCCCCTCCCCTCTCTCTGTCTTTCTAAAATAAATCAATTAATAAAAAGTTAAGTCCTGGCCGGATAGCTCGGTTGGTAGAAGCGTTGTCTTGAAGCATAGAGGTTGACAGTTTGATCCCTGGTCCTGGCACATACAGGAACAGCTTGATGTTCCTATCTCTCTATCTCTCTCTCCTTGCCAATCTCTAAAAGAAGAAGAAGAAGAAAAAAGAGTTAATATCAGAGTGAAAAGAATGGAACCTCATCCCCGCACCCCGAACAGCCTGACCACAGGAACAGAGAGACACAGGTTTAACTGAAAATAATTACTATTTTTCAGAAGAACAATACTCTAGTTTATGAATTACTTGCTAGCTTCCGATCCAGTTAAAGGGCAAGAGAATCACAGAAGTCTAGCCAGCCATGAAAAGAAGGAAGTCCCCCTCTCAAGAGAAACTACATGTGTGCCCTCTCCCTAGGAGTTCTCCCCCTCCCCAATTCCCCCACCCCCCTATATAATCTGACCGAGGCTTCGGAGTTCTTAAGATAGGTTTTTGAGGACAGGAGTCCCCCACATCTTTTCAGAAGGCCGGCACTTGAGAAAACATCTTTCCTTTCACTAGCGCCTGTATCACGAATATTGGCGTTCTGTGTTGTGGCAGGCAGCAGAACCTGTGGATCGTTTACCTGGAACACAGTCACAAAACCACCTCGGCATATCATAAACTCCATTTATTTCTCACTTCCACATCCATGGGGTGACTAGGATTTGGCCAAGATAGGGTGGCATCAGCTGAGCTTTACTCCAGGTCATGGGTTGGGCTTATCAGCTCAGATTTTTAATCATCTGGATGACGCAGGTAAGAAAATAACTCTAGACAACTCATTACCGTATATATTGCAAAATATTTCATCAACAGGATCTTCTTTCTCAGTAATGTAAGGAGAAGAACAGCCCTCTGTTGTGTGACCTGGTATTTACTCAGCTCACAAGTAAAATGGAGATGGCAGCTGACGCCTACCTTTTGGAGAAGATAGAGATGACAACCAAAAACCCGAGCGACCACCAGGTCTACACTTCCAGAGGTGAGTGGGCTCTTTGCTTCACCTCATCCTCATCCACAGTAGTTATTATCATTAACCTTTTCTCTTTGTCAATTCTTCAGGTATAAAAAAGTATCTGATTTCTGGGTGTGAGTTTTCCAAAACCACCAAGCAATTAAATGAACTCAATTCTGAAACTACCTGGAGATAGCATCAAATCCCATAAGCTTAGTCCCACAAGACTGCTCCCACTTCAGATACCAATTGCAAGTCTAGGTGTTCCCTGTGCTTCTAACCAACTGGTTATAAATCAGAACTGCTCACAATTTCCTCCTTGGGTTTTATTAATTTGCAGAGTGGCTCACAAAACTCAGGAGGTTTTCACATTAATTTACTAGTATATTATAGAAGCATATAATTCAGGGACAGCCTGACGAAAGAGATGCGAGGTTTTGAGGAGCTGTGAGCCAAGAACAGTGGATAAAGACCAAATATGTGTTTCTCGATTTAAATCTCAGTATCAGGTATTATTTTAATTTGCATCTTTGAGGCCGCAGATTTCTTCGTATGCTTAGTGGCCATTTGTATATTTACTTTGGCACAGTGTTCGTTTATTTTATTCACTGGTATACTTATCTTTTTCCTAATGATTTAAAAAAGGCTATTCCAAGATTATTTGTAAAAGATTATTAACCCTTTTCAAATGCACTTACCTTTTTATTATGGATAATTTCAAACATATAGATAAGGTGAACAGAATAATATCATGAACTCCCACATACAATGAACTTACATAATAATCAACTCTATTCTTCTCTCACCTATACCAGCATCCACTTCCCTTTTCCTGAATTATTTTGCAACAAATCCCAGAAGACATATCATTTGATCTGTAAATATTTCAGTATGTATCTCTAAAATTATACTGGCTCTTTTTAAATTATAATACCAATATCCCACCTAAAAATTTAATGATAGTTCCTTTATACCATCAAATATTTACAAAATTTTAATTCTTATTGTCTTTTAAAATATGGTTTGTTTACAATTATTGATATGACTCAAGTGCTTTCATTTGAAGCACCTCTCAATCAAGCATCTGGAAATCACACATAACCTATCTTTTTTCTCTTTCAAAGTCTCAAGGCTACATATATGATTCATCAAATCAAGAACATTTTGATGAAATGGAAAAATAAAGTATGATTACATTAAAAATGTTTACTTTGATTAAGTAAAATGCAGAAATGGCTGGCTAACTAACAATACGAAGAACTACTGAAACTGAGTTGCTAAACAAATGTAAAATCAGTAAACTAGACTCACTACAAGCAAAGAACTCATCAGAAACCTGTACAAACCAAGGCTGTTTAGCATACAACATTCCACCTTCCGAATAACACAGGGAAAGGAAAAAGAATGTGTGAATATTCTAAAGGTGAAATACATAGCTGCCTTCTTAGAGCGCAAAGCAAGTGGTCTTGATGTATAGTTGGACACAATGGAAGAAACTGCTCATGCTTCCAGCATACTTGTATTAGATAAAATTCAGAGATAAAGAAGAAAATGTGGGTGCAAATGTCCATTCTTTGACACCAATCACTTGGAAATAAAAATTTGAAACTCTAGCCTAGCATCTAGTTTAGTTTGGGAGAAATGATCTATATGCAGAACATGAGTAGTTTTAGGGTTCTGTTTTCTATTCCCAATCCAAACACTGTCTCAGACATTCCTCCTTTAGAGTTGTCATTTATTTATTTATTTATTTATTTATTTTTACTTATTTATAAATAAATGTGTCTGGACTGGGATCTACCTGACAACCCTATCTAGAGTCAATGCTTGAATACTGAGCTATTTTTAGTTCCTAAAGCTGATGCACTCGAATGGAGTTATCCTCAGCTCCTGGGATGACACTCAAACCAATCAAGCCACTGGCTGTGGGACAGGAAGAGGGAGAGAAGGGGGAGAGGGAGAGGGAAAAAGCAAATAGTCACTTCTACTGTGTGCCCTGACCAGGAATCAAACCCGGACGTCCATATGCTGGGCTGATGCTCTATCCACTGAGCCACTGCCCAGGGCCTAGAATTGTCTTATTATAACTATATTCTACATTTTATTATGTGTCTATTTGTGTGTTTAATGAAGATGTGAATGAACCCTCTTTCTGTAAGTTCCTTAATATGGATCTCTTTATGGTCTGGTTTGTAGAGAGACCAGAAAGCCCAATTTTAATATTTCCACGAGTATCTCATAAATAAGCTGCTCACTCACTATGTCATGAATGGGATATTTAATCATTTAAATGAGAACAATAAAAAGACTTCCTACCAAACTGAATATTTTTTATTCATACAAAATATTTAATAAACTTGGTTTAACATAAAAGACCCTGTTTATAGAAATCCAGTTCATTGCAAATTTGAGGAGAAAACAAAAAATAATTTATGAACAAGATAATTTTTTAGTACAGATTTCCAAGTATATAGAAAACATTATTTAAAATGTTTGAATGATATCGCTTCTCAGCCTTTTGGCTAAGACCAAGTGTAAAATGTTTGAATGCTACTACTAACAACATTTCTTCTACTTTAAAAAAGTTAACTGTTACTGAAAAATGTATCCACTTATGTTAACAGTTCTTTTTTCTGTTTAGATTATTCTTGCTGTTCCAGGGTCTGTCAAAGTAGGAGGTACAAAGTCGGGGATCTCTGAATAAATCCATTCTTTTTTTTAATCATTAAATGAAAATTTCAGGACACTAAGACAAAGACTTGATGAAAGAATTTCACAGGCCATTTATACTCTATTGAATGTGTCTTCTAACACTATTCAGACGGTTTGTTTTTAGCTTTCCTGCTTCAAGGTGGAAATTAATAGTCCAAGTGGTCTTGAACTCCCACTCTTGGTCTGCTCAACCAGTAGATGGGAAGTTTTACTGGCACGCTATAGATGGGATGAAATATTCGACCTTTGCCATACCTCTGGAAATGAACTGTGGGTCCATATGTAATTACAATTTTGCCCATGTTGCCATGTATCTCTTCTGAGTTGAGATACATACACACAAGGGTCCTCTTACACTAATTTAGGGAGGTTTTTTTTAATAAGTCATAGCTATGGGCATCAGCTTTGGTATTTGTGTAAAATTTTAACCTCTTCCTCTTCTGATGAAAAGAAAAAATACTATACATGGAGGTAACAGATTTTCAGATTCATTTGCATAATATCATAAAAATTCCACCCCTCATTTATCAGTGAGGTAGTGAACAATTATTTATTGTAAAATAATACTGTAAAATAAAAACAAAAAATACTACAGCACATACTATACTATATTGTAATCTGTTTAAAATAGTAAACATTTTTCCAAGTCATATTTTCTATATAATATTTAATAGCTTGACAGATTCTATGCATGAATGTATTATGGACTTAAACAGTATTCTGCTTCTCAGCAGTTATTTGTTTTACATATTTAGCTATTATAAATAATGCTGAAATAAACATTCTAGTATATTTATACATACCTGATTATTTCTTTATATTAAAATCTTTGAAATGCAATTACCAAGTTAAAAGGTGTAAGTATTTTGTCTTTTTTCTTAGTCCACTTTATTGGGGAATAATTTAAAAACAATTCACAAATTTTTAGTGTTTGATGATTTTTGATAAATGATGTCATCCAAAACAGTTACCATGTAATGTGAATAAAAATTTTAAAAAACAATAAAAAAGAATAAAGAACATTTATTTGAGCAAAAAGAGTTACAACCTAGGAGACTCAGATTCAGGTAGCAACGGAAACTGTGGTTTGGAGAGAACAAAGAAAGGCAGGGTTTACAAAGGCAAAACCACAAAATGTAATCCTTTCATGCAAATGAGGGATTCCTGGCTTGGTTAGTTCCAACATGCAGAGGGAGGTAAAAAACTACGATAAGGAGGTCAAAATCCTTGTGTCCGTGCAACAGTTGTTCCAGGATATTCATAGTTCAACATTGAGCTGAGTTTAGCAACTGGTTTAGCAAGTTAATAGCAGCTCAGGAAACTGAGGTACAAGTTGTGTGTAGAGTACAGAAGTCTCACTACCTTAATATCCTTCTCTTATTTTAGCATTGCTTGTTGCATTTTTTTCATTACAATCAAGCTATATATTTCCATCATTTCCATGTTTCCTATGCTTCTTTATAGGCAATCCCTTCCCTAACCCTTCCCTCATTGTAACCACTGATTCTGCTTACTATCACTGTAGTTTTGCCTTTATTGAAGAAATGCATATAAATGAAATCATACAGTATGTGATTTTTTTTTTTGTATTTTTCTGAAGTTGGAAACGGGGAGGCAGTCAGACAGACTCCCGTATGCGCCCGACCGGGATCCACCCAGCATGCCCACCAGGGGGCGATGCTCTGCCTATCTGGGGCCTCGCTCTGTTGCAACCAGAGACATTCTAGTGCCTGAGGCAGAGGCCACAGAGTCATCCTCAGCGCCTGGGCCAACTTTGCTCCAATGGAGCCCTGGCTGCGGGAGGGGAAGAGACAGAGAGGAAGGAGAGGGGAAGGGGTGGAGAAGCAGATGGGCGCCTCTCCTGTGTGCCCTGGCTGGGAATCAAACCGAGGACTCCTGCACACCAGGCCGACGCTCCACCATTGAGCCAACCGGCCAGGGCCAGTATGTGATTTTTTGAGTCCTGCTTTTTATCAATAAATTACTGCATGGCAGGTGTACCAGCACACTGTATCTTCTCATTGCTTAGTACTTCATGTGATTACCCATTCACCAGTTGATGAACATTTAGGTTGTTCCTCATTTTTCACTATTATGAATAAAGCAGTTATGAACATTCACAGGTCTTTGTGTGGACCTATGTTTTTATTTACCTTGAATAAATAATACAGAGGAGTGGGACTATGGATTACATGGTAAATGTTTAACTTTATAAGAAATTGATAGTTTTCCAAAGAGGCTGTCTCATTTTGCTCCACTTGGGAATGTCAGCCTTTTTAATTTAGGGAATATGCTGTAATATCTCAACATGGCTTTGATTTCCCTGAGGAGTAAAGATATGAGCATCATTTTATGGGCTCATTGGCAGTCAGTCATTTCTCATTTTGTGAAGTGTCCACTGAAGTCTTGTAGAGAAATGTAGGGATCTGCAGGCAGATCCAGGAAGAAGATATGAACACAAGGAGGAGGACCACACAACTCAATAGGGCAACCTTGGACAGGGCTGCATGAAGCCCTCAACATGAAACTGCCTGGAGGCTTATGCTGAAGGGGTCACCATCGAGAAGGGGAGGAGGGCAAGGGAGTCCCTGTGAAGAGGGTAATGAGACAAGGTCCTACATTTCGAGGTGATATGCTCCAGCAGCATGGCAGGGGCTCTCAGCATCAGAGAGCTCTGAAGGGCAACAGCAAAGTCTTGGGGACTTTAAGGCCCAGGGTTTATTTTATCCATTGCCAGCAAATTGTGGTCAGGTTTTCTGAAGTATGCCAAGCAGGCAAGTTCTAAATGGCTAAAAATCCACTTGTTTGGTCTATTTTAAAAATATTTGGATGTGGCTACACCAGACTACACTGCTAACAAAAATTAAGAGGATCAGGTAACGTGCAGATACTCCAGTACTTTCAGCCTTTTGTATAGTGCATTTTCACCAATGAAATAAAAGTTGGTTTTGCATCTCATTTGCATAATCAAACTTTCTTTGACTTGTTTGCTTTTCTGTTCTTGTTTAATAAAAAAAATCAAATGCCTTATTGCTTTATATTCATTTTGAAACATTTCCTAATTTTTGTGAGCAATATATATTTCCACCAACAGTGTACAAGGATTCCCTTTTCTCCATATCCTTGCCAACAGGTGCTCATTGATTTATGGATAATAGCCATTCTTACAGGTGTGACATTTCATTGTGGTTGATTTACAGCTCTGATTAGTAACATTGAAAATTTTTTCTAATATGTTTATTGGCTGTCTGAATGTCCTTTTTGAGGAAGTGTCTATTTAGATCTTTTACCCATTTCTAAATTGGGTTGCCCTCCTGGTGTTGAGTTGTGTCTTTTATGTATTCTGGAAAGTAACCCCTTGTTAGATGTATCATCAGCAATTATGTTCTCCTATACACTGGATTCCCTTTTTATTTTGATGATGGTTTCTTTTGCTGTGCAATGCTTTTTAGATCGATGCACTCTCATTTCTTTATTTTTTTCTTTTGTTTCTCTTGCTCAAGGAAATATATTGGCAAAAATATTTCTATGAGAGATTTCTGAGATTTTTATGGCCTATGTTTTTTCTAAAATTTTTACTGTGGGAAACAGTATGGAGATTCCTTAAAATATTAAAAATGGAACTGCTTTTTGACTCAGCAATCCCACTCCTGTGAACATATCCTAAGAAACACAAAACACTTAACTTGAAAGAGTATATGTATCCCTATGTTCATTGCAGCATTATTGACAATAGCCAAGATCTGGAAACAGCCCACGAGTTCATCAGTTGATGAGTGGATAAAAGAGCTGTGGTATAGGCCTTACCTATGGTAGTGCAGAGGATAAAGCAACCTGTAATGCTGAGGTTGCTGGTTTGAAACACCAGGCTTGCCCAGTCAAGGTACATATGAGAAGCAACTGTTACCAGTTGATGCTTTCTGCTCCTACCCTTCCCCCTTTCTCTCTCTTGCTCTCTCTCCTCTCTAAAATCAATTTAAAATGTTTATAATGAAGTACTATGCAGCTGTACAAGGAAATCTTACATTTTGCAATAGCATGGAAGGACCTAGAAATTATTATGCTGTGAAATAAGCCAGCCAGAGAAAGACAAATACCATACCAATTCACTTATGTGTGGAATCTAAAAATAAACTGATTAATGAAATAGCAACAGAGGCATGGATACATTAAATGGATTGGCAGCTGTCAGAAGGGAGGACCAGATGAAGGGAAGTGAAGGGTTTAGACAAAAAAAAAAAAAATATATATATATATATATATATTTATATAACTTATTTATAGATATATACACACACAGTATATATATATGTATGTATGTATGTATGTGTGTGTTGCATATATATATGCAACAGAGATTCAGCTAACAGTGTGGTGATAGCCAGAGGGAAAGGGGCGTGGGGGCTAGGTGTAGGTGGGCAAATGAGGTGGGGTAAATAAGGACAGAAAGAGTTTGCTTAGGATGATGGACACACGATGCAGCGTACAAATGATGTTTTGTTGAGTTGTACACCAGAAACCTGTATGGTTTTTCAAATTAATGTCACCCCAATAAGTTCAATTAAAAAATAACTTTGGCCCTGGCCGGTTGGCTCAGCGGTAGAGCGTTGGCCTGGCATGCGAGGGACCCGGGTTTGATTCCCGGCCAGGGCACATAGGAGAAGCGCCCATTTGCTTCTCCATCCCCACCCCCTCCTTCCTTCCTCTCTATCTCTTCCCCTCCCGCAGCCAAGGCTCCATTGGAGCAAAGATGGCCCGGGCGCTGGGGATGGCTCCTTGGCCTCTGCCCCAGGCGCTAGAGTGGCTCTGGTCGCTGCAGAGCGACGCCCTGGAGGGGCAGAGCATCGCCCCCTGGTGGGCAGAGCGTCGCCCCTGGTGGGCGTGCCAGGTGGATCCCGGTCCGGCGCATGCGGGAGTCTGTCGGACTGTCTCTCCCCGTTTCCAGATTCAGAAAAATACAAAAAAATAATAATAACTTTGTAGAAATTTGAATTTGTTGTTGGTGAGCTTTTGAGCTAAAAGGTCTCAGCCTGTAGAGAAGAAACAAACTTAGAACCAATACAAGGGAAGTCGTCTTTGGTTAATTTATACATAATTATACTTATTTAGGCTGGCTGTCTCTTTATTGAATTCTAAGAGTTCTTTCTATATCCTGAAGAGACTTTTGTCAAATGTGCTGAAATTTTCCCAATTTATGCCTTGCCTTTTCATTTTCTTAAGTGTATTTTAATGAGGAAGTTTTAATTTTGAGGAAATCCAATTTATCAATTTTTTTCTTTAGTGCTTTCTAGTTTTTGTCTTTTTTTCAAATGTTTATTTTATTGATTTTAGAGAATGAGCGAGCAAGAGAGACGTTGGAACATCTGTTTCTGCACGTGCACTAATTAGGGATCAAACTGGTAACCTCTGTGCTTTGGGAAGATGTCTAACCAACTGAGCTATACTGCCAGGGCCTTTTTATGTCTTATCTAATAAATCTTTGCATTTTGAATAATCACAAATATTTTTCCCTTTTCTTCTAGAAGTTTTATCTCATATTTAGGTTTATGACCCATTTCAGGTTAATTTTTGTACATAGTATAAGGCAGGGGTCCCCAAACTACGGCCCGCGGGCCGCATGTAGCCCCCTGAGGCCATTTATCCGGCCCCCGCCACACTTCCGGAAGGGGCACCTCTTTCATTGGTGGTCAGTGAGAGGAGCATAGTTCCCATTGAAATACTGGTCAGTTTGTTGATTTAAATTTACTTGTTCTTTATTTTAAAACTGTATTTGTTCCCGTTTTGTTTTTACTTTAAAATAAGATATGTGCAGTGTGCATAGGGATTTGTTCATAGTTTTTTTATAGTCTGACCCTTCAACGGTCTCAGGGACAGTGAACTGGCCCCCTGTGTAAAAAGTTTGGGGACCCCTGGTATAAGGCTAGAAATAATCTCATTATTTTGCATATGGATATCCAATTGTCCCAGCACCATTTGTTGAAAAGATAATATTTTCCCTACTGACTAACCTTGGTAGTTAATGTTGAAAATTACTTGATGATATATGTACCCATCTTCACTTTGTTTTCTCCTGTTGATTTATATATTCATCATAATGTTAAAATCACACTATAGTTTCAAAATAAGTCTTGGTATGAGGTAGATAAGTCTCATTTTAAATAAAAATTAATTATATTGTGTTTCTACCATAAACTTCCAGTTCCATAAATTCTTGTTCCTGGGATCCAAGCAGTTCCATGAGTTTGACAAAAGAAGAAAATGTTAGAATTTACATATATGGTAAATCTGTCATTTAGGGAATTTATAGTGTACTTTGTTGTACTGAGAAATAATTTTTTTATTTAGAAATGAAATTTAACAAGATGACATTGGTCCATAGAAACACATAGGTTTCTGATATACATCTCCATAGCACATGAACACATTGTGTGCCCATTACCCAAAGTTCAACCATGTTCCATCACCATATATTTCACCTCCTTTACTCCCCTCCCCCCACCCTTTTCCCTCTAGTAAACACTTCACTTTTGTCTATAAGTCTCAGTTTTCCATTCCACATAAAGGTTAAATAATATATTCTTAGCTTTTTTTGATTTACTTATTTCATTTAGCATAATATTCTCAGGGTCCATCCAGGTTGTTGCAAATGGTAATATTTCATTATTTTGTATATATGTACCACATCTTCTTTATTCAATTCTCTATCAAAGGATATTTTGGTTGTTTCCATGTCATGGCCACCATGAATAATGCTATGATGAACATGGGGTGCATATATCTTTGCATACAAATGTTTTCAAGTTTTTCAGGTAGATATCCAGTAAAGCAGGGGTCGGGAACCTATGGCTTGTGAGCCAGATGTGGCTCTTTTGATGGCTGCACCTGGCTTGCAGACAAATCTTTAATAAAAAAAAAATAATAATGTTAAAAATATAAAATATTCTCATTTATTATAATCCATTCATTTCCTACCGCTCATGTTCATGGTTGCGGCTGGCTGGAGCCAATCACAGCTGTCCTCTGGGACAACACCAAATTTTTATTGGATAATGTGTAACATACACGGATTGTTGTATGGCTTTCACGGAATTACATTTTAAAATATGTGGCACTCATGGCTCTCTCAGCCAAAAAGGTTCCCGACCGCTGCAGTAAAGGGATTGCTGGGTCATATGGTAACTCTAGTCTTAATTTTTTGAGGACTCACCATGCTGTTTTCCAAAGTGGCTATACCAGTTTACATTCCCACTAGCAGTGAATGAGAGTGTCTTTTTTTCCCACAACCTCACCAATACTTATTACCTATCTTGTTGATAATAACCAATTTAACAGGTGTGAGGTGGTTTCTCATTATAGTTTTGATTTGTATTTCTCTAATAGCTAGTGAAGATAAGCATCTATTCATATATCTGTTTGCTGTTTGTATGTCTTCATGAGGAAAGTGTCTGTTCAGGTCTTCTCCCCATTTTTTTTTTTAAGATTTGTATTTATTCATTATAGAGAGGGGAGAGAGAGAGAGAAGGGGGAGGAGCAGGAAACATCAACTCCCATATGTGCCTTGACCAGGCAAGCCCAGGGTTTTGAACCGGCAACCTCAGCGTTTCCAGGTTGACGCTTTATCCACTGCACCACCACAGGTCATTCTCCCCATTTTTTAATTGGATTGTTAGTTTGTTGTTGAGTTTTATGAGTTCTTTATACATTTCAGATATTAACTCCTTGTCAGAGCTGTTGTATGTGAATATCATCTCCCATTTGGTTGGCTGTCTTTTTCTTTTGTTGTCAGTTTCTTTTTCTGTGCAAAACTTTTTAGTTTGATATAGTCCCATTCATTTATTTTTGCTTTTACTTCCCTTGCCTTTGGGGTCAAATTCATAAAGTGTTCTCCACAGCTAAAGTCCATAGTTTAATACCTATGGTTTTTTCTATGTAATTTATTGTTTCAGATCTTGTATTTAGGTTTTTGATCCATTTTGAATTAGATTCTGTGCGTGGGAACAAACTGTTGTCAAGCTTCATTCTTTTGCATGTGGCTTTCTGATGTTTTCAGTATCATTTATTGAAGAAGCTTTTTTCTCCATTGTTTCTGGCTCCTCTGTCAAAAAGTATTTGCCCATATACATGTCATTTTATTTCTGGGCTTTTGATTATGTTCCATTGGTCTTTCTGTGTTTCTTGCTAACACCACACTGTTTTGATTATTGTGACTCCATAGTATAATTTCAAGTCAGGTAGTGTGATACCTCCAGCTTCACTCTTTTTTTCTCAGGATTGCTTTGGCTATTTGGGGTCTTTTGTGGTTCCATACAAATCTGATTTTTTTTTTTCCTATTTCTCTAAAATCTGACATTGGGATTTAAATGAGGATTGCATTAAATCTGTATATTGCTTTGGGTAATATGGCTTTTTAAACTATATTGATTCTTCCAACCCATGAACACAGAATATATTTCCATTTCATTGTGTCTTTTTCAATCTCTTTTAACAAGGCTTGTAATTTTCAGAATATAGGTCCTACACATCCTCTGTAAACTGTATTCCTGTGTATTTTATTTATTTTGGGGGATTACAATTGTAAAAGGAATTATTTTTATTTCATGTTCTGAGGTTTCATTGTTGGTTTTTGGAAAGCAATAAACTTTTGTATATTTATTTTGTATCCTGAAACTTTACTGTATTTGTTTATTGTTTCTAAGTTTTTTGGTGGAGTCTGGGTTTTTCTATGTACAGAATCATATCATCTGCAAAAATGATACCTTTACTTCCTTTTCCCCAATATGGATGCCTTTTATTTCTTCCTTCTGCCTGATTGCTCTGGCTGGAACTTCCAGAACTATGTTGAATAAGAATGGTAAGAGTGGGCATCCTTGTCATGTTCCTAATTTTAGAGGAAAACTCCGTTTTTCACCATTGAGTATGATACTGGCTGAGGGTTTGTCATATACGCCTTTATTTTGTTGAGGTACCTTCCTTCTATATCCATTTATACAGTGCTTTATCATAAATGGATGTTGTAGCTTATTGGATGCTTTTTCTGCATTAATAGGATCATGTGATTTTTGTCCTGTTTTGTTAATATGGTCTATTATATTGATATGTGTATGTTAAACCATCTTTGTGCTCCTGGAATAAACCCCACTTAACTGTGATGTATTTTTTTTAATGTATTGTTGCATTTGATTTGCTAGTATTTTGTTTAGGATTTTGCATCTGTATTTATCAGAGACATTGGTCTGTAGTTTTCTTTTTTCATGTGTGTTCCCCTTGACAGGTTTTGGTATCAGGGTTATTGTAGCTTTATAAAATGTGTTGGGAAGTATTGATTCTCCTTCAGTTTTTTTGAAAGATTTTGAGAATAATAGATACCAAATCCTCTCTGAATGTTTGCTACAATTTACTAGTGAAGCCATCTGGTTCTGAACTTTTATTTTTGGGGAGGTTTTTGATATTTGTTTCAATTTCCTCAGTTTATCGGTCTATTTAGGTTTTTCCACTTCATGACTCAATCTAGAAAGATTGTATACTTCTAATAACATCTTCCATTTGTTCTAGGGTATTGAATTTGTTGGCAAATAATCTTTCATAGTATTCTAGTATGGTCATTTATATGTCTGTGATAACTTCTCTTTCATTTCTGATTATTTTTATATGAGTCATTTCTTTTTTCCTTCTGAATCTAGCCAGGGTTTTGTCAATTTTATTTTTGTAAACAGCTCTTTGTTATATTAATTTTTTCTATAGGTTTTTTTGTTCTCTATTTCATTCAATTCTGCTCTAATTTTTATTTCCTTTCTTCTGCTGATGTTAGGTTGTCTTGTTCCATTCTTTTCCTAGTTCTTTAAGATGTAATGTAGGTTCTTTACTTGGGATCTCATTTCTTGAGATAAGCCTATACTGATACAAAGTTCCCTCTTGTTACTGCTTTTGCTGCATCCAAGTTTTGATATGTCATGTTATCATTCTTATTTGTCCCTATATTATCTTTGGATTTCTACTTTTACTTTTTTTTTTGGCCCAGTCACTTTTTAGTAGTATGTTAATTTCCACATTTTTGTGTCATTTAACTCATTTTTGTAGTTGAATTCTACTTTTAAAGCATTATGGCCAGAGAATATGCTTGGTATAATTTCAATCTTCTTGAATCTGTTGAGGCTAGCTTGTGATCCAATATATGATCTATCCTTGAGAATGTCCATGTGCACTGAAAAAGAATGTATAATCTGATGTTCTGGGATGAAAGCTTCTGTATATGTCAATTATGTTCATTTGATCTAATGTAGTATTTAAGGTTGATATTTCTTTATTGATTCTGTTTGGATGATCTATCTAGAGATGTCAATAGAGTATAAAGTTTTCCAACTATGATTGTGTTTGTTTCTCCTTTTAATTCTATTAGTAGTTATTTTATATATTTTGGTTCTCCCTAATTTGGTGCATATATATTAAGAAGTATTATGTCTTCTTGATGTAGTGTCTCCTTTGTCATTATAAAATGTTCACCTTAGTCTTGTTACCTTTGTTCTCTTGAAATCAGTATTGTCAGATGTAAGTATGGCTACACCTGCTTTTTTTCTTTTTATGTTATTTGCTTGAGTCGTTTTCCACCCTTTCACTTTGAATCTACTTTTGTCTTTGTAGCTTAGATGTGTCTACTAAAGGCAGCATATAGTTGAGTTTTGGTTTTTGATCCAATTTGATATTCTGTGCCTCTTTATTGGGGAGTTCTGTCCATTTACGTTTAGGGCAATTACTGATGAATGAGGATTTCTTATAGCCATTATATCTTTGGTTTTCTGGTAATTCTGTTTGGTTCTTTAAAGTTTCAATCTTTTTGGTATTTGTTTTGTTTATTAATTTTTCTGAATTGCCTATCAGTTTTCTCGCATCTTGTTGAGTATTTCCAGAACTCCAATGTTAACATCTATGTCATTTATATCCCCAGTTTCCATGTATTTAAGATAGTTTTCTGGAGATTTTTAATTTTTCTCTGAACTTCAGTTCTTAGTTATTCATGGTATTTGATGGACTCCTTCAGTCTAGGTATTTGTGAGTGGCTCTTTCTTAGTTTACTTCCAAGAGGTTTTTCTATTATTTTCCAGTAGGTGGTGCTGGATTACAAGTATTAGCTCTGTGTAACCCCAGGGCTGACTCCAACTGTGATGCTGGCTGCTGATGGTACAACCATGATGTTAGGGGTGGGGTGGGCCAGAGGGACCTATTGCCTATTTGTTCTGGCATCAGCCTGTTTAATTTTAATAGCCTGCTAGTGTTTTTTTTCTTTTCTTTTCTTTTGTATTTTTCTGAAGCTGGAAACGGGGAGAGACAGTCAGACAGACTCCTGCATGCGCCCAACCGGGATCCACCCGGCACGCCCACCAGGGGCGACGCTCTGCCCACCAGGGGGCGATGCTCTGCCCCTCCGGGGCGTTGCTCTGCCGCGACCAGAGCCACTCTAGCGCCTGGGGCAGAGGCTAAGGAGGCATCCCCAGCACCTGGGCCATCTTTGCTCCAATGGAGCCTTGGCTGCGGGAGGGGAAGAGAGAGACAGAGAGGAAGGAGGGGGGGTGGAGAAGCAAATGGGCGCTTCTCCTATGTGCCCTGGCCGGGAATCGAAC
The DNA here is from genome assembly GCF_036850765.1 of Saccopteryx bilineata. NCBI lineage: Eukaryota > Metazoa > Chordata > Mammalia > Chiroptera > Emballonuridae > Saccopteryx > Saccopteryx bilineata. Next base: position 386,882,105 of record NC_089490.1, on the reverse strand, counting down.
CCGGGTCCCCCGCACACCAGGCCGACGCTCTACCGCTGATCCCACAGGCCAGGGCTAGCCTGCTAGTTTTGTTTAACAATATTGTCTTCAATTAATGAACAAGGTATCCTTCTCATTTTTTAGGTATTTAGTTTCTCTTAGCAATGTTTTATAGTTTGCACATACAGGTCTTACATATACTTTTTTTTTGGTGGGGGGTTTGTGTGGGGGTTTTTCTTTTAAGACTAGGTTTTCATTTTATTTTTTTTAGTTAAATTTATTGGAGTGCTATTGGTTCACAAAACCATACAGGTTTCAAGTGTACAACTCAACAAATCATCTGCACACTGCATCATGTACCCATTGCCCCAAACAAAGTCTTTTTCTGTATCCTTTTCCCTCCTTTGCCTACCTCCACTTAACCCCCTCCCTTTCCTTCTGGCTTTCCTTCAGCCCCTCAACTCCACTCTCGTTTCTATTTTGTTCATTAGATTCCACAAAGAAGTGAGATCATACAGTGTCTTTCTCTGACTGGTTTGTCACTTAGCATAATAGTCTCCAGGTCAATCCTTCATGCAGTTGCAAAAGGTTAAGATTTCCTCTTTTTATGACCGCATAACATTCCATTGCATAAATTACAACTTTTTTATCCACTGATCGGCAGTTGGGCTGTTCCAGATCTTGGTTATTGTAAATAATGCTGTAATGAACACAGAGTTGCATATATTCTTTCAAATTAGTGTTTTGGGTTTCTTCAGCTATATTCCCAGAAATCACTGGGTCAAAAGGCAGTTCCATTTTTAATATTTTGAGAAAACTCGATACTGTTTTCCATTGTGGCTGTACCAGTCTACATTCCAACCAATGGCACACAAGGGTTCTCTCTTCACATCCTCACCAGCACTTGCTTATTTATTGGTGATAGCCATTCTGACAGGTGGGAGATGATATCTCATGGTTTTAATTTGCATCTCTCTGATGATTAGCGACATTGAGTTTTTCATGTCAATAGGCCACCTGTATGTCCTCTTAAAAAATGTTTATTCACGTCCTTTGCCTCTTTTAATTGGGTTGTCTTCCTGTTGTTGAGTTGTATAATTTCTTTATATATTTTGAGAATCAACCCCTGATCAGACTGGTCATTGGCAAATATGTTTCCCCATTCAGTTCCTTTTCTTTTCACTTTGTTGATGGTTTATTTTGCTAGCTAACCTTTTACAATGGATGTAGTGCCATTTATTTTTTTTATTTTCTCTTTTGCTCAAGGATATATATCAGCATAATTAGTTGCTATAAGAGATGTGAGATTTTACTGTTTTCTTCTAGGATTTTTATGGTTTCACAACTTCCATTTAAGTCCTTTTGCCATTTTGAGTTGTCTTGGGTATGATGTAAGTTGGTGGCCTACTTTCCACCTACTCTGCAGCCATCCTGGAATCTCCTTGAGGTTCAAACTTATAAGGCCTTTAACCTCCCCTGAATGCTTGGATGTACTGGATGCTTGGTCTAGATCCTGCCATAGCCTATATTTTCTTCCAAGGGTTTTACGGTTTCAGGTCTTACATGTTAAGCCTTTAATCCATTGAGTTCTTTTTATGAGTGCAAGAAAGTCATCCGATATAATTTTTTCCTTCTTTATGTATCTGTCCATCTTTCCCAATGCCACTTATTGAAGAGACTATCCTTACCACATTGCATATCCTTGTATCCTTTGTCGAAGATTGACCATATAAATGAGGATTTATTTCTGGGCTCTGTATTATATTCCACTGATCTATTATTTTAATGGTATACTGATGTTACTTAAAAGATTTTGTTGTTGTTTCAACTTATAACAGTTTGCTGCTACGATGTAAGCATTTTTAAGACTCTTGGTAAACACTTTCCTTTTAAAGGTCATGCCAATTTACATATCCAACAATAATTTTCTCTTCTTGTGTTGAGTAATGCTAGACGTCAGGCACAGAAAGTTTGATCATATACCTTAGTTCACCAGCACACCACCATCACTGGCCTTTTAATTTAGTTTTTTTGACCTCATTCTCCACTCCTATTCTCTCCTTCTTCTATGGGCAACATTTTTCTTGTCCTTAGACCATTCCAACTTGTTTGATGTTTTTGAAACTTTCTTGCAGGACATTTTCATGTCCATGTGTTTTAAATGTATACAAATTGTAGTTATAGTCCATTATTACTTTCAATACTGTGTTATATATATAATATATATATTAGATATATGTAGCCCTATATATACAGTAGATATATGTAGCCCTTGCTTCTATCTAATGTATAGTACTTTGTGCCTCCCATATTTTACCTATATCCCCCACCCTGGTGATTAAGAACCCCAGGGTGGCTTTAAGCTTCTGCCACCAAAACAATTTGATCAATATCCTATCTGTTCCCTTAGAGACCTGTTTAAGACTTTTTGAGGATTAACACTCAGAAACTATTTATTTATTTTTTTCTTTTTTTTTTTTTGTATTTTTCTGAAGCTAGAAACGGGGAGAGACAGTCAGACAGACTCCTGCATGCGCCCGACTGGGATCCACCCGGCATGCCCACCAGGGGGCGACACTCTGCCCACCAGGGGGCGATGCTCTGCCGCGACCAGAGCCACTCTAGCGCCTGGGGCAGAGGCCAAGGAGCCCTCCCCAGCGCCCAGGCCATCTTTGCTCCAGTGGAGCCTCGGCTGCGGGAGGGGAAGAGAGAGACAGAGTGGAAGGAGAGGGGGAGGGGTGGAGAAGCAGATAGGCGCTTCTCCTGTGTGCCCTGGCCAGGAATCGAACCTGGGACTTCTGCACGCCAGGCCGACGCTCTACCACTGAGCCAACCAGCCAGGGCCTCAGAAACAATTTATTAATATCTATATTCATTTAACTAAATTCTGCCAGACTGCTCTCTAGCGTGGCTCTAAAACTACATGTTCAGCAAGTGTATGACGGTTCCTACCCTCCCCTACTTTCACCAACACTTGACATTATCCATATTCCTAATTTTTGTTAGTCTCCTGGTTATAGATATTTTAATGGCTTTAATACAAACCTTCCTGATCACTAATAAGTTTGGGCATACGTTTTACACTGTTAGCCTGTTCATAACAGTGGTGCATTTTTATACTGCGCCATTTGTTTTTTGTTTGACGACACAGGCATTCTTTGTTGTACTGTGGAAACTATTTCTAGATTTAGACATGCAAATATATTCTCCTATACTGCCACTTATTATAAATTATGATTTTCCCAGTATTTTTTCCAGGTATTATTTATGCATAACAAAGCTCCCCAAACCTCATAAGCTTAAAACAAACTAATTTATTTTGCTTATAATTGTGTAGCTCAAAAATTGGGAAGGGCTCCACTGGGCTGTTTATCCAATTTACATAGCAACAGCCAGTCAGGGCAGTTAGGGCTAGAGGATCCATTCCAAAATAGCTTATTTCCTGACATGTCTGATCCTTGGTGCTCCTTGCTCTCTCAGCTTGATGTTTCACCCTCAAGGGCCTCTTCACACAGTTTTGGGTTTCTTATAACTTAGTTATTTCAGAGTAATTGCATTTCTTACATACTGGATGGTTTTCAAGAGAAGGAAAAAGTTGTAAGGCCAGGCAAACACAACACTGGCACATCATGGCTGCTTGGTCTAAGCAGCCAAAAGGTCTACCCAAATTCAACGTGTAGAGATGCCCCCTTTTGGTAACAGAGTGATAACATCACAGAAGACTGTGAGCTGTAAGATGTTGTGGCCATCTTTGGAAAATATAATGTATCACAGTATTTACTAACATTTTTATTTTTTCTTTTGTGAATTGTCAAACCATGGTTTAGTCCTTCTAATTTTTCCTACTGATTTATAAAAAGTCTTTATATTATGCATCTCAAACCTTTTGTTTATAAAAATTGTGTTTCTTCCAAGTTTTCTTCCTCAAGTAAAAGGATATGTCAGTTTCACTTACTTTACTGTTAGTTTCGTTTAAAAATAATTTGTTAGGATGAAAAAAATTACATAAATCTATGCATCACAAAAACGGTAATGGTATGTCATTGGATCTTATTAAGGAATAAGTCATTTCACCATTAAAATCAAACCCATTATATTATAAATTCAAATTCTATAATTTATAAAAATAATTATAACAAGTGGTACAGAAAAATTTTAAATCACCGATGTCTCCATTTTCAACTCTCAAATGCAATGGGCCTTTTTGCCCCTTTATAAACTGCATATTCTCTACCTTTGGTTAATGCTAAAATAAAAAGAAATAAGCGTTCTCAATACAGCTTCATTGACAATATGGCTCCTGCCTCATCAAAGAAACTTCTTTAAAAACAATTTAAAATCCAGAACCATGTTTCAGAATTTAGAAAAATAAACTGTAAAAACAGTTTATAAATAACTTTTAGATTAGTAAACACATAAAAACTTTCTTTTATGTGAATTCAAAGATTTCTTTGTAGTCTTAAAACTTTCACAAATATGTATTTCATGAGAATGTCAGTCAAGTAATACTGTCTTCAAATAAAACTTGTCTAAAGCTCACAAATTATGCATCTTCATTAACAGACGACTGTTAATAACAGAAAAGAAATCTAAGGTCATATGTCCTAGATTTTTGAGCAAGTCAAATTGTAGCACTCTGTGCTGAGGTTTAAAGAAATCATTTATTTTTCTCCTGGAATATAGAAATATAATTTTTACATCATTTTAATTATAAAAATGTCATGATAAGAATGCCTTATTAAAATAATGTCCTTACTAAGAATATTTTAGATTAAAATATTTTTTTAAATAGGAGCAAATAATTTGGAAAAAAATTCCAAAATAAACAAAAAATGTCATTTACGTTCTAGAACCCCAAAAGCACACTGAAAAAGTTGAACAAAAAAAACAAATAAGGAAGGCAGAGCACGAAGCAAAATAATCTCTGAAGATCTTTTGAAGCTTTAAGATACAGAATCCTTTAAGTGACAGTATATATGCTTATGATCTTGTTTTCTTTCCAAAGAAATTAGTATCTTTTAATCTAAACATAGTATTTTGGAGTAATCATTGGTTTGCTGTGTCTGGCCCATAAAAATCATATGATTAATACTCTGACTTAAAAAAAAAATAAGGCCTACCAAAGCAGAGATAATATATGTAGGAAGAATTAGAAAATAAAATTCACCATTGAGAGATATGGAAAAAATTTAAATACTTTTCCTCTTTCTTCCAGAAACCTTCTTAACTTCTAAGAAGGAAGAAGTGAGGGGTGGAGATACTTTTGATGTTTACAAGTTATTGCAATCTAAAAAGAAATGTATTAAATTTAAGAAAATAAAACACAAACAAGTGCACAAAGTACAACCAATGATTCTTCTTTCTCAAAGAATGTAAATAAAAAATAAGGGCCAAATTCTGAATGGATAATTTGTTTTCTTGTAATATGCAGTGTTACCACTCACAAATGTGCACAGATTGAAAAATGTATTAATAAAAAAATGCTTATTTTCAGCAATGTGAATAGGGATGTATAGAGAAACAAAATTAGAAAGGACTTGAGTACAGTCTTCACACAAACATTCATACACAACCCCCACACCCAAGTGTTTCCATATTTTGGTTACAATCTAAAATCAAAACTTTGCCTGACCTGTGGTGGTGCAGTGGATAAAGCGTTGACCTGGTAATGCTGAAGTTGCTGGTCTGAAGCCCTGAGCTTGCCTGGTCAGGGCACATATGAGAAGCAAGTACTACGAGTTGATGCTTCCTGTTCCCCACCACCACCACCCCTGCCTTTCTCTCTCTCCTCTCTTTAAAATCAACAAATAAAAACTTTAAATCAAATCAGAACTTAAAATTTTTCATTATCTTCCAAATTCTATTATTTGGAAGTAAATTTGCATTTCTTTTTGAATGAACACCAGAACCAAAGGCTTTTATGAATAACACCCAAGTCAACAGTTGCCCTTTGGAGGTGTCTCACTGAAAAATGTTTCATCAAAACTATGTGCACCTAAGTTTCAAAAACCTTTGGCATAACTATCAAATATACATACACAACCTTAGGAGTAATCTTTTCCAAAATGTAGTGGATCTTATCATATTTTTCTGAAACTACAGATGAATTTATATATTACAAAAAGCATTTCAAACCAGGAACAGAACTGAGGTGATGACGGTAGAAAGCAGAGTACTAAACAGAGGCCTAAGGGATTAAATGCTGTAACTCTTGGGTGTAAAACCTCACCATTTTCTGGAGAGATGTGTTTACTCATAAATGCCCACAGGGTTCTTTGCCAATGCAGAAATAAGTTTATCTCTAAACTTACCAACTAAGCTCCCATCCACTCTCAAAGCACCTTTTAATGAAGTCAGAGGTAACTTGGCAATTACAAATTTATGCATCTTCTTTCAAAGCCAACTGTGGTTGTGGTTTGTCTTGAATGATTCTACACATCTACAAATTCTAGCCATCCAGTTTTTCTAAAATACAAAACCAACTCACCAGTATTTTACCACATCACCAAACAATAACAAATATGGACACTCTACATCACTTTAAGGTAAGTGTACCAATCTTTTTTCAATTGGCAAGTAAGCTAATATTCTGAGACACACTGAGGTCAGGTCAGAGGGAGGAAGTACTTTCCTGAGACCTGACTAGCATGCCAATAGTATTAGTCTATCAATCTATACCAAAAATGACATTCAGAAGAAACACACACAGAAACCCACCCATCTTTGCTCCTTTCTCTACGTTACTGTATTCTCAGTCAATTACTAAGCAAACCCAGACAAGGGAATTATGAAAACCGAGTTCATCACAAAACATCAAAGGGATTTTTAATAATATATGAAAGAGATCCAACAGACAGAGAAACAGGTATTCTATGCTCTGAAATGCTAAGAAAGAAATGGAACCTTGTTTTCACTTTCTCTTTAAATTAATTGTCATGTGGACTGGCTCAAAGTTAAAAATTGATGGCCAATCTCCAAAATCACTCCTATACCTTCTTTCAAACCCCCTACTTCACCAAATGAGTGAAAAAACTTTATACACACATTTTACTTGTAGAGGAAAACGTTTTTAAATAACATTGTTTAAGAAACAGCCTTAGGTGACCAGTTAGGCCTCAAGGTACACTGACAACAACCAGACTATCAAAATAAGATAGAGTTTATGTAGCAGTATATGGTGGCAGAAACAGTGAGGTCCAATTGTGTACAGAAAGGTAAGACAAGGACTGACCTGTTTGGCAATCTGGCATTATCCTGAGATTCTGACACATGCAGTTACATGTCAGTACAGTGTCCTGCTCTGCTTCACAAGGAAGATCAAAGTGTCCTGACGTGCACAGCACTCCTGTGAGCTAAGACCAGGCTAAAAGCAAACCTGGTTCCCATACAAGTTCCCAAACAACTCCAAGGCACCAGAGAAGCCCCAGGAGCTCCCTCCCTACAACTCAGGGTACTCGTGACGCTGGCATTTATTTTAAACCCACTTTTGCACACAATACCTTTCTACAAACAACTACAAAACAGTCTTCTGAAGGTTCCAAAGTTTTAAGAACACATCCAAGTCATCAGGAAAACTTGTCACAACTGCCTGGCCCTGCCTCGAGGTTCACCACAGGCGGGGGAAGCAAACCCCACACTCACAGGCACGCTCAGCACTCGTGCAGCTTCCTAAGCCTAAAACAAGACAGATAACACCCAGAATAGTACTGTTCACACCTTCCAAAATCCCCAGCTCTTGCATCTATTCCACGAGAGCCAAGAAAACCAGCCCACCTGACCCCAAAGAGTGTCGTGAACATCAACAACTACCTGAACAGAGTCGAACGCTGTTAAGACAAGGGGGAGGGGTGTATGGCACAAACGACAACAAAATAAAGCACACCCCAAAACGCTCAGGCGCTGGCCACCTGGCTCTTTCGAAAGCACATGGCCAGAAGGCCAGGGGTCCGTCAGGATGGGACCCCTGGTCGAGCCCGGGGCCGCCAGAGGCCCTCTGGCCAATCTAGCGACAGCAGGCCCCACCATTACCCACCAGGCCGCTCACCCACTTCCCTGGCACACAGTTAAAAGGCCCTCGGCAACCTGGGGGGCTGCTGTTGGCCTTCGGACACTAGAGAGAGCCCCCCAAACAGTCCGGAACGACAGAAACTCGCAACTCTCGCCTCGGCCGCCGCCATCACAACAAGAAAGCGAACTTTTACGACAACTCCCACAATGCCCGCGGCCTACAACTCCCAGAGTGCACCGGGCAGCGCCGCCGTTAACCCTGTCGTGGCGCGGGAGCTGCCGCCTTAACTCCCTCCTCCCTCCCAATGCCCAATTGTTGCACTTAAACTTTCACCCGCACTGTCCGAAACTAACTCTGCAAGTTTTGCTAAGCACTTCACGGTTCTGCTATCTGGCCGCCTTCCTTCATCACACGAACAGCCTAAGCTTCCCAGAAAATTATCCTTGACAGACTCCTAGCTGTTGTCTTTAGAGCACTCCTCCTAGTGCCAAATATTTATCATTTAAAAGGGTACATTTAACTTTATATTTTCCCTTTCGCCTTTATACTTTTCTGGCATTTTTTTTCTAAATTATTATAGTTCAGAGATTTTGGTACTTAACATGATTCATTTTAAAATCTGTTTTCTTAAGTTCAAGGAATCAACAAGAGAGATAGAGAGACTGTCCCATATCTGACTACAATGCCCTACATCTCTCCATTTTATAATACATATTTCCTAAACCATGCTGATTCAGAAAATTCGTGCGACTCCAAATGACTACTAATAAGAAGAGTTAGTTATGGGCAACGTATTTCTTCAAGTACAGGTTAATTTTTTTAAGGGAAAACTCTGTTGTGCCAACATATTTTGCTTTCCCTTTCTCCTTCTGTATTGATAGAAAGATGATCCGAAATAACAATACTACTGCTTTAGTCCTTTCTGACTTTAAAATGTCAGCAAAAAAACGAGTAAAGAAACATTTTAATATAATTGGAAAAATTAAACGAAGAGTTCATTTTTTCAGAAAACTGAACAATTACATATTTTACTCGTGGAAGAACTTCTTCGAAGTCTTTCTCATTTTAATTAAAAATAAGTGTTGAAATGCATTTCTTTTCAATACCTTGCCCATAATTTTAGTAAAGATGGCAAGCATATCTGGGGATCACTGTGTCATCAATATAAATTCAACATCTAAGATGCACTTACACAAACTGTAACTTGCTTAGACATGTAACTGACTGACAGACAAAATAGTTGTTTGGTATTTGATGCATGCACTAAAATGACAACTAGAATTCTGCCAAAGTACCTGCTATGTTTTTCACACCCAAATGTAAATTAAAATGTACACAATATCAAAATTTTCCACAGAAACATTTTGCCATTTGAAAGGGCACTCAAGATAGTTATCGTGAATTTTAAATCAGAAAATTCAGAAATCCTAATAAACATACAAAACCCAGAGCCTTGTTGGAAAGCTACGACTTCAGCAAAATTTTGTTTTAAACGTGTCCCTTAATATTACATTTAACTTAGTAAATTTTTAAATCTATTAACCCACAATGAGAAAATACTTCTCCATTATTTATTTTTTTACTTATGTTACAGCCTGTATTTTCATTAGCAATTTAGATAAATGCTACATACCAAGACATAAAAAATTGTATATATACATATATTTTGAATTTTACTTCTTTATACTATTTTAGCATCTATATTTTTCTAATTTTTACTTAATACTTTAGTTAGAGTTTAGCTAGGCAAAGTTGCACTTTTCCACCTATTTTTAATAGACCATAAGAATTAAACACATATTATATATATATTCTGGTATTAAAATATATTATTCATAAAAAAGACTTAAAAACAAGTCAGAAATGAAACTGATCTCCTCATATATTTATTATATGCTAACAACTCTCTTTTCAGTGCTATGAGATATATTTTTCATTAGAAAATTAGTCATGTTTTCTTTTACTTTATCTACCAAAATATAAGATTTAAAAATGGATATGTTAAAGGGCTTTATTTAAAGATTACATAAGAAATAATTTTATAATTTTTTCAGATCAACATAATTCTTCTTTTAAAATAATTTAGGAGTTTAGTGTATCCTAATTAAGTAATTTAAGCAAGTTTTAACCTATATGGTTAATATTAATATGAATGCCTTTATAAAGGGCAAATAAATTTATTCTAGAAATGAACTCTTCAAATTCATACAGAAAATTTAGTATTTTTTTCCTGAGGTTTTTAGATTCTGTTTAACCACATTAATTTTCACGTGTATTTCTTAAAAACTTAAACCTCTCTACTGTGGTTTTAAATAATATTCACATGTACCTGTATTAATGTATTTAAAATGAGAAGAAATGCTGTTTACTCTTGAAAATATATGTTAATAGAAGAAAAACATTGCAATCTATTTCTCTTTCCAAATGTGGTACAGGTGACAAAGCTACAATGTACAAATTTGTGTATCTTACAACAGATTCTATGTATAATTTCTATTACTGCTTCTTTCATTCTTTTAACTCCATAAAATACTTCAAAGCATCTCTAAATGTTTATTTAGACATTTTAATTGCATTTTTAGTTTATCTGGTTTAAAGCATCTGATTTTCATCTGTGTACTTTATACTGTTCATGCAAGTAAAATGCATTAATAGAATTACTGCCAAAAATCGAATGGGTTGCTTATATTCTGATATGTTCAAAAAGTTAGTCTGGCTTTTCTATTCCTATGTTATCAGTATGACACAAGCAAAGACTGAAAAACAAAGGACAGGTTCTTGCCTGATTAAACAAATTGCTTGTATTTACATTATGATCCTGCAAAGCAATATTTTCTTAGTATGTTAGTATATCACAGCATTTAAGCTTCTTTTTTTTTAACTGGTCAAATCTTAATTAACTTTATTTCACTGGCCTGCTTATAAAGCAATAACCAATATTCCAAAATTATCATAATAGTCCATTTTTTAATTATCGCACAGGTTTACATTTATGTATAGGAATATTCTAAGTGCCTGAAAATTCTGGAGTTCCTGATTTTGCTAAATATAATTTTAATTTTGTTATGTCTTAAATACTTAGAAAAGACAGATGATGGGAACCCTGTTATCATGTCAGGCTATTAAAAAGTGCAAGTAAGGGTCTTGTTTTTCCCCCCCCCCAAAATTGATCTTTTTAAATGAAAAATTTTATACTAATTTCTTTTATTTAATGTAAAAATCTGGCTTTCTATCATCTTTATAAAGTTTTACATCAGTTAGGATGTGCAAAGTTTAAGTACATCTTACTTCTTCCCTCTAATTGAAATGCTCTATTTTCAACAGATAGATAAATAATAAAAAATGTTTCCTTACCTAAAGATGAAAAGTTTCACCTTTAAAAAAATCTCTCTGATTCTTCAGGAGATAAAACTTTTGACATTTTCCTGTAAAAGTTAAAAAGATACAGGTTAATTCAATGGTCTGTTTATAAAATCATAATATAGAATGATGAATATTTGAATTTTTTGAGTCCTAATTTTAGGAAATAAGGTTTAAATATAATTAAATTAAATCAAAGCTGCCAATTTATATAATCATCCTGTTTTACATTTTATCACAGCACTATCAAAGAAGGTTTTTTCTTATACTAGGATTTGTTCTGCATTTTATTCTGATATTGGTATATCTTCTGTGTCTTATTTATGACTGAATAATTTTAATACTCTTTCAATATATTTAAATCATTAACTATCCTTATATATTTTAAGATGCTTTTTAGTACATAATAATACCTGTTTTATACATAGTTTTTATAGTCTAAATTTCTAATAAACATGTGAAAAATTCTAAACCCTAAACTTCCTAACTTTCAAAAGGCTTTTCTATCTTTAAATCAATTTCTCCAAAAAGAGATACTTAAAACACTACATACTCTAATATGAAAACACTAAGTATTTAAGACAGAGTAAGATTTAGGCTGAACTTTTAAAACACTTATTCTCTTTGTTTCTCTCCCTCTTTCTGCTCATAATTTTCTCTCCATCTTAATTCAGATTTATTAACTCACATGGCTTCTCTTCAAAGAAAGATTACCTCCTGCTTAGAAAAATTTCATATTCCTTACATTTTTTTTTCTAATTTTACATAAGGATCTACTATTTCAAACTCTAGAAGGGAGAAATGAGAATTCTGTTTCTGCCCCAAATTTCTTTTCCTAGATCTGTTTTCTAACTTTCCCCCATATATGATTGTACCATGCCCACCTAGCTTTTTTTTTTTTATACACCAACATTTGGGGGCATATTTTAATTTTGTTTCCGAGTTTTGATGTATGTATCAGTCTTGTTGATGTTATGTCTCTATATTCCAAACATAAATATTTGCACTTCCCACCAGGAACTTGTAGGCATTCATTTACCAGACCTTAGCTATTTCCTGTTCTTTGCAAGAACATCCCACCTGGAGTCCTAATATGAATGAGTAAAGTTGGAGAGCTCAGGTAACTTAGAACCACAAGGACAAATGTCAACCACAGATATCACCATTCACATCTTTGAAAGTATCTTGCTCATAACTAACCTTGACACTTTAGAGCAATATAAAACCTATAAAATTCATATTCATGAGCACTGAAAATTTTCTCTCCCTTTAGGTCACTATTGTCTACTTTTCATTTCCAAAGCCATATATTTCAAAGGATGTGACCTTTCTGGTACAAACAATTTTGCAAGAGCAAAGCAGAAGTTTCTTTTGAGGGTGGGAGAGTTGGCCACTCACAGGCCTGACCGCCGTCAGGGGCAAGTGCAACATGACCTGCTAGGTCTCCACCCAACCTCAAAGTTTGAGTGCTGCTTCTCATTTCACCTTGCCATTTGCTCCTGCAGGATTGAACTGAAGCATATAACTATGCCGTGCCTCAGTTTCTTTCTCTCTGTCTCGATTCCATCACCCAACAACAAGCAGATGCTGAAGGGGAGCCGCCGGTGGTGTCAGGGTCGAAAGACTTGAACTAACATGGCATCTATTCCTCAGCTCTACCCATTTTCTTGAAGTCTTTCTCCTCGCAATGGAGGTGGTCTGTGATACTGGGCAAGATTGAGGGGTACAGTGTGGAGAGCCTCCAATGTCCTCAAACCATACAACAGTGCAGACAGTAATATGCAGTGCAGAAATAACAGCAATATTGTTTCTTTTTAATTAAAAAAAATGACAAACTAAAAGCCTTTTTCTAAACTACTGACACGATAGGTAAATACTTTTTATAAAAAATTAAACAACAGTGGATTCAGGGCCATCAAAACCTTATCTTCTTTTTCTCTGTGTAAGTGGACAATCTAGTCCTCATTCAGGAACCTAGTGCTATTGTATCTGGGGCACGAGCACAGTGGGGAGCCTTTAGACCCCTCAGCGAAATTCCCTCCAACCCAGCCCCGGCTTGGAGAACTGTAAAGGAAAAGTCTCAAAGCAGTTCTTAGTGTTTCAAAAAAGGACTCCTGCTCTCTCCCCTGATCAGAACTCCACACCAACTTAATCTGACTCATTAGTTCTTATTGAGACACTCCATTATTTAAAAGAAAGCACTAAGCATAAGCTTAGTTGAAAGTGATTTTTTTAAATGCCAAGATATAGTCATCCTAAACAGTAACAGATTAACAGATGAACATTAACTGCTTACTAGTTTCAACAACAGCTGCAAATGGATTGAGTCTTCATTTGCTGGAACCCTCAGCGCTGCCAAACTCTCCCGCAAACTTCCTTTCCATTTTAGGAAACCAAGTTCCTAGAAATAAAGGGAAAAAAAGATTTTTTTTTATCATAGGCTTTTAAAAATATTAACTGCAAATCCCATCTTACACTGTTTCACATAAAATTAGTATCCTCTCTCTCCCCTCCCCCTCCCCCTCCCTCTCTCCTCTTCTTCCCTTTCTTCTTTTTAATTTGGGAAAATTCACTGCTTTCTCTACTCTGCTTTCCCACTTGGGCATCACTCTGAAAGCGAGGGAACTTCTTTCCTCTTTCCATTCACCCTTACTTGACATCCCTCTTTAAGCATACCACAGATTTGTCTGGATTCACTGTACTGTGATCCAGGCCAAATTTCACCAAATGCTATCCTCACAGAAAATGTGAAATGAGGGGGTTGTACAGGACAATCTCCATTTAGCTCTAACATTCTATATGTGTCTATGATCCAGAAAGCTGGAATGACTCCATAAAGACACCAAATTTGGGTCTCATTACTACATGTTACTGCTGTCACCATCTTTCTATAAACTTTTCACCGAGTTACAATACAACACACATTTTTTTCTGCCTTTTTAGGCCAACTATTCCCTTTTTGTTCTGCTTCTTCAACCTAATTCTTTTTTTTTTCCTCTACGAAGCCGTTCTGCATCACTAGTAATAATTCCCTTCATTCCGTCAAGACCCACCACTGCAACCAGCAGGCTTTTTCAGACCTAATCTCTTAGCAATGTCACACATTTTCTAAGTAAAACAATAGTGTCTTATTACCCAGTCCCTACTACCATCAGCGCCCTCATCTCCATCTGTAATATTTACTGAGAACTTCCTAGTTGACAGACACAGTTCTAAGCACGGCACATGTACTCCTAACAACCTCAGAATGCCGATTCTATTATCAGTCCCATTGTACAGATGAGGAAATTGAGGCAAACAAAGGTTAAATCAGTTGCCCAAGGTGTACTCCTAATAAGTGAAGGATCCAAGTCTAAAAGCCACACTTTCTGGGCATAGAGCTTGTACCCCTAACCATCCTGATGCACTGCCTCACTGATGACATTCTTTCCACGGGCCCTCCCACTTCTCAGATTCACTGATTACCCAGCACTTGATTATCTCAAAATGTCTAGTCTCTTAATTGATGAATTAGGCACAGTCAGACTATCTACTTTATAGTTGTGAGAATTTAAAATATTTCATGTAAAGCACTCAAAATGGTGCCTGGCCCAAAGCAAATACTCTGTAGCACAGAGTAAATAGTTTGAAGAAATGTTAACAATTATTTAATGAGAGATCTCTTAATTTGCAGATGAAGAGGTTAATAGTTAGTAGAAAAACTAGAACTGGAAACTAAAATTAATGCACCCTGCTCTTTAAAAAATACCACTTATTATTGTGGTGCTAACTTCAGAGACACACTTAAGTTTTAAGACTTTAAAATAGCTTGTTGGTCCAATTCCTGATCAGTACACACAGGAGAAGTGACCATCTGCTTCGCCACCCCTCCCCCTCTCTCTTATTTTTCTCTCTCTTTATCCCCCCACAGCCATAGCTCCGTTGGAGCAAGTTGGCCCTGGGCACGGAGGATGACTCCACCGCCTCGTCTCAGGTGCTAAAATAGCTCAGTTGCTGAGTAACAGAGCAATGCCTCCAGACGGGCAGAGCATCATCCCATAGGGGGCTTGCCGAGTGGATCCCAGTCAGGGTGCATGCAGAAGGCTGTCTCTCTGCCTCTCTGCTACCACTTAAGAAGAAGAAAAAAATAAAAATAAATTGGTGTTCAAAAGGAAGAATTCTCTTTCCTGTATAAACAAAATTGAGGATCACAAGGGCTGTGCAGGTAACATATTTTTTAAATCAATGTGTTATATTAAATGTGATGATGACAGTAGATTTAGGCATGTATTTGTATACAATTAAGAACAAAAGACCCAAAGTCGATCCAACTGAAGCTAGGCTTTCCCAGAATTTTACAATAGAAACAATCTTTCACTCTTAGAGGTATAGTTTCTTTTTGTGGCCTCATGGCAATAAGTAAATAAATATACACATCTTGTGATAAACAAATATTATATTAACATGTCAAAAATTATTACGTTACTTGGATAGAACACAGCTACTGTAAAAATAACTATTCAGAAGCCAAAAGAAGCGTTTTTAAGAAGCACACTAATCTGGTCATTCCAAAGACTAAAATAAAATCATCTTGATAGAGTTTATATTTTCATAATTTCTGTCATCAGCTTCAGACGTTCAGTTAGCTTATACCATGATTCTGACTACTCTAATTTCCTCTCAAGTTCTTATTTGAGAATCTAAGTTTCTCACACCTTTATGTTTCTGTGACTTTCTTCAAGGAACATTACACCTCACCCTGAGCTTAAAACTCAAACTTTTCAGCATTTACCTTAGGTCAATAAAAATGTGTCTATCTTTTTTTTTTTTTTTTGGTATTTTTCCGAAGTTAGAAGCAGGGAGGCAGTCAGACTCCCACATGCACCTGACTGGGAGCCAACCGGCATACCCATCAGGGGGTGATGCTTGGCCCATCTGGGGCATTGTTCCATTGAAGCCAAAGCCATTCTAGCACCTGAGGCAGAGGCCATGGAGCCATCCTCAGCGCCCGGGGCCAACTTTACTCCCATGGAGCCTTGGTTGCAGGAGAGGAAGAGAGAGGTAGAGAGGAAGGAGAGAGTGAAGGGTGGAGAAGCAGATGGGGGCTTCTCCTGTGTGCCCTGACCGGAAATCGAACCCAGGATTTTCACATGCTGGACCAACGCTCTACTGCTGAGCCAACCGGCCAGGGCCGTGTATGTCTTCATTTTTAAATGCCTACCATACTTTTATTGTAGTTTCAATTCTATAATTTCAAATGCACTTTAAAAAAATAAAATAAATGGTATTTTTGCACAGCACTTTCATTTTATACTTGTTAATGTGTTACCGACCATACTCCACAAAGGAACGCCCCGCTTCAGAACATCAAATTTACCGATTAGTTCAGAAAAATTTTAATCCATGCTCCCTTCTTGTACATGCAAAAATATTATCTCAATTAGGTGAGTTTTTTTTTTTACTATTAATTTTGGAAATTATCAAAGAAAAGTAGGAAAAGCATAACAAACATCCATGCATACATCATCTCTATTTAATAGCTATTGATATTTAGTCATATTTGATTATCTCTCTTTTTCTTTTGCTGAAGTACTCTAAAAAGACACAGATACAGCATTTCATTCCCAAATACTCCACTATGCATGTCTAAAAAGTAAGGACATTTTGCTACAGTACCAGAATGCCATTATCCCTCCTATAAAATGAACAATAATTTCCTACCACCCAAGGCATACTCTAATTTCTTCACTTGTAATCCAGTTTTCTTGGTAATATCCTCAAGTCCCTATTCTGTTGTCAGTGACAATACACATGTGTTTGTAGACAAAAGCCACTTCTAAAGTGGTTAATTCCAACCAGTTCTGCTAAGGAACCAATCTCTTCTCTGAAATGAGGCAATCTTGTTATCGGATGGACCGTCAAGCATCTTCTCATCTTGCCCCTTATGCTTATTGGAGATGTCATCACATTAAATCAAATACTGAATAAACTAAAAACTGGATAAAAGATCTTATGAAATTTCAAATAGATATTTTCCCTCAATAATCAGTGTGCATTGGGGAGCAAACGAAGTGGGACAAGGGACCACAAAACCCTAAATATAGTCACAGTTTAAAATGAGGTTGTTTTGCCTAATTATTCCATACAGGTTTATATAGCTCAATCAACACAAGATACACTGAAACTCAGAAAAAAAAATCACTTTTCCCTCAAGCATTCAGTTAATTTGGTAAAAATGTAATTAAAATAATCCATGGACTGACTGAAATATTTAGATTTTTTAGCAATAAGAAATGAAGTGGTAGGGAATACAAAATGGCCATGGAGCAGGTGGATGTTACACTTACCTCTCAGGAGTAAACTATAATTACAACTAAAATATAGAGCAATCAACCTGAAGAACTGACTGAAGAATAGCTGATCAGAAGTTTTATAACTAAGGATTTACAGAAGAAGCCACATCAAGACTGGTAGGAAGGGCAGAGACATGAAGTGGGCTGGCCCCACTCCCATAGATGGTAGGTGAGATTCCAGAAGGCTACCTCAGTTGCAAAGGTTTCCTCCTGAGTGGCTGGGATCTCAACCCTATGCCAAGCCCCCAGCCCAGAGCATCAGAGCTGGGAAGAGGCACACATATGCATCTGGCTGTGAAAATCAACTGGGGTTCTGTCCACTGGGTAGAGATGAGAGTCTGCTAGAGACACAGGTGCCTTCTTAAAGGGCTGATGCTCAAAATCACATTCATAGCCACTCATCCTGGGCTACAGCAAAGGGAGGGTGGAGCCAGACTAGAGACATGAGAGGAAAGACTGGGGTTTGTGGCTCTGGGTAGAAAGCTGAAGGGACAGCCACCAGGACCCCTGTGTTGGGCACCACACCCACTCTTCAGAGGCCATCTTTTTTGGTAGAACACTCTCCTTTATATAGCACCAGCCTGCCTTGGAGAATGCAAAAGCCTCACTTTTGTATTCCTGGTAACCCCACTTTGCTAAGGAGTCAATGACTAAGTGGGTGATTTTGAGTCTCCTGCAGGAAACTCACAACCCACTTTCCTGTAAATCTAACTGATGTCTCTCCCTCAGGGATGATCTGCTAGCCCCATTCTCTACGCTCCAGCACCCCACTCTCCTAACTCCTGGTGGTCTCATCCTGTTGAGGTCTGGACAGAATTCCAGACAGACTGAGTTGAGGCCATGTTTTCCTTTGCATGCTTGACTGGTGCAGAGCTTTCCTTTCACATGGCTAAATGTTGGTTTGTTTGGGCCTGATAACCTCTGCTGGCCTCACTGTGACGAGTCCTTTGTGTGATGCCTCACCACAAAGGTCTGCAGGCACCCGGCAGTTGGAAGTTAAACTTTGTATACTCTGGGATATTTGCTGAGTGGCCTCAGACCCACCACTGGCACTGAGCTTAAGCCTGTATCAATATGGTGAACTCCACACATCCTTCCCTGGTGACTCACTGAGAACCAACCTCATGCAACTTGAGTACCACGAGGTTCTTTCAGCGACTGAGCCTACCAGGTAGCCAGCAGGTGGAAGCAGGTTGAGGCAGATTTCAGTTTGCCTTAAGACTTCTGCTGACCTGTCCCCAGGCCTGGTGTTGGTAAAAGCCTATCTTTCCTGTGCACACTCAGGCCCAGCAGAAGCAGCCATACACTGTGGGTCACTTTGTAGTTCCAAACAGGTTGCACAGGCCAGTCACAGGCAGTGTTTGATATTGGCCTAGACCAGATTCCCTCCCAAGAGACCACAAACCAAAACACCCATTGGCCAGCTCAGACAACATCAAAGCAGGACCCAAATAGCTTCACAAGTACCATAATCAAAGGGAGAGTTCAGCAGTCACCAGATCCTGCTGAGGTAGAATCTGCTTTGTGTGGTCAGCACCTGTACAGCAACTCATACACTGTGGTACTGGTTGATCCTCACAGTTAGCCAGCCTGAGGGTATGACCCACACACAAATGGGCCAATAGAAATCAAGACTTAATGACAATAAAACAAGACCCATATATACGCTGTCTAAAGAGGCCGACCTCAAAATAAAAGATATACGCAGACTAAAATAAAGGTTGGATAAAGATCTAGCATGCAAATGCAAATGAAAAACAGCTGGGGAAGTAATAGTTAGATCAGACAAAAGAGACTTCAAAACAAAGTCCATAACCAGAGACAAAGAAGAACATTGCATAATACTAAAGGGATCAATCCTATAAAAGGATATAACCCTTGTAAACATTTATGCACCCAACATAGGAGCACCCAAATATAGAATCAAGTCTTAATGGACATAAAGGGAGAGATTAACAGTAACACAGTCAGAATGGGGGATTTTAACACCCCATTGACAGCAATGGATAGATCTTCCAGTCAGAAAATCAACAAGGAAATTGCACCTGTAAATGACACACTAAATCAGTTGGATTTAATTGATATCTTTGGAGCATTTCATGGCAAAGCAGCAGAATACACATTCTTTTCAAGTACACATGGAACATTTTCTAGGATAGATCACATATTAAGACACAAAACAAGTCAATAAATTTAAGAAGACTGAAATTATATCAAACATCTTCTCTGATCATAATGGTATGAAATCAGAAATCAATCACAAGAAAAACTCTGAAAAACACACAAAGACATGGCTTTAAATCACATATTATAAAACAATGAGTAAGTTAAGAATAAGATTAAGGAAGAATCAAAAGATACCTTATTCCAGTCTACCTGAATCATTACCAGCTAGAAGCAGCGGTCATTGGGACTTGGACATGAGCTGCAAAGTATAGAATGGTGACAACAATTCCAGTGCCATGCAGATTTTTCCTGTGGGGAACTTTCCTGGACTCCTGCTCCCTGTGACAGCTCCTAACAGACTGAACTGTGGTTGGGTTGCATTTTTCAGGGATTTGGCATGGTGATGGGGCCAACTTGGACTTGGTGAACATGTTAAGGACACTACTCTTTTTAGGGATTCTTGCTGTATTGGCCAAGAGTTTGCTTAAAGGCTTTTAATCACTGTAAAAAAAAATAGAGGACTGGATGAAGAAGATGGGGCACATATACACCATGGTATACTATTCAGCTAAGAGAAATGATGACATCGGATCACTTACAGCGGAATGGTGGAGTCTTGGTAGCATTGTGCGGGGTGAAATAAGCGAATCAGAAAAAAACAGGAACTGCAGGATTCCATACATTGGTGGGACATAAAAGCGAGACTAAGAGGCATGGACAAGAGTGTGGTGGTTACAGGGGGTGGGGGAGGGAAGGAGGGAGAGGGGGAGGGGGAGGGGTACAGAGAGAACTGGATGGAGGGTGGCGGAGGACGATCTCTCTTCGGGTGATGGGTATGCAACAGAACTAAATGAAAAGATAACCTGAAAATGTTTTCTTTGAATGTATGTACCCTGATTTATTGATGTCACCCCATTAAAATAAAAATTTATTTATAAAAAAAAAGATACCTTAAACAAATAAAAATGAAATCACAGCAACCCAAACTCTATAGCAGTGGTCCCCAACCTTTTTTGTGCCACGGACTGGTTTAATGTCAGAAAATATTTTCACAGACCGGCCTTTGGGGTGGGACAGATAAATGTATCACATGACCGAGACAAGCATCAAGAGTGAGTCTTAGACGGATGTAACAGCAGGAATCTGGTCATTTTTTAAAAATAAAACATTGTTCAGACTTAAATATAAATAAAATGGAAATAATTTAAGTTATTTATTCTTTCTCTGTGGACCGGTACCAAATGGCCCACGGACCGCTACCAGTCCGCAGCCCGGGGGTTGGGGACCACTGCTCTATAGGACACAGTGAAAGAAGTTCTAAGAGAGAAATCCATAGCATTACAGGCCTACCTCCAGAAGCAATAAAAATCTCAAATAAAACATCAATCTTTACACCTAAAAGGGCTAGGAAAAAACCCCCAACAAATTCTGAATGAGAAGAAAGGAAATAATAAAGATTAGAGTGGAAATATATGACACAGAGACTAAACCATTCAAAGATCAATGAAATCAAGGGTTGGTTCTTGGAAAAGATAAACAATATTGACAAACCTTTAAACAGACTCACAAAGAATAAAGAGAAAAGGTCCAAATAAATAAAATCAGAAATGAAAGAGAGGAATTAACAACTGACACCACAGAAATATTAAGAAATGTAAGAAAATGTATGAACAACTATATGCCAACTAATAGAACAATTTGGAAGAAATGGACAAATTCCTAGAAATATGCAATCTTCCAAAACTGAATAAGGAAGAATCAGAAAATGTGAGCAGACCAATTACAACTAATAGAATCAAGACAGTAATAAAAATAACTACCAGCAAACAAAAGTCTTAGGCTGGATGGCTTCACCAGTAAACTTTACCAAACATTCAACAAAGAACTAATAGCTATCCTTCTCAAATTAGTTTTAAAAATTCATGAGGAGGGGAGACTGCCTAGCTCATTTTATGAGGCCAGAACTATCCTAATTCCAAAACCAGATTAAGACACTACAAAGAAAGAAAATTATAAGCCAATGTCCATAATAAACATGATGCTAAAATCCTTAACAAAATATTAGCAAACTGGATCCAGCAATACATTAAAAAGATCATACACCATGATCAAGTGGTATTTATTCTGGGATGCAAAAGTGGTACAATATCCACAAATCAGTAAATGTGATATGCCACATAAACAAAATAAAGGATATAAACCACATATCAATAGATGCAAAAAAAAAGCATTTGATAAAATCCAGTACGTATTTATGATTTTAAAAAACTCTCAGTAAAGTGGAAATAGAGGGAACATTTCTCATCATAATAAAGCCCACATACAACAAACCCACTAGCAACATACTCAATGGGCAAAAACTAAAAACAATTTTCTTAAAACCGTGAACAAGACAGGGATGTCTGATTTCATCACTCTGATTCAAAACAGCACTGGAAGTTCTAGCCACAGCAATCAGACAAAAAACAAGAAATAAAAGGTATTCAAATAGGAAAGGAAAAAGTAAAACTGTCATTATTTGCATATGACATGGTACTGAATATACAGAAGCCTAAAGATTTCACAAAAAAACTACTAAAAATGATAAATAAATTCAGTGAAGTAACAGAATACAAAACAAATATCCAGGTATCAGTTGTATTTTTATATATCAAAAATGAACTATCAGAAAGAGAAACTAAGAAAACAATTCCATTTACAATTGCATCCAAAAAAAAAAGATCAAGGAAAAATTTAACCTAGGAGGTAAAAAACAAACAAACAAACACCTGTTCTCAGAAAATTATAAGACACTGAAGAAAAAAAGAAAAGAAGATATAAATAAGTGAATGCATATTCTGTGTTCATGGATAGGAAGAATTATCATTAAAATGCCAATACTATCCAAAGCAACCTATAGAATCAAGGCAATTTCTATCAAGATAACAATGGCGTATTTCACAAAACTAAAATAAATATTCAAAAAATTTGTATGAAACCACAAAAGACCTTTAATAGCCACAGCAATCTTGAGAAAGAAGAGCAAAGTTAGAGGACTCATGTTACCTGATAGCAAACTAAGCTACAAGGCTATAGTAATCAAAACAGCATGGTCTTGGCATAAAAACAGATGTATAGATCCATGGAACAGAATAGAGAGGCCAGAAACAAACCCACGCCTTTATGGTCAATTAATATTTGACAAAGGAGGCAAAAACATACAATGAGGTAAAGGTAGTCTATTAATAAATGGTGCTGGGAAAATTGAACAGATTTCTGCAAAATATGAAATTAGACCACCTGCTTACACTATATACAAGAATAGACTCAAAATGAATTGAAAGCTTAAATGTAAGACTCAAAACCACAAAAATCCTAGAAGAAAATAGGCAGTCACATCTTGAATATTTCTTATAGCAGTATTTTTTCTGATACATCTCTCAAGCAAGGGAAACAAAACAAAAAATAAAAAATGGGACTATATCACCTAAAAAGGTTTTCCAGAACAACAGAAATAATCAACAAAATAAAAATACAACCTGATGAATGAGAGAACATATTTGCCAATGATATATCTGATAAGGGATTAATATTCAAAATTTATAAAGAACTGATACAGCTCAACACCAAAAAAACCCCCCAAACAATCTAATTAAAAAGTGGGCAGAGGGCCTGAATAGACACTTCTCCAAAGAGGGCATAAAATGGCCAATAGACATATGAAAAATTGCTCAACATCACTAATCATCAGAGAAATGCAAAGTAAAACCATAAGGATCTATCACTTCACATCTATTAGAATGACTATCAACAATAAACCAACGAACAAGTGTTGGTGAGGATGTGGAAAAAAGGGAACCCTTGTACACTGCTGGTGGGAATGCATATTGGTGCAGCCACTGTGGAAAGCAGTATATCTCAAAAAATTAAAAATGGGGCCTGACCTGTGGTGGCGCAGTGGATAAAGTGTTGACCTGAAATGCTGAGGTAACTGGTTCAAAACCCTGGGCTTGCCAGGTAAAGGCACATACGGGAGTTGATGCTTCCTGATTCTCTTCCCCTTTTCTCTCTCTCTCTCTCTCTCTCTCTCTCTCTCTCTCTCCTCACTCTAGAATGAATAAATAAAAAATCTTAAAAATAAAAAAATAAAAGAAAAAATTAAAAATGGAACTGCCTTATGACCCAGCAATTCCACTTCTTGGATATATCTGAAGAAACCCAAAACACTAATTCAAAAGAATACATGTACCCCAATATTGTAGCACTATTTACAACACCCAAAATTTAGAAGCCCCCAAGTGTTCATTAGTAAATGAGTGGATAAAAAAGCTGTGCTACATATACACAATTGAATACTACTCAGCCATAAAAAAAACAGAAGGAAATCTTACCTTTTGCAACAGCATGGATGGACCTGGAGATTATGCGAGGTGAAATAAGATAGTCAGAGAAAGACAAATACCATCTGATCTCACTTATATGTGGAATCTAATGAACAAAATAAGCTAGCAAACAAAATAGAAACAGACTCATAGATAAAGAGAACAGACTGACAGCTGTTAGAGGGGTTTGTGGGACTGGGTAAAATAAGTGAAGGGATTAAGGAAAAAAGCACACAACAATTTATAGACAGTGTGGTGATTACCAGAGGGAGTGGGGTGTAGGGGGAGGTAGAAGAGGTAAATGTGAAATAAATGGTGATGGAAGGAGACTTGACTTGGGGTGGTGAACACACAGTACAATATACAGATGATATATTATAGAATT
Organism: Saccopteryx bilineata; assembly: GCF_036850765.1. Lineage (NCBI taxonomy): Eukaryota > Metazoa > Chordata > Mammalia > Chiroptera > Emballonuridae > Saccopteryx > Saccopteryx bilineata. The sequence goes on along the minus strand of NC_089490.1, from coordinate 386,857,514 downwards.
GTACACCTGAAACCTATATAATTTTATTAACCAATGTCACTCCAATAAATTCAATAAAAACTAAAAAAAAAAAAAAAAATGAGAGGTATTTTGGGAAGTGGGAAAGGAGACCAGAAATTGACCTGACATAAATTTAAAGTCATGTTCATTCATAAAGACCAGGGTGAAAGGTCTCTTTTATCTTTTTGTAGGAAATAGAAGACTAAAGAAAATAAGTAATCTAACTAAGATAATCTTTTCTCATCAATTTCATCTGTAAGCTACTTGTTTTTCCAAAATAACCAAGTGTCCTGTATCCAAGTCTCTCAAACACCGATGCAAACGTGGGAACACGGTCAAGGAATTTGCAAATTCTTATACTATGCTTCATTGAGGGTTATTTTTCCATGCCACTTAGGGTGAGAACATAGCCTGGAACGGCTAAACAACATCTTTTCTTAATCTTTACCTTTCATATCTTTTCCTTCTCCCTGAATTCACAATGCAACCTTAAAAATACATGCTATGCCTGACCTGTGGTGGCACAGTGGATAAAGCGTTGACCTGGAAATGCTGAGGTCACCGGTTCGAAACCCTGGGCTTGCCTGGTCAAGGCACATATGGGAGTTGATGCTTCCAGCTCCTCCCCCCTTCTCTCTCTCTGTTTCTCTCTCTCCCTTTCTCTCTCTCCTCTCTAAAAAATGAATAAATGAAAAAAAAAATAAAAAAATACGTGCTATGTTATTATTTTAAAATTATTATTCTTATTGGTTTACACATGACTGAACCAGTTAAGGAAATACAAATTTTGTTTTTTCACTGAGGTAAAACTCTATAGGGAAAAGATAAAGATACCTCCTTTTCCACTGTAACCAAAGTATATCATATTATGGTTTTCTATGGTTTTCTTCTTTTTTTAATAAGGAAATGATAACAAAAGTATGAAGTTGAGAATATTTATAGATATTATCAGAATTGAATGAGGCATGCCCATCAACACTCAGCTGAAGATCTACCCCTTAAGATCCTCATTCTAAAAGGCATGTCAACATGCTCACATGTACATTTACAAGAATATATGTGTAAAAATTTTTTATTTGATCCAATAACTTATGTAGAGGAAGTCAAAGTGAACTGCTTTCAAAATGAGACTAAAAGACAGCTTGAGAAAGCAGAATCCAAACCACCTCAAAATAAACACACACACATACACACACTATAGCACTTTAAATGCCTCACAGAAAAGGGATTTAATTTTCCTCTAAAAGAGTTTCTTTTTTCCCTAAATGAAGTTTACCATATAAGCAGTTCTGTGTTATGCCATCTTTTACAGGTATGCAACTGTCCAAGAAGCAGAATGTCAGCGTCCCTTACCTAATACATACTTACTGGTTACCTCGACATGCCTCGTAATAAAAACATTAGTCTATACAGTTGGAAGCGTCTTTGGAAATCATCTAATTCAATTTATTTGCTCTACAAATAAAGACAAAAGGAGTAAACTGACTAACCAAGGCCACACGGCTTGCAGAACTGTTTGCCTTCTTAAATAGATGGCAATGAGCTCCAAAGAAAAAAAAAAAAAAGGAACTGCCAATTAGAAAGCCACAGATGTGATATAGAACAACTACCAAAACTAAAAGATTAAGAACCGTACTATCTGACAACTGTTCAGAGGAAGAAAACATTGTTTCCTGTAACATCCCATTGAATGAATGAAGGCAAGAAGGAGTCAGTTGAGATGATCATGTGGGTAAGGATGTCCGTACAGCCTATCCAACAACATATGCTGAGTGGCTCTGCAGCCAGTGTTATGATCAATGATGGATTTCTAAATTTTTAGATTACCACAGCTCCTTTATACTCTTTATATCTTATATTTTGCCATTGATCTTGCTTTAAAGGTTTTTTATTCAGGAAAGTGGTAAGGGGAGGTGGCCAACAACTAAGTTATTCATTGATTTTTTTTCGTTAAGTTTTGGTGACTAAAGAAAAAGACTGAGAACTGCCTTTGTTTTAGGAGATGTTAAGAGGTGATCATTCAATACAGAAAAGAAGCTGCAGTCACTAGAAATTCTCCAAATGAAGTTGGTTCAAAGCCCATCGAGCCTGCAGCTGAGGCAATATGTCCTTCTCTGTAGACGTTGAAAAAAGTGATACTTGAGAAGGGAAATGTCACCAGGCCAGCTCAATAAACTCAATGAATGGGACCACCAAGTGGTTTGAACCATCTACCGTTGATCTCTTCTAAAGACAGTGTAATCTCTGTTGGTTGGAATTACCCAATATATTTAAAGCTTAGAAACAGAAAAAAATTGAACAAATATTAAAGACAAATAAAAATATAATTAGTAACTTTCTGAAGGTACATTTAGAAATAATAAAACAGGCTTACTCCTATTATGAACAAAGATACTACAGGTGACCACGACTTTAATACTAAGATGTTATAGGACCCCTTTAGAATCATCTGACACAACTCATTTGAGAAATTATAATATTACAAAAATTATTATATTATATTTTGTCAAGGAGTCTGGATAATTTGCTTAATGCAAAGGGGTTGTAAATAGGCTTTGTCAGAATTGTCAATCAACTAGATCTTTCCAGGTTTGTGGACAGAGAGAAATAAAAGTGCTTCATCAGTTCTCCTCCCCCTCCCAACCTCATCCACATTTCCCTAGAAAAATATCCCTGGGTAAATCAATGTCCAAATCCATCATCATGGGAGAAAACTGGTTAGGGATCGGGTCACCACTGGCCAACTATCAATTATAAAATTTGACTCAGACACTGGGTGAAATGTGGTTATGATGTTAATGGTATGAATTATCAATAAAGCTGAATGACATTCTTAAATGCTCATAGTGTAGAGCCCATAACAGTTTTGATTAAGCCAGTCAAAAAATGTTGCAAAAGTCAACACTTTTGGTTTGAAAATTACTTAGACGAACCTCAGAGCTTTATAAAAGAGGTTTGGGATAGCTCTACTGATGGTAAACTGTCTGCAGTATCACAGTTTAGTTAGAGCCATAATTATAATAAATATATAAAGCCAAAAGAATATAAGTGTATGCTTCCATATATACATTCAATTCTCTGGCTATGGCAGTAATGCAAATTAAAAAAAAAAAAGTGTAGAAAATTAGCACAGCTCTGAAGACTAACTCTAACCCAGCCAAATCTGTTTTAGGACACAATGTTTTTAAGTCAAAATAACCTGAAAATTTGCTTAGGGGGAAAGTGGTCTTCTTGACCATTTCTATTAACATTATACTGGGTTGGGCAAAGTAGGTTTACAGTTGTAAGTATGCAAAACACAGTTTATTCTTGTATTATTATTTATGAATTATTGTATTTTATCCACATGAACAACTGAAAACCTACCTTTGCCCCTCCCTGTACTTGAGCAGCATCTTTTCGGGTAGCTGATTTCTATCTGTGAGTTGTGAGCTGGTGCTCATCTGAATGCCTAGCAGATCTTGAGGATTAGAAATGCTTTTAAAATTCTAGTCAATAGTGACAGTGAAAAGTGATCAAGGCCAGAAGGTTTGTTCTGTTGCTTTTGTGTGGAGCAACAGAATATATTATTATATATATATAATTTGGATGGCAAAAGAGATATAGTTGATAGTTGCCAAGCACGAACCAGTAATGATGTCATTGAGAATGCTTAAATCTTTTTCATTTGGGGTAAGTCTCAAACAGAAAGTTCTTCAGCCAAATGGGATATTACTGTAAAAACAAAGCATGGGAAGCTGACAAAGAAAGGTAAGGAAAAAAATTTTACTAAGATGAGATCCATTTCCTTAGTAATTTTGAAAAAAAAATCATTATTTTGTAATATTTATTTTATGTGGCATGTTGCAAACATTTTAAACAATAAGTATATGTTTCTTTTGATATGGAATTTTGTAAAAAAAAAAATGTCATGAAGACAAAAACTTCTCAACCAAAATTGAGAGTTTTAAAACATTATTACTATTTGGATTAAATTAGCAAAAGGAAAATTTTGCAAGTGCTTTTTAATTTTTTCCAGGAATATTTTTAAAATATAGATAAAAATTTTTTAAACATTAAGCAAGATCAAAACTTCTTAAAGATTTATTATTTATCATGATAAAGATTTTAAAGGTTAGCATTATATCAGAATTTTTTAATGAAAATTTAAAGAAAAGAATATCACTTAGAATATCTGAAAGAATATTTTAAAAATAGATAATTTACTTGCTATGCTTTTAGTAATTCTGGCAATTACTTGAAGAGACTATAATGTAGATTTTTAATATTATGAAAAAATTTAAAGTTAATAAATATTACATGCTAACATAATATCACTATTTTTAAATATTTTTAAAAATATCTAGAAAATGCATAATAGGTAAACAGTAATAAAATAGTAAATTGCCATTTTAGGTTTTTTCCTATGGCTCTTTTTTAGTAATATATCACTATAAATATTTTGTTAGATTGTCATTTTATTTTAATTCAGAAATATACTTTTTTCATAAATGCAGTTCATTGTAATCAAGTTCATTTGTTTTGTTTTTTTAAATTAAGGACTAATACTTATACATTTAGATAGCAAATTCAGGAGATAACATGGTTTATCCCTAAATTTCTCTTAATGTTGGGATAGTTCTATATAATCACTATATATACAATTATTATGCTTTTATAATGTCAGTATATCTGTATGACAGCCAAAAATCTGAATTGGGCTATGTTGCCTGGTAAAGCCTGCCTAATGAGAGTTTGTTAATATCAGGTAGCTAGAACTGAGTCATATTGACTTTGTGTACCCTCCAAAACCAAGCCATCTTTTCTTAATTTTAAAAACTGAGATTAATTAATGTATAAAGTAAAGTAAATGTAACTGGTTAGCCATGGATTGGAAAGTTCTAAAACTATATTAACATTTTCCTTTTTATTGATTCTTTCTATGATAGTTTCTATGTTTTGTGTAATAGCCTTTATTATCATTATTATTATCCCACAGAACAGATAACATTTATTCCTGTATCAGTGCAAATAGTTAGTTTAGTAATATATAATTATAAACCATGTTTTCAGTTACATTGTACATCAAAATTGTAATCTGCTGCAGTTTTTCCATTTAAGTCTAAAAGTTGGTAAAATGGACTATTTCAAAAGAGTATTATTTTCCTTGGAAAACATTACCTATGACACTATAAGTCTTAGATAAAATAAAGATAATCTTTCCCTGAAATCACTGTTTTAGCAACCTTTAAAATGCAAAAAAAAAAATCAATATGCTATATAGTTTCTGTTTCTTACTACTAGTTCATGTATATACATGTAAACCAAAAATGCATGATTTTATATGCATTTTAAAAACCAATAAAGGAATATGTGACTCGTTTTAGAATGTATACTCTATCTTCAGAAATTATAAACAAATTGAAGTAAATGAAAGGTTTATATTCCAATTAAAAGGTACAAAAATCTGCGTAATAAATGCCAACTTATTTAATTGCATGCCATTCAAAGTAAAATTTTGCTACTTTGTTTCACAAATCTAAAAAAAAGCTTAACTAAAGTAATTTAAAAAGTTTTATTTTTAGTTAAGATTGCTTTTAGTTTTTAGCAAATGTTTTTAAATAGAATTTTTATCCAGAATGTATGTTTCTATTGTTTTACAAATAGATATAAAATTTTTTTCTATTTAATTTTTTAAAAGTTTAAATTAAAAAAATCTTAAGCAATTAATACTTTCTTAGTATTGCTTTGTTTTTTATTTTGGAAATACAAGTTTTCACTAATGAAATTAGCTCATCTTTCTTTCAGTATTGCAAATATTAAGAATTTAATCTGCTTTAAAAAGCATAGAAAGAGTTTTAAATATTTACAAAAATTTTATTCCTAAGTAAATATATTTGTAAATGAAAAATAATTCATATTAAAAATTTGGAAACTGACAATGATTTCTTAGGGGGAAAATGAAGAATTACATTGGTTCTTAACAGTATCATATGTTAACTATTAGCCCAAAATTGTTTATTTTTGTCTTCTTAATACTTTTTGAATTATTAAAAATATATTTCAGGAATAAACTGACAATGAATTTCTATAGTTAGCAATTTGCTTTCACCGGAATGTTCTTGCTTGGAAAAATTTAAACAACATAATTTGTTGGGATAACGTCCTCCCTTTTTAATGTGGTTGTTTCTTCTAAAATAAGATTCCCATGAACATGTGGTAAAATTTCTGGCATGCTTACAACATATTTATGAGATAGGATTTTTAAACAAACATATTTTAGTCATAGCTTCTTTTTTTTCTAAACTATAAATCAATTGCCAAATTGATTTTTGGTAATAATCAAAATACAGTTTTTCAGATTATTTTACAATTATCTATTTTACCTTGATTCTGAATATACCTTCAGTTAAAGAAAAGTATAATTACATCATTTTAAGCAGTAACCATTAGCTTAGCATTTAGTGATTAGGGCCAGTATTTTGCCAGAGGCTTTATAAAAAAAAAGCTTTCTGCTAAGAGTTTAAAATATTAAATTGTACTATCTTGAAAGAAATCTTCAAATATTACAAAACTGTAATAAAAGATCTTAAAAGTTAAATTTGAAAAATGTTTACCTTTTAGTTTTTTTATATTTTGGTAATTTAGTTTCAGAGTTTATGCTTTTTGTAAACAGATAACAGTCATTTCATTTCTGATATTTGGAAACATTGTTTTGTTAATATTTTTTGTAAAAATTTATTTTTAAATTTTGTGTGTACATGAAGTTTTCTTTAAAGCAGTAATAAAATTAATATAATTCTGTTGGATGTATTCCACAAGTCTATATTTGAAGAACAAGTAAGATAAATAATAAGCCTTTTAATATTCATTTAACTAATTTTGGTTTAAATGCTGTGCATCTAATTTTCTAATGAACATATGACAGACCTTGGCAGTAGTAATTTCTGGCATGAATGATTTTCAAATTTTATTTTAATTTAAATATCTGATATAATTCATGGACTATTAATCTAACCAATTTTTACTTTGAAATATGCAGTTCAGTTTTATGTGAATATTTACTTAAAAAATTTTTAAATATATTCATAATGGTTTTAAAAATACTTTTAAAAGATCATGTATCTTCAGCTGACCAAATCAATGTAATTACTTTAGAATTTTTAAATCTTTATTATTTCATAGCTTGGCTGCTACTTTAGCATCTCTCACTAATTACTCTAGTGTATACTAGAAACACTGGTAATAATTCTTTTATTTGAATTGTGTAATTCACAAGGATATACAAATACCACGTGAACAGAACCATAGGCATCACATCCAGCTGACAGCCTTAATGAGTTTCTTTTATCTTCTGTTAAATTTGTCATCTCATCTGAAAAAGAAAGGTCCTTGGAAAGTTAGTCTTGAGAAAACTTTTTTGAAAGGAGAGGGGAGTCATTAGTACATTTGTCTATTCCTCAGAAAAATAACTTTAGATTTTCTTGAAAGAGGATTCTCCAAGAATCTTACTTTGCATTTCTTTAAACATTTCGTTAAGGTTAAATGCATAAAAAAAAAATGTTCAGGAAATTTTTTTCCTGACTCAAATCTTATAGCCCTCTTCAAACTCTCAGGGTCAAGTTCAATAATCTGGTGAATTGATCAGTAAGGACAAACAACCTACAGAGTTCAGACTCCTCCAAACTTCTTTTCTCAGAAAATTTTTTTCCTTTGAATGATCTGAATAACTGCTTCAACTCTTCAGTTCAATTTGCATGTCTAGACAGGAAACTAGACTGAATAAGACTTGGAAGAACTGTGATTTCTAAAACTGCTTTTTAAAAAAACTGCATTTTGAATTGTAATTCTTACTATCTTCCATGTGTAACCTCACCAACTGCTTGCATCTGAGGACTTCTAGAAATCTTATGTCATTTAAGCAGTCATTATCCAGAAATACATATAGATGTTTTCAAACTTGCCAGGGTCTGTTTTACTTTTTCTCTTTTAAAAGCCCACCACAGTTCTTAATTTGGCACTTACATGCGAGAAAATAGAATTTCTTTCCCCACAAAACCCAGTTTTAATAAACAAATAAAAGTGGTTTACCTCTTCGTACAAAAAGAAAAGGTATTTGGAGTTTTTAAAACAAAATGCTGCTTAAAGGTAATTACTTTTTTAAAAGCAACTCTTTTTAGAGAAGAAAAGGAATGCAGAAATAGTTTCATTTGTTAAATGTAAGACTTGTTCAATTACATTTTGTTGAAACCCTTTTTAAAAAAATTATTGATCATTTCATAATACAAAAAATAGGCTACTAAAAAATGACCTTGTTTGAGGAATATGCAAAAAGAAATCTACAGCTCTCTTTATCATTTTTTCAAATAACTAATGGCACACTAGAAAGAGTTAAAAATATAATTGAATGAAGGTGGTCAAAAGGTACAAACTTCCAGTTATAAGAAGTAATTACTGGGGATGTAATGTGCAACATGGAGACAACAGTTAATAGTGCTGTATGGTATGTTCAAAAGTTGCTAAAATAGTAAATCCTCAAAGTTCTTATCACAAGGAAAAAAATTTTATTTTGTAACTATAGGAGATAATAAATGTTAACTAAACTTATTGTGATAATCATTTTGTAATATATGTATTTATGCAATTAATGCAGTATACCTTTACTTACATAGTGCTGTATGCCAAGTATGTCTCAATAAAACTAAAAAAATAAGAAAGAAAAATAGATGATTGATTCAGAAGTTCTAATAAACGTCAGCTTATTGCTCCAACAATTACTATTGCTCTATAAATAAAGCAAGACCTCGCACGGAATCCTTCATTTTCAACCATTTAAAATAAATTACTTTCCCTCCAGATTAAAACCTAGAAGGTAAAGCATTTTTAAAATATTTTTAATTTAATCTTATCTATTTATTTATTTTAGTAAGAAGAGAGAGAGAAAGAGAAAGAAGAGGTGAGGAACAGGAAGCCTCAAGGCACCTATGAATATATGTGCCTTGACTAGGCAAGCCCAGGGTTTCGAACCAGCAACCTCAGTGTTCCAGGTCAGTGCTTTATCCACTGCGCCACCATAGGTCAAGCTAGAAAGGTAAAGCTTTAGCCAAAAGATAAACAGCCCTGGCCGGTTGGCTCAGCAGTAGAGCGTCCGCCTAGCGGGCGGAGGACCCGGGTTCGATTCCCGGCCAGGGCACACAGGAGAAGCGCCCATTTGCTTCTCTACCCCTCCGCCGCGCTTTCCTCTCTGTCTCTCTCTTCTCCTCCCGCAGCCAAGGCTCCATTGGAGCAAAGATGGCCCGGGCGCTGGGGATGGCTCTGTGGCCTCTGCCTCAGGCGCTAGAGTGGCTCTGGTCGCAACATGGCGACGCCCAGGATGGGCAGATTATCCCCTCCTGGTGGGCAGAGCGTCGCCCCATGGTGGGCGTGCCGGGTGGATCCCGGTCGGGCGCATGCGGGAGTCTGTCTGTCTCTCCCCATTTCCAGCTTCAGAAAAATGAAAAGAAAAAAAAAAAAAAAAAAAAAGATAAACAAACAAACCAAAAACCCAAAACCTCATACACTTTCTTGAATTTTGTTAATCAACTAGGCTTAAAATATTACTCAAGCAACATTACTTTTTCTTCTTGTAGTTATTGTTGAGACTCACAAAATGGCAGCTTGCATCAGGAATGGGATTCATTCACTATTAATCAAGTTGAGCTAACTAAAAGAAAAAAAGCAATTCACAACAAAAAAGGTTTTGATGGTAAACCTTATAGAATTGTTCCACCCCAACCCAATGTTAAAATTCACGAGATTGCTTTTGAAAATGGTCCTTTCCTAAACGCTTTTGGGTTGGATGCACCTAGATAAATTCTTACAGGCTTTTCTTTACCCGAGAAAAAATTTTTATAGAGCTCAAAACAGTAAGAGTAAAACTGCCCTGTTTCCCAAACATCATGCAGTGCATTCACTCAGTTTTCTCAGCCTAGATCTCTCTTTCTAAGATAACCCACCTCCCTCGAAGGATAGAGCCCATACCACTTTGTAAAACCACATCAAATCACTTAGAGTGCAAACTGTTTCCTGTTTGGGGCAAGAGGGAAAAGACTGGAGCACCAGCTACAGAACTGGTTCTATGACTAAACTGAACCTTTAGCCTGAGACAGCTTTGGTTTTTCATAGAGAAGCCTTTACAACTCAGCAGATGGAGATCAGCTAGGCTTACCTAGAAGTATGCACACCATTCAGTGTGGGTTTTCTAGTGCAGCCCCAACTTCGGAAAATGTCACTCTTTTCAATAAAAACAAATTATTAAACGTGCACTAAATGTGATGCAAATTTATAACTGAGCGACTTTTCTTATCAAGAGAACAATAACTCAGGAAAAAAAGACATCTATCAGATGAAATATTCCTATTTTTAGTCGGGGAGCTAATTGTCACCATCAAGCCTAAGAATTTGGAAAATATTTCTTTATAGGGGATAGAAGCATGAATTCTAAATTTTCAGTCCTTAGGCTCCCCAAAGGGTACAATATCTGGTAATCAGGGTATAAGTTTATATTTTTATTTTGATACATATGGTAACCTCAGTCTCTTTACTCTTGATCTGCTTATTATTATATATTCCTGTCTACACAACCCAACCCTAAAATAACTAATCAGTTTAATCAATTCCTTCAGTACTATAACAACTAGAACAAGGCAAGCCAGTTGTTTGACTTTGTTAAGAAGCTGTTTGTACAAGTGAGTCAATCAAGTTGGTCCGTGTAGCCATGGCCTCTCTGGTGACTGAGGCTTCTTGTTGACTCCCTGATGTAGCCAAGAGGAGGAAGGGAAGGAAGGACTTCAGCCTTTCCCTCTACCTCATGCACCACCTGTCAACAGTTCTGACTCTAGAAGACAGGTCTAAACAGCAAAAGCAGACTGCTTCTGGTAGACTTCGCAGATCTCAGGAACCTACAGATCTGGTAGAGGGGGGAAAGAATATTTTGGCTTTAGGGCCCACACTCTTGGGTTTTTTATACATTTCAGAGAAAGAGCATATATATGGAACTGGAATAAAATCTCTTGAAAATCCTTATAGTTTTTTTTTTATATTGTTGTTTGAATTGTTTTTAACTGTAAATCTACAAAGCATTTTGATCACTGTATTTCTAAATTTACTGTCTGTAAGTGTCTATTTAAATTTCTACTTGAAAATTAGAATAACTTGGAATTGTGTATATTTTATTGTGGTGGTAATTTAAGGAACATTATGTCTCTGTTTCATAGACTCTGAGCCTCTCATGTCCTACAAGCAAACAAATACCACTTTCTAGGTTATTGGTAACCGACGTTATTGTTCCTGGGGTTTTTGAGCTGAATTGCTGTGCAAATGTCTGCATAGCTTAAACAAATAAGCAAACCAGTGCAGCTTGGCTCAGAGGTAACGAATGGACCTGAGTTGCTTCTCTTTGTCTTTTAGGTTGCCCAGCCTTCTAAAAACTGATGCAATCTAAAATGAGATCTTCAATCATCATACCTGATTTATGTAACATATCATATTTAATATTTTGATGGGGTACTGTGAAGAGAAATAATGTATTCAGGAAACACTAAGTTGGTGTACATAGAACAAGTTAGCTCTGGTGTATAGACATTTGAGAGTACTTTTCCATGACCATATGTCATCTAACTCTTAGTTAGTTTTCCCTTTTCTTAATTGATCTCATTATAACAATTACAGAACCTTACGTGTGTATATGACTTCGGTGCTTTTACAGGCATTATCTCTTTTGATATATGTTAATGATGATCTTATTAGCCCCACTTCAGGGAGATTAAAAGCTCAGACTCTGAAATGATATTGATAAAAATTTGAATTTTGGTCTCCTTAATTTTCTACTTGTATAACCTTGAGCATGCTTCGTAGCCTTTCTGAGTCTCAGTTTACTTCTCTGTAAAGTGGGGATGTAATATGATTATTGTGAGGTTTTAATGAATATAAGTATTGAGTAGAGTGGTTGGTACATAGTAAGTACTCAACAAATGTTGGCATTTAAAGAGAAGGTAAATAAAGCTCAGAGACATTGAGTGGTCCCTTGATGTAATAGAAGCCAGGACCCAGGTTAGCAGACTTCAGAGCCAATGAAGCCCTCTTACTTGGTTTGCAATGCAGCTGTTTTAAAGTGTGACTCAGCACTGTTTCTAACTACTTTATGCCTACATACCGATCAAACGTAAAAAGACTGTTTTCTTTTAACCAGTGGACTTCAAAACCTTCCATAGATGCCTTCATGCAAGTTAATGGACACCCGGGCCTGTCCTGGTACAGGAAAATGCAACAAGGCTACCTCATAAAAGCAATTCACCAAGAAAAAAATATTTCACAAAATGAGCTTCAATAGTAGCTCAGTGGCTCAGTCTGAACTGTTCCAAGAAGCAAGCTAGTAAGTGAGACTGAGGAAAGTGTCAAGGTCTTTACATCAATGTATCTATCTTTTTTAACAGACATTCTTATACACATGATCTGGCTCTTCTGTTAGTTTAAAAGGGGAAATGCCTTGACTTTAATGTATGGTAAGTGCCTAGAACCTCCAACTATAGATACTAATCCCCTTAAATCATCATACATATATTCTTTTCTTTTCCATCTCTGTTGAGAAAGCTTATAAATGAAACTCATTTTGGTACTATAGTTCTTTGAATTTTCTAACAGGCTCTCACCCTTGAGTTCTAAGTGTAGCCATTCTCAAGAACCAAGTTCATTGTTACTGTTGCACATCTCAGCTCCCTAGGTGCTTTCTGAGTCAGTTCAGTTTAATTTATTTACCTTTTGGCTGACTGTCTTCAATGCATGTTTGAGCCCAACGGATGTTCGGATGTTGAGTATGTCATAATCACAGGCAATAAATCTGTGGTTCCATTTTAACCTTGGAGCCAATGCCATTCTGGCTCCGAAGTTAATGTTCTAAGTTCTTGAGCCCTAAATTTCTGGTTACATTCTAATCCTGGAATCCTCAGAAACTTGTGGTGATGTTTCATAATTTCAAGTTTGGCATTTTCTTACATAAAACTTTGCCAACAGTTTGCCAGAAGAGGGATACTCTGTTTCATTTCTGTAAGAACTAAAAGACAAAGAGAGAGATAGGGTATAAATGTAGAAATAGAGCCAAAATTTAATTCATCCTTCAGTAGAACATATTTTTTGAGTTGGCTTTTATTATTATGGTTGGCTCTTAAAACAATAGCTCTCAAAATATTTAACTAAAAATGTATAGTGCAAAGTGGCTCAATTTCTTTGTTTCGTGACATGTTAGTTGGAAGATATCTCTAATATACACAGTGTACAAAGATACGTTTTGGATTTATAGGAGGCATAAGCTGTCGAGCACATCTGAAATTCTTCATAAAACAAACAAAAAACAGCACCAGGGTTTGGGATTCTTCTTTAACTAGCACAAGGAAAATTAAAAATTCTAAACCAGGATCTCTGAAGATGACACATATATTTTCATGTACAGAAAAATAATGAACATAAAATCAAAACTATCTTGATGTTATTAGTTTTAGAGGAAAATTCCCTGGAACTTAGGCATCTCTTTAGATTCTTTCTTCAGCAGGAGACTCCTTCCAAAAAGAAAAGAAAAATAACAATTATATAAAATAATTACAGAGCTCTGGTTGACAAGAGAAAAGGGACGCTCATTTTCTGGCTTTAAAACGGGCCCTGGTAAATCTGTCCAGATTCAAGTCTTCCCAGTACATAAGACATACTTTTCCAAATACAAACTCTATTTTGTTTCATAAACTGTAATGTCTAATGCAGTTTCTTTAGACATTACAAATAAAATATGTTCTTTCTAGTACATGGCTCAACCCATGTAAAAAGATACTTAAGGAGATAGTTCACTGATCAGGACCTTGCAAACAACAGAGATTAGACAATGGCGCCTCCTGTCTGTGAGGACATGAGATTTTATGATCTGAAAGATGTCTGGAACGGGCACTTGAAGGACCACACTAGCTATAAGACATGAGTCTTGGCACTGCTTCCAACTCTATCCATTGCTGTCTTCCTTCTGGGTGCTGGGTGACTCAGGGGCTTGATTTTGGAACACACAGACTATCTCCTCCGAATTTCAAAGGCAGTGTAGTTCGACAGCCATGGAACAGAGCAGATCATGACTCAGGGAACAACTGTTTGGTGGCCAAAGAGAAATGATCTTGCCATCATAACAGCTTGCAATCTGTTATCTCCTTCTTTCTGGAAATCTCCAAGATCACAGGAAGAATTCATCCCAGGAAGGTATCAATTCTCAGATAGAGACATGAAAACAAAATGCTAAATGCTAGAGAGACCCAATGCCTATAGTTTGGATCAGGATCCCTACCCACCCTCCCAATCTCACCGCCCCAAGTCTGAAGGAGAACTAGTCTGAAAGTCTCCTGGTGTGAATTACTGAAAATTTAGGGAATTTATTTCCCTCCCAACAACTTCTTATATCTCAAGGGAGATGGGTCATCACAAGCATCACCTGGTTTCTCAAGCAGTCCAGATTAGCTTGAAGGTCACTTGAATATGAAAAAAGATATCAGTGATTGAAGTCTATGAAATGAAAGATGCTTAGAGTCCAGTATGAAAACTCTGTGGATCAATAGCATGTCTACCACTTAGGTCGTGAAGCAACTCCCACCAGCACCAAATCTCGGTGAGGCTTTTAGAGCTCACCAAAACCTAACAAGGGGATTTTTTTTTCTTTTTAGTGGACAAGAGTGAGGGAAGGAATAGAGGAGAGACTAACAAAATCCTTCTCTAATATGAAGGCAGTGTAGAGGTTAAAAATGTAGTGTTTTTGGATGCAGATTGCCTGGGATCAAATCCCAACTCCTACCCTTAAACATTGCAACCTTGTTCAAGTTATACCATCTCTTTATATTGGTTTTCTTATCTGTAAAATGGGGATAAGACAAGCACATATCACAAAAAGGTTGTTGTGAAGAACACATAAGTTAAAATATGTGAAATACTTAGAACAGTGTCCAACACACGGTAGAGATTAAAAATTTTTAGATAATATTACAAGGCATTAATTTTTAAGTTTAAATTACTTTCATGTCATTTTGTTGTTGTTGTTTACAAATAAAGATTTTTGACCCTTTCAGTGTGTCTTCCTTTTATATTTGGCCTCTATTTTCCCTCCCTTAATATTCATTTGCTTTGACTCACACTCTCTCACAAAAATACAAAAAGCACAAAACCACACTTACAGGAAAAGCATTAAACCAGAGTTTACAAACAACACTTTGAATTCTACATATCACTTTGGCCATACTCTTTGTCTATAAAAAACATATTTCTTAGCCTGACCAGGCAGTGGCACAGTGGATAGAGTGTCGTACTGGGATGCAGAGGACCCAGGTTTGAGACCCCGAGGTCGCCAGCTTGAGTGCAGGCTCATCTGGTTTGAGCAAGGTTCACCAGCTTGAGCCCAAGGTCACTGGCTCAAATAAGGGGTCACTTGGTTTGCTGTAGCCCCCTAATCAAGGCACATATGAGAGAGCAATCACTGAACAACTAAGGTGCCACAATGAAGAATTGATGATTCTCATTTCTCTCCCTTCCTGTCTGTCTGTCCCTCTCTCTGAAATATATATATTTCTTTCACATGCCTTTTCAGAGATATTCCATTTCTCAAAGATAATACTATAGCCATCTAAAATGGAGGGTTGTAAACAATTGAATGTGAATTACTCATTTGTGCTAGAGATTTACACTTTTAGCCATAATGGCATAATTAGTATCAGACTAGTACTCCTGTTATAATCAAATATACAACTAAAACAGAAGTTTTCACACTTTTGACAACAATCAGAAAAGGACTATGATCCCTGAGAAAACACATAATTTCAGCTCCATAATCATCTTCAGTTTTCTCCCTAGAAGCACATTCTAGACTCTGGTGCATAAAAGGGTAGCTTAAGCAAAGCACAATGATCTCATGAGCTGATGGGGTAAAGACTGGGGGTTCAGGGTTGCTTCGGTGGCTGAAATTTGTGCATTGGGAAACAGAGAGAAAAAGGCTGTACACACACACACACACACACAAACAGTGCTACAGAAATATACATAAAAGTCTCCTTGAATCTTTCACTGAATAGTAAATTGTGCATGCATAATGAAAGACTCTGTGAGTTGTGGCAGAGAACAATTACTGAGATACAATGAGATGAACAAAGATTCCAAAGATTGCATAGGACTTGGAGACATTGGAGAACTGATCAGACAAATTTGAGAGACCTCACTGTGCATACTGGGCAATCAATTGAAATCTCAGTAAGGCAATATCTTAGGAGTAGAGCTCTAGACTAAGGGTTATTTTATACTCTTGCCAAAAACTTTTAAAACAAGCTTCAAGGGGATCACACTAGTCTGTGAGCAAATTAACCATCTGACAGAACAAACTCAAGACTCTTCAAAGGAAGACATATAAATTCAGTTTGCAACAATGTAAAATCCACAATGTCCAGTATAAAGTGAGGGGAAAAAATCACTAGTTATGTGTAAAGAAACAGAAAAATATGACTTATAACCAAGGGGGTGGGGTGGGAATGAATAAAACCCCCCACGGATCCAGAGATAGTTCAGATGTTAGAATTATAGACAAGGACTTTAAAACTTATCAAGAATTTAAAGCAAAGTAGACATAATAGGTAAACAGATAAGGAATCTTAGTACAAAAACAGAAACTATAAAAATAACCAAATAATAATTCTAAAATTAAAAATCATTATATCTGAAATTAAAAATGTATTGAGTTTTATAGTAAATTGAACATTACAGTAAAAGAAATAAAAGAAATTGATGTACATCACCCCCTAGTGGACTTGTTGGGTGGATCCTGTTGGGGTGCATGTGGAAGCCTGGTCTCTGCCTCCCTGCCTCTCACTTAATAATAATAATGATAATAATAATAATAATAAAGAAATTGATGTACAGATAGTAAAAAGGACTGAAAAAAATGAATAGATATCAGAGAGACAATATAACATGGTTTTAATATGGGTATAACTGGAGTCCCAGAAGGAGAGGAAAGAGAGACTGAGTCAAAAAAAGTATTTGAAGACCCAATGACCAACTTTCCTCCCACATTTGATAAAAATAATCAACCCAGAGATACCAGAAAGTTAACAAGTTTTAAGAAACAAAAATACAAACAAAACCACACTGCTGAAGCCAAAGACAAATAGAAGAATCTCCAAAAATAACCAGACAAGTACATACAGCAGAACAAAATTTAAAATATTGATTTCTTATCAGAGACAATGAAAGTCAAAATCCAATGGAATGACATTTTTAAAGTGCTAAAGGAATAAAAGAAAAACTTGCCAACTGAGAATTTTATGTCCAGTGAAAATCTCTTTTTAAAAATTGAAGGCAATATAATTGTTTTTAGATAAACAAAAGCGGAGCTATTTTGTGACTAGGAGACTGGCACAGAAGAAATGTTCAAGGGAGTCCTTCAGGTTTCAGGAAACTTGCATACACAAGGGCACAAAGAGCACCATATATGTATGTGAGTAAATATAAGAATTTTTGTTTCCTAATTTCATAAATCTTTAAAAGTAATTGTGTAAAAGTAAATGTGATTTATAATATATATGAAATAGCCTGACCAGGCAGTGGTGCAGTGGATAGAGCATCGGACTGGAATGTGGAAGACCCAGGTTCGAGACCCCAAGGTCGAGCGCGGGCTCATTTGGCTTAGCAAAAAGCTCACCAGCTTGAGCCTAAGTTCGCTGGCTCAAGTAGGGGTTACTCGGTCTGCTGAAGGCCCACGGTCAAGGCACATATAAGAAAGCAATCAATGAACAACTAAGGTGTCGCAATGAGAAACTGATAATTGATGCTTCTCATCTGTCTCCGTTCCTGTCTGTCTGTCCCTATCTATCCCTCTCTCTAACTCTCCCTCTGTATTGTAAAAAAAAAAAAATATATATATATATATATATATGAAATAAAATATATAAAATGTCACATAGTAAAATTTTTACAATATACAGGAAATATCATCATAATAATTCATGGGAGGCTACAGTAAGTTAAGAATGCAAATAATAATTCCTAAACCAACCAGAAAAATATAAAAATTAAAGAGATAGCTAACAGTTTACAGAGGTGATAAAACAGTAAAACAAATTCTAAATTATTATAAAAGAAGACAGGAGAAAGGGATAAATACTGAGGGATGTGTGGAAAACAAATAACAAGATGGTAGATTTAAGTACAACTTTATTAACAATTATGTTAAGTGTAACTTGATTAAAAACTCCAGTAAAAAGGCAGTTATTTTCAGACTGGAAACAAAAGCAAGCCCTAAATATATGCCAAAGAGTTGCACTTTAAAAATAACCAAACAGATTAGTTAAAAAAGAGAGAGTGGGAAAAGATGTAATACAGAGATTCTAATCACAAAACTGGAGTATGATATTAAAGTTAGATAATATTAATATCAGACAATATGAATAGAGATAAAAATAATACTTTACAATGATAGGTAAATTCATTAAGAAACAATAATCCTAAATGAGTATGCACCTAATAACAGTGCCTCAAAATACATGAAGCACAAACAAACAGAACTAAAGAGAGAAACAGACAAATCCACAATTACTATTGGATTTGAATTCTACTGTCTCAGTAATTGATAGAACAAGTAGACAATTAGTGAGGTAAGGTTTGAACAATACTACAAACCAACTTAATCTAGTTAACATTTATTGAACACTAGACCCAAAAACTTCAGAATACATTTTTTCAAGTGTTCAGAAAATGTTCACTGAGATAGAACGCACACGGGGCTGTGAAACAAGGTTTAATAATTTTCAAGGGATTAAAATAATATATGGTATATTGGCTGACCACAAAAGAATTAAATTATAAATCATCAGCAAAAAGGAAATCGAAAATATCCCCAAATTTATTCAATTTGAAATAAATAAAGTCACATATGGAAAGCACATTTAAAATCTCATGTAAGATATAGCTAAAGCAGTGCTAAGAGGGAAGTTTAGAACTTTATGTATATTAGAAGAGAGAAAAGATTTGAAATAAACAATTTGAGAAGCTAGAAAAAGGAGAGGAGATTAAAGCCAAAATAGATGAGATTAATGTTAATAAAAATATATAAATTAATAAAAGAGAAAACATAAATAAGTAAATAAGTTATTATTTCTTTGAGAAAGATCAATAAGGAATATATTTGTTGGTAGACTAATCAAGAAAAAACAGATAAAAGAAATTAACAATATAAAGAATGAAAGGGGCAGCACTACAGATCTTTCAAACATCAGAAAGATCATAAAAATTATTATAAACCACTTTGTGCCAATAAATTTGAAATTTTAGTTGAAATAGAATTTGTGTTGAGACACTGCTATAAGAAGAAATTGGAAATCCAAATGATTCTATATCCTTTGCTTATGTGGGAAGAATTAAAAACCTTCCCCAAAGAAGACTCTAGGCTAAAATGGTTTCACTGATGAATTCGGCCCAAAATTTAAAAAATATAATAATACCAATCTTATATAAATTCTTTCAGAAAATAGAGTATGGGCTATTTCCTATTTGACTTTATGAAGTTTCATAACCCTGATAATAGCCAAAGACATTACTAAAAAAGAAAATTATAACTCTCTTGAATATAGACACAAATATTTAACAAAATATTAGCAAACTAATTCAACAATATATAAAAATGATAATATATTAGGACCAAATAGAGCTTATTCCTGGAGTGCAATATTGGTTTTATTGAAAATCAGTGTAATGCCTTACATTTACAAAATAAAGGAGAACAGTCACATAATCATTTCAATATATGCTGAAAAAAAAACAGAATAAAATTTAATGATCATTCATGAAAAAAAAATGACAACCAGTTTTAGTAAACTAGGAATGAAGGGAACTTTCTTAACTTGATAAATAACATTTATGAATAACCTGTAATTAATTTACCCTACCACACTAAGTTCTGGGACAAGGCAAGAATGTCTGCTTTCACCATTTCTCAACATTGTACTGAATGTCCTAGTCAGGGCAATAAAGGGAAAAATAAAAGAATCAAAAGCCACAAAGTTTAAGAGGAAAAAAAGCAAACTGTTTCTATTTATGGATGAAATCTGTACTAGAAACAAGGGTCAGACCCAGTCACACTATTCACCATGTAGACAACTGTCAGGAAATTTCGCTAATATTTTGAGCCCTATGTTTCAGGATTTAGCAAAACAAGGGCAAAGAACACTGCTATGAAGGAATGGTTTTCTAAAATAGAAAGAACCCTGAGCTAGAAATGTTCAAACTGCTGGATTGGCCAGTAAGAAACTCTGTGACTTGGATCAGTCACTTCACCTCATCTTTGCCTCCATCATTTCATCTGTAAAATGGGAAAGTTCATCATTTCCAACCCTAAGATTCCAAATCTTGGTTCTAAATCAGCAAATATTTATTCATTAGGATTCTAGCCGTAGATAAAGTTAGGGCAGGGAGAGCAATGCTCCATCATGCCCAGGGTCCTGAGAGCACAGAGAACCTAGACCCCATAGCTGTATCTCAAAAATTTCCGGAGATATTTCTGCTTCTCACCATCTCCCACTGTCATTGCTCATTTGCTATTTTCATTGGTCTCCGTGTTTACATTTTTGCTTTTCTTCAATCTCTATCAATCAGCCAAGGAGATATTTTTTAATGATTTTTTATTTTTTCAATTACAACTGATATATGATATATTACATTAGTTTCAGGTGTACAACCCAGTGATTAGACATTTATGTTATATAATTATGAAGTGATCACCCCGATAAATCTAGTACCCATATGACACCATACCTACACAGTGATTACAATACTATTGCCTATCTTCCCTATGCTGTACTTTACATCCCCATGGCTATTCGGTAACCACCAATCTGTCCTTCTCTTTCCTTTTCAGTCAATAAACTCAAGTTTATTGAGATTAAGGTCAATTAATTCTAAATCATTGATTTAACAACCTTGAAAACAAACTGTGAAGCTTGAAACTTAAAGGATTTGAGGAATAATGAAAGGATGGCCTAAATTTACATATATACTATGGAATACTACTCAGCCATAAGAAATGATAATATCGGATCATTTACAACAGGGGTCCCCAAACTACGGCCCGCAGGCCGCATGCGGCCCCCACCGCACTTCCGGAAGGGGCACCTCTTTCATTGGTGGTCAGTGAGAGGAGCATAGTTCCCATTGAAATACTGGTCAGTTTGTTGATTTAAATTTACTTGTTCTTTATTTTAAATATTGTATTTGTTCCTGTTTTGTTTTTTTACTTTAAAATAAGATATGTGCAGTGTGCATAGGGATTTGTTCATAGTTTTTTTTATAGTCCAGCCCTCCAATGGTCTGAGTGACAGTGAACTGGCCCCCTGTGTAAAAAGTTTGGGGACCCCTGATTTACAACAACATGGATGGACCTTGATAACATTATACTGAGTGAAATAAGTAAATCAGAAAAAAACTAAGAACTGTGTGATTCCATACATAGGTAGGACATAAAAATGAGACTCAGGGACATAGACAAGAGTGTGGTGGTTACCGGGGGTGGGGAGGGGAAGGGAGGGGGTGGGGGGGAGGAGGGGCACAAAGAAAACCAGATAGAAGGTGATGGAAGACTATATGACTTTGGGTGATGGATATGCAACATAATTAAATGTCAAAATGATCTGGAGATGTTTTCTCTGAACCTATGTACCCTGATTGATCAATGTCACCCCATTAAAATTAATTTAAAAAAAACTTAAAGGATTTGAGGAATAATAAAAGAACAGCCTAAATTTACCACATTGATTAATTTAACTTTGTTATTAAATACTCTTTATTTTTGATGTATCACTTTGATATGAATATATATGGTACAAGATTTTTTTGAGGAATGACAAGCATCATCTTTTAAATATCATGTAGCATGAGTATCAACAGCCTTTGGTGTAAATCCTAATGTGATTGCAGAAAGAATACATATTGATTGAATGCAAAATATGGTACTGCTCTAAATTTACACTCTTTGATGATACTTTTTAATAGCCATTTTATTATTTTTTATGTTTTTATTGAATTTTGGGGAGTAACACTGGTTAATAAAATTATAAAGGTTTCATGTGTACAATTTGTAATACATCATCTGTATATCATATTATGTGTTCACCACCTGAAGTCAAGTCTCTGTACATCATCATTTATCTCCCTCATACCTTCTATTTTTTTCTATTTTTTTATTCTTTTATTTTTATTGAATCCAGAAAGAGGAAAGGGGATAAGGGGGAGACAGAAGCATCAATCTGTTTCTGTATGTGCCCCGGCCAAGGACAGAACCAGCCACCTCTGCATTGCAGGACAATGCTCCAGCCAAGCGAGCCATCCAGCCAGGGCTCCCTCATACCTTCCAGAACCTCCCTATACCCCTCTTTCTCTGTGATAATCCTCACACTGTTATCTGTGCCTATGAGGGTTTTTTTTGCTTAATCCTTTCTCCTTTTTCACCCATCCTTGTAGCCCACTCCCATAGCCAAAGAGCTATATTTAAGTCTAGGTCAGAGCATATCATTCTTCTGCTTAAAACCCTCCAATGGCTTGCTCATTGATCTTAGAATTAAACTGAAATTCTTCGGTGAGGCTAACAAGGCCTAAAAACGCGGCTCTTCACCCAGGTTTCAGAGAGACTGCTCTCGCCTCGCCTATCTATCAATAGAACAGACACGTACGCCGCCCTGCGTAACTCTCTTTCACTTTAGCCGTTTTCGTTTTCTTCACTCCCCGAAGCAATCAGTAATTTTCCTCTTTATGCAGTATCTACTTCTTTTGCTAGATGTTCTCCCTCTTGTTCATAGCTGTTTCCCTTTGTCTGGAGTGGTGTCTGGCATATGTTAGATGCTCAGTGTACCTTTTGAATGAATGAATGAGCTCCATTCTATCAGACTATATATCTTGCTTGAGTTGTCACTGACCCAGTCTACCTCTGGAACAGCCAAGACCAAACACAGATTTCCTAGTTTACCTCTTAAAGGAAGTAAATGCCATTGTACTATGCACAATGCATTTATTAAGTATCACCTAAGTATGTGCTCTGTGGACGCAAAAAATAAGGCAAGGTTCTTACCCTGTAGGACTCACATTCTAATGATGAAGATAATATACTAATTATCATTACTATATTATAACATTCTAATAATTATTAGAATAAGAATTATAGTACCTAAAATTTCATGAATACATTCTAGTTTTTAAGGTAATTTCTTATGAACGACATAATTTGATACCAAGAAAGTGGCTATCTTTTTTCTGTCATTATTTTTAGCCAGAAAAGAGTCAGACATAAAAAAGATAGAAGTACCTGACATAGGGAACATAGGGTTTGGAATTCCCTTGAAGACCTACACTCATCCCTTTAAAACATAATAATAATGATAACCATAAAAGTAACTTTTTATTAAGAACTACTATGAGCCCAAGCAGGACTAGTTCTGCCATGTACTTCACTCAGAGTCTGTGCACAACAGGGGACCCTGGGAAAGTAAGCTAGCCTCTTCAAATCTTACTTTCTCATCTCTAAAATGATAAAAATTTCCACGAGGGTTGTCAGAGTTGGAAATAATATACAACAGGAGGAACTGAAAATCTGAATCACTGTTTTCTGGGGTGTTTTTTTTTTGGTTTTGTTTTGTTTTTTTACAGAGACAGAGAGAGAGTCAGAGAGAGAGGGATAGATAGGGACAGACAGACAGGAATGGAGAGAGATGAGAAGAATCAATCATCAGTTTTTTGTTGTGGCTCCTTAGTTGTTCATTGATTGATTTCTCATATGTGCCTTGACCGGGGGGCTACAGCAGACCGAATGACCCCTTGCTCAAGCCAGCAACCTTGGGTCCAAGCTGGTGAGCTTTGCTCAAACCAGATGAGCCCACGCTCAAGCTGACGACCTCGGGGTCTTGAACCTGGGTCCTCCGCATCCAAATCCAATGCTCTATCCACTGCGTCACCACCTGGTCAGGTTGAATCATTGTTTTTAATAATTACTCCAAATCAGATGCCTTAGAGCAGGGGTAGTCAACCTTTTTTATACCTACCACCCACTTTTGTATCTCTGTTAGTAGTAAAATTTTCTAACCACCCACTGGTTCTACAGTAATGGTGACTTATAAAGTAGGGAAGTAACTTTACTTTATCAAATTTATAAAGCAGAGTTAAAGCAAGTTAAAGCATATAATAATAATTACTTACCAAAGTACTTTATGTCGGTTTTTCGCTAAGTTTGGCAGAATTAATCTTTATAAAACAACTTACTATAGTTCAATCTATCTTTTTATTTATACTCTGGTTGCTCCGCTACCGCCCACCATGAAAGCTGGAATGCCCACTAGTGGGCGGTAGGGACCAGGTTGACTACCACTGCCTTAGAGGCATCTGCAACGAAGGCAAGTGGCGGCCTCAGCCCCAATGTCACTTGCTCCTGACCAGAGCTGTTTTGATTCCTAGGTGGATCTGCAGCCTTGCTAAGCCAGAATCAGGGAAGCCCCATACCCAATCTGGGACTCTGAAGTTCTAAAGAATTAAAACGAAACAAAATAAAACCACTAAGAATGCTGATAGACATAAATTTTACACAGTAAATTCTTAACTGTAATATTTTCTTCACTTGTTAAACAAATGAATGTGCTGAGCTACCACCAAACTGGCCCTGAGCAAGAATTCATCAACCAATGCTGAGCTGGGGGAAGGGCCAGCCTCATCAAAGAAGTGTCGTTGGAGCTGGCCTGGACAGATGGGTCAAATTTGCCTGTGGGGTCATGAGATTACCCCTATGGGATGACTAATTCTAAAGCACAGTGCAATACGAAATATTTGGGATCCCATCTCCATATAAAGTACATTTACATTTTTTTCCTGGCCCTGTTTGTTGTTGTGGTGGTTCTTTCTTTTCTTTTTTTTAAAAAATAGTATTAAAATAACTTGTGTCCCCTGAGCAAATCAATTAAAGATATCAAAGATTTTTCTGGAGTTTTATGTGTCAGGAGGAAGAGGGGCTGGATGTCATAGACTGACATATTAAAGATCAAATACACAGTCAGCATGCAGATAACAGAAAATCAAATATACTGGGTTTGAGAAAAAACCAAATTTCAAACTCTTGGAACACCAGACTTCCCTAATAAATTTCCAAGAAAATGTGCTCATTTTCTGCCAAGTGGCAATCTCTAAAGTGCTAAAATTATGCCCACAGGAAGAAAAACACCATGTTCTTCTAGAAGACCTCATATATTCCCTGGGGATCATGGATCAATGAGCGATTAAGAGTGGGTGCACAAGTCAGTGCATTCTTGCAGGTCTATGCCCACATTCCACTGATGGACTTATCAATGAGGAATAAAGTACCACTTTCTGGGAGCATTAATTTAAAGATGCCTAAGAACAAAATTTTCCAAAGATCTCCCCTGCTGCTCATGGTCCACCAAAACCATCTAATAGCCTCTTATTTCCTGAAGAGCAACATATATAACCGTGAAAATGCAGTAGGCATTATCATCTCTATTTCACATATGAGTAAACTGAGGAATAGGCTACTCAGTTAATGAGTATCAGATCCAGAATTTCAACCCACATCTCTATCTCCACTAGAGTTTCCCCTAAGTACCCAGTACCATCTAAGTACTCCCTAAGACTTCTACTCAGCTAGTTAGTTGTCTGAAACCAATAATCGACTAGAAGTCAGATACCTCATGCTCTGGGGACCCCTGTCTGCTTACCACCTTGCCTCTAATAACAACAAGTCATTAATCACCAGTGACGGGCCAGACATTATGTTGGATGCTGGAGATATGTAGATGTACACGATACCCCTGGTTTCAAAGAGCACATCATTAGTAAGGAGCCTAGTTTTATGCTGGGTCACTGTGATGTCAAATTGTTTTTTTAATCCCTATATATCTGATATATACATATTATATGTGTATTTAATCTACCCAAATAATAAGGGAGCAATCCAAGTGGCTGAAAGAGAAAAATACATTGAGAAAGGAATTCTTTAGAGGAAAAGGGATGGGGAAACCATGTTCCAAGTTTTTCTTTCTAGCAACAATTAGGAAACATGACCCTCATTTGGTCCTTGCTACCAGCCTTGCAGAAAGAAGCAGATGAAAACATGCAACCATAGGTAACCAACTTAAACTTTCCAGATAAGTCCTGTTCTGAGTCTAAGAGCTGCTAATGAGGACCGTATCAAAATCTTGACGATGGAAGTCATATGGTACAACCTTATCATTTTCAAATAGGGAAATACCGTTTCCTTGAAAATAAGGCCTAGTGCAATTTTTTTCAAGCTTAGAAATATAAGGTCTCCCCTGAAAGTAAGACATAGCGCGTCTTTAGGAGCAAAAATTAATATAAGACACTGTCGTATTTTCATGGAAATAGGGTGGATTGTTGTACATGGAAATAGAGTCACAAGAAATTCTTGATAAAATTCAGAGTTTGGCTGATTATGTTGATGTTTGTGATGACATGACTACAGTATATTAATAAATGTTGATTTTTTTATTCAACAATAAATGTGAATTCTTATTCATGGAAAAATAAGATATTCCCTGAAAATAAGACCTAGTGTCTTTAGGAGCAAAAATTAATATAAGACACTGTCTTATTTTCAGGGAAACATGGCATATAGTTTCAGAGAGGGAAAATGACTTGCTTAAACTGTCAGGGTTGGTTAGTAGCCAATCCAGAATTAGAATCCATGCCTCTTTGCCAAGTTGGCGACTGTCTTCACTGACCCGGGGTGCAGGGTCTACAAGAGACTAAATATATACTGAACTATATTTATCATAGCTTACATGTGTAAAGGCTTTCACTGTTCTAAAAAGAGATTGTACATCTATTATCTCTACTATTTTGAGGTTCTAAATCTCATAGGGCCCCAATGAGGCAGTAAGAGAAGATACTATTATTCCCATTTTACTGATGAGAAAAAGTGAGACTCAGAGGCGTCATAAGATTTTCTTAATATCACACAGCATGCAGCAGAGATAGAACAAAGATACGGGTTTTTAACTCCAATCCACAATCTCAAAACTTCTCTATACTGAATTGGGATAGGCAGAGAAAGGGAATAAGACACAAAATCCAGCTCTTTGGGGCATTAGTGAACCAGCAGGACCTTACACGTCTGGCTTCATTTGGAAATGAGATATTCCTTGAGGAGAGACTTTCTTAGGTAGTTGAAGCAGATCCATTTATGTAGCCTCCTCATCCTCCTGCCCCCTGGCTTTAACTCTCATTTTAACTGCTTTCAATGTAAGGCCTTCCAAAGTGTTTCGCTATTTGGCAATAATTTCTGAAAAGCAATTTGGTGATAATTTATTCTCAAATAATTAGAAATCTTCACAAAGATTTTGTTACAAATAAGTTCATTGCTGCATTAGTTACAACAGCCAGAAAAACTTTAAGTTGAAAAATTTCCAAAAATAAGGGATCAGTGAAGTATATCATGGGACACACATGTATTGTAGTTGTTCTTAGCCACTTAAAATCATGTAGTGGGCCCTGGACAGTTGGCTCAGTGGATAGAGTGTCAGCCTGGCACGCAGATGTCCCAGGTTCGATCTCCGATCAGGACACACATGGAAAGTGACCATCTGCTTCTCTTCTCCTCCCTCTCCCCCTTCTCCCTCTCTCCCTCTCTGGCAGCCAGTGGCTTGATTGGTCTGAGTGTTGGCCCCAGGCACTGAGGATAACTCGGTTGGTCTGAGCATTGGCTTCATGAAGGAGTCTGTCTCTCTATCTCCCCTCCTTTCACTTAAATAGATATCAATTAGCGATTGAATAGATATTACAGAAAGGACTGTTCTCAATATGTAAAGTGAAAAATGGATGATTGAGCCTGTTTTTGTAAAACAAACAAACTATACACAGATGCATACACTAAGGTGCTCTCTCTGAGTGGTACGATTTTGAGTATTTTTTCTTCTTTTTGATTAAATGCACTTTCTAATTTTTTTCCAAAGAAAAACCATTGCTCTTTAAATTAAGAAAATGTTATTTTTGCTTTTAAAAAGTGCACATCATGCAACCCAATCACAAAAATACCCAAACAGCCTGACCAGGCGGTGGCGCAGTGGATAGAGCGTCAGACTGGGATGCAAAAGGACCCAGGTTCGAGACCCCAAGGTTGCCAGCTTGAGTGTGGGCTCATCTGGTTTGAGCAAAAAGCTCACCAGCTTGGACCCAAGGTCACTGGCTCGAGTGGGGGGTTACTCAGTCTGCTGAAGGTCCGCGGTCATGGCACATATGAGAAAGCAATCAATGAACAACTATGGTGTCACAACGAAAAACTGATGATTGATGCTTCTCATCTCTCTCCCTTCCTGTCTGTCTGTCCCTGTCTATCCCTCTATCTGACTCTCTCTCTGTTCCTATACAAAAAAATTAAAAAAAAAATACCCAAATAATTCAATTAAAAAATAGACACAGGATCTGAGTAGACATTTTTTTCAAAGAAGACATACAAATAGCCAACAGGTAGATGAAAAAGATGATTTGCACTGGGAAAATGCAAATCAAAGCCACGTGAGATATCATCTTACACTTGTCAGAAAAGGTTGTTATTTAAAAAAAAAAAAAACAACCAACAAGAAATAACAAGTGTTGGTAAGAATGTGGAGAAAAAAAAAAAAGAAACCCTTTTTGGTGGGAATGTAAATTGGTGCAGCCTCTATGAAAAACAGTATGGAGTTCCTCAAAAGATTAAAAGTAGAACTACCATGTGACCCCGGAATTTTACTTCTAGGTATTTATTTGAAGGAAACAGAAACACCAATATGAAAAGATATCTGCATTCCCATGTTCACTACAGCATTCTTTGCAGTCGCCAAGACAGGGAAGCAACCTAAGTGCCCCCTGATAGATGAGTGGATAAAGAAGTTGTGGTATACATATACATTGGAATACTATTCGGCCATAAACAAGAAGTAAATCCTGCCATTGCAACAACATGGATGGAACTTGAGGGAATTATGCTAACTGAAAGCAGTCAGAAAGAGAAAGACATACTGTATAATCTCACTTACTTGTGGCATCTACAAAAAAATAACCAACTCATCGACAGAGGTGGGGGTTGGTGGGTAGGCAAAATGGCTGAAAATGGTTAAAAGGCACAAACTTCCAGTTATAACATAGGTAAGCCCTGGGGATGTATAGCATCGTAACTATAGTTCATAATACTGGATTGCACACTCAAAAATGGCTAGGAGAGTAGATCTTAAAGTTCTCATTATAAAAAAAAATGTGTAACTATGTGTCATGAAGGATGCTCCTGTGGTGATCATGTCACAATATATACATGTATCGAATCATGTTATATACCTGAAACTAATATAATAAGTCAGTTATATCTCAGCTTTTACAAAGACATGTCGACAAGCTTAAAAAATGTGCTTAACGTTCCTCTCATCTTCAGAGGAACATCACTTCATCTTTCCGGTGGCCTAACCATCAGCATGAACCTGTTACTGCCAGCCCTGGGCTGCCAAACGATATGAATGCCTCTCAAAACAAAATCACCTGAGGCCTGCTATTCATTCATTTGCTTATTTATGAAACAAAAATGTACTGAGTACGATCATGTGCCAGGCACTATCGTAGGCATTGAGGATACTGTAGTGTGTGTTGGGGGTTCGGGGTTCGGAAGAAGTTAAATCCCTGCTTTTAGGGAGCTTACTACCTTCCTCAAGTTATTATCTCCCAAGAACACTCTGAAAACATTCCACCAAATTCACTAGTTGTACAAAGGGGCCAAATTTGTGTGTGTACATTATTGGCACAATGGAGTCATACTGTACCTTGACTGTAAAGGGTTCTTGTGTTTTTAAAGACATTACCTCTCACCCCCAAGATGTTACCTCATAAAAATGGAAATGGGGCACTTGCTGGGAGGCAAGTATGAAGTTGTATTTATACATCCTTTTATTTCTAAACTGGTTACAATGAACATGCATTCATTTTGTAACTAAATGTAATTCTATAAAAGTTTTTTTCATTTTCCTATAAGCCCCTCAATATTATTCCTGGGAAACTGAAGGAAGACCGATAGAAGTGAAGTCCAGAGACAGACCATGAGCTGAGAGGAAAGAAGAGAAGTGTCCCACAGAAACTCCTTCCCCAATGCTCAAGGAAGTTAATAACCAAGTTCTCTAGTAGCAGCTGAAGGTGCATGGTCAACATTATAATTAAGGCTCAGAAAGTGGTGGCTAGAAAAAGACAACAGTTCATGGGTAGAGTTGGGCCACAGAATCGCAAGTCTCCTAACTACATCGTGACTTCTCAGAAGCTCCAGTGGTCGGTCCAGCCAATCATGAGCATTCTCACCTAACGTTCTGAACCTGGTGAGAGCCAAACTGAGGCTAGCCTGGTGTTTTTCTTCCTCACTGGGATGTAGTAGAAACAGCTGTAAACAGCTGTCTAAGAGAAACAGAGGGCAGAGACAAGGAGGCTGCTTCTGGCAAAGTGGAGATTCCAGGGCCTATGTCAGGCATGGGCATAAAGAGGTTATCTACACATCAGAAGGAGATCCACTCCCGACCCAAACCAGATGGTGTGAACTCTGGTACAAGACAACTAACAAACTCTCCAAAGGGAGAGTAGAGCCTAAGCTATCTAATAAAGCAAACCTCCGGTGAGCCCTCCCTGCCTCCTTGTTCAAAAGTTAGAGAAAAAAGTTGCACAGCTCTTAAAGGGTAGAGATAATAGTCAAGACATCACTAACACTGTATGAATAGACAGAAAATATAATATGGACGTATATGTTCAAGATAAAAAGAAATAATATACAAATATCAAATGAGTATATGAAACTAATATAATGTTATATTAGTCAATTATATCTCAATTAAAAAAATAAATGCAATGGCACCAATATAAGTACATATAAGACACACACACACACGCACACATGAACATAGCATGCAAAAGACATACAGATAGTCAGCCTAGAAAATATAGCTCAAGAAAGAGAAGAAAAACCTTTCACTTGTGCATTTCACTAAAGAAAAACTGAATTAAGAACATGAACTTCGCCTGACCTGTGGTGGCGCGGTGGATAAAGCATTGACTTAGAATGCTGAGGTTGCCGGTTCAAAACCCTGGGCTTGCCCGGTCAAGGCACATACAACAAGCAATCAATGAACAACTAAAGTGAAGCAACTATGTCCTCTGTTTTTTTAAACAATAAAAATTTTTAAAAAATTAAAAAAAAAAAAGAACATGAACTTCATGAGATGATAAAAGAACAACAACAAAAAAATAAACACGAAAAAAGAAACAGCAGCTCAAAGGAAAGAATGGATGCCAAAACAATAGCATTAAAAAATTAACAGATAAAAATATCAAAGGATGGAATAGATGCTGCTGAAAATAAATTATAGTTATAGAATAAAAGACTCAAATAATCAAAGCATACATATATTAAAAAGACAAAACAAATCATAGAGAATTCAATATACACTGAAGGTAAAGTTGATCAATAATAATATTACATATCTTTAAAGCAGCAAACCCAAGAAATAGAGCAGAGAAAAGTACGAAAAGACCCAACACAAGAAAATTTCCTAAAAATATAAGCAACTTTTAAAATAGTGCTTATTATGTGTTGTTCACTGCTCTACAGACTTTCCCTGTACTGAGTCCAGCTATCACAACAATGCTATGAGGTAGATATAATTATTTACATTTTACAGGTAAAGAAACTGAGGCATAAAGAGATTAAGTAACTTGGGAAAGTCTTACAGCTAATAATATTAAGCCAGGAAGGACTATATCTGTCTACTGAAAAACACACTTTGGATTTTAGAAAAATTGAATGTAAAACTCACAATGCAAACATATAAGATCAAGGATAAAGAAAAACAACACAACTTTTCAAACATTCAGTCAGAAAATGTAAATCACCTCTAATGGGAAATAATCATGCCGAAAGCCTTCTCCACAACAATACTCAATGCCAGAAAGAATGGAGAAATAACCATATGGTTCTTTAGAAATAGAGTGTGACCTAAGAATAGTGTGCTTATTCAAATATAAAGGCAACATATATCAAATAATTCAATGAAACGGTATCAATAAATGATTCAGAAGAAAAAAATGTTTACAATACAATTCAGTCAATTAAAAACAATAAATTTAAATAAAGAACTCAAGGATGGAGAAGTTGTGATTAAAGGAATTTATATATATATATTTATAAACAATTGCTATATATATATTTACATATATAACAATTGCTTATAAATATATATATAACAATTGCTATATATATATAAACAATTGCTATTTATATATATATATTAGACAATTGCTATAAGTTGTAATTACAGGAATGATAAAAAACTTGATAATGTACAAATAATAATATGACTAAATAACAAAATAATATAAGTGATATCACAATAAAAATCAAAATAAGGGAGAAGGGGTGGGAGGAACAGAGGAGTCCTTTCACGGCAGGGAGTGAATCAGTGCTGCCTGGAATGGAATCATTTAGGGGAAAAAATACGACCACAACCTGTTAAGGTACTTCATAGCCTCTTCTTAACATCAGAAGGGATATTTTTAAGAAATGATACTTCTCTTGATAAAGAAATGTTTATTTGAAGTTAACAATTCCATATTTTTTCTTCTTTTAGTTTGAGCAAAACAAAATATATTAATTTTGTTTAAAAGTAGCAGTATGATCTCATTTTGTACATAATAATATCTGGAGTGTCTACCTTCATCCATCCACCCATTCATCCACTGTTCTATTTATGTGTGCTTAGGAAACCTTTGAAATCACAACGTCTTTTTTGTGTTGTTGTTGTTTTTTTAAGCATAAGCTCTCTTTAAAACCAAAAACAATTATAAGTGATTTTGATGTAAAGAAACTAAGTTAGAATCATGGATTTGGGAAGCTAGATGGGACTTCTAAAGTCTCCCGCTCTGAATCAATGCAGGTGAGAGGGTGGGTGGGCAAGAGATGTCATTAACTAGCATGTTAGGTATACTCACGTGGCTGGGAGAGTCGTTAGCATTTTTTTTTTTATTGATTTTTTAATTGATTTTTAGAGAGAGGGGAGAGAGAGAGAAGGGGGAGGAGCAGGAAGCATCAACTCCCATATGTGCCTTGACCAGGCAAGCCCAGGGTTTCGAACCGGCAACCTCAGTGTTCCAGGTCGACGCTTTATCCCACTGCGCCACCACAGGTCAGGCGCATTTTTTTTTTTTTTAACGAATCTCTACTGTCCCTTAACTGTCATGCCCGGTCAGCAAAATGTTTTTATTTTTAAGTGTAGAACATGACTCAGTTGAATTTTTTTTTCTTTTTTTTTCTTTTTTGTGAGAAAGGTAAATACAGATTTGGAGAAAATAATATAGGAATGGTGCCTGATGTTAGACTAAGAATTTTATTTAAAACAATTTTTTTTTCCAACGCAGACATAAGGTAAGGTATATACACCCCCAGTATAACTCTCTGGGCCACAGAAACCATCTGCGAGCCCATCTGGGGTACTGACTACCTCTGGACACTGTATAAAATTAGCCTCGCAGTGGTAGTGCAGGTCCCATCAATTAAGTGGAGGGGACGGAAGTAAAGGTTTTCCCTCAAACCTTTAAAGTGAGTTTTTGTTTGGGGTGTTTCCTTTTTCCTGTGGATTTTTACTTCTAAATATTAAATATGGTACTGCAGGCCCCAGGCATGACAGGCAATGAACTAGTGAAAAAACAATGGAAAAGTTCAGAAATCCCCGTGTTAGCTGACAGGCTTCTGCACAGACCTCTGTGGGCCACAGAGCAGGCTGCAGAAGGCAGCAAGGGGATGCTGTACCAGCTTCTGCAGCCTTGAAACAAAGTTGGTGTCTTTTGGACTTTAAAATTGTTCTTAGGCAGCTTATTTTACTTTTGTTTAATCAAATAAATAAGAGGGGTTTTCATGGAAAAACAATTACATAAAATAAAATCTGCTCCTCTGTTATATGGTTTTAAAAAGTACCAGAAATAGAAAAAGATTCAGTACCAAGGGACACATAGGCTGTCATGATCTGAGGCAACGTTCTGGTATTCTGACTTCCCATTAAGAACTTAAACAGTGCATAAAAGCCTCAAAAAGAAAGTTTTTGGAAAATCACACTACTTACTGGTAAGTCCTACTATCGAGCAATAACCACCATTACCATTAGGTGAATAGCATTGCAGAGAATTTTTATCCAGATATAAAAATTAATTTCTAAACCATGACATTGTCCAAAGTGATATTAGAAATAAGAACCAGATTTTTAAACATCTGGTTTTGGGTCTACGACCTGAATATACCTCCTCCTCTAGATACACAAACCAGTGGACAATTGCGTATATGTGATATCACAGTCTCACCTACACACACACACACACACACACACACACACACACCCCTACTCGCTTTCTGACCCGACATCATTCCAAGGTCTGGCTGAGTCTTATCTGCATGCCCAGAAGGGGTTTTTCTTGCCTAACTCGTCACATCTCACTCTGACATGGAAGGCACAACACAGGGAGGGACATCAGAGCAGAGACATGAGATGTACACATGAGAAAAGTTTCAAGAGGGCTGTTAAAGCCAAGAGGGCTGAGAGGAAGATGGCCTAAGGACAACGATGTGAGTACTCAGGGGCAGAAGGGAGAGACAGGCAGGCACAGGGTACAAGAAAACAGAGCAAGAAGAGAAGGGAGCTGTGCGTGGGGGGAAGTAGAAGAAAGGTCTGGTGACCTTTTGCTGGCTTGAACAGAAAGGGGTGTGTGAAAGGAACGAATCAACTTCAATTTCACTGAGATCAGGTTTGCAGGGAAAAAAAGACCCCAGGTCAAGAAACTGATCCTCTCCTGGAGCGGGGATCCGGAGGAAGGAGATGCCACCTTATCTGTAGATGCAGTTCGAAAGGAACATAAGTGGCCCAGGCGACCAGACACATGGCACACGTAACAGAACTCTGGGTGAAGATGCTGGCTATCCAAACGCCATTCTTCCCCCAGGTGATGAGCCTCTTCCACCCCAGCAGGGACACTTCATACCACACAGGCATGGAAGGATGCCCAGTAACTCGGCTGCTTCTGGAAGGCACTGACTGGTACTGGGTGCCCTGGGTTCTACAGGGAAGCCTAAGGCCCATGTCGCTCCTCGGCCCACCAGCTCCTCATTGCATAAATCGTGTCACCCTAATTGAGTTTCTATCAAGCACTGTCACAATGCTTTGACTTCCTTTGAAGCAATCAAAAAAAAAAAAAAAAAAAAAAAAAAGCAGATCTCTCCTAATGACCAGAATTATCAATAATTTGAGCAGGCTCAGTTTCCATTTTTTGCTCTTCCAAACCACTCACTCTCTAATATTATCACCACAAATCAGCCGCCTCAGTCGAAAGCCTTCAATGGCTCTGTAATACCTTCAAAATTTAGTACCAAGTCCTCTGCATTCAACTTCCTCTACCACCTGGCCCCTATCTTGGTGGGTTTCTTTTCCTCTTCATCATTGCAATCACCCAGTGCTCCGAGATATCACCTGACATTTCCAGAATACACCATGCACTCACTGCTCTAGGCCTTTATTGTGATGTTCCCACAGCTCGCCATGCCTTTACTCGTTATCTTTCCATCAAAATCCTACTCATCTCACCAGAAACAGCTCACATGCTCCCTACCCTCTGAACTCCCATCAGAATTAGCATCCCTTCCGATCAGTGCCACAGCAATTTGTTTTTTTAATATTTATTGTATTGATTTTAGAGAGAGAGCAAGGAGAAGAGAGAGAGAGAGACAGGAACGTCATTCCATTTCTGTATGTGCCCTGACTGGGAATCAAACCAGCAACCTCTGTGCTTCGGGATGGTTCTTTATCCAACCAAGCCATCTGGCTAGGGTCTTAGCAATTTGTTTTGACCTTAGTTAAGACTTCATTCGTTGTGCCTTGTATTAGTTGCTATATAAATCTGTCTTGATTGAAATCTGTC
Source organism: Saccopteryx bilineata (assembly GCF_036850765.1). Classification (NCBI taxonomy): domain Eukaryota; kingdom Metazoa; phylum Chordata; class Mammalia; order Chiroptera; family Emballonuridae; genus Saccopteryx; species Saccopteryx bilineata. The sequence goes on along the minus strand of NC_089490.1, from coordinate 386,821,481 downwards.
CTTATAGATAGGAAGTGAATGAACATTTATTGAGTGGGTGCCAGGCACTTTTATAGACATTATTTAATTTACCCTTCCGTTTGCTAATATGCAGCAGGGTGTTCACACATTTCAGACGTTCATAACTGTTTGCTGTATTACATTATGAGAAGGTCACCATCGTTAGGGGACTTGACAGAAATGAGGCGAAGACTTAGACTGATCAGCTCAGTTGTATGGCTTAGTCTTCGATAAGTCTGTCTCAGAAAAATGGCCTAGCCAGAAAAGGACACATCTTCTTTTTCTGCCCGTTGTCCTTTGCCCCACCCAGGACCTTAGAACCCCTTCTCTACTCTGCCCAGAGCCATACTTCATCAGGCGAGCTGGTTCTAATTCCAGGCCCATCACTAATTGTCTGTGGACTTGAAGCAGCATGGTGCCCTTCATTCTGCCTCGGTTTTCATTTGTATAAAATTAGGAATTTAGGGAGTTTGTGTGACATGATATCAAGGGTCTCTATCAGTCCCATAAAGTCCTAAGTTTCTATATTGAATAAGCTTATATAAAATGCTTTGGGAATAGGTTTATTCCTTAGGCCAACCTGCAAACACCAAAATATATGGAACAATATATGAAGAGGGCAACAGACCTCTTTATCTGTGTGTGCATGTGTTCTGTGAATGTTTTCTCTGTGGTGCACCTGGGAGGGAGGTAGAAAGCTGTCAATCCACAGAAGTATATTTTTAAGGAACTTTTGAATTTATTCAAATAAATACCTAAATAGTAAAAACTTCATTTGATACTCCCTACTGGGGGTTATCATTTTTGTTGTTGTTAATAGGAAACTAACCAGGATTCATTTTAAGTGTATTAATCTTACAGTGGAGCCTGACCTGTGGTGGCGCAGTGGATAAAGTGTCCATCTGGAATGCTGAGGTCGTGGGTTCGAAACCCCGGGCTAGTCTGGTCAAAGCACATAAGCAAATTGATGCTTCCTGCTCCTTCCCCTTCTCTCTCTCTCTCTCTCTCTCTCTCTTTCTCTCCACTAAAATGAATAAATAAAGTCTTTTTTAAAAAAAATCTTACAGTAGAGAACCTTGTAAAAAACCTACAGACCAATAGAACTCAATGATCAGTGTTAACAAGTAAGTCCTTTTCATTTACATCTAACATCTGACGACTCATCCAGAAGGATCTTGTTGAATAAATGAATAAATAAATCAACAGTGTTCAATCAACTTCTGCAGGGGGAGAGGAAGTATGTACCAATTGTTTTTTGTCAGATAATCAATGGAAGTGTATCACTCACTGCTTAATAACCAGTTGATCTGAATTCAACTATTGTTTTCAAACCCATCAACCAGACTGGACTGTACCTCCCCTCAGGCAGGTTTGGGTGAAAAGATAGAGATTATACACAAAGCCTGTGCCCATACAAATAGCTACATACACCTGAGAACCTTCAGCTTGATTTTGGTGGGGCCACCACATGTCTCCGCTTCCCCAGGGACCCACAGAGTCCTTCACTCTGCACTGTGAGAGAAAACCACCAACAAACAGGCTCTTCGGCACTGTTAGGGTTGGGGTCAGACTCACTCCTTTGTTAATATCAAACATGTACTTTGTGCAGTTCTGATATTTCCACCAAGATTGTTTTACCCAAACCTGCATAATAATGGGTTTCAAATGTAGAGATGCCATAATAGTCCAATAAGGAGGCCCTGACTATATCAGGACCATTTGTTTGCTGTAAGTAAAAGGTATTTGCTTTACAAGAAAAAAAATCTTAAAAAAATAAGAAAAGGGGAAAAAGAGATCCTCCCCAATTTTTTTGATTGGGTAGTACCCACTTTTGGTAGTGGGCAGTATGATGTGAAATTCTGAAGGAAAAGGAAATATCCAGAAAGAAAAGGGAAAAGAAAAACAAGGAGTAATGTATATTCCCTAGTAAAATATATTTCTAGTGCAAACATGGGAGATGCAGAAGGCCTCTTGTAAAACAGAGACAGTTTAGAGATTACAATTGTTAAATCAACACAATTTTTAAAAAAGAAAAAAGAAAACCAAATCAGTTAATAGAATCAAATATTCAATAAAATATTTTTAAGACTCAACTTCCTCATATATTTTAGTATCCTTTTAAGAGTATTTTTTTCACTACATTGAATGCTTTCCTAAAGTACTTTATTTACTGAAGATTTCCCCCCAAAGAACATTTCCCTCCAAACCGATATTTTCAATATATTAACAAAATAGATTCAACCTTCTTGTTTGGTTTTGTATAAACTGCTAGCATTTTTTTTTCTTCAAAGATCCCTTCCCAAAGCTGCACTTTTTTTTTTTTTTAATTTGAGGGCATTTAAAAATGATTACTACTTTTTCAAGGATTGTGTTATTATGGAGTAATTAAGATTTAAAAATTGTAACTCTTTATGACTCAGAAAGTCCTTAATCTAATCATCAGGGTGAAGGATAAATTGACCTTTCCCCCTTTCGATACTGATCCCAGTTTGGAAAAAAAGAAATCTCTTTCAGAGAATACTGATTTTTATATTTATCATAATATAATGGGCAAATTTAACAGCAGCAGAGTTTTAAATAAACTTGACATATCAATTTTGAAAATGCTACTTATGTATCAATTCTGAATTTATGTATGTGTGCTTCTGAATAAAGAGATTGGCACAGAGAAAAATTTCATTTGATATTTTTATCATGGGTTTAAACCTGCTTCAAACAGTCCTCTAAATTTAATTTCCTGTGGTCAGATTTTTTTTCTTTCCTTTCTCTTTTTATAGTTTTATTTTTATATTTTACTTTTTCTTTCTTTACCCTGCTTCATAGATATTGTTTTATTTTTGCTCATTAGCAATATTTTAGTAACAAAATTTGCAGTAAATAATGGCAGCACAGCAATTTTGAGGGTTATAATTATGTTACTTACTGCTTTCCTTCTGAGGATCTCAAAGAGAAAACAAAACCAGTGCTTGCTCTTCTCACAGGATTTAGAAATTTGACAACTATAATTTTTTTTACATGATACTGATGTTAATCCATTTTAGATAATGCTTTTTCTATACTGTTATTGGGATTTCCCCACATTCAAGGTTGGAGATTGAAATTTTATTTAAAGAGGTTTTGATTTAAAACTGTCAGAAACTGAGAGCTACACAGATCCATAATCAGTCTGTTTGAGAAGGCAAAGAGGGTTCTAGGTTCGTTTCAGACTTGAGGGTAGCCTACTTTTGAAAAAAAAGTAGTATCCTATGTGGAAAATTAATGTCAATATTTAGCTTATTTATGCGGTAGAATCCACTTCAATTTTGATTGAAACTTAGAGAAATTCATATCTTCTAGTATACTGGTCAGCTAGCGTGACTGTTTTAACATTAGGATACCTTTGGATACAAATGGTTAAGTTCTACTTTCTAAGTGAGAAAGATGGGCTAGCATCTCTGCTTGCAATAGTGTATATATGTGCATGTATGCTCATGCACCTGTCCAAAAAAAAAACAAAACACATAATGAAATTACCAACATGTGAATGGCTGTCGAGTATACAATGTCAGGATTTTGCTGATATCACTAAGCTAATGTGTTGGAATAAATTCCCTGGGTCTCTATCCTGTCCCCTCCGAGTCACTTAATAGCTGGTGACATATTTCTCCCTCATCCTTTGAGGATCTTTTAAGATCACAGCCTCCCTTCCTTACTTTCAGTAAATATACCTTAGCCTCCAAGAATCCATGACATAAAAAATATAATTCTGACCCCCTTGAAGAGAAAGAAGAATGAACAAACATTCACTCCCTTTCCTGACTACCATAAAACCTCCATTTTAATATATAAAAGAGATCTCTATAAGCCCTATTTCCCCCCATAAGGTTGCATATTAACAGGCAACTAAAAGAATGAAAAAAAAAAAAAAACCACTTGTGTGTATGGACATATATATGAGTAATCATTTTAATCAACTCAAGTCTCACCTTCTCTGGTCTATGGCAGATGTAATAAATTTAAATGCAACAGGTTGGTGGTCATGATGCACGGGTATAAGAAACAAAGATTTGTAAAATTTTTAAAAAGGTAATTTGGAGCAATTTCTATAATCTGGGTTTTTATACTTTTTTGGATATATGATTTTAAAAAATCATACTAGTTTCTGGAGAGTTCCATAAACTACATTTCATTCTATAAAATGACTCCTCAAACAACTGTCAGAATTTATTACTTTAGTTTATTATAAGGCTCTCCTACATTAAAAAACAAAACAAAACAAACACAACAAAAATATTTTTGCCAAAAAGCAAAGCAGTAAATAAATAGCAGTCCCTATTTAGTGTCATGTATAATCAATTCTTTTATAAGTATTATATATATAAGACAATCTATTTTGATGTTATAATAAGATCTAAAATTTTATAATCCTGGAGCATGTACAAAAAAAGAGAGATAGCATCAATCGAGGACTAAAAACATAAACTCCTAAAAATTAATGTTAGTAAAAAAAAAAAAGCTGCTCTGTTTAGAATTGTATCTGGGAAGATTCTCTGACTAAAAATTATATTTCTAACTAAAAAAAAATTAACTCAAAAAGGGGTTTTATTTTCAAATTAAGAAATGAGTTTGTGAATAGATGAGAAAGCAGGACACCTCCCCAAAATAAGCATATTGATGAAGTGACATAGCCCTCTGTAGAAAGTTATATTTATTTTATGCCACATGAAAAATTAATATTTTATATTCATAAATAAAATATCTTAGCTACTGAGCTTTGGTTAAATGATCATCTTTACTGGGATAAATTATCTGTAGTAAAGTAAGCTATACAAAAAAACAGACAAATAAAGAAACAAAATTTCATGTTAAATCTCAGAGTAGCTGAGGGGGTAGCTTACTGAGAAAGAAGATTTTCAACCATAAAATGAAAACAAAATGTATAGTTTATTTTAAAAGGTTTCCCTTCTTTTAAAAAGATTTTCCTTTCTCTCAGAGCTCTAAATCATCATGAGAAGAAAGTTTAAAAGCTCAAAGCTAATCCTAAAAAAAAGAGAGAAGCTTATATATATGTTTTTAAAATATTTGTTTGTAATTTGAAGAGATATCAACTGTTTTTATGATCAGTTTATGTTTAAATGTAAATATTTCTTGTGAAACAGGTTTTATTCTGGATAAATTTCCTAAGGGTAACTCTGAGAGGAAATATCTAGAAACTGGAGGTTTTGTAAGCCTGCAAATACATGCAAATACTAGATTAGTGTTAGAGACTAAAATGTTTTTTCTTAACATTTTCATTTTAATTCTTTAACTCTATTGAAAATATTTAAGTCAGAAAGCTATCAATAAAAATTTTTCTTTCTTTTTATAATTTTATTATAAATAACAGTTTCTGTGTTCCCTTATGTATATCTATATTTAAATTTTTTTTAAGTTAGACATAAAGAAATTCTGTAGGAGGAAACTGTAGCTCTCTTTTATATAAATATTATTTCACTAAATGTGGTATTAATGCTCAGAGGTGGTGAAAATCTAAAGGATAAGGTTTGGAGGGTTATATCTGCTTCATTTTTCCTTTTTGATCAATTGATAAGCTGCCAATTTACTTACTGCCCTTCAATCAGCTGAGAAATAAAGAATCTTCCAGACAATTCGTTTTTGTTTATAGAACCTCTATCTCTAGCAAGTAGGCTTTCTATTCTTTTTCTTGTCCCTGACCCACTGCTCCTGCCACAGATTCAAAGGGTGAAGGAGACTCCTTAATTAAAAAAAGAAAAAGAAATCATTCACTCCACCCTGAGATAAATAGTAAAACTATTTCTTTTTTTGATTTTTTTTTCTTACTAACCTAAGATCTGGGCCTTAAAGATGACCTGACCCCAGGCCCAGTGATTATAAATTCCTTACAGGGTGAATTTGTCTATTGAGGGATTTAAGGGTCACTGTAGTGTCAGTCACTCCAGTTCGAATGATCAGCTCTGCTCGGAGGCCAGGAAGCCCTGAGCAAGCTCCCTCATGTTCTCATTATCCGTTCAGCTACGGACTGGTTCCCTGCCCGATTCTCATCCAGAAAATCTTGGTATGATTTGGATACTCCTTGATGTTATATTCCTCTTTGACCTTATGACTCATAGTGACTTAACCTTTATGCCTCCTTATTCTTATTTTTAACTTTTCCAGCTAATCCAGGACTGTCTCTAGTCCCGAGTCTTCAGAGACCTGTCTTTATAATAACAGTTAATATCAGCTGAGTCCGTACTTCATGCCTGAGGTAGTTTATTGACATCTCATTTCATTTTCCTAACAACCTTATGAAATAGGTATTTGAATGTCCCCATTTTACAGGTAAGGCATGCCGCTGAAAAGAGCAGAACTGGAGAGTACAATTAGGTCTCTCTGGCCTCAAAGCCCAGGGCTCTCAGCCATTAGGTGTAACTTTCTCCCACTATGCTGCTTGTATTCTCCCCTTAAAAGGCTGCAAAGAAGAGATGGCAAGGACTATGCTATAGACTGCGTTTGACATGTCCCAGAGCTTTTTATTATGATTCTTTTTCTTTTTTTTTAAAGAAAGCTTTGGCCAGGTAGCTCAGTTGGTTAGAATGTTGTCCTCGTCATCCAGATATGCCAAGGTTATGGGCGCAATCCTCGGCCAGAGCACATAGAAGAATCAACCAATGAATGCATAAATAAAAGGAACAATAAATCGATGCTTTTCTCTCTATCTCTCCCTCTAAAATCAATAAATTTAAAAAAATTAAAAAGAAAGATGCCTGACCTGTGGTGGCGCAGTGGGTAAAAGCGTCGACCTGAAATGCTGAGGTCACTGGCCTGAAACCCCAGGCTTCCCTGGTCAAGGCACATGTGGGAGCTGATGCTTCCTGCTCCTCCCTCCCTTCTCTATCTGTCCCTGTCTCCTCTCTCTAAAAAATGAATAAATTAAAAAATTAAAAAAAAAAAAAAAAAAAAGAAAGAGGAGTCACTGAATAAAAGCAATGGGTAGGCTCTGGGTCAAAAGTTGAAAAGTCTGTGGAGAAGCCTCCAGTTTACATTAAAAAACAAATTAAATAAATAAACAAAAACAAAAACATCTTTTCCTTTCTTTCAGAATGGATGGGGTCGTGCTCGAACAGGTTCGAGGGTGCAAATGTGGCCCTGCTCCCTTTTTTCCACATTGTCACTCGGAAGACATAGAGACCCCATCAGATTCTTCCGATAATCACCCCTGCAATTTGCAGCCAAGACTGAAAGGAAATACCCGATAAGACAAGTTAAGTGGATTCGAGGGAGGAGAGCAAAGATTGTTTTTTAGGGGGGAGGTAAGAGAAGATGGCAAGATTTATAAGACCATAAAAAGTGAAGCTGGAAGAGGGAAAGAATAAAGATAAAATACAGAGTGGGACAAAAGTAGGTTTACAGGTGCTCCTATGGAAAATGCTACAACAATGAATACCTAATGATACAAGAATAAACTGCTGTCTGTACTTATGACTGTAAACCTACTTTTGCCCCACCCTGTATGTATGAAAAGAAAAGAGAAAACATCATTCATGACAGCAAATAGTATTATTTATGCTCACCCTCCTATTTTTGCTTGTACCCTTCTTTGGAGGGAACATTTAGGACCAAATATAAGCTGGAAGTAAAAAGTAAATGGCAAGTATCCTAAGCGAATTGCTTTTCCTCCTTGATCAAAAACTTAAAAAAAAAAAAAGTATAAAGGGAGTGATTTGCAAGAACAATCATGATTAAATTCAACAGATTTTTTAAAAAGTACTTGAAAGGCAGGAATTACAGGAAAATGAAACTACAAAGAGATAATCTTTGTGTAGGGATGCTGAAAGTAGAGGAAAAGATTTTCTTATCAGCTCCTCTGATTTGCTCCCAGCCGGGTAATCCTGGGCACTGGCAGGCTATGGGGCAAATGGACAGATGCTTCCGGAAAAGATTATCTTTTATCTGTCATTCAGGGAATAGCCCTGGTCCGATGACTGCTGAGTCTATGGTCTAAGCCTAGTATGCCATTGCTCTACGTGTCAAGCAGAAACAAACAAACAAACAAAACACACCCAAACCCTACAATATTAATAATAATAATAATAATAATAATAGTAATAATAATAACAATGACAGCAACTAACATTTATGAGCACCGGTGAGGTACAGAGCTCTTCTATGCATTGTCTCAGTTCCTCCTTACTAGAACAGTAAGGTTGCTATTATTATCCCCGTTATACAGACGAGGAAATTGAGAAAATGAATGAGATGGATTTTGCTATACTTTAGCCTCAGCAGCAGCAATCTGCTGCTTTCTCGTTTAAGTAGACATTCACACACTTCATCCTGTCCTCCCACAATCTACTACAAAATCTTTGCAAATTTAGATCCTAATCTGGGCCTATCATTTTCAGGGGCCTCTCCCAGCTGTGACTTCCATTGGCTGTGCACCCGGAGAGTGTTGAATAAGAGCCTCTATCTCTCTCTGAAAGTGAAGTTTGCATTAGTATCTGATCGGTGCAACAGTCAGGTAATGCCCTTTGCCCTGACTGACAAAGCTTAGGACTTTCTCATTGTAAGGAGGAGTTCTGAAAGCCTGCAGGAAGGGAAGAAAGAGGCTCAGAAAGACTGGAGACTAGGAAGATACCTTTGCATACTGACCTCTTCCCGTCCATTCTGGGACTTAAAGACTCCCAATTTCTCTTTCACTGAAGACCGCAGAAGAACTGCGCACCATATAGCCCCCTGCCATGTAATGCAAAAGCAGTCTATCGACCTAATAGGGCCAGTCCATTTGGACCAGTCTATCAAACTAACAGTCCAACAAACAGACTGTCCTTTCCTTCTCAAGGAATCCCTGTCTTGTCTAGCTGGGATTTCCCCTGGTGGTCAAAGCACCACAGGGAATCCATCTCTGCTACAAGCCCTGACATTGAGACCTTACTCTATGCAGCTCCAACACAAACCTCTCTTCCCTCTGTGGCATCACTAGACTTTGCCAAGAACACTTAGCCTAAAAGATAAATGATCTCTTCAAAATTCTGCCGGACCAGGCTAGGCTTAGTCATTAAAACTTCTCATCTCCTTCTGTCCCTCAGCTCCATCTCTCCCTTACCTGTTAGTTACTCCTTTTCTGTACAACATTTATTTTAGCCATCTGCTAAGTATTAACTAAGTTCCAAATATTTGTTCTCCAAAAAAAGGGGAACCAAAACTCATGATGAAAATGCAACAGAATGCTACTAGGGAAAGAAAAAAAAAAAGGGTCAGCTAGAAAGCAAGATTTGATGATGCAATCTAAGCTTCAAAGCTTAATACTGTAAAATGTGGGCCTTAGAGACTATCTGGATGAAAAACTTCAATATGGGGTTCATGGAGCCCAGGGACGTCATGAACTCCCTGAAATTATATGTAAAATATCGGTGGGGTTTTTTTTTCTTGTTTTGTTCTTTTGGGAAGAAGGTCCATAGCTTCATTAAGTTATCAAAGGGAGAAAAATTTATTTCTATCTCCAAGGCCTAAAATTAGGCCTGATATATATAGCAGGGACTCAATAAACATTGTTGGAAAAACAAACACTCAACATTTGTGGAATCAATGAATAATTGGAGGGTCTAAGTTCTAACACAACCAATTTTATAGATGGAGAAATGGAGGCCCAGGAAGGATGGAACTGCTTCTCCAAGGTCATGAGCCTAAGTAGTAAAGAGCAGATAGAATGAGCTCTTTTAACTCTTTCCCTGCTAGTTAGTCTTGTTTTTCTTGCTACCCTAATTGTAAATTTCACTCCATTTCATTTCCTTCCTTGAAATCCATTTCTTTTAAAGCAGAGAAACGTGTCCCCTTTCCTAGTCAGAAGTCGCCAACTAGTGCATGTCCCAAAGGGGAGGTGGGGGAGCAAATGGCAGGAGAGTCGGTGAGCAAGGCCACCAGGACAGTTTGTTTGTGACAGCACACACGGCATGGCTACCATCCCTGTGTGCTGAGGACATGATGAGTATGGCATCGGAATGGCTGTTATTGATGGGAAAATGTAAAGCTAAAATAGTAAGTTAGATCTAAGGGGTGGCAGTAAATCTTAAACTTAGTACTAAGCAGGCCAAACAGCTGTCCTATGAACAGCATTTTAAAAGATATCTGAGGGACAAGATCAAACAGATCCCCTGCTTGGTCTGACAACTCCTTTTGAGGACCTTTCTTGCTTATAAGTAATCTGGAAATCCTGGGAGAATTCAAAGCTGTCCTTATACCCTCCTAACAGTTTACAGTCAAACGTAGCAGGCAAGAAGGATGGGACTCAAAGTGCCACCTGGCAGAGAAATAGGGACAGGGGCCTACACCTCACAGAGCTGCATCTAGGAGAGACTCTGAAAAGAGACCTGTATTCGGATTCTGTGACACAGCAAATTTCTTGTGCTGATGACTCCTTCAGCAAACTGAGGCCAACATGAAGGCTCTGAGGTCTAGGCCACGTCAGAGGCAAGGGATGAGAGCTGTTCTTAATCTAGCAGTATCCCCAGAATGCTAATTTCTTGCAGGAGAAACTTTCCGTAAACTCTTCTTTGAACCCCGGCATTGTAAATGCAAGTCATTTTGGAAGGGAATGGTATGATGCCCTGCGTTGCATTTATGGACTATCTGCATAGAAAATATTTAATGAAACAGAAAGTACTCAGAGAGGACAGCCTGGGTTCAAGCCCCAGCTGTGTGAGCTTGATAAAATCACTTAACCTCTCTGAATCTCTGTTTTTTAAAATTTATAAAATAAAGGTTTCACTTTATATATCCTCTATAGCTCTTTCCAGCTTTTGCATGCTACATATCTGAGGTTTAACCTCAAATTGACAGGGTTTTTCAAACATGGTCAGGTTACCTTTCAGCCAAATCCCCCTCCCCATATTATTTTCTTAGATTTCTCTTGCAATTGAAATATCAACTCATCAGGAAAAGAGAGAGATGTTAATCTCTGGAATGAACAGCATCCCTAACTGCACCAAGACATATGTTGCAAACTTCAGATTCTTATATCCCAAAGGGAAATTTTTAAAAAGGTAGTTTCAGCCAATGATTTCAAGACCTTGTTGTCATTTTATATGGTGAGGTTATAGATGATTCCAGTCCATTTATATGATTTGAGTTCCACTTTCAAAATGTAAACATTTCATAAAATTCACATAGCAGTCATTTAATTAACGGAGCAAATAGGTCCGTTCGGTAATGATCTGAAGGTCTTCCATGTAATGTGCTTCTGTGCTGCCATGCGCCTTAGTTTCCCTCTAAAATTGCTAACAGCTTCCTACATTTTGCTCACGTAGCATCCAAGGATTAACCAGCTAGCTCAGTTTCTCCATTTCTCACAAATCTAACAGCCCTGGAGTTTCAGAATTCTCTGCCAAGCTCTGAACTGAATTCCCCAATAAGAATCACAGTATGACACTGGAGCTCAGAAAGGCAGCTAAACAAAAGCTCTGTAGCAAAAGACTTTTCTGGTTAATAGAAAAAGTAAATGTATTTAGAGTTTAAAGCATTACCCTTAAAAAATAATATCCATAACCTGAAACTTCTTTCTATCCTACGTTGAACTCCAGTTAAGGTGACATAACTCAATATTTTAGTTTCCTCAGAGAAACTGAACTCAGCAAATGATGAACTGTGCCTCTCCTGAGCCCCTCAGAGTCCTGAGGTAGCTCAAAAAGTGGGGGTGGAGCCCCTCAAGTAGGGCCTGTACCCCTTAGTCCTGAGAGCATAGGAGCATTCAAACAGCAAGGCCCGAGCCTTGCTAGGGGGTAAGACAGGAAGGAGGCCCTGCCGTGTAGGGTCCTGTGTCCTTCCTCATGATGTCTATGATGGGTGCCTTCCTTTGCCAAAGAATAAACCACTGATGACAGTCCCCAACATTGGCTCCCTGGCTCCCTGTGTCTCATCCTCAAGTGAGGTGTGTGTGTGTGTGTGTGTGTGTGTAGGCCCTTTGGGCCTGCGCAGGCCAAGACCAGTGGTGGGCTGAGGCCTCTGCACTCACCTGGGACTCCGAAGCTCATTCCTCCAGTCTCTTCAGCTCCTGTGACCTCTGAGACCCCCTCCTCCAGTGGCAGACCACTGAGTGTCAGGACAGGTTGGACCCCCTGAAAGAACAAATGGATAGGGAAGGTTACTCTGCTGGCCCAGAAGGAGAAAGGAGAGACTGGGGACTTGGACGAAGGGAGGCTGATGGGGAAGAAAAGGGCAAAAAAGTCACTGCTGGGTCCAGGGCAAAGAGGCAGGGATGCTGGGGCAGAGCTTCTCAGAGTTGCCCACAAAGCCTCCCAGTTTGAGAAGTCTCTGGGATAGAGAAGAAGGTCCTCATCTGAGACTGAAGCATTGTGCCGGGAACCTTTGACTCAGTCCCTGCCTTTGTCTCCAGCCCGAGGCAGGCAAGGCAAAGGGACTCAGAACAAGGCCAGGTCTCGGAATGAAGAAAGAAGGGGAGAAAAGGCCAAAGGGAGAAACGCTGGCTCCTGCTGGGGGTATGGGAGGGGACCCGGAGGAGGGACGGTGCAGAGCAGCCAAAGGGAGCCGGCGGGTGGGGGGCAATACGCAGAAACCCCTGCCCTGCCCAGCCACTAGAGGGCAGGAGGCGGGCAGGGGGCTCTGCGGTGCCTTCACCCCTTCGTTAGGCTCAGAAGCAGTCTGGTTTCCTAACACACGTGAAAGCTTACGTTAGTTGCCTGGGCTGCAGGGACCAAGTTCCTTCCAGCGGCTTCCTGGAGAGGCAGCCTGGGCTGGGGAAGGGTCTCAAGCTGCTCCCCCCTTCCCTATAAGGGCTCGAGGGTTTGGCATCAGATGCAAATGTTTGGAAGTTTCCATCAGGCCCTTGGTTAACCAGGCGACGTAGCTTTTTTAAACAGGAGTGTATTAGCGGTTGGAGGGTTTACGGAGACGACGCCCCCACCCCCTGTCCACCTTCCCTGGCGAAGGCCAAGTGGGGGGAGAGGGCTCGATCAGCCCCCATGGGCCTCGGGCTGATGCAATCGCCCTGAGGAGGGAAGGGGAGGGACAGAAAAAGCCACAGGCTTTCCCTCATTGTGATGGGGAGGGGGACGGGGCTTGTGCCCCGGTCCTGCCCCGAATGAGACCCCTGTCGGGGCGAGCCCTCCGGCCCGGGTCGGAGTGGGCCGCGCAGCCCCGCGTGCAGCCGCCCTAGCTGCTGAGCTGCGGCCGCAGCTCCTTCAAAGCAGCAACAGTTGTCTGGCTCAGGCGAGGCGAGGCGAGGACTCGCTCCGGCGTGCACGACGCCAGCTGCGGCCGGGGGCTCCCGGGCTCGGCAGCCCCGGCCCCAAACCTGGCCCCGTGGGAGAAGTGAGGGGGCCCGGGGCGCAGGAACCCCCAGCCCACCGCGCTCTGGTGGCTCAGCCCCTGCTCGCAAGTTCACTTCCTCTCAGGTCACCTTTCTCCCAAATCTGGTGGAGGATCGGGCTTTTCGGGAGAGGAGGGCTTTCTGGCTGGGGAAGGAGGGGGGTGTAAGAAGCAAAAGACAAAAGCAAAGCTGAAGGGACAACAGGGTGAAGCTATTTTTAATCCGGCGTGGCTCCTCTGCCTCTCCCTCGGCGAAGCTGTCGCTCCACAGACGGCCCCAGTGAGAGGCAGAGAGCAGACCCCCCAGACCCTTTGCTTTCGCCCCATCTCCTCTCGCAGGTCGTAGGGACCCTTTTACTCTTTCAGAACACGCAGTCAGGGAGGGGACATCTCCTTTATCTGGGGAGAGGGGCTCTGATCAGCCCCAGAACTTGGAGTCCTCGTCTTTGGTGCCTTTTTCGGTGCCTTCTCGCAGACTGATCTGCAAAGACTGACTCTGTCCAGCACTCCCGGACGCCGTAACCGTTTCCTTACTGGGGAGAGGGTGAAATCTGGGTGCTCAGCTCACCGAGGGGGGGAGGCCGGTGAGCGTTCAGTGTGCTGGAAGGACGGTGGCTGGGTGCGGGGGAATGCAGGCCCTCCCCGGAAAGGAGCAGCTCTGCAGCCCTCGGGTCTTGTGCTGTCAGACCCTGAGCCGCATTCCCTACCCTCGCCCGTCCCTCCGGGGGCCCGTGTGTGTCTGTGTGCTCTTCTGGCCCCGTCCCTGAGGACGTCTAGGAGTGTTTCTAGCTGGCGAAGGGCATGGGGCGCAGAGCATGGCGAAGGCCCGATTTGTGCCACTTGTAAGCAAAGTAGTCACGACTGCAAGGAGTGGGAGAGGAGGAGGGGGCCCCACAGACGATACCCGGGCCTGCGGGTCTGCCTCCTTCCCCAGGACGGGGTGCCTCGAGAGGCCAGGCCAGGGCAGCTGCTGACACTCCTGCTGAGCTCCCGGGTCGGGTGCAGCCGCCTCTCTCCTACCTCCTTCTCTGCGGGGTTTCTCCCCAGTTTTCTACTGTTTTACCCCCTAGTTTGGAAAAGACGAGATGGGGGGGGGGGGACGAGGCTGTAAAATGCCCTAAAGTGGAAGCAGGAGCGGGGGGAGGCGGAGGGAGAAAGGACTCCGGGGATCGGGTGGTGCCTGGGCTTCCCCTCCGTCCGGAGCCACCCAGTTCCCCGCGGCTCGCCTCACCTCCGGCCCCCGGCGCGAGGACAGAGGGTGCCGGGGGCCTCCTGCCCCCCTCCCAGGGCCTTCCCTACCCCCACAGTGCAGGGTTTGGTCATTAGGGTCCAACATGACCAGAAAATGTCCTCAACTGATTCACTGATTCACATTCCAGGTGCTGACTTGGTCTTAAGACCAGATCCTTTTTTTTTTTTTTTTTTTTTTTTTTTTTTTTTTTTTAACCCTAGCGGGTGAAAGGGGTTATTCGGGGTCTGGGCAGGGGCGGGGGGGGGGGAGACACAACTTCTGTAAACTTTTATTGTATTTTAGCTTCTCCCCACTTCTCCAGAAACACACGCACACCGCCTGCTCCAATTCCCCCTGTGATACAAAGTCGATTAAAAAGTTGGGGGCGGGGGGACCCGCGGGAAGGACAAGCGGGTGACCAAAGCCTCGGTGAGCGCTGGAAGGACGGGAGGGAAAGGATTAATTCTTCCACGGAAAACGGGGACAGGGCTCGGAAAGCCCCGGACCGAGCCGCTTCGGGGAAGGTGTGTGGGCTTCGGCGATCGCTTGCAGTCTTCTCGATGAGTGCGCCCTCCGCGAATGCTTTTTGGGGTAAGGGCTTCCGGCTATTGAGTTATGTACAGCAAGCCCAGACCGCAAAAAGATTCGCGAAGGGCAGAGTCTGCCGGCTTCTCCGGTCCGCCGCCGCCGCCGCCGCCGCCGCCTTCAGCCCAGGATGTCTGCGAACCCCGGAGCCCAGCAGGCTGGGTCTCCCCAGCGCGCTCCAGCCCGGCTCAGCCTTCCCACCCCGCGCGCCGCCCGCCTTCCGCCTTCCGCCTTCTCCCACCCCTCCGCGCCCCCGACTCATCCCTGCGTTTCTCCACACCGTCCGCGATCCCCCAATTCAGCCCGCACAGCCCCGAGCGAGGTGTGCTGGGCAAAGAGAGGAGCGCGGAGGGGTACCAGGAATCCCGCCGCCCAGCCTCCACCCCTCTCCGTGGCTCGAGCTCCCGCGCCTCCCTGCCTATCGAGTCTATCGCCCCCATGCCGCCCTCACAGGGCTCCGCCAGCCCCGCTGCAAGGTCGCGGATCTCTAAACAGGTACAGTTCGGATTCCCCCTAAAACCCCTCTTGTCCCTTCTAGTCCCCCAGCCGAGGTTCCAGCCGTGACTACAGGCGCTGCGTAAAGAGAAAAACTCCCCCAGAGCACTAAATAAATACAGACGAGGCAGCCAGCTCATTGGTACGGACTAAAATCGTCACCCACCAATCAGGAGAGAGCTCACATTTTCTTCTTCTTTTTTTTTTTTTCAGAAGGGGGAGGGAGAAAAAAATATTTCCATTTCTAATTATTCAACAAAATCCAGATTGGAACACGTTAAAATATTGCTGTTGCAAAAAAAAAGCTGGCCATGACCCCTATTCCAGCCCAGGTGAGGGGAGGGGCGTGAGATTACTGGGCAAGCACGGTTCAAAAAAGCGACCTCTCCCAACGGGGCCCAAGCCAGAAGATTCAGACAGAAAATGACAGGCAAAGATGGACATAAAATAAACCCAAAGTCCACGTTAGTCAGCCTATTTCTAGAAATATGAGAATATCTCAAACCCCCCCCCCCCAAGTTCTGAATGCTCAATAGGAAGGGTTAAGATCCTCCCTCCTCACCTTCCCCCAGACCCGTCTAGATTGTGGGTGTCGAATACCCCACTCGCCTCGCGTGCCCTCTCACTGCTGCAGCCCCTCCCGCCACTCCCTACCCATTCTGCAGAATGTTGGGGGAACAACAAGGTGCGAGCCCCTCAGAGGCCGCCGAATCCCACAAAATGGGAGATTCCAGCATCTGTGTGTGTGGTGTGTGTGTGTGTGGGGGGGGAGAGTAGAAGAAGGGAGTCTAGGGTGGAAGGAGAAAGAGGAGATCTCTTTCCTATGTTTACCCTTTCCCCCTCTTCTTTCTCTCCCTTTAAGCCCCCTCCAGCCCCCTCCAAATCCAGACTCTGAGGGGGTGCCCTCCTACTTCCCAAGGCAGCACCACCCTTCCCAGCCTCTTTTGCTCCGCCCCCGCCCCATCAGTGTCCAAGAACGGTGTGACTATCTCCCTCCTCGGCGGTAGTCCCTCCGTAGGGAAAAACGCAGCCAAGGTGGGATGCTGCAAACATTGCAATAACTTAAGGGGAAAGTTGCCATATTTGTTCTTTGCCACCCTGGAATCGACGTGCAGACGGGCGCGGGTGCACACACACTCTTGCTTAGCACGCCCGGGGGAAACGTGGCTAGACGAAGTAGTCACTGTCTCCTGTCGACCCACCCCCTCTCCCCATCCATCACCCTCCTGCGGCTCTGCGACCCATCCACCGTCCCACTGCCTCTCCTCTGCTCGGCGACCAACAGACGCACGCACACACCCTCCAAGCGTCGGCGCGTCTGCCACGCGGGAGGGGGCTCCACCGGCCGCGCCCGCCGCCACTGCAGCGCGGGGCAACTGGGAAAAAAAGTTCTGCTTAGCCGACCACTGAGCATACCGACCACCGGCCGACCCTTGAACCAATCCCCTTTTCCTTACCTCGGTCCCGAGGCCACGGGAGCGCGCTGGTCCCGTCCGCACTGCAGCCAGCGGGAAGGAGCCCTTGTCCAAAGGGCCCGCTCCTCTCGCGCCCTTCCCCGCCCCCCCAGGAGTGTTTGCCCAGCGGCAAAGCAGGCTCGACCAGGTAAGTATATAAGTTACTGTACTGTGTGGGAGGGTCACGATCTTGGTAATTGCGGCTTTCCGAGCTTAACCCCTGCGTTCCTGCCTTCCTCCAACTTGTTGAGGACTCGTCGGGTCGCAGGCAGAGCAAGCGAGCGCGCCAGGGAGCGCGCCGGCCGGCAGGGGGAGAGAGGTGCACCGGGCCGCGAGGGTAGAGCGAGGCAACCAGCGGCGGAGTTCAAATGCCCCCCTGGCAGCGGTTCTCATTGGATAGGTCTTTCCCCCCACACCCGGCCCCCCTGGCTGGGTGCCCCCCCTCGTCTCCCATGTAGGGGACGTCTCCAGGCGAAGTCACGATTCCTTCTCAGTTCGGAATGAACTGTGACTAGAGCCATGACGAAGCCAGCGCGCATTACTCACTTTTTGCAGTCACGACTTGGGAATCCGTGCTGGTTCCAACCAAAATTACACCGCTACCATTGAATTATTTAATAGGTTCCACTTCGGGGGTAAAGTTGTGCATTGTGTCAAGCGCTGGGGTAGGGGCAGGGGGAAATTAGAACCTGGGGCGTCCTTCCCTATCCCTTCATGACAGTTGGACACCCCCCCATCCGCTCGTGTTGCAAGTAGTTTATTGCGCTACCCCCCCCTCCCAGCCCGATCGCTCCCCCTCGAAGCCCTAACCCCAGCTATTTTCTGTGCAAATATGGCAGAATTTGTAAACACAACCACGCATCTTGCGGGGCTGAGGGGCGAGGCTTGGGAGAGGGAATGAGTAGGTCCGTATGAATGACGAGGAGGCCGAGGGGTGGGCTGAGAGGTTGTGAGCTGCTTTGGTTTGAGCTGAATTGTCAAGACTAAGTGTGGGATGCAGCGTTATTTGTGTTATTCTCCACATCAGTAACAGCTCTTGTTACTAGTATGAGTTGGTGAATACTCAGTCTCAGCCAGGGACTCTTCCCAGAGAGGGACGGCTTCTGAGCTAAAAATAACTCCAGCCACCCCTTCCTCCCCACCCCACCCCCACCCCCAGGGCTGCTTCTCGGATGTCCTGTCTGGGGGTCAGGTCACTAAAGCCAGAGGCTGTTGCTGAATTGGGACGGGGCAGAGGGAGCAGAGAGCACCTGAGCTCTTTTCTCTCGTCTACAGGCTAGCCCCCTCAGATACTTACCTCACCATCCCGAGCTGATTTTATTCTATTTTAAATTACATGGAAAAATATCCTTGCATGAACAAAAGCCTACTGCAGATCCCTAAGATAGCCTCATTTCCCCCACTATCTACAGCCCACCCTTGTGGCCAGTTTGAGGATGCATTTTTATTATTCCTCGGCCAGTTGTTAATCAGTATGAATGTCTTTGTGTGCGGGTGATATCCATCGCCCCATCCCTGGCCTCTGATAGCCTTCCTCCCTCCTCACCTGTCTGGCTACAGGTTTGGCAAAGGTAGCTGGAGCTAGCTGATTGCAACGAATCTCACTCTAGGTGAAACTTGCCATAATCCCAGGGAGTTGACGGTATCCTCAATAACATTTGGCAACTAAGAGAACTTCCCTTCCCCAGTTTCCCTCAGCCAGTTTTCAGAGATCCTTTGGCTTTTGGTTTTAAGGCGCCACACGATGTTCGCAAGCCTGTATTC
Source organism: Saccopteryx bilineata (assembly GCF_036850765.1). NCBI lineage: Eukaryota > Metazoa > Chordata > Mammalia > Chiroptera > Emballonuridae > Saccopteryx > Saccopteryx bilineata. The sequence goes on along the minus strand of NC_089490.1, from coordinate 386,802,650 downwards.
TCTGCGCATCACACCAGCAACTCCTGTGCCTTGACTTCTAATCGATTCTTCCCACCAACTCATTTGGGGTTCTTATGACTAGGACGCAAAGGGGGAATAGTAGGGGAAAATGCCATAATGCACAGACACATCCGCATGGGGGCATAAAGTGGGAGGGGATGAGAGTCCGAATAAAGCAACCTATAGCCTCTTATTTTGAGAGTCACCATCACCGGAGAGAAATCTTTCAAACCCACTGGCGGGAAGGTGAGGGCGCCTGGGAATGAAGACCCATATAGTGTCTGGCCTCTGCGGAGAAAGCTGGTGAGGCACCGGCTCTCGGTTCCTGGAGCGCTGGGCCTTGGCTCATCCTTGAATCTAACACTCGGCTCCCCCTCCTTAAAATTTTTTTTTTTTTTGCCTTCCTTCCCACTCACCCCTCCTTTTCCCCAAAGCTCTCACCGAAGTCACGACTATCCCCTTTGAACATCCTTAACTCCCTCCTCTCCGTATCCTCCTTCTGCATCCAGGGCGGGGCTATCTGCAGCTGGCGCCTACCGGCCCCCTGGCGCTCGGAGCTGAACTCGCTGAAGACCGAGGAATTTTCAGCACCTGCCTTCCATGGACAGCTACCTTCGACCCGAGCTTGCCAGGACCGGGGTCGTGGTCTTCCTGCCCCAGGCTCCAGGACCGGAGCGTGCAGGGAAGTTTGTCAAAGGAATAGGGATTCCCCAACCCCCACCTTTTAATCTATGCAATTTTAATCTATATCTATCGTCTCCATTAATCTCACAGAGAAATGGCCCATTAAGTCGTATCTGGGTACCCTTTAAGACAGAAAAAAAATGGGGAGATGAGAGGGGGCAGTCTAGAGAACCGAGCTCAACAGCGCCGACCCACAAAGAGAGAGGGAGTTACAGCAGCTATTGATTCAGAGATTCGTCAGGGTGATTCCCGGCTCTGCAAGAATTTCCCCTTCCAGTTCCTTTGCATGCAGCCCGAAATTTATCTCACACAGACACACACACACACACACACACACACACACACACACACACACACGGCTGTACCCCTCAACCCCCACTCAGTTCCACCCTCCTCTTTAGAAAGGGGTAAAAAGGCAGCCAAAAAGGACCTGGGGGCATGCACAGAGTAAGCCTCAGCTCGTACTCACAGTCTGCGGCATGCACATGACATATCACTTACCTACACGGGAACTCCTTAAGAGAGAGAGAGAAACATAAGGGGAGGAAGGAGAAAGTGGAAAGAGAGAAGGAGACAGAAGAGAGGAGAGGAAAAATCCAACAATTAATTTCCAGACATAGTTGGGGGGGTGAGCGCGGTGAGGTCCAGGTTTTCTTCCACCCGCGCTGGCTTTCTATCCCAGTGCAGCCCTCAGTCTATTTCTGGAACACGATCAAACCCTGATGCTATTTTTAGCAAGTACTGAAAAAAAGCCCTCCACACACAAAGGCATTTCGCTGGAACGTTTCATCCAAAACATTAAATGTGCATTAAGCGCCCCCTCCTCACTTTTTTTCTGCACCACCAGACTCTCTTGTATTACTGCAGAAGATGTTTTTCAAAGCAGAAAAATACCCAAATATTTTTTTATATTCTCCTTCCATCCCATTAACTGCTCTCTGCCTCTGCCTGTTGCAGGCTCCTCTCAGTCTCCCGGAGCAGAAGGCTTTGGAGTGGTTGCATTATTTTAGAGCCTCAAGCCTCTCTGGACCAGATTCCCTGTAGGCTGGGCACGAGGGGGCTGCTTAGGCCCCGTCCTCAGAGGAGCTTCCCAAGAGAGCTCTATACTCTAATGCTCGCCACGATGGAGATTCCCAAACGAGGGGGGCAGATCCTCTATACCCTTCCCATGTTTCCCACCTATGCTTTGCAAAATCGCGCTGTGTTTGCAACACACCGCCTTTGGGAAATGTATATTTTGAAAGCTGCATATGTGTGTGTGTTGTGCGTTCTAGTAATTCACTACGAGGGGGCTGGAGAAAATAGACTCATGAAGGCAGCGCAGAGCAGCCGCCTTGAGTCTCCTTTGCCAGCCTGCGTCAGTCATCAGCTACTGACGTCACGTGCAGATTCTCCTCTTTGGTGGGTCTGGTTCAGCCGGGAAAAGGCTTCTGCTTGGAGACAGCGCTTTGTGTTCGGCGCAGCCACTAAGCAGGCGAGGCGGCCGAGGCGGGCGCCACCCTAGACTTGGGCTGGGCAGCTGCAGAGGAGGCTGCAGCCTCGTCTCCAGCGGGCGTGTGGGCCCCGAGGGTGTGCCCAGCAGGACAGCCCCCTCCCGAAATGCCCTCCAGCGCCCAGTGCAAACTCGGCTTTGCACAGACTCGTGTCAGTGTCCTTTCCCCACCCTTTCCCAACCTGGCCACTGTAGCAGATAGCTATGGCTATAACTCGGATTAATTCTGTGTATTTGTCGGCAGATAGCCGCGGCTCCTCGGCTCCTCGAGTGACGCAAATAACAGATTCTACAGCTCCCGCTCTCTCTCTCCCCTGCTCGCTTTTTCTCCCTCCCTCCTTCTTCTCCCTCTTCTGTTTCCTGCGCCCACGCATCCTGCTTGGTCTCCCACGGAATCAGCCAGCTAGCTACAGCTTTCCAGAAAGCAGTAACAATCCGAGTTACAGATAGAGACAGACAGACAGACAGATTCCCAGAGCAGGAACAAATAAACCTGCAATTAAACATCCAGCCTTTGGCAAATGGCCAGCAGCGTTAGGAGCTGCCCTGTATGGAGGGGGGTGGGGAGGAGAGGGACAGGGAGCAGGGTTTGCTGCTGCGGCTCTTCTTTCTCCTCACGACCCCAAAGAGAAACCCACCTCTATGAATACCCAGAGGGCAGGGTATTAGTGAATAAACAACTTCTTTTGAATATTAGAGGAGCAGAAAATTCCACAAAGACTGACAATGCTGTCTCTAGCAACATAATCAGGACTTTTTAAGACTAGGTGATGGTTTACCCTTTTTCCTTCTCAAAGACCAGGGGATCCTTTTTCTTCTTCTTAAAATAATGTCCCTGAAAAATGAGCTTGGTGGATTAGTACTATTTTTAAACCAGTTTGAATGGAGCTTGTTTCATGAGGTTGACAAAATGTGTGTGTGTCTCAGTGTGTTGTATCTGAATCTGAGCTTTTCAGCAGAAGATATGCCACACCTCAGTATGACAAAAGGGTTCATTGGTTGGTAGAGTAATGGAGGTGGGAAGAATTCTTGCATATTGGAAGATCTGAACAAAATCTCACACACAGATATCACCCTCCCCCCCCACCCCCCACCCCCAAATCTACATACCATCCCAGATCCACCTTGCATAACTTCTGTGCTGGGGTGGGGGGAAACAGAGCTATTTACAGTCATGGCTTGATGCATGGTTCATCTCCTTTATTAACCCTAATTATCAACTTTCCCTGACAATGGTTTTCCTTGCTTCCAATAAACAGTTTTCTAGGGCTGATCACCAGGATTGGGGGCAGGAGGGCTGGGACGCAATGATCACAGGGCTGATCTTTAATACTCTCTCTTCTCCCTCCTCAGGCAGTCCGAGCCTTTGTAACTTGCCTTGGAGATTTTAGTTTACACTTCAGCCCATCCTGTATCTCCAATTGCTGTCTGTGGTTGAAGCCTTGCCTACGAAAGGGAGCCAGAGGACAACCGCTCCGCATGGAGGGCGCCCTCTGGCAGCCCATCAGCAGCTGCTTATTTTTAGCTCCATGAATGCATGTATGAATGCATGGGAGAATGTTGCTGCAGTGGGGAGGCACGCAGTCAGGCAGTGCGAAGGAATATCAGTGAGATGGAGGTGGCCTGGTTCTTCCACTGAAGATGGCTTATCACGTGGGCTCATCAGCTGTGGCCCAACAGACAGGAAAGCCTCCCCATCAGGAGTAGGCAGCATTTCAATGAATTCTTCTGGGATTAATGCAAATGTCAAGCTAAACATGAGTTTAAAGGCACAGAGTAGGTATCTTTTTAGAGAGATGAGCCTAGGTATGTGTATGATTAAGTTCACCTTCACAGAAACCATGGGGTTTCTATGGAAGCTACATAAACTCTCTAGAGAAGAGGCAATTTAGAGAACTGTGAGCTGCTCTCTATTTCTATGCTTTGTATGGTGGTTGGTTGCTATTGTGTCCGATGTTGAGACTAAGGCAAGATCATTTAAGATACTTTGGGGGTTCCCAAACAGCTTCCAGCAACCCTTAAATCTAGCCCTAAAGAATGAGGCCAAGTTGGAAATATAAGAAATGTGCTTGGACTCTGCATCTCAAAACTTTGAGGGCAGTGGCCCAAATTATCCTAAAAGAACCTTGGCCATCTATCTGGTGGACTTAACATCTCTGTCCTCCCAAGATGCACCCTTCTGCCTTGTCCCCATCTTGCTAATGTAATCAGGCTGACTGGTGTTAGATGGGGGCTGGGGCTGGGAAGCGATGTCTAGGAAGCTCAGCAGAAACATGTGCAAAGCTAGGCCTTCAGCTCTAGCATTTCCGTTTTTCATACACAACAGTCAGGTCTTGGTGCACGGCTGAACTGGAGCTGGTGATATTGGCTGTCCCACCAATCTTTGCTAAGGACTGGGGTGCCCAATTCCTGTCGCAGCAGTCAAGTTCCACACCCAGGGAATTAACAAACTGATGTGGAACCTGTCCCAGATACAAATCGTCTTCTGCACTGTCAGCTGATTCTGGGCGTACCAAGCATGAAGAGTCTTGCTTCCCCTAACACTCCTGCAGAGGGGCCTATAGAGGTAGGCTGTTGCCACAAAGCCCTTGAAAAGAACTGAGTCTCCTCTCTCTAAGGGTCAGTGAAGCCCAAAAATGTCCCGCCTGTGTCTCTTATCTTCTCTCCAAGCACCAATAAGAATGTCAGTAGGTAAAGCACTGGGTTTGGAGCAGGGGAAAAAACTCAGCTCTTAGGGAATCAACCAATAGTCTATCAGGGAAGAAGTCCAAGGAAGAGATTCCTCTTTGCCTAAAGGTGCTTCCATCCTGGGGCAGAACTATTTGGGGCAAGTAAGGGATGCAGTAGGGAGAGAGTAAACCAGCAGTCTTTGAGTACCTACGGTGTACCAGACACTATGCCAGATGTTTTATATATAGCTTATATGATATTTAATTAACATAAGTCTATGGGTGTCATTATAATAATGTTACCTACCCCATTGGGTTGTAGAGCAAAGAAGCCACTTCAAAAAATAGTAGTTATAATTTTCCCACTTTAAAGCTAAGGAAATGAAGAACAGATAGTTTCAGTAACTCATCCAAAGTCTTAGAGCTTGACATTGTACAATTAAGGATCCAAATTCATTCATGTCTGTGTAGCCCATACCACTCTACCACATTTCCTTAACTGATCTTCTATATTCCAGTTCTAGGCCCCATCATCTGGAATTGGAGATGTCTGAGTCTTTCTCTCTAACGACCTGAATAATGAAACTGACTTATTTCTCTTAAGGAGACCATTAGTCAATAGACATCCCCACACACAAGGCTTACTGCCTGAGAAGAAACACCCCTCACTCTCTACCCAGGAAAGCCTCGGCTTATCCAAAACTCAAAAGGACTTGTCTGAAGCCAGCCAGTGTGGACTGCAGATGCAATGAGCTTGATGCCTAGTCAGGCTGCTACACCCAACCATGTTTCCGCTTCCACGGAGGAAGCCCCTTGGTGGCACTAAACAAGAGTCAGGAATGCTCAGTCCAGTCATCCAGGAAAGTTGTCCTAAGGTGAGAACAGCAGAAAATCTGTGGGTTGGTTTTTTTTTTTGCTAGTTATCTCATCAGAGTCCTCCTTCACCCCTTTAGAAACTGGCAGCCCTGATCATTCTGATTCTGAAAACTTTAGAGGCTAAGCCATTAGCACAGTGGGGGAGTTGAGCCACAGCATGCATGATACAGTCTATTCCGTGCTCCCCTTCCCCTACTAAATACACATTCTCAGCACTCACCCTGGTCAAGAGGTACATTCTATCTTGGGAAACATTTCTTAAAGCCAGAGTATTTGGAGGTTGGAGGGTGATTTTTTTTTTGAAGGATCATGTACATACTGGAGGAAAGTGACTAGAATTTTCTCCCCCCTCCCCTTTTAGTTGCCATCAGCACTCAAAAGTCTCAACGCTGGATCTACCGGAAAGCAATTGCAATGTTTGACTTCAGAACAGTGAAGACAATATCTGCTCTTTGCACACCTCCACTGTCAAGGAGCAAGCTCTTTCGAATGCCTTCCTCCCCTCCCTACACCACTATTAACTGCTGGAGGCCTTGGAGAACAAGATGATAGGCTTTCCCGTGCCTTGTTGATGGAAGGCACATTTAGGAGAATGGGGATCTGGAGGGTCACCCAGGAATATCTAGAGTGGGTGTCATGGCGAGGATCTAAGCAAAGACAAGGCAGCCAGAGCAAGCACATGATAGGGAGTTGAGGCTGAGGGGTGGGGTGGGACTCAGGATGGCAGCATCTTCTAGTTTAGCAAGGCTAAATAGAAAAGGATCAGAGCTTGAAAAGCATGGACCACGGGAGAAAAGAACAATCTGAGGGCGCTTCAAGAAACTTGCATGAGTTTGCCTTAACCTTGCGGCCAGTGGACAGCTGTCTACTCTGACCAGAATTCAGTGGGCAGAGAGAGTTCAATTACAAATTCATGGGGGGGGGTCAGTGGGTCTAAATTAGCTGAACTTTGCATCCTTTCACCATTAAGTCAGCCTTGAAAGTAGCTGCTAGTTTATTACACTTGGATCACTACTATTTTATAGGCCAACAGTAAACTGTGGGCATTGCATTTCTTAAACTCCTACTCCAATAAATATAGACTGTGGAACAGAGGCAGAATGGGCTAAGGTATCTGCAGGCCTGGCTAGTTTTCTTTGCTTTGTTTTGTTTTTGTACTTATTGGCAAGGCTTTGAGTTAAGTAGCGAATTATGTCCGAATCTTGTCAGGGGAAGAGAGAACTTCAGCTCACCTGTGAAAACCCGGCATGTCCCATTAGTTTTAGTTTCCCACCAAGAGTGGAAATAGATGTGGGGAGAGAAAATACACTTTTTAGGTATAGTGGGTTTTCTGAGAACCACACTGTTTGTAGTGATTATTTTTGAGAAAGAGAGCACTATGACCTCAACAGATTCTGATTTGGTTAATCCTGGAAGTCTGTTTTGGTTTGTAGACGTTTAGGTTAACCTTGTGAGGCTGGACTGAAGGGCATCTGAGTCAGTAAGAACCAAAACCAATAGAGGACAAATCTCACATCCTAACAGGGTGGAACTGGCTCACCAGTACCGGGTTTCTGAGGTCACTACAAATCACCCTAGACAGTGCTGGCAAATGTCACTTACCTCACCATCCAGGAACCTGTGGCTCAGAAACCATGAAGCAAAGCCTCAGGTCTCAAATGAAAATGTCTAGAGTGAAGCCATCGCAATGTAGTAGAATGAGATGCAAATTTAATTGGAGTGAAAAAAAAATCGAGATGATTCCACCCTGGGTTCAGGGGCAATCCAATTCTGAGGCTCTCGCTCTTCCTCTCCTTCCTACCCTCACATTCTCAATCACTCCAGTCAGTCACGAGTAGGCTCTTTCACTACATCTGACTGAGATGAAGGGATTGCTAGGATTTCCATCTGGTTTCAGTTACATCACACTCGGATACCTTGGGTACCTGCATTGAGTGTGACTGCTCTGGCAGAGAGTCTTGCAACTGCAGTTTGGAAAAGGTAGGATTTGCTGTTGCTTTCCTGACCTGGGAGCTGAGTGTTGGGCAGAGACAAGGGTAGGAGAGAGGGAGCTAATGTTAGCCACCTGATATAACTCAGAGGGGAAATTGTCAGCGAGCAAAGCTACTGCCCATGAGAGGGGCACCCAGGAGAAAGAGCTGAGTGGGTAGTGAATGGAGAAAGGATGGTGATCAGGGAGGGGTAATTATGGTGAGGGTTAACAGGAAGATGGACGTGAGCAGCAACATTGCAGAAAGCACGAGGCAAAGGGTGAGGTGTGTCCTGGGTGTTTGAGGACTGCTTTGAAACCTCATCTGGTCTCCTCTCGGTCACTGGCGCTCCTACAACAAGCAAGAATGAAAGGGATACGGTGTCAGCAATCTACATTCCAGCACTCTCAGCTGCCTGTGAGCATTCGGTTCCAGGCTCTCCCCTCCCCTCTTTCAGTGGTAATCATTTTGGCTTCCCTGGGGGTGGCAGAGACACAAGAGACAGATGCTCAAGGCTACAGTTCGGCAAAGAGATGCTCAGCCTTACCAGCAGGTGGCCAAATATGAGTTCACTCCAAATTGGCATGTCTGGACGAACTATTCATCAAGAAGTCTCATTTCTGGCAAAGTAGAGTTTGTGGTATATACAGGAGACAGCTGCTTCCACTAGTAGTTGGGGGCCAGGAGGTTACATCATGGACAAATATTTTTAACTCAACCAATCTGTTTAGGACAGTGACAGCCCAATTGCTCAGGAGGTGCTACAGAAAACCCCCTCTTGTATCTGCTGTGTTACTAGCAGCAGGTACCATCTTGATCCCATCATGACATCACTTTGCCTCTGGGGAACAGGGCAGCTAGTAGATCTTCAGTTGGAACGTGAGGAGGTGATAGGTAATATCTGGTGTAGCTGCTGTTCCAGTGGGTAGATTTTAGAGACACAGCAGTGAAACTGGAGACTAGCACCCAACACAACAAGGACTGGGAATCCTATGACTTACCCGTATCTCAAATCCTCTGGAAGAGCCAATGTAGGAATTAATGCTTTGAGGCTGTCCCGTGTGGAAAGGATTACATCTTTGCATGGTACTACAGAGTTGAAATAATATTTGGGGTTCTCCCAGAGACCTACATATCTTTAAAATGTGGGCTGGTGAGAGGCTAGTCTTAAAAAGGTAAGTGGTTTGTGTAATTCCTAATTCCCAAATGACTCAATATCAAGGAACCTCAATTATGAACCTACTAGAAACAGCAAAAGGAGTGACTCTGGACAGGATCTTTATGTAAATCAAGGTGGTGGCTTCCCAGTTTTTAGCGTCTGCAGTTAAAAAACCCAGCCTAGACCTCAATTTCAACCAACACCAACCAGAAAGTCAGCAGTTAAGCTGGAAGTGAAGATTCTGTTATTTTTTTTTCTTTGTATTTTTCCCAAGTGAGAAGCAGGGGGAGGTAGACAGACAGACTCCCGCATGCACCCAACCCGATCCACCCAGCATGCCCACCAGGGGGCTATGCTCGGCCCCTCTGGGGCATTGCTCCGCTGCAATCGGAGCCATTCTAGCGCCTGAGTTGGAGGCCATGGAGCCATCCTCAGTGCCCGGGCCAACTTTGCTCCAATGGAGCCTCAGCTGCAAAAGGGGAAGAGAGAGATAGAGAGGAGGGAGAGGGGAAAGGGTGGAGAAGTAGATGGGTGCTTCTCTGTGCCCTGGCCGGGAATCAAACTCGGGACTTCCACATGCTGAGCTGATGCTCTACTGCTGAGCCAACCGGACAGGGCCAAGATTCTGTTCTTGACTCTGCCATTTGCCCCCTAACCAAAATCTGGAACACACCAGCATCGTAAATCCCCAACTTATAAAATGTGTGTACTGCTACCTGCCCTACCTACCTCACAGGATTTTATCTTCCTTAAAAGCACAGGTGGGAACACGTTCCACACATTGAATGTAAATTTGTAGTGGAAATTCTTCTTACGCACTGCGGAAGGCACTCTTTCTTCAGTCTGGGCATCACAGTGACAGTACTGATTGGGTAAGTATTGCCATGGAATTAATTATCTCATGGGCTGGATTTTTTCAAAAAGCGAGGTCAGAATGCTCTAGGACCCAGGGAGTTAGTTTACGGAGCAATCGCAGTTTCACCTCTTTCCTTGATTCTTGCTTCTCTTGAGTTCTCTCTCAGGAGAATTCTGATGAACAATGATGGTTGCTGAAGTGGTCTGCTCATCTCTGGGAATGCCAGGAACTTACTTGCTCCAGGTCTTGACTGCCTTATTTGTAAAAGCCTGCCACATGCAAGTAAGATGCTTAGCACTGCTTTGGCACCCAATACATATTAGATGAAAGTATGAAGAAGGCAGAAGAAAGCAATCTCTGGAGTTTCATCTTCCTCGGTGCCTAAGGATATCTTATTTTCTTCTTGGTTTAAGGCACCCCGATGTTCAGACGCCTCATATTGATCCCCACAGGGCAGGGCAGAATGACTGCTTTGGAATTTCTATGCAAGAGCCAGTAGAGGGAGCTCCCGAGTAAAACTGCTCTTCTCTGGCCCACATTTCCTTTCCTTCATTTTGCTAGAAAACCTATCTGCCCAGAGGCCACGGGCTTCTATCACTACCAGAAAACTGGAGAGCTCAGTGAAAGACGTGCACCCAGTCCTGCTTTTAGAGCAACCAGGGGTTCTTGAAATTTAGAGACAGCTGAGTCCCATGGCAAGGTTCAACTCTTGGGCTCCAGTTGCAACTTGGAATAAAAAAGATAGATCCTATTGGGGTGATCCCAGGAGATCTGGGCTGAGGCTTGGGAACTAACACTCCTCTGGCTCCCAGAATTCTGAATATGCTCTTGCTTTCTAGTCGCCCTCTCCCCACAAATACCTAGTGTATAGTCACTCAAGGACCTGGTTATAAACTTGTTACAGGCAGCCATGGAACCTCAATACCATCAAGCAGCAGCATGAAGGAGTTAGTCTTTGCCTGTTCTTAAGAGTCTTTAAATGCAAGTATCTGAGAAACCAAAAACTGGACCTGGCATTTCTCTCAGATGAAAGACCTACAATGGCTGCCGAAGGTGGGAAAATGGGCTCTACTAGGGCTGCAAACCAAGCTTGTCCATAGTTCCTCCTCTACTAAGACTCTGCAAGTCAACCAGGTGGTACAAACCTTTTATTCTCATACTTATTTTCTGGCTCACAGTTAATCAATGCAATAGTAGGGGCCCCAAGAGATAATGGGAGATCTTTCCAGTCTTTCTTATAATTAACATTTACTCACAGTCTGATCTTGATTACAAGTGGCCTCGTTTCTTTTAGGGTACCCAAGGGGCTATGTGCCTCACCTACTTACAGGGTGACACATAGCTCAGGAGGAAACAAGAATAAGGCAGAGACCTGCCATCCAGGAATGTTAAACACATATAAACGCCCCATTCTGCTGGCGTGTTATCAAGAGTAGCAATAACTGATATTTATGGAGTATTTACTAACTCAGGTACTCTGCTCAGAGGTATGTATAAATTATTCCATTCAGTTCTTATAGCAACTCAGTGAAACAGTTCTTATTACACTTTCCATTTAAAAGTTGAAAAGCTGGGGCTTGGGGAGGCTAAATAAACTGCCCTAAGTTGAAAAGCTGATAAGTGTAGTAGGTGGTATTCTGGAATACACAGCAGTCCCTCTCTGGGCTCTGACTGGGTTCTCCCCAACAGGCAATAATAGCATCCTCTTCAGCATTAGAAGATTCCAGGGGTGAGGGGAATCCGGGCTGCGAGACACACCTTGTCAAGTCCCAACCAGGACCAATAGAACACCTGATATTCCTTCTCATGTCATTGTCTCATTTCCACAGGGCAAGTGTGACTTGTCTCAGAAGGGAAAATTACCACCAGGATGAAGCAGTTTGCCTTCTTTTTCTTCTGGGTCTCTTGAACCCTAACATAACCAGCTCATGGGCTTCCAACAGAATGAACTGCCATAAAAGCCTGTTCTCTTCACCAAATATTACCAGGAGTCTCTAAAACTAAAAATCTGTATCTCAATGGATGGAACCTGTTGTTCTTTCCCAACTGGCACATCCATACCAATTATTACACTCATATAAACTCATGGATGAAAGGATCCTTGATAGAGTAGGACACAGAATAGACAGGTTTAGAATAGGTAAAGGAAGCCTATGGTGGCTTATTGGTCAGGCAATGGTTTATAAAAACCCAGGGTTGATAAGAGTCTTACCAAAAACAGGATGTGGGCTTCTAAAGGCCTTTATCACCTTCTGGACTATGAGTGCTAACTACGGTGGCGAGCAGGATCCATATCTTAGCTTTCTTTGGATTCTCAGGACCTAGTTATACAGCCTGCTATCTACTGGACCTTCCTAAAATTTTTGCTAAGCTCTCAATTTTGATGAAGCCTTGGGGTCCAGGTAAGGGATTACTTTCTTCTGTTCTCCACTTGGGAATGAGGTCATTGAAACTCAAGGTCTGGATGAAGTGTAGATAGGTCTGTTTGCCCCCATGGAATCAGTGAGAGACCCGCATGATGTCCAAGGAGGACAGGGAACATCTGCTCCAGTGGAGAGGAGGAGACTCAATTCTCATTGCTAGGCTCCAGTGAGTCAAATGCAGATGATCTTCTCGCCGAGTTCTGGGGTCCAGACCTGTGCTGAGCACTGACCTGGCCCCTGGCTCCTTACCAGGATGCCTCCTCTTTCAGGACTGGAAGCTGCTGGAGAGAAAGGGCTTATGGGCTCTGAGCTGAAGTACAAGCTCCAGGAAAGTTCCCCAGACCTGTCTGTGGCTGAGCAGGGTCAACAGAGAACAGTTTCTTTGGCTTTCAGTAAGGTAAGGAGGGGGAAGAATAGATTTTACCCAGCATTTCCCAAGAGGAGTTCCTGTGTAGGTGGAAAGGTTTAAGAACGACTCTACTGGCTTCAGAATAGGAAGAGTCTACCCAGGAAAAGAAAGGCATATGGTGGAAATGCCACTTCAAATATGCTATTAAAAAATGCTCCCAAGTCACTTTTTGATGCTTTCTTGGGCCTATGAATGGCCAGAGGTATAATAATAATAATAATAATAATAATAATAATAATAAAAATAACAACAAAAATAGTGATACATCAGACATTTGGCATATGGCAAGCACTGTGCCAAGCCCTTTGCAAATAACTCAATGGATCATCATGACTCTTTCAGGTTACCATTATTACTCTCATTTTAAGTTTCAAGAAACCAAGGCTTGAAGAGTTTAACTTATCAAAAGTCACAAAGCCAACCAAATACAGGAGCCAACATTTGAACCCAGGTCTGTTTGGTTGCAAAGAATGAACAATTCACCATCATACTGTACTCAAGACACTGTGAGAGTCCAGACCATGAGAGACTATGTCTACCTCAATTACTGAGTGAGAGAGGAAAGAAAGGTAGGCTTTAAAAAATGTTAACATCTGCCCTGTGTACACACCTATGCACAAACATGTATGTAGAGCACTCTGTAATGCTTTTGGATAAGCCAGCTCACTCCCCATTTTATTCACATTCAGGCAGGTGAATATTCTCATTGTTCAGGTGAGGTAAGCAGGTCACAATGAAGCTAAATATTTTGTTCCAAATCATACATCCACTTGGTTGCCTGGATCTACATGGTTTGATGCCAAAGCCAGGGCTCTTTAACTATAACACATTGCCACAACGAGGCATCTCAGTCACCTAGTGTTTATTAAACACCCACCATGAGTCAGACACTGTGCTAGGCTCATTCACAAACAGTAAATAATTATTTATTGATTGGTCTTCTAGTGCACCCACTGGGCTGCCACTGCATCAGCTTCCAAGTCTAGCAAAGGTTATATGAAAGAACAAGAGCAATTCCTTTTCCTCTTTTCTCAAGGTATTCTCAGTTCCTTAGTTCAAGCTAAGTATTTAACAAAAGGGTGCTGCTGTCACTGAAAGGACAAGGCAAAAAAGAAAAACTAGATTAAGGCTGAAAATCTCAACTCTCAAACTCCCTGAACCAAGAATAGAGGGTCAATAGTGTGTTCATTCTCTAGGTTGGATGCATTTTTAATGCCATCCTCTTTCCACTCTAGTCTACCTCGCCGTTTTGAGGTGCCCTCTAGTTTCGCTCCTTAGAGGGTAGTTGATGAAGGAAAAAAAAATTCTCTTTTCACTGGAGTCTATCAGGAATATAGGACTATCTTCTTCTTGACTCTTTGAGCCTCAAGCTCTGCTTCTTCCATATCAACATCCATTGAGTTTACTGCCAAAGGCATTTCTGAACAAGAGATTCCTGGGCAGACATCAGAGCTATGGTGAGATAACTAATAGCAATAAATGCTAAACTAGTACAATTATTCAGGAAGCATGCTACGTTATTATTTTATTCATTTGTCGATGGTGGAGCCTAAGTACTTATCAAGCAGGGGATCTGCTTCATGGAGCCAAGCTTGAAAGTCATGTGTAGGAACTGGATGGATGTGGCATTTCCAAGCCCTGGGCTCTAACCCAAGACATCAGCAGACCCTGAAGAGATCAGCAGATGAATTGTGTAAGCTGTGACACCACCACCAGGAAGTGGTGGACTTTTCACGGAGTAGGTCTTAGAGGGAAAGAAAACCTCAATGGATCAAAAATGGAGGTTTGCTGAAGTTTTTTCGCCAAAGATGGGATGATTCTGTTGATGAGGGAAGATGAGCAACAGGGTTCTCAGTCTGGGACTGGGGTCACTTCTCACTTCCTCCGGCCCAGGCTGGCTTCATGGGCATGTGACCTGTGTAGTCAGCCATGGCCCAGTGCTTAGAGAGGCCTCATGCTTGGTTTAACACTCTGCTGCCATTTTCTTGAGATTCTCAATAACTTTACCTTTGAACTTGTGTTTTGTACATAAAGTCTGGGGAAATGCCTGAGTAGAGAAGATACAAGCACTGTGTGTGTTCACCACTACTTGCTGCCTCATAGTGTTGGAAATACCCTAAGAGTACAAAATTTCAGTGAGACTTAAAGCAAGTGAAAGGTCTATGACTAAGTAAGTGGGGGCACTGACAGTACCTAGACGCCATGCTGTTCGGACCAGAACTTGCTTCAAGTGCAGAAAGAAGGCAATGGGGTTCTATCAATCACTAATGACCAAGAAGCCTTATCATAGCATTTCTTACCGGTGTTCTTTCCCGGCATTTGCCAACCACCCATGCTGAAAACAGTGACATAGGAGGAAAGGAAAGGATAAAGCAATCCGTAGTTCCTTTTCCTTTCCACCCTTTCTTACCCATCAGCAAGCTGAAGTCAGAGAGTGCCGGTAGAATGTTTGCATGAAAGAAGTGAGACACCATAAAGGTGGGTGAGTCCATATTGTTCTGATCAGAACAAAATGTATGCATGTATGACCTATGAAATACCAATTGTGCGATTTCAGTGATTCTGAAAACGAATTAAATGCTCTTATAGTTGCACCTAAAACTATCATTACACAACATAAAGATGAATGGTAAAGTACATGCTAATAATTTAAAAGTTTTATTTTTTATTGAGTTCATTAGACAGCAAATAGACATCGCAAGTTGAGAGAGGCGGAGGAAGAACAAAGCTTTGTATTGTAGTACCTATAATGGTACTGGTCACTGTTTTTTGAACAAGGGGCCCTCCATTTCCATTTTATACTAGGCCCCATGAATTATGCAGCTGGCCCTGCTCTGGTCCTTATTTTTCTCCTGAGAAAAAAGGGGGAAGCATCTGGGCTCATCCAAGGTGATGAAGGGCAAGGCAGACTTCATTCTTCCCACTAGTGGGCAGACATCGGCTTGCAGTAATGCTCTCCAACGTCGAGTGAAGGGGGAACTGACACTCCTGAATGAGTATGAGGAAACCCAAGGCAAATTCAGGTTCACCACATACACTCAGGGATGTCAGATCCACCCCTAAACCGGCGGTGGCATTTCTCCACTGGCATCTTCAGACTTGACAGATGAAGAGGGTGTGCACTTGTGTATGGCTCATGAGCTCACCAGTGGAGAGAACTCCACCCACACACACGTGTGTTGTTGTCCTGCCACACATGTATGCATTTACACTGCATATATGTGTTTGCATGTGATGTGTGCTTGGACAACTGGCTGAACCTGAGAGAGGTGTCTTTACTTGGATCTCAGGGGGCTGGCTGACGGACATGAAACACCTTCATGGTGAGGGTGGAAATGGTGTCCTTCTGGAACTTAGTACTCAGGACACCTCAACTAAGAGCAGATAGTGATATGGATGGGTTTGAGGGACTATGGGAGACACGTGCCTATTATTTCCAGGACAAGATTTTTCTTGTAATCTTTTCTCTCCTTCTATATTGTTGACTTATGTAAAGAACAGAAAAACTTCCTTCCTTTCAAGGGGTGAGACACATTGCCTCCTGGGCTGTGAAGGATTGTCCCCCTTCTGCCACTGGACAACCAATGAAGGGCCATCCACTGCGGTAGGACCTTAAGTGGTGTGGATAGTGATTGTCAGGCATGCTGGCCTGGCTTTACCCCACACTAGCAGGTACAGAAGGATGGAGGTGTCATCCACTCTGTCTTTTTTGCTGGACAAGCACTTCATTACCAATGGCAGGCTTTGTGCCAGGCTGTGCCCACCTCATCTCCAATCCCCCAAGGATCTCCAATCCTTGCCTTTGGGCTATTCTAGCTCTGGAGCCATGACAACAGCATGTTGATTCTAACTTCCAAGCACCCTCCCCAAGTCTCCTACCCACCCCTGCTGAAATAGATTCACTTCTCAGGTTAATTTGATAATCCCACTGGAGGAAAAATCTGCCACTCACTCCTTCAGAAACACATCCCCATCCTGGTGGTCTTCACTGCCACCAGCCCAGTCCAAAGAACCACTGCCTTTTACTTTCTCCATATTTCCAAGTGCATTTTAACCAGACTTGCAAATGGTGCCCCCTGTATACATTTAAAGGCCCATTGGGAGGAGGTATCCCCCTCTAAAGAGACTTGTCTTCTATCTCCCAGAAGTGGCTGCTCTTCAGAGTGGGTGTGATTCAGCTTTCCTAGAGATCATTTGCAGGGGAAAAATACAGTACTACAGCTGAGAGTGTTGCCTGCTTTCCTAGATTAAAAAAAAAAAAATCCTGCTCTCACACATGGAATTCTCATTGATGAATTCTGGCCAACACCAGGGACTACATTTCCCCCATTAAACATAAAGCTCAGGATGAAGGATGCAGGGTGGGAGAGTGGGGTGGCAATACCTTTTCAGCCTTTTCAACCCTCTGGAGGATTTGAACTCTGGCCCCCAAGGTCAAATGGCTGATGTTCAAAAGTCCCCCTCTTTCCATCCCTCCACCTCTCTTCCCCCAAGCTCCTTGCTCACAAAGAAGGACTCTCTTTGCTACACACAATAAAACCCTGGTGGATTTACCCAGATTAAAGAGCCCCTTGAAGTCTCTGTCAAAACTAATCTTCTCAGGAGAAACACTTGTTGATAACCACCTCGCTGTGTGAGGCAGCAGGGAAACCAGGGCCCCGCTGGAAGAACTGGCCTCTGACTTCCCCATCTCCACACTGCACCAGGCATCACACAATCCGTGACCTCATAGAACTACCCCCCTCCCGCCCCCACACACTGCAAACTCCCGCCCTCATTTAAGCTTCTCCACTTCAAGCTGAGCCATCTTCACACAAGCCACCTGAAGCAAGGAGGCAAGCCCCGCAGCTCCCCGGGCTGAGCGAGACCCTGGCTGGTCCCCAGCCTTTCCCTCCTCCGCCGCCCCCGCATCCGGGATTTAACCCTCCACCCTGCGGAGTTCAGTCTCTCTTCCTGCTGCAAAGTTTGCCAGGCGCCTGTTCAGGCGGTTTTCTCTACACAACTGGCCCTAAGAAATCATGCATATAGATTTCCCTCTACAGGTGGTTGTGAGCTGTAGCAGTTTTTGCTCTTGCAATGGAAATGTGTTTTCTTTTCAATTTCATTTTACCCACTAATAGATATATTTAAGTTGTTTTTGCTTGTACCCACTAAAGACTTAGCATTTTCTCCAAATAGCGGGAAGATAGATTAAATTCTTTATGCAAGAAATGTTACCACTACTATCGCCACCACCATGCTCTGACTCTTTATCTCTCCACACTCCCCCACTTTGCTCTGACTTCATGTGCAAAATAATTACAAGAATGAAGACACTTTGTGAATGAGAATCAACCCAAAATATGCAAATTAGGAGAAGCACTTGCCCCCTCCAGAATCCCCTTCCCCCCTCCTCCCACCGCCACGGCACAAAACATTAGGGTGGGGGGAGACAAGACAGCACCCCCTCCCCAGTTCATGGCCACAAGACTGTCTTTCAACTGGCATGCCTCCTGCAAAACCCTCACACACACAGCCCCAGGAAAGCCTGCTCAAGAAGTCTAGGCAATTTGTACAGATATAAGTGTTCAATGAAAAAGACAGTAACCATGGCCAGTCATACAGCTGTACTCCAAACATTCACCAACTGACATCATAAACTTTGCAAAAGCCAAACACAAGACGGTGCATGGTATAACCTACCTTGGCGAGCTCCTTCACTTTTTGTGCAAATGTTTTCCCCTCCGCACGCTTTACATAGATTTCTAGGGAAATTTGGAAGGACTGGTGAGGGGGTGGAAGAGGTGAGGGAAAGAGGGTAATATAAATAAGGAAGCGTTTTAAATGCACCACGCAAAAAGCTCGGGATTTCACGTTATGTCTGCACTCTTCCCGGAGCAAAGCAAAACAGTTCGCGTTCAGTGCCAGACTTGGTGGGAGAGGGAGAAGAGAGAGGGAGGGGGAGAGAGCGAGAAAGGGTGGGGGGGAGATGGAGGGTGGGGAAGGCTGAAGGAGAGACGGGGAAGAGAGAAAGAGAGGAAATGAGAGGAGGATAGAGGCAGAAGAGAGGGGAGGTGAGCTGGAAGGGAGGAGGAGAGAGCGAGAAGAAAGGAGGGGGAGAGCCGGAGGAAAGAAGGAGAGCGAGGAGGCAGCCCCCTCCCACGCTCCCACCCCCACACATTCAGGCACCTCCTGAGTAACTGATCAGAGCAAAGAACTCCTCACCCACGTTCGTAAACCCCGTTTGGGGACTAAGTCTTGAGGCACTCACTCTCGGGGTCTATTTATAGACAAGACCCTAATGATATGCATTGCATTCTGAACGTAAAGGTGTGTGTGTTCGGATCACATACGGTTCCTTTGACAGGTATGGTTTTTATTTTATCTGTATTTTCTTTCTTTTTTGGACTGCGGTGCGTTTGATTACATATGGGTGGGTTTTCCTGTTTATTTGCATCAGGAAAACATGCATCGATTTCGAACGTGTTTGGGGGAGAATTGAGGGGGTCTTACAGCTTATAAAACCCTGGCTTCCCCCCACCCCAGCGAAGCTGGGCTATTTGCAGAGTTGGGCTGTTGGAAAAGGCTCCAGCTCTGGATCGGTGTAGCACGCCCAGTTCCAGCAGTGTGTGCTATTGACCTGCATTGACGTCAGTGCGTCATTAGGTCTCCCTTAGAAACACTGACTTTCAAAAATAGTATCAAATTAATTCAGTTGGAGCCTGGTGAAGAAAGGCTACTAGCTGGAATCAGCCATAAAACTCCAGAATTTTCAGCCCTAGATCTCTCCTTTTTCTAGAAGCCAAACAGAAATCAGATTGTATGGAAAATGCCATTGATGGGATATTTTTTTTCCTCAAGAAAAGGGACCAAATTAGATTGCAAAACCCAGAACTGCCTTTTTTTTTTTCCTTTCCCCTTTTTTTCTGATCTAAAAATAACCCTTGCTTGAGCTGACTGCAGTATCTTTTGTGTTGCAGCTCTCTGTTTTTAGCAGTGTGGTCTGGTGAAGGGTGGCACACAAGTACAGATATCGATCTATTGATATTTGCAAAGCCAAGAATTAATTTTAATAAAACAGGTGTGTCTTATTGTGATGGTGGGTAATAGAGGAGAGGGGGAGCCATAAGAGAGATTTATGCCATTCATACTTTTCCATTTCATGTTTTTCCAATTCATCTTTTCAGGATGTAATTACCACCCCACGTGTCTCACGTGGCCTCTGACCAGCACAAGCAACCCCCATTCATACAAACACAAAGCACTAGCACATTCACACTTAGCAGAGACAGTACATTCATAAGCAAAGGCTCTGGACCTTTCTTCCTCTTATGGCTGCTTGGCAGCAAAGGCAAAGCAGCCCACCAAAATGGGATTAGGGTTAATCTGCGGGATTGAAATATGCCACCTGATAATTAGATTGCATTGTTAAAATCTGCATCTATTTAAAATCTGCTTTTGTAGAGGAGCAACCACCCCCTTCACCTAATAATACAGTTTTAACTGGTTCATTTTACAACTGTATATACAGATATATAACTATATATACAACCACATATGTACACACACACACCTGTGGATTACATACGTGAATATATAAAATGCCAACCTTCCCCCATGGAAGCCAGGATATCCTCCACTCTCAAAACGTTCTTTCAGGAAGGGGGGTGTTATATACTCCTCTTTTCAGAGGAGGCAGTATGTAATATTTTGTACAGTGTTCATTTCTCCCATTCCTGTTTCCCGCCCTCTCTCCCTAACCCACTCTTCTCGAATGTGAACTTGTGCCTCTGGGTGACAAAAGAATTTGGCCTCTGCTGAGACTATTAATGAGGGGACTAATTAGGGCCATTGTGTACAGGGGCCCTCTTGGAGGCCACTAGGATGACAAGGGATGTGGGGGGGCCTTGGGTAGAGGCAAAGAGAGCTCACTGAGACATATTTAAATCACATGACTCAAAATCAAGAAGGCCTGGTTTTCTTTTCTACACGTACAAGGTCAGGTTCCTAATCACCCAATCATTTGTGCTTATCAATTTTCTAAAAGAAACAGTGGTTCTTCTTTTCATTCCCTTAAATGGGGTTGAGAGAGAGGCCCCGGTAAGCTCCAGCTAACCTCAACATTTTCAGACAAGAACAGAATATGCATGATTCAACCTGGGCAGGCTGCTTGGTCAGGGGAGTGGAAGGCAAAGACAATCACACCCCAGTCTACCCCTTGCTTAATCCCAAGAAGGAACATTGAGGGTGAGTTAGGAGGCTGTGGGACAAGAGTTTATCTAAGGACAATTTCTGGTGTTTGGAGGAAACTTCAACTGACGACAGGCTCATGTGTGGTGTCCCTTATTTTGCCCCCCCCCTTTCTTCTCCGAGGGCTCAGGGAGGACGAGACCAACAGCAGCCATGAAAGGGAGGTGCTATGAGAAAACTGAGTGAGTGGTCCCCTTTCCCCCAACCTGGCAGTTAGAAACTTAGGTAGAGACACTGATCAGCAGATGCTTCCAGCCAGCCAGGCACCTGCAAACCACTTCCTGGGCTTGCAAGGGTTTGCATCCGCCCTTCATCACAAATGCGTTCATTCACAGAAACCTAAAGTCATTCACCCACCTGCACACAACCACACTCATTCATATTTTAGCCACAACTGAAGCCATGCATTCACATGCAAAGGTTGGGCAAGTATGCATAGCAGGAACACACCTTTAGAAGGCTGCATTCTACACACACACACACACACACACACACACACACAGAGTTTGTCCTGCTTCATTGCTTCCTTCTCCCAGGGGGTTTCAGCTCTGAAGTCTGCAAAATCCTGGCAGGAATAAATTTCTGCCATTCAGACAATCACATCCCTAGCCTGTATAAACACCCACTGACCTGGTCCATGATTAGATCATGCAAAAGATGCCCAAGAGCTGGCATAGCTGCAAATGCTTAGGTGTATAAGGGTGGGGGCAGTTCTCTTCCTGGCCTGGTTTCTTCACTTGGCAGCCAGTGAATAAACACAGGGCCAAGGGAGGGGCTTGCAGTGTGGCCCAAGACTGCACAATGTCCCACTTGGCCTGTTCAGATCTTGTCCTCTTGGGAGAGGTGAGACTTGTGGAGAGCTGTCAAGTACTGCGGGAGCCAAGACTTGGCATTCCAAGGTCCTGGGAATTCTTGTCAGTCTGCACATGAAGGGTAGGCAGCTGGGGATTCTCCATTTGCCCCTCCAAATCCACTTTACACTTTTTCCACTCTGTTCTGAGCCTGGAGAGGTTGACCTCTATGGACTTCACTAACAAACTCTATTGCTCTTTGGTTCGGCCAATGGGGGACCTTAGCAGGGAAACTGAGGACAGGAGAAGAGCACAGAGGGGTACTTAGTCCCTCATCTCCCTCCCTGCCAAACTATGGCTTGTCCGTGGCTGTGTCCCTGCGCTGGAAGCCACAGCTGCTGCCAGGTGGCCTTCGTGCACAGCTACAGTTACAACTCTAAGTTCTGTGTGTGTGTATGAACGCACCCAGACCATCAAACCTCAGACTCTGTGGGTGTGTGAAACTCTTCACCAGGACAAAAGTGCCTCATTGGCTTCTACTGGCTACCTGGAAATGTCTCCTTTCAGAATGCTGGGTAGGTAGTGTTTGTTTTATATACATAAAGCGAGGTGAGCTTTTTCCATTGAATACAAGAAATCAAAGAATAGATGCTGCAGAAATACTGCTGGAGACCTTTGAAGTGGACCATCAGCTCAGCTGGTTACCAGCTTTGTAATCATGGACAAGTTACTCAATTTCCCCAGCTGCAGTTTCCTCCTCTGTAAAATGGGAATGGTAATAATAGCACCCTGCTGCTAGAATTGTTACAAAGACTGTATGAGGTAAATTATGTGAACGTTGTAACACAGTGCCTGGGACAGAGTTAACCCACAACAAATGTTAGCTATTTATTTATAGTATAAGCATGCATTGTAGATAGGGCCATCTATGTAGCATCTAGAACTTTCAAAGTTTTTGAACCATGGTCAACAATATTTATTTTATATCATGACCTGAAGATACACACACACATAAACTGAAAGACAGTAATACTTATACTTAACCTTTTGATATTTCATTTGTTTGATTTCACTCAAAAATGTGTGCCATGACAATTAATGAAGAAACTGATCTGGTGAACCTTCTGGGGATCAACAGAGTGAAGACATCCTTGAAGGTAACAGACTAGGTAAAGACCATTTCCTGATGTCTTCAAAACACATGTAGTCACATTAATGGCATTAATGGGGAAAAATAAGTTGGTGATATTTTCTACAGAATCTGAAATTCGCTCAACAAGCATTTGAGTTGACTTATGTGTAGGTAACTAAGAGTTGGGGACCCAAATGTATAATACTTGGTGGTTGACCTCAAGGAGCTTATGGCTGAGTAACAAGAGTTAAGATTCACCCACTCATTCATTTAACAAGTTGAGCACCTACTATGTATGAGAAAGCACTGCTCTACATCAGTGTACAAGATCGAATTTCCTGACCTCATGAAGCTTACTGTCTCATGACAGTGACAGACAGTAAAAAAAAAAATTACCAAATAAACATAATATGGTTCAAATAGTGGTAATGGCTCTTACGAAAAAGGACATGGAGAGTGACTAGTGGGAAAGCCTATTCTGGATAAGGTAGTCAGGGGACACTTTTTCAAGGAGACGGTATTCGACCAGGGACACAAAGTGAGGGAGTGAACTGCGTAAATTCTAAGAGAAATAGTCCATTAAGAGGGACCAACAAGAGCAAAGGTTCTGAGGCAGAAATGAAATATTCTAGAAACGGGAAGAAAGCCAAGGCGGCAAAAGCTTAGCGAGCACGTGAGAGGTAGATGGGACCAGATGAGTTTCCTGGACATCATGGTAATCTTGAATAACATCTAAACGTAATGGGAAACCATTGCAGGGTTTTAAGCAGGAGAGTTGTCTGATTTACGTTTCACTCTTGCAGCTGGGTGGAGAACTGACTGAAGAGAGCAAGAAGGAAACAACGGGACTGGTCAGGAGCCTATCACTGCAGTTGAAAGAAGAGATGTTGGTGGTTTGGACGAGGCTGTAAGGGATGGAGGTAGCAGAGAAGTGGCTGAATTAGCGGTACCTACTTTGAAAGTTGATGCCACTACATACCCATGACGCAGAACATGAGGGGCCAAGATAGAGCAATGTGACATGATGGGGGTCTCAGATGCAAATTACATCTAGCTGAAGAATGAGCTGGCACTGGAGCTGTGTCTTCAGGGATGTGTGGGCGGCAATGGTGAGGGAAGAGAGGGCATTCCAAAGAAAGGGAACAGCATACGAGTGAAGGCACAAAAGAGTGAAAGCAGAAGGCATGTTGGGAGCCCAGTGGTAATTCTGTGGATTATGGGAGGCTGGAGAGATGGAATAGGAGTAAGGCAGAAGAGGTAGGTTTGGGATAAACCATAAAGGACCAAGCATGCCATGACAGTGTTTGGGCCACTATCCCAATGGAGAGTCACTGCCTGTTTCTCAGGAGGGTTTAGTAAGATCAGAGCTCGGCTTTAGAGAGTACTGGGTACCTTGGGACAGCGTTGACCCACAATAAATGTTAGCTATTTATTTATAGTATAAGCATGCATTGTAGAGAGGGTCATCTATGCAGCATCTAGAGCTCAGAGCTCAGGGGAACCCAGAAGCTTCTGCTTTGGGCCTCAGTGATCCATTCATCACGGAGATCTTCGAGCTTCCCTGATTCTGAATCTTTTGTTCCAGCCAAACCAGACTTCTCTGTGACCAGTGGGCTGCCACAACCATCCCTTCCCCTCTGCCTCTGGTCACACAGTTCTCAGCACCTAGGTGCCATCCCCAGTCCTGTCCATCTACTGAAATCCTCCCCATTCTTCTCTGGCTCTTGGCCTCTATTGCTTTCTCCTTTCCATCAAAGCACTGTCTGCACCACTCACATTGGCTCTTAACCTCACATACCCACTCACATTTCCTTAAGTGTGTATTTCAAGAATATAGGGCGTCCCTCATGAGATATAAATTTCATCCCATCAAGAGCCTTACCTGGCACTTCGTTTTCTTCACAGTGTCTGGCACTCAATAGCCATTCAATTATATTGACCACCCTCATACATACATAATAAAGTGCATGTTGAGAGCCAAGGGACTCCTGGAGAACCAACGGTAGAAAGGCAGTTGTCCAGATAAACTGACATGGAGACACACAGCCAACGGGGACCCATCTCCCTGCCTCCAATCCTCTTCCCATTCCTTGGCCTCCCATAAATAAACAAAGATCTGCACACACTTGGGTTTTGCCTTTCATAGAACACTGTCCTGGGACTTACCTTTGCTCTAGGGAATATAATCCACGTTCAAGAGAACACAGCAAGCCCATGATTTCCAACAGGGAGCCAGGGAAGTGGGCCTGGGTCAGAGGCAGAGTCCTCTCCCTGGCCATCTCACACCCCTGCCCCTACTCCAGCATGGGCTTCCCGGGCTCCTCATTCCCAGGCTCGGTGCCGCATGGTATCTATCACTTTCCATGGAGACATCTCACTCTCCTTAGGGGCTTCCACTCTAGAGTGCTTCTCCCCCCAGCAGGGTCCGCTTCATTTCACCAGCCATTGGAAACAGCAACCCGTGAGACACAAGTTTCAAGATAGCAACAGGGCCGTGTTGACGCTCTCAGCACCTGACACCTTGCAGGAACATGGGTCACTTAAGGACACATGCAAAGGCAGAGATGATGGGTTTCCTTCTCTGCTGCTGTGGACACCCAATTTGGTGCTTGGCCTGTCCTTGGTCTCCACTGCTCACTACTGTAGTTCTTTCCAGATGTTTTGTCTACCATTTCTGGGAGGGGGTGAGATGGATCGGGGCGAGAGTCAGAGAGGTCACTGACTCAGGAAGGATGAAGTCAGTTTAATGCTCCTGTGTTAAGCATGGTGCTGGGCCCAGCTCAGTATGACAGGGCACCTGGCCAAAACAAACTTAGAATATGGTGGTCAGCTGAAGATGGTTGTGGGGACCTTACCCCTCATTTCAAAATCTCTTCTTCCTGCCTTCCTCCCAAGCCGAGCTTAGGTTTAACTTTCAGAATGGGTTTCTCTTGGGAAAGAGTTCCCTTATCTGCCCCCGCTTCCACCCTGACAGGCAGGGTCAGAGGGGGGTGGGAACTCCTTTCCTAGTTCCGTCCCCCTCCTGCAAGTTCGGCTTGCTCACAGCTCAGCCTCCCAGACCCCCGACTCCTGGGCGGAAACCGGCAGGGGTCCCCACGGCCTGGGGGGGGGGGGATTGCGGCTGCAGGGCCTGCAGCCTCCCCAGGGCAGCGCGGCCCCGCCGCCGCGATCTCCCTCCCACGCGTGGAAGCCCGTGTGGCCGCGGAGGACGCGGTCCACCAAGGGCTGCGGGTCACGCAGACGGCACGCGGCCCTCCGCCGCGGACACGTGAGGGGGCGGGGCCTGCACCCAGGATCCCCTCTCGCGCTGCCTGCGTAGGAGCGCGGCGCCCGCCCCCGCCCGCGTGCTGCTCCCCCTCCCGCGCCGCGCCGCCCGCCCGGCGCTACCGCCCCCGCAGCGCTGCGCGCGCCGCCTCCGCCCTGAGAGCTCCCGCGCGGGGGCGGGCCGCGGAGCCCGGGGAGCTGGAGCTGGCGGAGAGGAGGAAGAGGGGGGGAGGCGCGGAGTGGGGGGGGGGGCGGGCGCCTGCAGGCTTCGTAAAGCCCTCCGCCCCAGGAAGCCCCCTCCCGCAGTCCCTCCGAAGGCTCTCCGGGACCCTGGTCTTTTTCTAGATTTGGGGCAGGAGAAGCAGGGATGTGGGATAGAGCTGCGGGCTGGTGGTGGCGCGGGCGCGGTTGGATGCGAGCACCTCCCTCCATCCACCCACGCGCGCGTGCTCTCCCGGCGCTGATGAGGTCCTGCCCGCTCTGCTGCTCGTGACTCTGCTTCGTGCTGGCAGAATTCCGCAGCGTGCGCTTGGGGGCGAGGTGGGGGCGGGGTTTAGCTGCTAGCGGTTGCCCCTTGTGCATGCCCACCCTTCGGACGTGCCAAGGGGCCCCACATACCTACAGCCACCCGCAATGACCGTGGCCTCCCATGCCAGGTCATTCCCAGGTCCAGCCCCTGTGTCCCTGTCCACACTACAGGACACTCTCTTGGGTCTCCATCCCGCACCTGGTTGGTCTCCGAGGGCACTGAAAGCGCCCATCACTTCCTCCGGCCACCCACACTCCATCTCTAGAGTCCACGTGGGTGCTGGTAGCAGAGGGGAATGCTGAGGGTAATGGGACAACACACGGACTGTCCACAGACCCCTTCCGTGTACGCCCTCTTAGAACAGGGCAGTGGAAAAACAAACAGGAACTCTGCAGAAGATAGAGCCACAACACCAGCTTCTTTCCACCTTCCTGGCGTTGATCACCCAGCACGTGTGTCCGCCCCCGGGGGTAAATATTGTGGTTTGGTTCCGCTCAGCACCCAGAAGACGCAATTGCTGCCCTTGGTAACTTGGCAGCAAGGCCTGGCCTGGGGCTCTCTCCTGTAGGATGCAGTGCTTCTGACGCAGGGTCCAAGATAAGGCGGTGTGTGTTGGACACACAGAGAGAGGTAGGGTGAGAAAATAAATATTATGAAAAGCAAGAGGTACTTAGAAATCACACTAGGTGCCCTCCTGTTGGTAACACCCTGCACGAATAAGTGTGGGCTCACTCAGAGGGAGGGACTGTGTGGGAGCTGTTTTGCCCCTCCCCTAGCTGGAGGTTGATTCTGGATGCAGCCCTGAGAGATGGATTTGAGGCCCTCTCACCAGGGGCAACAGGCTGGAGCTCTGAGCTGGGCGTTGAGAATTCCAGGTTCCAGCGATTGCAACTAAGAGCTTCATCTGTATATGCTCTTTGGCACCGCCTTGCAGACAAGCTGAATCAGCCCCGAAAGAAAAGTCTGAGCTAATGGTTCCCTTTCCTTTGGTTCCGTGTGCTACAGCCTGCTGGATGTGTTGAATCTAGTTGCCCTTAACATGAGAAACTTGAGGACATCCTTCAGAAAGGTCTCTCCCTCCGGGCCACGCTTCTCAATTTTTTTTTTTACTTAGGACAGCAATTTCAAAGTTTAGCAGCCGTTTGTTCTTTGATTAGAGTTAATTTTGTCACTTAATATCACCTTGAAGGCAGGGATTTATGTACAAGTGTGCAAGGGGCCTCAAGAGAGGGCTGCACTCCTTGGGGAGGAGAGGACAGTGCAGAGCGTTAGGGTCCTTTGACCATTTATTTCATTCATGTTCTTTTGAGGGCTCACCATGGATGTTCTGTGCCTTGTGTAAGGCTATGGGGAAACTCAGTTAAAATAGGGTCTGATGGTGGGGAGTTTTGGGTCCACTGAGAAGATGGTGAATGATTATATCACAGTGAGATAATTGATATAACTGGATTGCTCACGAGGTGTAGTGAGGGAAGAAGCTGCTGGAATCTGCCCTGGAGACTCTTCTCCATCAACTTGGGATACATTACGCTGCAGTAACCAGTAATTCCCACATCTCAAGTAGCTAAAGCAATTAACATGCATCAGAGGTCTGTGGTTCTACTTCATGCTCTCCATTCTGGAACCAAAGGTGAAGGTGCAGTCTCTCTGTGGGACCGGCTGGTCTCGATGGCAGGGGGATAGATATACAAATGGCAGAGTCATGTAATGGCTTCTGCTCTGAAGTGTCCTCTTCACTCCCACTCATGCTTCATTCATTGGCCAGAGCAAGTCATGTGATTAAGTTGGTCATAAATAGAGCAGGAAGAATAAGCTTTCCACAGGGTCAGGCCACTGGAGAAGGACAGTGAATATCTTGACAAATAATACAATCTACTCCCAGCCTTCCAGAGTTGGTGAAGCTTGGGCTGATTGTAAAAGTGGATTTGTGCTGGGGCCCGGTGGGCAGACAAGGCAGGGAGGGTATTCTTGCATCCTCATGGGCCACTGTCATGGTGGCATGAAACTGCTTTGTGCATTCGGACAAGCCAGTCAGCTCCATTCAAAACATTTCCCTCTGTATCTGCATAGTGTAGGGTAGTGTTCTTTGTCCACCCTGCCCTCCCATGTGGGTTATCTTCTGAGAGGCTTGCCCTGGCCCTGTTTTAAGGATTGTTACTAGGGGAAGGACACTGATATAGTGTTATACATCTTCCCAAAGAAAATGGACCCAAGTTACCTAAAATTTCTTGTTGTCCATAAATACTAGAAAATGGACCAAGAAATCAACAGATTGCCATAAAAGCCTTGATGCCTTAGGGACGGGACAGTGGTGGCTATGCATGGGAGCTGAAGGCTGCCAGAGTGACTACTGGATATGTCAAGTCTTCTAAAATTTTAGCCTGTATTCATGGAGCCATTTTAGGAAATGTCTCTAGAGGGTTGTGATGGCCACCTGAGTCTTAGCAACTCAGCAGTTCTCTCCTGGTGAGTCTAGTTAATAATAGAGCCTCATTTCCACCTCTACTATCACTTTCTAGCCTGTATTAAAAGAGGGACACCTCCTGGCCAAGATGCCTAGGTAGCAACCCCACCCCTCTTCCCGCAGTGCTGCTGAGCAGCAACAAATAGGTGATTCCTGAACTATTAGTTAAACCTTGTATAATGGTTAGTCCTTAGCTCAGAACTGACTGGCTATTAGCTCCACCCACATGCCTTTGGTTAAAACAAGTCAAAAGGCCAAGTTCAACATCAGTGTGGCTGAGAAATATGCTGAAAAAAAAAAAATCCAAGTTATCACAACTTTCACAAAAAGGGAGATCAGCAATAGGATTTGAATGCTCTGTATGGCTTTATTCACAGTTGTCCCCTGTTCACGTGGACATGCATGAAAAGTGCTGCTGAGAAAAATCACATATCAAGTGCTTTCCTCCTCGCTGACTTCCCCTAGAAGTTTAAATATTGAAAGTACAACACTTGTTTCCTCTACTGAATACTTCTTACACCAAACATGTGGGGGTTTTCTCCCACCAAGCAAATCTCCAAACATCCAACACCAGCTGGGTGTCCCTCGATTTCACTCAATTCTCACAATAACTGCCTGTAGTTAGCATCGACCCCAGGGTTAAGGGCTCAGTCTCACAAGATTGTTCACCCACCCCCTTTCGATGTCAATTGCAAGTCTAAGTTGTAACCTGTGTTTCTCACCTTCTGGCTATAAATCAGACCCCCCCTTGGGTTTGATAATTTGCTAGAGTGGCTCACAGAGCTCAGAAAACAGTCTACTTACCAGATAATTGGTTTATTAAAAAGGGATATAACTCAGAGTAGCCAGATGGAAGAGATGTGTAGGGCAAGGTGCAGGGGATGGGATGTGAAACTTCCGTGCCCAATCCAGGCACTCGACTCTTCCGCCACTTCCACGTGGTCAGAAACCTAGAAGAACCACATAATAGTCATTTTTTATAGAGGCTTTATTACTTAGCCACGGTTGATTAAACCATTGGCCATTGGTGATTGACTCAACCTGCAGCCTTTCTCTCCTCCTAAAGAGGTCAGTTCAGGGGCTGGAAGTTCCAACCTTCTAATCACAAAGTTCGTTCCTCTCGCAACCAGCTCTCATCCCAAGGGGCTCTCCAAAAGTCACTTCATTATTAACAAACTCAGGTGTGGTTGCTAAGAACTTGTTTACAATAAAAAAAGATGGCTCCTTTTACATTTATTCCTAAAATGTAGGAAATTACATAGATTGAATATATATGTCTTATTATACATTACAGTGTCATTTATATATTTAAATTTTTTTGTGGTAAAATACACATAAAATTCATTTTGTTGTTCAATCATCAGCACTATCCATTTCAAGAACTTTTTCATTCCAAACAAACTCCATGCCCATTTAAGCAATAACTCCCCATTTCTCCTTTCTCCCTCAGCCCTGGTTACCTTCACTCTACTTTCTGTTTCTATGAATGTGCCTATTCTAGAAACTTTGTATAAGAGGAGTGATACAAAATTGTGTCTTATTTTATCATAATGTTTTCAAGACCTTTTGTGTCTTATTTTATCATAATGTTTTCAAGGTTCATCCACATTGTAGCATGTATCATATCAGAATGTCGTTCCTTTTTGTGGCTGAATATATCCAATTGTACATATATACATTATCCCCCATTCATCTGTTGATGGACACTTGATTTGCTCCCATCTTTTGGCTATTGTGAATAATGCTGCTGTGAACATTGGTGCACAAGTATCTGTTGGCATCCCAGCTTTCAATTCTTTGGGCTATATATGGTCCTGTTGTATTTTAATTCAAATTGAACAATAGGCAGATTATATATATATATATATATATATATATATATATATATATATATATATTTGTATTTTTCTGAAGTGAGAAATGGGACAGAGAGACAGACTCTCACATGCGCCTGACCAGGGTCCACCCAGCAAGCCCACTAGGAGGCGATGCTCTGTTGTAACCAAAGCCATTCTAGCGCCTGAGGTGGAGGCCCTGGAGCCATCCTCAGTGCCCAGGCCAACTTTGCTCCAATGGAACCTTGGCTGTGGAAAGGGAAAAGAGAGATAGAGAGAAAGGAGAGGGGGAAGGGTGGAGAAGCAGATAGGCGCTTCTCCTGTGTGTCCTGGCCGGGAATTAAACCCAGGACTTCCACATGCCCAGCTGACACTCTACCACTGGGCCAACCAGCCAGGGCCAGATTTATATATTTTAATTCAAAATAAACTTTCAGCTCTTTCTTCTTCTTAGTGCTCTCTGAGGCAGTAAAGAGCCCTGTTTGCAGATGTAGAAACTGAGCAGGAGGTCGGGGCTGAAAATTAGCTAGATCCCTGGTATATAGGCTTTCACACTAGACTGACATCCCTTAGGGCAAGGGTTGTTGTCTGTCCTCATCACTGCTGTATCTCCTGGACAAGTGACTATGGTGCAGTCAATATATTTTGAAAGAATAAATGAATGTATATTTGTTTGTTTGTTTTTGTGCTTTACGCTCTGGCAGAGCCTCTCAAATAAACTCCTGGTGTCTAACACATATTTCTCTCCTTCTCCAAATCTCCTTCTCCATCTATAGACACTTCCCTACCAGAGGGGCTTGAACAAACAAGCTGTTCCAGGCCTATGTCTTAAATGATAACGTCAGCCTGAGAAAAGTTGCTTTGCAAAGTGTTCCTGTTCGCTGTCCCCGGAGCACACCCTCCTCCTATCTGACCCATCCCCTGTGTGGCTCCCTCTGAGCTCACCTGGGAGTTCCCTGCCATTCCAGGAGCCCTTGGCTCCCTGCTGGTAGGTGTGACCCATTGGGGGTGCCTCTGGATTTGAACACCTTCCAGCCAGATTTTACTAGAGACCTGGAGCTTGCTGCATAATTGCTGGTCCTGTTGTCTCATAGTGCTTGCTGTCCTGGGGTTGGGGACCCTCCACCCGAATTCCCTTTTGTTTAATAATGGAGAAAAATGTAATTTTTAATGGAGTGGTGAAAATGCTGCTTTTGGTAAACTGCACCACGGACTTGGCATTTGCTTTAGAAACAGGGGGCTCTGAAAGGATTCCCAGTTCTCTCTCCGGGGAGGTAAGGGGTGTGGCTTCGATCATTGGGGGTCTTTTGTCCACCGCTTCCTGCCTACACAACAACAAAAGCTGTCGTGAATGGCACGGAGATGGGACGCTGACGGCTCCGGGATGGTCTCTGCTAATGGAGAGAGTCCGTGTAAGAAGAAAAGGCCAGTGATGGTGAGAAGTACACACAAGGCATCCATTTCAGGCCCCCAGACCATGTGGTTTATGGTTGAGTTTCACCAGGGAGGTTTCTTGGACTCAGGAGGCGCTGAGACAATAGGCTGGGCGGGGCGGGGGGAGCGGCTGCAGATGAGCGCCATCAGGTCAGAACTAAAGCCATCTTTCTAGAGCCCGACAGAAGGCACCGAGCACCCCTCTCCGCGGAAAGGGTGCGGGGCGGGGCCGGCGCGGGCGGGAGGCGGCTGCTCGCGGGCAGCAGAGGGTTAACCCCTCCGGGCGCCCAAGGACGTCAGAGCAGGTTTCTGTCTGTGGCTGGGATTGAGAGTTTTTATCCCTTGTTATTTTCCCTCTTGTCTTTGCTTTATATTGTGGTTAGAGTTTGGGATTTGGTTTTTCCTTTTCAAGACTTAAAAGATTCAGGGGGGGGGGGGAATCATCCTAGTGAAAAAGTGTGGGAACCCTAGCAGACAGGAGGGTGGGATGTTGGGAGGGGCCATCGGATGTCCCGGGAAAAGTAGGGCAGCCGCTCTTACCTGGCATCCCACCCATCCCTGTGTTCCCCCTGAACCCTCAAACCTCAACCTGGGCAAAGGGGCTTCCCATTTTGGAGACCTGCTCACCCCCAAATCTTTAGAAGGACAGCTGTTGACAGGAACCCCCACCCCATGGGCGCTCCTTTGGGACACACCAGCCTCCTGAACAGCGGTCTGAGCCTCTGCTGGGATGGGAGGCAAGGAGATCCCAGGGTCCTGCGTCCTTTTTCCTCTGCTGACCCAGTGGGGAGGTGCCAGGAGGAGAAGGACGCAATCTCTCTGAAAAGGACACAGTCTCTCTGAAAGCGAGGGAAGAGAAATACAGCTGCCACTGAAGAAAATGGAGGAGATCAGGTTCCAGAAATGAGGAGAGAGGTGGCCTGGGTTACTCAAGGACAAGGGAGAGCTTAGACATTGATAAGATATTTATAAAAGGAAATGTTACAACTTGGGTAGGGACGCATATTCAGCCTATGGGCCGTATGGGTCAGGGTTTTCTGTAGCAAGCGGGCTTCATGTCAGAGTCCTTGGTCGGAAGCAAAAGGAGCCAAGCACCAAGGTCAGGCATGAGAAAGGCCAGGTGGCCTGGGTGTGGCATTGCGGGGCCAGAAATTGAGGCAGAGGTGCAGATGCAGAGGCTTTGAACCCCAGAATTCCAGAGTTGGAAGGGGATGCATGAGGGTAGCCAGGGGACCCGCTCCCCAGAGCAAGAATTGTGCCAGCCCGTGCTCCTGAGGTGGCAGCAGCCAGCTGGCTTGCATACTTTGGGTCCCAGGGAGATGACCTGGGAACGAACAATAGTGACTCCCCAATGGAACCTTGTGACTTGGAAGCTGCAGGAATTGCAGAGGGTGAGGTGGGAGCTCAGAGGGCCTTTGTGGCTCTCTTCTTCTTGTGTTCAGGAACTCTTACAGAGAAAGCAAACTCTCTGGGACACCGTCCCCCGCTGTGGAAGATTAGAACTGGGTCTTCTGAACTAGGACTTACATTATAGAATTGCACTTTCTACCAAGGACAGACTACATCTGAAGGGGATCGTGACAGTGGTGCTTGGCAGGAAAATCTCCCACCTGATCAGCATAACTTAAAACTGAAATTTCAGAGAAAGAGGGAGGGGAACAGGTCCACCTGCGATGACAACTAGATGTGGAGAACAATTCTGGCATTCCAGAAAAACAGAAAAAGCAAAGAAGGTCTCAGTTAAGTTTATGAGGGCTCAACTTTTGGCTGGATATCTTTATTTTCTCCTCCAGGTCCTCTCTTCGTCCATCTGCCATTATGTTTGGAGACCTATCTTTATGGATAAGTGGGCTCTCGGGCCCCCTTGATTTCCATAGGTTAGGCAGCAAGAGCCAACCAGCAGGAGATGGGGAGGGGGAAGGAAGACAAAGTTGGGGCATTTCTTTTGTGGCACCCTCCAAGCGGAGTCACTATGCACGGGCTGTGTCCCTCTCTAAAGACCACAGCTCTTGTGGCACCCTCCAAGCGGAGTCACCATGCACGGGCTGTGTCCCTCTCTAAAGACCACAGCTCTTGTCAGGAGGCAACCTGCTACAGCACCTCTCTCAGGATGCTGGCCTCTGCCCCTCCCTTTGCCCCTGCAGGGTTTGGAGTGGTGCCAGATCCCCAGGGGCTAGCTCCATTCCTTGCTGGCTTCCCTTAACCCTGCCCAAACTATTAACCAGGCCCTTTATTAAACTCTCAATTACTCCATCTGAGAGTGTCGTCCACTTCCTGCTGTGACCCTGACCAATACAATAATTGAATAAATGATATAAAGTTGAAACTGTAACCTGAGGTTAATATAAACTCAAAGCTGTCAGTAAGACTTGGTTGGGTGAGACTTATGACATGAATTCTGTGATAGTGAGAATTCCCTTCATGCAGATTAATTGGTCTCATTGCAATGGGTCAAGAAGTAAAACTCAGTGCATTGGTTTATTTAAGAAATGTTTATTGAGTTTCTGCTGTATGCCATGCAGTCCCTCAGGGACTGGGGAATTAGTGGTGGGCAGAAGAGACAAGCTTCCAACTCTCATTGTGTTTTTAATCTAGTGGGGGAGAAAGACATTAATCACATAGCCACAAATACAAATATGTAGGTAGAAACTAAGATAAATCCTTTTCAAAATAAGTACAAGTTTCTCTGGGGGCATCAATAAGATGCTGATAAGCTGTGGAACATTAGAGAAACCTGTTCTGAGAAAGAGACACAATGTTTAGCCAGGCAAGACAACCGAAGTTTACAATGCTCCTTTACATACACAATTTCATTTGATTCTCACATTATTTTGTGAGCTGGACATATATAGGCATTATTATTTTCATTTTACAGCTGGCATAGATGTCCCAACTGGTGAAGTAGCATATACATTTTAGCTTCATTTATATTAATTGCAAAGCACTTTAGTATCCAAATGTATTTACAGTCCATCAAACAGAATGAGGTTATGCATGCATTACATTCAGTAATAATATACAGCTCACCAAAATTAAGGGATATTCCAAAATGAATACGAAGCGATAAAACATCCCCTAATTTTTGTGATTAGTATACATGATAAATAATGCAGGTTATAGGTCAGTTCAGTTCCATTGGACCGTCTGATAATCCCTCAATATGAGACTGGAAGCAATTACCTTAGTCTCGTTAATAATTTTCTTTTTTCAACTTAATATTAAGGAATAAATGACAAATGTGTTTTCTTTATTTCAGTTATGCAGTGTGATGTTATGATGTTTGTATACATTGTGGAATGATCACCATGATCAAAACAAGGAACATCCATCCATTTCCTTCCTTTCCTTTCTCTTCCCTCACTCCTTTCTTCCCTCCCTCCTTTCTTTCCTTTTTTTTTCTTTCTGTGTGTGATAACACTTAATAGCTACACACACTTAGTGAATTCCAGGTATACAACAGTATTGTTAACTGTAGTCACCATGTCATACATTTGATCTCCAGAATTTATTCATCCTGCATGAATGAGACTTTGTACCCTTGACCAACATCTCATTTATAACCTCCATCCCCCACCAGACATTCTACTCTTTGCTTTTATGAGTTTGACTATTTTACATTCCACGTATAAGTGAGATCATGCAGTATTTGTCCTTCGGTGTCTGGCTTATTTCACATAGCGTAATGCCCTCCATGTTGTCACAAGTGGCAGGATTCCCTTCTTTTTTCTTTTTTAATGGCTAAATTGTATTCCATCTTCTTTATTCACTCATCCATAGGTAGACATTTAGGCTGTTTCCATATTTAGCTAGTGTGAATAACATCCATCCATCCATCCATCCATCCATCCATCCATGGTAGGCACGAGAGGCTCTGTTTATATGGTACAATAAGACCAGATCTAGAATAGCAGCTGCAATTGAAATCACAGTCTAATTGCTCTCACACAATCTGCCATCATTCTCCAAGTCCAAGATACATCTGCCCAAGACAAACAGGTAAGTTAAAGGAGGATGTGATAGGGATCAACAGTGGTTTGCTGGCTCTTCAAAGGGAAGAAAAATTCCTCATTTGTAGTGTTTGCCAATTTCCATGGTTTGAGTAGTCCCACCATGGCAAATTTCAAGCTACCAAACTGACGTCACTGAAGAGGAAGTTGCAAGGTAACGTTAACGATCTCATAACAATTCTTGTGAATAAGTGATAACAATTCTCACAAGCCTGTGCAGGCTGATTCCAGCACACTGCTGCGTCACCAAACTTGCATCTTCAAGTCTTCTGTGATAGCACTAATCTCTGTGACTCTCCTAGTAAAGTGACATTGATTTTGATTTACCATTTTGTTAGAAAGAAACTCACCAGGAGTTTTCACTTGATCCTTTCTAACATCATAGCCCTTAAGCCACAGGTCAGGCAGGTTGCTGAGTATATATATTCCAAGTATACATTCAAGACCTAGAAAAATAATGACAAAGTGAGTATGACTATTTGGCTCAC
The DNA here is from genome assembly GCF_036850765.1 of Saccopteryx bilineata. Taxonomy (NCBI): domain Eukaryota; kingdom Metazoa; phylum Chordata; class Mammalia; order Chiroptera; family Emballonuridae; genus Saccopteryx; species Saccopteryx bilineata. The sequence continues at coordinate 386,765,939 of NC_089490.1, read as the reverse complement.
GATGAAATAATTTGGATCCAAACTCGGTTCATTTCCTGACTCCTGTTAATTCCCACTCAACCCATGAACAGAAATAAGAATTATCTCAGAACCAGTAATAAGCCCTTAAAGGTCTGTTTTTCTCTCTTTTCCTAGTAAACATTCACTCTACTAAATGACCATAATTTCCTTAAGGGAAAATGGGAAGATTTACAGTATAAATTTGTGATGTCCTGTGGTACAGAGCATACTTCTTCTCTGTTCACCTGACTTACGTCTGGGAATTTAGTGAAGACCAATCACCTTCTGATGTCTTGAGACTTTGTTTATCAGATCTCTAGATCTCTAGCTTTTTATTTTTTTTAATTCTACAGAAGAGGTGGGAAGTTAATGCAATACTCCATATATTTTAGTCCTTGGTATTTAGAATCAATTAGCCATCACCAAAGATCCCTGTGTGTTAGTCTATTCTGACTATCACTCTTGCCCTGCTGTCTCCTTTGTCCACTTTGCATGTGATCACTAAGTTACAACGTAGCCAGTGCTAGGATTTCACTATCCCCACTTAAACCTAGGGGCACATTTCGGTGACAGTGTCTCCCATCATCATCCCCAGCATATAGAGGACTGTAACTACAGCACTTACGGAGGACACTGATGCTCTGTCCTCATCAGTGTATTTCTCTATATCCGGATGATAGGGGAGTCCTTTGGTCCCTCTCAGGGGATATAGTTGAACCATGGCTAAGCCAGTCACATGTAATAAATCCATTTCAATATACCTAGCTCCCTAAGTCTTTGGATTTCTCCTACATTCTACCTGGGAATTTTCTGACATCTCAGTCTCATTTGAGTATCGCTGAGTCCAGGCTTAAGGTTGCCAACGGAAGTAACGAGGGAACTTTTATCAGAACTTGAGCTGGTGCACCAATGTCAGAATCTCTGGTAAGCATGGCCATCTGAGAAATCCAGCCAGCTTTTTAACTACATTCTTTTCTCTGTCTTCTGGCATGGTTCAAGCCTATTCCTGTGAACATCCCCCAGGTTTTTGTTTGACATATTAATTTGGAAATTTTGGCATCTAAGCATTTTCAGGCCAACTTCATAATAGGCACGCTGGGCATTTTGAGATGGTCTTTGGCCATGGGTCTGGGGGTCACATGAGGTTATGGAGGTGGGGGATAGCCAGAGAGCTTATCAGCAGGGCAGGACCGGCCTCCTTTGGCAGGGCAGAAGGGGCTGTTTCTACTGGTGAGCATCCTGGGGGAGACACGAGGTTCAGAGTCTTCAGACTAAGCTGGGTTCTCCTAAATATCACTATTCTATTTAGGGGGACTCTGGTCTTTCCTCGTTACTGCCCTAACAAGAAATCTGGGGAGGCTGTGAATTTAATCTTATTTTCTCAATCAGCAACCTACAGGCTAAGAAGCTATACCTGATTTTTGGCTACATCAACTCACTAGCTCTAAGAGATAAGCTATCATTTAAGGGTAATTATAACATGTTCTCTTAGGACAGTTATAGGAAGTCCTTGGTTCTCTGGCTGTATCTTGAGCCATAAGTTTAAAGCCTTGGGCTTGTTCTTCTATTTCTTTAAACTCTCCTGGATGGTTAGAAGCCGCCAGCCTACCTCATTGTCCTTATATTCTTCATGATTACCAAACTGTGCTGTGGCATCTGCCATTTGTTCTGCCAAAGCCATCTCTTAAAAAAAGTACTGTATTCCATGTGACATCTCTCTTTCTCTCTCCATTATCAAGATATAATTCACATGCCCTACACTCCAGTGATTTTTAGCATATTCGCATAGCTGTGCACCCATCACAATCAATTATAGGGCATTTTCACTGCTTCAGAAAAACCCATTACTTTAGCCATCACCCCCAAGTCCCCATCAGCTCTGGTCCTAGGCAACCACTAATCTACTTTCTGTCTCTCTCTATTTGCCTATCCTGGACATTTCATACAAATGAAATCTGAATGCATGATAAGGAAATTGCCTTCCTAAATTGTTTTTTATTTTATTTTATTTTAACTGGAATAATTCTTCAATGCAAAGGAATGAAGCACTAATGGTGGATTCCGAGGCATGGCAACTGTGGTGTGTGTGTGTGTGTGTGTGTGTGTGTGTGTGTGTGTGTGTTCGGGAGGAGGAAGGATCTGGAGATTAGGATTGTACTTCTTCTGTGCATGATACTAGCCCATTTGTTTTCCCTCTTACATTGTGCTTGGAAAGGAGAATGTCAGGAGCCAATCAGCTGCAGGATCCAGGAGAAGGTGAGTGAGTCACCCCAGTGGCTGGGGCCTTGCTGAGCTGTGCACAGAGGAAGGGAGGAAACTCTGTCCTTGGGGTTCCCCTCTTGAGGGGGAGGCCGGCTGACTGTGTGGAGGTGCCAGAGGGAATAGACCAAACATCGCCAATCTGGAGGTGGCAGTTGGGGTGGAGAGAGGGGATACCGTAGTGGGCCCCACCACATTGCCCAGGGGAGTGGGAGAGGTCATCCAGAAGCCCCTACCTCTCCTTTAGTCCACACAGCCCTTCCGCGAGGACATGGGGACATAACCTGTACAGGAAGGGGCAGGGCTAACTGTTTTTGTCCGACTGGTGGCATAGCCTTGTGTGAATGGCATAGATAACATTCAGTGGTTCACCTGAACCACTTTTAGGGGTATGCCAGCCCCTACATAACATTCAATCACACTCTAAGAATAGCATCTCCTCCCTAATTCTCTTTCAAGCCTTTTAACACCAAGAGAAGGAACCACTTGGTGCTATGTTTTTAACATTTCACTGAATGTCCCTTTAAAATAAGAGAGTGGGTCTTAGAATTAGGGCCCATCCCAGCAACATTACCTCTCTAGACTTTAATAACTTTGATTGATTCTACCCAGGATGTTGACCTTCTCTGTCCGGTAGTGATATAAAGTTTCCATCTCCTGCAAACCTTTTAAGAGCTTAATAAGTGAGTCAGTTTAAAGGAACAACAGCAAGGGGCATATAGATATGGTAAAAATGGTGGTGGTGATATATGCTATGACCAAGCAGGTAGAAACTGAACGAGGATCTGTTTCGGCCCGAGGGCCTGTGACTCAGTGGCTGAAAAGATAAGAAATGCCATGGAGGCCAGCCTGGACTTGCCTGTCATAGCTCTCTCCACACCTGGAACCAGATATCTGCCTTGTTTTCATCCTGTCCCCGGGGCCCAGCATGGTGCCTGGCACACAGAAGTCCTCCCGCTTGTGTACTGAGTGAATGTAAATACAAATCAATGGATAAATGCGTGAATGGCTGTCCTCTAGGTTATTGGCCTTAACACCCTGAGAAGTTACCCTGATTATGTCCATCCATCCATTCATTGCCTATTTATTAAGAACTACTATATTCAAGTCATCCTGCCCTTAAATTCCTTGCGATGGCTTCATTTTTATTCATTTTAAACAATCTGCTTCTTGTGCACAGAATAATCAAGGTGCTTGCTGTCGGTGGTGGGGAGAACGTAACCTCTTTTTTGACTGTAAAGCAGCGATGTGGGGATCAGGCAGACCTGAGGTTGAATCCTGCCTCTGATTATGTTTTGAGCACGTTGGGCCATTTATCTTTTTGAAGTAACAGTTTCTCCTGTAAAGTGGTTTCAATAATATGTAACCTGCGGGAAGGGCCTGCATCAGCCCCCGCGGATGTTGTTGAATGGATGAGAGGGAGTGAAGGAGTGAATGGATGAGGGACTGTGGCCCCACTCGGGCTGCGTGGCAGGACATGGCCAGCCAGACTCCTCTCCCATAGCTGGGACCAAGTCTGCTGGCTGAAAATTCAGGATGGGTTCGAGAAAGCCTAAGCCCCAAGCTTTGCATAACCAAGCAAAAATGGAGCAAACTGTGTGAAAAAGCAGAAAGCTGGTGAAATCCTCTCACACAGTGGACCCGGAGGCTTGTGGCTGTGCCAACAGTGGGGCCCCCTGGACAGGTGATCCCAAAGACAGACCAACGGCTCGCCACACTGCCAAATGTCTGACTGCCCCAGCCCCGCCCCTCCTCTACCTCCAGGATGTGGGCAATTTGATGTTGGCATGGTGACCAGTTAGCCTGTCTCCCCCTCCTCTGCATCCTGACCTGACAAAGAGGCCCTTTGGAGTAGAATGGGGCCCTGCGGGCTCCCCTGCCTCAGGAATGGTGGGGAGAGCTGGTCCAGGAACTGAGGGGGCCTGGCTGCTAAACTCCTGCAGTGGGAACAATGGAGCCGTTGCCCTGGTAACCAGGGGAGGCCTCTCCCTGGGCCTCAAGGCTGAGTCTGGGAAGAGGTGTCCTAAGAAAGGGAGGTTGGGAACAGGAGGGGGTGGGGTGAGGGTACCTGTTCTCAGAGCTGTCTGGCCGCCAAGGAGGGCGACAGGGGCCCCTTTCCAGAGAAGAGGGCCAGGGTCTCTGTGGACCCATTCTCCAGAGCCTCCGCCAAGGGAGGCCGGGTGAGAACAGTTTCCTCTACGCACTGAGGCCCTGCTGAGTGGGCTGGGATGCTTTGCAGCAGTCTGCTGAGCACCTTTCTCCAGTGACACCCTTGCTGCTCCCAGGCCTCCTGAGGGCTGGTTGAGGGCAGGGGCTGGGAAACCAGGGCCTGCGACCACGGGCTGTGTGCTGGCTGGCTCTGGGGTGTGTACAGATGCTGTGGGCACAGGAGGGAGTGGGGGACTTGGGGGGTTGGGGTGGGTCCGCAGTCTCCAAGCCCGAGCACAGACCCCTGCAAGGCCCTGGGGGTTTTGTAACTGTGTCAGCTTCTGGGGTAAGACAGTCCTGGTTTCAAGTTTGGGCTCCATCACCCTGAGGAAGTGACTTTGTCCCCCGAGGCTCAGTTTCCTTAGCATTAAAGCAGGAATTCGGGTTGATAGAGGCATGGCATAAGCACGATGCCAGCACGGCGTAGCTGGCTGTGGGTGAGCTTCTCTCCCCAGTCACTGGTTTCTCCTTCTGTGCACCTGTGACCCAGAACCCTGATGCATCTCCCAGCTCTACACAAACTGCTGAGATAGTCCACAGACACAAGTGCACCCCATTCTCCCTAAAAGCTCCTGAGGCTCTTAGTCCATGAAGGTAATGGGCAGGATGGACCCCTATGTGGTGACCAGGGTTGTCTTTGAGATGGCCTGGTTACAGGTGTCTGAATTTTCTCATGCTCCCCTTTGAACTGTGCTTGCTTTTGCCTTAAAGAAAAAGTTAAGAGGGGATGAAGCACACCTTATATAAGGCCTGAGAGCTCATAGGTGGGGGTGGCCATGCTGGCCTGGAGGGTGTCCTGGGCCCTTACCCACCGCACCCAGCTGGACAGAAGCAGGTGGCTGGGGGAGAGGCTGCCTCAGCCGGTGGAGGCCTGACCCTGCACCCTGCGCTCCATCCCCACTCTGCAGTCAGCTAATAGGGCCGGGAGCCTACGTGGGTGTGGGATGAGGGCGAGACTCACCAACTCCAGCCAGACGACTTGTCCTTTCAGAACAAATGGGTCCCTCTTGTGGCCACAAGGCCTCAAAGCTGTTGCTTCCCCCCCCTTATGCCCTTAGGGGTTGCTCAGAGCACTCCAACAGGTATCTGAAGGGAGGAGAGCTGGGTCCAGGAACTGAGGGGATCTTCGTCTGGCACACAGTAGGCCCTCAGCTTGGGTTGGGTTGAGTTGCCTGGAAGAATATTCTCTTTTTTTTTGTATTTTTCTGAAGCTGGAAACGGGGAGAGACAGTCAGACAGACTCCCACATGCGCCCGACCGGGATCCACCTGGCACGCCCACCAGGGGCAATGCTCTGCCCACCAGGGGGCGATGCTCTGCCCCTCCGGGGCATCGCTCTGCCACGACCAGAGCCACTCTAGCGCCTGGGGCAGAGGCCACGGAGCCATCCCCAGCGCCCGGGCCATCTTTGCTCCAATGGAGCCTCGGCTGCTGCGGGAGGGGAAGAGAGAGACAGAGAGGAAGGAGGGGGGTGGAGAAGCAAATGGGCGCTTCTCCTATGTGCCCTGGCCGGGAATCGAACCCGGGTCCCCCGCACGCCAGGCCGACGCTCTACCGCTGAGCCAACCGGCCAGGGCGAGAAGAATTTTCTAACGATTCTAGTGCATGTCGTTTATTTGAGAAGTGTCCTGAGGAAACATCAGTAGGGAAGCAGGGGGCCGATGGGGGGTGGGAGGGGAGGAGAATGACACAGGGGTAGGGGGTGGGGTGGGTGGAGAAAGCCAATGAAGAGTGTCCTATCCTGCCAGTTGCCCCGAGTGGGGTCACCAAAACTCAGTTCCCAGGGGGAGTCTGGGAGAAAGTGTAGAAGAGACTTCAGAGTGGCCTGACTCTAGGGGGCATCTATCCACCCATGCAGCCTTGCAAGGGCCAAATGGGCTCCCACAGCCATAGCAAAGCCCCCTGGCGGAGTCCCAGCAGAAGTGCGTGCTGATGGGAAAGGCACCCACAGCTCTGGCACAGTGCCCGCTGTTTGGCAAGTCGATGTGGTCAGGAGCGCTGGGTCAGAGGTGATCACGCACTCAAAGGCGCTGAGGCCCCATGGAGCCGGGTGTGGCGGCCGACAGCGGGCCCTCCCGACACCTCCGAGTGCTCCTTTAGCAACAGGAGGAGGTGTTGTCCCATTTCACCCCCAATTTCATCTGGAGCCCTGAACCCCAAGTCTCATCAAGCCTCAATGAGAAATAATTATTTCCCCAGAAGGAGGAGATGAGGAGAGGTCTGCTTTAAGGGACTCCTGCCTTGGGGCCTTCTGAATGGGCGTTCCCTAGGGGTGAGGTCCGCGTCAGTCAGTGTGGGGCTGCGGATGGAGCTCCGCCCAGGGCAGCGCTCTCCCGTGGGCCTTTCCGATGATGGAAATGTGTCCTACCTGACCTGTCCTCCAGCAACCCCATGTGGCTGTTGAGCACTTGAAATGTAGCTGGCACCATCGAAGAGCTGAATTTTTAATTGTATTCCATTGTAATGAGTTTAAATGTAAATGTCAATAGGCAGATTGGTCAGCGGCTACGCTACCATAGTGGACAGCGCAGGTCTGGGGGCGCCATTCACCTCCCTTCTGCCTCTCCACCCTCTGCAGCCAGCTCCCCGGAGCTCTGAAGCCTGGGATGCCACGTGGTCCGCCCTGAGTTCCCGAATTTGGGTCTCAGATGTTCAGCCAGTGTCCAGCTGCCACCTGCAGGATTCGGAGAGCAATGGGCTCTGTCCGCTGGTTCCCTCCCGGGCTCCCTGCTCATGCCTGGCCTCACCCAGGGCACCTGGCTGGACAGAGAGTGACCGGTGAGGATGACTCGGAACACATTCTCAAACGCTTGCAGAGGCCTGGGTGAAGAAGCCCTGGGCTCTTGTCTGCCATTTTTTAGGAAGTCAGCAGGTGGTCAGGGTCTGGCTGGGCTTTATTTATTTTATTTTTTTTCTTTTCTTTTCTTTTCTTTTTTTTTGTATTTTTCTGAAGCTGGAAACGGGGAGAGACAGTCAGACAGACTCCCTCATGCGCACGACCGGGATCCACCTGGCACGCCCACCAGGGGCGACGCTCTGCCCACCAGGGGGCGATGCTCTGCCCCTCCAGGGCATCGCTCTGCCACGACCAGAGCCACTCTAGCGCCTGGGGCAGAGGCCAAGGAGCCATCCCCAGCGCCCGGGCCATCTTTGCTCCAATGGAGCCTTGGCTGCGGGAGGGGAAGAGAGAGACAGAGAGGAAGGAGGGGGGTGGAGAAGCAAATGGGCGCTTCTCCTATGTGCCCTGGCTGGGAATCGAACCCGGGTCCCCCGCACGCCAGGCCGACGCTCTACCGCTGAGCCAACCGGCCAGGGCCTGGGCTTTATTTTTAACAAGGGTTTGAGCTTTGTTTTCCAACAGTGAATTGGAAGATGGAACAGAAGGAAGCCACCCAAATGAAAAAACAGGTAAAAACGCAGGCAGGTCCTGGCCAGTTGGCTCGATGGTAGAGCGTCAGCCTGGCGTGCAGGAGTCCCGGGTTCGATTCCCGGTCAGGGCACACAGGAGAAGCGCCCATCTGCTTCTCCACCCCTCCCCCTCTCCTTCCTCTCTGTCTCTCTCTTCCCCTCCCGCAGCCAAGGCTCCATTGAAGCAAAGTTGGCTCGAATGCTGAGGATGCCTCTGTGGCCTCTGTCTCAGGTGCTAGAATGGCTCTGGTTGCAACAGAGCGACACCCCAGATGGGCAGAGCATCGCCCCCTGGTGGGCGTTCCAGGTGGCTCCCAGTCGGGTGCATGTGGGAGTGTGTCTGACTGCCTCCCCGTTTCCAACTTCGAAAAAATACACACAAAAAAAATTTCCGCAGGCATTTATATCCAATACTCTAAGGGGCAAGTTCCTTACCTTCCTGGCTAGAAACCACTCATTGTCCTGTGCAGGCAGTCAACCTTTTGAATCAGGGTCCTGAAATGGGACACCTCTTAACTCAAAAGGAAAAAGTAATTTATTTCTAAAATTAGGAAAAGACTTTGTGGCAGGATTGAAGGCCGCTGTTAATAAGAGCTAACATTTCTTGGTTGCGCAGTATGTGCATGTCTCCCCTACCCCTCCCTTCAAAGCGCTTTGCAGGGATCAGAAGCAGTGGGCGGCTCAGAGGCGGGCTGAGGTTAAGAGAGAACAGCTTCTCCCCACGTCCTCTGGGGTTTTCCCTGACCTGGTCCTCCCTCTCCCTTTCAACAGCTCCCTAGTTCCAGGCTCTTCTCCCTGATGTCGCTATTCACCGTTGTTAGTTCAATAGTTCAGTAACTTTTTTTTTTTTATCCACTAATTGTTTTGTTCCAGGCCCATACGTTGTTATAAACATACATTAGACATAGAGTGAAGCATCTAATCAGAGACAAGAAAGATGGCTCATTCCCATGCAGTGTGACGTGTGCTACCCAAAGGGGTTACCACAGGTGCTGCAGGAGCACAGCATCCTGTGACACGTGGACAATGCCTCACAAAACCAGTGGAATTAAATCAGTGAAGGGAAGGGGATGGGTGGGAGGCGCTGGCATTCAGCTAGTGGGAACAGCGCGATCCCAGGCATAGCAGTGTGGAAGTTCGATGCGTGTGGGAAACACTAAACTGTGGCTTGAAGTCCAAGCTGGGGAGGGGCTCTCCATTTCCCTTGGGACAAAGCCCAGACTCCTTAGCTCTGCTCCTGATGATGCTCATGATTGGCCCTGGCCTGATCTCCCACCCCCCAGATCTGTTCGCCCTCTGTGTAGAATTATTTGCAGTGCCTGGCACAGAGTAAGTGATCCGTGTATTCTGTAATTTTTATCGTTTTCCATTACAGTTGACAGTCATTGTTATATTGGTTTCAGGTGTACAGCATAGTGGTTAGACATATGAAGTGATCCCCCTGATAAATCCAGTTACCTACCTGGCACCATACATAGTTATTATGATATTATAGGCTCTATTACCTATGTTGTGATTTACATTTCTGGGACTGTTTTGTAACTGCCAGTTTATACTTCTTCATCCCTTCCCCTTTTTCATCCAGCCTCCCCAACCCCCCCCCTCCCCCTCAACAGTTCTCTGTATCTCTGAGTCTGTTTCTGTTTTATTTGTTCTGTTTTTTAGGTTCCACAAATAAGTGAAATTATATGGTATTTGTCCTTTTCTGTTTGACTTATTCACTTAGCATAAAACCCTCTAGGTCCATTTATGTTGTTGCAAACAGTAAAATTTCATTCTTTCTTTATAGCAGAGTAATATGCCATTGTACATACACACCACCTCTCCTATGTCATCTATTGATGGATACTTAGGTTGCTTCCGTATCTTGGCTAGTGTAAATGATGCGGTGAACATAGGGGTGCGTCTGTCTTTTCAAATTAGTGTTTTGGTCAATCTCTGTTTGCTGAATGAAGAATGAGTGGCAAAAGAAAAGCATAGAAAGGCAGGCAGAGGGTGAGCCATGGAGGGCTCTGCTCAGAGCGTCCAGTCCAAGGCGTGTGCACTAGGAAAGTCGACATTGTCCCAGGGAATTGTGTAGTGGATCCATCACTGAACTCTACTTCTGAGTATTCAAAATTCAGGCTTCTGCTAGAGTGGACTCTGTGTCCTTTAATTCTCTGTCTTGTCTCTCCCACTAGATGTGGCTCTTTGAGAGCAAAAACCACATCTAAGATCTCGACGACAGTGTTGGACATCAACAGGCGCTGGATTAAGTGTTTACAGGTAGAGCCGGACTTGCCTGGTTGCATCGCGCCACAAAGGGAAAATACGGGATTACATTTTGGGAAGACATGTCTGACTGTTAGAATAACCACACAAAGCTCCAGCTAGGAGCCACTCTTCCCGGCTGCTGGCTCAACCACTGGTTGGGAGATGACAGCGGGCACTCAGAGTCGAGTTCCTGGAGGCACAGGAAAGAGGAGTTATCTGCACAAAACTGGCCCTGCTATGCTGGCCACCCCCACATTGGCCTTAACCAGTGGTGCAGGGCCCTTGGGTAGTGAAGCATAGACTACTGTTTCCTTTCTTAGCCAGATTGAGGGCAGGGAGCCTGAGGCAGAAAGATGTGTGTGTGTGTGTGTGTGTGTGTGTGTGTGTGTGTGTATGTGTTTGTGGGTGCGCGCACGTGTGCAAGCTCCATTGTAGAGAAGCAAGATATTTCATTTCCCTGAGATTGGTTGTCAAAAAAAATTCTAAGATGTGGGTGGAAAGCCCTCAGAACTCCAACAGCATGGAGAAAAGGAACATATTAATTGTATTGTTTGTCAATCATTCAGCATTAAGTATTTACTATATAATATAGTGCAGTAGTGCTAGGAGACAGAGACACGTGACATATGGACATATATAAGAGAGACAAGATCCACACACCTGCAAACAAAGAGGGATAAAATGTTTACTAGGGGGAGGGGGCGAGGAGGAGCGGAGTAGAGAGGGACCAATGGGATGGGAAATGATCTGACTTTGGGTGATGGGCACATAACACAATCAACAGGTTGAATGCCAGAAATGTTTACCTGAAAACTTTGTACTCTTATTGATCAATGTCACCCAATTAAATTTAATTTCTAAAAATAAAAACAAACAAGGAACAATGAAGAATGAAGTAGTCATGAAATAATTTATTCATAAAAGAAGTATAGCAGACCAGTTAAGGGAACTTATTTGGTGCTCTAATTGAGACACATCTGAGCTTGGTGTGAATCTGAACTCCACCTCATACTGTGTAATTACGAACCAGTTACTTCACCTGTGAGCATGGTCCCTGTAGCTATAAAATAGGAGTTACGTTGTCTACCTCATTTTATAGTTGTGAGGATTGAATAAAGTAGTGGGCATACAGAGCAGAGTCTGGGCACGCTGGCTCCAGAGGTCGTGCGCTTGAGCCTGCACCTCAACTCCATCGCTTCCCAGCTGTGGTTTTGGGCAGGTTATGTAATCTGAGTTTTCCCATTCTTTATTTTTTTTTATTTTTATTGTTTTTGTATTTTTCTGAAGCTGGAAATGGGGAGAGACAGTCAGACAGACTCCCACATGTGCCCGACCGGGATCCACCCGGCACGCCCATCAGGGGCGATGCTCTGCCCACCAGGGGGCGATGCTCTGCCCCTCCCAGGTGTCGCTCTGCCGCGACCAGAGCCACTCTAGCGCCTGGGGCAGAGGCCAAGGAGCCATCCCCAGCACCCGGGCCATCTTTGCTCCAATGGAGCCTTGGCTGCAGGAGGGGAAGAGAGAGACAGAGAGGAAGGAGGGGGGGTGGAGAAGCAAATGGGCGCTTCTCCTATGTGCCCTGGCCGGGAATCGAACCCGGGTTCCTGCATGCCAGGCCAATGCTCTACCACTGAGCCAACCGGCCAGGGCCTTTTCCCATTCTTTAAATCGGAATAATAGGACCTATACTTTTGGGTTGGCATGAGGCTTACATGAGTTTTATCTCATGAACACTTTTAGCATACTCTTGGAACACAGCAGGAACTCAATACATCTACAATAGGAAAACAGCTGCTGAATTGTTTACTCAAGAGAAATGAAAACTTATGTGCGCACAAAAAGCTACTGTATATGTGAATGTTTATTGCAGCTTTATTCATGATCTCCCAAAACTGGAAACATCCCAATGTCTTCCAACAGGCGAATAAATGATGGAACACTATTCAACAATGGAGTAATGAACTCATTCATGCAACAACATGGATGAATCTCAAGCGCCTCATGTTACACGAAGGAAGTCAGATTCCAAAACTAGGTAGCTCCCTCCTGTGACACTATGGAAAAAGAAAAACCGGGGAGACTGGATGAGCAGTCGCTAAGTGTTAAGGGTGTTTGACTACAAAGGGGCAACATGAGGGACTCGTGGGGGCGATAGAAGTTATATAGCTTGTTGTAGTGGCTGCGTGACTCCATGCATTTGTTATACTGTACACCAGAGTGAATTTCATTGCAGGTAAGTTAAAAAAAAACAACTCCCAAACCAAAAAAGCACCTGTTGAGTGTTTCAGGAAACTAAATACCAAGTTGTGAAGAAGTGGGGAAGCAAGGAATACACGCATGTTCATTTATAAAAACGCTGCTAGCGATTAAAGGCTCACTTGACTCAGCAACAAATGAGTTTGTTCTCAAAATACATCTGCTGGAATGGCTTGGAATCAGTTGGACTCTAGCTGCGTAAAGGACAGAATTCACGGTCTGTCCTGACTGCTCATCTGCTTTAGGCACTTATGTCATCTGTGCTAGAACCAAACACTCCAAGATCAGTGACCCAGGGTTTGCCGTGACTGGTGTCTGGCAACGTTCTGGGAAGTCCACAGAAGCCCCGTCTTCAGGAGCCCCGTCCCAGAGGGAATGCATGCTTTATGTTGGTGGGAGCTCACCCAGGTTCTCCCAGATGAACCTGAGGCTCCGTGCTCAGCTGAGGGGACGGCCCTTTGTGGCTTACATCACTCTTCCTTTTCTGGGAAGGTCAGCTGTGTACCCAGCTCTAACATCTGCTGGTTGTGCATGGCTCCTGGCCAAACACGTTCATCTACTAGGAGCCTGGTGGATGGTTTCTCCCCTCCCCCTGCTGCCGTGGAAAGAGATGAAGGCAGCCCAGGCCTTGAGCCCATCTGACCCGGTTACAGGCAGGCTCACAGCTGTCCAAGCGAGCCTGGTTCTAAAGAAAAACCACACTTCGAGACCCATTTTGCTCATAAACAACTTTTATTTTTGTTCTCAGGATGTGCCCTTGAAGATTCCAAAATGTGGAGTTTCTGATTCTCCCGGGACCAGAGGTAACGGCACTGTACTTAGACCCACAGCCCCGGCTCCTCGCCCTCTTCTGAGGGCTCCGTGGGAAGGCCTCGGAGAGAGGAGCTGCCACTCACGCCTTATTCCGAGATGGGTAACACAGCAAACCAAGAATTAGTAAAACACAGACTCAGTCTGTAGAGGGCTTCAAATATACATATTCTATATATATAAACCTGTTATATAGGATTTCAACTTACTGGTTTCCTTGTGATTTGTAACTAAAGTACAAATGATATAGATGTTGTACACTGCTGGTTTTTCCCCTTCTCAGCCCCCCTCCCTCCCCAACATAAATAACATTACAGAGAGCAGGTGATCCTAAGGGTTTCTGCTGTTGTAAATATTTTGTTTTAAAGACCATTTCCCCATTTCTCCCCTGCAAACTACCTCTGAGAGTGTGGAAGTGTCGGCACGGACGGACAGGACGGGGCAGCACGGAGACCTAGTGGAGGGAGCGAAGGCCGGGCTTCTCCCGGGGCACCGGGTGGGCTTCGGCACGTGCCGGACACCAGGGGCTACAGCGGAGCAAGGGGGTGCGTGCGGGTCGTCCTCGCCGCGAGGGGCAGGCCGGGCCCCTGGGGAAACCCTGCAGGCCTCGAGGTCTTGGGGACAGAGCACAGCTCCAGAAATGTCTTGGCTCAGTATTTACACAATATCATTAAGCTTCATTTTCCTTTAAGAAATCTGTGTTTCTGAGGTTGGCTGGGGGGAGAGGGAGCTTAAAAACAAAAACAGACCGATTCCCATAGACGTAAAAGTCCTGTTATGAGTCTCACTCAGTTATTTTCACACACCATTAAAAGTAGATATCGACAGTGATTGGTTTCTTACTTTCTTTTTTTTTAAGGAGCATGAGGAGAGGGAGGAGGGGTGCGCTAAGGAGAACGCCGTCCCCGCAGCATGAGGTGACACTGGATGGTTTGGATCCGGTTCTTGGCTGGGACGAATTCGGGCTGCAGCTTCAGAGTGGACTGGTACCACACCAGCGCCTTTTCGAACTCTTCCTGTGAGGGGCAAAGGGACAAATGTTAAAAGGCCGCCTACCAGCACACTTCACCTGCACTGGGGCTCCCGTGCGCTCAGAGGCACCTGAGTGCTGGTGGGAGTCTTTTCTCAATGGACCGAAGGCGCTGAGAGCAGCTGTGAGGTCTGGGAGCAGACAGCTGCCTCCTCCACCCCCGCAGCTGCCATGGCACAAAGGAAACCACAGCACAGCCCAGGAGTCGGGGTTGGGGGTCACCTTACAAGGGTCTGACCTGACAACAGCAGTAACTGGTGATCCAAGCCAGGACCGACATTACTGAGTGCCTGCTGTGCAGCAGAAACTGGGTGGGGGCGGGGAGCAGGGAGCTGGGGGGGGGCTCTATGAAATTCTTCCACGTAATCCTCGCAGAGACCTCTGAACTCTGCCTGACACCTGCTCACTGCATCTGCCTGAACAGCTACTGTGGCTGGAGACGTGGAAGGAGAGGCAGACATCATGGACTTGTAAATTCTGAAACAGTTCATTCTCCCCAACATTTACAAAATAGGAACATGGTTAGAAATGATCATCGCCATACTGAAGGTGTTTGTCTTTTACTTCGACTAATACTCTCCAAGAGTCCAAACCAATTAGTTAAATGTCTCCTTTTAGCCAAATGAGAGAAGGAATTCCTCATTCAGGGTAGAAAACTTCACATCTGCTAGGGATGAAAACAGATTCTTCAGTATTAAGAAGCAGACGGGAGCCCTGGCCTGGTAGCTCGATTCGTCATTAGAGCATTGTCCCGCTATGCCAGCGCTGTGGGTTTGAGCCCAGTAAGGGCACATATGATAACCAACTAATGAATGCACAAATAAGCGGAACAAAAATGAATGTTTCTGTCTCTCCTTCCCTCTCTCTAATTTAAAGTAAAACAAAAAAGCAGCAGAGAGGGACATCTGCACGTTCAGAGATACCTGCCTGACCAGATGACACCTCCTGCCTTTGAAGTCAAGGGTGGTTCATGAAACTCCCAGCCTGAAGCCGCTTGTTCTGTGAACTGTTACTAAGCGCACTCTGGGAACAGCCCCATGCTGAGACACCAAGTTTTAAATGGAAGTGGGTGACATGGTCCTCATGTTAAACGTGGCTAGGATGGCTTCTAGGGAACCCCTGAATTTTAAGCTCTGAACTCGGTCTTTGTTTCTGACCAGAATGAGGGTTCTGGCTGATGGGTTTGCCATTTTCTCTGTCAATGGCATCCCATGAAGCTAGGGGTATTTCATCATTCAGTGAACATCTGATGAGCACCTACTGAGTGCCAAACACTGGGGTGGGGAGGGACCGGGCAGACGAAGAGCAGTGTTTTCCCTAAGGAACTCCTCCTTCTGGGGCGAGGGACAACCACGTAAACAAAACTGATAAAACAAGGTGAAGATGTGCAGGAGGATCTGCACAGGGCCTGAGGGCACTGGAAGGTCCTAGCCCAGCCCGGAACAGCGCACGGGTGTGTGAGTCTCCCCAGAACAGCGCACGGGTGTGTGAGTCTGTCCCTGTGCACGGGAGGCAAGCGCTTTCTGGAACAGGTGGTGTCTCCAGAAAATGGCAGGTTAATCTGACTCTGCTATTATTTTTAAACTCATAGTGAACTACACAGTTGTGAATACTTGATGAATTTCATTTACCAGTTTTAAAACTTCACAAATCCCTTATCCAAAAAATATACCTTTGGCGGAGCTGGGAATTTGGGACACAAAGCCTACAGGCAACTGGAGGACATTACATAGTCAAATACATTTTGAAATCAAAGAAGATGCTGCACTGAGGAGCAGCGCGGACTTGGCGCGCCCTGCTCCACGCCAGCCTCACCATTGCCACGTAAACGTTGCCCAGGGTGAAGTGGTTCACAGCGAAGTGGGGCGCGATCTCCACGGCCATGTTGGCCACCACGATGGCGTCGTTCCAAAGCTTGGCGTTGTGCAAGATGTTGGCCAGGCTAATCAGGGGCACGTCCTGGGAGCGGAAGGAGAATGGTGAGGAGGCAAGAACACTGCTTTGTGAGCTTCTGTTCTTGGTTATCGTGATCATAAGTAATACAGTTGGTCTTTCCCGGTAAATGATGCAGGGTAACCTATGTGCTGGCCAGCTGTTTGCTACTGGTCTGGGGCAGGCCAACCAGAATATAAACCAACGCATTAGTTCTTCCACCAAGAACGTCTTGCCTCAAGTACACACAAATAAAACATTAAAAATGTCAGCTGAGTAAACACTCCGCTAAGTGAAGTTGTTGGTTGACACTCGGGTGCAGTCTCGTTTCAGCTTGGTAATAGCTAATGGACTGACACCTGTCCACAGGCCACATGCTGTCATGGAGCAAAAGTATTTTCTGCAAAGACCATGGCATCACCTGAAGCAGGGGCTGGCAAATGTGGCCCACAGGCCACATCCAGCTGGCTGCCTGTTTTGGTAACATTTTATCGGAGCCCAAACATCCCCGTTCCTTTACGTATTTCTGTGGCTGGTTTATGTTACCATGGCAGAACTGTGTGGTTGCAACACAGGCTGTCTGGCCTGCCACTGTTTGGTTTTTTGCAGAAAAAGCTCTCTGACCATCAATCTAGAGCTTTGGCCCTGCCCTGTCACCTGGCAGAAAAGAGCAGTGAAGGATGGGTTCAACAGGTGGCAACATTATATCATCACAAATAATCCCTTTAAATGTATTACCTGAGCAACTGTTATCACATTGTACTGGGTTCTATAGGAGACACAGAAGAAATAAGACTGGGGGAAGGACTCATCCTCATCCCAATTGGACACCCATAAGAGTGCATAACAGTATATGAGGTCATAAAGGTTCAATAACTTGCCTCAAATCACAACAAAGCTAGTCTGAGGCAGAGCTGTGTTTGAACTCGGCAATGTGTGACAGCAGAGCCTGAACCCGCCCCCCCCTCCCTATACTGCCCTTATGAACAAAGACATCAACTGTATGTCAAGTTTGGAGCCAAGTCTGGAGGAAGTATGAGATCTGGAGATTAATGCAGACCTCATGTACTGTTAAAAAACTGTACATTCTTGCCTGACCTGGTGGTGGCGCAGTGGATAGAGCATTGACCTGGGATGCTAAGGACGCAGGTACAAAAACCCGAGGTTACTGGCCTGAGCATGGGCTTACCAGCCTGAGTGTGGGGTTGCTGGCTTGAGCCCAAAGGTTGCTGGCTTGAGCCCAAGGTCGCTGGCTTGAGCTCAAGGTTGCTGGTTTGAGCAAGGAGTTGCTGGCTCAGCTGTAGCTGCCTGCCCCTGCCCCTGATCAAGGCATATATGAGACATCAATCAATGAACTGAAAGTACCACAACTATGAGCTGATGCTTCTCATCTCTCTCCCTTTCTGTCTGTCCCTGTCTATGTCCCCCCCATTGTACATTTTCATAACAATAACAGGCTTTTTTGAAAAGATTGATGTTACAGGGGTGTACTGTTTTGTGTTTGTGTGTGTGTAAGAGGTGAAGACAAAGAACAGGAACTGGCTGATACACATGAAGAAATGGAAATTTACTTCTTTCTGTGTCTGGAAGCAAGCTTAAGTCAGGAGCGCAAGCAAAACAAGTACAACAGGCCTCCAGGCCCAGGGGTTCAGCTGTGTCCAGAACTCCAGGGCGATGGCCTGCCTGGGCCAGTGTATTGGCTGTGTTGGGTGGCTCTGATTACATACAGCAGAAGGGTACTAAATGATGTAATCGCACCCTGGCCTGATGGCTTGGTTGGTTAGAGCAGTGGTCGGCAAACTCATTACTCAACAGAGCCAAATATCAACAGTACAACGATTGAAATTTCTTTTGAGAGCCAAAGTGTTTAAATTTAAACTATATAGGTAGGTACATTCCTTATCAAGGTAGCGCCTGCACGTGGTATTTTGTGGAAGAGCCACACTCAAGGGGCCAAAGAGCTGCATGTGCCTCGCGAGCCGTGGTTTGCCAACCATGGGGTTAGAGCATCACCCCAACACACGAAGGTTGCCGGTTTGATTCCCTGTCAGGGCACATACCAAAACAGACAGATGTTTCCGTTTCTGTCTCTGTCTCTCCCCCTTTCCTCTCTCTCTGAAACCAATAAATAAATGTAAAAGTGATGTAATCTCTCACAGTGACCTGACAGCCTCCTCCCATGTTCCACCTCGCTGAGGTGGAGAAGCCGTGAATGAGCATACAACTAGCAGGCTTGCGGGTGCCAGGCGGACGGTGGCAGGTTCTTCCGCCCCGTGCTAGTCTTCCGCCATTTTACTGGCCGAGTAAGTGAAAACCTCAGAACAAACCATTGGCCACTGGAAAGGACCAAGGGCCGGAGACTCCCCTCTCTGAGCCCCACTCACCTTGGCGTGGTGTGGGGAGTAGTGGAGGGCCTGGCGGAGGCAGTCGATGGCCTTCTTCCCTTGGCCTCTCACTCTCCAGTAGAGGGCCGCCATGCTGGAGAGGACCCAGGACGTCTGGTTCTACGAGGGAATGGTCAGCTCAAGTTGGTGACTCTTAAATAACATATTCACTTACTGCCGAGATTAAGAACAGTAGCACGAGCTAATAACCATTTAACTGAATAGTTACTAGGGGCCGGCATGCTGCTAGGTCCCTTACATTCACCCTTCATTAATCCTAATAACAATCTCAGGAGCCTGCTCCCACTATATACTTCAGCCTTTTTATAGATGGGAAAACTACGATTCAGAGAGGCTGAGTACTTGTCCAAATCTACTCAACTACTAAACGGCAGAACTGTATTTCATGTCCATGTTCTTCCTAATTTAAAATTTGCTTAACTTTTTGAACAGGAAACTTACTTACATGTTTCAAAAACTGGGAATTGTACAAAGTTACACAGTGAAAAGTCTCCCTCCTGTCTTGTGTATCAATAAACATATTTTTAGTTTCTTATGTAATCTTCTAGGATTTTCTGCTTTATACAAGTAATTATGAATACAGACTTATACACCCACTCTTTTTCCATTACTTATTACTTATATAAGAGGTACCAGTCACCTGCATTTTCCTTTTTTTCACTAAACAATACAACTTGGAGATCTTTTTCCATCAATGTGTGGAAAGCCTTGTTCTTTTGTTATGAACTGTGTATTTCGTTGTATGGCTGTACCATTATTTATTAGATTCTTGTTAATGAATATCCCTCTCTTCCCCAGTGTTTACTATTACAAATAATGCTGCACAAAAAAACCTGTCAGGTGTAATTTTGCATTTGTAGGCTCCATTTTCAGGTGCAGAATGCTATGTCAAGGGGATACACACTTGTCATTCTGATGGGTATCACCACATTGTCCTCCACAGGACTGTGACAATTTAACCTCCCACCGAACTCTGAGTGCCCCTGCCTCCTGGGAGGAGCTGGTCACCATTTCGTGCTTGAGGTCCTCTTGTATTTTTCTGTATAGTATCTGTTCTTATATGTTTTTTAAATTTTTCTGGGAAGTTTTTGTCTTATTTGAAAAAGCTCTCTATATATTAGGAAGATGAGTCCATTGCCTGTGATATGAATTACTGATACATTCCCTCAGTTTTCTGAAGTTCACCTCTGGACTTTCAATTTCTATACAGTTCAGTTTCTTTATCTCCAATGACTTCTGGATTTCAAGTTGTAGTTGGAAAGGTCTTGCTTACTTCAAGGATATCAAGACATTTTATAACTTTTATAGTTTACTTTTTCATATTAAAATTTGATCCATTTGAAATTCAACTTGGTATAAGTAATATGGCTTCAATTTTATTTTTTTCCAGATGGCTACTAAGTTGTGACAATAACAGTCAATGAATAATTCATCTCTTCCCCCCACTAAGATGCTGCCTTTACCACAAACAAAATTCTAGGACTTATTTAGGTCTAGTTTTGGATTTTCCTAGCTATTTCATTTGTCCGACGGATAGATTATCTCTAATTTCCAGCAATTTCGGATGAGGCCATCAGAAAACTTACCATCGTTCTTCACTTATTTCCTTTTTCCAGTCTTTTTCTTTTTTTTATATTTTTGGTAATTTTATCATTCTTCACTGTCAGGGCATATAGAATTTATACTTTGTCCTACCACCTTATTGCCCACCTGTTTCTGTATTGGTTCTACAGTTAAATATACTCACTGACCACTGACAAGAACTTTTGTGAGGTCTCCCCGGTCATCTCTTGGTTGGCTGAAGGCCATTGTCTAGCAGTTTCCTTAAGAAGAGTTCACAGAAACGACATTCTTTGAGGTTGTTACGAGCTGACATGTGTTCCCCCCAAATTCATGTTTGCGGTCACAACTTCTGGTACTAGTGCCTCAGAATGTAACTTGTATTTGGAGGTAAGAGCTTTAAAGATGTAACTGAGTTAAAATGAGGCCATGTATATGGCATTCTGATCCAATCTAAAGGGATCTGGAAGGATTTATAGAAACAAAAAGAGATGACATGCCAGGGTCACATGTACAACAAGATGCCCATGGGAGGAGGCAGCAGGAACACTGACATTTGCAAGGCCAGGAGAGAGGACTCAGAGGCAACCAAGCCTCCTGGCATCTGAGTATTAGTATTATAGCCCCCGGAATTGTGAGAAAAGAATTTCTATTGTGGTATTTTGTTCTGGCAGCCCTAGGCAACGAATATAGTTGTTTATGTTCAAAACTTTCCGTCTGCAGCCTTCACCTGAGGACAGCTGGCTCGATATGAAGTTGTGGCTTGTCCTTTCTTTCCCTGAATAATAGGTTGGTGTTGCTCCACTGCCTCTTGGCGTGGACAGCTGATGCAGAGAAATCTGAAGTTAGCCCTGGCCGGTTGGCTCAGTGGTAGAGCATCGGCCTGGCGTGCAGAAGTCCTGGGTTCGATTCCCGGCCAGGGCACACAGGAGAAATACCCATCTGCTTCTCCACCCCTTCCCCCTCTTCTTCCTCTCTGTCTCTCTCTTCCCCTCCCGCAGCCGAGGCTCCACTGGAGCAAAGATGGCCCGGGCGCTGGGGATGGCTCCTTGGCCTCTGCCCCAGGCACTAGAGTGGCTCTGGTCGCAACAGAGCGACGCCCGGGAGGGGCAGAGCATCGCCCCCTGGTGGGCAGAGTGTCGCCCCCTGGTGGGCGTGCCGGGTGGATCCCGGTCGGGCGCATGCGGGAGTCTGTCTGACTGTCTCTCCCCGGTTCTGGCTTCAGAAAAATACAGGAAACAAACAAACAAACAAAAAATGAAGT
The DNA here is from genome assembly GCF_036850765.1 of Saccopteryx bilineata. Taxonomy (NCBI): domain Eukaryota; kingdom Metazoa; phylum Chordata; class Mammalia; order Chiroptera; family Emballonuridae; genus Saccopteryx; species Saccopteryx bilineata. The sequence continues at coordinate 386,744,554 of NC_089490.1, read as the reverse complement.
TAGCCTGACTGGTTCTTCCTTCTTGGTGACTTGATCCCTTGACTAGCTTCCCCAAAGGATTCTTTCTTGAAGAAATAAAATCATCTTTCTTTAATGTCAATATTTGACACATATAAAAGAACACATTTATTCAATTATATATAACAAATATGTAACCATATAAAATATACTTACGCTGTAAAACACAAAATAATGGATATCCCAGAAACTGCCATCCTATCTATCAAAGAATGAACTTGCATCTGCCTTTATGCTCTTACACTATTCCAGCCTCTGGCCTTTTCTCCAGAGGTACATCCACTGTTCAAACACCATTCTATCACTCACACACATATCTATTTGCTCAATAATATATTTAGTTAACCTCTTTCTGGGCAGTATAAAAATGGTGTAATACCTTTAAGCAGTCTACTGGGTCTTGGGGTTTTTACTCAACACACTACTTCCAAGATTCATCCACGTTGTTCTATGTAGCTTTAGTTCAATTTCCTCGCTGCACAATTAAATGTCCATCAAGGGAATATACTATAATGTGTTTATTCATATTCTGTAGATGCGGGCTTTGAGTTATTTCCTGTTTTTAAGTCTACTGTTGCATATAAATGCACAAAGAGTTTTGTTTCTGTAGTCTAGAATACCTAGGAGTGAAATTACTGGGTCATAGGATATGCAAATATCCAAATAACAGGAGAATGCCAAATGTTTCCTTAAGGAGTTGTGACGTTTCACAACCCTATCAATGTTTAAAAGTACCCCTCAATCAATTTCCTTTCTAATCCTTGGTATTATCATTAGGGGTCTTCTATTGCACTTCTTGATTAGAAATGACATTGAGAACTGTTTCTTGTGTTTATTGGTTATATATATATATATATACACACACACACACACACACACACACACATCTCTTTCTTCCATGAAATGTCTGTTAATATCTTTTATGCATTTTTGTTTTATTGTTTTTCTCATTTTATTTCTATGTTTTACATACTAATCCTTGTAGGTTAAATGTGTTATCTATCATTTCTCTTACTCTGGCTTATCTGCTTAATTTAAAAACATCTTTAATTAAAAAAATTTAAACTTAATGTACTTGAACATTTTCTTTATGTTTAATGCTTTTATTATTTAAAAAAAAAAATTGTTCTGTACTCCAAGGCCACAGAGAACATCTCCCATATTTTACTCTAATTCTTCAAGTTTAGTTTTTGATACCCGAGTCCTTAATTCACACAGAATTGATTTTTTTGTGTCAGATGTAAGGTCAAGATTGAAGATAACTAAGCAATTGCTCCAGCACAGCCTCTTCAATGGGCCTCCTCTTCCCATTCATCTTCTGCAGTTATTTTATGAGTCTGTCCTGGGCTTTCTATTTAGTTCCACTAGTGAGTTTGGTTTATTCTTGAGCAAATGGCATAATGTCTTATTTTATAATTTTTCATAAAAGTATGGCAATTCTTACAACCTTATTCTTCTTTTCAAGAGTGTCATGTCTATTTGTTACGTTTCCATATAAATGTAAAGATCTGCTTTTCTTTTTTCTTTATTCAGTGAGAGGAGGGGAGGCAGAGACAGACTCTTGCATGCACTCTGACTGAGATCCACCAGGCAAGCCCACTAGAGGGTGTTGCTGTTGCTCAGCAATGAAGCTCTTCTTAACACCTGAGGTGGTAGCCATGAAGCCATCCTCAGTGCTCAGGGCCAACTTGCTACAATCGAGCCATGGATGCAGGAGGAAGAGAGAGAGGAAGAGAGAAAGAGAGAGAGAGAGAGAAAGAGAGAGAGAGAGAGAGAGAAAAGCAAGAGGGGTGGAGAGGCAGATGGGTACCTTTCCTGTGTGCCCTTACCAGGAATCTAGCCCAGAACATCCACATGCCTGGCTAACACTCTACCACTGAGCCAGCTGGCCAGGGGCAAGATCTGCTTTTCAAGTGCCACAAAAATGCCTTTTAAAAAATTATTATTATAATAGCAATGACTCTATAAAACAAATTGGGGAAAGCAGACATGTTTATGTGTGTCTTTTTATCCACGAACATTATAAACCTGTTTATTTAGGTCTTTTTTTTTTTTTTACAGGGACAGAGGAGAGAGTCAGAGAGAGGGATAGATAGGGACAGACAGACAGGAACGGAGATGAGAAGCATCAGTTTCTCGCTGTGACACCTTAGTTGTCCATTGATTGCTTTCCCATATGTGCCCTGACCGTGGGCCTTCAGCAGACTGAGTGACCCCCTGCTTGAGCCAGCGACTTTGGGTCCGAGCTGGTGAGCTTTTTTTTTTTTTTTTTTGCTCAACCCAGATGAGCCTGCGCCCAAGCCAGCGACCGCAGGGTCCCGAAACGGGGTCCTCCGCATCCCAGTCCGACACTCCATCCACTGCGCCACCGCCTGGCCAGGCTATTTTAGGTCTTTTAAAATGACTTTCAATAGGTTTTATCACTTTCTACACACAGATCTTACAATTTGTTTTGTTAGATTTATAACTGGGAACTTTATATTTTTCTATCAATGCAAATATTTTTTTAAAAATTACTTTCTTAATATTATTTTGCTGCTGTATAGAGGTATAATTTATTTTTATAGTTAAAATGTTATTTCTAACAATTTGTAGATTCTTTGGGGTTTGCTATGTAGATAATCATATAATTTCTGAATGTATTTTTTTTCTTCCTACTACTTATGCCCTTAACTTTTTTTTTTTTGTATTTCTCTGAAGCTGGAAACGGGGAGAGACAGTCAGACAGACTCCCGCATGCGCCCGACCGGGATCCACCCGGCACGCCCACCAGGGGCAACGCTCTGCCCACCAGGGGGCGATGCTCTGCCCCTCTGGGGCATCGCTCTGCCCTGACCAGAGCCACTCTAGCGCCTGGGGCAGAGGCCAAGGAGCCATCCCCAGCGCCCGGGCCATCTTTGCTCCAATGGAGCCTTGGCTGCGGGAGGGGAAGAGAGAGACAGAGAGGAAGGAGGGGGGGTGGGGGGTGGAGAAGCAAATGGGCGCTTCTCCTATGTGCCCTGGCCGGGAATTGAACCCGGGTCCCCCGCACACCAGGCCGATGCTCTACCGCTGAGCCAACAGGCCAGGGCCGCCCTTAACTTCTTTTACTTGGTTTTACTTGCTAGGACTCTCAGTATAAGGTTGAAAAGAAGCGGGCAATCTTTTTCCTGATTTCCCCCATTAACAATCATCTTTGATGTAGATGTTTTGTTTATTCTTTCCATCAGATTAAGGAATTCATTGTCTATTTTCTTATTTCTTTTCTTTTGTCTATTCTAATTTATATTAGTTTTATGTCATGAACGGTACTGAATTTTTTTTTTCTTTTTCTTTTTTTTTTTTTAGAGGAGAGACAGGGAGAGAAAAGGGGGGAGGAGCTGGAAGCATCAACTCCCATATGTGCCTTGACCAGGCAAGCCCAGGGTTTTGAACCGGCGACCTCAGCATTTCCAGGTCGACGCTTTATGCACTGCGCCACCACAGGTCAGGCGGTACTGAATTTTATCAAATGCAATCTACTGAAATGATTTCATAATCTTTCTTCTTTAATTTGGTGAATGTAATTTAAGATTTTTCCATAGTTAAACCATTTTTGCATTTCTGGGATAAACCCAACTTGGTGAAGGTGCATCTTAAAAAAATGCCATTGGATTCAGTCTGTTAGTATTTTGCTTATGGTTTTGATACCTAAATTCATGAGTGAGATTAACCTACAGTTTTCTTCCTCATAATGTCTTTGTCTAGGTGTGCTGTCCAGTTTACCATGTCTAGGGAGGTACACGCCTGGTGCGGTTGTAGTTTCCTACCCACTATCCTTTGAAGTGCATCCCAAGTGAGGCCGATAGTAGAGTGAAATGTCTAATGGACCTAAGACTACCTTGATGGTCCATGCAGCTCCCTTCTGCTTTCTGTATTATTGTTGTCATGAATTTTAACCTCAGAAAACACTACTTTCATTATTTAGTATAGGCATGCTCTTTTATAGTTAATATTTATCTTCTCTGCTGGTCTTCATTTTTTCTTGTATTTCTGAGTTTCCATCTGGGATGGTTTTCCTGTGGTCTAAACAAATCCCTCTAGTGACTTGTAGAGCAAGTCTGTTGATTACACGTACATCTATCAGTTTTTGGTGGTGTAAATTATTTATTTAACCTTCACTAAAAAAATACAGGTATAATTAACAGAGCGAAATGCTCAGCTTTTTTTTTTTAAAGATTTTATTTATTCGTTATAGAGAGGGGAGAGAGAGAGAGAGAGAAGGGGGGAGGAGCAGGAAGCATCAATTCCCATATGTGCCTTGACCAGGCAAGCCCAGGGTTTTGAACCGGCGACCTCAGCATTTCCAGGTCGACGCTTTATCCACTGTGCCACCACAGGTCTGGCAATGCTCAGCTCTTAAATGTAACATTTAGTTTTGACAATTAAAGACAGAAAACTTCTAATTATTCGGAAAGTCCTTTAAAAATGCTTCCCAGTTAACCCTTTCCCCCCACAAAGCAATCACAGATCTTCTCTCTTTCTCCTTCCTTCCTTCCTTCCTTCCTTCCTTCCTTCCTTCCTTCCTTCCTTCCTTCCTTCCCTCCCTCCCTCCCTCCCTCCCTCCCTCCCTCCCTCCCTCCCTTCCTTCCTTCCTTCCACAAGAGACAGAGAGACTCAGAGAAAAAAAACAGAAACTAGCCCTGGCCGGTTGGCTCAGCGGTAGAGCATCGGCCTAGCGTGCGGAGGACCCGGGTTCGATTCCCGGCCAGGGCACACAGGAGAAGCGCCCATTTGCTTCTCCACCCCTCCGCCGCGCTTTCCTCTCTGTCTCTCTCTTCCCCTCCCGCAGCCAAGGCTCCATTGGAGCAAAGATGGCCCGGGCGCTGGGGATGGCTCTGTGGCCTCTGCCTCAGGCGCTAGAGTGGCTCTGGTCGCAACATGGCGATGCCCAGGATGGGCAGAGCATCGCCCCCTGGTGGGCAGAGCGTCGCCCCTGGTGGGCGTGCCGGGTGGATCCCGGTCGGGCGCATGCGGGAGTTTGTCTGACTGTCTCTCCCTGTTTCCAGCTTCAGAAAAATGAAAAAAAAAAAAAAAAACAAAAACAAAAAAAAAAAAACAAAACCAGAAACAGACAGACAGGAAGGGAGAGAGATAAGAAGCATCAATTCTTCATTGTGGCACCTTAGTTGTTCTTATATGTGCCTTGATTGGGGGGGCTACAGCAGAGTGACCCCTTGCTCAAGCCAGAGACCCTGGGCTCAAGCCAGTAACCTTGGGCTTCAAGCCAGCAACCTTTGGGCTCAAGCCAGCGACCCCATGCTCAAGCTCAGGGGTCCCCAAACTTTTTACACAGGGGGCCAGTTCACTGTCCCTCAGACAGTTGGAGGGCCGGACTATAAAAAAACTATGAACAAATCCCTATGCACACTGCAAGAAACTGACCAGTATTTCAATGGGAACTATGGGCCTGCTTTTGGCTAATGAGATGGTCAATGTGCTCCTTTCATTGACCACCAATGAAAGAGGTGCCCCTTCCGGAAGTGCAGCGGGGGCCGGATAAATGGCCTCAGGGGGCCGCATGTGGCCCGCAGGCCGTAGTTTGGGGACCCCTGCTCAAGCTGGTAAGCCTGTGCTCAAGCCAGATGAGCCCATGCTCAAGCCTGCGACCTCGGGGTTTCAAACCTGGGTCCTCTGTGTCCCAGGCCAGTGTTCTCTCCACTGTGCCACCGCCTGGTCAGGCTGATCTGATTTCTATCACCACAGGTTAGTGTTGCCCATGCTAGAATTTCAGAGTGGAGATCACTCATTAGGCACTTTTTTTTTTTTTTTTTGGTATCCAACATCTTTTTTTTTTTCTTTTTTACAGAGACAGAGAGTTAGAGAGAGGGATAGACAGGGACAGACAGACAGGAACGGAGAGAGATGAGAAGCATTAATCATTAGTTTTTCGTTGCGACACCTTAGTTGTTCATTGATTGCTTTCTCATATGTGCCTTGACCGCGGGCCTTCAGCAGACTGAGTAACCCCTTGTTCAAGCCAAGGACCTTGGGTCCAAGCTGGTGAGCTTTTTTTTTTTTTTTCTTTTTGCTCATTCCAGATGAGCTGGCAATCTCAGGGTCTCAAACCTGGGTCCTCCGCATCCCAGTCCAATGCTCTATCCACTGCGCCACTGCCTGGTCAGGCCCAACATCTTTTATTAGTGTATTTTTGAGATTCATCAATATGTATGTTGGATCTCAGCAAGAAAGCTGAGTAGTATCCATCATATAACTATACCATTGTTTATCCATTCTTCTAATGATGGGCATCTGTTTCCAGGTATTTTACCTATTATGAATAAATCTGTTATGAACATTTAAAAAAAAAAAGAATTTTGTGGATGTGTGTTTTCATATATCTTTAATAAACACCTAGCAGCAAAATTACTGGGTCATAATATGCTTAACTTTCAACAGACGACCAAACTGTTTTCCGAAATGACGTGCCATGCCAGACACCTGCTAGCAGTTAGGAGAGCTCCGACGCTCGGTATCATCCCTAGCGGCTACCATTATCCACCTTTCATGTTACCCCTCTCACTCTAGTAATGGTTCCTATTTCAAAGCTCATCGTTTCTAACAAGACTGTAGCTATACTTGTTTTCTTATTGTCTAGTGTAATATTCTCCACTGTTGTACTTTTAACCCTCTGTACCCTTTAAACACTTTAATATTTAAAGTGTTTCCATATAAGCAACATAGGTTAGATTTAAAAAAATCTATTCCATAGAAAATGCTTCAATTATATAACCTTTTTGTACTTAATTACTGATATTCTTGGCTCTGTTTTTACTGTGTCCTATTTTTATGCGCCTGTGCGTTTGACTTTCTCTGAATTAATCAAATGTTTTACATTATCCCACTTTCCTTCAATTAAATTACATTTTAAACCCATTTTTAGTAGTTAGACTACAGCTTAAAATGTGCATCCCTACTTATGACAGTCCAACACAAACGACTACTGTTACTAGTGGGCCGGTACCAGTGAAACCTCAGGACTCCTAACCTCCATCCACACCCTCCCTTCGTGTGTTGCAGCGACCAGCAGCCACGTCAGCACACCGACCAGCAGCCACGTCAGCACACCGACCAGCAGCCACGACAGCACACCGACCAGCAGCCACGTCAGCACACCGACCAGCAGCCACGTCAGCACACCGACCAGCAGCCACGACAGCACACCGACCAGCAGCCACGTCAGCACACCGACCAGCAGCCACGTCAGCACACCGACCAGCAGCCACGACAGCACACCGACCAGCAGCCACGACAGCACACCGACCAGCAGCCACGTCAGCACACCGACCAGCAGCCACGACAGCACACCGACCAGCAGCCACGACAGCACACCGACCAGCAGCCACGTCAGCACACCGACCAGCAGCCACATCAGCACACCGACCAGCAGCCACGTCAGCACACCGACCAGCAGCCACGTCAGCACACCGACCAGCAGCCACGTCAGCACACCGACCAGCAGCCACGATAGCACACCGACCAGCAGCCACGTCAGCACACCGACCAGCAGCCACGTCAGCACACCGACCAGCAGCCACGATAGCACACCGACCAGCAGCCACGACAGCACACCGACCAGCAGCCACGTCAGCACACCGACCAGCAGCCACGTCAGCACACCGACCAGCAGCCACGATAGCACACCGACCAGCAGCCACGTCAGCACACCGACCAGCAGCCACGTCAGCACACCGACCAGCAGCCACGACAGCACACCGACCAGCAGCCACGTCAGCACACCGACCAGCAGCCACGTCAGCACACCGACCAGCAGCCACGTCAGCACACCGACCAGCAGCCACGACAGCACACCGACCAGCAGCCACGTCAGCACACCGGAGGCTGCGGCTGCTCAGGGCTCTGCCGCCGCTCGTACTCTGTGCATCGCCGTGCACTTCCCTTTCCCTTTCCAGCGCTCTCGCTCCCTCCTGCGTGCTCACATTCCTATCTGGGACCACCTCCTGAAGAACTCCCTTTACTGCTCATTTCAGGGCAGGCCTACTGGTGCCAAATTCTCTGGATTTCTGTTGGTTTGAACACATCTTCTTTCCATCTTAATATCTGGGGGATGTTTTTGATGGTATAGAATTCTAGGCGTGTTGTTCATTTCTTCCAGCTTTGAAGAGGTTGTACGTGGGCTCCTGGTGTTCCTCATGGCTGCTGGGGAGCCCTCAGCCTTGCCACTCCTCTGAAGGGAACTGGTAGATTCGAGATGGGCGCGTGCGCCCCACGGTCTTTGTCATAACGAGCGGATGGAGGACATCTCCTTGCCCTTGACACTGAGCCGGCCTGGCTCTTCCCTGGATAGAGTGGTGCTGTCCAGTGCCTGGTCAGGCTCTGGGAGGGCCCTGAGCCACACTGGGAAAAGGCCCAGCTACGCTGCTGGGGCGGCCACCTGGGGAGAGGACACACCCAGCTGTGGCTGGGCCACTCCAGCCACTCGGCTGGGGCGCCAGGCTCGTGGGTAAAGCTCGCTCGGGAGGCCAGCCCTTGGGGAGGCTCTGCATGTCTGGAGTTGCATGCACGGCGCCAAACAGACCAGAAGAAATGCCCAGCTGGGCTCAACTGACACTGCAGAATTTTGAGCAAATAAAAATTTTGTTTAAGCCAGTAAATTTTGGAGTTGGTTTTTTAGGCAGAAACAGATAACTGAAATAGTACTTGGTATCAAGGGAGTGTTGCCATAACAAAGTTTAAACATGTGGCATCATTTTGGGAACAGGTTGTAGATATTTGCTAAAAAAGTGGCCACAGGATGATTAGAAGAGGCTGGATGAGCTCTGAGGACCTCACTGTCCGATGCCAGAAAGGCGGCTTCATTGTCTATTGGCAAAGCAAACAGTGAGGCTGTACCCTGCAGCACAGGAAAACGAGCCACCACAGTGTGGACTTGGTGAGGAAGGCTTTCAGGAAGGATGCAGAGAATGACAGGTGGTTTTTTAAAAATCACGTATAACACGGTATATAGAGAGAGAACTAAACAAGGAACTGAGTAGTTTTCAAGCAGAATTTAGAGAAAATGCTTTCAAGCTACTTGCAGGGTTAGAAAAGGAAATGTTCTCAACTGCCAGAAATAGTCCCATTCTGGAACTGGGGGCAATGGTGACATGTGTCCAGATGGGTTTCAGGACTGACGAGGAACAGTGGCTGCTGCGTGCCTTCCACTTCCTCTGCTTTAACCGGCCGTGACTCTCACATCCCCACCTTACTGCCAGGTCAGAGCCGAAGCTGAGCGGAGTCTCTTAATCGCTAAGTTCTTCACTATTATAAGAGTAAAGAGGAGAGGTATGGAGCCATAACATAATTAATTTTAGTGTCAAAACCCCTCCTCTCTACATAAATATCACACAGAGGCAGATGAGTAGTCTTAGAGACTCTTAGTATGAAAAAGAAATTTTGCACACATTTTGTTTCGTGATTTCAAGAGAGAAAGATACACTGCTCACAAAAATGAAGGGATATTTCAAAATGAATAGGAAACGATACAATACCCCCTTATTTTTGTGAGCAGTTTATTTAAAGAGGTACTTCCCATCCTTACTCTGCAATACCAAATATTCTTTCCCACCAGAACACCACAACCTCTACACACCCATGCCGGAGTCAAGAACAGAAAACTGATTAGGTCGGGTTCACCGCAGAAGGTAAGCAAAGAAGCAAAAAATACTAACCAAGGGATGGGGAAAACAACGGAAAAGGGACTGGAACAGTGTGTGGGGTTATTTCACGTTATCCCTTTAGTGGCCACGTGCAAACAGCTCACAGAGGAGGTGAGCGCCACTAAGTGGCACTCTGGGAAAGTCAGAAGGTGGGCAACAGTGCCAGCTTCCCTATAGGGCAACTTACCTTTTCCAACACTTTGGCAATTCGTGTGCCAATCTGTTCAAGTGACTGTGGCGGATAGTGGTCTTTGCCAAGATTTTGTATCACCTGAGAATGGGAAGGGAGACGGTAGGTCAGAGGAGTGATGCTGAGGTGGGCACTATCCCTCAAAAGTAAGATATTTCTCTGGAGTGCACCTGGTGGTCCTACTGGTAAGGCATTTTATGGAAGACACATTTAAAGCTGTTATGTCTTCCCTTTACTCCTCTCTCAGCAAACAAAAATGACAGACATGTAAAACACATTCATTATAGCAACATTAGAAAACAGAATAAATAGAAACTGTAATCTTGTCACCCAGACACAACTGTTAATATCTTGACGTATTTTTCTGACTTTTCTATGTATACACCTATTATTTACGGGATCACACTGAATATTGTCACCATTTTCTCATAATATTGATATATTCTGAACATTTCTTCATACCATGAATATATTCCTATACATCTTTCTAGTGACTCTACTGTGTATTATCTAACGTCTATACCAACATTTATGTAACAAATTCTCCATTGTTGGACATTCGTGTCATGTTTTCCCAATTCTACTTGGTATATTCTTTGCTAGGTATGTTCTGGGTCTGACCTCCCTTCTTTCCTTTTCTAGAATGCCAACAGAAGAATTAGCCATCCCAAATAATTCTTGTAATAGCCTCTGATAGCAAGCAGAATGCTACCCACCTCAAAGACTGAATCAGAATTAAAATTTCCTGGACATCAAAAGAAAACATAAGCTCAGCTCCAGGGTCTGAAAGAAATTAGGCTTAGCCTAAAGCCACTGAAATAGGCAAAAAGTACCCCACAGCCTGGCCTCCGTGCTTTCTGCTATCTGTTGCACCAAAACTGTGGCGCTAAAGACTACAGACAAGCTGAATACCACCAACACCCACCTCTATTAACTGACTCTCGCCTGTGTAGTGTAGGCTGGCGCGGTTGGCAACCCCATGCAAGTGGTCCAGGGTGTGCATGCTGGTGGGGAGGTTGCCGTTGCAAATAGGCTCCATTGCTGGCTGCTGGATTGGAGTGGCGAAGTCTATGTGTTCTGTGATGCTGAAAAATGGAGATGACCGCATTAGCCACGGGAAATCTGAGTGGGTGGGGAAGAGTATTAATAATCAGCTGATCTGGCCCTGGCCGGTTGGCTCAGCGGTAGAGTGTCGGCCTGGCGTGCGGGGGATCCGGGTTTGATTCCCGGCCAGGGCACATAGGAGAAGCGCCTATTTGCTTCTCCACCCCCCTCCTTCCTCTCTGTCTCTCTCTTCCCCTCCTGCAGCCGAGGCTCCATTGGAGCAAAGATGGCCCGGGCGCTGGGGATGGCTCCTTGGCCTCTGCCCCAGGTGCTAGAGTGGCTCTGGTCGCGGCAGAGCGACGCCCCGGAGGGGCAGAGCATCGCCCCCTGGTGGGCAGAGCGTCGCCCCTGGTGGGCGTGCCGGGTGGATCCCGGTCGGGCGCATGCGGGAGTCTGTCTGACTGTCTCTCCTCGTTTCCAGCTTCAGAAAAATACAAAAAAAAAAAAAAAATCAGCTGATCATGACTTCAATGTGTTATTAGAACTGTCTGGAACCACAGAACCTCTAGGGACCATGGCGTCTGATTTGCTCACTCTACTGGCTACTGTCCTTCACTGGGGAAGTTTTAAACCAGGTGGCTTTTCTTCTAGGATTTCTTTTTTCAGGGTATAGATAGTGATCAACACCCACAAGTTGTTCCTATTTTATTTTCCCTTTATGCACAGGAGCACAGTTGTCCCCACAGAAAGTTTAGATAGTGAATTTTATACAAAAAACAGCTGTCTATTGATAAATGTTAGTATTTCCCTTCATGGTCTCAAAAGTGGTCATGTTCTTGCCATATACAGGCTAAATGTTATACACTATCCTACATTCCAATATGGCAAACTGGCATTGCCAAATTTAATTTCTAGCTATTTAACACCAGGGCTATTATAATGAACAAACCATACCCAGCCCCTGTTGTTATGGTGCTCACAGTCTTGTGAGTAACTTAACTATTACAGATAGGATAAATCATGAAAGATAAAAACACGGCACAATGCCAGTGCCACAGCACAGGAGGGCACCCATGTCCTCTAGCTCATGGAGGAGGGACACGCTTAGTGAAGAGTTCTCTGGGGAAGCAAGACTTAAATGGAGACTGGAAAGATGAGTGCACATTAACCAGGTGGGAGGAAGGTGCTGAGAACCCAGGCGAAGGAGAGCCTAGGTGGGAAGGTCCTGATGGAAGAGGGGCAGAGGAGGCATGGGAAGGCACGCAGCCACACTTTTACAATGTAGACCCCTTCAAACAGCAGTAAGACATGATCAGAGCATTTTAAGAATTTGAGGCTCTGGCCAGTGGCTCAGTGGATAGAGTGTCATCCCCACATATGAACGTCTTGGGTTTGATTCCCGGTCAGGGCACATAGGAGAAGTGACCATCTGCTTCTCTCCCCCTCCTGCTTCCCCTTCTCTCCCACTTCCCCTCCTGCAGCCAGTGGCTTGAGTGTGGCCCCGGGCACTAAGGATAGCTCCACTGGAGCGCATCAGTTTCAGGCACTAAAAATAGCTCGGTACTCGAGCATTGGTCCACAATAGGGTTGCTGGGTGGATCTAGGTGTGGGCGCACGTAGGAACCTGCCTATCTCCTCTACTTACACCTTAAAAAAAAAAAAATTTCCACATGATCTTATCAATAGACGCAGAAGAGGCTTTCAATAAAATACAACATAATTTTATGTTTAAGACTCTCAACAAAATGGGTATAGAAGGAAAATATCTCAACATGATAAAGGCCATATATGATAAACCATCAGCTAACGTCATATTAAATGGCACAAAACTGAAGGCTTTCCCCCTTAAATCAGGAACAAGACAGGGTTGTCCACTCTCTCCACTCTTATTTAATGTGGTACTAGAGGTTCTAGCCAGAGCAATCAGACAAGACAAAGAAATAAAAGGCATCCATATCGGAAAAGAAGAAGTAAAGGTATCACTTTTTGCAGATGATATGATCCTATACATCGAAAACCCCAAAGAATCCACAAAAAGACTACTAGAAACAATAAGCCAATACAGTAAGGTCGCAGGATACAAAATTAACATACAGAAGTCAATAGCCTTTCTATATGCCAACAATGAAACATTTGAGAACGAACTCAAAAGAATGATCCCCTTCACGATTGCAACAAAAAAAATAAAATACTTAGGAATAAACATAACAAAGAATGTAAAGGACTTATATAATGAAAACTATAAACCATTGTTAAGGGAAATCGAAAAAGATATAATGAGATGGAAGAATATACCTTGTTCTTGGTTAGGAAGAATAAATATAATCAAGATGGCCATATTACCCAAAGCAATATACAAATTTAATGTAATTCCCATCAAAATTCCAATGACATTTTTTAAAGAAATGGAGCAAAAAATCATCAGATTTATATGGAACTATAAAAAACCCCAAATAGCCAAAGCAATCCTAAAGAAAAAGAATGAAGCTGGGGGCATTACAATACCTGACTTCAAACTATATTATAGGGCCACGACAATCAAAACAGCATGGTATTGGCAGAAAAATAGACACTCAGACCAATGGAACAGAATAGAAAACCCAGAAATAAAACCACATATATATAGTCAAATAATTTTTGATAAAGGGGCCAAGAACACACAATGGAGAAAAGAAAGCCTCTTCAATAAATGGTGCTGGGAAAACTGGAAGGCCACATGCAAAAGAATGAAACTGGACTACAGTCTGTCCCCCTGTACTAAAATTAACTCAAAATGGGTCAAAGATCTAAACATAAGACCTGAAACAATTAAGTACATAGAAGAAGACATAGGTACTCAACTCATGGACCTGGGTTTTAAAGAGCATTTTATGAATTTGACTCCAATGGCAAGAGAAGTGAAGGCAAAAATTAATGAATGGGACTACATAAGACTAAGAAGTTTTTGCTCAACAAGAGAAACTGATAACAAAATAAACAGACAGCCAACTAAATGGGAAATGATATTTTCAAACAACAGCTCAGATAAGGGCCTAATATCCAAAATATACAAAGAACTCATAAAACTCAACAACAAACAAACAAACAATCCAATAAAAAAAATGGGAAGAGGACATGAACAGACACTTCTCCCAGGAAGAAATACAAATGGTCAACAGATATATTAAAAGATGCTCATCTTCGTTAGTTATAAGAGAAATGCAAATCAAAACTGCAATGAGATACCACCTCACACCTGTTAGATTAGCTATTATTAACAAGATAGGTCATAGCAAATGTTGGAGAGGCTGTGGAGAAAAAGGAACCCTCATCCACTGTTGGTGGGAATGTAAAGTAGTACAACCATTATGGAAGAAAGTATGGTGGTTCCTCAAAAAACTGAAAATAGAATTACCTTATGACCCAGCAATCCCTTTACTGGGTATATACCCCCCAAACTCAGAAACATTGATACGTAAAGACACATGCAGCCCCATGTTCATTGCAGCATTGTTCACAGTGGCCAGGACACGGAAACAACCAAAAAGCCCGTCAATAGATGACTGGATAAAAAAGATGTGGCACATATACACTATGGAATACTACTCAGCCATAAGAAATGATGACATCGGATCATTTACAGCAAAATGGTGGGATCTTGATAACATTATACGAAGTGAGATAAGTAAATCAGAAAAAACCAGGAACTGCATTATTCCATACGTAGGTGGGACATAATAGTGAAACTAAGAGACATTGATAAGAGTGTGGTGGTTACAGGGGGAGGGGGGAGAGAGAGAGGGAAAGGGGGAGGGGGAAGGGCACAAAGAAAACTAGATAGAAGGTGACAGAAGACAATCTGACTTTGGGTGATGGGTATGCAACATAAGTGAACGACAAGATAACCTGGAGTTGTTATCTTTGAATATATGTATCCTGATTTATTGATGTCGCCCCATTAAAAATAAATTAAAAAAAATAATTTGACTTATAACTGAGAAAGAATTCTGAGTACTATGAAGAGAATGGATTGAATAGATCCAAGAATAGGTCAAGCAAGAGGACCAGCTAGGAGGCTACTAAATGAATATCAGGGGAGAGGATGGTGTTCTGATTTAAGGAGACAGACATGAAGATGGAGAACAGCAGATGGTTCTGAGAACTACTGAGAGGGTAACAATGGTAAGAAGTGGTCACAGACAGGATTCGAGGTGTACAGGAGAGGACTGTTAGGGATGACTCCCCAATCTGTGGCCTAAGCACTACTGGAGCTATTGACTAAGGATGAGAAATAGAAAACAAATAGCATGAGGATTATTTTAGAAGGCGAGTGGCCAAGAAAAGGATGAGTTTAGTTTCCCTGCACATGGGACACCTGAGAGCTATCTGGGCAAAGAGGCCAGGCAGACAGTGCATAGAAAGGCTGAGGGAAGTGAAGACGGGGCTGGGCTAGAGATTCAGACTGGGGGTCACCCATTTATCAGGTGGTGCTGGAAGTTCTGTGAGTAATCAGTCTGACGGGGGAGTACAGAGAAGGCGCAGTGGGAAAGGCTGGGGAACTCCAGCGATTCAAGGGTAGAATAAGGGCCCGCAAAGAGAATGAGGGTCTGAGGGGGGAAAGCAGTTATCAGAGGCAACCTTGTGTTTTGGAAGGCATTTGGAAATCTGGATTTGCTCCGACTCCCTTTTTAAGTACATGATGTGAGTGAGACACCCCAGGTTTTATGGTTTAAAAATGGGGGGTCCAGTCTTTGGTTAAAACTAAGCAAATCTGGATAAGTTACAAAAGTGTGGGCACAGGCACTGAGAATGGGGGCACATTCACTGTTCAGTGTAATTGGCCAAGTCCATCTGTGGGCTGTGGTCAGTGGTTGTTATCCTCTGAACCACCTTTATTTTTTTTAAAGACTTTATTTATTGATTTTAGAGAGAAAGACGAAGAGAAAGAGAGAGGGAGCGAAGTCATAGTTGCTTCACTTTAATTGTTCATTTAGAGCTTCTTGTATGTACCTTGACTGGGTAAGCCGGGATTTCGAACCAGCAACCTTAGCATTCCAGGTCGACGCGTTATATGAACTGCACCACCACAGATCAGGCTGAACCACCAACATAAAGAAGAATGCCTCTTCTAATAGCTTCTGACACAAAGGGCATTCCTGATGCCGTCTGAGGCCTGGTGCGGTCACTGGCACAGGAATGCCACGAAGGAAGGAGAAGTTTAAGATACTCACTCAACGTTTTTTGAAGAAACTGCAAGCCAGGTACTCACGATGGCAGTCAGCTCTACCCAGCGGAGTTTGGCGCACTCTTCCGGCTTGGGCCATCCCAGACTCTGGTAGTCACGCTTTTTTCCTGGAAAAAAACATGTCATCAGTGAAACAACTGCAAAGGGACAGAATCCAGGGTGTCTTATGCCCTGGTGATCACTGCGCCCAGACTAGTGTGCCGCCAGGTGCCACTCATTCTTCAGCCTTGAGAGCTTCTACTATAGAGAGAACTAATTAAAATCCTGCTATTCACAGCAATGGGAATAAAGCTTATCTCTGAGTAAAGCCTTGTTCTCAAAGATAGATAATTAAGTCCAAATAAATCAGTCCTTCACTGGATTTGAGACTAATCAACATGAGACAAGGGTTAAGATATTCGTCAATGTTAACATTTTGACCAGAATTAACTTTCAAGCACACTACATTTTGATTTTATAGACAACTAGAAACATCTCTCTAAAGCAGGTTTCTCAACCTGGTCCCATGGGCAGTGTGGGCTGGACACTGCTTTGCTGTGGGGACTGGTCTGTGCACTGGAGGACCCTTAGCAGCATCCCTGGCCTCCACCCACTAGATGGCAGTAGCACCCTCTCCAGATGTGACAACCAAAATTGTCTCCAGATATTGCCAGACGTCCGCTGGGAGGGCAGAATCACTCCTGGTAGGGAACCACTGCTGTAAGAAAAGCTGCACAGTGGGACTAACGATGCCAACAGAGCTTCTCCCCAGAGCGCCCGCTGTGTGCCCAGGGCCTGCGCCCAGTGCTTTCCAGTCAAGCCTTCATTTCTCAGGGGAGAAAACAAAGGCTCAGAGACAGCATGTGACTTGCCTAAGGTCACCTGGCTAGTAGATGCAAGTCTGCTGACTAATGTGCAGGCCCCCAGTCACCATGCTATTTAAAGCCATACAGGAGTCTTCAAGTTTAGTTGACGGACACCCTTCACCAGCACTGCCCTTCGGGTGTGGGCCCTTCACTCAGATCAAGTCCCCAAGAAAAAAAAGCAGAAGCAAGTCTTGTCTGGGAAGGGTTCTTCTGAAGGAGTTTTAATCAAATGGACAGGAAGAACTTTGGTTCTGCACAGCTCCTTTTATACCATAGGAATGTACCAACAATAGAAAATTGTTTGTGGTACAGAAAGAGCTTTACATCTAGAAAAGAAGTTTGGAAGAGTTTCAAATGAACCGTTTAAATTAATAACTTAAAGAATTAAACTGTAAGTTTCACAATTAAAGTGATTTTTCTTTTATGTTTAAGGAATTCACTTAAAATATTTATTGAGCAACTATTACAAGGGGCTGGGAATTGTGTTAAGACACAAAGAATACAGAGAGAAACAATAAGAGAAGCTGACTGTGTGCTCAGTCTAATGAGGAAGGTAAACACAAATAAATCATTAGAAATGTTAAGAGAGAAGGTACAAATAATTGAAGG
Source organism: Saccopteryx bilineata (assembly GCF_036850765.1). NCBI lineage: Eukaryota > Metazoa > Chordata > Mammalia > Chiroptera > Emballonuridae > Saccopteryx > Saccopteryx bilineata. The sequence continues at coordinate 386,726,947 of NC_089490.1, read as the reverse complement.
GAGGAGAGAGCAACTATTCTGCCTGTGAGTGCGAAGGAAGAGATGGCATTTGAGTTTGAAGTTTAAGGATGAGAGCTACTTTAGCACCTCTGAAGTGGCCTAAGAGCGTGCCAGGCAGAGGGAACAGAACGATGCTGAGGGTAGGGAGAGGCGGGCTATCCAGGGCCGTGGACACTGCATTAGAAGCTTGGACTGTATCCTACAGGCCGTGGGGAGGCTCTGAGCCCCCAGCTCTCCATCTTGTTCACAGGGTATGATGAGAGGTTCTGTTAAATGTGTTGCTGAAATCCAGTTCCACCATGTCTACTGTCTACGGCACTTCCCTGGTCTTCGGTCTAGCAGCCCTCACCAAAGAGAATTAAATTAGATATGCATTGTTAGTTTTTTTAGTTTTTAGGAAACTACAATGGCCCTTAACGATTTCCACTTTCCCTCCAGTGGGCTCACAAACTACCTGTGTAATAATTTGCTTTAGAACTTTGTCAGGATTCACCAGGAAGCTTATCACTTGGAGTGGACAGAATCCCTATTTATTTGAAGACTGGGGTGCTGAACCTCTCTAGTCTCTTCTCATCTCTTCCATGCTTTAGAACAGTGGTCAGGAACCTATGGCTCGTGAGCCAGATGTGGCTCTTTTGATGGCTGCATCTGGCTCGCAGACAAATCTTTAATAAAAAAATAATAACATTAAAAATATAAAACATTTTTATGTATTACAATCCATTCATTTCCTACTGCTCATGTTCATGGTTGCGGGTGGCTGGAGCCATTCACAGCTGTCCTCCAGGACAACACCAAATTTTTATTGGATAATGCGTAACTTACATGGGTCGCTGTATGGCTCTCAAGGAATTACATTTTAAAATATGTGGTGTTCATGGCTCTCTCAGCCAAAAAGGCTCCCGACCCCTGCTCTAGAACATTTCTCCTCAGGGACAGTAAGTGGTTCCATGAACTCTCTTGCCAGTGTATTCAATGCCCTCCCTGGCCCACCTGCTTGATTCCAATAAAACTGCTTAAGTGCTCTTCTATCATTTCAACCATACTGAGCTTTAATTATTCCTTTTATGAGAAAGTTTGTTATTTTTTTTGTTTGTAAAAGTAATATAGGTTTATTATAAAGTACTTAGAAAATAGAAAAGCATTTGAAGAAAATACAAAATCACCTGTAGCCCTCTGGGCACCCAGAGATGATCACTATGACACTGGCGCATTCTCTTCTCTGCTTATTTCTATGCTCTTTTTGTAGCATATTTCACAAAATTTAAGCTGTCACAAACTTTAAGGTGCACATTATTGTACATGATTTAAGAAAGAAAACATTGTCATTTATTATTTAAGACATCATCAATGTTAAGATGTGTTTCAACTACAGAAATATTGAAATGTGAAAAATATAGTAAAAATAGAGTATGTTTACTATTTCACAAAAGTTGAAATATTCCCTCGATACAGGCATACCTCGGAGTTCACAGGTGTGGTTCTAGACCACCATAATCATAAACACATTGCAATAAAGTGAGCCACACATTGTTTCGGTTTCCCAGTGCATATGAAAGTTATGTTTACACTATACTGTTATCTCTTGAGGGTGCGATGGCATTGTCTAAAAAAAATATGAACATACCTGAATTAAAAAAGCATTATTGCTAAAACATGCGAACCATCCCTTGCGCCTTCGGCGAGTCATACGCTTTACACTGGTGGAGGGTCCTGCCGGCTGGGGTGGCTGTGGCAATTTTAAAAAGCGAGACAATAATGTTTTGCTACATCAGTTTACTCTTCCTTTCACAGAAGAGTTCTCTGTAGCATGGGTGCTCTTTGACAACATTTTGCCCACAGTAGATTCTTTCAAAATTGAAGTCAGTCCTCTCAAACCCTGCTGCTGCTTTGTCAACACGTTTATGTGGTACTCTAAATCCTTTGCTGTCATCTCAGCAATCTTCACGGCATCTTCAGCGGGAGAAGATTCCATCTCAGGAAGCCACTTGCTTTGATCACCCACAGGAAGCAGCTCCTCATCCACTCAAGTTCTATCGTGACACTGCAGCCATTCAGTCCCACCTTCAGGCTCCATTTCCAGTTCTAGTTCTCAGCTGCTCCCACCACAGCTGCAGTTACTTCCTCCTCTGAAGTCTTGAACCCCTCAAAGTCACCCATGAGGGTCAAGTCAACTTCTTCCAAACCGGTTGATGTTGATATTTTGACCTCTTCCTATGAATCACAAATGCTCTTAATGGTGAATCCTTTGCAGAAGGTTTTCAATTTACTTCGCCTGGGTCCATCAGAGGAATTACCATCATGGCAGCTAGAACCTTACAAATTGCATTTCTTAAATAATTAGATTCAAAAGTCAAAATTACTCTTTGATCCATGGGTGGCAGAAGACGCTGTCTTAGCAGGCATGCAAATGTTGTTGTGCATCTCCAACATAGCTCTTGGGCAACCAGGTACATTGCCAGTGGGCGGTGCTATTTTGAAAGAAATCTTTTTTCTGAGCAGTAAGTCTCAACAGTGGGCTTAAAATAGTCAATAAATAAACTATGCAGTAAACCATGTTATAAACAGATGTGCTGCCACCTAGGCTTTGTTTTCCCATTTACAGAGCACAGACAGAGCAGACAGCATGATGCTTAAGGGTTCTAGAATTTTTGGAATGGTAAATGATCATTGGTTTAAACTTAGAGTCACCAGCTGCATTAGTGCCTCATAAGAAAGTGAGACTGTCTTTTGAAGCTTTGAAGCTAGGCATTTACTTCTTTTTACCTTTGGGACTCCTAGATGGCATCTTATCCCAATGAAAGGCTGTCCCTCCAACACTGAAAAGCTGTTGTTTAGTATAGCCACCTCCATGAATTATCTCAGCTCGATCTTCTGGACAACTTGCTGCTTTTCATGTTACAGACATGGCTTCTCTTCTTCAACCTTACAAACCAACCTCTGGTAGTGGTAGTTGCAAATTTTCTTTCTGCAGTTTCCTTACCTCTCAGCATTCACAGAACAGAAGAGAGTTAGGACCTTGCACTGATGAGGCTTTGCCGTAAGGGAATGCTGGTTTGATCATCTATCCAGACCACTGAAGCTTCCTCCACATCAGCAATAAGGCTGTTTCACTTTCTTATCATTTGTCTTCAACGGAGTAGACACTTTTAATTCCATTCAATAACTTTGCCTTTGCAGTCACACACTGGTTGTTTAGCACAAGAAGCCTAACTTTCGGCCTATCTTTGCTGTTGACATGACTTCTTCACTAAGCTTAAAAATTTCTAGCTCTTGATGTAAAGTGAGAGACACGTAGTCACGTATCTTTCACTTGAACACTTAGAGGCCACTGTAGAATTAATTAGCTGAACTAATTTCAATATTATTGTCTCAGGGAATAGGGAAGTCTGAGTACAGGGAGAGAGATGGGGGAATGGCTGGTTGGTGGAACAGCCAGAACACACAACTTTTACTGGTTAAGTTTGCAGTCAGATATGAGTGTGGTTCACGGTACCCCCAACGGAACATCAAAGATCACTGATCACAGACCACCACCACGACAATAAAAATGGTTGAAATACTGAGAAAATTACTAAAATGTGACAGAGAAACCAAGTGAGCGAATGCTGTTGGGAAAATGGCACCCACACACTTGTTCAACACAAGGTTGCCACAAAGCTCCTGTTTGTAAGAAGGCACGCAGTATTTGCAAAGCACAATAAGCGAAGCACAGTAAAAGGAGGCACGCCTGTGTGCCATTTCATAAACTGCTTTTGTCCACCTACTAAATTGCAAACATTGTGCCTGCACAGTATACATGCTCTCATTTACTTAGGCAATTACCAACCTTTAGGTTGTTTCCAAATTTTTAATTTAGCAACTCTAATTGAAAACTTTGGACTTCTATCTTTGCAGTTGTACAATGATTTTCTTGGTGTAAGTTATTGGGAAGAGAATTGTTGGTATATTTTTAAATATTCTGAAAATCTAGTCAAACTATCCCAGAACTCACGATTGATTTTATTAATTCTCACTGTTTATTACACATTTAAAGACAATTTGATAAGCAACAACGGTACGTCACTGTTTATATTTGCACATTTTTGAGTACTAGTAGGCTGAACATTTTCTCACATATTTAATGGCCCTGTGTATGTGTGTGTGTATTTAGTGAACTGCCTATGTATTTGCACATATTTTACTGAAATGCTATATTTTCTTATTAATTTGTAGGTGCTCTTTAAGTGATATTGATATCCTTTCCTTATCACATATTCTGTAAATATTCTGCAAAAAAATTGCTGTTTTAGTCCTTTGTCTTTCTATTTTATGATGTTTTCTCCTGAGAGTTATTGTTTTCTTTCCTTCAGCCTTAGAAAGTTCCTTTTCGCCTTAAATGTATATAAATAACCATCTGAATTTTTTTCTCTTCTGGTTTTATTACATTTCTTGTTGAATCCATTGTAGCGTTCATTTCCATGATAATGTTTTACAGTTGGAAGGTTTTTTCCTGGCTACAGAAGACAAACCCAACAAAGGAAGTATTGCTTTCTTTTGTACGTGTTAACACATGCCGTGTTCCTTAAACAGTAAAGCTACTTCATGCTTTTAACCCCAGTCATACAAAATGTCCTTTTTGGTGTCCTTACTATTTTTCACAAGTAACAGTTCATTTGGGATTTAGTCCATTTCACTGTGTGCCCTCTGCTTTGAGGTTGGGTTAAGTACGCACACCAAATTAAACGAGACATTTTCAGGAAGTTACCTTGAATTTCCAAAGTCCAAGACAGTAAAAATTTCTTTTTAAAAAAGGTACGTTTTAAAAGAAATTCTACCACCACTACTTCATTGCTGGAAGAGAAAGTCAGCTGGACTTACAGGGACGGCCCTGACCCTGGAGTCCAGAGATGGATTTTGGAACAACTATGAACCCTGTACTAAGTACATGTCAGATTTTGATGTATATGCAGTTTTCCTGGGCAATAGTTCTAAAGCATTTCTCTTATACTTAAAGAGACATCTGACACACAAAAATGTTACTAGCTAGTTAATAGGCATTGAGCCCAAAGTGCCTAGTTCACATAAAGCGCTTTACATGCACGAACTCTTAGAGTCCTCACAACCACCTGATAAGATAGATGCAAATTACTATTCCCATTTTATAGATAAGGAAAATGAGGTATGTGGCACTGAATGGCAAAACTGGTGTATTCACCCTATTTAAGCTCAAGAGAATAAGAATATAAGTCAAATAGCCAATGGTAAAAAAGTGGAGGAACTGTCAAAATAACTTTCTATCAATGACTGGTTTCTTGTTCACTTAGCCCAATTACCTGCTCATCTGCTGTAAATCAACATGCCCTTTGTGAAACTGAGACAGAAAGAAGCAACCGGCGCATTAAACGTTCAGATTTACCTTGTGGCCCCGGAGACACCACCTTTGGGCCAGTGATCTCCAGGTTTGTTTGGGGGCGAGGTACAACATTTTCTACTTGATTTGATTCTATCCTTTTCCTAGCAGGATTTTTATGCTCTCCTCTGGATTTCTTCACACGTTTGACCTGGAACGTGATCTAGGAAATGGAAACATGTTAGGGACAAGTGAGACCAGCTATCAAATCTGTCAGTGGCTGTATACTAGGGGCTTTACGGAAGACTAGTTCTGGGCTAAGGTGCACTTTTCTCCTTCCATTTAATTCTTAAAGGTCTAAAAAAAAATTTAGTGAAATAAATAGCAACCTAACCTTGAAGGGGTACCGAGGAGACTGAAAACGAAGATGTCTGCACTGGGTAGTTTCAAAGCCACGGGCTTTGGGAGCGGCCTCCCACCCACCCATTTCCTCTGCTGCCCGGAGGGATGGAGTGACATGGATGCTGCCTGTGGTCCATTCCAACGCGAAGGCGGGCTGCAGCCTCGCATCAAGCAGGGCCACACGCCCAACAGACGCGTCAGGCAGCCCTGGGCTACGGTCTGGGAAGGACTGTTGGCAGCTCTTACCCATTCTGTTGCTTCGTCATCTTCGCTTATGCAGTCTCCGTAGCAAGAGCTTCTGGCCACGCCGTCCTGGGGGTCTTGCTTCAGCACCCGGATCCCCTGCACGTCCAGGTGCCGCCCCTTCACCTCCAGCGCTCCCTCCAGACCTTCCAGAGGCCAGGTCTGCTCAAATTCGTCCACCAGGGCCAGGATCTCCTCTGTCATTTTGGTTTTACCAGCAATCTCGATCTCATCAGAACCGTTGCTTTCTTCAACCACCAAATCTGAAATTCAAGTGCCAGCATGTGATTGACAATTACATAGCAGCCATTCAAGTGTCTGGGTGACTCCGACCTTATTTTCTGAGAAAAGTTTTGGTTCTGGTTAGAGGCACTTCTCTAGCCCACTTTCATAAAAATACCATTCGGCATCTTCAAAATTCATGATAAAATGCCATCTTTGTCATGTAGCTTTTGTCCAAAGCCTGGCCAAGAAGGAGCTAGAGGGTAGGTTGTCACAGTTTATGTCCCTAGTGAGCACGAGGAGGCCAGTCTATATAAATATATATTTTTTTCCCTTTTTTTTTGCAAAAAACACCAACTTGTTCTAGATATAAGACATAGATGGCAAAGATGAAAATTATATGTTACTTTAATGTGGGGATTCTTTTATTTTTTTAAATTTATTGATTTTAGCCAGAGAGGACGGGGGGGGAGAGAGAGAGAGAGAGAGAGAGAGAGAGAGAGAGAGAGAGAGAGAGAGAGGAGAGACAGGAACACCAATCTGCTCCTGCATGTACCCTGACCAGGGATCGAACCGGCAACCTCTGCTCCTTGGAGCGATGCCCCAACCAAAAGAGCTATCCGGCCAGGGCAATGTGGGGATCCTTTAGGCTTCATTCAAATAGCATATGAAACATCATAGCTATATGTCCAGACCATATAGCCTAATTGCCTTATGTGAACAATGATCTGTCTAATGGGAAGTTATCGTAATCCCCCAAGGAGGCTCCCATTTTCACTAATGGCTGATAGAAGAAATAGCAATATGCTAGTAATAAGACAGTAATTTTTTTTTTTCTGAAACAGTTGCTCCAGTTTATGTCAAGACTCCCATGGAGGTTTTCAGCACAATTGCCTAGTCAAGGTTCTCTCTCCTGAGGAGTCAATATGTTTCCATTGTTAGACATTGAAGGCTACACAACCCTACAAATTCCCCTGTATGCTTAGACACCTAGGAAGCTTGGGGGAAAATTACTTTGAGTGTAACACAATGCCTTATTTTATAAAAAAAATTCTTTACTACTTATGTTACTTTGAATTAATGGCTGAATCTTATATTGTGTGTTCCATGCAAGTTATCTTTAATCCTTTTTGGAAGTAGAGAGGCTATAAAAACAAGTAACAAAAAGAAATGCCTCCTATGGTACTACGTACCTACTTGATAACTGAGGGCTTGGGGCTGACTGCCCACAAAATGCTAGTCTACATGATTCCAGTTAAGTGACCCCAATGGTCTCCAACTAGAAATGCTGTCTTGTTCAGTGATTTAGAACATGGTGATAAAAAGGCCAGGGTCAGGGACTTTATCCACTGGCCAGGTAGCTCAGTGGATAAAGTGCCAAACCAGCATGCCAGAGGCTGTAGGTTTGACAGTCAGGGCATGTACAAGGAGCAATTAGTGAGCACACAACTAAATGAGAACTAAGTGGAACAATGAGATGATGCTTCTTTCTCTCCCCAATCCCTCTCAAATCAATGGGAAAAAAAAGCCTAGAGTCAGGAATCTCTTATCTTTATCGCCTATACAGCCATTGTGAGTAACTCATCTTAAAAACTCATAGTATTCCGACAAAGAGTGGACTGCCTAATAACATAAGCTTTGAGCCCTACCCACAGGAGATGCAGTGTCACCCTTAACTCTGGTGGCATCTGTCTCCCACTCCCCATTCTATGCCAGAGGGTGGGAAGGTCTGCTGTCAGTGCCACCAGAATGATCTGTTCTTCCTTCTTGAAAATGCTACAGGGCTTTTTTATTTGCAACAAGTGACTACAAAATGTACTACTGTCTTTTCAAGGAAGTCTTTTAGTCTTTCTGAATCAATCGCTGGTTCCTACTGACAATATAATGATGATGATGGTGGTGGTGAACAGTTCTGAAACAAGTATAAAGTAAGATAGTTTTCAAAAGATTTTCTTTAGAAAACTCAGATAAAAATGGTCTTTTCTAGCCTAAATTATGTGTCCAGTAGTATAAATGCAGGGTTTACAAAGAGTTTTCATTTTCAGTTTCTATCTTGTTACTATGTTCTGAATGTTCAACATTTTACCGGCCATATAGCAGGCACAAAATGAATGAATGGGAACTCAGAAATAATTTGGTTTGTGAAGTTCCTGAGAATCTGCTATGCCTGCCCTTCCTCTGTCTTGCTGACTTTTTAAACTCTAGGTGTACCTTGTCATGGTTCAAGTATGGTCAACCAGATGAATGGTAAGCAACAGAAAGGTAGGTATGACTTGAGCATAATGAGTAGCAAACTATGCCATTTACAAATTTCTCAGCAGCTCACCCAGGAAAACAGCTGGGCAGGGCTGCTATAAAGATCCCAAATAGCAACTGAGGGAATTTCCTGGCATCTGACTTGTAGCACACTGTTGTCTCTAAGTATCCTTTATGTTATTTTAGCTTCCGCCCCTTCCTTCTCCTATGGACACCCTGGGATTCCTTGCACCTGGTGTTGAAACAGAAAAGGGTTTTTGTTTTTGTTTTTTTGGATAAATTTGGCCATAGCCAAGAATATGGGTTTTTAAAAAAGTGGCTTTTGGCCAAGGGGAGACTGCAGGTAACTGATTCTCCAGTGTATAATTAGAGCTGCGCATAGATGCTGTGTTACTTACTATTTGGAAAGCCATTTATGTTGTTTAGTTGTAAAGAGTTCCCAAAGGTTAATGCTTCCCTGTGCCCTTACCATTAGGTGATAGATATCACTATTAAAAAGTTCTTAGAGAAAAGGGCTTTCATTGATGAAAACCAATATTCAAATCAACAGGGACTATGAACCCTGCCACAGGCTTCTGCTGCTGGCAGCCATCAGGTCTTTTCAAAGGCTGCTGGTGCGGGGAGGGGAGGCGACAGCAATTCTTAAAGAATAACACTAAATACATATACGTGCTGCGTTAGAAGAAAAATAAACCACTCTTTATTTGTTTAGAGACTGCTATGTGGCCATCTGCACATATAAGCTAGATAGGTAAGAACAAAAAGAATAGGAACCCAAGGATCTGGCCCTGAGGAAGTAAATGGATTTATTATCAAGTTAAAGACACAAAATAATATACGTTGAATAATGAGAAAACAAGTACATTTAGATATTTTTTGCAAGGGGAAAAATATTTGATTGTAGTCACAAAGTGCTCCCTAAGGGAAGGTAGACTCCGTGAAGCAGGATTTTAGACAGAACAGAGGCCCGGGAGGGTGCTCCCCAGAAGGACGACACTAAGAGAGCACGCATGCACATGTCACACACCCAGGTACATACAGACGGGTACAGGCAAGAGGAAGGTATATGCGGGTACCAGTGATGTCAAATTAACTAGAATAAAAACAATGTATAAAGATGGTATTGGCAACTAAGCTATGTAGGGAAGCCTGACCAAGTGGTGGCGCAGTGGACAGAGTATCAACCTGGGATGCCTGAGGACCCAGGTTCAAAACCCCTAGGCTGCCAGCTGGAGCGCGGGCTCACCAGCTTGAGTGCAGGGTCATTGACTTGAGCGTGGCATCATAGACATAACCCCATGGTCGCTGGCTCAGTTGGAGTCCCCAAGTCAAGGCACAACTGAGAAAGCAATCAATGAACAATTAAACTGCTACAACTATTAGTTGATGCCTCTCATCTCTCTCCCTTCCTCTCTCTCTCTCGAGATAAAAACAAAAAGATACTGAAGGAAGGAGGGACATATTGAGAAAAAAAATGATGCCGAGGGAAGGAGGGACACATTGAGAAAAAATGATACTGAGGGAAGGTAGGACACATTGAGAATGTCTGGGAGAGTCAGGAAGAAGATTCATATAAAGGAAGCCTTGTCTGCTAAGCAGAAGAATAACAAGATGAGAGCTGTAATGTTTATGAAAGTTAGGGTAGAAAATCAGTTGGTGTATTTGGGAGTGAGGAGGGGGAAAGGAGAGCAGGACAGAGGATACAGAGATTAATCAGAAAGGTAGTTCACTAACCTAGATAAGAATTGTAGCCCTGGCCGGTTGGCTCAGCGGTAGAGCGTCGGCCTAGCGTGCGGAGGACCCGGGTTCGATTCCCGGCCAGGGCACACAGGAGAAGCGCCCATTTGCTTCTCCACCCCTCCGCCGCGCTTTCCTCTCTGTCTCTCTCTTCCCCTCCCGCAGCCAAGGCTCCATTGGAGCAAAGATGGCCCGGGCGCTGGGGATGGCTCTGTGGCCTCTGCCTCAGGCGCTAGAGTGGCTCTGGTCCCAATATGGCGACGCCCAGGATGGGCAAAGCATCGCCCCCTGGTGGGCAGAGCGTCGCCCCCTGGTGGGCGTGCGGGGTAGATCCCGGTCGGGCGCATGCGGGAGTCTGTCTGACTGTCTCTCCCTGTTTCCAGCTTCAGAAAAATGAAAAAACAAACAACAACAACAAAAGAATTGTATGAAGGGAGGACTTACGGTGAGGGTAAAGGAATTTTTTTAAAAGAAAGGGTAAGAGGTATGTGAGAAAGTTTAAATGGAGAAAAATAGAATTTGGTGATTAAATGGATCTAAGGGCAAAGAACAGGGTAGGTTCAAAGATGATTTCAAGATTTTAAAGCCTAATGTAAAATAGTGGACTTTTTACTATGTGAATATAGTTTGGAATCTGAATATGACGACAGAATGCTGGTTATAAAGATAATGGAGTTAGTGAGGGCAACAGGATAAAGTATTTGGGATTTGTGAACCATGAGAAAAAAGGAACCTACTAAGAGGGGCTCCTGGTGGCTAACTGGGATCAAATAAAAAAGAGAAAAACAGAGCCCTCTCCCGTGAACTGCACTTCAGGAAGAAGCCTGACCTCTCTGCCTGCACTGTTTCTGCCATTTGAGCCAGTCCTTATAAAAGAGTTCCTGGAATCCCAGTTCAATCAATAGGACTGAGGCTTTCCCCATTCAGTTGGAGCTGTGCAGCTCTGACCAATCAGAATGGCTCTATTCTGACCAGTCAGGGCAATGCTTTTTGGACCAATCAGATGGCAAGGATTTAGTGTTCTCATTTGCATGAGGACCAATCAGGGACAAGGGACAGGGATTTCTGTCCATGTAAGCCAGCTCTCCTGGGGCTTTGAAAATGCACTTTCCCCTTCATTTTTCTTTTTAATTTTTTTTTATTTATTCATTTCAGAGAGGAGAGGGAGAGAGAGAGAGAGAGAGAGAGAGAGAGAGAGAGAGAGGAGACAGAGAGAGAGAGAGAAGGGGGGGAGGAGCTGGAAGCATTAACTCCCATATGTGCCTTGACCAGGCAAGCCCAGGGTTTTGAACCGGTGACCTCAGCATTTCCAGGTCAACGCTTTATCCACTGTGCCACCACAGGTCAGGCTCCCCTTCATTTTTCTTCTTTCTTGTATTTCTCTCTCTCACTCTTTCTTTCTAGGTTTTATTTACTGATTTTTGAGAGGAGACAGAAAGGCGAGGGGTAGGAGCGGGAAGTATCAACTCATAGTTGCTTCTCATATGTGCCTTGACCCAGCAAGCCCAGGGTTTCAAACCAATGATCTCAGCATTCCAGGTTGATGCTTTATCCACTGCACCACCACAGGTCAGGCTGCACTTTCCCTTTCCACCAAGACTAGCCCTTCCCCGGCTAGAACTGAAACCCCAAAGATGTCTCCAGAGCAGATTAGATCAGAGCAGAGCAGCGCAGCCTAGATGAAGAGAGGCCTGGCCCTAGGGCCGCCTCACAGCTGCGCTGTTCTCACAGCCTACTGTACCACCACTGAGCTGCGGGCATTCAACAAAGCTGCCTCCTTCACAACCCAAACTGGGGATGCCAGTTGGCGTTGAATTGGTACCAACGACCATGGGTTGACAGATTTTGGATGCTTATTCATTAATTTGTTTATTCATTAATTCATTAATTGTTAGGCTGGGTGCCTAACAATGTGCTGAAGGCTTAGAATATAACAATACTAAGAGCATATAGTTTAGCCTAAATGGATAGAGGAATGTATCTGCAGACATTGTTCAGTAAAGTAGTTGAATATACTGAATTCAGGTTTGGTGAGTGGTCTAGACTGTAGAAGGATCCCAGAAGATTTTAAATTGTACTTGAAACAAGAAGAAAAAGTCAGTATTAGGCTTGCTTGCTTGTGGTACAGACGGTACGACATAAACTGAAAACAGCGACTGAGACCTACATCTGTGTTATTTTATCTTCATTAACATGTACCATTTTTTACTCTGGAAAATGGAGAAGAAATATTGTGAAGTGAAGAGACTGAGCATCCACAGTGCGGCTTATGAGTTCACATTTTTTCACTTGGATGAATCTTATCTTAGGGAGCTGGGAAAACTTAAGTCAAGTGAGCCATGTTGGGTACTCTGTCAAGAATCACAGGTAGGTCTGACCAGGTGGTGGTGCAGTGGATAGAGCGTCGGACTGGGCTGTGGAAGACCCAGGTTCGAGACCCCAAGGTTGCCAGCTTGAGCACGGGCTCATCTGATTTGAGCAATAAAAAAAATCTCACCAGCTTGGACCCAAGGTCGCTGGCTCGAGCAAGGGGTTACTCGGTCTGCTGAAGGCCCGTGGTCAAGGTACATATGAGAAAGCAATCAATGAACAACTAAGGTGTCGCCACAAAAAACTGATGATTGATGCTTCTCATCTCTCTCTGTTCCTGTCTGTCTGTCCCTATCTATCCCTCTCTCTGACTCTCTCTCTGTCTCTATGAAGAAAAAAAAAAAAAAAAAAGGATCACAGGTAGAAATTCTGTACTAGATAATGACAAAGCAGTGGTTTTCAAATGTTAATCAGAGATAAAATTTTCACCAATCTTTAGCAAAATGAGACAGAAAACAAAAGACACATATATAAAGTTACGACACACACATAGACACATAGACACACATGGACACTATGTCCAGATACACTGGCCATTTCTGAGAAAGACTTCCCTTTATTCTGAGATTGTCAATGCACCTTTTTGACATTAAAATGTTTATTTGTTTTATATAATGATGACAGCAGATTCTAGTTTTCTTTAAAAATGACGTTACCTCCTGACCTGTGGTGGCGCAGTGGATAAAGCATTGACTTGGAACGTGAGGTCACTGGTACAAAACCCTGGGCTTGCCTGGTCAAGGCACATATGGGAGTTGATGCTTCCTGCTCCCCTCCTTCTCTCTTTTTCCCTCCTTTTTCTAAAATGAATAAATAAAATCTTTAAAAAGTTTTTTTTAAATAAAAAAAAAATCACCTTACCAATTAAAACATAAAGTTCTAATCCATCAAACTCCTCCTTCTGAGAACCTGAGGACACAGTTTATGGAATCAGGTCTGAGAATAATTTTAATTATGTCACTTACTGAATATCTTAGGCAAGGTACCTAAGATCACTGGGTCTCAATTTTCTATCATATAGGGTAAGTAATAAAAGATACAAGGTTAATACATAATTCATACTACTTTGTAAATTTTTTTTTGTGTGTGTGTGTGTGTGTGTTTTTGTATTTTTCTGAAGCTGGAAACGGGAAGAGACAGTCAGACAGACTCCCGCATGCGCCCGACCGGGATCCACCCGGCACGCCCATCAGGGGCGCCGCTCTGCCCACCAGGAGGCGATGCTCTGCCCCTCCGGGGCGTCGCTTTGCCGCGACCAGAGCCACTCTAGCGCCTGGGGCAGAGGCCAAGGAGCCATCCCGAGCTCCTGGGCCATCTTTGATCCAATGGAGCCTCGGCTGCAGGAGGGGAAGAGAGAGACAGAGAGGAAGGAGGGGGGGAGATGGAGAAGCAAATGGGCGCTTCTCCTATGTGCCCTGGCCGGGAATTGAACCCAGGTCCCTTGCACGCCAGGCCGACGCTCTACCGCTGAGCCAACCAGTCAGGGCCACTACTTTGTAAATTTTAAGTATCACAAAAAGGTAGTGATTATTTGAATATTTTATGGTTACTAGAGAAGGTATTGACTTTTCTTTCCCATATGTCTAAATTCTGGGAGGACCTTCTGAAATTTCCCTAGATATGACAAGTACATGGGGACTGCAGTTGTATAAGTTAGCATGTTCATACCAGTGGGCTTCCTATGATGCAGTTATCAGAGACAGAAAAACTTCATTTTTTAAATACAAGTAGTGCATTATAATAAAAGCCAGGCACTGGCATTAAATAGGTTTTGTTTGTTTGTTTGTTTGTATTTTTCTGAAGTTGGAAACGGGGAGGCAGTCAGACAGACTCCAGCATGCGCCTGACTGGGATCCACCGGGCATGCTCACCAGGGGGTGATGCTCCTCCCATCTGGGGCGTTGCTCTGTTACAACCAGAGCCATTCTAGCGCCTGAGGCAGAGGCCACAGAGCCATCCTCAGTGCCTGGGCCAACTTTGCTCCAATGGAGCCTTGGCTGCAGGAGAGGAAGAGAGAGACAGAGAGGAAGGAGAGGGGGAGGGGTGGAGAAGCAGATGGGCACTTCTCCTCTGTGCCCTGGCTGGGAATCGAACCCAGGACTCCCACATGCCAGGCCGATACTCTGCCACTAAGCCAACCGGCCAGGGCCAATAGTTTTTGTATTATATTTTTGGAGGAAATAAAAAATACAGAGAGGAAAACTAGTAAGAGTCATCATCATACTAGATCAGGGGTCTCCAAACTTTTTACACAGGGGGCCAGTTCACTGTCCCTCAGACCATTGGAGGGCCGGACTATAAAAAAAACTATGAATAAATCCCTATGCACACTGCACATATCTTATTTTAAAGTAAAAAAACAAAATGGGAACAAATATAACATTTAAAATAAAGAACAAGTAAATTTAAATCAACAAACTGACCAGTATTTCAATGGGGACTATGCTCCTCTCACTGACCACCAATGAAAGAGGTGCCCCTTCCGGAAGTGCGGTGGGGGCTGGATAAATGGCCTCAGGGGGCCGCATGTGGCCCGCGGGCCGTAGTATGGGGACCCCTGTACTAGATTAAATTAGCTATCTGAAAAGGAATCCACCCTAAGGTCAGTCTGCATGATGCTGAAGGGACCTGGAAAACACTTCATCTCAGCCAGAAAAACTGTACTGTATCCTCAGTGGTGAGACGGAGCAGATCTACGCGGGAACATGGAACCAAGAACTTAAGAACTAGGTTATAATCTATGTTAAGCAATGACGTATTCAGAAATGGGGGGAACAAAGAGCGAGAGTTTGTTTGGGTTTCATCATGAGTTGTGCTAGGAATAGACTCTGATTTGTAGTCATGAGTATTCTGATTATTAGGGAGTTGTACTGTACTGCAATAGGGACAGCTTCTATAAACTGACTAGAACATCTGTTAACATTACTCAGTTTCATTTGTGCTGTGAATTTATCACACCACCTCACGCCCCTTTGGTCATGTCAGTACCTGATGCCAGAAAGGCATGAGTCCCTCAGGCACCAGGGAGGACTAGCCTCCTTGTAAACAAACAAATTGGCCATCTAGTTTCAGAACCGATGTCTTTTTGAGTTGGTAAATGGGAATTAGTTTCCTTAAAGCCCAATAGTTCCTGGTGGAAGTGATGAAACTATTTTCTAAACCTGCAAAGCTTTTCCTTTGAGGTCTAGCTTCTCTTAGACATCAGACGTCACTTTTTTAATATACAATTCCATTTAGAAGGAGACAAGATTTTGTAATTACTAAATATGTTAATCCAACCTACACAGGAAAGCAAATGCCACTTGAATGACTATTTACTGTATACAGGAACATAAAGTTATATAAGACATGGTATATAAGCAGCTCATAGTCTGATGGGAGATAAGGCATACAAGTGACTAATACTGTATGACATGTGCCTTGGCAGAAAGTGGAAATAAGACTGCAGATGGAATGACTAAATGGTTGGACTCCTTCGTGAATGCTTCACAGAGGGCGTGGCATTTGAGCTGGATCTTGGAGCCGCAGAGGAGCTGTCCAGGTGAGGCAAAGGGTACACAGGGCCGTTCCCAGCCTTTGCAAACACACGTAGGCTCAAAACTACACTGCATGCAGGGGAATGGTGAGAGGTTGGTGCTTTCTGCCACACGGAGTACTAGTACACAGATAGTTCGGTTAAAGACGAAATTGAGGGGCAAACCGTCACAATTCCCATTCTTAAAACATTTGAACTCTGCCTATAAATAAGAGAGAGCTATTGAAAAATTTAAATGTAGGCAACTTACCTGATCAGATCTGATTTTAGAAACAACTGTTTGCATACACAAGAAATTGGTGATGGGTTACTTACGCTTTTTAAATTTTGTACCATTACATGTAAGCCCAGGAATGAATAAAGAAAGTCTGAATTTAGGCAGGGAGAAGGAATAAATGGAGATAAGATTCAACCAGTCTTAGATAAGATTCACCAGACTGGACAGTGTGGTGTCTGGGGAGCTGCGATGCCATTAGCAGAAGGCAGGAATACAGGGCTTAGAAGCAGTTGAGAAAATGGGAGAGTGAGGGCAAGTTCACGTCTGGACATGTTAGTGCGCGTGGCACGTGCAGATAAAGAGAGCACTGGCAGAGGGCAGTGCGCCTGGAGTCTCAGAGAGGATCTTAGCTGAAACTCTACGGGTGGAGTCACAGGCACATTCAGAGGCCTGTGTGAGAACACACGCAAGGGTAAGAAAAACAGACCAAAGTTAAGATCCTGGGCAACTCAACAAATGAGGGGCAAAGTAAAGAAGTGAAGGAAATCGAAAAAGATGTTCTGAAGACAGGAAGAGAGCCGAGAACCCGCGACACCCCAGAAGCCAAGGGGAGGAGAGCATTTTGAGACGTGGGAGGTTGTGCGGAATAGTTCCAAAAGCGGTAAAAATCCTGGGTAAGTAGGATGAGTATTTAAAACAAGTTGTTCATTTCAGCAGTTATAGAATTGCCTCAAAATGAGGTCAGAAAATGGGATTTTAGAAGGGGGGCCTGGCAGGTATGCCCAATTATCCCAAAACTTTAAATTGTATTGGGTTAGCGGAAATACATCTTGTCTCGCTTTTTTCCATTGACTTACTCAATAGATGAATGACATTGACATTAAGAACAGTACATAAACAAATCAAATTTGCTCTAGCAAAATCTGATTTGATTTCTCTCTCTACAGTGAGGCAGAGAAAAGAAGGATGAGGTGTGAAGAGCACTGTCACATTGTAGCTTGCCTTCTACCTCACCGTTTGAGGGTCACCCTCACGAAACTACAACGTAGTAAATGCGTGACTGCTGAAAGGAGGAAACAGACTCTCCAGCAGAGAGAAGCAGAAGCTGAAAGCCTGCGAGTTGATTTTACCCCAGAAGCACAGCTCAGGTCAAATCAACTTACTTTCAAGTCTAAGGACATCTGAGTCCCTCCCTGCATGCTCAACAGAGAGTACAGGGTCCTCCTCTCTTCCTGTCTCAGAGGGCTCTTCAGCAGCATCCAGTGACTGTGAGTTGTCAAAATATTTCTGTTTGTCATGGCTGTTGTCCGGGGTTTTCTCCTGACAATGACCTCAATGACAAGAGACACAATACAACACATTAGAAACATCTCTCTTTTGTAGTCCCATGGCTCAAGGTCCCCAAGCACCAAGAAGAACAAAAAGGCAACGCGTCATTTTTTTTCTCCAGAGCACAGAAAATCAGTGAGCTGGAGAGCTCCAAGCCAGATCATTACTGTGTTGCCAGATTTAGTACTGAACCAAGTATCTGAGGGCAAAAAAGAAAACTGTAACAACAAAGATCATGTCCCAAGATCTCATTCCATTCATAATGAATGCCTGTGAAACATTTCTTTGAAAGTCAAAAACATAATAAAAAAGTTTGCCTTCTGCCTAAATAAATCTGGAAATAGATGAATTATAGAAGAGAAATGTAGCATTTTTGAGTCATAACTTAAAATGAAAGATATATCAAAAGATATAGGATTATGAATGAAAAACCAAGGACTTAGAGGGGGACAGGGGCAGCAGAGAACCCATGGTGAAGATTGTAATATCACTAAGGTGACCTTTCTTCTGGAAAACAAGTTCTGGTCATGGACATAAAATTTACTTAAGCACAGAATGTCAGATCTTGAATGTAACCACAGTACTCTTTGATACTTTCTAAAATGTATAGTGAGCCTGACCTCTTACAATTTTGCCAGTAAGTCAAAGAGCTTTGAGCCCTTCAGGATTGTGCGTTCACATGGACAGAGAGCCAGTATCCAGCTCCAGCGGTGGTCATTCTCTGGGGCTGTGTGTTTGATGTGGCTGTGATCTGGCCAGCTCTTCTCTTCCTGGAGTATACTCCATGTGTGTTTTGACTGAAGCACATGTTCAGTGGAAGCCTACAAATTTCCTATTACAGGATAAATCTTTGGGTAAGAACATGTAAGTAATTTTTCCTCCTTTACCAGGACATTTAAAATTGCTCTAAAAGTTTATTTTTAGAGAATGTTGTCTCAGAGAGATTTAGGTTCCCAATCAAGCTCTCTCTGCAGTAGTGGAAGTACCAGGCGCCTCCTTCTGGATTTAATGACTCCCTCATAGATTCCACAAGGTAGGAAGGAACTTCTCAGGCTGTTTCCCTTATTGTTCCAGGGAAACATAACGGACTCAACACCTTGCCCACTCACTGAACTTGGAGCCAGGGGATGACATGAATGGGAGTCACTTTCCATTTCCCAGCTCTACACTCTCACACAGCAAGTGGAGGCTCTGGGATTTGAGTCTGTCTGTCACATATCTGAAGCTACCATATTCAACAAGGCTATATTGAAACAGAGGATTCTTTGCTTCAAGAAAGCTTTTAGCTCACAAGAAACTTGCAGGTAACTTGGGGAGACAGTAAATAAAGACAACAAACAATAATAAGGTAGCATACTGTGCCAAATAAGTCCTTCAGAGAATAACCTTTGAGTAGGTAGGTCTTGAATTTTGAAGAATAGGTAGGACTGAAAAAGAGCAAACTACACAAAGGAAGCCAACATTTGTTGAGTGCTTTGTCTTTCCCTTCTACTTACTCCTCAAAAATATCCTGTGGAATATTAATTTTCATTTTACAAATAAGGAAACTGATTCTCAGTGAAATTAAGTAACAAGAGTAAGTGGCAGACGCGGGATTTGAATCAGTTCTATGTTACTACAGAGCCTCTTGGGATTCCACTAGTCAGTGCTTCGGCTGTAGCAGAAAAAGTAGAGAAGGCATTTGAGGCGGGGGGAATAATGTGTTGAGCAGAGCAATAGGAAGAGGAACTCTCATTTGTGTTTGGGAGAGGGTGAGAGGGAAGGTGTGTGTGTATGTGCTGTGTGTGTGTGTACCCATGCAGGGCTAGTAGAAAAGAAGCCACGAACAACAGTAGTTGCTCTCTTTCTCCAGATTCTCCTGTGAGGACAGAGGTTGCTGATTTGCCTCCAATTCTGTCTTCACCATCTCTCAATAGTATGTACAGCTAAGTATGGGAAACTAAACATAAGAGCATTAAAATAAAACACAGCAATGACAACAAGTAACTCTACATACCCAACTGCATAAAGTTACTATGAAGAACATCACACTTCTCAGAGACAATTCTGAATTGGGCAGAGAGGATATAATGACAACGATGCTGGTAATTTTAAAGCATACGTTATTGCCGGTCAAGATTTTCTGCCTTCAGCTTTGGTGAATTTGCTTGGAAGCCTTTTCACCTTGACACAGGCAGGGTAAAACAATGTTACAAAAGCAAAAACCAAACCTTCAACACTGGAACCCAGTAAAATTCTAGCTGTTTTCTACAGTTGACTTTCTCCTCCAACCTTTGTGTCTCTTATTTTTCTCCCTCACTCTCTTCCCATTATAAGAATTGAATTGGTTTCATCTTTTTTAATGTCTGCAATACTTTAAAATGCTTTAAAAGAAATTTATAAGGTATAATGTGCACAAGATCCCTAAGTTAAAATGAATCCTCTTGCGCAACCTCAAAACCCAGACAGCCTCTTGAAAGAAGCCTTGTGCATTCTAACAGTGTCTTGTCCTCCATCTCAGGAAATCGGGGCCAAGGCCTCTGAGAGAGGGAAGAAAGGGGGACCAGGGAGAACTGGGGAAGTAAGAGGAGAAATAAGAAGTTTATGTTTGGATATTTCTTGGAAGTAAGCAGAATCAAAATGATCAAGCAAAAACTATGTGCCTTTAAGATTAGAACTGTTAATATTAATTTTCTTAGGGTGAAGTTAAAAAAGACTGGTTTAGCATTCTGACACATTTTGCATAATTATCTTGGTTAATAATAGAAAGCCAAATTCACTAATTTTAAAGTACTTCTTCCAGTTGTCTGAGGGAGAACTGACGCACTTCAGAAAGAATGGAAGTTTCCATTTTTAGACTACAGCATAGGTCTCCTCCAGCTTGAAGGGGAACCACAAACAGTTGCTCACATGCAAAAATATTACTTGTCTTCCCGCAGAGCTGGAGATGATGTTCTCATTAAACGAACCCAAGAAAATGTTGGAGGAGGAAAAACGAAGACATCTACCTATAAAGTAACAAGTCATCTTCCATGCATATGACTATTATTTTTTGCTGACGCAAAGTTGAGGTGATTCTGATTCTATGGCTTAGACCAATGGTAGTCAACCTGGTCCCTACCGCCCACTGGTGGGCGTTCCAGCTTTCATGGTGGGCGGTAGCGGAGCAACCAAAGTATAAATAAAAAGATAGATTTAACTATAGTAAGTTGTTTTATAAAGATTTATTCTACCAAACTTGGCAAAAATCTGACATAAAGTGCTTGGTAAGTAATTATTATTATATGCTTTAACTTGCTATAACTCTGCTTTATAAACTTTATAAAGTGAAGTTACTTCCCTACTTTATAAATCACCATTACTGTGGAACCGGTGGGCGGTTAGAAAATTTTACTACTAACAGAGATACAAAAGTGGGCGGTAGGTATAAAAAGGTTGACTACCCCTGGCTTAGACTAACCTTGAGAGATTTTTTTTAAAAGAATTTAAATGAAATGCTTTAGATAACAAGATCCCAGGGGGATAGAGAGAACTGGGGAAGTAAACACGGGAGCATTTTCCAGTGTTTAATGCTCTATACTTGCAAAGCATTTAGCATCTCATTCAAATCCTGGCAGTTTGGTTTTTCTTAGAAAAGACTACGACACAATACCAACCACGCATAAAACTGCAAGGAGGGTATTTCTGATTCTGGAACTTCTACGAGATTTTAGATGTATCAATAGCCTTTCTATGGTTAGAATATCACATGCATAAATTGGGTTATTAACATTAACTTATCCCAAAAGGCTGTTCTGGAAAATAACTAAATATTTAATATACTTGTCAAAGCATAAGTCTCCTAAGAGATAAAGGCACAATTTATCCTGTGGCTACATGTGTTCAGAGTAAACTAAGTTCTCAGAAGCGCCTATCACTTCTATGGTTAAGGAAATCTCCTATCTTCTCATATTAATTCTGTATACCAAGGTCCAAGAGGAATATTTATTTTCTTGTTAAAAAAATACACAAAAGCATACTTACTTTCTGAATCTCAAAGTGGTAAGAGATGTCTGGTTGGGGACCTTAGGACCCATTAGTCAGTTATACTAAAGAAATGCCACAAATTGAGAGGCATCAGAAATTTGTAAAAACCAAAACTAGAATGAGTCAAGTCAAGTCAATGACAGGTGTGAGCAGTTCTTTCAGCATTAGAACACAGTGGGGGTCAGACTACTAGAGTCCAAATCCTGTTCCTACTACTTTCTGGCTGTGAATGCAGCACACATTCTTTTTAACCTCTCTGTATCTCAGTTTCCTTATCTGCAAATTGAGTTTACTAACACTATCCATTTTGTTGGGTTGTTGTGATTAAATTAGACCACTGCCAACAACTGGCAACCTGCTATTATTATTGCTGTCTCCCTGAAAAGTTGCAAAGGAATGAGAAGTTATCTTAACATTATCTCTTTTTACAAAGGCCTTTTAGCCACAGCCAACTCAGGATCTCTAGTATGCGCAACTGGCTCTTAGTGGTTATCAGGGTATTTGCATAATTTCAACTTTGTGTGTTTGTGTGCATGTGTGTGTGTGTGTGCGTGTGCGTGTGCAGAAGGCGCTGGAGGAAATAGAGTTCATTTCTACCAGGCTCTTAGAAGAAAACAGCAATTATTTCAGATTAAACTGTTTAGCATATCTAAATTCTAAATTATTTACTGTATTTAGAAACGAGCTCCCAGTTTGCTAGGTGCTCTTTAATGAACATTTTAGTAGACTGTGAATTCACCGTCTTACAATTAAAAACAGATTACAGATACTATATTCAATTAAATCAACACTTACCTCTGCTGCTCAACAATTCCTATCAGATTACTCCAATTTGCTCCAGTCTTCCCCCAAATCTTACCCCCTCCACCATACCTTCCCCCATACACCAAATAAGTGTAATACTCCTGTGATTCCTATGAGTATATAATGAATTTCTAAGACATAAATAATCATTAAACTGACTTGTAATGGAGACTAGAATTCAAATTTTATGTTGTTGAAGGCAAAATAACAGCTGCTAGAAAAATGGCCTTTGTGAACAGTGGAGTATTCTAATATTCCTACTACCCCTGCTCTAATAGGATTATATTATACTTTGTCTTTCTTCTGCCTATAAGAAAACTTACCTTATAGGAGGCATTCTGGTACATTCACTAACACATAAGGCACCTGGGTGGGGAATACAGATAACACTGTCCTCTAAACAGACACGAGCGACCTTAATTAATGTCTTTCTCCTTACCTTTCTACTCAACTGCACGCATATCACACAGCTATAAAACCATTTTTTTTAATAAACAGGTAACTTAGAAACATCTTGTGAATGTTTTATTTTAGTATAATTTTAATTTAGTACCTCATCATTTCAATATATTTTTCTAGTAAAATAATCTGTTTTTTAGAAAAGGTACTAAAATAAATCACGAAGTAAACAGAAGTGTATTGCTCCCCACTGCTCTGCAAAACTACTCTAAACTCCTACCAGGAAACTTGAGCTGCGGGCAGGACGTGGGGCTGGCAGCACGCAGAGCGGCGGCAGGAGAGGAACCCTGCAGAGAGAGGTGCCTTTAGGACTTCCATCTCCAGAAGTTGTGCAGAGTCCAACAGACCCCTTTCCAAGAGGAACAGTCCACAGAATAATTTTAAATCCTGCCTTAACTGCAGCCTTTCCAGGTGAACTTGGGTAAATGAACTTACTTCTCTATGTCTAGCTTCTTTACCTGAAGTTTTGAAAAGGACAGAGCAGCTAGTATAAGAGGACTCTTGGGAAACATTAATGAAATCACTGTGAACATAAGCATACAGAACTCCTTGAACCTGGTTAAGGCCTAGGTTGCTGATAGCTGCATCTGAGCGACAAAGGAAGCTGTCTCACTTCCTGTCCCCTGTGCTGTCCTTTACTTAGGAAAGATAAAAAAAGTGATGTCACAAGAAATGATGGCTCCTTAGACTTGTTCTCATTCAGCAATTACTGCTGAATGAGATTCTTTGCAGTTTTTTAAAAAATATTTTATTTATTGATTTTTAGAGGGGGGGGAGAGAGAGAGAGAGAGAGAGAAGGGGGAGGAGCAGGAAGCATCAACTCCCATATGTGCCTTGACCAGGCAAGCCCAAGGTTTCTAACCGGCAACCTCAGTGTTCCAGATCAACACTTTATCCCACTGCGCCACCACAGGTCAGGCCTGCAGTTTTTAATGTAATGGTTATGTACCAACTGACCTTAAAAGTGCAACACCAGGTAGAAAATAGACCATATTAAAGACTGGACCTGGCCTTGGCCGGTTGGCTCAGTGGTAGAGCATCAGCCCAGTGTGTGGATGTTCCAGGTTCGATTCCCGGCCAGGGCACACAGGAGAAGTGTCCATCTGCTTCTCCACCTTTCCCCCTCTCCTTCCTCTCTGTCTCTCTCTTCCCCTCCCTCAGCTAAGGCTCCATTGGAGCAAAGTTGGCCCGGGCGCTGAGGATGGCTCCATGGCCTCCGCCTCAGGCACTAGAATGGCTTTGGCTGCAATGGAGCAATGCCCCAGATGGGCAGAGAATCACCCCCTGGTGGGAATGCCCTGGTGGGCATGCCTGGTGGATCCTGGTTGGGCACATGTGGGAGTCTGTCTTTCTGCCTCCCTGCTTCTCACTTAAGAAAAATACAAAAAAAAAAAAGGCTGGAGCTGCCCTGGCCAGGTAGCTCAGTTGGTTAGGGCATTGTCCCAACCTGTGAGGCGGCAGGTTCATTCCCCGGTTAGGGCGCATACAAGAGTCGACCAATGATGGCATGAATAAGTGGAACAACAGAAACAATTTGTCTCTCTCCCTCCAAAAAGTTAATGAAAGAAATTTAAAGACTTGAAACCAACAACTACAGGGTTACATGGGCACTTACTTACTCCTAGTGAGGTGAATGAATTAGAGATGAGTATAAAAAAGAAAAACTACAAAAGAAAAGTGTGTGACCTCAAATATAAGTGAGTGTGTGTGTGTTCCCCCTGTTACTACATATCCTGCAGTTGAAGTCTGTCCTGGGAACTCTACTCACACCTGGTAGGGAATCTGCTTTGCCTAAGGATTCAGGGCTGCATTGGTTTCTGTAGAGCTGCATTTCCTGCCTCCTTTTAGAGGAGAAAAGGGAGAACTGGCCGTAAGTGACCTCTTGGTCACGCTACGCGGTCCTAAAAGACTAGACTCTAGCATGGGGGCAAAGTCAGCATCAGTTGGGACACAGACACTAGGACATGTAGGCCATGGAAAAACAACTCCAGTTGTTGGATTCTGGAAAAACAACTCCAGTTGTTTTTCCAGAATCCAAGCTCTGGGCAGCTGTATAACTTCCTCTAGGAGAGTGAACAAAGGAATTTAAACACTTGCTGGAAGTTTACTATGAAAGATGTTCCCCTGCAGAAACTATATTGGAAAAGAAAGAGAATAAACTGCCATAGCTGCTATTGTTGTTATTATTAAATTTAACTCTCTGGCTTACTTCATCCTAGGGGAATTTATTCCAACCAAGAGTGCTCGGGAAGCAAATCCAATAGGTTTTCGCAGACTCACTGATTCACTCATAAATGTTTTTTTATGAGGGTTAACAGGGACATTTGTTTGTAATTTATTGAAAAGTATGTGGACAGGAGGTGGAAGATTACAAGCTATCTATTAGGTGTGTCAGTGGCTATGGATGAGTGAGACAATATAATTCCATTTCTCTTCTGTCTCTTACAGTGTGGGAGCTACAGACCTTAATAGAAGATCCATATTTATATATGTATTTTGAGTGGTGGTTTGGTAAAAGCATTCTGGGTGAACAGGGGGTGGATACTAGTTCATTTTATCTTTAGGTATTTTCAGTATTTCAAACTTGAAAGATCATTAGCTAACTTGCCATTTATGTGATTCTATATGCAAAACTTTGGGGCCAGAGTATGAAGATAAAAAAAAAAATCAATTTCTGTTCTCAACGAGCTAGAGAAGTTTTGTAGGAGAGTTGTGTCTTTTGTAAAAATAACTATAATGGCAAGCAACTCACAAGGGCTGAAAAAGAAGCATAGACTGATTGGTTATACACTACTTATAATTAAGAGATCAAGTAAGGCCTTTGGCACAGGTGGGCCTTGAAGGATGAGGAAGCTTAGGGTTTTTATGGGAGGAGGAGGCTTATGAAGAAGACCTGCATGAAACAACACAGACACACACATGGAACCAGGAGAGCAGGATGTATCAATACGTAGTAAAGAAAACAGGCATCATGTTCACAACAGCATCATGTATCACGGTTTGGTACAACTTCCATGGACTCTGCAAAGGCAGAATGACATTAAATCTCACATGTGAAGTGAGTTTAAGTTCACCACAGCTATTTGGGCCAACCTCTCCCTCTTACGGTGAATCAGCTTCACTCAATTCTTAATATCAGAATTCTGAAACCTGTAATAAAGGAACCAGTTTTAAATTTTCTTACAAAACTAAATAAAGATAAGCTACCTAATAGCATATTAAAATACTAAAAATCTGGGTCTTTAAGACTTATTTTAAGCACATATCTTCACTAAGTCTTCTGAAGAATGTGACAAAAGCAAGTCCTTAATTGCAGGCAGCATGTGCTGGCTAGTCCACAGGAGGGCAGCACAATGCAGGGTTTCTTCAAGATCTGAACTCCATGAAGTTACAAGTTATAAATCTACAGAAATTTTTTTATTTTTTGAGAGAGAGAGAGAGAGAGACAGGGACAGACAGGAAGGGAGAGAGATGAGAAGCATCAACTCTTCGTTATGGCACCTTAGTTGTTCATTGATTGCTTTCTCATATGTGCCTTGACCAGGGGGCTACAGAAGAGTGAGTGACCCCTTGCTCAAACCAGCGACCTTGGGCTCAAGTCTATGATCCCACGCTCAAGTCAGCAACCTTGGGGTTTCAAACCTGGGTCCTTTGCATTCCAAGTCTATGCTCTATCCACTGTGCCACCACCTGGTCAGGCTAAATCTACAGAAATTTAAGCTGAAGAGCACGGGCTAAAGAAGTTATAAAAGGGGATAAGATTTAGGTAAATATATGGTATAAATATAGGAACACTGTGAAGGCAATACAGGGCAATTCTGCACATTGGAACAAATATTAAAACTCTCATACATGGTTTGGAAATTCTTCCATGTTTTTCTATAGTGGGAAAAGCTCTCAAATATATATTAAGAGAAACCTGCATAAAATTCTAAGCATATTTAGAGATTAAAGCCTGACTTCTATATAACCTTTATTCATAATTTTTAAAGATCTGGGCCAAAAATTTTAGTGGGCATTTGTCTCAGTGAATTAAGACAAGACCAGGGTTCAGAAATCCTAGGTTTGATGCTTAATTATATTCGGTAAATATCAGTACCATTGTTGGCGGCATACTTGTAAACACCTCGTGAAAATGAAGTCTAATAAATACAACCTACCATTGATGTTTTTTTCTAATATAAGACTAATAATACCGAGTGAATAATACTAAAAATAAAGTAAAATTATACACATCAAAGACATAATAGAACAAAGTAGATGGCTCAAGTAGAAAATCTTTGTGAAATGTAACTTTTAAATTTGTAAATAGTGAAGCTGAAGGATGAAAACATTTAGAAAATATTTTAGAATGCTTGGAAAAATCTACTATCATGAATATTAGAGATTCAATATCTACACTTTGCTTATATTGTTATTAAATTTTACTTTCCAATTTTGTCATTAGAGAAGATACTAATTATTGCCTCATGAAGTTTCATTCTCTGTGACTTTACTTTTTCTAATTAAAAAAATTCCTTTTTAATCCTGGCTGGTTTGCTCAGTGGTAGAATGTTGGCCTGGCGTGTAGAAGTCCCAAGTTTGATTCCTGGCTAGGGCACACAGGAGAAGCGCCCATCTGCTTCTCCACCCTTCTCCCTCTCCTTTTTCTCTATCTCTCTCTTCCTCTCCCACAACCAAGGCTCCATTGGAGCAAAGTTGGCCCGGGAGCTGAGGATGGCTCCATGGCCTCTGCCTCAGGCTCTAGAATGGCTCTGGTTGCAGTGGAGCAATGGCGTAGATGGGCAGAGCATCACCCCTAGTGGGCATGCCAGCTGGATCCTGGTAGAGTGCAGGCGAAAGTCTGTCTGTCTGCCACCCCCTGCTTCTCACTTTGGGGGAAAATAAATTTTTTTTTTAAATTGTGAGCATTTCAGATACCTTAGACTTAAAAACACTAAGTTTAACAGTCCATTTTATTTTAAAGGGTCACGTGTGTTGTTATTGAAGAATGAGTTTGTCAGAGAAACCCATTCAGTTGTCCTTAGGTTAAGCCAGGTTGTAAAACAGCAAATTTATAAATGTGAAAAAACAGTGTATATTTCAAAATTGCTGAAATAAAATATTTAATCAAAACCATAAGAACAAACTTCTCTTTTGCAGTCAACTTGAGAGTGGGCAATTAAAAAAAATCAATCTATTCAGTTTTTCTTCCCAGCATTCTTGAAATGACAGCGGCAATCTAAAACTATCCATGAAAGAAAGGCTTTTTAAATGGCATTAAAGGGAGAGAGAGAAAGATGGTAAGTAGTTATTATGTACCTAACAGATAGCCATCAATAAAATAATTTCTAGATTAATAAAAGCATGAAAAAACTATGAGCTAAATAATTCTGTATTAATTGACATTTTTAGCTATAAAGTCTTTATAAAAAGAAAATTTTTGTTGTGAGCATAGTGATTATTTATTTTTAAACTGAATAAATCAATATTCAGAGGTAACAGAATATATTAAACTGTGCAGATACTGCAAGAAACATAAATTGAAAATCTGCATGAAAAATTTTATGATTATATATGAAAAGCAATAAAATACTTGCTGATGTTAACATACTGACAACAATTTCACCATTAATTTCATACTACCCAGGACATTATATTATACTACAGTTGCTGTGAAAACAGTAAATAGTATGAATTTTGTTTGTTTTTTTTAACTGATTTTAGAGAGAGGAAGGGAGAGAGAGAAACAGCAATTTGTTGTTCCACTTATTTATGCAGTCACTGATTGAGTCTTGTGTGTGGCCTGACCGGAGATCAAACATTCACCCTTGGTGCACGGAGACGATGCTCTAAGCTACCCAGCCAGGGCCTCTAATAGGAATCTTTACAGAAAGTAATTTATGGGAGATTAGCAACAGTGGTCAGAAAAATTATTTTAAAAAGGGGTTTCCAAAAGTATTTCAGTATTTTTGATCATGAAATGCTTATCTAAAAATTTTTAAGTTTGTAGCTTTTCAAATAGATTTTCATAAGAGATTTGGGTTGGGAAAAGGGTGGATAAAGACAGTTTAAATTCTTGTTTAATTAAACCAATATGAATTCCTTGATAATTATATGCAAAAGGAATCATGGGCCTCATTGGTCTCTTGAAAACCTTTGTACTGTCAAAAAATAAAAGCTTCAGACATTAATATGTCATATAAGTAAAGTAACTAACTTATGAAGCTCACTTGCAAAAATGAAGCGCAAAAGCAGACAGGATCATCTGAAGGTGCAGAAATGCTAACCATTATTCAGAGGTTTTTGTCTTTTTAAATCAACCATTTAGTAAAGCTCTGAGATGACTGGAGCAGTTGCAATTGTTTAGATTTTCAAATATAAGTTAATGGTCTCCAAAGATGGTTGTTTCTTTAAGTTTCAGCTTTCAAAGCTGGAACTCAGAATGAACAGGATTACTTAGAAACAAGTACAAAAGACACTGTTGAAATTAATTCAGTACCATCAATGAATTTTTAAACCTAGAAAATGCTATAGCATCCATTTCTATTAGGGAGGACCAGTTTTTGTTTAGGGGCTGACAGGATAGATTCTTTTCTATACTAGTCAATTACAACATAAAAAGGGCTCCATTTAAAAAATTATTAATGAGTTCTTTTTAAAAGAACTAAAAAAGCATTCCCTCTTCCCAATTATTTTCTTTTAGTGTTATGATATTGGATCCAATAATATTCTTGGGATACTGTGGACTATCAGATACAATTTTAAGAAAGGTCTGTTTAAAGTTACTAGTTTCTTGGGCTAGCTGAGGTTATGCTCCTGGAAAGAATTTCAGGACAACTCAATTTCCTCTCTTGACATGAGCAATATAAAATAGTAATAAACTTCAAGATACTGAAATACTAAGCAAAAGCTTATAAAACTAATGCTATGGAAAACGCTTTTTATAAGAAAAGGGTCACTATATACCTACAAAACCTTCTTCCCAATAACAGATCAAGAGAGGAGGAAGATGGCCTGACCAGGCGGTGACGCAGTGGATAGAGCATCGGACTGGGATGTGGAGGACCCAGGTTCGAGACCCGGAGGTCACTAGCTTGAGCGTGAGCTCATCTGGTTTGAGCAAGGCTCATAGTCACTCGGTCTGCTGCGCCACCCCCACCCCCCACCCCCGGTCAAGGCACATATGAGAAATCAATCAATGAACAACTAAGGAACTGCAACGAAGAATTGATGTTTCTTATCTCTCTCCCTTCCTGTCTGTCCCTCTCTCTGACTCTGTCTCTCCCACAAGAAAAAGAAAAGAGAGAGGAGCAAGATGGCAGTAGGTAAAGAAAATAAGAGAGTCTATTAATATATATGTAGCTCATTGAAAAGTTAAACCTTGTTTACAAGGCTGTCAGGTAATCTACAAAACATTTTCTAGTATTAAGTAGGAAGGTAAGATCCATAACTTGCACTGTTCAAGTTCTGAATACGTTGTATACATTATGGGTTTCTATTTACTTTTGCCCAACACCTATAAGAATGTCATTTAATCCTTTGAGCTAGTCTAAGAGATTTTTATTGCCTGTCATTTCACAGACGAGGACACAAGTTACTTCACTGGGACTGACGGGCAGTAACGGCAGGACTAGGCTTAAACGCGAATCTGTGACTCTGGCACCAGACTCTCCACTAACTGCCTTGCTAAACCACGGTCTGCGACCTTCAGCATCACGCAGACTCACTGTGCCCAGAGTCGCTCCACAGCTGAGTTAGAGCTGGGTTGCTGAGATTTTTCGTTTCTTCACTAAAATACTAAGTTCTAATGTTTTTTTAAAAAGGCAAGCATTGCCTGGCCAGGCGGTGGCACAGTGGATAGAGCATCGGACTGGGATGCGGAAGGACCCAGGTTCGAGACCCTGAGGTTGCCAACTTGAGCGTGGGCTCATCTGGCTTGGAAAAAAAAAAAAAAAAAAGCTCACCAGCTTGGACCCAAGGTCGCTCAAGCAAGGGGTCACTCAGTCTGTTGAAGGCCCATGGTCAAGGCACATATGAGAAAGCAATCAATGAACAACTAAGGTGTTGCAATGAAAAACTGATGATTGATGCTTCTCATCTCTCTCAGTTCCTGTCTGTCTGTCCCTATCTATCCCTCTCTCTGACTCTCTCCTGTCCCTGTAAAAATAAATAAATAAATAAAAATTAAAAAAAAAAAAGGCAAGCATTACTTACAACCTGGTGTCACACTGAAATCCTAAGGCAACGTAGCACAGGAAATCAGGAAAACCAGTTTTGGGTGCCAAATCTACTAGTAATTATTGACTGTCTGATTTAGACAAGTCACTTAACCAAGTGATGTCACTCTTTTTTTTTTCTTAGGTGGAGAGGAAGATGAGAAGCATCAGTTTTTTGTTGTGACTCCTTAGTTGTTCACTGATTGCTTTTTCATATGTGCCTTGACTGGGGGGGGGGGGATCCCGCCAAGCCAGTGACCCCTTGCTCAAGCCAGTGACCCTGCGCTCGAGCTGATGAGCCTATGCTCAGCTGGCGCTCTTGGGGTTTCCAACTTGGGACCTCAGAGTCCCAGGTCGACGTGCCATCCACTGTGCCACCACTGGTCAGGCTTTTTAAAAATATCTGAAGTGAAGGTGCTGACTGGCTAGCTTTCTGGTTGAATATTACAACTGAATTTTTACACAAACGGGGTACCCGCTGTGTGCTCCACCATGGCGAGGCACTGAGGATCCCACACATGGACACCGCACCTCTCATCATTCAAGCCAGACTATTTTCCTTCTTGTAGGGAAGGTTAAATAAGTAAATACCCAAACATCATGGAACTTGTAGTTCTAACTGACGAATTCACACTAGTTTAGAATTAACTCAAATATTTTGACCCAGGTGGATACACATGTGCACTCGTATACATATAAATGCATAGAAGCTGTGGAAGAAAGCAGAAGAATGCAGAGATAGCAGTAATGTCTGTCAGGCCACTATTTTAAAGGTGCAGCCAAGGTTTAGATGAACTTCGCTGAAAGGTAAGGGGCAATATTTCAGTGAAGTAAGGATAGTAAAACTGCTTTAAATCTCACTACACAGTCTAAATTCATGGACAATAAAAATATCCCTAACGATAAATATTAGTCAGAGATTTGGGGGAAAAGAAAAGAGATCTCATGCCTACCACTCCTAGTTGAATACACATAAGTCAGCCTTCCTTAACTAGGGTTCTGAGAGATGATTAAGCCTAATACCCCGAGGCATCTGTACAGTAAGTAATAAATAACTTCTTCCCTATGTATCTAGGATTATACAAGTTATACACAATTCTTGCGGGACACTGAGAAAATCACTTTCCCAGTGCTCTGTTGATCAGAATGGCATTCTGAATCACCCGTCACTGTCCCAGCACTTAGCAGCTGCTTACCACTGCAAACAGAAGAGGTGAGGTTGTACAGGGAAGGGTAAAACTGCATACAGCGAATCAGCTTCAGGCTGTTCTCACAGTCGGGGCATTTGGTGGTTAATTTCAAAGCCTGTCTGAAGGCCTCAAGTGCCCCACTGATATTCTTCAGAGCAAGGTAAGCATTTCCCAGGCTCAAAAAGGTCAGGGGCTGGAAAAAAAATCAGCAAAATGTTAATGAATTAATATGACAGTTACAAAATCTTTACATTATAGGTCTTTTTGTTTTGTTTTGTTTATAGGTTGCACCATAAAAATGAATAGCTAACTGCCCACTTTATCTACATCAGCCAATTCTAAATGGTATAACACAAATGTAAGTTTATCTTTAACCTTTCAGTAGGATAAAAAATATATAAAGTATGTAATGTACACTAGTCTTAAGTATATAGATCAATGAACTTTTATATATGTATTATGTATTATCCTATAACCCCCAACTCATCTCTAGATAGAAAACATTTAGAATTGTTTTTGTTATCAGTAGTCTATTCTTTTTTAAATGATGTACCTCGGCTGCCGCCAGTGTATTCTGGACTACTATGTATAAAGCTATTATCAATATTCTTATAAATATCTTCTGATGGGCACATGTGCTCATTTTCCTTGGGCATACTGTATACTTAGCTGTGGGTCTTAAGGTGGAGCATATATTTAGTTTTAGGAGATACAACCAAATAGTTTTCCAAAGTGGATGTACAAGTTTATATTCCTACCAGCTAGCATGAGAATTCGCTGACTTGATACTGTCAGTCTTTTTAACTTAGCTGTTTAGGGAGACCATGAAGGGCCGTCTCACTGTGGTTTCATTTGTATTTCCCTCACTAGTTATGATGGTGAATATTTTTCATATGCTCCCCGGCCATTTGGATATCCTTATTTCTGAAGTCCTTGTTGGTTCCTCCATTTAAACTACTGAGTTATCTTTTCCTTTTATTGAACTGAAGGACTTCTTTATATATAATAGCTGACCTTTCTTGGGAATATTTAGTGCAAATATCTTTTCCAAGTCTGCGGTTTGTCTTTTTATTCTTTTAATGGTATCTTTTGATAAACAAAAATTCTTAATTTTAAGAAAGTTTATATTTAGTTTATATTTTTTCTTTAATTATAGTTCATGTTTTTTTGAAACCTTTGCCTACTGTAAGGTCATAAAGACTTTCTCCTACGTCTTTACCAAGATGCTTTACTGTTTTATCTGTCACATTTTGGTAAACGATCCACCTCGAGTTAACTTTGTGTACACCGTGAGGCAGGAGTCAAGGTTTGTTTCTTTTTCCGTGAGGGTTATCCAGGTACTCCAGCACTACAAATTAAAAAGTAAGAGCTCCACTCCTACACTGCACAACAAGTATGCCTCTGTCATAAGTCAGGTGATCATGTACATGGGGGCCTATTTCTTATTTCTCTACTGTTGTTCTGTTGATCTATTTCAGTATATCTGTGCCAACACCATACTGACTTAATGACATCAGGTCCTGAAATCTAGTACTATAAGCCTCCCAGCTGTTTATTCTCCTCTCAAACCCCCCCCCCCCCCCCACTTTTGGCTATTCTAGATCCATTTTTATGTAGATTTAGGAACAGACTTATCAATTTACACACACATATCCTGGAAGAAAAGCAACACCTATGAAGTGAATCTATAAATCAATTTTGAGAAAACTTATATCTTAATGTTGTACCTTCCAATCCATGAACACAATGTATATTGCCCCTTACCAATGTTTTGTAATCAGTACAGAAATCTTGTACATCTTCCTTTAGATTTATTTCTAGATACCAGATTTTTTTGATGCTATTACAGTTTTTGTAGTCTATTTTCTAGTTGTTTGTTGGGACTTTGTTTTGAAAAGCAGCCCAAAGTATTCAGTTTATTATATGTATGGTTAGTATTTTAGTAATTTGCTTGTGTATGAACTATTTATTTTATACTTATTTCGTGATTAAAAATATATTTAAAGCTCTAAGAATGTTTTATTCTCAAACTGCACAGTATATTACTATAAAAAGCATTATCAATTATTTATCCAACTACTTGCTTTTGATTTTGGCTGTCAGGTCACACAAAATGTCTCATTTAACCAAACCAACGTGTACAAAATATTCCAGATTAAAGAGGCCTAATTCAAGTAGTTTTCAAGTATCACTTAGTAGTTCACACTCAGATATAGAATTAAATTCCATACCTTGATTTCAAAATTGTCTATTTTGCATAAGAAAATAGTGTTGTGGCCCTGGCCGGTTGGCTCAGCGGTAGAGCGTCGGCCAGGCGTGCGGGGGACCCGGGTTCGATTCCCGGTCAGGGCACATAGGAGAAGCGCCCATTTGCTTCTCCACCCCCCCTCCTTTCTCTCTGTCTGTTTCTTCCCCTCCTGCAGCCAAGGCTCCATTGGAGCAAAGATGGCCCGGGCGCTGGGGATGGCTCCTTGGCCTCTGCCCCAGGCGCTAGAGTGGCTCTGGTCACAGCAGAGCGACGCCCCAGAGGGGCAGAGCATCGCCCCCTGGTGGGCAGAGCTTCGCCCCTGGTGGGCGTGCCGGGTGGATCCCGGTCGGGCGCATGCGGGAGTCTGTCTGACTGTCTCTCCCCGTTTCCAGCTTCATGAAAAAAAAAATTTAAAAAGAAAATAGTGTTGTGACTGTTGCTATGACCAGAATAATGGCTGGGCAAATACCTTGGGTTGAGATATGCTAGAAAGCCTTTCGGTAAAAAAGATGAATTTTCATCAGTTCATCCAGAAAATAATTCCTCTACATTTAATGTTTCAGACACTGTTTTAGACACTGGGATGCAGCAGAAAATAAGAGAGATAAATCCCTGCCTGTGGATCATACAGTCTAGGGTGCACAACTGTGAAGAAAACACGACGGAGAAGAGCAGAGCAGGGAAGAGATGTAAGCAACACTAGAGTGGGGAAGGCAGTGCCCTTCTGCAGAGAGCAGGAAGGGAAGGGCTTACTGAGCGGTATTTTTCAAAGGTTTTAAGGACATGGAGGAGCAAGCTCTGAAGAAATCTTGGTGAGGGGGTGAAGTATTCAGCGCAGAGAGAACGGGAAGTGCAGAGGCCACAAGGTGGGAGCACGCTAGCACATTTGAGGAACTGAGCAGAGGCTGCAATACCATGAGTAAAGGTGGATTTCATGGAGATGACGTATAAAGAAACAAGGTTATGTAGGCCCTTCTATCATCATTATTAATTCTTGTCTTTTACTGTGAGTTACATGGAGAACCATGGCAAAGATCTGAAGAAACAAAAGCATCTCTTTTTTTTAGGTAAGAGGAGGGGAGATAGTGAGGCAGACTCCTTGCACCTCAACCAGGATCCACCCAGCAATCCCATCTGGAGTCCCACGCTATTTTTAGAGCCTGAGAATGATGGCTGCAACTGAGTTATCCTCAGTGCCTGGGGCCATGCTCGAACCAATCGAGTTATTGGCTGTGGGAGGGGAAGAGGGAGAAAAAAGGAGAGAGGAGTGGGGCTGAGGAGAAGCAGATGGTCAGTTCTCATGTGTGTGCTGACTGAAAATTAAACCAGGGACGTTCATATGCTGGGCTGATGCTCTATCCACTGAGCAACTAGCCATGGCCACATCTGATTTTGTTTGTTTTGTCTAATTTTTTTTTTTTATACAGAGCAGAGTGGGAGTCAGATAGAGGG
Source organism: Saccopteryx bilineata (assembly GCF_036850765.1). NCBI lineage: Eukaryota > Metazoa > Chordata > Mammalia > Chiroptera > Emballonuridae > Saccopteryx > Saccopteryx bilineata. The sequence goes on along the minus strand of NC_089490.1, from coordinate 386,690,948 downwards.
ATAGACAGGGACAGACAGACAGGAATGCAGAGAGGTGAGAAGCATCAATCACCAGTTTTAGGTTGTGACACCTTAGTTGTTCATTGATTGCTTTCTCATGTGTGCCTTGACCTGGGGGCTACAGCAGACCAAGTGACCCTTGCTTGAGCTAGTGACCTTGGGTCCAAGCTGGTGAGCTTTGCTCAACCCAGATGAGCCCACACTCAAGCTGGCGACCTCGGGGTCTCGAACCCGGGTCCTCCGCACCCCAATCCGATGCTCTATCCATTGTGCCACTGCCTGGTCAGGCTGTTTTGTTTTTTAAAATAAGGATCTCACTGGTTGTTGTATTCTGAAAAGACTATAGGAGAACAAAGGTCAAAAGCAGAGAAGGTAGATAGGAGGCTACTGAAATAATCCAGATAAAAGACAATGGTGGTTTAGATTAGACAGCAGCGAAGATGATGATAATAAGTGAAATTCTAGGTATATTCGCAAGGTTAGCGAATAGACTGAATTTGCCCTTAGAGGAGAAAGGTATAAAGAATGGTCCCAACTTTTCGTCCTGAGCCCCTGGCTTTACTGTCCCCTCAAACATGAAGGCAAAGAAGGGCAAACTGGAATACTGTTAAGGAGCTTAGTCTTGTCCTTTAGCTTTTTAGTGTGATTTAGACAGTGAAGCTACTGGATAAAAGAATCTGGAGTTCAGAGCAAAGGTGATAGGTGATTCAATAGGGAAAGGATAAGTGCTCTCATGATATGGTGTCGGAACAGCTGAATATCTATGTGGACATGAACTTTGACCCTTCCCTCACATTATAAAAAAAATTTAACTTGAAATGGGTCGTAAGCCTAAAACTGTAAAACATCTAGAATATAACACGGAAAAATTTTTTGTATATTTGAGAGTTAATTATTTAAAGGCAAATCATAGAAAACAAAAGCAAAATAGAATATTTTTTTTCAAACTTCTTATGAGGATACCTTAAATCTAACAATAGAAATGAAAAGGGAAAAGATGGAAAAATTTAAGGGTAATTTTTGAAAGCTAAGACAAAAAGGCAAAAAGAGAAAATATTGATATTTTTACATGATAGAGTTAAAGACTATTATATAAGAGTTCATATAAAATTGAAAAGACTAAATATTAATAAAACAAGCAAAATGCATATATGAACCTTTGCTTTAAAAATAAACAAGTAAAGAAATGTATATCACAAGAGAGAAGTGAACAATTTTAAAGTAAACCTGTCGTACAAACATGAATTCAGAGGCAGTGTAATATGGCTGACGATGAGCTCTTTGGCCCTCCCTGAGATCGAATCTGAGCTTGATCTTTGGTGAATCTCTTGTTGTTTCTTTACCTATCAAATGGGTCAATCCTATCTCATAGGGTTGTTGTGGGGATCAAATGAGTTATTACTTGTAAAGCACTCATTATCGTTCCTGGCTCTAGTAAGCAATCAATAAAAATTAGAAGTTATTTTAACTGCCCAATTCTGAAAGAGATACAGGCAAAATGACTATTTTTAGATCTTGCTTATGGCAATGTATATTGACTCAAATATTATATTTTGGTGAATTGTCTGGGATTTTGAATATAGCTACTAAAACATTCATTCTCTTCTTGACTTAGTAACTCCAGTGCTAGCCATCTTTCTGGAATACAGAAAAGACCTTATACAGAAGACCATATTGGTAATAGCTAAGCATCATCAGTAACCTAAACATCCAACAACAGAGCAGTAAGCTGTGATATATGAACTTTGACCCTTGATCCAACCATTTAAATTGATGGTTATAAAAGCTATGCAGTGATAAATTATTTTTAATTTTTATTTATTTATTCATTTTTAGAGAGGAGAGAGAGAGACAGAGAGAGAGAAGGGGGGAGGAGCTAGAAGCATCAACTCCCACACGTGCCTTGACCAGGCAAGCCCAGGGTTTCGAACCGGCGACCTCAGCATTTCCAGGTCGACGTTCCATCCACTGCGCCACCACAGGCAGGCCGAAATTATTTTTATAGAATAATTTTCACCAGTATTGTAGAGTTGCAACACTGTGATATATTTACAGAGAAGAAAAGCTACACAAGAAAAAGTTTCCAAATATTGACAGCTGGGGACAGGTATTGATTAAGGTTTATTGGCGGGGGGTGGGGGTGCATCTGAATCATTGATTTATCTTTTTAGTTTTGTTTTAGTACAGTTTTTTACAACTGCAACTTTAGTATAATATTCAAAAATACAAAGGCAACTAATCTCTAAAGGAGCTCTCTTTTCTTTAGAAGGACGCTGCCTAACTGCCTTGGCTGGTGGCAACAGGAAGTGAAAAGTATCCGGGAAGACAGCTGTGTCAGCCTTCCATCCCGGCGCCCACTCCGTCTCATCCCATACACAGCACCAGTTCTCACTGCATCCGGGCGCCCGCTCCATCTCATCCCATACACAGCACCAGTTCCCACTGCATCCGGGCGCCCGCTCCGTCACATCCCATACACAGCACCAGTTCCCACTGCATCCGGGCGCCCGCTCCGTCACATCCCATACACAGCACCAGTTCCCACTGCATCCGGGCGCCCGCTCCGTCACATCCCATACACAGCACCAGTTCTCACTGCATCCGGGCGCCCGCTCCGTCACATCCCATACACAGCACCAGTTCCCACTGCATCCGGGCGCCCGCTCCGTCACATCCCATACACAGCACCAGTTCCCACTGCATCCGGGCGCCCGCTCCGTCACATCCCATACACAGCACCAGTTCTCACTGCATCCGGGCGCCCGCTCCGTCACATCCCATACACAGCACCAGTTCCCACTGCATCCGGGCGCCCGCTCCGTCACATCCCATACACAGCACCAGTTCCCACTGCATCCGGGCGCCCGCTCCGTCACATCCCATACACAGCACCAGTTCCCACTGCATCCGGGCGCCCGCTCCGTCACATCCCATACACAGCACCAGTTCCCACTGCATCCGGGCGCCCGCTCCGTCACATCCCATACACAGCACCAGTTCCCACTGTGCCCACCGTACGCACGTGGCACGCAGTACACAGTCCATAAATATTTGGTCTACTTTTCAGCAACTTGAAATGTTGTATAATATAGCAATTGTAAACTTTTGCTTAAAATCCAGGTGTGAATTTGTATATTACAAAGGATACTCTTAACAAGTAATATTTTCTTCCCATACTTAAAAAATTAGTTCTGGGACATCTCAAATAAACCTAATCCATTCATTCACACTTTTTCTAAAAGTTTCTCTGAGAATAAAACTTAAAAACTTTTAGACACTAGGTAAAAAAGCAATTTAATTATATATTTATTATAACTATATTTCATCAAACATAAGCTGTCATTCATTGTAACATGTATACTATTTCATAAATGTTAAAATATGAAGAAAAGTGGCATCTTGGAAACCATGAAACAGAGTCAGTAACTGCAGAGCCGGGACATAACTTCGTGGACTGCTTGTGGGAGGCTCCAGACGGGACTATCAACCCATCCACCTGCTCTTATCAAAATAACCTTTACACTCGGCTCTGGCCTGGTTGGTCTAAAGCTGTCTATAAATTAAAGTTGTAAACCAGTATAATATTAAGCACTGTGCATGTTGTGATAAGCAGGAGAAAGAAACCAAGAGGTTTCAGACTAACATAAAAAAGGGGCAAGGTATTTTTAGCAGCTATGTCATTCCTCTTTAAATAGAATTTCCTAAAAAAAATGAACTGTACCATTATAAATTTCACTCATTTAAAATAAGTAAATAAATACATAAAAAATAAAACAAAATCTGTTTCAAGCCCTTTCAAAATAAGCAAACCCTCCTCTGAGTCTAAGTTACCCTTACATCCCAAACCACATGTAGCTACAAAGGAACACCAGACCTCACCTCCGAGCTATTGACGGCCAGAGCTTGAAGTAGTAGCTGAGTGGCATCAAGGTAAAAGCCATAGTGAATCAAAAGGTTGGCCAAGTTCACAAGAGGAACGTCCTCGTACCGAAGCGGAGCCATATTCCAAGCCCTCTGAAGACACGCAACAGCGAGAGTGCTATTTCCCACTGCTCTCCAGTAGAGTCCAGCTTCATTGAGCACCAGCCAGGAAGGGGTACTTGGCTGAAAACCCCCAAATACTCCAGTTATTACAAGAATACAGTAGTTGTTCTAAAAAGAATTTTCAATATATGCATTTTAATTTTTAATTACAATTACTAAGCACTTGGCCTGACCAGGCGGCAGTGCAGTGGATAGAGGACTGGCCTGGGATGCTGAGGACCCAGGTTTGAAACCCCGAAGTTGCCGGCTTGAGCGCAGGATCATAGACATGACCCTATGGTTGCTAGTTTGTGCCCAAAGGTTGCTGGCTTGAAGCCCAAGGTCCCTGGCTTGAGCAAGGAGTTACTGGCTTGGCTGGAGCCTCCGGTCAAGACACACATGAGAAAGCAATCAATGAACAACTAAGATGCCACAATGAAGAACTGACACTTCTCATCTCTCTTCTTTCCTATCTGCCACCCCTCTGCTAAAAACCAAATTACTAACCACTTAAATTTCAGATGTCTGAAGTGACTCACCTTATTAATAGAGTGAAATATGAAAGACCCCATTTCTTCTTCTGGGACAGTATAGTTATTAATACGGGAAAGCAAAATCTGAAAACAACAAAAGGAAGACTAACTCAATTGAAAATAATAGAGAAGACACTTGAGAAGAATTTCTAGAGATAGTAGTCTCCACCTGGACTCCTGAGGAACAAGTTAATTTGAATAGCTCTTTATAATCACATAACCACAGACATACCAACAGGTGTTGATCTACTCCCATGTATGCCCTAGTTTTCTATAACTAAAATAAATTAAAAGACACATATCTCATACACATATTTAGGTGATCTAGCACACCCCATTAAACCTAAATGTCCAGAACCAAATGAGAGATTGTTCAGAAGACAACAGCATGTAATACTTGAGGCAATAAAAGCTGTCGTTTTCCTCGCTGGAAGAGCACCAGAGCCTTAGTCGGTCTATTTTACGTGCTTGCAGCATTTGCAGAACTGTGAGCAACTCCACGGCAGGAATCATGGTCTACTTACCTTTGTATTCCTAGCACCACAAACGGTGCCTAGCACGTTTTCTGCCTCAGAAAATGCTTGTTTTTTGTAAGTTGTAACTGTTCACAGTTTTAAAATTAAGTTTATTCTTTTAATTTATTGATTTAGAACAGTGGTAGTCACCCTGATCTCTACCGCCCACTAGTGGGCGTTCCAGCTTTCATGGTGGGCGGAAGCAGAGTAACCAAAGTATAAATAAAAAGATAGATTTAACTATAATAAGTTGTTTTATAAAGATTTATTCTGCCAAACTTAGCGAAAATCCAACATAAAGTACTTGGTAAGTAATTATTATTATATGCTTTAACTTGCTGTAACTCTGCTTTATAAATTTTATAAAGTAAAGTTACTTCCCTACTTTATAAATCACCATGACTGTGGAACCGGTGGGCGGTTAGAAAATTTTACTACTAACAGAGATACAAAAGTGGGCGGTAGGTATAAAAAGGTTGACTATCCCTGATTTAGAGAGAGAAGGGAGGGGGAGGAAAAGAGAGAGACGGAGAAACAGACATCGATTTGTTCCGTTGTTTATGCATTCATAGATTGATTTGGTTGATTCTCATATGTACCCTGAGAGGGGGTCAAACCTGCAAACTTGGCATATTGGGATGACACTCTAACCAGCCGACCTACCTGGCCAGGGCAAAATTAAGTTTAAAAGGTCTTTGTGATAGTCTGTTTTCTCTGTAAAAAGGTTATTTTTTCATTTGTATCTATGGAATCGTATGTAATACAGAATTTTCTTTGTTGTTTTTTTTTTTTTGTTTGTTTGTTTTGTATTTTTCTGAAGCTGGAAACGAGGAGAGACAGACAGACTCCCGCATGCGCCCGACCGGGATCCACCCAGCACGCCCACCAGGGGGTGATGCTCTGCCCACCAGGGGGCGATGCTCTGCCCCTCCGGGGTGTCGCTCTGTTGTGACCAGAGCCACTCTAGCGCCTGGGGCAGAGGCCAAGGAGCCATCCCCAGCGCCCGGGCCATCTTTGCTCCAATGGAGCCTCGGCTGCGGGAGGGGAAGAGAGAGACAGAGAGGAAGGAGAGGGGAAGGGGTGGAGAAGCAGATAGATGGGCGCTTCTCCTGTGTGCCCTGGCCGGGAATCGAACCCAGGGCTTCTGCACACCAGGCCGACACTCTACCACTGAGCCAACCGGCCAGGGCTAATACAGAATTTATACTCAGTAATAAGAAATTCCTAGTTACACATAACTAATAGAATTAAAGAAAACAACATAGCAGAACTGATTTATAAAAATGTTGCCTGACCAGGCGGTGGCGCAGTGGAATGAGTGTTGGACTGGGATGCAGAGGACCCAGGTTCGAGACCCCGAGGTCGCCAGCTTGAGCAAGGGCTCGTCTGGTTTGAGCAAAAGCCCACCAGTTTGAACCCAAGGTCGCTGGCTCCAGCAAGGGGTTACTCAGTCTGCTGAAAGCCGGGGGTCAAGGCACATATGAGAAAGCAATCAGTGAACAACTAAGATGTTGCAACACGCAATGAAAAACTAATGATTGATGCTTCTCATCTCTCTCCGTTCCTGTCTGTCTGTCCCTGTCTATCCCTCTCTCTGACTCACTCTCTGTCTCTGTAATAAAAAATAAATAAAAAAATAAAATAAAAAAAAATAAAAAAATAAAAATGTTTGTGGCCCTGGCTGGTCGGCTCAGCAGTAGAGCATCAGCTCAGCATGTGGAAGTCCCCGGTTCGAATCCTTGCCAGGGCACACAGGAGAAGCACCCATCTGCTTCTCTATCCTTCTCCCTCTCCTTTCTCTCTATCTCTCTTTTCCCTTCCTGCAGCCAAGGCTCTATTGAAGCAAAGTTGACCTGGGCATTGAGGATGGCTCCATGGCCTCCGCCTCAGGCGCTAGAATGGCTCTGATTGCGGTGGAGTAACGCCTCAGATGGGCAGAGCATCGCCCCCTGGTGGGCATGCAGAGTGGATCCCATTGGGCGCATGCGAGAGTCTGTCTCTCTGCCTCCCACTTCTCACTTCAGATTAAAAAAAAAAATGTTTGCGACGTGGTTATCAAATTCATATAAATTCCTAAGGACCTCAGATAAGCCCAAAGCAAGGCTGATAAGGCCAGTGAAAGAGAATCTTCAAGCTTTAAACTCATACAACCTTCTGGAGGCTTGGAAGATACAAAGCTATCCTGAAGCGGTCAGAACGGCCCCCACCAGGCACACAGAGCTCTGTGTGCAGCCTTCTCAGTGAGAGGAGCAGCGCCGAGGTGGTCCACGCGAACAGTGGCCCTGAGCACACCTCCCCGGACTTTCCATAGCATGACTGACTTCCTAAGGACTTCAGCACCTCTCTAACTCTTCCTTTGCTTTTATACAGTTAAAACTCAACAACTGCCTTCTCTCAAATTTTTGTTCCACCTAAGGCGCTTGTGAAGCCACCCAGAATGGATGGCAACGGACACCGGCCGAAGTGAGCCTTACTTTCCGTGCATGGGCGTCTGGCCTTTTGTCTGGCAGATCCAAGCGGAACTCTAATTCTTTGACGAAGTCGGACAGAGTCTGGCTTTTTTTGCAGTCAGTTATGGTACAGTCAGAGCCTTGGGCCACTTCTGAAGAATTATCATCATCGTTGACATTGTGGATCCTGGCACAAGAGAAAGGAACAAGATTCCTATTTTCAAAGTTTGGGTGACGTCAAGATAAAGACTTAATCTCTCAAGTCCAAGGCTGGTGCTCTCAAAGAACGGCCAGATGACAATCATGCAGAATCAAGTGCTTTGCCAAATCCATCAGCACTTGCCTGAATCCTTTGTTTTCCGGAGGCAGAAAATATGTTGGCAGTTCTCCCCCATCAGGGACTATAGGATAGCTTTCTGCACAATCTGCTCTTTTAGGCCACAGAATACTCTGTTTGTCCTGATAAAGAAAGAGAGTCTATCATCAATTTGTTTGGATCCAATATTTCAACCTGCTAAATAAACTTCTAAAAGAATATAAATATACTGGGATAATTAAACAATAATTCAGTATTTTAAGGTAAGTGCAGATGCTGTAGTTGATTCTACAATATTCCTTCTACTGCAGGTGATTGGTCTACACCAGCAATTCTACCTGTTTTAGCATAGACTGGCTCAGGGCTGGGTAGGCGTAAGTCAGCTGAGCCACTGAGATCTAAGGAGAGGCTTGCCTGGGGCTTCCAGGAAGAAAAGCCAGTCTTATTTTCTTATGCCACAAAGCATAGGGAACAAATGACCTGCTGCTCTGGTTATTGCTGGCTGTCCCCTCATGAGGAAGACAAGCTTTAGGATGAAACCAATATTGCGATGGCAAATTTAAGAAAACAACAAAAAAAATGGTGACATCACTGGGCCACTGAATCAATCAAACCCAAATTATGTCCTACCTCTGGACTTCCTGTTATATGAGGCAAATTTTCTTTTATTTAAACCAGTTTGAGGCAGAGTGTGGTTTGCACCTGAAAGCATACACATGCTTATAAAACTGGCACATATAACTGTTTTCCCTGAGCTAAGACCTTTCTCGGCCAATGTCAAAGTTTAACAACTGTTTCTGATTTGTAAAATGCTCATTTTTCTAAATATAAAGGCTTACTAAACTTGTGTCCTGACGATAATAAATTTTGGGGAATTTGTATTACATATAATTAAATCAAAGTGGCTATATCAATTCTTTTAGAAAAACAAATTCTGAAATTTTAATAGTGAATAAATACACATGATCTCTGTCCTTATACCCTGGTACTTCCATTGACGAACTCAGCTGTTTCTTGGCTAATACATCTTTATTAACTTAGTGTCTGTATCTTCCGCTAGAATGTAAGCTCCAGCAGAGCGAGGACTCTGCCCCACGTTCACAGAGCCAGCCTGGCGCACCGCTGGGAGCGCAATAAAAGAATGCTGATGAAAAAAGGTATTACAGGCATACACTGAGGTCAGTTTAGAAACTTGTCTGGGTTGCTAACTACTCAGAGCTCAAAGCCTGAATTGAAGTCAGGGAATCTATCTGACCCTCGTGACTGGGAAGAACTCAAGGCAAATCCTGTGTCTTCCGTGCTACCCAGCCGGATGCCTTCCACTTAACAGAAGTGAAATAAGTGATTGCTGAGCTAACTGAACTGTGACAAGGGCCGTGTTAATCAGTGAGGGTGAAAGCCACTGCTTTCAAAGAGCTCGTCTGTTTGGAAAACTCCATCAGCCTCTACTAACTTACCCTATAGGCGTCAGAGTCCCTGCCCCAGATCCGGAGAACAGAATGGGCTACGGGAGAAGGCTTGACTAAGTCACTGATGTCACTCTGATTGGCCTGAACATCTAAGTTGACAGACATCATACTGGACGTTGATGAATCTTCACCAAACTAGAAAATGAAAAGTTCAATTAAACTAGAAGAAAAGGAGTTGTGACTAAGATTTAAGCCAAAACATTTAGTGAATACTCAAAATTAGTAGGAAACCAGAAAGTAGGTTAGCAATAAAGCAATCAGATCTTCTAATTCTCAGAACTGTGCCCCAACAGTATTCTCTCACAGATAATGCAGTTAGCAACTGCCAATCAACTACGCCATTGGGCTGTTCTCCTGTCCCTTTACTTGCTTTCTATGATTTTGTTTCTTTTAAGTTTAATGATTAGCTGATTTAGCGGTCTGGTTAATTACTTCATTCCCCTACCTAGACTAAAAAGATCACTATTCTTATCAAATTAGTGTTCTCTGGGTAGAAGGGAATATAAGAAAGGGTTGTTAATTTAATATAGCCATCATCCAAACATTACAGACTACTGTATAATCAATTCCAGATACATACAGCCTCTGAACCAAGGTCAAACAATGTTTGATATTCTCACAAGACTGTATTTCTAAAATCTTGCTAGATAAGAGAATGGGATCAGGATGAGATAGGGTAGACCAGACCTGGGAAAAAGGAATGAGTATGATGACAACTCTCTGGGAAACAGAAATGTCATTCATGACGGAGCTGAGTACTTTCTATAAAACCTGACTTCATAAATATAACAGATATGACAGATTCTCAAAACTTTAAATGAGAGTGACAAATTTTAGGGATCAAATATATAAGGAATTGGAGTGGAGGAAGTGATATTCCTCTTAGATATGTAAAATTTTGTAAGAATTAGAAGAGAACAAAAAAAAAAGACCTGAACATAATCCACATTTTCAAAGATATCTCCACGGTGGTAGCGCACAGGTTGGTCCCACTGGCAGTGTAGACTGTGCTGCTGGTTGACCAGACGGCATATCTGATGATTTCCTGGAATAAGAAAGAAAATTAAGCCGGACCTGTGGTGGCACAGTGGATAAAGTGTTGACCTGGAATACTGAGGTTGCCGGTTCAAAACCCCTGCCTTGCCTGGTCAAGGTACATATGGGATTGATGCTCCCTGTTTCTCCCCCGCCCCTCTCTAAAATGAATAAATAAATGAATAAATAATTTTTTAAAAAAGACAGAAAATTAAAATTGATGAGCTCAGCAATGACAACATGACTTTCTTAGTTTCTATCATTTCGTTTCAACTTTGTATTCTTCAGAGCCTAGCAGAGTACGTACACAGGAGGCACTTATACAGGGGAACACTGATTACTGGTTCATTTAAATTAAATAATTCTAAAAGAGCCTCCCTTGCTCCACCTCCAACACAAACAGGCTCCAGTAGAGAATCACTAAGGTATCTTCTGGCAATTACATTCTATGATTGTAAAATCTGTTGATTCCATTGCTTTAAGAGATTTCTGCCATCTTTGTGGTGAGAATCTGCTTTGTATATTTCATAACCCTGTTTCAAATGTACATAGAAGAGCTCTGGTTGCAATTCAGTACAGAGTAGTAAAGAATCTCAAGGACTAGTGTCCTCTTTACACTCAAAACAGTAAAGCAAACTTGTTAAATGGATCGTAAAATGAACTGTAAATGGTCATAGCTAAGGTTCAAAGGTTAAGAGGCTTTCTAGACCAATATAGTTATCAAGGGAGAAAGGTGTAACAGAAGGAATTCTAATAATTTTGTTGTTGTTGTTGTTGTCAAGCTGTCATATCTGCACTCAGGGTTTAATCAAAAATGAAACATTCTGGCCTGACCAGGCGGTGGCGCAGTGGATAGAGCATCGGACTAGGATGCAGAGAACCCAGGTTCGAGACCCCGAGGTTGCCAGTTTGGGCTCATTTGGTTTGAGCAAGGCTCATCAGCTTGAGCTCAAGGTCGCTGGCTCCAGCAAGGGGTTACTCCGTCTGCTGAAGTCCATGGTCAAGGCACATATGAGAAAGCATCAATGAACAACTAAGGCGTCGCAACGAAAAGCTAATGATTGATGCTTCTCAAAAAAAAAAAAAAATGAAACGTTCTGGATATAAGCAAATCACTGATCTCATGTCAACCCACCTGCCCCTAGACTGGTGGTTCTTAGAGGCCACAGACTCTAAGAGAGTTTAATGAGCTATATTCCCTCTTCCCAGAAAAGAAATCATGTGCAAACACAATTCTATGTATAATTCTGGGGAGGATTTCAGAATTTCCTGAAACTAATCCTTTGATCCAGATTAAGAAATCCTGTTTGAGACAAATTCTAATCTAAAATCTTCTAAAATAAAACGTTTGTTTTTAAGGGAGCAGGACAAAAAGTGTATGCAGTTAGCCTCATTGCCAGTGTTGCCTGGAGTGTGGATACTCTGTTTCCAGGTGTGTCTGGCTTTTCCTTGGTACAGGCCTGAGCTGCAGTGTTGTCAGACCAGCAGCAGCCATACCAAAGGGAGCTTGTTAGAAACACAGAATCAGATCCCTCCTCAAACCTCCTTAATCAGAATCTACATTCTAACAAGATCACCAGGAGGCTGACATGCGTATTCAAGTTGGAGAAGAATCCATGCAAACCAGAGAGGGAAAACAGCCATTGTTAAGACTAGGATGTAAAGGAGTTGATTTTTATTTAAAATGTGAGTTTAAAAAAAGGTACAGGAAATAAACCAGCTCCCCAGGCCTGCTGGTCTACCTGCTGTGATGATGCTTGATTTTAAGATTGAAGGAAGCTATACGCACAACTTTATACTGCTTTATGGCTACAAGAAAGTCATGGTTTTTTTTTACAGAGACAGAGAGTGAGTCAGAGAGAGGGAAAGACAAGGACAGACAGACAGAAATGGAGAGATGAGAAGCATCAATCATTAGTTTTTCGTTGAGCATTGAGATACCTAGTTGTTCATTTTCATTGATTCCTTTCTCGTATGTGCCTTGACTGCAGGCCTTCAGCAGACCGAGTGACCCCTTGCTCACTCTTGGGTCCAAGCTGGTGAGCTTTTTTTTTTTGCTCAAACCAGATGAGCCCGCGCTCAAGCTGGTGACCTTGGGGTCTCGAACCTGGGTCCTCCGTGTCCCAGACCCACGCTCTATCCACTGCGCCACCACCTGGTCAGGCTACATGAAAGTCATGAAAGTAAAGCATACAAGAAGTGAGTTTCCTAAGCTGTCTTTATTATCTGGAACCGATACTTACCTAATTGTGCCTCTTTTGCCATCTGTGTCTCATGGATGATATTTCTTAGGATTTGCTCCTCTTGAATCAGCTTATGTTTTTCCAGGATCTCCTGCTGTCTCAGGTAGTGGTCATGCTGCTTTTGATATTCTTTCAACTCATTGAGTGTTCGCTGGAGGGATCTTAGCATTTTTAAAAACAGAAAAAAAGTTACAGAGCTTTAAAAGCTGAATTTTAAACCCACTTACATACATAGATTTTTTTGGTTCTCAATAATAATTGCTAGGTTTTTTGTGTTTAAATGCATAGTTTTCTTAAAACTCGGGGGTAAAAGATGGATACATTTTCCCATTAAACAAGTACCTTGACATTAACCAAATGGTGTGCTCGACGTTTCAGGTACCAAAATGATATACACCATAACCCTTTACATATCTAACGATTCTGTCTCCCTCCACAACTTTGTGTTAGTTCTACTGGCTGTCAACGCCTTTCTAGAATCCTCCCTTGATTCTGTCTAAAGACAAGGTTAAGAAAGGGCCACTCAACCTTGTTCTCACACTCTAGCTCCTTGCTTTGTAGATTTTGGGGAAAAAACCCACTTTGTTTTAGGAAGGAATATTCTCTACCACCTGGTATCAAATCAGTTGCCTGATTGTTTAGTCACAAAAATCTTATTACCTATTATACTGTAACATATGGAGATTTGGGAGCTGTACAGATTGTATAAGAGAGAACCAATTCAATTCTTAAGAGCATAATACTGGAAGAGGTTCAACCAGGGAAAGTCCTGATCGGGTTAACAGAAGCCAGGTATAAACAAGCAAGCTGTCATTCTTTCCTTTTCACTACATTATGCTTTAAACAAACAGGAAAATAAGCAAATACAAAAGTTTAATGAGTTCCAAATTGCTGTTCAATTCTCTAATAATCAAAGTAGACATAAAACATTAAGGCTAATTCCATAAGCAAAACAATTCACTTCTGAGTAATGTGATGTTTCTTAACTGGCCCTATACTCTATGGAATCAAATATTTTTATTAAGTATACCGCAAGGTCCAAGTATAATGGAATTCTATTACTGTACAACTTACACAAATCTGATTAAAATGTGGGCCAAATAATGTCTCTTGACCTCACTTAACTAACAGAACAATAGCCCAACCCTAGGAGTCAAAGGGTAGGAAGATCAAATATAGCATACACAAGTGATTTTACTGAGAGGGTGTTCCATGCACATAAAAATGTAATCAACAGAATTTCTGAGTATCTTGCAGCATTACCCCTCCACCTGACTTCACAAAAGTAATTGATGATCACACTGTAAAGCTCTAAATGACAGCATTTCCTGCAAACATTGTCTAGTTCTTGGAACTCATGCTCATAAAGAGATTCCCACCACCGATTTCTGCTAAACTTCCTGGATTTGGAGTAAAGGGATAGGACTAGCAGCAAAGGTGTTCTTCTTAATTCTAATGAACAAATTAAAATTAACACTGATCTCACCATCTGCTGTCTAAGCTAAGGTTTGATGGTATTAGTGCTTCAAGGACATTTTTTTCTCCCAATTACCTATGTTGAGCTTCCAATTTCTGCTCGAGTTTTTGCTGACACAGGACAGCATGCTTCCTCTTTATAGCTTGCTCAAAGCCAGGTTTGGCCTGCAAAGCGTGGTCGTAACAGAGCACTGAGTGGTTATATTCCCCAAGCATCTGAAGAGACAAAAGTGTGTACACGCACACGCACGCGTGCGCGCACACACACGGGAAAAATGTTAGCCATAGACTGTCTGCATCTGTCCATGTAAATCCCTTAATAATTTATAAAATTATACCTATATCTCACTCTACAATGAATTTTATTTTGATCAGTGGCGAAGTCTCTATAACATGAAAACATGGTATAGGATGGTTTAATTGGAAGTATTACTATCTTAAGAGGTACACTCTGCAGAAGTTTACCATTCTTATCAACTTTATTAATATTATTTTGTCAAGAGGCTGGGACAATTACAATATATTATTGTGTTGAGGTTTCTTCCCCCCTAATTCATTTCCATCCCCTCCTCCCCTGTTGGGACCAAAAGAGAAAAGGAAAAAAGATATTTTTTATTAAATAAAAGGAAAAGAAAAGAAAGAAAACAGTAACTGGTTTGGCTGATGAGAACACAAAGTTGTATTTACTGCGTATATATTTCCCAGTGTGTAATAGCTAGTGAAGAAGTCACTGTCGTCCAGCGCTGCGTGGACCACAACAGCAGCATCAGCGGAGAAGTGTGCTCTGTGCAGAACGTTTGCCAAGTTGACCAGGGCAATGTCTTTATTGTGCCTAAAAGAGAAGGCAAACAATCAGATGTCAGGAAATAGCATGGGAAAAAAGAACCATGTGTCCCATGATTGTGTGTAACTACCTGACAAGGCAAAACCACATTCTAGGTTGTTGAGTTGAGGGACATAACTTTGAGCATACTTATAAACGGAGAAAACAATTTAAGAAAATCATGTTTCACCTGACCAGTCGGTGGTGCAGTGGATACAGCTTTGGACTGGGACGCAGAGGACCCAGGTTCGAAACCCTGAGGTTGCTGGCTTGAGTGTGGGCTCATCTGGTTTGAGCAAGGCTCACCAGCTTGAGCCCAAGGTCGCTGGCTTGAGCAAGGGGTCACTTGCTCTGCTGCAGCCCCCTGGTCAAGTCACATGTGAGAAAGCAATCAATGAACAACTAAGGAGACGCAACGAAGAATTGATGCTTCTCATCTCTTTCCCTTCCTGTCTGTCTTCCCCCCCCCCATCTCTGTCACCAAAAAACAAATAAATAAATAAATAAAATTATGTTTCATGTTTACCTAATTGATGGTGCTTAGTCAACCAGATAGCTACCAATTCTGTTGCAAAAATAAGGTCTGGTAGACATTTTATGATTTTAAGATATATTTAGGCCTTCAATTTGCTTTGAGAAAATTTTAATTTATGAAAATTTCTTCAGTCAAGGTCCTTGTATTGAAGTCCTAGGTGAATCAGAGGGCATCTACATTATGTACTTTTTCCCTAATGGAAATCAGAAGCATATGATGCTGTTATCACTTTAAAGTCCTTGAAATCTGTCATTTTTTGTGATGGGACTGATTTCTCTGAACAGAAATGGAGAGTCTAAGTACAATACAATGCTTCTTCTTGTTTTCTTATGTGTTATTTCTTTAAGAGCCCAAGTCACGTGGAAGATATGAGAAGATGCGGAAGGGGAGGAAACTGACCTGGAAGAGAAGTGAAGGGCTCGCATGGCACACTCCACCACCTGATACGGCTCGTTCTTTATTCTCCAGTAAAATGAAGCCATGTTATACAGTACCCATGAGGAAGAGTTCTAGAGATTAAACGATAAAACGACACTCAAACACAGTTCAACTCAGAATACTCAAAATGAGTACCTTTATTTTACTATTCTGTCTCTTCTGAAATTGAAGAAGAGCCAGATTTACAGTAACAATAAAGCATAAGACAAAGTACAAATAAACTACATCTGTCGAAGGAGTCTCCTGATCATCAGCTGTGCAAGTGCACTGGGGTGCGATCTCCATAAACCGTACAACTATAAGCTATCATTCCAAGGGGGAGACAAAGCTGAAAGGCCAACCAGTGGCCACAATTTACTGGACTTTATTTAGTTCAGGACTTTAGAAGTTGGGACCTGACCTACTTAGAGATGCCAGTTGCTTTAACATGAAGTTTCTGAAAATAACATGTTTCAAAGTTTCCTATTTATTTAATATCTGAGTGAAGGTACATACATAAACAAATGACAGGCTTACGCTTTTGTGAAAGATAAGTTTTTGTCATTTTCTCATGTGTGTTCAGCATCTAGTTCAAACCTTCACACTACAATACATTCATAGTAAGTGTATTATTTAGTCAAATTAGAAAGTTCATATAGGTTTGTTCCCTCTGTGGCGTGGATTTTTCATCCCCTAACACACAATGAATTTCAACCTCATAGAGGTCAAAACACTAAACTGGACCATGTCAAAAACTGAGTGTAAATAAGTTTAAACCCAAGTAGAGAACTTTTAAATAGCATGGAAAAAAAGTCATAAAGGTTAAGATAAACAGAGAAAACTTATAGGACAGACAACATTCAGTGTCTTTACTATATAAGGAGCTCATAAAAAATCTAATAGACCAAGCAAAAAACAAGAGACCATGGGCAAAAACCACACACAACTCAAAAATATGAAACAATGGCTAATTAGCAGGTGAAATAATATAAAACAAAAATATTGAAATAAAAAAGATACAAGTTCCCTTTTACAAACTGACAGATAAAAAGTAATGCTAATATTGGCAACACTGTGTATTAATTTCAGATATTATCTGTAGAAATGTTAGTTTAGTACAGTCCAGCATTTCTGGGGGACAGTTTGACAACATGTATATAAAAGACCTTAAAAAAGTAATTACCTCCCAACCCCACTACTCCACTATTTAAAACTTATGAGAATAATTAAGTTTTAACTATACATGTGTAAAGACAAAAATTCCAAAGAATATATAAAACAGTAATTATCTATAAGGTTAAATTATGATTTTTACTTTACCTTTTATAGATTTTAAAAATATAATCTGATTTTTTTACAAGGATCAATTATTTTATTTTCAAAATAGTTATTTTTGAAATTAAGTATAATTCTGTGTTAATCAGCTTTACTTTTCTATCTTCCAGGAAAGTATATGATTTGACTTGAGCCCATGTGTGGCTGGTTAAGGGGTGCTCAATTCTTTCACAGCTGACTTACGACTTGAGATTGACTCTTCTTTAGGATAGCCTTTTCAGAAAGTTTTCCTTCAAATAAACAGATACTTTGATTTTTATTTCTTATTTTCAGACTTTATATTGTGAACTGGAACAAAAAGATGAATTAAAAATTCTACATGAATTACTGAAAACATTGGGATAAGCAGAATACATATAATAGAAGAGAAAAATAAATCTTTAATGAAAAAATCTTTCTACAAGATTTCTCATAAAATCTCTCCCCAAATCGATAAATATTCGAATGTCAATTAATTACTCCCCTCCTTCTTTGGAACACTTTTCCCTTGGCTCCTAGGATCACATTCTTCTGGACTCCTTTTTGGTCTCTTTTGCTGGCCCTTCCCCCTCTCTACTTAACAGCTAGAGGGGGTAGGACCCAGGACTCAGTGGTCTCATCTTCACCATCCAGTCCTATAGCTATAAACACTGCCTATTTAACAATTATTCTGTCTACACACTCAGCCCTGCTCTTTCCTGAAATTCCAGACTCACAGGTGTATTTCAAATTCAACATGGCTAAAACAGAACTCTGTCTTTTCTTTTCGCACCCCAACCCTGCTCGTTCTTCAAGTTGCTCAAGCCAAAAGTTGAGGAATTATCCTCATTCGTGTTCCCTCATTCTCTACATCTAATTCTTTGGCTTCTATACTTCTAAACGTTTCCTGAATTAGTTGTAATCCCTCCAATTCCAATACTAACCATTCTAGTCCAAATCATCTTCATCTCTCTTGAACTACTGAAGAATATTTAAATTCTAGGCCAGTTTCCCCTTATTACTCATCAAGTTCTGGGAATGCAATGTTTTACATTACCTTCAGAAAAACAAGATGAAGATGGTAACTTAGCAACAAAAATAATCATATATAACATATAATGTACTTGAATAAACCGTATGTATATAAATGTTGCAATTATGCATTTTACTTAATACCACTATTATACTGCTTAAGAATCAGCCCACATTTTATGATACTCCTTAGGCACAGAGAAGAGCAAAAAACATTTTCTAATTCCCATGTTACAGTGAGTGCTACATTTAAATTCTTCGCTCCTGTTATATAATGCCCTATTTCATTGTTGTTGTTGTTTTTAAAGTAGAGGTTCCCTTAAAAGAAAACTTGCAAGATTTCCTTGGTGGTTTTTTTTCTTGTTCAGAGAACAGTGATAATCTATGTATTATGTGTATAGATACAGCAAAGACACTACTGTTAAATTTTCAATCACACTCAAAATACATATATAAGGTCTGTTGCTTATATCAATATATAATTTCTTTTTTGTGACTTGATTTAAAGAACTCTTTTTAGCATCCTTTCTTGGTTAAGGGAACTGGATTACCAATGTTTCCCCTTAGCTTTGAACTATACAGTTTCTATTAATATAATCATAATTTAAAATCACTCTTTAGCTTGAAACAAGCTGGGCAGGTGTTCTTGAGAGTCAAATATCTTCTGTTCACACAATCTGCTGGCTCTTTACGTCACTGATGACTTACCTTCTGCAGGCCTTCATGAATGAGGTGACCTATGTCATCTATATTCCTTCCTAATCGTTTAGATAAATATGTGAAGACTGGATCTTCTTTAGGTAGTAAAGGTGCAGAAAGATTAACTCTCTCTTGTACACCCTGAAGAAGAAAAAATAGAAAAAATAAAAAGGACATTATAAAACACCACAAGTAATTTGGTATCTTATAACATTTATTTTGAAGGAATTTTGAGAAATATGTTAGTAAAATTAGAAAGCTATTTGGAAGGAGAGAAGAAAGGAATATTTATAAGCAAGAGACTAAGTTTGAAAAAATGCACTAAAAAAAGGTGCCCCATCTCTCTACTTACTCGCAAGTGCTGGAAAGCATGTATACTATATGGAAGATCTAGGATTTTAGTGCAATCGGGTTGCGCAGGGGCTGCAGGGACAGGAGATTCTGTGTCTATATGATCTTCAGGGCTAAAATCAAGAAGCAAGAAGCAATGAATGAAAGGTGAGGAAATGTCTCATTTCCCCTAATTGAACTATATTTTCAAAACATCTCAACTTTATTACCAATATTAGTCAACATTCCTAACTTTTCCAAACAGCTGTTGTTAAGAGTCAAACATTTTGGGAGTTCAACTAAAAAAAGATAAATCAAGAGTGAGAGGGACAATAGGCTGGGGACAGAATGTTAAGATCAGGGACTCTTAAAAAACTATTATATCACTGCTAAATTCTTTGTAGAAATATTAAATCAGTTTAGTCATCTGTTGACAGCCTCTCCACAGTTTTACCAGGTAGGGATTTGTGAATGTTTTTTCAGTTTGATAGTTAAAAACTAAATGTTTTAATTTTTATTTGATCATTACTAAAAAATATTTTTTCTACATGCTAATTAGCCATTTGTATTATGTTATACATTGTTCAATTTTCTGCAGTGGTATTAAATATTTTTAATTGACATGCAAAAATTCTACATGTAGTATGTACTTTGAACTTTCAAACAAGTACCATATGATTTCAATTGTATGTAGAATCTAATGAACAAAACACACAGACAAAACAGAAACAGACTCATAGATACAGAGAGCAGACTGACAGCTGTCAGAGGGTGTGGGGCAGGTCTGAAAAAGGCGAGGGGAATAAGCCAAGAAAAAACACCTCACAGACAAAGACAGCAGTATGGAGATTACCAGTAGGAAGGAGGGGCGAGAGGAGGGAGAAGAGGGTGGAGGAGAGAGAAATCCTGACAGAGAGAACTGACTTGGGTGGTGAACACACAATACGATATAGAGATGATAAATTATGACAAATACTATAACAAAATGTAGACTATCCTCACTAATCAATCGCCATAGAGATTGATTATATAACCAATATGTTTATGAGATATGAACGTGACTACTCTAATCTGCCCATTATTTTCCCCAGTAGGTTTTAACCAATGTCACCCCAATAAATCCAATTAAAAATGTCAAAAAACTTATCTGTGACTGAAGCTTAATCTCATTAGAGAAATTATTGACTTGAGAAAGGTCAGTTCAGGAAAACGTAACTGGGGGAGGGAAGAGCTCCTTACCTGATGTCTTTGCTCTCCAGAGTTATGTATGTGCCGTCATACAGATCCAGGTCCCCTAAGGGCACCTTGGCTTTGATGCAGTCTGGATCCTCTTTATTATGTCTTTGTTCCAGTCCTGTGTCTCTGTCCTCATTCTCTTCTATGTGAATTTTTTGAGCAACTAATTGCTTCTGTTGAAAATAACACAATGAATTTTTCTCATATTTCAGTCTAGATACCATGTAAAAGAAAGGAGAATTTAATGTATTGAAGAGGTCAGAGAATCCTTGAATTCTTTTTTTTTTTTTTCAGTGACAGAGAATGAGTCAGAGAGAGGGATAGATAGGGACAAACAGGAATGGAGAAAGATGAGAAGCATCAATCATCAGTTTTTTGTTGCAACACCTTAGTTGTTCATTGATTGCTTTCTCATATGTGCCTTGACCGTGGGCCTTCAGCAGACCGAGGAACCCCTTGGGCCAGCGACCTTGGGTCCAAGCTGGTGAGCTTTGTTCAAACTAGATGAGCCTGTGCTCAAGCTGGCGACCTCGAGGTCTCGAACCTGGGTCCTCTGTATCCCAGTCCGACGCTCTATCCACTGTGCTACTGCCCGGTCAGACCCTTGAATCCTTTTTGAAGGAAGACAAGGATTCTGAATATGCCTTCAGTTAATTTAGTTGACATAAATAAAACAATAGCATTGAGATTTTGGAGCTGTTTGTTGCCAATGCAAAAACTGACAAATACTATAACAAAATGTAGACTATCCTCACTAATCAATCACCAAAGAGATTGATTATATAACCAATATGTTTATGAGATATGAACTGACTATTCAAATCTGCCCATTATTTTCCCTAGTAGGTTTTAAGAGAATTGATTTGTAGAAATTTATGAAAAGAGTAATTTTGCGAACTCACTCCCTATCATTTATGCATATTGCAAATATCTTCTAACTTGTAGCTTATATTTTAATTTTGATCATGGTGTCATTTGCTAAAGAGAAGCTTTTAATTTTAAGATGATCAACTTTATCAATTGTTCTCTTAATTGTTTGTGCTTTCAATGTTATTTTAAGGCACGTTTCTTATACGTACAGTGGTTCCCCGCCTATCACGGCGGTTAGGCTCCAGAACTCCCCGCGATAGGCGAAAATCCAAGAAGTAGCGACCTTATATTTATTTTATTATTTATATATATTTTAAGGCTTTATAAACCTTGCCCACACTGTTATTAATCTTTTCCACTCTTATAAACACTAGCTCTTAAACACTTTCTACACTCTTAAACTTACATAAAATCCCATGATATAGCAAAAAATCCGTGATACAAAATTAGATCTATACAATATAAAAATCCATGATACAGTTGAGACCGCGAAAAGTGAACTGCGATGTGGCGAGGGATGACTGGGCCATATAGCTGGTCGAAATAAGAAATGCAAACTGATAGTCGGAGTTTTCATCAGTGAATTTAATTGGTTTATTGTGATTGCTGATCTATTTGGATTTATTTCAGTCATATTACTTTGGGATTTCTGGTTATCATTCTTTTTCTTTGTTTTTTTTCTCTCTTCTTGTATGCCATGTGTGATAACACTATGTTCCTTTGCCTCCTCTGGTATCTTCTCTGCATTTGTGGGTTTGGAAACTATCGATTGCATTTTTGCTATTTTAGTGCTTGCCTTTACTGTATTTTATGTCAAATTTTTTATCAGTAATTATTTCAGTATGTTTTAAAAAAAAACCCAACACAAAACTGTCAACTAGGCGGTGGCGTAGTGGAGTGTCGGACTGGAATGCAGAGGACCTAGTTTTGAGACCCTGAGGTCGCCAGCTTGAGCGCGGGCTCATCTGGTTTGAGCAAAGCTCACCAGCTTGGACCCCAAGGTCGCTGGCTCGAGCAAGGGGTTACTCGCTCTGCTGTAGCCCCTCCCCCCCCCCCCCCCCCCCCCCCCCCCCCCCCCCCCCCGTCAAGGCACATATGAGAAAGCAATCAATGAACTAAGGTGTCACAACGAAAACTGATGATTGATGCTTCTCATCTCTCCGTTCCTGTCTGTCTGTCCCTATCTATCCCTCTCTCTGACTTTCTCTCTGTAAAAAAACAACAACAAAAACCCCACAAAACCATAACACCATTATCGCATGTAAAAAATAATTCTCCATCAAATATCAAATATTTGCTTTTTATTCAAATTCCCAATTATTTGTTTCTCCTTCATTATAAAATACAGTTTGTTTGAATCAAAATCCAATGAGGTCAACACACATTGCAATTGGTTAATCTGTCTCTTAAATTTCTTTTAATCTACTGGTTACCTCTTTAGTTCCTTTCTCTTTTTTTAACCGTTAAAACTTAATTTTTAAAGAAATTGGGTCACTGGTCTGGTAGATTTTGCTGACTCCATCTCTAGGCTCACTGAACAAGCTCCAGTGTTCTCTGTACTTCCTGCATATTGGCAGCGGGGCCCAGAGGCTGCCAGTGTTTCTGTGGCAGGAACTTCTTCTGCAGTCGAATGAAGCCTACGGGCCCCCTTTCAGAGTAATCTTTTTTTTTTTTTTTTTCCATTTTTCTGAAGCTGGAAACAGGGATAGACAGTCAGACAGACTCCCGCATGCGCCCGACCGGGATCCACCTGGCACGCCCACCAGGGGCGATGCTCTGCCCACCAGGGGGCGATGCTCTGCCCATCCTGGGCGTCGCCATGTTGCGACCAGAGCCACTCTAGCGCCTGGGGCAGAGGCCACAGAGCCATCCCCAGCACCCGGGCCGTCTTTGCTCCAATGGAGCCTTGGTTGCGGGAGGGGAAGAGAGAGACAGAGAGGAAAGCGCAGCAGAGGGGTGGAGAAGCAAATGGGCGCTTCTCCTGTGTGCCCTGGCCGGGAATCGAACCGGGCAGAGTAATCTTTTAAAACACGACATAAAATATTAAAGTGACAAAGGACATCATTCATATTCGAAACAAATTATATCGTGTTTTGACTAGACTACTACTTCTTTTGGCAAGACTACTTGAAAGGTGGTAGTATTCTTAAGTTTTTAAATATGTTTGCCCATAAATTTTCCAACAGAATTTTAATTTATTCAGTTACATTTACAGTACTTCTCCTGAACATGACAAAAAGAGTCTAACATAAAAAAATGTCTAATGTGCTTTAACTGATCATGCCCCAACCCAACCACATGTTGTTAACTTCATCTAGTTTTACTTTTTAAAACATAAAAAAAGTTAAACAGATTCAGCAACTTTTGCATTAATGTTTTTACTGACTATTAAATTGTAGCTTTCACTGGGTTGACTTTTCCTCTTGCAAATGTATACTTTAAATTTTTTAAGTGAAAGTTTGTGGTTATTAAGCTCTTTTTGTATGTCAGAAAACATCTTTGCTTTGTACTCACTCTTGAATGATGGTTTAAGAAAATATAAAATTCTAGTTTGACCTTAACACTTTAAGGTTATTCCTCAGTTACCTTCTGCTATTTAAGAAGTCTACCTAGCCCTGGCCGGTTGGCTCAGTGGTAGAGCGTCGGCCTGGCGTGCGGGAGTCCCAGGTTCGATTCCCGGCCAGGGCACACAGGAGAAGCGCCCAACTGCTTCTCCACCCCTCCCCCTCTCCTTCCTCTCTCTCTCTCTCTCTTCCTCTCCCACAGCCAAGGCTCCATTGGAGCAAAGATGGCCCGGGTGCTGAGGATGGCTCTGTGGCTTCTGCCTCAGGCGCTAGGATGGCTCTGGATGCAACAGAGCGACGCCCCAGAAGGGCAGAGCATTGCCCCCTGGTGGGGCGTGCTGGGTGGATCCCAGTCGGGCGCATGTGGGAGTCTGTCTGACTGCCTCCCTGTTTCCAGCTTTGGAAAATTGCAAAAAAAAAAAAAAAGTCTACCTAGGTGTCACCACTCTGAATATAAACTGTAGTATCTGGTCCCATGGCTTTCAGCCCACCTGTCAATGATTAACAAGTTTATGTCTCCAGCCAGACCTTCACCACAGAGTGCACACTTGAAGAACCAACTTCCTACCTGTTGTCTCCACTTAGATGTCTAACAGGCCCCTTACCCTTAACATACCAAAGCCAAACTACCACCAATTTTCCTCAACTCCCCAATCCTAATTTAAGTCTCCTTCTCTTCACATTATGTCATACTGCCCCCTAAAACCTGCGTTAGCATGACACATATGCAATGTGCCTGTGCGTCCGAAAATAATAACTATTTTCTGCACAACTGCATCTTTTGAATGCTGTGCTTAAATAAAAACAGATCAAGTTTCCAAGCATGAAGCCAGATAAACATGCCTATTGTCTTATTCCTAGTGTTCATAAAAACCAACATTTCTAAATTTATAAGTGATAAAACTGGTAGAGACCATGTAAAGTGATGAGTTGTTCTAAAAGCACCACGAGCAATGCAGAGCTGGTTAGTATGTGCTAAAAGCTCCTCCTTCTTCATTCACAAAAGTTTTAAAAATATATAAT
The DNA here is from genome assembly GCF_036850765.1 of Saccopteryx bilineata. Lineage (NCBI taxonomy): Eukaryota > Metazoa > Chordata > Mammalia > Chiroptera > Emballonuridae > Saccopteryx > Saccopteryx bilineata. The sequence goes on along the minus strand of NC_089490.1, from coordinate 386,666,066 downwards.
TATAAGTATTTCTGTTGATAGATGTGCTAGTTTGAATGTACATAAGTGAAATCTGGGATTTTTATGTCACGAGAAAATGAATGGCTACCTGACTCGACAGGTATGTCAGCTTTTAAGCCGAGACATACGGTGTTTGCCTCTTGTCCTGTCATGACTTGCTGCGTGAAATCAGGCAATTCACTCTGTCTTTGGCTCTAATTGTTTCCATGCCTTGAAAATGAGAATGATTATCATGATTCCTCCTAGTTCTCAAGACTAATTCAACTTACTATGCTGAATAATTTCCTAAATCTCATCTTGTAAATTGGCTTAGATTTTCTACAACTTATAGTTCCCTTAAAATTTGGACTGTTTATGCCTGACCTGTGGTGGCGCAGTAGATAAAGCGTCAACCTGGAAACACTGAGGTTGCCGGTTCGAAACCCTGGGCTTGCCTGGTCAAGGCGCATATGGGAGTTGATGCTTCCTGCTCCTCCCCCTTCTCTCTCTCTCTCCTCTCTATAATGAATAAATAAAATCTAAAAAAAAAAAAAAAAAAAATTGGACTGTTTATACTGTAACTTTTTTTAAAAAGTTTTTAGTAGACGAGAGGCAGGAAGGCAGAGACAGATTCCCGCATGCGCCTGACTGGGATCCACCCAGCAAGCCCCCTATGGGGCAATGCTCTGCCCATCTGAGGCTGCTGCTCTGTTGCTTTGAATACAATAACTCCAGAGATGCAACAAGTTTCAGCTGCACATCACATGCCCAGTTGCCTCACCTCCAGTTCTTTGAGGTAGTTAACTGTTGTTTCTTGCCTCATTAATATGACTAAGTCGTGGGGATGCTTCAAGTTCATTGGTGAATCCACCTGTAAGCAAGCAAGCAATAAATAAATAAAGCTTAGATTTAACATTTGTTTGGATTAATAAAGTTTCTTTGAATACACTCTAAATTATTGTTCAGTCCCTATTATAATCAGTATTAGGTGCTCAGTAGAACTTAAGGGTATTTCAAAAGTGACCACATATAAAGTTCAGCAAAGAGAACAATAGGTTCAACAGCTCTCCCTTGAACTCCAACCTGAAAGAGCAAGCTTTTGAAGTGAATATTCTTTTTTTTTTTTTTAATGTATTTTTTTTTTACAGAGACAGAGAGTGAGTCAGAGAGAGGGATAGACAGGGACAGACAGACAGGAACGGAGAGAGATGAGAAGCATCAATCATTAGTTTTTCATTGCACATTGCAACACCTTAGTTGTTCATTGATTGCTTTCTCATATGTGCCTTGACTGCGGGCCTTCAGCAGACCGAGTAACCCCTTGCTGGAGCCAGCGACCTTGGGTTCAAGCTGGTGACCTCGGGGTCTCGAACCTGGGTCTTCCGCATCCCAGTCCAACGCTCTATCCACTGCGCCACCGCCTGGTCAGGTGAAGTGAATATTCTGACTTGACTGCTTATGTAGAAATATTTAATGAGAGAAGTATTTGGCAACAAATGATAAATTCCTTAAAAGATGTTTCACACCTGTAATAATAAAGAGGGATTGTCTTTTTTTTAAAAAAGTATTTACTGATTTTAGAAAGAGGAGAGGGAGAAAGGTGGGGGAGCAAGAAGTATCAACTCATAGTAGTTGCTTCTCGCATGTGCCTTGCCTGAGCAAGCCCTGGGTTTCAAACCAGCGACCTCAGCATTCCATGGTGACGCTTTATCCACTGCGCCACCACAGGCCAGGCCAGGCCAGGCAGGGACTGTCTTATTTTGATAGCACTAAACAGATTCCATATCTTAACAGAGTTGGAAGCAATAAAAGGAAAATGCTAAAAGGACCTCTTTTTTTCCTAGCAAGAGAGAGACTGAGAGAGACAGACAGGAAGGGAGGGAAATAAGAAGCATCAACTTTTAGTTGTGGCACTTGAGTTGTTCAGTGATTGCTTCTCATACATGCCTTGAGTGGGGGGCACTCCAGCCAAAGTTGTGACCCCTTGCTTAAGCCAGTGACCTTAGGCTCAAGCCAACAACCTTGGGCCTTAAGCCAGCGACCATGGGGTCATGTCTATGATCCCACGCTCCAGCCAGTGACCTTGGGTTTTGAATCCGGGTCCTCAGTGTCCCAGGTTGACACTGTATTCAATGCGCCACCACCAATAAGGCAGGATCAGTTTTTGAAAGCTATTTATGGAAGCCATAAATGAAAGATAATATAAATAACCTTAAGATTTGTTAGTTATGACTCATGTTCCCTGGATCATAAACAAGCAATTATGTTGTTGAAGATGTAGAAAAAATTACTCTCATATGCTGATAGGAGGCTTATAAATTTATTCTTATTTGGAGCGTTCTTGGACAATATGTATCAAAATGTTAAAAGTGCAGATCCTTTCACCTGGAACTATAAACTCTGGGAAGCTATTGTACAGTTATTCATAAACAGGTAGGCAGATATATACAAGGATGCTCATTATAAGGCTTTTAGCTGAGAAAAAAAAAATAGAAACAACCTAAGTTAATCAATAAGGGAATAGGGAAATCCAACACCCAATGAAATGGGATATAGAAAGCTAGATCTATTCTCACGCAAAGATGTTCACAATGTATAATGAACTAAAAGCAATAAAGAATAGTAAGTATACTATGAGCTTTTAAAAATCTATGTGTATATTTTTAACGATATATATAAATGTATTTACATGTCTGTGTAGGCACAAAGCTAAGTCAGTTTACAGTGGTGTCTTTAGAGGAGTGGGATAAAGGAGAGGTACATTTATGCTTTTACTTTATACACTTGTATATTTTAAAATTATTGGTAATGTACGCATAACACATTTATAATAAGGAGAAACAATTCACACACATACACACATAGCTTCTGGCATTTCAGAAAAATCTAAGATACTGACCTTGGTACCTAAGGGATAAGATGAAGTTCCCTCTATCTCGTAGTGTCAGATGGTCAAAGTTCCACTTTAAGAAGAAACACTTTTTGTAACCTCTAAGAAATTGATATCAGCTCAACTAATTGAGTTTTGAGCTCACCTTTTACGCATAGAAGACAGCCTTGCTTAAACCCTGGTGAATATGAGAGCCTATTAAAAAATTATTTTGTAAAGAGGGAGTAAGAACGTGAAATAAAGTGGTTTTAATAATATACATGATAACTGGACAATGCTCAGTGACTACAGATAAAACTTACCTGCCTCTGCTCATTCTACCATCTTGGAGGTTCCAGAGGAAAAGAGATGTTAATTCTGAGTACCTCCAATCACACTTTCATTGCAATGATCTGACCTACATAATTATCATTACCTAGTTCTATAATTACTATCTCCTATCATCTTGCTTTTAAGATGAGATTCCTTCACTGCTCCCTGGCCTTCCCACTCTATGGGAATTTACATTAAAACTGAATTCTGAATTTAAAAAGCACTAACATATGAACAGCAAGGCCTATGCATGGCCACCTGAGCTGTAAAACTCTGTCAATCAAACCTAGCAAAGGCCTATCAGCAAAAGGTGGAAAATTTTCCCTCTTTTCAATAGTAGTTGAGCATCGTCCCAATAGGCATATGTGGGTGAGGCAGGGAAAGCTACTACCATAAATTGAATATGGACCAATTTCAAGCCAAGGCCCATCAATCTTTTTTATAATATGATATATTATTTGATATATTATAGCACACCAAAATTTTTACAGTAGAAAATGTAAAAGCTACAGCCAGAGCACAAAAGAGTTTTACATAAGCCAACGGAAGCCTGCTGACTTTGCAACTCTGTCCATTTCTCAAGAGGTAGTTGAGCGATTTAGTACATAACTTTATGTAAGTATTTTTCAATAAGGATTTTAGGAAAAAAAATTAGGGAAGGAGGAATGAAAGTGGGAGCATGACATTCCCACTGCAAAATACCTAACCAGTCTGATAACTTGATATGTGCAGAATTCTAAGAGGAATGAAAGAATGAAACAAATGAAGGTTTATATGAGAAATACTTAAAGTATAATCTTAATTTTGGATAAAAAAGATACTATATAACCAGGATTTACCATATTTGAATAACATGGGTTGGGCCAACATTCAAATATGAGGAAATACTTTTCATTTCCTTGAAGCTTTTAGTTCAACAAAGATACAGCAGCGAGAGGAGGTATAAAGTGATTACAGAGGAAGGGAGTCTACTCACAGGGGCATTTCTCTTTTAACAGGGCAGCAAATGGCACAAATCTTCTCCAGATAAGAGATGGCAGCAAATGATTTATATAGCCTGACATACATTTTTTTTTTTTTTTGACAGAGATAGAGAGAGAGTCAGAAAGAGGGACAGATAGGAACAGAAAGGACGGGAGAAAGATGAGAAGCATCCATTCTTCGTTGCGGCACTTAGTTGTTCAGTGATTACTTTTTCATATGTGCCTTCAGGGGGGTGGGGCTAAAACAGAGTGAGTGACCCCTTGCTCAAGACAGCAAACTTGGGCTTTGAGCCAGTGACCTTGGGCTTCAAGCCAGTGACCTTTGAGCTCAAGCCAGAGGCCATGGGGTCATGTTTACGATCCTACGCTCAAGCCAGTGACCCCGTGCTCAAGCTGGTGAGCCTTGCTCAAACCCGATGAGCTCGCACTCAAGCCAGCGACCTCAGGGTTTCAAACCTGGGTCCTCCGTATCCCAGTCCAATTCTCTATTCACTGCACCACCACCTGGTCAGGTCTGACATACATTTTTATTGAGATATCTTCAAGTTCTTGCATTTTAACACATCCTTGGCAAATGTCAATCAGCTTGAATTTCTCTCCTTCCACACACCGCTCCTCTTCCTTAGAAGATTACAAATACCACACATCCACTCAGCCAATAAAGGTTTATTAAGACTCTGTGAATCAGACCCACTATGAGTCAATATTTGGAACCTAGTCACTCCTTTTTTATGTACATCCTAAGAAGGAATGGTAATATGCCTTCAAAATCGTTAGCATTTAGAAGACGTGGCTGTAAGCCCAGGAGCAAAGAGTGACAGGAATTAGAGGTGACGGAAGATGACCTGACTTTGAGTGGTGAGCACACAGTGCAGTAGACAGATGATGTATCACAGAAATGTACACTTGAAACCTGTGTGATCTTATTAACCAATGTCACCTCAATAAATTTAATTTTAAAAAAAGACCATAATGCGTACACATAATCTCAAAGCACTTCCCGGCTTTTTCACAAGGGACAAACAATCCTACAAACTTCCATTACTGCAAGGCACAGAAAATAGTGCTTGTAATGACCAGAACCATTAAGAAACAATGACATTATTTTCAATTTCTTCACTTAAGCAGGGGAGGCAGTGTGAAATATATTTTAGAGCAAAATTCAAACTACAGGGAAAGACTGACCAAGTATTTGGAAATTCACTCTCTGGAATTCTATTATCCAAAATGATTCATTTTCTAAGAGTTCCAGGTAAATAAAGTTTCACTGTTACTGTAGCAATTTGTTTTAATAAAAAAAAAAAAACACCTAAGGCAATTCAATTTTATAAGTACATATATCCAATTATATATAACAGCAGTAAATATCTTATTCAAACCAAGTTCATTTTTATATATTTCATCTGCTGTTCTCCAACCAAAATAGCACTAACATCTACATCTCTGATTGAGAGTCCTATCTCTGTGAATTTAGTATATTCAACAGCAAAGGATAGAAATATCACTGTATGAGGGTAATTACTCCACTGCCAAATTAGATAAAAGGTGAACATTTTAAACTTAAAAATAATATCAACCTAAGGGTATAAACATATTTGAGTTCTACAAAAGCAAGTTTTAATCAATCACTTTGTATTGGTCTTTTATGACAGAAAATTGAACATTTCTATTGTAACATGAATTCCATCCCTCATATGCAACTTATCCTTCATATATGAACATTTTTACCCACTATTTTTAAAAAATGGTATTCAAATGAGTATATGAAAGCAACATTATACTCATTTGGGGAAGTTAATCTTTTCCGAACAGCAGTTTGAAACTGGTAAATAAAATCTTAACATGCCACACTCATTTAAAAATAATTCCTCTTGCCTCACCAGGCAGTGGCGCAGTGGATAGAGCGTCGGATTGGGATGCGGAAGGACCCAGGTTCAAGACCCCGAGGTTGCTAGCTTGAGCATGGGCTCATCTGGTTTGAGCAAAAGCTCACCAGCTTGGACCCAAGGTCGCTGGCTCGAGCAAGGGGTGACTTGGTCTGCTGAAGGCCCGTGGTCAAGGCACATATGAGAAAGCAATCAATGAACAACTAAGGTGTCACAACTGAAAACTGATGATTGATGCTTCTCATCTCTCTCTGTTCCTGTCTGTCTGTCCCTGTCTATCCCTCTCTCTGACTCTCTCTCTGTCTCTGTAAAAAAAATAATAATAAAAAAAATTAAAAAAATCTCTAATCCAGAACATTTGTTTGAGCTTTGGGGGATAATCCAACCTTTAACCAGAGGGGGCCTGAGAATGGGGTTAAAGAAGCAGAGAAACGCAGCCTGGCCTCTGGTTGCACAGAGGACAGAGTGTCTACCTGGAACACTGAGGTCGCAGGTTCGACCGCCTGTGGTCAAGCCACATAGGACAAGCAACCAATAAACAACTAAAGTTGAAGTAACTATGAGTTGATGCTTCTAGCTCCCTGATTCCTCTTTCTGCAGAATCAATAAAAAAAGTCCTTTAAAAAAAGAGAGAGCCTGACCTGTGGTGGCGCAGTGGATGAAGCGTCGACCTGGAAATGCTGAGGTCGCTGGTTCGAGACCCTGGGCTTGCCTGGTCGGGGCACATGTGGGGGTTGATGCTTCCAGCTCCTCCCCACGTTCTCTCTCTGTCTCTCTCACCTCTCTCTCTCCCTCTCTCCCTTTCTCTCTCCTCTCTAGGATGAATAAATAAAAAAAATAAAAAAGAATTTAAAAAAAAAAAAAAAGAGAGAAATGCAGAGAAAAACCTATCTTGGATACACTGTTTGATCCCTTGATCAAACTGTAGTACTTAGAATGTGTCCAGATGTTCCAATAAATTTTCAATACAGAAAATCTTTGAGGGTATGTCTTAAGGTTCTCTTCCTAATTTTCTTTAGGCCCTCTGCCTGGGGTATCTTCATATCATGGCTCTTTAAGCCCCAGTGCCTTTGCACATGCTGATTCATCTACTTGGAATTCATTTCTATCCTGATGCTTTTGGGGAAGGCCAAATGACTTTGCTCTAATGACATTTCTTTTGTGAGGCCATTCTTCTCTTCAGCTTCCTTATTACTTTATACACACTTCCTTAATAGTGTTAACAGAGGCAGGTAGCTAGATATTGATGCGGAAAGAGAGCAAAGGGAGTTGGACATCAGATTTTATAAAACTTGGAAAGCCTGCTTCAGTAAGAAGTGTCAGCATTCCATTTAGTTTCATTTCTAAAAGGCTATATCATTCACAGGCTAATTAGTCCATTGTTCCCTTAGCCCTCCTCAATTTCTAGCCTTTTGGGGATGAATCCGCCCAAGGCACTGCTGGTCCAGGTGCTGGGGGGAGGTGCTTCTTTGCTTCCACTTTAGGGCGAGTTCAGGGGAAGCCAGATGGCTAGTCAGTCTATCCTAGGGGAAGGATCCAATTAGTTAGTGGGAGGAGCCAACAGAAACCTGCAACATTTAAAAGAAACTAATTGGTTGGCTTAAAGGAAAGCTAGTCCTTTTCAGCCTCAAATATAAATAGAGGCTGAACAGAGATCCAGCCCTTTTGCCCTTCTCTCTGCCTTCCTGCTTGGGAAGGCTCTAGCCACTTTTGCTCCCATACTGTGTGGGCTGGCAGCCAGATGGTCTTCCAAGTACACACCTTGAATAATGCCTGGACTAGACTGAGGTTTGATATGTGCTAAACCATGGTGCACAGTATCTGGACTTTGATTTTTGCACTGGGCTTAATGAAGACATGACTGGACTTTCTCCTTGGCAAGACAGATGGAGATGAGACATTGAATGCCTGTGAGCAATCTTCTGTCTCAACCTGACATAAATCTTACTACAATCTAAGCTTCTCCAAGTGGGGGTCGTTTGAAATTCCTTTCTCTTGATACCACAATAGAACCACATCAGAACTGGCATCAACAGCATTATTACACTGTTTAATTATTGTATGTCTGTCTCTCCAAAAAATGGTTTTCATTCCTTTTTTTCTATATTTTATTTATTGATTTTTAGAAGAGGAGAGAAAGAGAGAGAGAGGGAGAGAGAGCTAGGAAAAGGGGGAAGAAGCAGAAGCAACCACTCATAGTAGTTGTTTCCTGTATGTGCCTTGACCAGGCAAGCCCAGGGTTTTGAACGGGTGACCTCAGCATTCCAGGTGGACACTTGATCCACTGCGCCACCACAGGACTTTCATTCCTGTTTCAACCCTCAGTACTTAATATGCTTTGGGTACATGTTAGACATTTATGACATTATTGTTTGATGAAGCTGTCCGATGTCACATTTGTTAGATACTCCATCTCTAAAGCATTATCATTCACTGATGATTGGCAAGGAGGTAAAGTGGCTAAGCCACCAGCAATTAGGAAAAAATAAGTCCTTGACAGGTCTATGACCTTAAGCAAATCACTTTTCCTTCCTGGGCTTATGTTTCCTCACCCTACTGATTTCCAAAGTACCTTGTAATTTCCAAATTCTACCAGAATGAGAGATTTAAACTAATAAAAGTATCACATTTTATCAGCTAGCTTTTCTCTGGAATAGTGAATCAACTTAAATTCCTAACAACAGTCAGAGTGTCTACACACTTTTAGAAACACAGAATTGAAGGATGTCAGAGAAATGGCGCCGTGAAGAGTGCTCCCGATACCTCTCCCCAAAATTTCAACAAGTTCTTCAACCAGTGACAGAAAAATCTATCCTTGGAGCGTCTGGAAGTCCCACACACTGAACACGAAGGTATGATCGAGTGAAGAATTGACTAAATATATAATCAACCATCTAGGAAATAAGATGGAGAACGGAACACTCGCCTTCCTCACTAACCTGAGCAAGGGCTGCTTTCACTTGGACAGAAACTCTACAAGCTAGAAGAGAGTGGACTCCAATATTTAAAGTTCTGAAAGAGAGGAACTTCCAGCCAAGAATACTATACCCATCAAAGCTATCTGTCAAATACGAAGGAGAAATAAAAACATTCACAGATACAGAAAAGATGAGGGAATTTATCATCAAAAAATCCCCACTTCAGGAAATACTAAAGGGGGGTTTCCAACCAGATACAAAGAACGAAACAAAACAAAACCACAAGTAAAAGCTCCACCAAGAACACAATAAAACCAAATTTAAACTGTGACAACAAAAACCAAAAAAAAGGGGAAGAGGACGGAGATTAACAGCAGCAAAGGACGATGGAATGCAGAAGTACTCATAAGATAGTGCACTACAATGAACATAATGTACCCTGATTTATTGATGTCACCCATTAAAATTAATAAAAATTTATAATAAAAAAAGAAACAGAATTTAGGAGTAAGGGTAAATACATTTTTTTTTGTATTTTTCTGAAGTGAGAAGCAGGGAGGCAGGCAGACAGTCTCCCGCATGCACTCAACCGGGATCCACCTGGCATGCCCACTAGGGGGTGATGTTCTGCCCATCTGGGGTGTTGCTCTGTCACAACAGGAGCCATTCTAGCACCTGAGGTGGAGGCCATGGAGCCATCCTCAGTGCCCGGGCAAATTTTGCTCCAATGAAGCCTTGGTTGCAAGAGGGGAAGAGAGAGATAGAGAGAAAGGAGAGGTGAGGGGTTGAGAAGCAGATGGGTGCTTCTCTTGTGTGCCCTGGCTGGGGATCGAACCTGGGACATCCACACGCCTGGCCGATGCTCTACCACTCAGCCAACCGGCCAGGGCCTAAATACATTTTAATATCTTTGTTGGCCATATGTATTTCTTCTTTTGTGTCTTATAAAATACATCTTTCTCATAGTCTCTCTTTAAATCCATCTGACATTTTACACATCCTATTTCAGGAATGGTGATTTCTAGTTGGTGGACTCTGGGTGATTATAAACAGAGCTAAATGCTTAGTCTCTCTGACTCCATTTGTTCAAGCCTGTGTTATTCCCATGGCTGACAGCTCCTGCTTTAGACAAGCTAGTCATAGGAATTCTGCTTGGGACTTGAGTTATTACAAAAATAGCCCCTCCCATTTCCCCTTCCCTTCACATAAAAGAAGTCTGAACCTTGCACTTTCTTAAAATGGATATGAGGAACTGCTAGAGTTCCCATCTTCTCAGTTGGTGCCTTGTTAGTCAACAAACCTTTCCTTACTTCACACTCTCACATTATTTTGGCTTTTGAAGTGTCAAGCACAGGGACTTTGGAGGGTAATAATTATTGTCTTCTTGTGTTCTGACTTTATCCTCAGGGAACATATTTTACTTAAATATATAAAAATATTTCTTCCTTTTTAAAAGTGTTACTTGTGGATCATCTTGTTAAAAGAAATATTTAGAGCACTATACAACATGTATCTTAAAAAACAAAACAAACTGTAATGACGAGTGTAAGCTGAGGTCTGAGGAACAATTCTGTAGCTTTTCCTTACACATCCACAGAGGAGAAAGTTCCTCTCACAGGTGCGGGGCCAGGCACAGTGCCACAAAAAGGCAGCATCCACTGTATTTCTCATTCCTTACTTCCCTCTCCTCAGGTTTCTATCCTGGTTTTAAATCTAGTTCGCTGTCATTTTCAAATGATTGCCAAGGGAACCCTCCTGTCTGTGGCCCCCATCAGGCTAATATGACGACGAAGAAGATGAGTTTTAGAGGGACGGGCTGAGGGAAGGAAGATGAGTTTTAGAGGGACAGGCTGAGGGAAGGAAGATGAGTTTTAGAGGGACGGGCTGAGGGAAGGAAGATGAGTTTTAGAGAGACGGGCTGAGGGAGGGAAGATGAGTTTTAGAGGGATGGGCTGAGGGAGGGAAGATGAGTTTTAGAGGGACAGGCTAAGGGAGGCAGAAGAGTGTGCTGTCCCACTTTGCATGCAGCTCTCTTTAATCTCTGCACCATCTTCCAGGTCCAGAGAAGTGCAAGTTCACAAAACACCAGTCTAGCCTCAGCTCTTGAGAGGGAAGTACACAGGCTCCTGCCTATACTTGTCAAAACTTTAATATAAACAGATCTTTTACTAAAAACATTTACTTGTGTAAGATCAATAAATGCCTGACCGTGCAGACGGTGGTGCAGTGGATAGAGCGTCAGCCTGGGTCCTGGGCACCAGGTCACTGGCTTGAGTATGGGATCACAGACATGACCCCATGATCGCTGGCTTGAGGCCCAAGGTCACTGGCTTGAGCTCAATGTGCTTGGCTTGAGCAAGGAGTCACTGGCTCGGCTGGAGCCCCTGGTCAAGGAACATATTGAAAAGCAATCAATGAACAGCTGAGGTGCCGCAACAAAGAATTGATGCTTCTCATCTCTCCCCCTTCCAGTCTGTTCCTCACTCTCACTTGCTCTCTTGCTAAAAATAAACAAACAAAAAACCTCAACAAAATGCTATTTATTATTAACTATTGGGATTTGGAAAACTTTTGTTAAAGATCACTTTTTTGCTCTTAGAGTATTTGTATAGTATTTTAATGAAAAATTAAAAGCTGGTATCAATTTTGTAGGACACCAGGTTATCAACACTAAAAATTAACTTTAAATCAGGGGTAGTCAACCTTCTTATACCTACCGCCCACTTTTGTATCTCTGTTAGTAGTAAAATTTTCTAACCGCCCACCGGTTCCACAGTAATGGTGATTTATAAAGTAGGGAAGTCACTTTACTTTATAAAATTTATAAAGCAGAGTTACAGCAAGTTAAAGCATATAATAATAATTACTTACCAAGTACTTTATGTCGGATTTTCGCTAAGTTTGGCAGAATAAATCTTTATAAAACAACTAACTATAGTTAAATCTATCTTTTTATTTATACTTTGGTTGCTCCGCTAACACCCACCATGAAAGCGTTCGGTACGGACCAGGTTGACTACCACTGCCTTAAATGAACAAAAATACTGAATCCTGACCAGCACAGAAATTTTTATGACCTTATATCACTATTTTTAAAAGTCTTACCTTAAATTAGATTTTACCTTTCTATTTTATTTATTTTTTTATTTATTCATTATAGAGAGGAGAGAAAGAGAGAGAGAGAAAGAGAGAGAGATAGAGAGTGAGAGAGAGAGAGAGAAGGGGAGAGGAGCAGGAAGCATCAACTCCCCTATGTGCCTTGACCAGGCAAGCTCAGAGTTTTGAACCGGCAACCTCAGCGTTTCCAGGTTGACGCTTTATCCACTGCGCCACCACAGGTCAGGCAGATTTTACCTTTCTATTTTCAAAATTCCAGGAAGACACAGTTGTACATGCTTGAAGTCACATAAAATAATCTAGGTATCTGAAGGATTTTATATAGCTATAATCTGGACTTGGATAGGTAGTGCTGCTGATTTTGTGAGAATATTCATGTCAAACAATCAACATTTTCCTAACTGACAATCAAGTTAATTTTCATTTCTGACATGAACAACTTCTAATATAAGCGCTATTAGTCTACACTTTCTGATTTATGTAACCAAGAACTATACAAATAACATAATGAATAAAGTAGGCAGTTTACAATTTTACAAGGAAAGAGAGTGAAACACTGGATGAAGACACAAGAGCCATGGATGTATATCACTTGAATACTTATGATATTCATGTAAACATATACAGAAACAATGTAGCTAAACAGAATTGACATGTAACTCAAAGGGGACTCTCATTCCAGCAGCAAATGTTTATTCAACTCAGAATGGTTTAATGAATATGTCCATGTCCTAATCCCCAGAACCTCTAAATATGTTCAGTTACATGGCAAAAGGGAATTAAGGTAACTGAAGGAGTTTTAAGACCTGGAGTTAAGGTCAATATTCAGATTACTTTAATTAAAATAGAGTACTATCTGGATTATCTAGATGAGCCCAATGAATCACAAGGGTCCTTAAAAAGTGGAATAGCTGTATCAACTATAATTTTAAAAATTAAAAAACATTTAAAAATAAATAAAAGCAGTCAGCTCAATAACAACAACAGTGGAATAGGGAAGTCAGCACTGGCTGGTTAGCTCAGTTGGTTAGACCATTACCCCGTATGCCGAAGTTGTGGGTTTGATCCCCGGTCAGGGCACATAAAAGAATCAACCAGTGAACGCACAGATGGGTGAAACAGCAAACCAATGTCTCTGTCTCTCCCTTCCATTCTCTCTAAAATCAATTTAAAATAATTTAAAAAAAGAATAGGGAAGTCAAAGAGAAAGATGTGATTAAGGAAAAATGGTCAGGAAGATGCAACATTGTAGCTTTGGAGATGCAATAAAGAGGGGTCAAGAGGCAAGAAATGTGGTGGCATCTAGAAAAGGCAAGGACGTGGACGATCCTCTAGAACCTCCAGAAAGATCTAGAGTGCTGCTCTCCCCTTGATTTTAGCCTAGTGAAATAAGAGTTAGACTTCTGCCCTGGCTGAATAGCTCAGCTGGTTAGAATGTCATTCCAAAGCACAGAGGTTGCTGGTTTGATCCCCCATCAGGGCATGTACAGGAATGGATTGATGTTCCTGTCTCTCTCTCTCTCCCTTTTCCCCCTCTCTAAAATCAGTAAAATAAACATTAAAAGAAAAAAAAAGAGTTGAACTTCTAATTCACAGCACTGTAAGATAATAAATGTGTTGTTTTAAGCCAATAAATTAGTGATTTTTAGCAGCAATTAGGAAACTAATAAAAGCACCCACTAAATACCAGAAATAATAATGGTGATTAATAAAACAGGAGAGAGCTTAGAAGTTCTTAGATGGGTGCTGTAGACCGAACTGTCTTCCTAAAATACATATTTTGAAGCACTAACCCCAATGTGAGGGTAACTGGATAAGGGACCTTTGGGACATAATTCGGTTTAGAAGAGGCCATGAGGGTGGGACCCTCATGATGGGAACAATGCCCTTATAAGGGGAGACAGCAGAGAGCTTCCTATCTCTTTCTCTCCCTTCCTTCACGAGACAGCAGGAATGCTGTGACCTGCAGTCCAGAGAGTCTCCCCCGAGTCTGAGCATGCTGATCTTGGCCTCCAGCTTTCAAAACTGTGAGAAAGTCAACTGCTATTGCTTAACCCACCCAGGTGATGGGGTTTTGTCACAGTAGTCCGAGCTGAGGCAGATCTGTTAATCAAATATTGAAAAGGGACACAAACAGAAGTGCCAGAAATGGAATCTTAGTAACTTTATCATTATTTGGGTGATGGCAAACTCAACAGCCAGGAAATTACCTGCTATTCATGCCAGAAATTGCTGCTTTAAAAAACATGCAGCCTGACCAGGCGGTGGCTCAGTGGATAGAGTGTCAGACTGGGATGCAGAGGACCCAGGTTTGAGACCCCGAGGTCGCCAGCTTGAGCGCGGGCTCATCGGGTTTGAGCAAAGCTCACCAGCTTGAGCCCAGGGTTGCTGGCTCGAGCAAGGGGTCACTCAGTCTGCTGTAGCCCCCTGGTCAAGGCACATATGAGAAATCAATCAATTAACAACTAAGGTGTCACAGTAAAGAATTGATGTTTCACATCTCTCTCCCTTCCTGTCTGTCCCTATCTGTCCCTCTCTCTGACTCTGTCTCTGCCACAAAAAAAACCGCAGGAAAAAACAAACAAACAGAAAAACCCAAACAAACAAACAAAAAAACCCGCATGCGATTGACTAAAGTTCTATTTGAGTACATACTCATCAAAACATTAGTAGTATCAATTGTGGGGGAAAAAAACTCAGCTTAACTAACTTCTTTTACTGTAATCCCGAAAAGTGTGAAATAAGCATTAGTGACAAGGGTTTAATTTTTCTATGTAGACAACAAAACCAGACTGAAAGTTCCCTTTTGTTTATACTTCTACTTATGGCCACAACACTTTAGTGAAGGGCAACGGATGGAATAAGTGGTCTTTCACTAGAATTGGATTATGAACAAAGGTTTTACATATTTCAAACACTGTTGGGTATTTTCAAACACTCCTGATGCAATCCTTTAAGAGGACAATATAGCAATATCTAGGACAATATAGCAATTAAACGTAATGCATTCTTAGAACCAGGAAATTCCATTTCAAGGAATTCATTACACATAGATATACTCAATATACACAAAGATATATGTATAAGCATGTTCACACTGCAACACTGTTTATGACAGTAAAAACCTGGAAACAATCTAAATGTCTCTCACTGGGGAACTGGTTGAATAAACGAAAGACTATCCATACAACTGAATACTATTCAGTTTTGAGGTAAAAGGGGTTAGCTTTTTATTTCTGACATGAACAGATGTTTAAATCTATTAAGTGAATAAAAGATAGTTGTGAGACAAAATGTCTCCACCTGTGTGTTTAAACCAAATCTATACATATGTGTTCACAAATGCATAGGAACTTTTTGAAAGAATGCACACTAATTCTGTGACCGCTTCCAGGAAGAAGGTTTGTGAGTAGTTACAAAACTCTCACTTTTCATTTTATAACATACTATTAATATGTAGCTTGAAAAAAACTTTTGAACAATGACCGTGAATTTTATAATTTTAAGTTCAATGATAAAATTGCAAAAGAATTTTAATTTTGGTATTTTTTTTACAAATAAAACTACAGAATTTTTGGTTTTGTTAGTAGCAATGTTTAGCACTGCAGAGAACAGTTTAGAATCAAATCTGGGCTTGAGGTCACATTTACCACTTCTTACCTGTATGACCTTGGGCAAGGAATTTAACCACACTCAGCCTAAATTCCTTTACTCAACAGAGAGATCAATAACCATATTTTACTGGGTCTATATGAGAATAAAGAGATAATATGAAAACACTTGGTAGAATGTTCAATGAAATATGTTAAGTTGTTTTTATTACAATAAAAGTTTTTTATTAAAATCCTAAATCAGAGTCACTGCCATGTGTGACTATATAAAATGCAAACTTTATGAAGGCAGGGGCTGTAGCTCCCTCACTGCTGTATTCTAAGTCCCCAACAAAGAAATCATTCAAGTATGTGTTGAAAGAGTGAGCCAAGCCAGCCAAGTGTTAATGGACACACAAAAAGCACTCAACAAATACTTGCTCAAATAAAAAACGTTCTTGACTCCATTTGGCCACTTTTGGCAGCACTCAAACCCCTTGAGTTGTACTAAAGATTAATTACCCATCTCAGCTCCCCATTCAAGGTGGGAAAGATTGACCATTGGGTTCCTTCTTGCCCGTCAGCAGATTTTAAGTATAAAGTAACCAAGTGCCTCAGAGTGCCAGTGAGGGCTGAAGTAAGATGTTAGTAAAAATGCATAAACGAGTTCTTTTCAAAAGTTAGATTCGTGAAGTAGTTACTACTGACTAAACAACCATGGGAGGCACAACGTGATCCATCTGCCAGTGTGAACTCCCAAGTGTGTCTTGAAAGCAAATATGATATATACTTTGGCTTCTATAAAATTGTTACAACCTTACAGATTTTTAATAAATCCTTCTTTTGTACATATTTGTATTAAAACATTTCTGAATATTAAGTGACTTACCTAAATTTACATATGCAATTAATTTAATAATGCCACAGCCTCAGATATGAGTTCTTTGAGCATATCATGAAAGGTATGCTGGTGAGGCAATATATCCCAATGCCCAACAGGAAAGCAGATTACCTGAGGCACCATACACTGCTGGCTCAGAGACACCATGTTTTTAGAGAAGTCTTAGGTTGCCTACACCTTCCATTTCTAACAGGGAGAATGAAAGAACTGGTTTTTTTCCCTTTAAAGTAAACTCGCTGTCCCTCCTCCAGACTGCTAACTCAATGGTGGTCCTTCAGTAGGCTGAAACGATCCGCAAAAGCTATTGCAGGTGTAAGTGATTGCGCACAGACGTGCAAGTACTCTCTTCTCCTCTTACCTAGTATTTCCTGAGTTGGTACCATATGTCAAACACTGTTTTAGGGCCTGGGTTATGTTATTATAAAAAGGAAAGCAATAAAATGTATATTAAAATATAGAGCCAGTAATAAATGCTATGAAGAAAAACAAAGCAGAATAAGAAGACAGAGTGATGGAAGGAGATGATGTTTTAGATAGCGTGGTCAGAAAAGAGGTGACAGGTGAACAGACACCAGTTGGTTGCGCAGTGGGTAGAGCATCGGGCTGGAACATGGAGGACACAGGTTCGAAACCCTGAGGTTGCTGGGTTCAGCCTGGGTTCATCAGCTTGGGTACAGGGTTGCTGGCTTGAGCGTGGAATCACATGGTCACTGGCTTTAAGCCCAAGGTCGCTGGCTTGAGCAAGGGGTCACTCACTCTGCTGTAGGTCCCTGATTAAGGCATATGTGAGAAAGCAATCAATGAACAACTAAAGAGCTGCAATGAAGAACTGATGCTTCTCATCTCTCTCCCTTCCTGTCTGTCCCTATCTGTCCCTCTCTCTGACTCTGTCAAAACAACAACAACAACAAAACAGACATGTGGTGTGGTGTCTACTGAACAGCTAAGTGGAGATGTTGAGTAGGCAGTTGGATATATGAAGCTGGAGTTCAGGGAGAGACTGCAGGTATGATTTGGGAGTTCTCAGAATATATATTTTATACCATGAGATAGCATGAGATCACCTGGTGGGCACAACAGTACTTAAGACTCAGGAAGAAAAGAGGAATTCAGCAGAAAAGAATGAGATTTAGGAGGAAAACCAGGTGTGTATGTCCTGGAAGCCATGTAAGGAAACAGTTCAATAAGGCATGAAGACAAACGCTGGCTTGCTAAGATGACTTCAAACTAAGGAACTAAACACTGGATTTGCTGGTATGACAGACAGGCTCTGGGTATCCTGACAATAGGTGTGGGGGGTGAAGAACTGACTGGGGCGGGTTTAAAAGAGACCTATGCAAAGGCAGAGAAGAGAGTCTGCACACAAATGGCTCCTTTGAGGAGTTTGGCTACAAAGAGCCGCCCAGCAGAGGATTTACCCTCTTCTGCACCGTGGAGGACAGCCCAGGTGCAAGTACTGTCCACACCCTGCTGCCCACACTGCGGAGTGCAAAGCTGTTCTAATTTCTGACACTTTCCTCACCGTCAGACTGCCTTCTGCTCACGTCCCCCAGTGCTTCTACAGGGCAACAGCTGCTGGGCCCACGGCGGGCCTAATCCCTCCACCTCAGTGCAGCTGCCTTCCTCAGCCATCTCATTGCCATCCCTTCCGGTTCTTTTCCCGTTTTTCTTCGTCACTCTATTCTTGTCTTGTTGCTTCTCCACATTTTTTGATGTCTGAGCAATAAAGGTGACTTTTTGGATATTACATCAGTGACAAAGTGGATGACCTCCCTTGCACACACAGCCTTATCACAGCACTTTTCCAAGGCCTGAGCGCGGAGTTCTGGAAGCCTGAGGTTTCCTTTAGGCTGGTCTGCAGATGACGATTACATTAACAAGTGTGGGAAGACTTCATTCAGATAATGGGAAATTCCTAAAAGGCAGGAACTCTTCTCTCATTTCCTTACATCATTCATTCAACAGACACTGCTGTACCTATGTGACTAAGCAGTGTGAGATGAGGCAGAGAATATGGACACGGCCACCCCCTCATAGAGCAGCAGTAGTCTAACGGGGCTGTTACATGAGGAAACACACAGCACAGTATGTCAGTGCTTTCCTAAGGGGGACAGGGAGCTCTGAGACAGACACAGCACGGTATGTCAGTGCTTTCCTAAGGGGGGACAGGGTGCTCTGAGACACACACAGCACGGTATGTCAGTGCTTTCCTAAGGGGGGACGGGGTGCTCTGAGACAGACACAGCACGGTATGTCAGTGCTTTCCTAAGGGAGGACGGGGTGCTCTGAGACACACACAGCACGGTATGTCAGTGCTTTCCTAAGGGGGACAGGGTGCTCTGAGACACACACAGCACGGTATGTCAGTGCTTTCCTAAGGGGGACAGGGTGCTCTGAGACACACACAGCACGGTATGTCAGTGCTTTCCTAAGGGGGGACGGAGCTCTGAGACAGACACAGCACGGTATGTCAGTGCTTTCCTAAGGGGGGACGGAGCTCTGAGACACACACAGCACGGTATGTCAGTGCTTTCCTAAGGGGGGACAGGGTGCTCTGAGACAGACACAGCACGGTATGTCAGTGCTTTCCTAAGGGAGGACGGGGTGCTCTGAGACACACACAGCACGGTATGTCAGTGCTTTCCTAAGGGGGGACGGAGCTCTGAGACACACACAGCACGGTATGTCAGTGCTTTCCTAAGGGAGGACGGGGTGCTCTGAGACACACACAGCACGGTATGTCAGTGCTTTCCTAAGGGAGGACGGGGAGCTCTGAGACAGACACAGCACGGTATGTCAGTGCTTTCCTAAGGGAGGACAGAGCTCTGAGACAGACACAGCACGGTATGTCAGTGCTTTCCTAAGGGAGGACGGGGTGCTCTGAGACACACACAGCACGGTATGTCAGTGCTTTCCTAAGGGAGGACAGAGCTCTGAGACAGACACAGCACGGTATGTCAGTGCTTTCCTAAGGGGGGACGGGGTGCTCTGAGACAGACACAGCACGGTATGTCAGTGCTTTCCTAAGGGAGGACGGGGTGCTCTGAGACAGACACAGCACGGTATGTCAGTGCTTTCCTAAGGGAGGACGGGGAGCTCTGAGACACACACAGCACGGTATGTCAGTGCTTTCCTAAGGGAGGACAGGGTGCTCTGAGACAGACACAGCACGGTATGTCAGTGCTTTCCTAAGGGAGGACAGGGTGCTCTGAGACACACACAGCACGGTATGTCAGTGCTTTCCTAAGGGAGGACAGGGTGCTCTGAGACACACACAGCACGGTATGTCAGTGCTTTCCTAAGGGAGGACAGGGTGCTCTGAGACAGACACAGCACGGTATGTCAGTGCTTTCCTAAGGGAGGACGGGGTGCTCTGAGACAGACACAGCACGGTATGTCAGTGCTTTCCTAAGGGAGGACAGGGTGCTCTGAGACACACACAGCACGGTATGTCAGTGCTTTCCTAAGGGGGGACGGAGCTCTGAGACAGACACAGCACGGTATGTCAGTGCTTTCCTAAGGGAGGACAGGGTGCTCTGAGACAGACACAGCACGGTATGTCAGTGCTTTCCTAAGGGAGGACGGGGTGCTCTGAGACACACACAGCACGGTATGTCAGTGCTTTCCTAAGGGAGGACAGGGTGCTCTGAGACAGACACAGCACGGTATGTCAGTGCTTTCCTAAGGGAGGACGGGGTGCTCTGAGACACACACAGCACGGTATGTCAGTGCTTTCCTAAGGGGGGACAGGGTGCTCTGAGACACACACAGCACGGTATGTCAGTGCTTTCCTAAGGGGGGACGGAGCTCTGAGACAGACACAGCACGGTATGTCAGTGCTTTCCTAAGGGAGACAGGGTGCTCTGAGACACACACAGCACGGTATGTCAGTGCTTTCCTAAGGGAGGACGGGGTGCTCTGAGACACACACAGCACGGTATGTCAGTGCTTTCCTAAGGGAGGACGGAGCTCTGAGACACACACAGCACGGTATGTCAGTGCTTTCCTAAGGGAGGACGGGGTGCTCTGAGACAGACACAGCACGGTATGTCAGTGCTTTCCTAAGGGGAGACAGGGTGCTCTGAGACAGACACAGCACGGTATGTCAGTGCTTTCCTAAGGGAGGACGGGGTGCTCTGAGACACACACAGCACGGTATGTCAGTGCTTTCCTAAGGGAGGACGGAGCTCTGAGACAGACACAGCACGGTATGTCAGTGCTTTCCTAAGGGAGGACAGGGGGCTCTGAGACAGACACAGCACGGTATGTCAGTGCTTTCCTAAGGGAGGACGGGGTGCTCTGAGACACACACAGCACGGTATGTCAGTGCTTTCCTAAGGGAGGACAGGGGTGCTCTGAGACACACACAGCACGGTATGTCAGTGCTTTCCTAAGGGAGGACAGGGGGCTCTGAGACACACACAGCACGGTATGTCAGTGCTTTCCTAAGGGAGGACGGGGAGCTCTGAGACAGACACAGCACGGTATGTCAGTGCTTTCCTAAGGGGGACAGGGTGCTCTGAGACAGACACAGCACGGTATGTCAGTGCTTTCCTAAGGGGGGACGGGGTGCTCTGAGACAGACACAGCACGGTATGTCAGTGCTTTCCTAAGGGAGGACGGGGTGCTCTGAGACACACACAGCACGGTATGTCAGTGCTTTCCTAAGGGAGGACGGGGTGCTCTGAGACACACACAGCACGGTATGTCAGTGCTTTCCTAAGGGGGGACGGGGTGCTCTGAGACACACACAGCACGGTATGTCAGTGCTTTCCTAAGGGAGGACGGGGTGCTCTGAGACACACACAGCACGGTATGTCAGTGCTTTCCTAAGGGAGGACGGGGTGCTCTGAGACACACACAGCACGGTATGTCAGTGCTTTCCTAAGGGAGGACGGGGTGCTCTGAGACAGACACAGCACGGTATGTCAGTGCTTTCCTAAGGGGGACAGGGTGCTCTGAGACAGACACAGCACGGTATGTCAGTGCTTTCCTAAGGGGGACAGGGTGCTCTGAGACACACACAGCACGGTATGTCAGTGCTTTCCTAAGGGGGACAGGGTGCTCTGAGACAGACACAGCACAGTATGTCAGTGCTTTCCTAAGGGAGGACAGGGTGCTCTGAGACAGACACAGCACGGTATGTCAGTACTTTCCTAAGGGAGGACAGGGTGCTCTGAGACAGACACAGCACGGTATGTCAGTGCTTTCCTAAGGGGAGACAGGGTGCTCTGAAAGCGCATAGAAAGAAGAGCTTATTCCAATCTGGGGGTTACAGAAGCTTCCCCGAGAAAGTGATGTTTAATTATGAAAAGTATAAGTCAGCCAGGTGGGGACATCTCGGGGGAAGAACATGTGCAAAGGCCCAGAAGCAAGCGAGAACAGAACATATTTGGGGACATTGACAAAAGTTGTGTATGGCTAAGTGTGTCTGTGTGTCTATTCTGGGGTGAGGGTAGGGCACTCAGGGATGGGCAGACAGAAAGCTAGAAAGAGGAAGGGTCCAATCATAAGGCAGACAGAAAGCTAGAGCGAGGAAGGGTCCGATCATAAGGCAGACAGAAAGCTAGAGAGAGGAAGGTCCGATCATAAGGCAGACAGAAAGCTAGAGAGAGGAAGGTCCGATCATAAGGCAGACAGAAAGCTAGAGAGAGGAAGATACGATCATAAGGCAGACAGAAAGCTAGAGAGAGGAAGGTCCGATCATAAGGCAGACAGAAAGCTAGAGAGAGGAAGGGTCCAATCATAAGGCAGACAGAAAGCTAGAGAGAGGAAGGTCCGATCATAAGGCAGACAGAAAGCTAGAGAGAGGAAGGTCCGATCATAAGGCAGACAGAAAGCTAGAGAGAGGAAGGTCCGATCATAAGGCAGGGAAAAGAATTCGGACCATATCCTGGGAGAGGTAGCAAACTGTTGAAGGCAGTTTCCTTGGGGAGTGAGAGAGAATGGGTAGAGGTGGAAGGACTTCACTTTATTACTTTAAATACTTCCAAAATGTTAGATTTTTTTTTTTTTTTACAATCCCATGCTTTACTTTTGTAATTACAGTGATGATAATGGCTTTGGGAAGAAGTAATTAGAAAGTGAAATTGAAAGATGTCTGTAAGGAGTGAGGGAGAGGGAGAAGTTAAAGACAACTAGACTTATGATGTGGACAGATATGTGGATGGTACATGATGGTGTCTTCCATTAAATTAGGAAAATAGTGCATGACACAGGTGTAGGAGTAGAATGAGTTTAGATTTGGTCATTTGAAACTTGAAGTGTCAAGGGGACATTCACATGGAATTAAAATATAGAGGTATTGAATCTACAACGCTGGAGAAAGAAATCTGAATTATAAAAAGAAATGTGGATATTTTCAGCGTATCTATGGTAACGTAAGTCCTGAGAAAGAATGGGATTGCCCAGGTATATGTAAAGGGTAAAAAGAGAAGGCTGGAACAGAAGCTGGAGGAAGAGCATTTCTTAGAATGATCTGTGACCCAATGGCATCATAATCTCCTAAAGAGTTTGATGAAAATGAAGAATCCACTGGACCTGTGGTGGCACAGTGGATAAAGTGTTGACTGAGGACATTGAGGTTGCTGGTTGAATGAAACTCCGAGCCTGCCGGGTCAAGGCAAATACCAGAAGCAACTACTACAAGTTGATGCTTCCCGATCCTCTCCCGCCTTTCTCTCTTTCTAAAATCAACAAATAGCCTGACCTGTGGTGGCGCAGTGGATAAAGTGTCGACCTGGAAATGCTGAGGTTGCCGGTTCGAAACCCTGGGCTTGCCTGGTCAAGGCACATATGGGAGTTGATGCTTCCAGCTCCTCCCTCCCTTCTCTCTCTCTGTCTCTCCTCTCTCTCTCTCCCTCTCTGTCTCTCCCTCTCCTCTCTAAAATGAATTTTAAAAAAATCAAAAAATAAAATCAACAAATAAAACCTTAAAAAATAATAAAAAAAATGTAGAATCCTTGGCTCCACCACTGACCTCCTGAATTAGACACTCTGAGTAGCCCAGGAATCTGCATTTTAGGCAAGAACCCAGATAATTTTTGTGCAAAGTAAACTTTGAGAAGCACTGATCTAGAAGATAAGTGGAGTAAGAAGAGCTAAAAAAAAAAAAAAAGTTAAGAAGAAGAAGCTGTGCTTTGCTCACCACTAAAGAAAAGTCAGAAGTTTGTGTCACAATAGCCAGTGGAAGAGATGGTGAAAAGTAAACAGTTAATAGATACTTGTTCAATAAGTAATTTGGAAAAATAATTAAATTTATAATTTATCTCTATATTTCCAAAATCCTATTACTACTCTATAGTAAAAATAAAGTTAACACTTGGGTAATTTATAAGAAGAAAAATAATAGTGGGAAATATCTAAAAGTGAATTGAGAATCACTTTGATGCCAAAGTCTAGGACAAACTGCAGAGGTTTAGCAGGTGCCTGGCAAATTAGTGAACAGCCACCAGGCCCTGTGAGGTCCAAGGCAATCCCTGAGCTGCACAAACAAGGAGGTACCACTCCGTGACAGAGAGATGGGTTCAGTTTTGGAAACCTCTGCAATGAAGCTGTCGGCTTCAGGGTACTACTATCCGGGTGATCTCTCCCAGCCAGATTAACCAAATTACTTAACCTCTGACCAACATTAAGCCACTCCTTCGATTACAAGCTATTAAAAACCAAAGGTAAAAGATTCAGTCTGTTTGTCCAACTAATTCTGATCACTCTTCTTTAGGCCATAGATACCAAAATAGGTGCTTATCAGTTTCCTTGCCAAGGTTGCTAGGCTTCGGGATCATTTTTGTCAGGAACTACATTGTTCTGAGCAGCTAAAAGGATCTGTACTCTTAAAACATTTGCTTGCTAGAAGGCAAATGATTAAGTAACCCCCAAATTAATTCACACTTATTTGGGACCTTCCCCCACCCACCCAACCCCAATTTGTAGTCACTACAAAACATGTAGCAGAGGTGCAGTAAACTGGAAAACAAGAGATTTATTTCATTATTCCCATTGTTGCTTTTATTTTTCTTTCTATTCCTTCATTTGTAGGCATTACCAGAGGGGTAGAAGGAACACTTTAAACTTACTGATTACAGAGTGCTCATTTGCATGCTACTGTAGATAAATACATTTTTACTGAGTGTTATGACTAAATGCCATTCATTAGTTCTGTGACTAAGGGTGATTTTCTTGTCTATGAGTTGTACTATATATATTATATATATAACATATTAAAGAGAGAGTGAAGAAGGGAGGGAGAGGGAGAGAGAAAGAGAAAGAGAAGAAGAGGAGAGGAGAGAGACAGAGAGAAGCATCAACTTGTAGTTGCTTCACTTTAGTTGTGCATTGATTGCTTCTCGTATGTGCCTTGACTGGGAAGCCAGTAACTTTGCGCTCAAGCCAGAGATCTTGGGATTGTGTCGATGACCCTGTGCTAACCCGTCAAGCTCTTGATCAAGCCAATGACCCTGAGCGCAAGCCAGTAACCATGGGGTTTCGAATCAGGGACCCCAGAGTCCTGGGTTGACACTCTATCCACTATGCCAACACTAGTCAGGCTGTATCATCTATTCTTAAAGAATTGTTTCAAATCTAAAATTCTATTATTTTAAAATTGGAGGAGAGGGAAACAACAGCCAAGAAAATAAATGTTACAATGTTATAAGAGAGTTGAAAACGATGATACTCTATTTACTTAAAATTTTAGAGCCCTGATAAAGAATTCCCAGAGGCACTGGATCCAGTCCTAGCAGTACAACTTCTTGATTCAGTAAGCCTGCAACACACTGGTAACATTTCAAGAGTCCATCTGTTAGATGGTAATTTAGGACAGGGGACATTAATTTTTTCTACAGAAACGACGTGATACATAGTAGCTAGGCTCTTAGGCCAATTTACAAGTTTATTTAACCTCTAATGCAAGTGAATTGCTAGGCACTTTTGATAAAAATAGAAAATAGATGTTGCCATCCTATTAATTAAGCAAAAAGGACATCAAAATAAAACAAAAAATATTTATCTTGAAGCCTATTCTTCACAATGAAGTCAACCAAAAGCTCCATTGGTGTGATTACAGACACTGTAGGTCCTTCTAGTGACTAGGTTATAATAGCCCACTGCTCAGGTCCCAGAACTCCAAGTTAAGAACCCTTGCTTAAATACTGTATCAGAGGGTCTAATTATCAGACACAGAAGTATTCCAAAGCCCAAAGCTGGGAGAAAAGGACAGAGCCGGAAAGGCTAAGGAGAGGTGGGGCCTTTTTTTTTTTTTAGATATTCCCTGACTCCAGTGGGAAATGAACTCAGTGACTGGAGCATTCTCTTCACATCCCAGCTCCAGGATTTCCTGGACAATGCCCCCGGGAGTTCAGTGGTAGCTCAGGAAACATGGAGCCTAAAAGCAGAGAAGATATGCCTCTTAGCTGGAGCAGAGACTATGGAAAGGAACAACTTCCTGAGCTGCCCTGCCAAGCTCTAGACACCTGCTATTGCCAGAAGCAGCCACAGCTGTAATTGCGAGGAGGCTGCCTGGAGGAATGTCTGCTTCCTGGCTCTGACTGAATCCCCATTTCAACCTTTCTACAGCTCTAGGGCTTCCAATACACATATATGCATGTTCACAAGTCTGCAGTCTGTAACTGTGGGTGCCTATCTTTATCATCTGCTAAGGCTAGAAATAGAAAGACGAAATGAATGTTCTCTTCTCGTAGGGAAGACTACTTACTGTAGTTTACACTTTATAGTGATGGGAAATGTCTCTATTTAAACCTGTATTTTGGGCAATTCAGAATTTTAATTCATAAGTACTTCTCCACGTTCACTACTGAAACAACCTATTATATCACTAATCTGTTATATCTACTTAAAACAGGTTTAAATATCAGGGGAAGAGTTTCAAAAGGTATTTATGATTCCAGTTCCCTAAGATCTGCTATTTCAATTTGCCCTTAGTCTTTTCCCTGATATTAGGCGACTTTAAAGTGAAATCATACTCAGATAGTATAACCAAAACAAGACATTTGGTATGTCATGCAGGGTACAGTATACACACTGGACTTTTAATTGATTACGTTTCTGGTGCACGGATAGATCTGCAGTATACTCAAATTTATGCACTAGAGGGATCTTTTGATTCTTTAACAAGTATACTCAAATGCGATAATTAATCACAAATGTAATTGAGGTTTGGATTCTGCCTACATTCAAATTATTGTTGGAAGGGCAGCATGGGTAATTCACACACAGCTATCAGAGTGGAACTGGGACGCTGACCATGGTATCCAACTCTATTTAAATTTTTTAAATTGACTTTAGAGAGAAAGAGGGGGAGAGAGAGAAATACATTGATTTGTTGTTCCAATGCAATCATTGGTTGATTTTTATAGGTGCCCTGACTGGGACTCAAACCCACAACCTCGGTGTTATCAGGATGATGCTCTAACCAACTGACTAGCAGTCCAGGCCCTTATAACTCTACATGTCCTGCATTCTCTTCTCATTAAATCCTTCCCTAGTCTCTTATTGTCACAATATAGTCACCAAGTTTATTTCTTCTGGTATAAATTTTTGATTGGCTGGACTTAAGTGTTATATAGCAACATATTGGAAAATTCACTGAAAAGTATAATTTAAAAAGTCATATAGTATAGAAATCTTGCTTTCCAAACTTTAAGCCTAATAACTTACTGCAGGGGTGACTTGGTAGAGATCCAGAAAATTCTTTAGATTTCTCCCTTTCTGAGACAATCCTACCTTTCCCCACTAAAACATACATATCCAGTGTGCAAAACAAAAACAAAATCAGATTCTACTTCCCCAATGCCATGTTTGCATATAAGCAATACATTACTACCAGCTTTCACTTTACTTCTCAGATGAGCTACTTTCTTAGCTGAGTGTCAGGACTCCAAAATGGGAAGGAGAAATTCCTGTCATGGAGGATAAATAGCTGCGGCCAAAAACAACAGAAGAGCCAATAAGAGAAGGGCTCCCCAAATTGCAGCAAGAGTGAATTAATTCCCGGTCTCCCTTCATGAGGATCTCAGGGAAACCCGAGGACATAAAAGGAAGGAAGTAACCAAACTCACTTAAGACTTCCAATCTTCTCTTAGAGAGGAACTTGCAGTGTTTTCTGAAACACATAATTATTAAATCTCAGCTGGTCTGGCCACGAAAAGGATTTTTTTTTCTAACATAAATTAGGTAGAGAGAAAATGTCAGCCAACTTCTCAGATGTGTGAAAAACCACTCACCAATACCAACACTGATTTTTAAATAGTTTCACTCATTCATTATACTTGACATAAAATGTGCATCCCTTGGCGAATCTAAACACGAACCTCCCTTTACACAAAAGTACACCTTGCATTGTGTGCCTATCACCATT
This sequence comes from Saccopteryx bilineata, assembly GCF_036850765.1. Classification (NCBI taxonomy): domain Eukaryota; kingdom Metazoa; phylum Chordata; class Mammalia; order Chiroptera; family Emballonuridae; genus Saccopteryx; species Saccopteryx bilineata. The sequence goes on along the minus strand of NC_089490.1, from coordinate 386,638,116 downwards.
CATTACACACAACCCTAAGGTGAGTAATTTCACACCATAAATACATTTGAAGACCAGTGGGCTAAAACTGCATGGGGTACGCACTTCACTTTGCAAATGTTTGCTGAGTATTTAAGGATTGCTTGCAAGTGTGGAAATGGATGAAGATGACCAAGTTTCTGTAGCAGACACACACCAATGTACTCTTTGGGCATCAGCAGCCACAATACGCAGGCAATCATAAAGTTATGTAAGAAAAGCAGGAATTAGTTCAGGCACAAGAATCCCCAGAAATCGCACAGCCCTCTGGCGGGGTCACAGCAACCAGGTGAAGCAGTGCGGGGTACCCTGGGAAAGGAGGGCAGTGACAGCCGGGAAGATGCAGGCGACGCCACAGCGGCACCTTCACGCACTCCTTCGGACCGCGAGCGTGCGCGGTCATTCATGCGCCCCTGCCGACCTGGGTAACGGTGCAGGCTGACACCACCACAGCCAAACACGAACGCCGGCACGTGAGCGAGGAGACTGGGGAAAGCAGCAGTCAATGACCCACACTGCCGATGGGCGCCGACGCTGTCACCTGCTTTCTACTTCCTCGGGGAGCGCCGGTGACGCGTGGGCCCGAGGGCAACCAGAGGCAGGGACAGAACCCGAGTCTGTGGTTTCTCAAGCCCGAGCACGAGAAACTGTCCCCCGGGCCCGAACCCCGCAAAGCCGGGCGACTCTCCCCACGCGGCGCGCGGCTCCCGGGGCGGACGCCTGGGAACTTGCAAGCGCCGGGGGCGACGGCCGGAGCACAGATGGGGAAGGGGCGGCGCTGGGGTCATCGGGCTTGGGCGCGGGGACCGTGGGAAGGTAGGCTGGGGGCGGGGCCGCGAAAAGCCAAATAGCCAGGGGTCGGACCGGGGCATCACCCTAGGGCGAGGGCCGGCGCGGCGGAGAGGGGCATCCTGGCGGCTACCTGCTGTTGGATCTTCCCGTCCTCCGTGACGACCCAGTGCGTGGTGGCGAAGACCCCTCGAGCCGCCATACTCATCAAGGCAGAAAGGCTGAAGAGCCAGCCTGGGCCGGAGCACGGCGGCAGCTCGCCCCGGCCACGGACCCCTACTGCCGCCGCCATCTTGCCCCCCCGGCCCGGCCGCTCACAGCGGAAGCGGAAGCGGGGCCCCGCCGCCCGCCATCTTGGGGAGGTCGGCATTGGCAGAGGAGGAGGAGTCGAGGGGGCGCTGCCGGCCTACGACCGGCTCTCTGAACCTCGGTTTGGGCTACCGGGATGCGCGGCTTTCGGCGGCTGGCCCAGACTAGTGTCAGGTCGGAGACCGCTTTTTTGTTACTGTGTTTCCGCGTGCGAGCCTATCTGGGAGCGTGGGAACCAGAGGGAGATACAAATACTGGAGTGCTTTAGATGGAGCACTCAAGAGGGTGTGGACACACACAGACATTTTAAAATAACACCTTGGAATTTTGAATATTTTTAAAAATTTTTCTAGTTGTGTATAATAGTTGAGAAACAAAAGGTATGCTTTCGAAGCTCCGAAGGGGAGCTCTGTATTATCTTTTATTCTTAAAGCTGCACAGTCGTGGAAGCCTCTGCGTAGGGACGGTGTTAGGGCAGCGCTGCCCAGAAATATCACGTGCGCTGCGAGCCACCTGTGTAATCTAAAAGAAAGAATGAAGTAACATTTTATTTAATGCATTATGTGCAAAGTATTGTAAGTTCAATATGAAAGCCGTACACATTAGAATTTTTTTTTGGTACAAAGTCTTTGAAATCGGTACGTGTTTTGCGTTAACAGCTCATCTAAATTCGAACTATCCAGATTTCAGGGACTTAAAGTTCCCCGTGGCTTGTGGGTGTGTTATTGGGCAGCATGGATCTAGGCTGGAGGTCTATCTAGGGCTGGAGGCCAGCAGTATTGGCTTCACGTGGGAGCTTATTAGGAAAGCTTGTTCGTGGTTCTTCCCATCAGTGCTAGCTTCTACCTCTTCACTCAAATCCCAGGTGACGTGCATGTACATTCAAGTTTGAGAAGCAGTTCCCTCTTGAGAACCAACAGGCGGCCCAAGAGGCTAGCCTGGTCTCTAGCTTCTACATATTTAGATATGTCTGTTTTAGGGTTGCCTTCTAGGTTTGTTTGGTTTTTTTAATGTTTATTTATTGATTTTAGTAAGAGAGGAAGGCCAGGGTGAGAGAGAGAGAGAGAGAGAGACAGGAAAATCGATCTGTTCCTGTGCGTGCCTTGACCCGGAGAGGATGCTCTAACCAACCCCATTGATCCTGCCAAGGCAGGGCTGCCTTCCAACTTGGTGTGTCATTTTGTATTTAGCTTCATTATGCTTTGGTTTTCTCTTTGAGAAAAGGAGAATGAGGGTTTTGCCTGACCACTTCTGTACACTGTTGTATTGCAGGAAAAAAAGAATTGCCAAGTGTGTAAACACCCCTTCATGCCATGGAAGCAATGTGTACAACACTTTTTTTGTGTTTGTTTCTGTTCTTCCTGAGAGCACATTTTCTTGAGGACCGAAATAATGAACATTCACTTCATTAAAAAACGTATGGTTTACCTGCTTTTGTTTAGTTCTCTGCTAGACATTGGATATGGAAGTAGTGACCACTCAGCAGTCTGCGATCTAGTGGGAATTTGGTAAGGGAACAATTGAAATGTAGGATAATGGGCACATGCGTAGAAGAGAGCTGCCAACCAGGTTGAAAGGTTTGGAGCAAAGGTGCTGATTCAGGCAGAATAAACAAGTGTGAAAAGGTGAAATCGGTGGCAGGTTGTACGGGTTTTTTATATATCATATCCAGAAGTTTAAACATAGATAGTGAAAATGTGTCAAAGTTTTGAAATGAAGAAGTGGCAGGTGATGGGAGTCCCTTTGTTCTTAGCATCTTATTTTGAGGCATGGAAGTCAACCTTCTTACCTGTGTATAATCCTGCTAAGTACTAGTAGTTATCATCATCTAACGTTTGTTAAGTATTTAATGTATACTGGGCACAGTACACGCATATAAATCAGATAGGTAATAACCAGCTAGCTCAGATTTGGAATCGGATCTACCTGACTCTAGAACCTGAGCCTGGATGAAGGATGGTGAAAAATTTGAAAGAAGCCCCAACATCACATCCTTTGTCCATTGGCAGTTTCTTTGACATAAGTTCACCTGTAAAGGGTAGAATCATAGTAGCTTCTGAAGCTTTAACATACCACTCACCTCTGTTTTCTCTAAATGATAAAACCCTTGTCCTTTGAGATCCTGTATTAGTTTTCTATTGCTGTATACCAACTAACCACAGATATAGCAGCTTAACACACTCTTAACTCAGTTGCCATGGGTCGAGTGCCTGGCATGGCATGGCTGGGTTCTCTGCCTGGTATCTCACATGACTGATACCAGGCTGCAATCTCATCTTCGTCTTAGAGGCCTCTTTCTAGTTCTTTGCCTTTGTGGGACTGAGGTCCTAATATTCTTGCTGGCTGCTGACTGTGGCCACTCTAAACTTCAAGGCCACCCACCATTCCTTGCCACATGGCCCTCTCAGTATGGCATCTGTTCCTTCAAGCCAAGCAGGAAAACCTCCATTACTTGAATCTCTGGACTTCCTTCAATCTCTGATCTCTACGCCCAGATTTAAAGGGCTAATGTGATTAGATAAGGTTCATCTGGATAATCTCGCTTTTGATTATCCCCAAGTCAACTATGAGTAACCTTAATGATACCTGCAAAAATTCCTTTTGCCATATAACAGGATAAATCACAGGAATTATACATATTCACATGTTCTCTTCACATTCAGGGGAGAAGATTTTATGAAGACATAAATTGTTGGAGGTTATACTAGAATTCTGCCTGCGTAAGTCCTGACTGCCAAATTCTCCTCTAGTCTTTTACTGAACTGTTTTAAGCATCACACAGTAACACTTAGAAGTGATTTTATTGATCCTGTTCTCTGCCAGAAGTCCTTTCCTTGCTCTTCCTTTTCAAATCTGCTATTTAAGGTATAGCTCAAATTCCAGATTTGTAAAAGTCTGTCAACTTCTATTTGCCCTTTCTGATTCCTGTAACATTAACATGGCAATTAATACCATGTTACTATGTGATATTATTTGCACATTTTCAATAGTTAAACTATTGAGTAATTCTTTGTTCAGTTAGTTAGCATCTGACACAGGAAGCATTCCATATACAAATATATTTTTATCTTCCATAAAGCTTCCATATAAGTGGTTAGCTTGCTTAGCTTTTTAGGCCCCTCCCCCTTTCCCAAAGGTAGCATTCCCATTTTATATGAATAAAACAATTGTAAATCTTAACCTAAATAAAATTGTACTTATTTTCTACACCCAGATAGGACACCTGTTACCCTTATTTTACTTTAAGACTTGATATTTCTTTTTATTATTAATTATACTTTTTCTTTTAGATGCTTAGATAAAACCTATAGAAATGTAAGATAGTAGTTGACAAAATTTCTGATCTTTAAATTGTAATTTAGTTCCCAGTTGAACAAATGATCAAAAAACCCATAACTGCATTTAACTTGGTCTTTAAAAAGAATTATTTTAGAGAGAGATAGAGAAACATCAATATGTTGCTCTACCTGTGTATGCCTTCATTGGTTGATTACTGTCTGTGCCCCAGCAGAGGATCAAAACTGTGGCTTCGGTGTATTGGGATGATGCCAACTGAACTACCCAGCCAGAGATAACTTGGTCTTTCAAAACAAAGTATTTTGGGGGGGGGGCGGGGGTGGATAGAGCCCGGATCCACCCGGAATATCCCTGCGGCTGCACTACCCCTCGGGGCCGGCCAGTGTGCTGAGACCGACCGGGGGGGTGCGGAAGCAGTGCGTTTCTATGACACCCGGGGGCTTCGAGATGGGGCCGAGCTGCCCCGGCACTGCTTCTCCTGCACTGATGGCTACGTCCTGGTCTACAGTACAGACAGGCGAAAGTCCTTTCAGCTCCTGAAGAAGGAAATTGACAAGCCCAAGGACAAGAAGGAGGTGACCATTGTGGTCCTTGGCAACAAGCGTGACCTGCAGAGCAGCGGCGTGTGGATGCAGATGTGGCTCAGCATTGGGCCAAGTCGGAGAAGGTGAAGCTGTGGGAGGTATCCGTGGCTGACCGCCGCTCCCTCCTGGAGCCCTTCATCTACCTGGCCAGCAAGATGACCCAGCCCCAGAGCAAGTCGGCCTTCCCCCTCAGCCGCAAGAACAAGGGCCGCGGCTCCTTGGATGGCTGAAGAGCTGCCATCCCTTCTTCACCTTCCAGTCCCAGCCCAGCTTCTGGGGCTTTGGAAGATGGGTTGAGGCAACTTGTGTTCTCTCCCAACTCTGGGAAGTACAGATAATCTAGGTTAGTGCCCCCAACCTCTTCCTCCACCCCAGCTTTCATACCTGCCTCACTGTAACCTAGGTTAATTGAGGGTCAGTGCCCCTTCCACCTGCCCTGAGCGGGAAGCAGAGCTGCCATGCAGAAGTGCCCAGGCTAGGCTGTGGTTCTGATCACAGGCCCACGCCTCTGGGCTTCTGCCACTCACACTCACACTCACACTCACACACTTACGGCACCAGCCTGGACTTTAGGGGAAAGGGCTTCTAGGTATGGTGTATATGTGTGCAGATTCATCCAGCACCCTGACCTTTCTCCTGTCTACATTGGCTGGGAGAAGCCAGCCTTATGGGAAGTGTGGTTTTTCTACTTGACGTCTTCCCCCCCAATTGTTTCACTTCCTCTTCCTGCTTACAGAATAGGTGGGCCTCATTTGGTAGAGGAATGGAATAATGACTGGGCTGTCACCAGTTGGCTTTGTGACCCAGCAAGGCTTTTACCTTCTCTCAGATTCAGTTTTCTCATCTGTACGATAACAGGAGTTGCTTAGATGACCTAGATCCTCTCCAGCCCTGTGATTTTGTAATTCCCGTGGCTTCGTGCCAGTTGACTATATCCTTTGCTTCTCTCCCTCTTCAAGGTGCTATGCCTACCCGCCCTGGAGGCTGGGACACTGCTCTCTGACAACCACCAGGGGGCAGGAGTGCACTGTCTACTCTAGTTGCCAGAATGGCTCCTTAGTGCTCAATGGGGAACTTCACACCCATGAGGCCTAGCCTTCACCCCTTCCTATGGTCGTTTTCAGCTACTAGCTGGACGTTATTTATAAATTACTTGTTATAAATTAGTATGCTGCCATGGTGAAGGCCGGACAAGGTGCTTTTCTAGCCCTTCTTACCTCAGATGCCTCAACAGAACAAGGCAAACTAGTAGCAGCTTCTCAGGAGCAGACAGGTCTGTTGGGGCACAGAAGGGTGGTTATACTCTCAACATGCTATAAAGTGAGCTGTGACCCACAACTTCCTGTGCCCACTTTGTGCTCCTTCTAATGGGCACAGCTACCATAGGTGAGCCTCTGTGGCTAGGCCACCTCCGATGCATGCCCCTTCTCTCCAGAACAGGAGAGGTGAACAGGGACAGGTGGTCCAGGGCTGGGCGAATCAAAATAGGGCATATGCAGGCTTGGGCTTAAAGTTCATTTATTGATTCACTGGACAATAAAACCACAACTGTTATCAAAAACAAAACAAAGTATTTTGACAAATCCTTTATTTACTCTCATTATAAATTGTAAGGTCGATGCTGGACATGGCCCTTCCCCCTCCCCAGTCCCTGGCACTTTGGTCACAGATTCTGGCTACCAGCTATGAAAGCGAAGGTAATAAAACTGCAGCTGAGGTTCTACTGAGGACAGAGGAACCGAGTCACCCAATATTATCAAAGAGAAACAGCATAGGTTGGTGTGTCCTTCAGTACCCACTACTTGCCTGCCACCTGCTTGTTTGCCCATAGTCAGAGTTTTGCTTGAGCAGTTGCCGAGGACGTAGCTATAAAAACTGTGGCCCCCACCCTCAATGGAGTGTAGAGCTTTCACTGACCAGCCACCATTGGTGCTGCCCCTGTAAGTAATAAAGGCTATGTGTGCTCCATCTGTTCCTCCTTGTGGTTTCTTTGGGATCTTGCAACAACACCAGATCAATTTTCTGGGTGTCAGTCTCCTTTGTTACATTAATTACTAGACGTTTTTTGTATAGAATTTTTTTTCCTGGAGCTGCAGATAGTGCTGAGCTTTATTTCCAAATGTCACAGAATGTCCTTACCTCCCACCCCAGATCCTGCCCTTCTGAACCCAGGAAGGAGACCAGCCTGGGCCTACCCACCTGTCCAACCTCGGGGGCAGGGCCTGAGTCCACCTCCAGCTGCGGCCAGGCAGGTCTCCCCTCTCCTGGGCACCCCTGCCAGAGGGGAGAAGCTGGAGGTGGTCGAAACTAGGAAGTGGACAATGATAAAATTATTTTTATGGATGATTAATTTTCTCCATTGGACCATTTTATCTGAAAATTACAAAAAATCTCTACACTGTTTATTCCTTAGTGAAAATACTTTCGATATAAATATCCCCGAGAAAGTTAACACAGGTTTTAGTTCTGTTAATTGATTATCTTTTGCTTTCTAGTCAACTTAAATCTTAGTGGCTTAAGTTTTAAAACATGATTTATTCTTTTCTATTTTTTCTGGTTAGATTCAACTGGGTGTTTCTTTTCTTCCTGTTCTTGGCTGGGGTCATTCATGAGGCTGCATTCAGCTAAGATCTCTGCTGGGGCTGGAATGCCTCAAAATGGCTCCACTCACATGGCTAGTGGTTTAGCTCAGTGACTGAAATGGGTAGGGGGGGGGGCTGGGCTTCCCTCTTAAGGTGATTACAGAGGCTTCTCACATGGTGGCTCAGGGCTCTGCGAAAGTGACAGTAGAAGCTGCCAAGCTCCTTGAGGGCCATCAGAACTTGCAGAGTGTCACTTCTGCATTTTGTTGGTCAAAGAAGCTTACAAGACTAGCCCAGATTCAAGGAGAAACGGAAACAGACTCAGTAAGTGAAGCAGCATGTTTGAGCAGGAATGGAAGGAATCACTGGCAGCCTATTACATATAGTTAATTCCTTCAGAGCAATTTTGAATTTATGGAGGTTTGAGAGGGGCTGTAGGGACAGAAGCTGGTAATGGCAGGAAGGGCTGTACAGGTGTATCTCCCTAACAGCTATATGCAAAGTGAAGAGGGTTCTCAAGGGGGAGGTGGAGGATACATAACACATAGTAATTTCATTTAGAAATAGTTTGCCAAATATATCAGGTGGTCTGAAACATGAGGACTACTGTGGATGAGACCCAGGGTTCCGTCAATGCAGGATTCTAACTCACAGTGACACCAGGGCTGCTCTGAGGATAACATGATTGTCAAGCCACAAAAGAATTTTCCTGATACAGACTTAGCAGCCATTAATTTATCCAAATCCTTGCAGCTGTTAATACATTTAGAGAGGACAGTTTCTATGGAGTCATTGTATTATGACTATTCATTCTGTAATTAGCCAAAGGCCATACCCATCTCCTCTTGACCAGCTTTTTATTCCCTTCTATACAGCCATTTCAGTATTCCTGATTTTTTGATTAAGTCTAAGTTCATTCTATTAAAACCTTTCTAGCGGAGAGAGAAAGGGCAGGGGGAGGAGCCAGTAGCATCAACTCATAGTTACTTCCCGTATGTGCCTTGACCTGGCAAGCCTGGGGTCCTGAACCGGCCGCCTCAGTGTTCCCAGTCGACACCCCATTCACTGTGCCACCACAGGTCAGGCTGAAACCTTTCTTGAGTTTGTGGTATTTGATCTTATCCACCAGTTGTAGCATGCTAAATTTTAATTTTTACTCATAGGAATACCATTCTCTCATCTTTTATTTGCTCCTCTCTTCCTTTTCTACTTATTTCTTGAGGAATGCTAACTAGAAGTGTATGTAGTATTCTACCTAGGCTTTGTATCAGATATTATTATTATTATTATTATTATTATTATTATTTTTCTTTTACAGAGATAGAGTCAGAGAGAGGGATAGACAGGGACAGACAGGCAGGAACGGAGAGATGAGAAGCATCAATCATTAGTTTTTCATTGTGTGTTGCAACACCTTAGTTGTTCATTGGTTGCTTTCTCATATGTGCCTTGACCGCGGGCCTTCAGCAGACCGAGTAACCCCTTGCTTGAGCCAGCGACCTTGAGCTCAAGCTGGTGAGCTTTTTGCTCAAACCAGATGAGCAGGCGCTCAAGCTGGCGACCTCGGGGTCTCGAACCTGGGACTTCCGTATCCCAGTCCAACACTTTACCCACTGTGCTACCGCCTGGTCAGGCTTATTATTATTATTTTTAATTTTAATGAGGTGATATTGATAAATCAGGGTACATATGTTCAGAGAAAACATCTCTAGGTTATTTTGACATTTGATTATGCTGCATTCCCATCACCCAAAGTCCAATTGTCTTCCGTCATCTTCTAACTGGTTTTCTTTGTGCCCCTCCCCTCCCCCAATCCCCCCCCTCTGGTCCCTTCCCCCAACCCCCTCCCTCTCCTCCCCCCCCACCCCGTAACCCCCACACTCTTGTCCATGTCTCTGAGTCTCATTTTTATGTCCCACCTATGTATGGAATCATATAGTTCTTGGTTTTTTCTGATTTAATTATTTCGCTCAGTATAATGTTATCAAGGTCCATCCATGTTGTTGTTAATGATCCGATGTCATTTCTTTTTTTTTTTTTTTAATTTTATTTATTCATTTTTAGAGAGGAGAGAGAGAGGGAGAGAGAGAAACAGAGAGAGACGGGGGAGGAGCTAGAAGCATCAACTCCCATATGTGCCTTGACCAGGCAAGCCCAGGGTTTCGAACCGGCGACCTCAGCATTTCCAGGTCGATGCTTTATCCACTGTGCCACCACAGGTCAGGCCGATGTCGTCATTTCTTATGGCTGAGTAGTATTCCGTAGTATATTTGTACCAAAGCTTTTTAATCCACTCGTCCACTGATGGACACTTGGGCTGTTTCCAGATCTTTGCTATTGTGAACAATGCTGCCATAAATATGGGGGTGCATTTCTTATTTTCAAACAGTGCTATGGTGTTCTTGGGGTATATTCCTAAAAGTGGTATAGCTGAGTCAAAAGGCAGTTCAATTTTTAATTTCCTGAGGAATCTCCAAACTGTTTTCCACAGTGGCTGCACCAGTCGGCATTCCCACCAGCAGTGCAGGAGGGTTCCCTTTTTTCCAGCACTTATTCTCGCCAGCACTTATTCTGTGTTGTTTTGTTGATGAGCGCCATTCTGACTGGTGTGAGGTGATATCAGATCTTATTTTTAATAACAACTCTTTCTGATGACCAGAATTTTACTAGATTTTCTTATTTGTGGTTATGTTAGTTTTAGGAAATAAATGTACAGCTCCTAGGAATAAATATATAATTTCTTAGTTTTTTGATAAATTAGATGTTTCCATTACACTTGCTAAAATTAAAACTCACTTGCTGTTTTCTACCCACCCAGCACTGATTTGAGTTCTTCCTACAGTTTCTAAATGGGGGTAGGAGGCAGAGATACTGAGCTGAGGGAGCACATGAGTGTTCAAATCTAGTCTAACCTGAAGGATCAGTCAGCCAGATGAAGGGGAGGGAGACTTGTCAGGGAAGTCATTTTCCAGAGGAAAGGTGCCTCAGTATCAGAAAGAGCACAGTGCCCTTTGAAGTTCTGAAAGTGGTTCAGTTGTAGTGGATGAGGAGTGTAGTCCTGGGGTCCAGATTAGGAACCAGCAGGCTTTGAGATAACCCATTCTTTAGCACAGCCTGGCATGCCGAAAGCCAGGTGTTCTATAGGTTTTGTTGCCTGGATCTCAAAAGAATTTTCCTTGAAACTTTCATTAGGTTGGCTGCAAATCATCATCTAGGTCACAGTTTGAATTCCTCAGAGGCTTTTTCTAACCATTCTTTGTATTTTCTCTTATATACGATCATTTTACAGTGCTTCAGTGTCCTCATAACACCCACTACTCTGCAATCAGCTCATCAGGCTCTGCATAGTAAAATGTAAACTCCAGGAGTTTGCCTGTCCTGTTCACCAGTATATGCCCAGAGTGATATACAGTGTGTCCGTAAAGTCATGGTGCACTTTTGACCAGTCACAGGAAAGCAACAAAAGATGATAGAAATGTGAAATCTGCACCAAATAAAAGGAAAACCCTCCCAGTTTCTGTAGGATGATGCGGCAGCATGTGTGCATGCGCAGATGATGACGTAACACTATACAGCGGAGCAGCCCATGGCCATGCCAGTTGAGATGTGGACAGTACGAGGAAAGTTCAGTGTGTTCTGTGGCTAAATTCAATCCGTGACCAAAGAGCAACGTGAATATCAGTGTGTTTATAACGAAGCACCACCCCATAGGAATAACATTACTCGGTGGGATAAGCAGTTGAGGGAAACCGGCAGTTTGGTGGAGAAACCCCGTTCTGGTAGGCCATCAGTCAGTGACGAGTCTGTAGAGGCTATACGGGATAGCTACCTAAGGAGCCCTAAAAAATCTGTGCGTGAGTCCACATCGAACTGCACTGAATAGGTATGAAACTGGGAGAGTTTTCCTTTTATTTGGTGCAGATTTCACATTTCTATGGTCTTTTGTTGCTTTCCTGTGACCGGTCAAAAGTGCACCATGACTTTACGGACACACTGTATATGCTCGGAGCCTCACACTTACCTTTGACTTATTTATTGAAGGCTTACTATATACCAAGCATCGTTTTTAGATGTTTGGGGTTATCAGTAAGCAACGTGCAAAAATCCTTACTTTGTGGCATTTTAGCCACATTACATTCTACTGGGGGAGACAGGATATAAGCAACATATAAGCAAATTCCATGCTCCAGAGAACGTATGGTAGGGTCAGTGGGACCTGGGGTCTTAGGATGGAACAGGGTGTTGCAATATGAAATGGGATTCCTCGAGGTGGTCTTTGGGGAATGAGATGAAGTTAGGCATGCAGATATAAAAGGAAGAGTGACTAGAGGGAACAGCTAGTGCAGATTCTAAGGCAGGCGTGTGTCTGCCTAGCCTGAATGAAGCCCTCCGACTTGGGCTGCGTGATGGAGTTTAACAGCTGAGGTCAGAAATGAAATACCATGGCAATGTTTTTGATTTTTATTCTGAAATGAGGAGCCATTGAACAGCAAGTAGAGTCAAGTGTAATACCAGGAAGATATATTAGGGGGTTATTGTCAAACTCCAAGCAAGAAATGCACACACCTTTTGTAGTCCTAAGCATATGGGTGGTATGAAAGCCACATGGGACCAAGGGAACTTATCTTGTTCTGATCCATTTCAGCTTTGGCTTTAGAACACTAACCATCTTGCTACTTCAGGAAGACTTTTAAAATAAAGGCTGGTAGTCAAAAAGTTCCAACTTTCTTTGCATATTAACTTGAGGGACATTATTTCATGATTTGGCAAGTTATCTGTTTTGCTTTGATTAAAGAACCAAGTCCTGGCCCTGGCTGGTGGCTCAGTGGGTGCAGCTTTGGCTCTGCATATGGTCATCCCGGGTTCAATTCCCAGTCAGGGCACACAGGAAAAGCAACCATCTGCTTCTCTTACCCTCCTTCCCTGGCTGGCTTCAGCCACTGGCTTGATTGGTTCTAGTGTCAGCCTGGGTGCTGATAGCTCGGTTGGTCTGAGTGCATCAGCCTCAGGCACTAAAAATAGCTTGGTACTTGAGCATTGTCCCTAGACAGAGTTGCTGGCTGGATCCAGTCTGGGTGCATGTGGGAGTCTGTCTTATTATCTCCCCTCCTTTTACCAAATGAATGAATTAATGAGTAAATAAATAAGTAAATGAATCACTAAAACCAAATCCTTTTTCTTCATGAGTACACTAACTTTTAAGAGTAAATCCAAAAGGAAAATTAAAATGATTTATAAGACTGAACTCCTTAAAGGCAGAGCAGTAACTTGTCCATCTTTGCATTTTCATGGTCTGACACACCACTTGGCACATTGAGAGCAATCAGTAAGTGTTTAATGAATATCCAAAAATATGAAATTTTCATAATCATAACACATCAAGACACAAACAAAATTACAAAAGGAAATTTATTTTCAAAAGCGTAAGGGAACATTTACTATTGAACAAGGTGATAAACAGGTGTCTTGCAAAAGAAAAAACATCCTGAAGTTTCTCATTTATATTTCTGAAGCAAAAATAACCCAGTTATGCACTATTGCCTTAGGAAAGAGCAGGGAACAATGAGGCGGTAAAGGAAGAAACAGTCAACTCAGTGTCAAACTTGAAGTACAGTCAGTTCTCCTTAGCTCTGAGTTTACAAACATTCTTTAAAAAAAAAAAAAAGAAAAAGAGGAAAGTTAAACAATGTTCAAATTTATAGAATTGTAGCCCCAATATGGTTCCTATACTTGAAATGGTTTTAGGCCACGAGCTGATCTGGCTCTGAGGTCCAGAGCACCTGGTCAGTTTTCAGATGGCAATTCCACGTTCCTATGTCTGTTCAGATTCCAAGGGAGCTTAGGTTTAGCTCACTGTCTTTTGGAATGTTTCAATTATTGCCACCACTCCATAGGCAAGCTGACCATCTTCTTTTGTTCACTTGTATAATTCTTCAAAAAATATTTTTTTTCCCATAAACGTGCAGTAATTCTAACAAGGGGTTTTGCCTTTTCCCCAATGTAATGTTAAGAGTAATGAAGACACTTGCATTGGAATCACAAACTATTCCTTAAAAAATATGTCCAACTACTAGAAAAATGTCATTCAGGTATTGGATTTGAATAGCAAACCTGGGAGATTAACTGTGGAACAAAAATATACGAAACATTCAAATGCACAGCCAAGGGCCTATGCTACTAAAAATGCCCATGACATTAAACACTCCACAAACCCCCCATCTCGTTTTAACCTAAAGATTCTATTGGCTAACTTATACAATAATTTTGATTAATAACCTGAGAAGTTAAAATCTTCAAAGTGGCAAAAGCAGACAGAGTATCCCTCATTACTGGTACAGCATGTTATCAAGTCACTTTCCTGGACTGCCCTGGTTATCAAACCCCCAATCTAAATTACTCTCTGTCGTCTTGTAGAAACCTGTATGTATATCAGATTCAATATTTTGGCTGTATTTTTCCAACAGAGATCTCCAAACTCATCTTTGAAAATGCAGCCTTTATTTTTAGTTTTAAATAATAATCATGTAAGTGCAGTTGACTCAAAATCCCTCACTACTGGAAGGAAAACCTAGATAACAAGTTAATAATGGATTCGGCCTCAAAAGGAGAATCACCATGTTGAAGATTACCTGTTCCTGGAATTTAAAAAATGACTTATGTGTGTGGTCAAGTTTCACAGCATGCATATATCATATATACACACACACACACACATGCTTATGTATGTATGTATGTATGCATGTATATTATACATACACATTTCTATTCAAATAGTAAGGTCCCAAATTCAGAAGTTGGCATTACAACATATGGAGAAGAGTTAAGTAAGCAATGCAAAAGCAGCTTACTTTCTCCTAAAAGTGTAATGTCATTTTTACATTTAAGAAAGCTGATAAATATTTTGCACTTAGGATACTAGGTAGGTATACTGAACCACAGCCTAGCAGCTTTATTAAAAAACAAAATGTTAGGATTGACCATTACTCTTCTCCATATATGGGGGGGAAATGGACAGAGGGGACAAAAAAAAAGGTAACCTTTCAAAACTGATGATCTTACCAGTTATCATAAATAGACTGAATTCCATATTTTAGAATTGAATAGCTCTCGATAACAAATTTAGATGTTTAAAAGTAAAAGATTCACAATATGAAGTTTGAATAATGATACTGCAAAAACAAGACTGCGCACAAAGCATCCAATATCGCTGTGGTTTTACCTTGGACACAACCATGGTCTCTTACAAAAGTAGATCATACATACAAAGGTATAAAGAACATTAAGTTTAGCTGAAGGCAGCAGTCCTTTCAAAGGGACATCCCCGGCAATCCAATGAGTAGTAGAATTTAAGTATAGTAAGCTCAATGACAATGCTGAAGGATGTGATGTCTTGTTCAGTAGAGTCTTCCTCGGCTACGGCTTCCTCGAGCTCCCCAACCTCGGCCACCTCTACTTCCCCTGAAGGCTCCTCTCTGCTCTACGAAAAAGCGAACAAGGGTTTAGGCCTTGCCCGGGACTGAACAGTGCAGCAAATGTATCTCAGAGCTCTGAATGGAGCAGTATAAAAGCAGGACTGGTTTTCTTCGACAACATCCACAAATTCAATCTGTACATAAAACCTGGGCAACACATATACCAAAGAACAAATGGCAACGTGCAAAACAGTCATAGTAGGTACTAAGTCAAATGTATCTCATTAACAAAGGTGTTTCAAGTTCACAATGTTATAACTATTTATTCCAGTGCCCATCACTACCAAAGATAATGGAACTAAAAATGTCTATATTAATATGAAACTAACAAAAAGTCACTGGCTTTCCAAAGTTGGTGATATAAATGTAAAATAGATACCATAAATTATCAATGATCAAATGAGAAATTTTTTTTTTTTTAGTGAGACAGAGGGACAGACAGGAAGGGAGAGAAGCATCAGTTCACTGTTAAGGCACCGTAGTTGTTCACTAATTGCTTTCTCTTATGTGCCTGAACTGGGGGGCTTCAACCGAGCCAGTGACCTTGGTCTTCAAGCCAGTGAACACGGGGTCACGTCTATGACCCCACACTTAAGCTGGATGAGCCCACGCTCAAGCCAGTGACCTCGGGGTTTCAAACTTGGGTCCTCAGCATCCCAGGCCGACACTCTATCCACTGTGCCACCCCCTGGTCAGGCTCAATGATCAAATTTGAAATTTTAGGCTAAACTGACAATTTTCCTTTCATTTCAATGCAATGGATCAGCAATTTGTTTTGGTCACAATATTTCAAACACCCAAACTCAGAAAAATGTAGATATAAATGCTGTCAGCTTTTCTCACTGTTTTATCAGCTACATGAGTTGCTCAGAGGTGCTGTCAAATGGTGATGTATATACCTACAGTGTTGGGGTTACTGAGTGAATTAAGCACATCTTTTGCTAAAAAATCAAGTCACTTGTATTATATGGTAGAATAATTCTTTGATTCATTAGTCGCTTTTATTGCTCTAGAGAAATATTGCTCAGAAGAGTCTTTCCAGTAAAGAAAACTTAAGTTGCCTGACCTGTAGTGGCAGTGGATAAAATGTCGACCTGGAATGCTGAGGTCACCAGTTCAAAACCTGGGCTTGCCTGGTCAAAGCACAAATGGGAGTTGATGCTTCCTGCTCTTCCCCCTTCTCTCTCTTTCTATCTCTCCCTTCTAAAATAAAGTCTTAAAAAAATGGAAAGAAAGTTATCAGCAAGACTTGACTTTTCATACATAAGATTCTCAAACTTCTCATTCCTGAGATCAAGTTTCTTCATGGAATTTCCACACTTCCTCACTGCAGCAATCTTATTAGGAGCAATAGCAAGAACCCAGTTTTGCTACTTTTGGATCCATAATGTTGGATACTTGAAAAATTTGTATTAAGTCAGTATTGCAATATTTTTTTTTTTTGTTTGCTGTTATGGCTAGAAATATAATTACTTTATTCGGGTGATGTTTTGATTTTTTTTTTTTAATCCAAAGATTCTGAGTTAGTAAACTAGACCTTTCTCTAGCCAATATTTATCTGCATAATAGAATGGGATCTGATTCAAAGTCACCTCTCATGTCAAGACTCATTTTTCTAAGTTGATCAGTATGCAGACTATTTAATTGAAACCAACATGTTTGTTACGCTAGTGAACACATTCAGAATATTAGAGGTTGTCTGAGGGCAAGATACCCAGTGAAGGATGCAGACCATAGGTTCATTCAGGTAGTGTTGCAACATTTATGCAGGCTCTAACTCCTTCATTTCTGACTAAGGCTTGGCCTGATTTATTGCATGTCTGCAAAATTTCCGTCTACCACACTTGTTATAAAACCTTCATTTCTTATCAACTTAACATCAACACACTTAACAAATATACACCCTCATAGATATTATTATTAGCTATAAGCTTACAAACTACAAAAACCTGCTTTTTCAATTGTTTTTCCATCAATTTTAATATGAAGAACTGGGTTCCCATCAATTGTTCAGCTATATCTAATCATTATATTTAAATATGCTGTATGAAGGTATTATTTGATCCTGTTGTCTTTTCCATTGTGGCCATTTCTTTTTGCTCTGTAACTGATACAGCCATTGTTACAGTCTAGGGCGTCACCACATTTTCTTCTTTTTGAATGGCTTTATCCTGAGGGACTCCGCTGTACTTCCATGATTATTCCAGTGCTTTCAAGCTTATATTACTAACTGAAAAAATCACTCCTCTCAGTTAAAATTATGCTTTAAAAATTATTTTTATATTCTTAAAAGATAAAGGACACAAGTCACAAAATATAGAATGTTTAGAACTCCTGTGTTACTGGAGAACTTTGTTTACAGGAAGGAAAACTAAACACAGTTATGTGTTTGTAAGTGATTTGATTGAAAATACACCAAGAGAATGAACTCAGTTGTGGGAACCAGTATTATGTTCATAAAGCAAATAACAGAGACATGGGTTAGTAAAGTGATAAACTTGGATAAGAAAAAAAAGTCTAAATATGCCTGTCTGGACACAATCACAAATTCTGGTTCCTTCTTTATGGTGAACAAGTTTAAGCTCATGACACTGGTACAATTTATTCTCTTTATAATAGTCTTGTTCACTGTAACAGGGTGGTAATATTAATACCACCTGGTTCCCTAATAACATAAAATAAATTCCCTAAGCCATCAGTGTACATGACTTAAAAAATTCTAGTCTCCTCTGGAAAATAAAACATGAGCCTGGCTGACAAAGAAAAGTGGAATTATGATTTTGTCAAATGCGGGTAACTAAAACTATTCTTAAAAAGAGTACGTTTTCCCCCTCCAATTTTTTTTTTTTTTTAAATTTTATTTATTCATTTTTAGAGAGGAGAGAGAGGGAGAGAGAGAAGGGGGGAGGAGCTGGAAGCATCAACTCCCATATGTGCCTTGACCAGGCAAGCCCAGGGTTTCGAACCGACAACCTCAGCATTTCCAGGTCAACGCTTTATCCACTGCGCCACCACAGGTCAGGCCTCCCCCTCCAATTTTGAGGCAACACTGACATCCAGAAAAAAAATGCAACATGCTTCTATCTTCCTGACCCAATGTCAGCTCCCTATGGACAGGAAAAAAGATAGAGGTGGAAAAATTTTGAGATATAGGCCTACCAATGCTCATCTATAGTGCTGCAAGACTACCTTGACGTGGGTAACATTCAACTCCCAAGTTTAAAACTAGCAGAAGTTTAACTCTTATTTTCTAATAAGAAGAATCAGAGTTGAGTTTGCTTTATAATTCAATTTATGACAAGCACCCCAGTAATAAGCTGACTCACAGAAATATTAAAATAGTGTAATACCAGATACAGAAGACAATTAAAAGGCATGCTTGTTTGCTCTTCTGTTACTTTGATGACTACAGAACTGAAATTGTCACTCCTGGATTTGTCTTGGGTAAAACTGCTTTTTTCCACATTGATAGTTTAAGAAAAATCACATGCTATCTAAGGCTTTGCATTTTTTACATCTCTTTTCCATATGCATGATATCATCTGGTTCTCACTACCAGGCACAGGGCAGAATTCTCATGGAAACTCAAGAGCGAATGACTTGGCAAAGTGAAGGAATACAATTCTCTGTGGATTGCCATAGTTCCCAATTACTTTCATTAAATCATATGAAGATAGTATCTGAGATAATAGTTGATTTTAAGAATAGCTGACTTTATGACACCCCATTAAATCATACAAGTGACAGGACAGTATTTAGTACAATGAAATACAGAATTCTTTCCATTTACAAAATGCTTTCACAAATATTTTTATTTGAAGTTTTCCCCTCTTACTTGAAGTTTTTAAGATCTCTGTGTTATCCCTTTTCTTCAGGTAAGAAAAGAGGCTGAGATGCACATCTACATGTTATTACATAAGTAAAAAATTTCAGGGGTCTTTCCCACACTAAAGTTGGGAATAAAGGCAAAAAGCAAAAAGAGTATTCGGTTTGTTCTGCACCAAGCCATTCCAGAGGCAGCGTGCAGTGAGCAGTGAGTGGCTCCACCAAGCTCCTTCCCTGGGAGCTACACTCAGCATCTCAGTATCAAGCTGCCATACAGCTTTGAACTGTGTCTGTAAGCACCTGTGCTTTGTCTCAATATTGTGCATACCTGAGCAAGGTGTGTCTTAAAGTAGCAGAAAAGCCTAAGTTTGTAAAGGTGTTATGCTTAGTATAAAGTTTGATATAATTAAACGTTTCAAACATGGTTAATAAAATATTGTGTGCAGTGTATCTTTCTCTGTCCACCATTTGTACTAACACAGAATTTTGAAAGCTGCCAGTTACTATCAGTTGTGCTAGTAGCAAAGTGATAAAAACATTTGTGAAAGCATTTTGTAAATGGTTAACTAATGTACAAAGCGTGGTCTCCATCATTCCTGCGTTTACTATATGTATTATTTTGTTGTATGTGTCTGTTGATAGGTTATTTTTTGGGTTTGGGAATGCTCAAAAATTTTCCATATAAATTCAAGTTAATTGCTTCATTTCACACCATTCTGGCTTCTGAAAATTTCATAGAAATGCTCACTTCTGGGTAATGGAGGAAACCGGTACTGCAGGATTAGTTCTGATTGGCAATCACAAGCATGTTTGATTGCTAGTATGATTAAACTTTGTTTTAAACAAGATTTGCTGAGTCAGTGATTTTTTTTTTTTTTTTTTGGTATTTTTCTGAAGCTGGAAACGAGGAGAGACAGTCAGACAGACTCCCGCATGCGCCCGACCGGGATCCACCCGGCACGCCCACCAGGGGCGACGCTCTGCCCACCAGGAGGCGATGCTCTGCCCCTCCGGGGCATCGCTCTGCCACGAGCGACCAGAGCCACTCTAGCACCTGGGGCAGAGGCCAAGGAGCCATCCCCAGCGCCCGGGCCATCTTTGCTCCAATGGAGCCTCGGCTGCGGGAGGGGAAGAGAGAGACAGAGAGGAAGGAGGGGGGGGGGTGGAGAAGCAAATGGGCGCTTCTCCTGTGTGCCCTGGCCGGGAATCGAACCCGGGTCCCCCGCATGCCAGGCCGACGCTCTACCACTGAGCCAACCGGCCAGGGCCGAGTCAGTGATATTTTCATCCCTCTTTGAAAAGATCTATGAGGGTATAAGTCAATGAGAAACAAACTTTTCATTTAACAAGTTCTGGGAAAGAATGGACTTGTGGGAAGCTCTCATGGCCTAACAGCTAAAGCTGACAGAAGGACTACACTCTGGGCAGCAGGGGAGACCACAATGGGACACATCTTCCTTGCCAGATGATGCTATAACACCCGACTCCATTTCTATGACCTCTCCTTTTGAAACAATACAGGAGATGGGAGGACACACAATAGGTTGATAAGATCCAGGAAGGATCATTGATACATCTGCTGGAAGTTGTAGCTCTATCCCTGAGGAAGAATACACAGTATCTTGCCTTACAGCCAGAATAGTGAGAACCAGGACTGGATGGTTTGTGCCAACTTCCTTTCTTTTCTGTTGGCTCCTCTGAACATAAGAGATATTTTTTTAAGGTGCTTAGTGTTGCACGCTCAGTTCAATGGGTCCACAAGAGCGGGCCAGAAAGAAATGTGATCAGTTGTTTCCCCACCAGCTCTAGTTCCCTAAGCCAGCTCAGAAAAATCACAGAAAAGACCTATAATGCTATATATAATTGATAATGAAAATCAAGTACAACACAACTTCTGACCGATCTCATACTGCTTGTACCCAAACGGAAACGCTCACCATAATTAAAGTTGCCCAAATTGCTGCTATACTTCCCACTAGGAGGATTATAAATCTGCCTGGCATCCCTTTTTGGTCCTGCTGAGGATTTCTTGGGTGGTGAACCAGAAGTTGTATCTTCAGTGGCTCTCTTTTGCCTACAACAGTAGAAAGAACAGCAATAAAAAAAACTCTTGTTATACCAGAGGTCATCAACACACTTGTAATTTACAAGGCTTTAAAATAATCCAGAATATGCAGCCTTAAGTGACCCATTCTGTCAAACTTGTCAGAAAGTTTAATTATGCTACAGGAGTACAAACAAGGCTGAAAATTCCAGGGTCATAGTCCAATTTATTTTATAAGTATTAAAAATAGATTTTGTATTTAAAGTCAGGCTTCTTATTTAAAGTCAAGATTCTTATTAAGAATCAATAATGTAACATTTTATAAAGTAAATTAAACATCTGAATTCAGATTTTTATATTTATAAATCAAATAGCAACACATTTAAATCCCTTGTGAACTGACTCTCTCTCTCACCCAATTTCAACCTTCTGCACAGGCTTCCAGGATAACGTCACCGTGCTCTTGTAGGAAGGAGGAATGTGGAAGAGGTCCTGAGGAGACAAAAGGACACGAGACTTCTGCGTATTTGACAGTACGGGGAATATGGGGAAGGGAAGAAACAGGAAGACATCTTAGAGATGCACTTTAGGAAAAAAGCTTTCATTGATTTTTCTTGTTTTTGTGCTGGTGACTAAGGACCTAAGAAGATCTATAAGAAAAAAGTAAACAAGGGCAATTTTGTTTAAACTTTTACTTATTAATGCCACTTTGTACACGTTTTAAAAACTGAAGCTAAGTTTTTTCTAACTGTGATTTCAAGTTTTAGGATAAAATATCAATATTTATTAACTTTAATAAACAAAGTTAACAAGTATTTCTTTTGCACATTATTAAGTAGTTCGAAACAAGAAAATTACTTTTCTAGCTAGCTCGGAGGACAGGGTAAGAAAATAAGACTTATTACCTTGATTAAAACATTAATGTTATTTGTTATTTTCAGTGCAACAACTTTAATCTTGTTCTGCAAAAGGACAACAAAATTAAGTTAAAATGCCAAAAGTTTTACAATGCACATTCCATAATCATGTAGAACTAGAGTAATTATACTGCTTTCAGAATCATTATTCCGATTTTTTTACTCTAAACCAGTATAGAGATGGTAAAGAAAGCAAGTAATCTTTATGTTCCCTTGCCAGGTTAGAACATTCAAGTGTTATCTACAATTTACCTAAAAAAATGAGTAAGGGACAGGATATGCACATGAGACTTGTTTTAAGTTTAAGTTATAGAAAGACATGATGAAAACTAGTTTTTCACCAGGACTGGGATGAAAAGTGATCAAATTAGGTGAGATTAGGGAATCAAATATCCCAACATAAACACACATACAGTTTGGTATAGAAGTGGTTATCTAATCTCTTTTTCCTAAAGTAAGTTAATTTTTGGATTTCAAAAAGGTGAAATTAAAAATATGACAACCATTAAACATTTAAATATGTCTGCTAATGAGACCCTAGTGGAAGACTGGTATGTATCTGAGTTTGGTAACAAATATTGTTCACAGACACTAGAAACATTCAAGAGACTTCAACAATGACAAAAATATAACTTAGCAAATAACTAAATACCGTGTTTCCCCCAAAATAAGACAGTGTCTTAAATTAATTTTTGCTCCTAAAGAATCGCTAAGTCTTATTTTTAGGGGATGTCTTGTTTTTCCATGAACAAGAATTCACATTTATTGTTGAACAAAAAAAATCAACATTTATTAATATACTGTAGTCATGTCACCACAAACATCAGCATAACCAGCCAAACTCTGAATTTCATCAAGAATTTCTTGTGACTCTATTTCCATGTACAACAATTTACCCTGTTTCTCCGAAAATAAGACAGTGTCTTATATTAATGTTTGCTCCTAAAGACACACTAGGTCTTATTTTCAGGGGAGCCCTTATATTTCTAAGCTTGAAAAAAATTGCAGTAGGTTTTATTTTTGGGGGATGTCTTATTGGGAAAACAGGGTATATAGACAATCTTCTAATATATTTCTCAACACAGACATATCATCAGTTCAAATAAAAAGTTCAGAGTATAAATTCAGTCTGATAAATAAATGGTGGCTATTATAAAACTTCCTTATGAGGTGTGGCACACTATTCTTACCTCGTCTGTTTTCAAGGCCTCGCCTGTTTTACCCTGGAGAGCCAAGCGAAGTTGTCTGATATAAACCTGCAGGCCCCGTGCAAAGTACTGCAGCCTAGAGGAGGGAGCAGTTGTTAATTAGCAAATTACTTCAACTTTGTCTTTCTTTTAAAGATTTTATATTTATTGATTTTAGAGGAAAGAGAAAGGGGTGGGAAGAACAGGAAGCATCAAATGACAGTAGCTGCTTCTCGTATATGTCTTGACTGGGCAAGTGCAGGGTTTTGAATTGGCAACCTTAGCATTCCAGGTCGGTGCTCTATCCACTGAGCCACCACAGGTCAGGCTCAACTTTGTTTTTCCACTTCAACTTTAACTTTATCCACTACACTACCACTGGTCAGTCTCTCTTTTTTTGTAAATAAAACAATCCACAACATTTATTGTCATCTGGTAATAACACAAGGGTAATGAAAACACTGTGAGTGAATGCTTAGCCTGACCAGGCGGTGGCGCAGTGGATAGAGCGTCAGACTGGGATGCAGAGGACCCAGGTTCGAGACCCTGAGGTCACCAGCTTGAGCGCGGGCTCATCTGGTTTGAGCAAAATCCTACCAGCTTGAACCCAAGGTCGCTGGCTCCAGCAAGGGGTTACTCGGTCTGCTGAAGGCCCACGGTCAAGGCACATATGAGAAAGCAATCAATGAACAACTAAGGTGTTGCAACGTGCAATGAAAAACTAATGATTGATGCTTCTCATCTCTCTCCGTTCCTGTCTGTCTGTCCCTGTCTATCCCTCTCTCTGACTCACTCTCTGTCTCTGTAAAACAAACAAACAAACAAACAAAAACCACTGTAAGTGAATGTTTAAGAACTGTACTTCCAACGAAAAAAACCTAAAAAACACAAACTATTGCCTTCTCAACAATTTCACACTTCATCAGTCATTTTTAGTTGGAGACACTTTGGAGCAGAGTAACAGTATCTCCTTTTAGCATGATCCAACCCAGTTGTTTTTCTGACTTTGTTTTAGAAAGCATCTCTTCTGTATCATCTAATACAAGGTTCATATACTCATCAAAACCCATAATGGGGCCCTGGCCGGTTGGCTCAGTGGTGGAGCGTAGGCCTGGCATGTGGAAGTCCTGTGTTCGATTCCCAGTCAGGGCACACAGGAGAAGAGCTCATCTGCTTCTCCACCCTTCCCCCTTTCCTTCCTCTCTGTCTCTCTCTTCCCCTCCCACAGCCAAGACTCCACTGGAGCAAAGCTGGCCCAGGCACTGAGGACAGCTCCATGGCCTTGGTCTCAGGTGCTAGAATGGCTCCAGCCACAATGGAGCAATGCCCCAGATGGGCAGAGCATTGCACCCTGGTAGGCATGCTGGTGGATCCCGGTCGGGCGCATGCGGGAGTCTGTCTGACTGCCTCCCTGCTCCTAACTTTGGAAAAATACAAAAAACTCCACAAAAAACCCAAAACCAAACAAACAAAAAAACCCTATGATGCAGCCCTCTACCTGAACTTGTTCATAAGCACACTGATCGAGATCTATTCTGCAAGTATCTGAAGATAAGGTTGATGGGCTGCACCATCACCTTTTGCTCGTTTTGAGTCTGGCACAGTACACCAAAGTGAAAGCTGACAAAGACCACACTAACCTGCTAATTTCTTAAGTTGCCTTTTCTGATCATGTTTCACCAATTATTAAACCTCTGCCTTACCAAAGAGTAGAGAATAGTAACAGCTGATACAGTGGCCAACCATTTCAAAATTCAAGATGTGAATCTGTTAATGAAATGATTCAATACAAAGTGTCTTCATGTAACCACTTATGATTTCTCCAGTGACACTATAAGACATCAGTAACAGCAGTCGCTACAGTTTACTATGTGCCAGGCATTGTGCTCAAAGCTTTCCGTTGATTGTCTCATTTAATTCTTGTACCTCTTGAGGTGGGTGCTACTGTGTCACAGCTGAGGAAAATCTGGGGTGTCAGAGAGGTAAGGGAACCTGCCCAAATCATAAAGCAAGTAGGGAGAGCCCAAGTCCCATTTTGAAAAAGTTCCTTCTCCACATGAATTTGTTATTCCACAGGTGTCCTATGTTTAAAGTATATACTCCTGTTTTATGATTCTTCTACTTTGTTCTATTGGGGTAAGGCAGGGTGGAAAGAAATCTCTTGTAAAAATGAAAACAAAACCCAGGGAGCAACAGATAGCCATCATCTCTGCAAAGGATTGAACTACTTCAGTCATACATCACCTAATTTTAAAATCTTTGAGCTTTTCTGCATTCAGTTTGGCTGTCAAGAAATCTGGAAGTTTTCGGCCCAGCTGGTGGAAGCTGTACAACAAACATTCCACGTAACTGAACTGCAGCTTAGGCTCTTCATTACCAGCGTTCTCTCCGTTTTCTGCTTCTTCTGGCGGGAGAGGCATGTACTCCTAAGAGATGAAAATATAGAGGTATTCGCAATTTGCTCTAAATAATTATAAACATATTCAACTAATTATAGGGCACACTTTCAAAGCATGAAGCATTAAAAACTACCAAGATCAAAAATTTAGTTATATATCTCTTTTAGACCTACTGGATCAACGATCTAGGCTATCAATTCTCCTTATTAACCTATGCTATACCTGCTACTACTCTGGCGACTAATGACAATGAAAGTGGCTAACATTTATTAGGCACTTATTGTGGATGGACTTCTGAAAGCTTAGGCATCTTTCTCATAGGGCAGGGGTCGGGAACCATTTTGGCTGAGAGAGCCATGAATGCCACATATTTTAAAATGTAATTCCGTGAGAGCCATACAACTTCCTGTGTATGTTACGCATTATCCAATAAAAATTTGGTGTTGTCCCGGAGGACAGCTGTGATTGGCTCCAGCCACCCGCAACCATGAACATGAGCGGTAGGAAATGAATGGATTGTAATACATGAGAATGTTTTATATTTTTAACATATTTTTTTATTAAAAATTTGTCTGCAAGCCAGGTGCAGCCATCAAAAGAGCCACATCTGGCTCGCGAGCCATAGGTTCCCAACCCCTGCCATAGGGCAAGTTAGTAAGCTGAAGAAAGGCCAATCTAGGTCTGACCTCAAAACTTGATGCTCTTAACCCACGACATTATGCTAATTACCAAAATCTTTGAACATTAGTCCATATTCTTTAAGGAATGACTTCCATTCAAAGTACTACAAAGGCATTCAATGGCAGTACTATAGCCCTCTATCTAGTAGGTATTACAGGTCTGGTAGAGCACCAGATACTGGATGACTCAATTCACACTATGGGCCTAATGCTTATCACAGTGTCATAACTGCTCACATCCAACAAGAAAATTGGTGACTCTGATAATGATTTTATCAGATGGCCTATTTTCTCCACAACTATGACTTTAAATGACCTTATTCCTTGGTTGCTAAAGCTACTTGGCCTTGGGCAGCAACCTAAAGGTTAACGGTAGTAAATGTAAAAAATATTTGATAAAGAAATAGCAACAGGAGAGGAAACCATCTGATTTTCCAACTCTCCCTTTTTCTTTCTCTCTCCCTCGCCCTCCCACAACGATGGCTCCATTGGTTTGGAAAAAAATATATAGCAGAAAGTCTATATAAATCCTGTATTATACTTTATGCAAAGCATCAACAGAAGGAAGGCCAAGGATTAACAACAGATTTTTTTTCGAAGTAGACAACATATAGCATAAGCAGCTAACAATCCTTGTTAGAATTATTTGTCCAATATTATAACTTCAAAGTCTGGTTCTCCATAATCTAGAAATGAATACTATTAGATTTTGGACTATATTTTCCATAGGGAAAGAAAATAGTTCTTACCAATAACTTATCAAACAGTTTTCTTAAATTTGTTTCTAGCTTTTCCATGTCACCACAAAAGGAACTCATCTCTGCCAATAGTTTCAGTACCTAAAACACACAAATCACTGTTATTAGTATTATTTTCTTGAATGAGCAGGCACTGTAAAATAAAAATCATTCTAGGTAACTATTTAAGACTGCTTATTTATCAATTGGGCTTTTATGGGATCAGAATGTTTGAACTAGAAAAAAAAATTAGAGATGCAGCCTGTATTTTGCTGTTGAGGAAACTGAAGGTCAGAGAATTATATGACTTGGTCAAGTCATAATGTATGTCAGTTGCAGGGCATGGCCCTAAAACTCAGTGCTCATGACTTTTAACATATCTGTAAGTAGTAAGGAAAATACGTGATTCTCCTTACTATATATTAATAATGATAGTGCTAAATACAATGCAAAAATGATAAACACATGAACCTGACAATTTGTATTACAAAGAGTTCTGAGGAAGAACTCTTAACAGCAAAGACTTATTTACTAATATTTAGAGTGGGCCTCATTTGCTATTAAATTTAGTCCCTAGATCAGGCATGGCCAACACAGTCCGTGGGCCAAATTTGGCCCATGTAATGAGTTTATGTGGCCTGCGATTAAATTTTTAATATTATCCGCCACTTTAAAAATCCCAGATACTCAGAAGCGGAAGCGTCTTTGATTATTAGAAATCGAGATATTTAATAGGATAGTGATACGCGGAAAAGAATTCCACGTCTGACTAATCTAGGATTAACTTTCAATAATTGGTTGAATGGATTCGCGATACTTCTTTATTTTTTAAAAAATTCCATTATAAAAATTTACAACTTTTGTACTTGTTTGTACTTAAAATGAACTGTTTGACGTTTAGTGGCGAAGTGAAACCCATATTCTTTTAGGCGGAGTTTGCCAGTGCGCACCCAAGGTCAAACAATTCATTATTTTTGTGGTCAAGTGTGCTGAATCAAGTGGCATTGTAGAATAGACAATAGCTGCAGTTGATAACTGAAAACATGTCCAGGCTGTTTGTAAAACGAAATAATTGTTTTATTTGCGATATAACCCCTTCAAGCTCATTCTATTAATTAAATATTGTTTCAATTGATTGTGATACAGTTTGGGTATTTATATGGTATATAATTATATTTTTATTAAAATAATATTGTATATTAAAATTTTTTTCACTCACATTTACTGTATTCATAAACAAATTACATAATAAAATTTTGTTTACTTAAATGAATCGTTTATGTATTTAACATTTTTTAATTTTAATATTTCGTCTAGCTCTTGAAAAGTTTTCTTTCTAACCTAGCCCAGGGGCAAAAACTGTTGGCCAGGCCTGGTCTAGATACTAACTCAAAGAACTGGTAACTGCCACTATTCTTGAGGTTCGCCTCTGCTTTGTCCAATCCAGTCTGATAAGCCAAACCCAGAACCCTGGAAGCAAACTAATGTCAGTGTATGGCGAGACTCTTCCACCCCCAAAACCAGAGGGCAATACACTTCCATATTTCAGTTTAATACAGCAATCATCAAGTACCTTTCAGAACCAGGTTCTGTGCTAGATTCTGGGGATACAGAGGTGAGTCTAGTTAAATGTGGGGAGATAAATAAATATAAGTATCACACATGCTGTGAAAGAAATGTATGTGGACACTATAGTTGAGACACAAAGAAGAGAGAGCCAATAGAGATCTCTCTATTGGAGAAGAGATCAAGGATATTTTGTGTTAATCCAGCTTAAATCTGGCTCTATCAGTTGTGGACAGAGATAGGAAATGTCATTAATTAAATAGCTTATTTAAAAGTATTAAGGCTACAAAGGTAGAGACCAACTATAATGAAAACTGCAAGTAGTGCTTTCCCAACTGCAGTAACCTTTCATTGAACCCATAAAGCATTCCTGATGAATCCTGGGAGAGCTTACTAGCTAACCGTCACTAGACCTTACTGTGTTAGAAATCAGATCTAAGTTAGTGGTTTACATTCTCATTAATATATGACAATGGCTTCTCAGTATTAAAAGCTGCAATGTTCTCTTACCTCCAGCTGGATATCAAGACCCTCTACTGGGGTAGTCAAGGAGCTGAGGTTAGGGAGAACATGCTCACAGAAATAAGTCACAAACCTTGTGGAATGCACATTTTTCTGTAAAAATGCAAAAAACATGAATGTCAAAGAAGGGAAACATACTCTCTCAAATATAATAGTAGAATGTCATTCCACCAATGGAACTGAGCACCACAGCATTGAGTACTGTGGCTACAAATACAATACAGTACATATCCTGGGAGCACCCTACAAACAACCTCAACAGACAGTACAGGTTGTTGCAACATAATCTGGAGCACTGGAGCATCTATATACCTTTGAACTGTTCCATTCTCGAGTCAAATTTGGGGGAAAATTTTAGTGTTGAATTTCAGACTGTACATTTCTCACAAAGGACAGATCCTTAAGACTGTGTTTTTCAAACTACAGTATACACATCCCATGTGAGAACACTCATGGTGCCAGAGATAAAGACCATATTTATCTAGAAAAATAACGTTAGAAAAATGAAGAAAAGGTTAAATTACTAAAGTATTTTAGAAAATTCAAGCAAACTATAAAATATGATACAAAATTCTCAAGATTTAAAAAAGCGCCTCAGTAAGACTTTCAGGGAACTTCTTGCTGCTCCTGTCATCCACCAGCCTCACTCAAGCCCAAGAGAGTAAATACTGGCTCATTCTATGCTACTCCCTCCATGGAAAAGTTTGGGAGCACTCCAGTGAGTATCCCTAGAAGTATAAGCTAACCGAGTACTGAAAACAGCAGCTATGTAAACAGAGCTCACAGAGAAGAGGGGCACTGCCTGCCGAGTGCACTGTAAGAGCCGGTCCACACAGTCGGGATCGGATGGGTTGAAGGTTTGTTCCAGGTCAGCCTGTTCAGCCACCAACTCGACAAGTTGCTGTCTTCCACTCACTGTCTGTAAACTCTTTAGCCCAGATAGTATCTTCATGAACAGGACAAATTCTTCACCAGTCACATCTTCCAGGACCTGGAAAGAGATAATTTAGAGTAAGTATCTTAAAATCACTTGAATGGGAAAGAAAGATCAATATTAAAATAGTGTAATAAATTTATTTCAGTTACTAAAGTGAGTTTGCTCTTAATGTTTCTGAAATACTGATGAGAGTGTAACTTATAGCTTCAGTCAATTTAACTTCAGAATAGACCATTACTCTCAATATGAGGCACAATACTGTCTCTAAGGTGGCAAAATTTGGTACTTGGAAATTTTTATATATAAGGCATAGATATACATAATGTACATTTCAAAAGATATGCAGTATATCTGTGGCATTAACACTTCTTGGAAGGATGCTAAAGAAAAAAATTGTCTAAAAGGCTCTTCTGGGGGTGATAACAAAATAAAGAGAAATTCTATAGTAAATCAGATGCAGTTTCCTATATTTAAAAGCAGCCTCATTCATACTAATATGGTGATTGTGTAAAAAATAGGAGACTATGCAAGTCTCACTATAGGTGCTCAGTGGGTCTAAGCCTTTCTGTTCAACAGTCAAAGGAGCCAGCAATCATTACACAGTTCACGAGTACGAGCTGGGGCACAGGTAAAATGCTGACATTCCCAGCTAGGCAACTGCTCCTTTCTCTCTCACTGAAGAAATCTTATCAGTAAGCAAGTGAATAGCGCTTTTTGGGAAAATCTGGAATTTTCCTAAATACATAAAAAAGTAAATTATCCCTAAACTTTGGTACTTTCTAAGTGAAATTTAATTGTGACTTATCTTGAGAATTTCAGCATCTGCAACACTGCTAGATCTGGGGGCACTCCTGAAGAGCTTATAGAGTCATGGGGTAGGATGAAAAAATACAGGTTAGTTCAATGTGATTTCATTTTTATTTTGAAGCCATCCAGAATACGGAGATTATCCCAAGATGGAAAGACAAGAATGGGAATTAGGTACAATTTCCTAAAGGAAGTGATCTGTAGAGTCCTGGAAAATAACTTTTGATGTTAACAACCACAAGTGATTTAAATGTGATCACATCCCTTTAAATTAACACACTGATTCATCATTACAAGGTAACCAAAGTGCAAAATACTATATAAGAAAAGCTTGAAGTTCTACAGTGGTTCTAATGGGATATCTCATTTTATACACATTGATAAATACCACTAATTTCAACTACATAGTTGCTTAAGTTGTATTACAACTTTTGCTTAAGTTGTATTAAATGATGACCAAAGCTTACCTTTTTGGATTCGGTTAGTATAAGTTCCTCTACTTCCTTTGTTAAGACTTCATCTGGTAAAGTCTTAAGTTTTGTAGAAAGAAATTTGATAGCTCGTTCTCTAACAATGTCCTCTCCTTGAAGGATTTGGCTGAATAAGCCACCTAAAGTCCCTGCAAAACAAAACAGCTGGGTGTAGCAAGTCAATTCTGTACCATAATGAAGTTTTAAAATTTAACTCAGTTTACACTATTTCTTCTCAAATGAGTTAATAAGCATCCTGAATATAGATACTGGTTAAATTAGCCTGAAATTTCTACAGCCCCAACTGTAAAAGTGATTATATATTTTGTTCATGGATTCAGAATCAGCTTAAGCATGATTTACCTTTTTAAAATTACTAGTAATAAAAGAAAATGCAGGTTATCTTGGAAGATTTTTTTTTAATAGGGGCAAAGGGAGTTTCCCAACAGATTTCTAATGGAAAAGTCTGATGTGTTTATGCAATTATTTCTGCTTGGTTTTCAAGTCACAGACCTCTTGAGCTAAACACCTTTTAAAAAGAACACTTAATATTTTTATGAAACAGATCTATGGTCAAATTCCAGAGTTTATCCCTTTAGGAGTAATGCCAAGCTCCCCAATTTTTTAAGACATCTGACACAATTCAGAACAAGTGGCCTTACCTTTTGCATCCATCTTAAATATACTCAACAGGGCATTATTCACTAAGTTAAATTCTGCAGAGTCATCTAGATAGAAAAAAGTAGTACAAAATGTATGAAATAAATAAAACACAGCATCTGCTTTAGTTTCAAACATTAAGATTCAACATAGATTCTCAGAGATTACATTGAGACACATAACTAAGTATTTCTCTCAAGTACTAAGAAAATACCTCTTCCTTAAAAAGAAGAGAACCTGATGTAAAATACCTGGAAAGGTTTTATATTAAGATGGTACAATTATGAAATTACAGGTAATTGGGGAGGGTGGTGAATCATGACATATCAAAATTCCTCAAAGAATCCAGTAGTTTTTTCTTTATAAATAGAAATAAAAACACTAGGAATTAGAAGACAAGTCATTAAGTTTCAAACTATTAAATTAAAAAATGAATTATTTTTGCATGCATGCACATGTGTGTGAGAAAGGGAGGGAGGAAGGAGGGAGGGAGAGAGGCATCAATTTGTAGTCACGGCACTTTAGTTGTTCATCGATTGCTTCTCATGTGCCTTGACCTGGGGCTCAAGCCCAGTCATGGACCACTTGCTCAAGCCAGTGGCCTTGCCAGTGACCATGGCATTATGTCTCAAGCTGGTGACCTTGGGGGTTTGAACCTGAAACCTCAGTGTCCCAGGCTGATGCTCTATCCACTGTGCCACCCCCAATCAGGCCAAAATTGAATTTTTAAATAATTTTTGTTAAGAGCTAAAAAAAAGTAATTATTTCAGAGAGAAGTTGTATCCATATAAAAGGATAATATTAAAATTCCTTACCTGTCTGCAAAAGTTGAGTTAGAATATCTGCCACTCGGGGGAGATTTTCTCCAGTGGCAAATTGAGGCAGCTCTTTAATTGCTTGCCGTCGGATCTGGATATAATTTCAAACAAAAAAATTAGCCAAATACTATCATCAATAAAAACAAATGCAATCTTTAAAATTAAAATCACAGAAGAACCAATCCTAGGGGCATATGAGTCACAAAAATATAAAACATAAAATTTCTAGCAGCTTTAGAAATAATTTGCTTCAATTTAACATTCAAGCTTCACAAAACTAAAGTAAAATGTAGTGAAAGGAACATTAAATACAATTATCTGATGGGAGTAGACAGATTTGAGATTACAAACCAGAGTTTACATACTGATTATATAAAACTGTTGGGCTTTTACAACTTTGGGGCATATAATACAGTATTTCTTAAGAAAGCCTACAGTGGCAAATATCATCTCTAATAACTATTTACAATTTTCAGAACTGACTACTTAAACATTTGTGAATATATTATGTACTCAATTCCAAATATGTGGTCTTGGCTTATTTATTTTAACATAAAAATTTATGGGAATTCTATCTAGCATCTGCTCGAAACGTTGGTACTCCACTAATTTCTTTTGAAAGTCGTAGTAGTTGAAAATTCTTAGGAACCTGTATCAGCAGCCTGAAATGCTAAAAGCTAATTCTTCTTATTCTAGTAATTCCGTGCAATTATTACACATATCAATTATTTTTCTGCTATACAAAATTATTTAGGGTTCTTGAAACTGTTTTATGATGTAATATTATTAATATTTTAACTAAGGCAAGCATAAATAGACTGAAAACAGTCTAATTTCACACGCATAACATAATAATTTATGAAAAAGATGTGATTCACAACCTGTTGATAAGAGTGGATAAAGAATAAGGAAAACAAAGTACTTTGTAATTCTATGCATTTTTCAGTTAAATGGTGGTGAAAAAGCAAATATATTTTCTCAAATACAGAACAGACTTTGGTATAACATTGTGCCAGACCATACTGCAGTATTTCATTGGGCATCGATATGACTGGTACTTCAGATAATTAGCTACACACAGAAAATAGCTGGAAACAGCAAGAGAAGTATCTGAAGGCTTGTTGAAAAGCGTCAATCATACACTTACTGATACATCTTCATCCTCACAGAGGTCTAACTGTGCGTTGATAGCAGAATCAGCCAATTCTGGAAAATGCTTAAAGAATTTTGGAATAAACTGAGCTGCTAATCTTTTTTCCTTGGTACCACCTTTCACACCATCTAGTATCACTTGATAGGCATCTTTATGCTGAAAAAATAAAGCAGAAAAGAAACAATTTTGAATGATGAAAACCTAAACAAAATTGCTTGAATCTAAATTAGTAAAATTTTACAAAGGCTAAAAAATAAGGCTTATTTTTGGAGTGTGACTGCTTAAACTGGACACCTACCTTTCTACCATCTGGTCCCCTGCCCCCATGAGTTATTTGGGGGTTGGGGAAGAGAAGGGTGACTGATTTGAGGTGGAAAAAGTAAATCAGCTTGTTGATGTACTTACTCATCCTAGTAATTACTGACCCCAGCCTTGTGACTGCTTCATGCTTTAAAAATGGTAATGAATATTACAGAATTCTCAAAAATTGTGTTACTTTTACTTAAATATATTTATGTTTCCAATTAGCACCTTAAAGCAGGTGAAGAGAATACATTCCTGAAATTAAGCAACACCAGAAGGTTCAGGAAGCTTCACTTTGCCTATTTTAGAATATGAAAAGGATAAATCATTCTATATGGCCAGTCAATTTTGGATTAAGACAGATTTTAATGTCACAAATTTAATTTTATTAGAATAATATATTCAAAGTTCCTTCGTTTCCCTTTAAAAAAAATTCAGAAGTGCTCTCCCTCAGATACTCATAATATGAAGAATCAACTATACGGAGTTCGCAATCCCCCTATACACCTACCTCCAAACCAGTCCTTTCATTAAATGCCAATGATTAAGCTAGCAAACAATAGTAACAAATACTGAGACTACAGTTACATCTCCTATTTGGACATATAAATACAACTTTTTATTTTTTTTAAAGATTTTATTTATTGATTTGAGAGAGGAGAGAAAGAGGAGAGAGAGCATGTTTTCGTATGTGCCTTGACAGAGCATACCTGGGGTTTTTAACTGGTACCCCAGCATTCCAGATTGAAGCTTTATCCACTGCGTCACATCACCACAGGGCCAGGCTGGATAAAACTGTTAATTACTAGAAAAACTCAACCCTTAAACATCATAATAATGATACCAAATGTGTACATACATTTCTCTGCATAGGGTAATGTGCTAAGTGATTTAGATACGGGTGCTTACTTCAGGCCATCAAGAGGGGACTAATAAACATCCAATGGGTTATAGAGTTACCAAAAATTTAGTTAAGTAAAGCAGGATGCGAAGTTATTGAGGTACAGCAGGATCTAAGTTAAGGACATTCTTTTTGTGTTTTTTTTAAATCAGAAATAAAGTATACTATGTATCAAAAAGTTAGGTCATACACTACCAACCTATCTAAAAAAAATTCCAGCCTGACCAGGTGGTGGCGCAGTGGATAGAGCATCGGACTGGGATGCAGAGGACCCAGGTTCAAGACCCTGAGGTTGCCCCAGCTTGAGTGCATGCTCATCTGGTTTGGGCAAAGCTCACCAGCTTGGACCCAAGGTTGCTGGCTCTAGCAGGGGATTAATCAGTCTGCTGAAGGCCCACGGTCAAGGCACATACGAGAAAGCAATCAATGAACAACTAAGGTGTCACAACGAAAAACTGATGATTGATGCTTCTCATCTCTCTCCATTCCTGTCTGTTTGTCCTTACCTGTCCCTCTCTCTGACTCTGTCTCTGTAAAAACAAACGAACAAAAAAAAAAATTCTAAAAGGTAGTTCTAAAAAACATAAATTTCATAAAAAGATATCAAAAGAACGCTATTTCATGAACTGGAAATCAGTAAAGTTTATTCTTTTTTACCCTGAAAAGCCAGTGTACTCCTGTATAAAAGAACACACCAGAAATGAAAGTTCAGGCATTATACTGCTCCAATCTTAGCTATGTTTAACTGCTACTGTCCATTAATTTTAATTTTAATTTTTTTAATTGTATTTTTCTGAAGTGAGAAGCAGGGAGGCAGAGAGACAGAATTCCACATGTCCCCGACAGGGATCCACCCGGCAAGCCCACTAGGGGTCCATGCTCTGCCTATCTGGGGTGTTGTTCTGCTGCAACCAGAGCCATTCCCAGCACCTGAGACAGAGGCCATGGAGCCATCCTCAGCGCTCAGGCCAACTTTGCTCCAATGGAGCCTTGGCTGCGGGAGGAGAAGAGAGAGAGAGAGAGAGAGAGAGAAAGAGAGAGAGAGAGGAAGGAGAGGGGGAAGGGTGGAGAAGCAGATGGGTATTTCTCCTGTGTGCCCTGGCTGGGAATCAAACCTGGGACATCCACACTCCCAGCCAGGGCTCTACCACTGAGCCAATCAGCCAGAGTCCATCCATTAATTTTTAAGCAAAAAATTTCTGACTACATCATATTAAGTATCTACATTTTAACAGTAAGTAAATTCATAAAAATTTCAAACAATTTAAAAATAATGGTGGGCCACAGCTTGCTCTATCATGGCTGGTCAGGAGCCCTGGGCATGGCACAGTGGAAAAAGGAGTTAGGGAGGTAAAGGAACACACAGCAGGGGAAGAAGGGGAAAGGGAGGCTGAATAAGTAGGCGGACACAGGAGCTACAGGACAGGTGACAGAGGGCCTGGAAGGGTTGGGGTATTAAATAATGCTTCATTTAGAATTCATCAACACAGTATGCTTATTAGAAAATATATGCTCTTGGTCTAAATATGTGTCTATAAAAAGTTCCCTTCTTTACTCGCAGGAGATAATCCTTGTAAGCAGGTTTTTGCCTATGTAACTCTTTGAATACAGAGCGACCGCTGAACAATGTCTCCGAGTCAGGGGTGCCAACCAACCATGGGTCGAAAACAGTGCAGGTATTTACTGAAAAAATTTCATGTATAGTGGACCACCGCAGTTCAAAACCCACGTTGTTCAAGGGTCAACTGTAAAAGGATTTAATCTTTAACTCCAAGAGTTTATAATTTAGTAAGGGAATAAGAAAAGTCCTTACCTGAAGTAAAACACAAACCTAAGTACTATAAATGAATACACACTGCCAAGGAAGTTCAAAAAGAGAAATATCATATCTGCTGGAGGAAAATTAGCTGGTAAAACCCCCAGGACTTGTGTTTACACTAACGTGTGGAAAAGGCACCGCCCTCCACGGCAGCAACGTGAGCAACTGTGGCACTCACCTCTGACAAAGGGTGAAAATCAAATACAGTTCTAGACTAAGAAACTCAAATATGGTCTCAGAAGTGTCCAGATAGGTATCTGCCAGGAAACTTAAGTCTTGACTGTAAATCTCGTAAGTTAACATGAAAATCAGGCTTTGCTACATTAAGAATGAAAACACTTTTTTCTCTCCTTAAAAAAAAAAAGTGAATGGTGGTATCCTTCCCATTAAGTTGCCTTTGCTTTCATTAGTTAAAAGCAGTATCCTGAAACCCACCACCCTTTTGGTGTGCAGTTTTAGAAATGTTTTCTCAAAGGAAAGAATTACACGAGAGCAGAATTCGTAAGCATTACTGTTTAGACCAGCTTTAGTTCCCTCAGACTTCACTATGCAGAGGTCTTTTTAGCTTAACAGTTACATGACAGCTGCCAACACAATATTAGGAAGGTACTGCTCTCCCCTTATCTACAGGGAACTGTGCTAAAATGTTGTCACCCAGCAGTGTCTGTGTACTGAATAAATAAAACCGTGGGCCCTCATTAAAGTCTACTGTTTTTTTTAATACTAACTTATGGTTCCTAAGCACTCCCCCTAAATTAAAAGCAGGTTTTCTTTGCTTCAAGAAAGACATTTTGACCTCTTTAGGGTGATCTCTCAATCTAACCTGGTTTATAAATAAGATGACAAAAGAAGGAAATGCAAACACTTCTCAATTATTTGTAGTACAAATTCTAGTTTGGTTTTCATTTGCCTTATCACACACTGTAAGTGGGTGGCTGTCAACCTTTATCCTACACCAGCTAAAAATGGGATGTGGGACAGCACAATGTATGTGGTTTCAGTGTGTCCCTAGAACACT
This sequence comes from Saccopteryx bilineata, assembly GCF_036850765.1. NCBI lineage: Eukaryota > Metazoa > Chordata > Mammalia > Chiroptera > Emballonuridae > Saccopteryx > Saccopteryx bilineata. The sequence goes on along the minus strand of NC_089490.1, from coordinate 386,600,302 downwards.
CCTGATACACCTCTTTGGGTGAGAGCACCATGTACTAACTGATTGAGAATCAGTTCTAGCCCATTCCCTCAGCTGACCAACAAGAAAGTCAATTTTGGGTAAAGCAATCTACTGTAATCTTCCCCAACTCAGTCACAATGAATGGGATCATTTCACTACTAGAACTAAGAACAACAACAAAATCAAACTTTGACCGACCATAGTTTCACCCACCTTATCTTACTGGATGGACAATTTCTCCTTCTCAACCCATTCATCTAGTTCACCCATATACTCTACAACAGATTGAGTAGAAATTTCTCACTGGTGATGTCAAAATTCCCTACTGAAACAGAAGTACGAAGAGAAGGGAAATCGTGATACTTGAAACCGTATGGTCACATTTCTAGACTAAGCTAAAATAATTTCTCTTCCTTCCGCTCAGAAAGGATCTACCTAAAATTACACAACTCTAGAAGAGCGAACGGGAGGGGGCAGTACCACCGCTTCGCTAATGGTGCTAGAGAGACTCTAGGACCTGCCACTTCCTACTCCGTGGGACGGGTAAGCGGAAGACTCGCATGAAGTTCTACAACACAGACGGCGTGGGGTTTCTAACAAAACCGATCACGATTACCGCCCCCCCTCCACTCGCCCCCTTCCCAGGACAGCCTGGTTCTTCCGACAAAACACACGCCCCGGCATCAACTCCTCAAGTTCAACGGACTCCAGGGCTTGCAATGGTTCGCACGGACCACTCCACTGCTCCCGCCGGGCACGGGGCAAACACCGCAGACGGAGCGGCTGCCAGACAACTCTATTTCGAGCTGCCCTGCCCTCCCCTCCCCCCGCCCCTGCCCCTGCCCCTGCACGGCCCGTTCAATTTTTCACAACACTCTGCATTTAACAATAGAAGAACCCACCTTTCCTACTGAGTCTCGCTCGTCTCCCTCTCTAGACGAGCACTCCGGCGGAGCGCGGCTCTTGCCCTCGCACCCCCCGCGCCGCACGGCGTCCGGGTGCGCGGCAGGCGCTCCGAGCCCGGCCCGAATTAATGAAACCGCGGGCCCGCATTCAAGTCCCGACCGAAGGCCCTTTTCTGCTTCGCCCCCCGCCCCCCGCAAACACTTCTGACTCCTAAAGCACGTTCCCTAAATTACGAACAGATTGTGGCCTCGAGAAAGACATTTCCGACCTCTTGAGGACTGAGTCCTTCGAGGGACTGAACTCCCCCGGATAGGGGCAGAAAGACTTCGCGAGGCTCGGGAAGAGAACTAACGGGAGCTGGGTTAGAAAGCGCCACGGCGAGGAAGGGCTGCCCAAGGGAGGCGGAGGAGCCCGGGACCCGGGGACCGCGCACGCCCGGAGCCGACACCGCCGGAGGAGCGCCCGGCCCGACGGACAGCCTGCGCGGCTGGGGCTCGTGGGAGCGCGGGGCGCAGGAGCGCTTTGGAAAGGCCGCGGGGCGCCGGGCCCTGCAGGCCGCTCGGGACTTACCTGGCCCACTTGCTCCGTGGCATCGGCCAGGATGCCATAGTTGCGGTACAGCTCCTCCACGGTCGGCATGGTGAGCGACAAGCCGAGGGGCCGCTCCTGTTGTCGTCGTCGTCCTCCCCCGCGCCACCGCCGCCCCTTAAGTTGCCCAAGCCCGCGAGCCACACTATTAAGCCTCTGGCTGCCGCCAGCACCGCCGCCAGTCACCGCGCACAGGGAGGCTCCGCCCCCCAACGTATACGTAAAGACGGGCGCGTGGGGAGCGGCCTTTAATGACCGCTAATACACAGTTTGGGGTTCTATTGCCCTCTAACGTTTGGAGGTTCAAAAGGCAGCAAGCATGATGCTTTATTTTTTTTTTATTTTTAAATTTATTGGGTTGACATGGTTGGCCCGACTATACAGGTTTCAAGTGTACAACTCAGTATAACACCATCTATACACAGCTTCATGCCCCCACAGCAAAGTGTCTTTCTGCCCCCCCTTTCCCCACCTCTCCTTTGCCCTCCTGCCCCTACCTCCACCGCACCCCTCTGGCTATTGCCATTGTTTTCTGTATCTGTATGTTATGTATATATATGTGTTGGACAGATAAAATGTATTATGCTCATTTTGTTAAAGATGGCGTTACCCAGGTGATATTAATGTGTGTTGGGGGCAGGCAGGATCGTTGTAGCCTGGGGCTTGGTTTTGGGATTAGGCCTTTCCTACCCTTTTTGATGTGGGGTGGTGCAATCCAATCATGCCTCAGAAGGTGACTTTGTATTGGAGACTTCCCTATTTTGTATATTGGATTAAGGGTTTGGATTTCTACACTATAAAATGGGGACGGAGCAGGGAGCTTGCTCTCTTGGTTCCTGGGATGATTAGAGGAGAGAGCAGAGCAGAGAGCAGAAGGAGGCCACATGGAGTAGGCCAGGAGAAGCAGCCAAGATGGCGGAGTACTGAGTGAGATGCCAGTTTGTGTAGCGTTTGTATCTGGGTGTTGGGCGGATAAAGTGTATTATGCTCACTTTGTTAAAGATAACACAAGGAGGCCATCACCCAGGTGATATTAATGTGTGTTGAAAATCCTTGTAGCCTGGGCCTTGGTTTTGGGATTAAGCCTTTCCCACCCTTTTTGATGTGGGGTGGTACAATCCAATCATGCCTCAGAGAAGTGACTTTGTATTAGGGACTTCCCTACTTTGTATATTGGATTAGAGGTTGTGAAGCTACAATATAAAATGAGGGCGGAACGAGAGTTGGCTTTTGGTTCCTGAGGTTAGCATAAGAGAGTGGAGAGAGTAGAGCCAGCAGCGGGAGGAGGCCACGTGGAGGAGGCCAGGAAAAGCAGCCAAGATGGTGGAGTGCTGAGTGAGATGCCAGTTTGTACAGAGTTTGTATCTGGGATAAGGAAGGAGATGAGGAACAGAGGTGAATAAGTCTGGTGAGCTAGAAACCTTTGATTCTAGGAAACTCGGATAAGTCAGTAGCTTTGTGAGCACTGAATGTGACTGGGTTTTGGAGCCCAGTGTGTATTTTTACTTGCCCGCCGGGTGCAAAGCTAGAATTAAAGACTATGGCCCACCAGTTTTTGGCTCCGCTGTTTCTTTGCCGACTGTCCGAATCCAATGCGAACCTGCATGGGCCGGGAGGCTGCTGTGATGGTGGTAGCCTTGGCCCTGGCCCTGGCTTCTGGCTTTACACTGGGATAAGGAAGGAGATGGGGAACTGAGGAGAATAAGGTTGGTGAGCTAGAAACCTTTGATTCTAGGAAACTCGGATGGAGCCCAGTGTGTGTTTTTACTTGCCTGCCGGGTGCAAGCCAGGATTAAAGATGAAGGCCCATCAGTTCTTGGCTCCGTTGTTTCTTTACCGACTGTCCGAATCCAGTGCAAACCTGCATGGGCTGGGCGGCTGTGATAGTAGCCCTGGCCGTGCCTGCTGGCTCTACAATATGCTTTTTTGCTAATTTCTTCACCTTCTTTGATCCAGTCCCCTCTGACAGCTGTTCATCTGTTTCCTGTGGCCATGCCTCTTTTTCTCTTTTGTTCCTCAGTTTATTGTGTTCATTAAATTTCACATATGCATGAAATCATACGGCATTAATCTTTCTCTGCCTGGCTTATTTCATTAAGCACAATAATCTCCAGGTCTATCCATGCAAAAGACAAGATTTCCTCCTTTCTATGACTGCATAGTATTCCATTGTGTAAATGTCCCACAGCTTGTCTATCTATACTTATACACTGATGGGCACTTGGGCTGTTTCCAGATCTTGGGTATTATAAACAATGCTGCAATGAACATGGGGGTGCATATATATTTTTAAAATTTGTGTTATGGATGCTTTTAGGATGCATTGTATCTGGCTAGGAGCTTTTGGTTTAGAGTGGAAGAACCTAACAAAGATGACTGCGTTTCTGCCCTTAAAATATCTCATGTTGGCTAGAAAAGTGAACTTTTTTTAATTTTTGTTATTTCTATTTTTTTAAAATTAATTTTACTAGGGTGATTCAATAAATCAGGGTACATATGTTCAAAGAAAACATGTCCAGGTTATCTTGTCAATCAATTATGTTGCATTCCCATCACCCAAAGTCAGATTGTCCTCCGTCACCTTCTATCTAGTTTTCTTTGTGCCCCACTCCCTCTCCCTCCCCCCCCTTAACCACCACATTCTTATCAATGTCTCTTAGTCTCGTTTTTATGTCCCACCTACGTATGGAATAATGCAGTTCTTGGTTTTTTCTGATTTACTTATTTCATTTCGTATAATGTTATCAAGATCCCACCATTTTGTTGTAAATGATCTGATGTCATCATTTCTTATGGCTGAGTAGTATTCCATACTGTATATGTGCTACATCTTCTTTATCCAGTCTTCTATTGAAGGGCTTTTTGGTTGTTTCCATCTCTTGGCCACTGTGAACAATGCTGCAATGAACATGGGGCTGCATGTGTCTTTACGTATCAATGTTTCTGAGTTTTGGGGGTATATACCCAGTAGAGGGATTGCTGGGTCATAAAGTAGTTCTATTTTCAGTTTTTTGAGGAACCACCATACTTTCTTCCATAATGGTTGTACTACTTTACATTCCCACCGATAGTGAATGAGGGTTCCTTTTTTCTCCACAGCCTCTCCAACATTTGCTATTACCTGTCTTGTTAATAATAGCTAATCTAACAGGTGTGAGGTTGTATCTCATTGCAGTTTTGATTTGCATTTCTCTAATAGCTAAAGAAGATGAGCATCTTTTCATATATCTGTTGGCCATCTGTATTTCTTCCTGGGATAAGTGTCTGTTCCTGTCCTCTTCCCATTTTTTTTATTGGATTGTTTGTTTGTTTGTTGTTGAGTTTTATGAGTTCTTTGTATATTTTGGATACTAGGCCCTTATCTGAGCTGTTGTTTGAAAATATCATTTCCCATTTAGTTGGCTGTCTGTTTATTTTGTTATCAGTTTCTCTTGCTGAGCAAACACTTCTTAGTCTAATGTAGTCCCATTCATTTATTTTTGCCTTCACTTCCCTTGCCTTTGGAGTCAAATTCATAAAATGCTCTTTAAAACCAAGGTCCATGAGTTTAGAACCTATGTCTTCTTCTATGTACTTTATTGTTTCAGGTCTAATATTTAGGTCTTTGATCCATTTTGAATTAATTTTAGTACAAGGGGACAAATTGTAGTCGAGTTTCATTCTTTTGCATGTGGCTTTCCAGTTTTCCCAGCACCATTTGATGAAGAGGCTTTCTTTTCTCCATTGTGTGCTGTTGGCCCCTTTATCAAAAATTATTTGACCATATATATGTGGTTTTATTTCTGGACTTTCTATTCTGTTCCATTGGTCTGAGTGTCTTTTTTTCTGCCAATACCATGCTGTTTTGATTGTCGTGGCCCTATAATATAGTTTGAAGTCAGATGTTGTAATGCACCCAGCTTCGTTCTTTTTCTTTAGGATTGCTTTGGCTATTCGGGGTTTTTTATAGTTCCATATAAATCTGATGATTTTTTTGTTCCATTTCTTTAAAAAATATCATTGGAATTTTGATAGGAATTGCATTAAATTTGTATATTGCTTTGGGTAATATGGCCATCTTGATTATATTTATTCTTCATATCCAAGAGCAAGGAATATTCTTCCATCTCACTGTATCTTTTTCGATTTCCCTTAACAGTGGTTTGTAGTTTTCATTATATAAGTCCTTTACATTCTTTGTTATGTTTATTCCTAGGTATTTTTGTTGTTGTTGTTGCAATCGTGAAGGGGATTTTTTTTTTTTTGAGTTTGTTCTCAAATGTTTCATTGTTGGCATATAGAAAGGCTATGGACTTTTGTATGTTAATTTTGTATCCCGCGACCTTACTATATTGGCTTATTGTTCCTAGTAGTCTTTTTGTAGATTCTTTGGGGTTTTCGATGTATAGGATCATATCATCTGCAAAAGGTGATACCTTTACTTCTTCTTTTCCGATATAGATGCCTTTTATTTCTTTGTCTTGTCTGATTGCTCTGCCTAGAACCTCTAGCACCACATTAAATAAGAGTGGAGAGAGTGGACAACCCTGTCTTGTTCCTGATTTAAGGGGGAAAGCCTTCAGTTTTGTGCCATTTAATATGATGTTTATCATATATGGCCTTTATCATGTTGAGATATTTTCCTTCTATACCCATTTTGTTGAGAGTCTTAAACATAAAATTGTGTTGTATTTTTCGAATGCCTTTTCTGCATCTATTGATAAGATCATGTGGTTTTTGTTCTTTGTTTTGTTGATATGGTGTATTATGTTAACCGTTTTATGTATGTTGAACCATCCTTGAGATTCTGGGATGAATCCCACTTGATCATGATGTATTATTTTTTTAATATGTTGTTGTATTCGATTTGCTAATATTTTGTTTAGTATTTTAGCATCTGTATTCATTAGAGATATTGGTCTGTAGTTTTCTTTTTTTGTGCTGTCCTTGGCCCGATTTCGGTATGAGGGTTATGTTGGCCTCATATAATGTGTTTGGAAATATTGCTTCTTCTTCAATTTTTTGGAAGACTTTGAGTAGAATAGGAACCAAGTCTTCTTTGAATGTTTGATAGAATTCACTAGTATATGTCTGGGCCTGGACTTTTATTTTTGGGGAGGTTTTTAATAGTTTTTTTTATTTCTTCCCTACTAATTGGTCTGTTTAGGCTTTCTGCTTCTTCTTGACTCAGTCTAGGAAGGTTGTATTGTTCTAGGAATTTATCCATTTCTTCTAGATTGTTGAATTTAGTGGCATAAAGTTTTTCATAGTATTCTACAATAATTCTTTGTATATCTACAGTGTCCGTGGTGATTTCTCCTCTTTCATTTTGGATTTTGTTTATATGAGTTCTTTCTCTTTTTTCCTTCATAAGTCTTGCTAAGGGTTTGTCAATTTTGTTGATCTTTTCAAAGAACCAGCTCCTTGTTGTATTATTTTTTTCTATAGTTTTTCTGTTCTCTATTTCATTTATTTCTGCTCTGATTTTTATTATCTCCTTTCTTTGGCTGGTTTTGGGTTGTCTTTGTTCTTCTTTTTCCAGTTCCTTAAGGTGTGAAGTTAAGTGGTTCACTTGGGCTCTCTCTTGTTTATGCATGAAGTGATATGAACTTCCCTCTTATCACTGCTTTTGCTGCATCCCATAGATTCTGATATATTGTATTGTCATTTTCGTTTTTCTGTATATATCTTTTGATCTCTGCGCTTATTTCTTCTTTGAACCATTCATTTTTAAAAGTATGTTGTTTAGCCTGACCAGGCGGTGGCACAGTGGATAGAGCATCGGACTGGGATGCGGAAGACCCAGGTTCAAGACCCCGAGGTCACCAGCTTGAGTATGGGCTCATCTGGTTTGAGCAAAAGCCCACCAGCTTGAACCCAAGGTTGCTGGCTCCAGCAAGGGGTTACTTGGTCTGCTGAAGGCCCACGGTCAAGGCACATATGAGAAAGCAATCAATGAACAACAACTAAGGTGTTACAACGCGCAATGAAAAACTAATGATTGATGCTTCTCATCTCTCTCTGTTCCTGTCTGTCTGCCCCTGTCTATCCCTCTCTCTGACTCACTCTCTGTCTCTGTAAAAAAAAAAAAAAAAAAAAAAAAAGTTAAAAAAAAAAAGTATGTTGTTTAGTTTCCACAGTTTTGTGGGGGTTTTTTTCCTCTTTTTTTTCCTCTCTAGAAAAGTGATCTTAAAGGGAGGAAATTAAATGAGGGGTGGGAGTTCAAGCCATATGAGACGTCATAAACTCTATTTCCTTGTGACTCAAGAAAAATAATGTAAATCTCTAGCAAAAGGGAATCAGTGGATATAGTCTTTATTTCTTTTTTTAAGGAAAAAAATTCAAATGTCATTTAAACAAAACCCCCAAAACTATGTCCACCAACCTAAACAAGTCTCGGAGTGAAGGTTAGACTGCTGGAGGAGGCCATTTAGCTTTCCATGCTGCTGGAGTAAAGTAGGGCCATGTAATGCCAGTAGCCACGGCCACCATCACAGCTGCCTGGCCCATGCAGGTTCGAATTTGATTCGGACAGATGGTAATGAAACAATGGAGCCAAGAACTGGTGGGCCATTAGCTTTAATCCTAGCTTGCACCCGGCGGGTGAGAAATACAGTGGGAAAACACTTCCCTTTCCATTCAGGGCTCCCAAAGCCACTGACTTATCTGAGTTTCCTAGAATCAAAGCTTTCTACCTCACCAGCCTTATTCACCTCCATTCCCCATCTCCTTCTCTCTACACAAACTGGCTTCTCCTTCAGCACTCCACCATCTTGGCTGCTTCTCCTCTCCTGCAAGTGGCCTTTCTCTGCACTCCTCCAGCATTGGTTCCTCTGCTTCATTTTATAATGTAGAAATCAAAACCTTTAACCCAATATACAAACAAGGAAGTCTCTGATACAAAGTCAATTATCGGAGGCATAATGGGGTTCCTCATGAAAGTGCACCACCTCACAGCATGCAACAGTCAAGGGTGTGGGGAAAAGCTTAGTTTTTTCTTTATCTTATTTTTATTAATTTTAATGCAGTGACATTGATAAATCAGGGTACATTTGTTCCGAGAAAACATCTCTAGATTATTTTGACCTTTGATTATGCTGCATACCCCTCACTCAAAGTCAAATTGTCCTCCGTCATCTTCTATCCGGTTTTCTTTGTGCCCCTACCTTCCCCCAACTCCCTTCCTCTCCTTCCTCGCCCCTCCCCACCCCTCCACCCCACTCCCTGTTACCATCACATTCTTGTCCATGTCTCTGAGTCTCATTTTTATATCCCATCTATGCATGGGTTCATATAGTTCTTAGTTTTTTCTGATTTACTTATTTTACTCCATATAATGTTATCAAGGTCCATCCATGTTATTGTAAATCAGGGGTCCCCAAACTTTTTACACAGGGGGCCGGTTCACTGTCTCTCAGACTGTTGGAGGGCCAGACTATAAAAAAAACTATGAGCAAATCCCCATGCACACTGCACATATCTTATTTTAAAGTAAAAAAACAAAACAGGAACAAATACAATATTTAAAATAAAGAACAAGTAAATTTAAATCAACAAACTGACCAGTATTTCAATGGGAACTATGGGCCTGCTTTTGGCTAATGAGATGATCAATGTCCGGTTTCATATTTGTTACTGCTAGCCGTAACAAGTGATATGACGCACTTCCGGAGCCATGACGTGTGCCTCCCGCGTCACCAGAAGTAGTACTGTACGTGAGCGATGCTGTGCTTTGCGTCCGCATCCTGTGCTCCTCTCACTGACCACCAATGAAAGAGGTGCCCCTTCTGGAAGTGCGGCAGGGGCCGGATAAATGGCCTCAGGGGGCCGCATGCGGCCCGCGGGGCCGTAGTTTGGGGACCCCTGTTGTAAATGATCCGATGTCATCATTTCTTATGGCTGAGTAGTATTCCATAGTATATATGTACCAAAGCTTTTTAATCCACTCGTCCTCTAACGGACACTTGGGCTGTTTCCAGATCTTCGCTATTGTGAACAATGCTGCTATAAACATGGGGGTGCATTTCTCCTTCTGAAACTGTTCTATGGTGTCCTTGGGGTATATTCCTAAAAGTGGGATGACTGGGTCAAAAGGCAGTTCGATTTTCAATTTTTTGAGGAAACTCCATACTGTTTTCCACAGAGGCTGCACCAGTCTGCACTCCCACCAGCAGTGCAGGAGGGTTCCCTTTTCTCCACATCCTTGCCAGCACTTATTCTGTGTTGTTTTGTTGATGAGTGCCATTTTGACCGGTGTGAGGTGATATCTCATTGTGGTTTTAATTTGCATTTCTCTAATGATTAGTGATGTTGAGCATTTTTTCTTATGTCTATTGGCCATCTGTATATCCTCTTTGGAGAAGTGTCTATTCATTTCTTTTGCCCATTTTTTGATTGGATTGTTTGTCTTTCTGGTGTTGAGATTTACAAGTTCTTTATAAATTTTGGTTATTAACCCCTTATCAGACATACTGTCAAATATGTTCTCCCATTGTGTAGTTTGTCTTTTTATTCTGTTTTTATTGTCTTGGCTGTGCAAAAGCTTTTTAGTTTGATACAGTCCCATTTGTTTATCCTGTCTTTTATTTCCCTTGCCCGTGGAGATAAATCAGCAAATATATTGCTGCGAGAGATGTCGAAGAGCTTACTGCCTATGTTTTCTTCTAAGATGCTTATGGTTTCACGCCTTACATTTAAGTCTTTAATCCATTTTGAGTTTATTTTTGTGAATGGTGTAAGTTGGTGATCTAGTTTCATTTTTTTGCAGGTAGCTGTCCAATTTTCCCAACATCATTTGTTGAAGAGGCTGTCTTTACTCCATTGTATTTTCTTACCTCTTTTGTCAAATATCAGTTGTCCATAGAGTTGTGGGTTTATTTCTGGGTTCTTCGTTCTGTTCCATTAATCTATGTGCCTGTTCTTATGCCAGTACCAGGCTGTTTTGAGTAAAAGGGCCTTATAGTATAGCTTGATATCAGGAAGTGTGAAACCTCCCCCTTTATTCTTGTTTTTTAAGATTGCTGAGGCTATTTGTGTTCTCTTTTGGTTCCATGTAAATTTTTGGAATATGTGATCTATATCTTTAAAGTATGGTCATTGGTATTTTAATTGGTATTGCATTGAATTTATAAATTACTTTGGGTAATATAGACATTTTAATGATGTTTATTCTTCCTAACCATGAGCATGGTATATGCTTCCACTTGTTTGTATCTTCCTTGATTTTTTTTTATCAATGTTTTATAATTTTCCGAGTACAAGTCTTTAGTCTCCTTGGTTAAATGTACTTCTAGGTACTTTATTTTTTTTTGTTGTAATAGTGAAGGGGATTGTTTCCATAATTTCTCTTTCTGACTGTTCATTGCTAGTGTATAAAAATGCCTCTGATTTCTGAGTATTAATTTTATATCCTGCCACCTTGCTGAATTCATTTATCAGGTCCAGTAGTTTTTTGACTGAGACTTTAGGATTTTCTATATACAATATCATATCATCTGCAAATAATGATAGCTTTACTTCTTCTTTTCCAACTTGAATGCCTTTTATTTTTTCTTCTTGTCTGATTGCTGTGGCTAGGACTTCCAGGACTATGTTAAATAAGAGTGGTGAAAGGGGGCACCCCTGCCTTGTTCCTGATCTTAAGGAGATTGCTTTTAATTTTTGCCCATTGAGTATGATGTTGGCTGTGGGTTTGTCATAGATGGCTTTTATCATGTTGAGGTATGTTCTCTGTATTCCCACTTTGCTGAGAGTTTTGCTCATGAATGGGTGCTGGATTTTATCAAATGCTTTTTCTGCATCTATTGAAATTATCATGTGGTTTTTCTCCTTCCTTTTCTTTATGTGATGAATCACATTGATAGATTTGCGAATATTGTACCAGCCTTGCCTCCCCAGAATAAATCCCACTTGATTGTGGTGTATGATTTTTCCATATATTGTTGGATCCGGTTTGCTAATATTTTGTTGAGGATTTTAGCATCTATATTCATCAGGGATATTGGCCTATAATTTTCCTTTTTTGTGTTGTCTTTGCCTGGTTTTGGAATCAGAATTATGCTCGCCTCATAAAAGGAGTTTGGAAGTCTTCCTTCCTCTTGAATTTTTTGAAATAGCTTGAGAAGGATAGGAGTTAGTTCTTTTTTGAATATTTGGTAGAATTCACTTGTGAAGCGTCAGGCCCCGGACTTTTCTTTGTTGGGAGTTTTTTGATAACTGTTTCGATCTCATTTGGTGTAATTGGTCTGTTTAGGTTTCTGATTCTTCCAGATTGATTTTTGGAAGATTGTATGTTTTAAGGAATTTTTTCATTTCATCTAGGTTGTCTAGTTTTTTGGCATACAGTTATTTATAGTATTTTCTTATAATCCTTTGTATTTCTGTTGTATCAGTTGTTATTTCTCCACTCTCATTCCTAATTTTATTAATTTGAGTCCTCTTTCTCTTTTTCTTGGTGAGTCTAGTTAAAGGTTCATCAATCTTGTTTACCTTTTCAAAAAACCAGCTCCTAGTTTCATTGATCCTCTGTATTGTTTCTTTAGTCTCTATGTCATTTATTTCTGCTCTGATCTTTATTATTTCCTTCCTTCTACTACATTTAGGTTTTACTTGCTGTTCTTTTTCTAGTTCTTTTAAATGCAGGGTTAAGATATTTATTTGAGCTTTTTCTAGCTTCTTAAAGTGTGCCTGTAGTGCTATGAACTTCCCTCTCAGGACTGCTTTTGCTGTGTCCCACAAATTTTGAGTTGTTGTATGCTCATTATCATTTGTTTCTAGAAATTGTTTTATTTCTTCTTTGATCTCATTCTTAATCCATTCGTTATTTAACAACCTGCTATTTAGTTTCCATGTGTTTGAGAATTTTTGAGCTTTACTGTTGTGGTTGATTTCTAGTTTCATGCCATTGTGATCAGAGAAAGTGTTTGATATGATTTCAATCTTCTTAAATTTGTTGAAACCACTGGGAAAAGCTTAGTTTTGAAAAGATCTTAGTATTAAAAGGGTGGGAAAGACTTAGTCTTAAAACCAAGCCTTATGCTATGTAAAGCCAGGAGCCAAGGCCAGGGCCACTATCACAGCTGCCTGGCCCATGCAGGTTCGCATTGGATTCGGACAGTCGGTAAAGAAACCATGGAGCCAAAAACTGGTGGGCCATAGCCTTTAATCCTACCTTGCACCCGGCGGGCAAGTAAAAATACACACTGGGCTCCAAAACCCAGTCACACTCAGTGCTCACAAAGCCACTGACTTATCCGAGTTCCCTAGAATCAAAGGTTTCTAGCTCACCAGCCTTATTCTCCTCAGTTCCCCATCTCCTTCCTTATCCCAGATACAAACTCTGTACAAACTGGCATCTCACTCAGCACTCCGCCATCTTGGCTGCTTTTCCTGGCCTCCTCCACGTGTCCTCCTCCCGGTGCTGGCTCTATTCTCTCTGCTGTCTCATGCTAACCTCAGGAACCAAGAGTGCCCAAACTCCGTTCTGCCCCCACTTTATACTGTAGCTCCACAACCTCTAATCCAATATACAAAATAGGGAAGTCTCTGGTAGAGTCACTTCTCTGAGGCATGATTGGATTGTACCACCCCACATCAAAAAGGGTGGGACAAGCTTAATCCCAAAACCAAGCCTCAGGCTACAACAATTCTTAACACACATTAATATCACCTGGGCAACGGCCTCTTTAACAAAGTGAGCATAATACATTTTATCTGCCCAACATGCTATAAGGACCTTGCCTACTTATAGCCTGTCCCCCACACCCAATGCAAACTATAAACGAGCAAACATATACATCATATTTTTAAACTTATTTGACCCAGAGGCCACATGATTGTGTCTAATTCCAAGAGGATAATAAATAAGTGAAAACACATGCATGTCCTGTTAAGAGTCTGTATGGCCAGTAGTCACGGCCATCATCACAGCCAGCTGGCCCTTGCAGGTTCGCATTAGATTCGGACAGATGGTAATGAAACAATGGAGCCAAGAACTGGTGGGCCATCATCTTTAATCCTAGCTTGCACCCGGCGGGCAAGTAAAAACACACACTAGGCTTCAAAACCCACTCATTCAGTGCTCACAAAGCTACTGACTTATCTGAGTTTCCTAGAATTCAAAGGTTTCGTGCTCACCAGACTTATTCACCTCTGTTCCCCATCTCCTTCCTTCTCCCTGCACAAACTCTGCACAAACTGGCTTCTCACTCAGCACTCTACCATCTTGGCTGCTTCTCCTGGTCTCCTCCACGTGGCCTTTCTCTGCTCTTCTCTCTAATGCTAATCTCAGGAACCGAGAGAAAACAAGCTACTGGTCTGCCCCACTTTAAAGTGTAGAAATCCAAAACCTTTAATCCAATATACAAACAAGAAAGTCTCTGATAAAAAGTCACTTATCTGAAACATAATGGGATTCCTCATAAGAGTGCACCACCCTACATCATGCAATCAGTCAAGGATGTGGGGAAAACCTTAGTCTTAAAACTAAGCTTTAGGCCCCAGATGGCAAATCTTTTTATCAATATAATTACTGCCCACTTTTGCAGTGCTGGTCAACCTGGTCCCTCCCGCCCACTATTGGGCATTTCAGCTTTCATGGTGGGCCAATCGCGGCACCGTTTGGTTGCTCTGCTACCGCCCACCATGAAAGCTGGAACGCCTACTAGTGGGCAGGAGGGACCAGGTTGATTAGCACTGCAAAAGTGGGAAGTTTTTTATAAAAAGGCTCGCCATCATGGCCTTAGGGTATAACAACCTGGCCTGCTTACAGCCTGTCCCCCACACCCAATGCAAACTATAAATGAGCAAATATATATATCATACTTACAAACTTATTTGACCAACACTGGGCGACGGGCTTCTATGTGGGCAGCACCATCTTTAACAAAGTGAGCATAATATATTTTATCTGCCCAACAGAGTCTCTAAAAAAAGTTTAAATTTTAAAAATGGAAGTTTCAAAAACAGGTGTAAAATAATCACATTAATGTAAAAGAAAATATTGACCTTAAAAATGAAACAGCCAGTTATTTTATTGACAAAATGAGTTTATTTGGGAATAGCACAGTAATTGCAATTCGGGACAAGCAAACTATAGCAAAAACCATAGGCAAGTCCAACAAACAAAGGAGAGTATGATAATTTTATAGAGAGAAAGGAAGAAAGTGGGAGGGGTTCTTTTAAATGACAGTCCATTGGAGGAAAGTAGAAGTTCAGAGTGGTAACAATTTCTTCCTACTGCAGTCTGTTAGTTAGTCACAATAATCAGGATTGTGAACTCGTTTTTGGTTTCCTTATTCTCCTCTGATCCTCAGTCCTGGAGAAGGCTACAAATCACTTTATATTTTTCTCTATTTCCAGCTGATCAAAGCTAAAGGTCCAGGTTGGTCCTCATGATTGTTGTAAAGTACCATACCTCACTTCCGCGGGTTTACGTAGAGACACCAAGTCCAGATGAATTTTGAAGAGCTTTATTAAAAGGAGATTTATTAATATGCTGGCCACATATGACTAACATGGGGCATATCTGACCCAAATCGTGCAGCAACAAATGTATCTCAGAGGCTGGTTATATACCCTTTGACCATAGACAGGTTGGGGGGGGGTATGGCAGCATGACACAATCATTAACAAGCTTATAACATTTATCTAGAGCATTAGTAGTCAACCTTTTTATATCTACTGCCCACTTTTGTATCTCTGTTAGTAGTAAAATTTTCTAGCCACCCACTGGTTCCACAGTAATGGTGAGTTATAAAGTAGGGAAGTAACTGTACTGTATAAAATTTATAAAGCAGAGTTACAGCAAGTTAAAGCATATAAAAATAATTACTGCCTGACCAGGTGGTGGCACAGTGGATAGAGCATCGGACTGGGATGTAGAGGACCTAGGTTTGAGGACCTGAGGTTGCCAGCTTGAGTGCAGGCTCAACTGGTTTGAGCAAAGCTCACCAGCTTGGACCCAAGGTCGCTGGCTCAGCAAGGGGTTACTCGGTTCGCTGAAGGCCCACAGTCAAGACACGTATGAGAAAGCAATCAATGTACAACTAAAGTGTCATAACGAAAAACTGATTGATGCTTCTCATCTCTCTCCATTCCTGTCTGTTTGTCCCTATCTGTCCCTCTCTCTGACTATCTCTCTGTCTCTGTAAAAAAAAAAAATTACTTACCAAGTACTTTATGTCATATTTTTGCTAAGTTTGGCAGAATAAGTCTTTATAAAACAACTTACCATAGTTCTATCTATCTTTTTATTTATACTTTGGTTGCTCCACTACTGCCCACCATGACAGCTGGAATGCCCACTAGTGGGCGGTAGGGACCAGGTTGACTATCACTGGTCTAGGGGATTTATAAAAAACGTTAAAACTTTCAAGGTAACTCAATGGTGATGTCATTTTACATATTAAAATACACTCATAAACCTTTTAGTATCTATCTCTCCTCCTTTGCCTAGAGGTACACGTTAATCTCAGGATTCCAGGAAGGGAGGGAAAGCTAAAATCAGTGTAGGGTGGTATGTAAATTTTGTCTCTTACTGAAAGGGAAAGGAAGTTCTTCAGATAATATTAATTCTTTCAGAGAACTAAAACTAAGTGACCCAGTTGTCCTTGTAAGTCAGGAGATTTCTATGTCCTCTTCCCTCCATTTTTTCAAAGAAAAGACAGGACAGAAAGCCATACTTTTCCTCTTTAAAATGGTGCTGCCAATACTATGGTTTTGTTGTTGTTGTTTTTTGGGGTTTTTTTTTTTTTGGCAGAGACAGAGAGAGTCAGAGAGAGGGACAGACAGACAGGAAGGGAGAGAGGTGAGAAACATCAATTCTTCTTTGTGGCTCCTTAGTTGTTCATTGATTGATTTCTCATATGTGCCTTGATGTGTGTGGGTGAGCAGGCTACAGCAGCCTGAGTGACCCCTTGCTCGAGCCAGTGACCTTGGGCTCAAGCTGGTGAGCCTTGCTCAAACCATATGAGCCTGTGCTCAAGCTGGCGACCTCGGGGTCTCAAACCTGGGTCCTCCACTTCCCAGTCCGATGCTCTATACACTGCGCCACCCCCTGGTCAGGTGCCAATACTAAGTTTTACAGTTCTTTGGCACCTTACCATATTTCCTACTGGTTTTATATCCTGAGTCAAATTCTTGACTCATTTTTAACTAGGTGCATGAGGCTGTTGAATAGGAATATCAGCCTATAACATGTAACAGATATTTATCAGGTAGACTTGATGTTTTTATTAATAGTAATACAGTCTACTGAAGAAATAAATGCTACTGATTTCTTATAACGTGTACAAACCTTTTGTAATTACATAAATTTCCAATTTTTTTTAAATTTCCAATTTTTATAAACTTTCTTTCTCTTTCAAAAGTACTTTCATACCCCATACTTTTTATTACTAAAACTATACAATTCCTTTTTTAGTCAGAACTCTTAATTTTAAAAATCTTAAACTTTATTGACAACCAGGTTGGCTTTTCTTTTATCCCAGTTTCCCTTCCTCCTCAAAGTCTGATTAAAAGGAGATCCTCAGTGAGTTTCTTCATGCATTAGCCGTGCATAGACCAACCAGCTTCCAGTTTGTGGTTGGAGCAGGGCATGCCATCCTTCTTAGGGTTAACTTACAAGGGTTGGTGGAGTCAGTCTTTGCTGTCCATGAAGGTGTCTCTGCTGGGACTGCAGCTTCAACCAGCTATGGTGGACCCAGGCAGGAATGCCTTCTACCTTGGCATCAGTGGGAGTAGTCAGGATCACAGTGTGTGAACCCGTCCACGTGGGAGTCAGTCCTTGGGTGATGTACTTCTTTACCCAAACTGAGTCCCCAGGCTGAAAATGATGTACTGGGTCTCCTGGCAGTGCTGGAAGCACCTCTTGGACAGTCTTTTGAACAGCCTGCTGAGTAATCTGTAAACCCTGCAAGTACTTAAGGAAGGAGTGGTTACCTAACTCAGCTTTATCTCTTCTCTGAGTTTTGGTAGTAAGAGAGGTAGTAATGTTTCCAAACATTATTTCAAAAGGTAGTAATGTTTCCAAACATTATTTCAAAAGGCATAAATTCTTCTCTACAGGGGGTACACTTTGCCTTAAGGAGGGCCACTTCTCACCAGTGTCAAAAATGAATTTGGTTAAAGCTTCTTTTATGATTTGATTTATGCATTCTATTTGCCCTGAACCTTTGGGGCCTGTGGGCACAATGTAACTTCAAATGAATTTCTAATTAATATTGGGTTTCCTTCCTATTAGCTGTGAGATTTTGGACACAAATGTAGGCCTAACATTAGAATGGGCTAGCTAAATCTGGAAAGAATTCCACACAGCAACTTTCTAACAACTGTCACTGTGGCCCCACTTCCAGTAGAAAAAGCTTCTATTCATCTGTCAATTATTTCATTAAAGTCTATTTTTAAATGTTTTCTAGGGAAAGTTTCTCTTCCCCTGTTTTTTTTTTTTTTTTTTTTTTTAAATTTCCTTACTTTGCTTTGTATTTTCTTGGACATAACCTAAGCACTGAGATATTATGCCTTCTGTTATAGATTCTAAGTCTGGCCTTTTAAAAATTATTTCTTTCCTGCTGGCAAAATATTTTTCTAATTGGTTGCGAATAAACCTTTAGCAATAAGGGTTTTAGTAACGTTACTAAAATTTTCTAGAAGCCGCAGTGGTTTTAGGTAGCATCTTCAGCTGTTCGAATTTTCTTAAGTTTTTAGGGAGTCTCCCTTCTTTTGGTGTCCTGGTCAGTGGATGAAAACCACTATCTCAGGGGAGCAGGCTTCTGCATTGGTGGGGTGAGGGTCTGAGCTTCATCTTTGCTAGTTTTTAAGCTTTCTCTTTATGGCCCCACTTCGACTGTGCCTGTCTTAGGTCGTCCCTTCTTTTGGGGATCTTACTTGTCATTGACTAACCAGCCATCTTGGGAGCCAGGCAGAGTTATGTGATTGAGGGAGGAGCAATGTCCCTTCCCAAAGTGCTTAGTTTTATTCATTTATTTTTAACAGCTGATGATGCTACTTTTTTTTCTTAATTTATAATACTTTTTTTTTTAATTTTTAGAGTTGATTGCTATGTAAAAGGCTAAGTTGACTGCATCAGTATCTTTTCTTTTTCTGATCCTGGCTAACAGAAACTGAGGGAAAATGTCTAAATTTTCCTCACTTGCTTGGGAGCTAGAAGCTTACTTAAGCTAGGCAATTAGAAACATTTTCTTGAGGCGGTCTTGATTGTTTTATAGCTTCTAACAGTCCTGCTAGGGCTTGAGGCTTCCCTGATAAAGGGAATTCTGAGTTTTCTAATGTAAAGCCAGTGGCTGCAGTCACCGTCACAGCCACCTGGCCCATGCAGGTTCGCATTGGATTTGGACAGATGGTATAGAAACAACGGAGCCACGAACTGGTGGGCCATCATCTTTAATCCTAGCTTGCACCTGGAGGGCAAGTAAAAACACACTGGGCTCCAAAACCCACTCATTCAGTGCTCACAAAGCTCTAACTTATCTGAGTTTCCTAGAATCAGAGGTTTCTAGCTCACTAGCCTCATTCTGCTTTGTTCCCCATTTCCTTCTCTCTACACCAGGGATCCTCAAACTTTTTACACAGGGGGCCAGTTCGCTGTCCCTCAGACCATTGGAGGGCTGGAGTATAAAAAAACTATGAACAAATACCTATGCACACTGTACATATCTTATTTTAAAGTAAAAAAACAGCCTGACCAGGCGGTGGCGCAGTGGATAGAGCGTCAGACTGGGATGCGGAAGACCCAGGTTTGAGACCCCGAGGTCGCCAGCTTGAGTGTGGGCTCTCCTGGTTTGAGCAAAAATTCACCAGCTTGGACCCAAGGTCGCTGGCTCAAGCAAGGGGTTACTCGGTCTGCTGAAGGCCCATGGTCGAGGCACATATGAGAAAGCAATCAATGAACAACTAAGGTATTGCAATGAAAAACTAATGATTGATGCTTCTCGTCTCTCCGTTCCTGTCTGTCTGTCCATGTCTATCCCTCACTCTGACTCTCTGTCTCTGTAAAAAAAAAAAAAAAAAAAAAAAAAAAAAATATATATATATATATATATATATATATATATAAAAGTAAAAAACAAAACAGGAACAAATACAATATTTAAAATAAAGAACAAGTAAATTTAAATCAAGAAACTGACCAGTATTTCAATGGGAGCTCTGGGCCTGCTTTGGGCTAATGAGATGGTCAATGTGCTCCTCTCACTGACCACCAATGAAAGAGGTGCTCTTTCTGGAAGTGTGGCGGGGGCTGGATAAATGGCCTCAGGGGGCCGCATGTGGCCCGTGGGCCGTAGTTTGGGGACCCCTGCTCTACACAAACTCGGCACTAACTGGCTTCTCTTTCAGCACTCTGCCATCTTGGCTGCTTCTCTTCTCCTCCACGTGGCCTTTCTCTGCTCTCCTCTCTGCTCTTTCCTCTAATGCTAATCTCAGGAACCAAGAGAGCAAGCTCCCGGTCTGCCCTACTTTATAGTGTAGAAACCAAAACCTTTAATCCAATATACAAATAAGAAAGTCTCTGATACAAAGTCACTTATCTGAGGCATAATGGGATTCCTCATGAGAGTGCACACCCTATATCAAAAAGGGTGGGAAAGGCTTAGTCCTAAAACCAAGCCCCAGGCTACAAGGATCCTGCCTGCCCACAGCCCGCACCCAACACACATTAATAAATCACGCCCATCCCAAGAAGAAGGGCAACTACTATGACCTGGGCTATGGGCTTTCATGTGGGCAGCGCCATCTTTAACAAAGTGAGCAAAATATATTTTATCTGCCCAACAATCCACCCGTATGCTCACTTTACTACCCACAATCTTCACATCCCTGTGCAAGGAAATTAGGCACATTACACAAATTACAACAACAGGACAAATCATACAATTTCAACAAACACAAAGGTACACTTCAGCAGTCTCTGAGCACTTTGCCAAAAGTGCAAAATATCTTCGGCCTTCTTTCTAGCCATGGGAAAAGCTTCTCGGGGCATGGGAAGGGCCTCTAGCAAAGCTGTACCCCAACCCCATCAGGGTATTTCACATTGTCCAAAACCCGTAAGTCCATCCAACAAAGGAGCCAGTGCCCACTCCAGTTGTAGTCCAGGAAATCAAGCCTCAGCCACCCCCCTCATTCCTGCCATCCTGGCAGGTCTTACATTGTCCCAAAGAGGAGCACGTGACAATGGCAGTCAGCATTTCTATCTCTGCTCTAGAGAGAATGATGGCAATCACCCTTATGTCCCCAAATGTCAGTGAACCCACCAGCGGTTTACCAGGCACTCCCTGCCATTCCAGTGGCCAGTTGGCCAAGCAAGCCTGGCTTCCTGGACGTGCGTTCATCTTCCCACCACAGCTGCCGCCGTTTACCTTCTGGAGTCTGCAAATCGCAACTCTGGCCCAATTCTCCTCATCCTTCAAAGATGAGCTGAAAACAACAGCTTGCTCTGTCGGAATTGAGTCCTGGGCTGCTGCCTGGCTCAAGTCCCGGGCTGCTGCCACCTTCTGCTCCGCAGACCTTGCAGCTCCAACTCCTGCCTCAGCCTCAGCCTCCTGCCGCTGCTGGCTCTCCATAACGTCCAGGACAAGCTGCAACTCATGAACCTGTGATTCCTCCTCTAGTGGCTGCTCTATTTCTAGGTGAATCTTGTAAACCTGGTTGGCCTCCTCCTCCAGTGCTTGCTCCAGCTCCAGGGTCGGCATCTGTTTCCTCCAGGTTTGCTCCAGCTCCTTCCACTGCTCGTTTTGCAGGTCCTAGGCAGCCTCTTCCACAGAGCTCTCAGTTTCCTCACACATGGCTGTAAAAGTCAGCCAGCCTATGGCCTCCAAAAGGACAGCCATGGGGAACCCTAACAGCAGCCAGCCCTCTACTCCACCGCTCAAAGGTGGTGGTGGCTCCTTGCCGATCTGTATTGAATCTTGCCACAGACACTAAGCCAAATTTAAGGCCAGGAGCTGCCATCATGGCCACTCACGTGCAGGTTCGCATTGGATTTGGACAGATGGTAATGAAACAACGGAGCCAAGACTTGGTGGGCATTAGCTTTAATCCTACCTTGTGCCTGGCGGGCAAGTAAAAACACACACTGGTATTTATTCAGTGCTCACAAAGCCACTGTCTTATCTGAGTTTCCTAGAATCAAAGGTTTCTAACCTCACCAGTCTCATTCACCTCTGTTCCCCATCTCCTCTCTTCACAAACTCTGCACAAACTCGCTTCTCCTACAACACTCCGCCATCTTGGCTGCTTCTCCTGGCCTCCTCCACATGGCCTTTCTCTGCTCTCCTTTTCTGCTTTCTCCTCTAATGCTAATCTCAGGAACCCAGAGAGAGCAAGCTCCCAGTCTGCCCCACTTTACAGTGCAGAAATCAAAACTTTTAATCCAATATACAAAATAGGGAAGTCTCTGATACAAAGTCCACCCCACATCAAAAAGGGTGGGAAAGGCTTAGTCCTAAAACCAAGCCCCAGGCTACAAGGATCCTGCCTGTGCTCACAGGCCGCCCCCAACACACATTAATATAATTATGCCCATTCCAAGCATAAGGGCAACTGATATCATCATCTGGGAGATGGGTTTCCACGTGGGCAGTGCCATCTTTAACAAAGTGAGCATAATATATTTTATTTGCCCAACAGTGATAATAATAGTAGTAATTTTAATGCTAATCAACACATTGGGTCATGACAAAGCTCTAAGCACTTTATGCAACCATTTCAAAAAACTCCATAAGCTAGTAGATAATATTAGTGTCTCCATTGACAAATAAGTAAACTGAGACACAGAGATTTGAACTGACTTGCCCTATGTGCCTTACTGGTGTATGGCTGAGTTGGGCTTTGGGGCTTGGTAGCCAAATTCCAAAGCCTACGCTCCTAAATATGAAAGTATATCACCTCTCATCTCCAAAGACGCTTTCCTCTTCAGCAGCAGCCTCAGCTCCACACCCTAAATCTCACACATTTGGCTCTTCCTCACCACCCCTTCCAGCCTGGCTCAGGCCCCCATCCCCTCCCATTTGAGTGATGTCTATGGCTTCCTAAATGGTTTCTTTGTCTTCAGTCTCAGTCAACTCTACTTCTTATTGAGTGTATTTTTATAATTTTGAGGGTTTTTTTCTTTAACTTTTCAAGTTAGAAAAGAATACAATGCCATCATAAGACATTCAAGTACTACAACATTATTTTATGTAGAAAGCAAAAGTTCCTTTTCTACTCTCTTCCACAGAAGTATAGTTTATATTCTTAGAGACCTTTACAGGCAATATATAGTTTAAAGAGACATAGAGTTGCATACTGCACAGTTTGCATTGTGTCTTGCTTTTTTTACTCAGCAATGTGTTCTGTAGGTCTTTCCACAACAGTACTGAGTAGTATCAATGTACCATAGTTTATTTATCCACTTATTTTTGGACATGTAAGTCATTTCCTATTTTCCATTATTACAAACTCTGACAAATGGGTGCTTTTATTTTCTTCTTTGTTCTTTTCTGCAGTGTCCCTCTTTTCTATAGTGATTTTTGTAATTTTATATATAGTCTCTTTCTTTGCTATTGGATCTGTGAATAAGTTCAGAGGTCATTGTTTTCAAACTCTCTTTATTCTTATAAAGGCAAAATTAAGTCCTAGAAAGTAAAATGATAGGTTGGCCGAGCTTAGGTCACATGTCTGCTGTAGTCCAATTAGTTAAGACCAGGAAAGCAAGTTCATAAAATTCAAACATGGCTGCTGGGGGCCCATGTGTATCATGGAGGAGGTTGGATCTGGTCCCAGAGAATGTTCCAAAGTCACCTGGATTCCATTCTATCAAGCTGGGTGCCTGAGTAGAGGCTACGTCTGGTTGCTCATTCAGCAAGTCTTTATTGAACACATCCTATGAGCCAGGCACTATGTTGGAATGCAGCCATGCCAAGGAGGCATGAAGCTTACATCCGGGTGGAGGGAGAGAAACAATAAACATGATGCGCAAGTGAAATATATTCGGTTCACTAAAGCAAAGCAAAAATATCAACAGACAGTACAAGCAGCCTATAGAAAGCTTTCATATACTGATACTGGGATATGTGGCTGATGTCCTGGTCTGGAATCAACCTCACAGGATCTACAAGAGATCTGGGAAGTCATCTGGTTAGCACTTGCCCCCAGAGATCTGCAGGGAACATCACTTCTCTTTTTATTGTCCTTCTATGACACTATTTATTTTTTTGCTTATATTGAGGTTGTTTTTGTAACCCACCACTCGCCAGTAAAACTTGGTGATCATGAACTCCTTATTAATGGTCAACAAATGTTAAATATATCAAGGAATGAACTTAAGGAACAAACAAGTCCAAATTTTTCTAACCAGCTAATTAGAGTACAGCAAAAGCTCCTAAAGATTTTTTTTTTTGTCAGTAGGAATGGCTAACTTTGGTTTTATTTTTATTATTTTATTAATACTTTATTTTAATTTATTTTTTATTTTTTTTGTATTTTTCTGAAGCTGGAAACGGGGAGAGACAGTCAGACTCCCGCATGCGCCCGACCGGGATCCACCTGGCACGCCCACCAGGGGCAACGCTCTGCCCACCAGGGGGCGATGCTCTGCCCCTCCGGGGCATCGCTCTGCTGCGACCAGAGCCACTCTAGTGCCTGGGGCAGAGGCCAAGGAGCCATCCCCAGCGCCCGGGCCATCTTTGCTCCAATGGAGCCTCGGCTGCGGGAGGGGAAGAGAGAGACAGAGAGGAAGGGGGGGTATGGAGATACAAATGGGCGCTTCTCCTATGTGCCCTGGCCGGGAATCGAACCCGGGTCCCCCGCATGCCAGGCCAACGCTCTACCACTGAGCCAACCGGCCAGGGCCATTTTACTTTATTTCTAGGAAAACCATTCCCTTTTTCTCCTTACCTCCCCTTCCTCCACTTACCTAACGATCAGTGGCTTTTGCTGTAGCAAACTGTGATATTGCAAGTGCTGTGACTATCTTTGAATATATTTATTTTGTAATTTTGAAATTAGATTTAATTCTGTATTAAATATATGGTGAAAGGCTTAAAGGACCACCCCTCCCCTGTCATTACTTTACACGCCTCGTATTTTGAATCATTCTGAGAGCCTGCACTCAGAGCTTTTATTTTAATCCAATTTGTCTTCCAAGGAGGCTTTTTGTAATTCTAGCAGAAAGAAAGATCAAGACTCTAGAAAAATCAGAGAAAGATTAAAGTCTAGCTGGGTCTTAATTGAACTAATGATGATAATAATAGCAAACATCCAATGAGTGTTTATTGTGCGCTTAAAAGCATGTGTGTCTGACTAATAGCTAACCCTCATGGAGTGGCTGCTGTTTCCAGGTTTTGTCCTAAATGTTCCAAATGCTTTAACTCACAACAGCCTTTTATAAGGCAGGTTCCAGCACTGTCCCCACTTAAGAGAGAGAAAATCCACGGCACAGAAAGGTTAAGTAACTGCCCAGGATCACACAGCTGGTGAGTAGAAGTTTTGGGGTTTGTATCCAGCTGGTCTGGCTTGGATGGCTGTACCCCTAACTACTTGCACACAACTGCCCTTTGGCTCAATGTGTTTATTTCTCAGATATATTATTAAGTCATATCTGGAGTCTCACTGCTCTTTTTTTTTTAAATTTATTCATTTTAGAGAGGAGAGAGAGTGAGGTAGAGAGGAGAGAGAGAGAGAGAGAGAGAGAGAGAGAGAGAAAATGGGAGGAGCAGGAAGCACCAACTCCCATATGTGCCTTGATGAAACAAGTGCAGGGTTTTGAACCGGTGACCTCAGTGTTCCCGGCCAATGCTTTATCCACTGCGCCACCACAGGTCAGGCTGGAGTCTCATTGCTCTTTATTTAGGTATATCCAACCTTAATGTGGGTCTTGCCAGAGGAGAGTTACATACTTATTAGGGGAACCTACTTTATTAGATTATTGTGAAGATTAAACAAAATAATAGAGATCAGTGACTAGGACAGTGCCTGGCCCATTGTAAATGCCCAGTCAATGTTAGCTCCCTTCCCTTGTACCGTCTTCAGATTTTATTCATATCTATGACAAAAAGGAATGATCCTTGGTCACTGCATTTTGCTCTCTGGAGGTTAGTTTGCTCCCTCTGAATGTACCCCAGATAGTAGGAATAGGCGTGTGTTAGTTTCCTGAGGCAATAATAGCAAATCACCGCAAACTTGGTGGCTTAAAACAACAGACATGGCTTTCTGTTGTCTGTCAGATCTCTCACGTGTGTCTCTTTATAAGGACATGTGGCTCACCCAGATAATCTAGGACAGGGGTCAGGAACCTATGGCTCGCGAGCCAGACGCGGCTCTTTTGATGGCTGCATCTGGCTCACAGACAAATCTTTAATAAAAGAAATAATAACGTTAAAAATATAAAACATTCTCATGTATTACAATCCATTCATTTCCTAATGCTCATGTTCATGGTTGCGGGTGGCTGGAGCCAATCACAGCTGTCCTCCGGGACAACATCAAGTTTTTATTGGATAATGCATAACGTACACGGGTCATTGTATGGCTCTCACGGAATTACATTTTAAAATATGGCGTTCGTGGCTCTCTCTGCCAAAAAGGTTCCCAATCCCTGATCTAGGATGATCTCATCTAAAGATCTTTAACTTAATTGCATCTACAAAATCCCCTTTTTCCAAAATACGGTCACATTCATAGGTTCTGGGAATCAAAAAGTGGACATATCATTTTGGGGACCACCATTTAATCCACAGTAAGGGATTAAGAACAGATACTTGGGAGTCATACAGCCCTGGTTCTGGCTGCCCTGCTTATTCAGTAGGTAAGAGAGTCTCATGGTGCTGGTCTATAAGAGTACTGCCCCCCCCCCCCCATCAAGGGAGAGTGGTTCCTCTTTTCTCTGCCCTAACATTGAGGAGTTGACAACCAAAGCTGACACCTTTTCCTAAAACTGCATTGGGCTTGTATTAGGGTTTCTCCAGAGAAACAGAACCAACAGAGGGTGAAGACAAATAGAAAGAGATTTACTGTAAGGGATTGTCTCATGCAATTACGAAGGCTGTCAAGTTCAAATCTGAAGTGTTGCCCACCAGGCAGGGACCCAGGAGAGCCGATGGTGAGGTTCCAATCCAAAGGCAGTACGCTGGAGCCTCGGTGGCTCCCAATGAACCACCCTTCCCTGCAGTTATACCTTGTGCAATGACCTTACACATTAACCCTGGGTTTGCTCATGTGATTTGCTTTGGCTGATGGAACATCAACAGACATGATGCAAGAACAGGCTTGGTAAGTGCTTTTGTGTTGGGGCTTGTGCCACAACCACGTGGGGAAATGTAGTCTAGCCTCCCTGAGGAGGAGAGACCACAGAGATAGAGAGGCTCCGTCATCCCAGCTATCTCCACCCAGCCCATCCCCCACAGCCCCCTACAGCTGATGACGTTGCCAAGCAAGCCCAGGCCAAACCAGCAGCAGAACAGCATCGTCCAACCACAGAGCTGCAAGGCATAAAAAAACCATTGCTGTGGGCCAGCCGTCAGCAAACTTTTTCTGGAAAGGGACCGATAGCAAACATATTAAGCTTGGCGAGGCCATACAATTTCTGTCACAATGGCTCAACTCTGCCACGACAGTGTGACAGCAGCCATAGATGATACATATACACAAATGGGCGCGGCTATCTTCCAAGAGAACTTTATTTTCCAAAACAGGTGGTGAGCTGAATTTGGCCTATGGACTGCTGTTCACTGGCCCTGGTACAGGCCACTAAGTTTTGGGACAGTTTGTTTTGCTGCAGTAAATAACAGAAACAGCCTGCCATGTTCTTCTCATTGCTCCAGGTGTCCTCATTCTCATGACCATCCCACGGCTGTGACTTCATTCCTGATGACTCCCTGGGGTTGGATGTCCTCATTGTCAGGCTTGACACTAGGAAACAAACAAACAAAAAAAGCCAGCAGCAAGTGACTTAGCTTCCCTGATGAAAGTTTCCAGAAGGGCTAAAGAATTGCTCCTTTTACAGGGAGTGGATAGAGCCAGCAGCTGAGTTCCAAATGAGTGGAGGAGTCCGCCTCCTCCTGCCCCTGGACGCCAAGGCTCCGTGCAGTCTGACCAGGATGACTTCAAGCTGCGTAAGAGGCAGCCGAAGCTAGTGTAATGGAAATCTTTTAGTCTGATAGTCTGGTTATGTCATTAGAAAGACTCAGCTGTTCCCGTGAAACAGTGGCTTTTGACCCACCAATCCACACATTGCCTGGAAGCCACCGGATTTCCTGGAATTTCTTCCAGAATTCCTAGAACTCTAAGTAATGGTCTTCAAAAGTCAGAGTTATCTCATAATGAAGGGTTAATCATCAAGCAACCAGAGTCCTGCTCTGTTATTACTTCGGTGCTGGTTGGCGGTCAACGTGGTGGGTAACGGTGCTGACTGTGGAATAAGCTGCCAGGAGCAAATCCTGCCTCCCACCCACTCAGTCACTCCATGGTCTTGGACAAACCATGTAGCGCTCCAAGCCCATTTCTTCAGTTATAAAATGGTGAGAATAATGGTGTTTGCTTCTACAATTTCTGTGATGATCAAATGAGATCATCCATGTAGAGTATTTATCACAGTGCCTGGCACATTCTAAACATTCAATAAATGTGGCTATTATAATTATTAATTCACTGTCAGTCAATTCAATAGTTTCCCAATTTCTGAGATTTTTTATTTTTAAATTTTTTAGGTTCTTTTTATTCATTTCACAGAGAGAGGAGAAAGGGAAGGGGGAGGAATGAGATGTATCAACTCAGTTGCTTCATTTTAGTTGTGTATTGGTTGCTTGTCATATGTGCCTTGACTGGGCAAGCCCAGCATTTCAAACCCAGAACCTCCTCATCCCAGTCCGACGCTCTATCCACTGCGCCACCGCCTGGTCAGGCGGGTCTGAGATGTTAAAAATAGAATATTTATAGTATTTCCTGAAGTGTTCTCATCTCTGTATCTTACTGATTTGCCTAAAATTGTTTTGGGGAATAGGCAGCATGGTAGTAATTCATCTCAATTTAAAGGAGAGGAAATTGAGGTTGAGGTGTGAGGGTATTTTTTATTATCCTAGTTATATTAATTCTTGCCCAATGAAGCTGGTAAAAGACAAGTATATTGGTTCCAGATCCTCAATTTACAGGGTTGGCAAAAAGAGGCAGGGACATGGGGGATTGCAGGAAGGACCTCATATTTAAGTGTTGCAGGACGATTCCCCAGGGAGCAGAAGATTTGCACGAAGCAAGTTCATTGGTGTAATGCCAGTTCCATACCAGTCTAAACTGAACCCTGCTCGCTACGCCAGGTGTAATGCCGGTGGTCGAGCCCAGGCAGGTTCACGCTGGATTCAGGCAGACCACAGAAGAACCATACAGCGGAAAGGCATAGCATCATTCCTATTTATTGGATTCTTGCAATGGCAGGTGAGTGAAGAGGCAAGGAGAAACTGCTTCTTGAGAGGGTGGGTGAGCAAACAGGCAAAACACCCCCCCCCCCCCCCCCCCCCCCCCCCCCCCCCCCCCCCCCCGGTGGCAGGCGAGCCATCTGTGCGGAGGGAAAGTACCCATAGCCTTTCATAGGCTATATACACGTGCTTCCTGCCACGTGCTCACATACTAATCATGCAAATGCTTGCAGCCAGAAAACAAGCAAGCAAGCCTAACCACAGCCGTTTTCCCTACAGTTGGGAAATGCGCTCTGGGTGACAGCTGTGGGGAGTGAAGGAAGCCGGACTGGGCAGAGGGGGAAGTTGGAGTGTGATCCATCCTCACTCCTTTCATGGGGGAGCTCCGAAACTGGACCAACCCTGCAGAGTTGAACCAAATGAAGCAATCGGGTTGGGCCTTTAAATCCACAGATTAACCAGTTATTGGGCGCGGGCCTCCCCTGATCAGGCATCTGACCTTGGGAAAGGCTATAGATGGAAACAATTCCCAGGTGGGAGACTCAGCTGTGAGCTCTCAGCCATCACCACTGAAGGGTGGAACGGGTGGATCTGGGTGGTATCCCACAGCGTCCACAACATACAGCCGCTACTGCATGCCAGGCATTGTGTTGTGAACTTTCACGAACATCATTTTATTTTAACCTCACAACAAACCTGCAGAATAACAGATGGGAAGAACTATGATTTTTTTTTAGTGCCTTCTCTAAGTCCAGTGGTTTACAAACTTCAGTTTACACTTTTCTTAACAACTCATCAAAGGTGGAATTACTTGTTGCATCTGGTGGGAGAGAAATTGGCAGTTCAGAAAAGCCTAGTTGGTGCGTAGGACCTCAACCTAATTCTGTTTTACATCAGAGCGCAATGCCTCCCCCTGGGCAGTGCTGATCTATTTTATAGACAAGGAACTGGGGGTTCAATGAGATGGAAGGACTTTCCTGAAGTTCAGCGCTAGTCAGACCAGAGCCGGGGCTTACCTCAGGTCTGTGGGCTGCCCCTTCCCAGGCAACATGCTGCTTGGCGTAAGTGAGAAAGTTGTACACCGATGAACAGGAGTAAGACTATGATGTAGTGGGCAAAGCAGGCAGCTAAGATTCAGCTCCACTTCTCTGAACTCTGTTAACTTCTTCCTGGCATTTCAAGGGCTTTTAAGACTTCCCTGAAAGTCGCAGTTTATGGACATTGAGTACCGTATTTCCCCATGTATAAGGTGCACCTTAATTTTGGGGCCCGAAATTTGAAAAAAAAAAAAGTATTACATAAAGTCACTGAACTCAAGTTTTATTCATCATAAAATTCATACAACTCCTTATCACTATAAAAAAACCAGGAAATGCGCCCTGGCCGGTTGGCTCAGCGGTAGAGCGTCGGCCTAGCGTGCGGAGGACCCGGGTTCGATTCCCGGCCAGGGCACATAGGAGAAGCGCCCATTTGCTTCTCCACCCCTCCGCCGCGCCTTCCTCTCTGTCTCTCTCTCTTCCCCTCCCGCAGCCAAGGCTCCATTGGAGCAAAGATGGCCCGGGCGCTGGGGATGGCTCTGTGGCCTCTGCCCCAGGCGCTAGAGTGGCTCTGGTCGCAACATGGCGACACCCAGGAGGGTCGCAACATGGCAACGCCCAGGATGGGCAGAGCATCGCCCCCTGGTGGACAGAGCGTCGCCCCTGGTGGGCGTGCCGGGTGGATCCCGGTCGGGCGCATGCGGGAGTCTGTCTGACTGTCTCTCCCTGTTTCCAGCTTCAGAAAAAAAAAAAAAAAAAAAAAAAAAAAAACCCAGGAAATGCAAGTAAAAAATCCACAACCACTGTATAAGATGCGCCCAGTTTTTAGACCCCCAATTTTTTTAAGGAAAGGTGTGTCTTATAAATGGGGAAATACGGTATCTCACTAGGGCTGGCCCAGAGACTTAAAAACCTAAGTCTCTGACCCCCCCCCCCCCCCCCCCCCCCCGGCCATTTCTGTATCAGCCTTTAGGACTTGGCGATGACTTTGAGAAGGTGGGTGAGGGGAAGCTAGAGGATCTTACTTTGGGGATGTTCCAAATGAGGTCTGGTACCTTTGGCTCTGCTTTTGGCTGCACCTGGCTTGCACCTCGGGTCCAGTAGATGGCGCTCACCCTCCATGCCTGAGGAACCCGTTTGCTATGGTTGCCTCCCTCCTTTTTCCTCCGTCCTGTATTAACTATATTAATAGCTCCAAGTTATTGAGAAGTTACTAAATGCCTGGTAAGTTACTGTGCTAAGTAGTTTTAGCATAGTTTACATAAGTCATCTTTACATAAATAAACTCATTTAATCCTTACCACAAGCTTTTAAGGTAGTATTGTTATTCTTAATTTACAAATGAGGATAAGAATTTTGCCAAAGTAGCAAAGCTAGTTCAGGCCCAGCCGGGCCAGGATTTAAACCAGGTGGTCTGATTGAGAACTTTGACTTCAACATTCGACTGTTTCTCCAATTATTATGGTATGGTGACAAGTGGGCACTTATTATGTGGCAGTTTGTAACGTTTTCTTCATTTTAAAACTCATTATGTTCTCACCAAGAAAAATTTAAAAAGTAATGGATGTGTTAATTAACTCGATGGAGAATTTTGTCGCAAAATATACATACATACAGACACACATACATATATATATATATTCATGTTTTACATTCTAAATATCTTACAGTTTTGTTGATACCTAAATTAAAACAACAACAACTCATAAGGCCCTTATGAAATAAGTACTACTCTTCTAGATTATTTTAAAAGTGCAAAGATGGACAGATAGAAAGGCGACATAAGTACCAAGATCCAGTAATTAGTGGGATCCAGACTGGAATCCAGGTTTTCTCGGCTATGAATCCCAACAAGTTTTACCTTCGGAACGATGAAAAACATAAGAATATTGGTCCACTCGGATCCAGTGGGCTTCTAGGATTTGGGAGACACCTGAAGATTCTCTTAGTAAGCACCTTCTGCCTCATGGGAGAGAAAGAACTCTTCGCGGTGGGCTTAACATGTGGGGAGGCAGCCCAGGCTTTGAGTCAAAACCAGGTTCAAGTCCTGGCTCCTCCATTTATAGGATCTGTGTGACTCCAGCTCAACTTTTCTCTAGTTAAACTTTCCTCAGCTTCTCCTCCCTTGGTTGTAAACATGCAGATATCACAGTCCTGGTCTTGGAGTGCTGCTTTGAGTCCAGACTTCGGGTAGGGAAGGAGCGTCCTTCCTTCAACAAATGGTGTCCCCTTCTCTTCCCTCTCGGGGCCCACGTAGAAGGTCAAGGAGGAGCATTAAGCACAATTTTTCCTAAGTGGGTCAGAGAACTCTAAACAAATCCAAAAGGCATTGAAGCCAAAAAAGGAGAGACTTTATATTGCAAACTTAGGAGAAGCAATCTCCATCAAAACAAACAAACAAACAAAAACAAAAACAAAAAAACCCCTCAAAAACTGAAAGTGTACTCCACAAAGGGGAGGGCATTTTTTTTATTTAACTTCTACAGAAATTCCTGTCCAGGTTCCCAACAAGGTCCAGTTTATGTAAATAAGGTATCCAAATTCACGTGGTTCTGAATGGTTTGAATCCTGCAGTTCTGATTGGTTGGCATTCTGATTGGTTGCTATGAAACAGTTCTGATTGGACAGGGCTGGTCTCCGGCCATTGGTTGAAAGGCCTAAACAGGAACCCCTTTGAAATAGTTGCTGCCGCTGAAGTAAACAGGCAGGGCTAGTGCAGGAAACTGACAGTTCAGACCGAGGTTCTTCTTTGTGTACCTGAGAATGTGAGATTCTCATTATTTATAAAATCTGGGCCTTCAGTTGACCACGGGGAGTCCATTTTAGCAAGTAAATTCTTTCTCAGGGTCCATAGGCCTTTTGAAATTGATACCTCTATTTCTGGAGATGCTGAAAGAAGCAATTCCTTAAGGTATTTATTTGTGGATTTGCTTAATGCCTCTTTCCTCTTCAAGAGCAGCATTCTGCAATAGAACTTTATTTTTTTCAGTGATGGAAATATTCTATATCTACACTGTCCAATATGGTAGCCGAGAGTCACACATGGCTTTTGAGTACAGCAGGTCCTTAAATAACTTTGTTTCAATAACCTTGATGAGATGTAATTTAACTCTTGTTAAATTACCATTAGCGTATGGTAAAACTGTTTCATTATAAGTGGTTTGGTTTAAAGTTGCAGAAACTTTTGGTAGTGAGGACTTACTGTACTTGAAATATGGTAGTGAAACATAGTGTTTTACTAAACTCTTTTTTCTTTCTTTATCCAATAGATGGCGATAAGGCTCCATTTTTTTTTTTTTTTTTTTTTTTTTTTTTAATCCAGCATTCACTCTACAGCCCAGTATAGGCTGAGTTGTGGGTGGAGGCTTTTGGGAGTGGTTGAAACAGTTCAGACTGAGGGGCCTCCTTTGGGAGGCGTTAAGCACCCCTCAGGACACAAATAGGCATTCATCTCCACCCAGGGGACTTCTCTAGAGCTGTTTTAATGGTGTTTATCCCTAGCACAGCAAGTACTAATACAGACTTTATATTTGTAACAAAAGATCTTCTATTTTGTTCCTAGAACAGAGGCAGACCCAGAGGGGATCCAGTCTTAATGGTTAAGAGATGAACCCCATCTCACCGGCAAATCTCATGGTATTTTGCAAGACGTGGACATGTCTCACTGAATTTTGTACCATACCTGGGAGCTTCTTAGCAAGGCAGACTGTGGAATCAGACCTGTGGAATCAGAATCTGCATTTTAACAAGCAGTCCAGGTGACTCCTATACTCATTCAAGTTTGAGAGGTCTGGCCTGCAGGATCTCAGGTGGAAATGATTCCTCCTGCCAGCCCACACATAGTTCTTTTTAATTCAGTGGGGAAGAATAAGCTAGCATTGTCACCATCTGTCATATTTGCAGTATTATTATTCCTAGAGGACATTTCTATATAGTCCTGTTTGGTCACTGAACCTTTCCAACAATACTTTGGCTCCATCACATTTATGGCTGAGGTAAGCAGGCTCGGAGGTGCAGGAGTACCCAGTAAGACTGAGACCTGAGCTCAAGTTTTCCAAGTCCATTGTGATTGGATTTCAAGTTAGTAATAGAAATAATAGCTGATATTTAGAGCAGGATATGTACCAGGCCATATACTAACTGCTACATATATCATCTCCTGTAATACCCCTTATAATTCTAAGGAGAAGGTACTGTTATTGTCACCATTTCACAAATGAGAACACTAAACTGTAGAGAGGTCAATACACTTCCTGAAGGCCACATAGCTGCTAAATAAATGACTGCTTTAGAATGATAACTCAAGCCAGTATGACTCCAAGCCTGAGAGCTTACACACAACAGCTTTAACTCCTTCTGAGGGCTCTATTAATCCCTTGTATAGAAGTCATGTTGAAACACTGAACTATGATTAGAATCTATGTTTGAGTAAATCATTATTTTGAGCCTAAAATTAATAATTATACCAGGACAGCCCCCTCCGCCCCCCAATGTTTAGTACCTTCTCCTAGGACCTGTATTAGTTTCCGAAGGCTGCTGTAACAAACTGAATGGCTTCAAACTGTAGAGATGTACTCAACCTCAGTTCTGGAGCCAAGAAGGATGAAATCAAGGCATCAACAGGGCCATGCTCCTTTTGAAATTTCGGCGAGAGAACGCTTCCTGCTTCCTACTAGCTTCTGGTGGTTTGCTATAGTAATCCTTGGCATTTCTTGAATTGCAGCTGCGTCATTCTAACCTCTGCCTCCATTTCACATGGCATTCTTCCCTCATGTTGGATTGAGGGCCCACCCTACTCTAGTATGAGCCCCAACTTAACTAATTATATCTGTAATGACCCTATATCCAAATAAGGTCACATCTGTGGTATTGGGGATTAGGGCTTCAACATTTTTTTGAGGGGGCACACACAATTCAACCTATAACAGCATCTCTTAAGGGAGAAAAGTGGTCAGGTATGTGGGTTCTAGATTCAGAGTGCCAGGGTTCAAATCCTGAATCTGCCATGTAAGCTGGGCGACCTAGAACAAATTGCTTAGACTATCTGATCTTCACTTCTTACCTCTGTCAATGAAAAGAACCTCATGGGGTTGTCATGAATGAACACACCGAAAGCACCCATCTAGAACAGTATCGTAGTAGAAACAGCCGGTGCCCCTCCAGATCCCTCTACCACATGATATGGTGAACAGCTCATCCTTGGTTGACAGGAGCCAATCTGTTGGAGATGCTTGGGAGGTTGGCCTCCCTACCTGATTGACTAACCAAGGCTAGATTTACCTGAGACCACATCCTTGCTCAGCTTTTCCTATTGCTTCACTCTCTTACAGCCCCCTTCTGGGAGCCTGGCCTCAATAAATTATGCGCATCTGAATTCCTGCCTCAGGCTCTGCTTCTAGAGCATGCGACTGATGATGAGTGCCAAGGATGAAATCATGAGATTGATGCTATTCTTTTTGGGGAACCAGGAATTAACCTACCAATCTTTCTTCCTTTCCCACAATTTGATACTGCAAGTATGTTTTCTTTTTCCTGCTATTAATCTTCGGATGCCAAGAATGGCCAAGCTTTGCCCATACACATTGACCCACTTCTGGGCTGAGACTGTCCAGTCCACACCCAGGGGAAGCTGTTCCTTTGTTGCTACTGGTCACTTCTGAGAGTGTGTGCGGACCCAGGGCATTTCTGTTCACTGTACCTCGACTCTGGACTGCTGTGGGCTTTTTTTTGCTTCACTTTAGCATCCCATTTCCTAGTGCTTGCTCCTCTGTCATTTGTATAGAGCAGGGGTAGTCAACCTTTTTATACCTACTGCCCACTTTTGTATCTCTGTTAGTAGTAAAATTTTCTAACTGCCCACCAGTTCCACAGTCATGGTGATTTATAAAGTAGGGAAGTAACTTTACTTTATAAAAATTTATAAAGCAGAGTTACAGCAAGTTAAAGCATATAATAATAATTACTTACCAAGTACTTTATGTCGGATTTTCGCTAAGTTTGGCAGAATAAATCTTTTTTTTTTTTTTTTTAATTTTTATTTATTGATTTTACAGAGAGAGGACGGAAACATCAATTCATAGTTGCTTTGCTTTAGTTGTTCGTTGATTGCTTGTCGTATGTGCCTTGACCGGGCAAGCCCAGGGTTTTATTTTTTTATTTTTATTTTTATTTATTTATTTTTACAGAGAGAGAGAGAGAGAGTCAGAGGGATAGACAGGGACAGACAGACAGGAATGGAGAGAGATGAGAAGCATCAAACATTAGTTTTTCGTTGCGCGTCGCGACTTCTTAGTTTATTGATTGCTTTCTCATATGTGCCTTGACCGTGGGCCTTCAGCAGACTGAGTAACCCCTTGCTCAAGCCAGTGACCCTGGGTCCAAGCTGGTGAGTTTTTGCTCAGACCAGATGAGCCCACGCTCAAGCTGGCGACCTCGGGGTCTCGAACCTGGGTCCTTCCACATCCCAGTCCAACACTCTATCCACTGCACCACCGCCGGTCAGACCAGAATAAATCTTTATAAAACAACTTACTATAGTTCAATCTATCTTTTTATTTATACTTTGGTTGCTCCGCTACTGCCCACCATGAAAGCTGGAATGCCCACTAGTGGGCGGTAGGGACCAGGTTGACTACCACTGGTATAGAGAGTGTCTGTTTTTTTGTTTTGTTTTAAATAGAATCAGGTATTAGAAATTGTTGTTGGCTAGCTGAACACAAGTTCCACCTGTCTGTCTTCAGGTTAGGTGGGCACACCTTAGCCCCATCCACATTATTATCATCATCATAATAGCTACCACTTAGTGAATAACTAATGTTGTGGCAGACAGTGTATAGCAGTGGTTTTCAAAGTGTGTGCCAGGGCGCACTGGTGTGCCCTAGGAGATTTCCAGGTGTGCCCTATGGTATTCCAGAGAAGTATGTGCCTATTGGGGACCAAAAACCCAAGAGGGCTTTTGTCTCTGAGTACTTTTGCTGTCTTGTAGTCAGCATTATCAGATATGAGTATTGCTACGCCTGCTTTTTTTTTTTTTTGTATTTTTTCTGAAGCTGGAAATGGGGAGAGATAGTCAGACAGACTCCCGCATGCACCCAACCGGGATCCACCCGGCACGCCCACCAGGGGCAACGCTCTACCCACGAGGGGGCGATGCTCTTCCCCTCTGGGGTGTCACTCTGCCGCGACCAGAGCCACTCTAGCGCCTGGGGCAGAGGCCAAGGAGCCATCCCCAGCGCCCGGGCCATCTTTGCTCCAATGGAGCCTTGGCTGCGGGAGGGGAAGAGAGAGACAGAGAGGAAGGAGGGGGTGGGGTGGAGAAGCAAATGGGCGCTTCTCCTATGTGTCCTGGCCGGGAATCGAACCCAGGTCCCCCACACGCCAGGCTGACGCTCTACCGCTGAGCCAACCGGCCAGTACGCCTGCTTTTTTTTGGATGTTATTTGCTTGGAGTATTGTTTTCCAGCCTTTCACTTTGAATTTGTTTTTATCCTTGTTACTTAGATGAGTTTCCTTTAGGCAGCATACAGTTGGATTTTCTTTTTTAATCCATTCTGCTACTCTGTGCCTTTTTATTGGTGAGTTTAATCCGTTTACATTTAGTGTAATTATTGACATTTGTGAGTTCCCTATTGCCATTTTATATATTGCTTTCTGTTAGTTTTGTGTCTTGTTTGATCCTTCTCTTTCGTTTTTCTATCTTTTGTTTTTATTTGGTTGTATTCCATACATCTTTCCTCTGTTGCTATCTTTTTTATCTCATGTGCTTCTGTGGTGGTTTTTTCAATGGTGGTTACCTTTAAGTAATGAAAAGGGTTCCTACCCTGTTCATTGTAGTGCACTATTTTGTGAGTACTTTTGCACTCCATCGTCCTTTGCTACTGTTAATCTCTATCCTCTCCCCCCCTTTCTTTTTGTTGTTGTCACAGTTTAAATTTGGTTTTATTGTGTTCTTCTTGGAGCTTTTACTTGTGGCTTTGTTTTTTTTTTTTTGTTCTTTGTATCTGATTGGAGAACCCCCTTTAGTAATTCCTGGAGTGGGGGTTTTCTGATGATAAATTCCCTCATCTTTTCTGTATCTGTGAATGTTTTTATTTCTCCTTCATATTTAAAGGATAGCTTTGATGGGTATAGTATTCGTGGCTGAAAGTTCCTCTCTTTCAGGACTTTAAATATTGGGGTCCACTCTCTTCTAGCTTGTAGAGTTTCTGCTGAGAAATCTGATGATAATCTAATGGGCCTTCCTTTATATGTTGTATTCTTCTTTTCCCTGGCTGCCTTGAGAATTTTTTCTTTGCCGTTGGTTTGTGCCAATTTTATTATGATGTGCCTTGGAGTAGGTTTGTTGGGGTTAAGAAAACTTGGAGTTCTGTTTGCTTCTTGAATTTGAGGCTTTAGTTCTTTCCACAGGTTTGGGAAGTTCTCATCTATTATTTGTTTGAGTATGTTCTCCATTCCATTTTCTCTCTCTTCTCCCTCTGATATACCTATTATTCTTATGTTATTCTTTTTGATGGAGTCAGATAATTCTTGTAGGGCTATCTCATTTTTTAAAATTTTTGAGTCTCTTTCTTCTTCTCTCTGTTGTGCCTCAAGTTGCTTGTATTCTGTTTCACTAATTCTCTCTTCTATCTGGCCTGTTCTATTAGCTAAGCTTGTTACCTCGTTTTTCAGCTCGTGAATTGAGTTTTTCATTTCTGTTTGATTTGTTTTTATAGTTTCAATTTCCTTGGAAATATATTCTTTGTGTTCGTTGAGTTGTTTTCTGAGCTCCCTAAATTGCCTTTCTGTGTTTTCTTGTATATCTCAGAGGATTTTTAGGATTTCTATCTTAAATTCTCTGTCATTTAGCTCCAAGGTTTCCAATATATTAAATTTTTTCTCCATAGATTTTCCCTCATCTAGCTGTGTTACCTCTCTTTCTTTTGTATACATGATATTCAATTTTCTCTTCCTTAATGGCATCTGAGGGTGGTTTTGTTGATTGTATTAATGAGATTTAATAAAGAATAAAAAGTTAAAAAAATCAAAAAGAGTTGTTTTTTTTAAAATTAATAATAAAATAAAATAAAATAAAAATTAAAAAAAAGGAAATTATTCCCCCCCTCCTTTTTTCCTCTCCTCTCCTCTCCCCTCTTTCTTGAGAAAAATCTTGTGGTGAACTGTGAATTATATTGTACTAAATAGAACAAACAATGCATGTAATGGAGGGCCTGAATTGGGGAGAAGTAATAAAGGGGCAAAAAAATAAAAAGAAAAAGGAAAAAAAAGGGGGTATGGGCCCACAAAAAGCAAATAAGAAAAAAATTTGGGTCAAGAATAAAATGATTTGCTTTTAGGTGTTGATTGAATAAGAGTTATGATGAGAGGAATAAGAGGGAAACAGGAAAATGGGGGACAAATTAAAAAATTACTATTGTATTTAGTGGAACAAGAACTAGATAAAATGGAGTGCCAGGATGGGAGCACTGCTAGTGTGTTAAAAAGGTGAAGTAAAAACCCCCCAAAATGCCACAAACATAAGTTTGAGTCCCAGATAAGATATTGTTCGTTATTGAGGTTTGAATGAGAGGAGACGTAAAGAAGAAAGGAAGATATAGAGGGAGAAAAGAAAAGGGAGAGAGAGAGAGAGAAAAAAAAGAGGGAACCACTAAAAGAAGAAAAAAGAAAGAGGAGAGAGAGAGAGAGAGGGAGAGAGTTAAGGGTTTTGGAGTGCAACCCTCATAGAGAGAAAGGAAGAGGAAAGAAAGATAATGGGAGATGTAACACTTATGGGTAGTGTAGTTCAAGGAGAGGAGAGAGTAAGACCGGCAGAGAGTTAAATGACCAAATTGGAAGAGGAAAAAAAAAATCAAGAATGAAGATAAGAGAAACAAACGAACAAATATAATAAAATGGGATAGGTTATAAAGTCTGTGGATTATTCTTGATTTTGAGAGGTTATCTTCTTGCTTTTTCTTTTCTCTCCCTGTTCCTGGTTGGTGACTCTGTACCCCGGGTTCTGCCCCTTTGGCATGCTCAGGTAGAGGTTTGCAGTTGATAAGTCTCTATGGCGATGTCATGTATTGTGCTTTAGTCTCGTTGGCAGTCTCATTAGCATTTATAGGTTCTGCCAGTGAGAGAGTCCGTGTTCCTGGATCCTCTCTCCTAGTCTCTCCTTCCTCAATTAGTAGCCTGATAATCCAGCTATGGGGTTGCT
Organism: Saccopteryx bilineata; assembly: GCF_036850765.1. Lineage (NCBI taxonomy): Eukaryota > Metazoa > Chordata > Mammalia > Chiroptera > Emballonuridae > Saccopteryx > Saccopteryx bilineata. The sequence continues at coordinate 386,560,196 of NC_089490.1, read as the reverse complement.
GCTGCCTCTGCCTGGATAGTAAGAGGCTCAAAGAGCTGGCAACTCCCCACTCTATTCCCACTCAGCACAGGGCTCTGGGTAAGGCTCAGTCAGTCAGAGCTGCTAGCATAATCAGGCGGGGCTTCCGCCCACTCAAAGGCCTCTGGCTCTGCCACTCTGTGGGATAACACGGGCGCGCACTGCCGAGGCACTTGGAGGAATCTCTCGCCCACTATCTGCGTGCGCAGACCAGGATATCAGGCCAGCAGTCTCACACTCTGAGTGAAACCCCCACCTGCACGGAAAAGTTCCAGCATTGGAATTGGCTCTCGCTCCATCCCCCCCGCGTGGCTTTTTCAAGGTGCTGGGGCGGCCCGAGATTCCGCTTTTGGCCCACACAAAGGCGCCTGACTCTGTTCCTCTGTGGGATAACACGGGTGCACACTGCCGAGGCACTCGGAGGAATCTCTCACTCACTATCTGCGCACAGACCAGGATATCAGGCCGGCCGCCTCACCCTCTGAGTGAAACCCCCACCCGCACGGAAAAGTCCCAGCGTTGGAATTAGTTCTTGCTCCCTCCCCATGTGCAGCTTTCCCAGGGTGCTGGGGCGGTCTGGAGATTCTGCCTTCGGCCCACACAAAGTCCTCTGACTCTGCCTCTCTGTGGGATAACACGGGCGCCCACTCCCGGGGCTTTGGAAGGAATCTCTCGCCCACTATCTGCGCGCCGACCAGGGGATCGGGGAAAATGGCTGCCCCACTTGTCTTTCTTTGTCTGGGTTTGGCGCGAATGTTAGCTTGTATTACCTGGGTTGCCACTGGCACAGTTTTTCCTCTGCTTGGATCTCCGTGCCACAGCCTGGTTCGGCCGTTCGTGCCGCGGCCTGGATCTATTCACCCCCTTTGCCCGCCTTAGTTTCTATATTCTCAGTTCCCAGTGAAAGCCACCCTGTTTAGGTTAGTGAGGAAGGCAAAGCATTTCTTACTCTCTATTTCCTTCGGAGTTTGATTATATATTTAGCCAATTTTTCGCTCGACCATACCTTCGGGTGTATTGCGAAACATCTGGAGGCTCCAAGGATAGGTTTTTCTGTTTCTGGTTGAAGATCTTGTTGAGTTTTGGGGGAGATTTATCGGTATCGCTTCCTACCACGCCATTACTCTGACATCCCGAACAGGGCTTTTGGAGTTTAGATTTTTAGGGGACAGAGGTGTGGGGAATTGGCTGTAAGCTGACAGTCTGCCCAGCCCCCACCTCACTTGCCTGATTAGTTTGCAAAAGGCTGTTAAGCTGTGGTGCTTGATTGTTTACACCCCCCCATGTTTACACCCCCCCATGTCCCCTGGAAAGACTGGAGGCAAGTTTCTTCTATCCTTTGTTTGGTGTAAAGTTAAGATGATATGTATGGTGGGGGTTTTCTGCACTCAACACAATAAAGAGTAAAAAGAGAGGAATTCTTCAATGTATTGACGAGGAAATGAGAATGTGCCTTTCAAATATATGCCCAAACATTGAAGAAATCACTAGGACACATCAGGCTTACATTTCTCATAAATGCAAGAATGAAAAAACTTAACACATTCGCATTGCGACCTGCTGAATTTACTAAATCTTACTAAGAATGTATCTATATGTATAAAAAGATAACTTTTTGTCATTTTAAAAATTTTTAACCCCTTTTTTTATGAATTCTACAAAGCATAACTCAAAAAATGTAACATAAAAATGTTTTTTAATGTCAATAAACTTAATTTTGTCATATTTATTTCATTTACCATAAAAGCACGCTTGGACTTTATATTTTTTCTTTAATATTTGACTTAATTATTGTAACATATTTCTCAGTAATTTGTATATAGTGTGCCTACAATTATTGTAGGATTTTAAATGTGCCCCGACTTCAAAAAGTTTGAGAACCACTGGTGTATAGTATCCATAATATGATGAATATTCATTCTAACCCTCCAAATGAAATGGAGAGTGACAGCCTCATTTTATTAGCAAGGTGTGGGAGTTCAGAGAAGTTAGGTCACTTGTGGTTATACAACAGTTGAGTCAGACTTTGAACCACAATCATCTACTGGCGAGCCAAGGGTAACTCAAGTTCCTTTTTGAAACTACAGTCTCTAAAGCAATCAAACCACAAACCACTAATTTTCTCTCTGTGAATAGCACTTTTAATAGCTGGTGTTCCAGGCCCTGCCCAGCAAGGTGAATTGATAACTCTCCGAATATATCTTTTCCTTTTCTCTCAAGCTTGGGCTCCTCAAGTCTTTTGACTTTTGCCTGCTCTCTGATGCTTTGCTGAGCTTCTACCCCACCATCCCTCCCCCTACCTTTACCCCTACTTTTACCCCGACCCCTACCCAATTCCTCAAGCCCCAGGCAAATTCACACATATTCACCCATTTCCTTCTGTCCCCAAGATTTTGGTTTCTCTAGCATTCCATTTATGTCAACAAGTTCCAATAAATCACACAATGTGCATTTTAAGATCTATATTTAAGTCAAGGCATGCGGGATTCTTGCTTGTCGTAGACATCAAGGAAGGGGTGTAGTGGTTGTGTTGTTCTCATAATATATATATATATATATATATATATATAATGATGCCTTGGAAAGAAGACCTTATTAACTGAGTTCCTAACCAATGCCTCTTTCTTCCTCTTTCCTCATAGCCCAACCATTTGTTAAGTTTAGATTACTCCAAAATTACCATTTGGTAGCAACCTATGGCAGATTGTCTAAATTACTTAACAAATCACAGGGGTTCTATGAAACTGCATAGGAAAAGGCTTTGAAAATGAAAACATCCACTAAGGAGCTCATTGGGCCCAGCAGTTTCCAGTCAGGAACCGTTCCAGTCAGCCCCAGCCTCTGTCCTCTTGTATCTCCCAGTGTCTTTGTGGGTGGGTGTCAGTCTCTTTGTTATTTATAAAGGGTGGACACCTGATAACTGCAATGTGAATGCAATGTGGGTTCACTGCAAAGTAAACCTAGAAATCCTGCGAAAGGTGTAGGATTTCATGAGGTCAATGGAATTGATGTTAGGAGGCTGTCTGAATCGAATGCATGCTGTTTGGCAAAACAGGATCAAAGAGAACCGTTAATAGTTGAAGCAATAGCTGAGAATGAGGATCTCTTGAGCTTCTCTAAGAGAGAATGATTAGAATATAAAATGCTTAAGGGAGTCCTCAGGAAAACTGAGGAAGATTTTAAATATTTTCCAAAAACGACTCTCTTATTTACTCTTGCTGTAAAAGTTAGGTATAAAATCAAGAATGTCCCATTGTGCAATCACATAATTGTGTGAAAAATTATGCCGAAGGGATCAATACATGATTTATTTTTTGTTCTGGAATAATAATGACCCAAATTTGGTTAAATATAAGCAAAAATAAATCAATTTCTATAATTTTTCATTTCAGGTTTTAATAGAGGGCACCCCCTCAACCTGTTTGCCATGACTTACTGTGGCATTTTGATTTCCTTTTAAGTAGGTTCATTCCCTGGAGATCAGGGTCAGTTACCTTTAGTGACCAGAGAACCTGCACGCAGGAAGCTCCCGGTCTTGTTGGTGAGGCTTTCCTAACACCCTGGGGACAAGACAGTGGTGAATGAGAGGATCCCTTGGCCAGGTTGTAACTACCATTTACTATCGTTGGGGAAGGAGGCGGTGGGAAAAGGAATGTGGGAATGTCTCTGCTTGCAGCCGAGATCTGCAGAATCCGTAGCCTGGTCCTAGCTAGCCTTGCTTCCTCTGGCTTCCGAGATGACTCTCTCCTCCTACGCAAACCTTCCTTCCTGCTGCTGTCAGTAACTTGTCGACAAGGCTCTTTTGTTGGCTTCCTGAGGGAGCTTATGAAAAGCATTTTGGGAATTCAGCGAAAACACTGGGGCTCTAACTGCTCCTGAATGAGACAGAATTAGAAAATGGATTCAAGATGAAAACTTAATTTTCAATTAGTGTACATTCAGTCAGGAGTGGGAGGGTTGAAGGGGTGGCAGCTTGTTTGGTTAACACGCTTTCTAGAAGACATGCTTGCAAGCTATTAGTTAGCTCCTCCTCCCCTTCCCTCCCTCCCCCCTCGGCTCTGAGTGCTCCCTGCTCTGTGGAATTGACTCAGATGCAGATGGCAGCAGGCGCTGCCGCAGGAAGTGGATGCAGCCTGTCACCTCTGAGACTGGCTTGTGTGTGTCACCCTCAGCTGTGGACCCTGTGACGCCACAGGTGAGCTTGGCATCTCTAAAGATGTGTGCCCCTCCGATGGCTTTAAAAAACATTCAGAAAAAAATAAATATTTTTTTCTCTCCAACATATTTGATCATAATATGAGGCTCTCGTTTGGGTAGACATACTCAGTGTAGGTTCAACATTTGGGGTTTGTGATGAGAGAGTGAGGTTGAAGGTGGGGAGAGTGGACGCTGTGAGAGGGGTATGGAGTCGGGTGTAGGAGACGGCAGAGGCTGCCGCCATCGGGACGTGAATGGTTTTATGTGTGCTCCGGTGCCTGCCTTCCTGTTTCATTCATCCTTCTCTCTCCTTTTTCTGTTTTCCTAATCAGAATCCTTTCACAGGCTCAGACTGTTCTGGTAACCCCAGCCTGTGTCCCTTGGTCAGCCCTGTTTTCTCCCAATGCTTCGGTCCCTGCAGTAAGTTAACTGGAGATTCCGTGTTTCCAAAGTGCTGCCTCAATTAATATGTGAGCGCTTAACATGGTGTGTTTACAAGCACCATAACTAAAAATCATTAATTCAGCCTGCAGAGCAATAACTTCTTTAGGAACCTCTTTCTGTCATTAGTAGGCTGGAGAACGTGCACTACCGTGATTGAACATGGCATTTCCGACGTCACAGCAAGGCTGCTATATGCTTGGCAGGTGCTTTTCATCTTTTCATCTTCCTTCCAACTATTCTCCAATCCAGCAAAGCTGGCTGCAAATGTTGGAAGCAAGCGTTTCATTTTTATAACAGACATGGCCGCGGGCTCCGCAGATCTATCAACTAGGGTTTTCTTGACTTCTTCCTCGACCTTGGCTCACATCCCAGCCTCGAGCTCCTGGTGACATCTGCTCCCTACAGATTGGCCTGAACAAATTCCAAGTGCCTTTACTTAAGGCTCTCTCCCTCAGCGAGTGCAATGCTAGGCTAATATTTGCAGCCCTTTCTCAAAGACACCGGTGTCTTCAGCCAGCACTGGTGAAATTCTTCCCAAGGTTAAACTCCTCTCCAGAGAAGTGATCACCACATGTGGCTTCTTCATTAGTCTTATCACGCCAATGAGCCACTGCTGTTAATCCTTTTTCTCTTGCCAACCAAGCTGTAGGCTTCCAGCCAGTTTCCAAGAAGTGTTGGATGTAATTGAAGAAAGGATGAGAATGAGAAAATGAGTGGATTAAATGTTAACACTGGCGTCCAGACTAACAAGGGGAATGGGGAGAAGTTTTAAAAAACAACTTCTGCAAGACAAAAATACCAGGGAATTTCAGTAGCACAGAAGCAATTGACTTACAGAAATGAAACTGAAAACTAGAATATGGGGGATTGGAAGGGTCTTAGAAATCTTTTTATTTTGTGAATGGGGAAACTGACGTAAGGAGGCTAAAGGACCTACTTGATAGGGAATGATAGGGGTAGGGCTCCAGCCCAAAGCCTGACACTCTTCCCGTTTCCTGCTCTACGCAACACAGCACGCAGCCTGTCTCTCCTTTCCCTTTGTGAAAGCAATTGGGAAGGTGAATGCCGGTGGTCGGGCGGCTGAGGCCAGGCAGGTTTACAGTGAAGTCGGGCAGATGGTAGACAAACTGAGGAGCCAGAAAGCATGGGGCCATTCCTGTTTATTGGAGGCTCACAGAGATGGGCAAGCCAATTAGCAAAGGAAAACCGCTTCTCCCAGCAGAGGGCAAAGGATCAGGAACACCACCCCTCACCATGATGCTTAAGAGAATCAGGGAACCACCCCCCTTGGTGCCGGGAGAGCGATCTGGGGAAATTGCCAAGCAGGGAAAGTACCTATAGCTTTTTATTGATTACACACACGTGGCTTTCTGCCACGTGCTTATGCACTAATCATGCAAAGTGCTTGCAGCCAAATAAGTGAGCAAGCCTAACCACACCTGTTTTCCCTACGTTAGGTTTTTGGAGAAGATGTCAAAGTTCACTGCCTATGACTTTTAAGCATGCCAATATGATTCTCCCCAGGATTTAGGGGCATTATCAGTCAGGACTCTTTTGGTTACAAGGGAAAGAAATACAACTTGTCCAGGAGCGCTTATTAGCCCATGAAATCTAAGTGAGGTTGGCTAATCAATTCACAGAAATCTGGAGTACAGACAAGATTAGAATAGGACTAGGGTATCACCTTTGTTTTCCACAGTGCATCCTTTCTCTCTGAAGAGGGCTTTGTTTTCTTTCTCTTTTCCCTCTTCTTTTCCCCCCACAGGGAGGGAAACTGTTACCAACAACTCTAACTTTTCATCTTATAGATCCTTCCACTGGAGAGAACTTAATCACTGATCTGTGGCCTCAATCTTTGGAAAGTGTCTGATTAGCTGGGGGTGATGGCCTTCCCTGAACCCATCAATTATAGCCACATGGCTGAGATATTACCATTGGCTCAGCTTGAATCTGGTGCCCAATCCAGGACCAGTCAATAGTGGTCATGGGATTGGGATTGTATTGATAAGAATATGCTACTCCTTTATACTTCTCATAGTTGGAGTTTGTATGTGGGGATAGTGGGCAGGGAATGATATGTCCACCAGAAAGCAGGTGCTAGGTCAACAAAATGGTAACAATCCCACTATAAGGGATAACCCTGTATCTTTCCATTCAATGAACTCTATTTCACCTTGATGTTCGCCTCTATGTAGATTTTGAGATGAAACTTAATTTAAGAGGCAAATTTCTATTTTTTCAGTATTTCCAACCACCTTTCCAAATATAAGGCAATACAAGTTGGCAAACATAGTAAGGGGGAAAAAAGCTAGTTGAAAATGTATCTCATTGGATTGGTCAAATTGGAAAGGGAAGAGCATAAATTTATATCCTGCTATAGTCTAATTAGTCCAATATTGGATTTAAAAATAATAGTATATTCTTTACTGATGAGGTTGTTTCTTATTTGTGACTATATCCTCCATTTCTGGCTATGGGACCTTCCACTGGTCTATCCTAGAGTAGCCTGACATTAACATGTTTACCTCACTGGTGGGATTTTGGAAAGATTAGTTTTTTCTTCTCATAATGGTTTCTAAAGTATAGCATTTCTCATTAAGTGAATATGAATTACTGTTGCAATGAGACTATAAACCTTCCATTCCTTCTCCGACTTTGCATTTGTAGCTTTCCTGATGCAAGGGGATGTTCTTCTGGTTCTGGTGATTATTTTATCACCGTCATGGGTGCAGGCACAATGAGATCAACAGTCAATTGAAGAATCATCATAATAACAACTATTGTTGAGTGCTTACCATATGGCACTTACTATTAGTTTTACATGTTTTGACCTAATTGATCCTCATAACACCCCCATGAGTTTAGTACAATTCAATATTATTCCTCCTTTGTAGACAGAGTTAATAACACAGATAGGTTAAGTCACTTGTTCAAGGATATACATTTAGAAAGTATCAAAACTGGGACTTGAATGACTTAAACCTGGGCCATCTGGATTTTTGTATGTGCTTTAAAACATCATGCTATTCAACTTGTGAAGTTGCCAGACACTTATTATGGGACTTGCGGCATTTTGAAAAAGCCTGTTCAATTTCTTCACTTTTCCAACCTTTGAATAATGACCTAGATTGATTTACCGTATTTACCATATAAGACACACCCTTTTTCAAAAAATTTGGGGTCTAAAAACTGGGTGCATCTTATACAGTGGTTGTAGATTTTTTTTACTTGCATTTCCCACATGCTTGTTTTTGTGCTATTGTGGATTTCTTTACTTGCATTTCCCGCTTTTTTGCTTGCATTTCTTGCTTGTTTTTGCGCTTATTGTTTGACACTTGTAGCCAGTATATTATGGTAGGTTGCGTTTTGCCAAGTTTTACCCAGAAATGGCTCAGAAAAGAGTTTTGTACAGTGCTGAATTCATGTTAAAAGTGATCCAGTTTGCAAAAGTGAACGGAAATTGTGCTGTTGAACGTAAGGTTGGTCCTTTTCCAACTGAGAAATCAATCCGCGACTGGCTATATAGAAAGAAGAAACCCTACAGAAAATGCCACGGCAGAAGAAGGCCATGAGAGCAAAATGGCCTGATTTAGAGAGAGAATTGAGGATATGGACTGAAGAGCAAAGGGCAACTGGAATTCTTGTGTCCACAAAGGTGGTTTAGCATGAGGCAAGAAAAATTGCTGATGAACAAGAAATTACTGGTTTCAAAGGAGGACACAATTGGTGCTTCAGTTTCGTGAAACAGAATGGACTAACTAAGCATGCGAACATGCACCAGACTTGCCCAAAAGATGCCTGAAAGCTATGAGCAGAAGGTCCTTGAATTTCCTCATTTTGTCATTCCTGTCGGAAGACACATCAGTTTGAGTTGGGATAGACTGCAAATATGGACAAAGTCCCCTTTCAGTTTGATGTCCCAAGAAACAGAACTGTTGATAAGAAGGGGGTAAAAACTGTAACTGTAAATAGAAGTGGACATTAAAAGAACCGTTATACAGTTGTTCTAGCTTGTTGACAGAACTAGCTGCCTCCTATGCTGATTTTCAAACGCAAAACAATGCCAGAAGAGGACATTCCTTGAGGAGTGATTATCCACGTTCATGACAAGCATTGGATGGATCAGGATGGGATGAAGATCTGGTTTGAGAAAGTTTGGAGAAGGAGACCAGGTGAGCTTTTATGCAAACCTGCCCTATTGGTGCTTGATCAGTTCAGGGCACACATGAAAAAACAAACAAACAAAAAAAACACACAGAGAAGATTGCTGCAGAGCAAAAAAACCCCCCTTGCCATCATACCTGGAGGCTTGACATCCCAGCTCCAACCACTTGATGTCAGCATTATCAAACTCTTCAAAGCTGCCATGAAAGACAAATGGAGCCAATGGATGAAGTCTTCTGGGACAGTTTGACACCAGCAGGAAGTCTGAAGAAACCAACTATTGGAGGAGTTTGTACCTGGGTGGAAGTATCCTGGGGTAATATCAAGATTGAGATCCTTGTCAGGTCATTTAAGAAGTGTGGCATTTCCACATGCAAAAGAATGAAACTGGACTACAGTTTGTCCCCCTGTACAAAAATTAACTCAAAATGGATCAAAGATCTAAACATAAGACCTGAAATAATTAAGTACATAGAAGAAGACATAGGTACTCAACTCATGGACCTGGGTTTTAAAGAGCATTTTATGAATTTGACTCCACAGGCAAGAGAAGTGAAGGCAAAAATTAATGAATGGGACTACATCAGACTAAGAAGTTTTTGCTCAGCAAGAGAAACTGATAACAAAATAAACAGAAAGCCAACTAAATGGGAAATGATATTTTCAAACAACAGCTCAGATAAGGGCCTAATATCCAAAATATACAAAGAACTCATAAAACTCAACAACAAACAAACAAACAATCCAATAAAAAAATGGGAAGAGGACATGAACAGACACTTCTCCCAGGAAGAAATACAAATGGCCAACAGATATATGAAAAGATGCTCATCTTCTTTAGCTATTAGAGAAATGCAAATCAAAACGGCAATGAGATACCACCTCACACCTGTTCGATTAGCTATTATTAGCAAGACAGGTAATAGCAAATGTTGGAGAGGCTGTGGAGAAAAAGGAACCCTCATCCACTGTTGGTGGGAATGTAAAGTAGTACAATCATTATGGAAGAAAGTATGGTAGTTCCTCAGAAAACTGAAAATAGAATTACCTTATGACCCAGCAATCCCTCTACTAGGTATATACCCCAAAAGCTCAGAAACATTGATACGTAAAGACACATGCAGCCCCATGTTTATTGCAGCATTGTTCACAGTGGCCAGGACATGGAAACAACCAAAAAGCCTGTCAATAGATGACTGGATAAAGAAGATGTGGCACATATACACTATGGAATACTACTCAGCCATAAGAAATGATGACATCGGAACATTTATAGCAAAATGGTGGGATCTTGATAACATGATACGAAGCGAAATAAGTAAATCAGAAAAAACCAGGAACTGCATTATTCCATACGTAGGTGGGACATAAAAGTGAAACTAAGAGACATTGATAAGAGTGTGGTGGTGGGGGGGGAATGGGAGAGGGAAAGGGGGAGGGGGAGGGGCACAAAGAAAACAAGATAGAAGGTGACAGAGGACAATCTGACTTTGGGTGATGGGTATGCAACATAATTGAATGACAAGATAACCTGGACTTGTTATCTTTGAATATATGTATCCTGATTTATTGATGTCACCCCATTAAAAAAATAAAATTATTAAAAAAAATTGGCATAAAAAAAAGAAGTGTGGCATTTCAAATGCCATAGATGGAACTGAGGACGAGACAATATGTGAAGACAGTGATTTGCTATCAGACACAGATGAGGACAAGCTAATGGATGGGAGTTTTGACAGTGATGAGGAGTTGTATGAATTTTATGATGAATAAAACTTGAGTTCAATAACTTCATGTGATACATTCTTCAAATTTTAGGCCCAAATATTAAAGTGCATCTTATACATAGGAGCATCTTATACATGGGGAAATATGGTAATTTAAAGTATTGGTTTTACTGTTTAAAATAGAAATAATCCTGGGAGCAACATTCTATTAATTTTGACTAGTAAACTATCCTTAATTTCAACTAACATTTCTTTTTTTTTTTCTGAGAGATACAGAAAGAAAGGGGGGGGGGCTACAGCAGGGTGAGTGACCCCTTGCTCAAAACAGCGACCTTGGGCTCAAGCCAGCAACCTTGGGCTTCAAGCCAGCAACCTTTGGGCTCAAGCCAGCAACCCCTCACTCAAGCTGGCAACCTTGGGTTTTGAACCTGAGTCCTCTGCGTCCCAGTCTCTATCTGCTGTGCCACCACTTGGTCAAGCTCAACTAACATTTCTTAAGTGCTTACTATTTGTTCTAACTCATTTACTTGCCACACTAATACTGTGAGGTGGGTGGTATACTGTAATCTCCATTTTTACAGGTGAGGACGGTAACTAGGACGTATTGAGGTTATGTGATTGCCAAAATCACATGGAAATAAAGTGGGAAAGCCAGGGTGTGAGCAGGGCCTGCCTCATTATAATCCTAGCATGCTCTGTAACACCTGCAAATGAAATGAATCTGTCAGGTGTTTGCTGGCTGGCAGAGCAGGGTTTCATAGGGAAGGAAGGTGGAAAGCGCACGATGTTGTGCCCTTGCAGGGGTAAAAGCTGGATCCTTTGAAGGATGGGAGGGGATTAGTGTATGAAAGATAAAAGGCAGATGGAAGAGGCTATCTTAAGAACGTTTTGGTTCTCTCATTTTGCGGCTCAGAAAGAAGGGAAACATATGCTTAGCTAACACTTGGGAAGGCTCTGGCAGTGAGGGTGTTAATATTTTGTGTAGTCGCAATTATACCGAACTTACCAATTATGGGAAAACTCATCATTTTACGGTAATGTAATTACATTAAATAGCACCAGTCATGTCAGTGTGAAGACTGGGGCAGCCTCTAATTATCTGCTGTACCCAGACACCTCGGCCTGGATGGGGAATAATTGGTGTAATGCAGTTCTGCATTTCAGGGTTGGCCCCGCTATTCCTCTAGAAAGATTTTCTGGCTTTCTGCTCTCTTCCCTTGCGGGTGCGATTCAGCTGTGTTTGTGATCTGGAAGCAGATGCGATGTTAACATCCCCAAACTAGGTGCGACAGCATTTTCTCAAACAAGACAGGATTTGGAAGCGAGTTTCTCTTATAGGTGGTGAACCTCTGAGGGCTGGACTCGTCTGTATTCTTCTCTCTCACCACTGCATGGGACAGAGAATGAGGACAGCTAACTTATCCTCTTAGTCTTCCATACACCAGGGGCTGTGCTGGGTACTTTACATATGTTTTACTATTAGTCTCAAAACAACTCTATACAGGAGATATTAAAACCCTCACTTAATAGAACAGAGAACGATGGGCCAGAGAGATGAAGCAACTTGCCCAAAGCCATAGAATGAACAAGCAGTACAGCCAGATCCACCCTTCCTCCCGAGCCTGTGCTCTTCCCGCTCTCTCCCAGAGGGAGACTGATACAGATTTATTAAATGAAGGTCGAGGAGGCTACACACATTTGCATGTGAGGATGCTTCTTTACTTCCTGGTCTATTTATTTTGTCAACTTCTTCAGAATTAGATTTCCAGTTTGGTGACTTTCTTTCTAAACACTCTTTCCTTCTTATCTGATAACACAAACCCAATTCTTTCTAGTATTTGGAGAGTGCCTCCCAGGGATTGGTTGGTGGTGTGTGTATGTGTATAGACACATACATGTATGTGTATACACATGAAAAAAAAAAGTCAAGTCAGTCAATTGTAAAGTTAATCTGAATGAATATCCTCCGGGAAGACCCAGGTCCTAGAAGGAAAAACAGCTACTGTGAGGCGACGAGGCCCAAAGTTATGAGAAAGCTAAAATTGGTCTTATTTTTCTCCTTTCTTTGATAGCTGTGTTTGGCACTGATCTGCTTTAAAAATTAGGGGACCTCAGCAGATGGTGCGATATATATTCACATAGAAAACGCTTTTCCTGAGTGGTTTGGAGGACCTGGCGGGGTTTTAAAGTTATAATAGCTGTGATTATTTTGTCATATTTATAGACAGCGTTTTAGTAATCTCTGATCAATCCCTTCTCCCCCAAAAGCAGTGGAGGCAAGCATAGGCACCCTCATTTAAGAGATGGGGAAACAGGAATGGAGGAGATGATTATAAAGCAGATTTGCCATGGGGAGGTCACTGAGCACAGGTCACTGAGGCTCTGGGAGACCAACCGGATAGACTTCGGTTCACTCTCCACAGAAACGGATATTATCACAATGGAGGTCAGTAACTCACAGGTACCAGTATCGGGATTTAGAGCTTCTTGCTGATGGACGGACGGGCCTCGTCTTTTCTAATGAATTTTCTTTGCTTATACGTCAAGTCTCCTCCGAGAGACTTTCATTGGTCTCTGTGGAGTCAGAGAAGTTAGACTTTTCTGTTCGGAACGTATGAGAGTCAGTCAACCTGCACCTGCACTTCTTCATTAGTATCTGGGAGACAGAACTGTTCCTTTGGAAAACCCCCAAGCTTTACCCACGGAGAGGGTAAACCAGGGTGCCGGAATTGCCTACTCTTCCACCAGGAGACGCTGAGGAGGGAGAGGTAGAGCTAGAAACCGGAGGAGAGAACATTTCAGGAAACTCTGAAGTGTAAGAACGAGCCCCATGACAATGCTCCCGGCATGGCGGGGACCCTGGAAAAGCCCAATGAATATCCAGAGAATGGCATACAATTTTCAAAGTTAACAAAATTTCTTCTGTAGTTTGATCTTAACTCTAGACTATCTAATTCAACTTTTTTATCTCCTTTTTATCCTCAGTGTAATTAATGCTTTTGATAAAATTCAAATAGTCACGGGTAATGTAAAATGAAAGACCCCTCCCTCCCTGTCCCTTACCGCTCCTCCATCACAGCCTCGGGACTAACTATGGATAGTTTCTTGTATTATCTAAGATCATTTTAAATAAAAGAAGCATATCTTTATATATGTATAAGTCATACTCTTCATACATTTGCACAGGTTGTTTTTTTTTTCTCATTTAACACTATATCTTGGGCATTGTTTTATATCATTACCCTATCTGTTCAGGTAAAAATTGTTGCAAATTACAGTGGTCCATTGTCTATCGTGGGAGTTAGGTTCTAGAAACCCCCACGATAGGCAAAAATCTGCGAAGTAGTAACCTTATATTTATTATTTGTATATATTTTAAGGCTTTATAAACCCTCCCCACATTCTTATAAACCTTTCCCACACTTATTTTGCCACAAAAATAATTAAAATAATAAATATATAAAAATTACTGCAAAACCCTGTGATATAGCGAAAAATCCGCGATGCAAAATCAGATATATACAATTTAAAAATCCACGATACAGTGAGACCACGCAAAGTGAACCACAATATGGTGAGAGGTGACTGTATTGTAGTGTATAGATATACCATTATTTACGCCCACTCCTTATTGGCAGACATTTGGGTGGTGGTCAGAGTTATTTATTTATTTTTTTCATTATTATTTTTTAAAAAAATTGTTGTTGTCATTACAAACAAGGCTACTTTGCACACTTTTTTGGTACCAGGCCATTTTGGAAACCTGAAGACCGGAGCCAAAAGCATTGCGAGAGGTCAGCAGGTTCAAGTTCCTTTATTTGCAGGCAAGAGAATTGAGATCAGAAAGAAGAGAAGTGACTTTCTCAGGATGATGCTTTCTATATGGGTTGGCCAGCTCTATAAATCCCAATCTCTCTCCTCTGAGTCTTCTGTGTCCTGGAATTTAACTGACTATTGAATAGTCCTCGAAATAGTTCATAGACTGTATTTGCCATCTTAACGTCATATAGCTTTCCGTCGGGGTCCTGAATATAGATGCGGGTGTTGTGCACTGCGCAAAAGCAGCCAGACTAGCGGTGAGCGAAGGCTGACATTCAGGGGCTGTACGTGCTAGACCCTGAGCTGGACCTGGGTGCTGCCTCTAAATGGCTTTCCCAGACTGATCGCCTTTCTCAAAATTGCCCAGAGGCACCGTACAGGCTGGCAGCTTATTGCATCTTATGCAATACCACTCATTTTAGTGGAAATAGAGTTCCAGTGTTGTTTGTATTGAATACTTTCTCATCTAGTCTTCCCTGTGACTGACAGCTTGCATCTGATAGACAACTGTGTGGGACTAGGGCTAGTAATAACATATGGTCATGGGCAGCTTAATTTTTTTAAAAAAATGTTTATTTTTAGTTTTTGATTACAGTTGACATGGCTTATTATATTGGTTTCAGATGTACAAAATAGTGATTAGACATTTGTATACTGTCTGAAGTGATCACCATGGTAAATTGAGTACCCATCTGACTGTTTTGTAATTATCATTTTGTATTTATTTTTCTTTCTTTCTTTTCTTGAAATACTTTTTTATTTATTGAATTTGGGGTGAAGGGGAGAAGCGGGAAGCATCAACTCATAGTAGTTGCTTCTCGTATGTGCCTTGATCTGGCAAGCCCAGGGTTTGAAACCGGTGACTTGAGTGTTCTAGGTCAACGCTTTATCCACTGCACCACCACAGGTCAGGCTATTTTTGTATTTCTTAATCCCTTTACTTTTTTTATCCAGTCCTCCTAAACCTCCTTTTTTCTGACAACCATTGGTTTGTTCTCTTTATCTATGAGCCTATTTCTCTTTTGTTTATTTTGTTTGTTTATCCGTATTTAAGTGAAATCACGTGATATTAGTCTTTGTCTGTCTGACATATTTCACTTAGCTTGATGCCCACTAGGTTCATCCATATTGTTACAAATGTAATATTTCATTCTTTTCTGTGGCTGAGTTAAATTCCATTGTATATACTGTATGTACCACCTCGTCTTTGTTGACTCATCTATTGATGGACACTTAGGTTCCTTCCATATCTCGGCTATTGTAAATAATGCTGCAGTGAACATAGGGGTACATGTATCATTTTGAATTTGTGTTTTGGGTTTCTTCAAATAAATACCCAGAAGTGTAGTTGCTGGGTCATATGGTAGTCTATTTTAATTTTTTTCTTCTTTTTTCTTGAGGAAGCTCCATACTGTTTTCCACAGTGGTTGCCCCATTGTACATTCCCACCAACAGTGCACAAAGATTCACTTTTCACCACGTCCTCACCAACACTTGTTTGCTGATTTATTGATGAGCACCTTTCTGACAGGGGTGAGGTGATATCTCATTGGGGTTTAAATTGCATCTTTCTGATGGTTAGTGATGTTGAGCATCTTTTCACATGTTTATTGGCCTTCTGTATGGCCTTTTTGGAGAAGTCTCTATTCAGGTTCTTTGTCCATTTTTTAATTGGATTTTTTTTTGGTCTTGAGTTTTATAAGTTCTCATAAATTTTAGATATTACCCTCTTGTCAGATGTATCATTGGCTAATATCTTCTACCATTTGGTAGGTGTTTTTTTTTTTTTTATTGTGGTGTCCTTTACGGTGCAAAAACATTTTAGTTTGGTGTAGTTCCATGTGTTTATTTTTCTTTTTTTCTCTTCCCTGAGAAGACATCTCCAAAAACATATTGCTAAGAGCAATGTCAAAGAGTTACTGCCTGCCTTTTCTTCCAGGAGTTTTATGGTTTTGGGTATTACATTTAAGTCTTTAATCCATTTTGAGTTTATTCTTTTATAGGGTATAAGAAAGAGGTCTAGTTTCTTCTTTTTTTCTTCTTCTTTTTTACCTATGTCTGGACAGGTTAACCTTAACGGCTGAGTGTGGCGGACAGAGTGGTCTCTTGTGGGCAAAGGTATTTTTTTATTTCTTTGCGGTTTGATACTCAGCTTTCTGGGGTGAATGACATTTCTGCCTTTTGAAACAACTGTTCTTATTTGGAATGAGCCTCCATTTCAGACAGGTTGTAGCTGGGACCGGCACACCCCTCACTGCCTGTTTCCCCTTCTGTCCCCCACTCTGCCCCCGCGCCACTAGTCCACAGGCTCGTGTCACGTGACAACTGTTCGGCTAAAGACTCTTCACCACATTAGCCCTGGAAAAGTTATTCTGCTTTTTGGATACTGAGTCCTGTTTTTGGTATAATGACTTAAAAAAAAACCCCTGATTGTATTTATCTTCAAATGGTTGTTTGTTACTTGTACAAACTTGACCACTCTGTTCAACTGATACATTATCTGTGTAAATTATTTGAATATCATTGGTGAGAATAAAGTAGAGTCAAGCTTTTTCTATGAAAATGAGTGAAAATATTGTTTTACTTAATGACTTTATGTAGGGTGCAGGATTTTCAGGAATAAATTAGAATCCTTAAGCAAAGTATAGGTATACTGGATCATGGCCTCTTGAGGTCAGGAATCATGGCTTTTCACTTTTATACAATGGCACTGTATGCTAACAGGTAGTAGGCTATCAGTAAAAGTTTGCAGAACTTAAAAAGGAATTCTCTTTACAAAACTACAGGGGGGATAGTTTTAGATAGACACTGCAGGAGTTGTGTAGTAAATCTTCTCATTTTTAAAATTGCTATAGCTTTGGGTATTTCCTTGTTCAATTGGCCAGAGCAATGAAGCAAATTTTATTAAAAATGGAGTTGAGAAGTGTGAGTATTTCCTTTGCACTAGAATGATTTTATTTTTAAGTATAGTTGGTATACAGTCATATTGATTATATTAATTTCAGGTGTACAATATAGTGACTTAACATGTTGATATGTGATCATCCACTAATTCTAGTAATCATCTGTCACTGTGCAAATTTATTACAATATTATTGACTATATTTCTCTCCCCCTTTTCATCATTCCCCCATCCCCTTTCTCTGGTCTCTATTTATTTGAATTTGTTTTTGTTTTGTTTTGCTTGTTCATTTGTTTTGTTTTTTAAATTTCACATATAAGTGAGACATATGGCATTTTTCTCTGCCTTGCTTATTTTACTTAGCATAATCCCCTCCAGATCCAGCCATGTTGCCACAAATGGCAAGATTTCATTCTTTTTTATTGCTGCATAGTATTCCATTATATATGTGTATACCACATCTTCTTTATCCATCACCTAAGTAATGGATACTTAGGTTATTTCTATTTTTAGCTATTGTAAATAATTCTGCAAAGAATAGAAGGGTGTACATATGTTTTTGAATTACTGTTTTAGATTTCTTTGGATAATTATCCAGAATTGGAATTGCTGGGTAGTATGGTATATCTATTTTTATTTATTTGAAGACTCCCCATACTGTTTTCTGTGGTGCTTGCACAAATTTGCAGTCCCACCAATGGGGCATGAGGTTTCCTCCTTTTCTATAGCCTCACTAACACAGGTTATTTGTTGACTTTTTGATAATGGCCATTGTGCTGAAATGATTTAAGGTTGCTCTATGGTTTGCTTATGATTCTTGGGAAAGGCTAAGTAGCAGATGCCTAGATGGGTTACTCCACGAGGCAGGTAAAAGGAGGAAATACTGGAGTGGTTTTAGAGCATGAGGAGTGGGGGAAGCATTTGATGCTGGAGAAAGGCCGTCAGGAGGAGCTGATCGAGGCTGTAGGGAGCAACCATTTACAAAAGACTGGAAAGCTATGGAGCTTGATAAGGGGGGTACAGGCATGGAGCAGGGAAGAGAGGGCCTGCTTCTGAGAGATTTCCAGGGAGAAGGAGAGGAGGCGATCAGATATGGAGATATTATGGGGCTGGTGGGAAGGTGGCTCAGCCTAAAGAGGCTGCAAGGTCTGGGCTTTGCTTTTCTAATGAGAAAGAGGAAAACAGAGATGCATAGAGAGATAGAGACACAAAGAAGGATGGAGAGAGAACGAGAGATATACAGATCAAGAGAGAAAAATAGAGAAAGACAGAAGGGGGACATGGAGAGAGAAGGAGGAAGGGAGATAGGGAGAGAGAAAGAATGAGAGTAAAAGTAAGACAAGAAGAAACAGAAAACAACAAGGACTAAGACGAAGAGACACCGAGGGAGAGAGTGCCTCCACTGCTCTGATGAGGCAAGGATGCAATGGGACCAGGAAGGGAAGCCTATTAATAACAATGAGAGAGTGGGAGTCCTGCTTTAAGGTCATCTCCTAGACAGGGGTGTGTCCTCGGCCTCTGGCTGCCTGTTGGCCTTTGGCTCTCCACACACTGAGCTTATGTACAATACTTATATTCTCCAAATGACTGACTGCCTAGAGCTCAGGCTAAGGAGACACAAGCTAAATACAGGCAGTGTCTAAAGAAGTGGGAAGTCAGGGAAATAAGGCCTTGGTTATAAGAGGGAAGCAGTCGAGCCAGCCAGCCAGCAAACACTTGTTCTTCTGATGGAGGTGCCAGGAAGGCCACGACTTTGAAAACACCCCCCAGCACACTGTGTGATGTTGTACTGGGTCTTTTTTTTTTGTCACTGTTTTTTAAATAAAAAACCGTTAAGACAGAGAGGTTCCTTCTTTCTGGGTACAGGTTGGGATGGGGGTCCTCCTGTTAGACTTTGGGAATTTAGGCTCTTTCTTATGCTTCGGCCACAGACTGTCTGCCTTTTCTTTTGCCATTCGATGAAACAGCAAGTTGGAAACAATAGAAACAGGGAGAATCCAGTGCTTTCTTTCATTAAAACGTGTCAGGACCCCATTGGGTGGGCGACTCTGCTGCTCCCAGGTTTGGTGAGTGAGGGAAATATCCCGCCTCGACTCTCCTGCTCGTGCCTCCACAAGACCAGCCGGCAGCTTCTTCTGTCCCCACTGGAAATGGAGCTGCTCTGAGCTTGGGCGCAGCGACACCAACATGCTTTCTGAACGGATGTGGAGAAAGGTGTGTTTCATTACCTCGCTTCTTATATCAGAGGAAGAATGGTGAATGTTTGTAAAATAACCCATTTGTGATTTTGTGAAAGGCAGCACTCAGATTTGAGAGCTTACATCATTTAGATGTGTTCCTAAGAGCCGGCACAAACTGTTGTATCTGATCTTTCTAGGTCAGCAGAAACCCTCCTCTCCCCCCCCAGAAAAGACCACCAAACATGGATAAACAGAAAATAAATATTTATATTTTTGGTCTAAAAGTGGTGAAGGCTATTTTGTTTTCCATGGGGCAGAAATCACTAAAGAAAGATGCCTCGTAGCCATTCATGTTTTTGTACCTTTAATTTCCATTATCAATTAAAAGACAGTAAACTCTTATCCCAAGTAGAAGTGCAATTAAATCCAATAATGAAGTCATCAAGTACTGCTGAGGTGGAACTTGGGAGTAATTAGTTTTTTGATACATAAATACAATTTTCAAATGCAATTTGTCCCTAAACCCAGGTTGTTGGTTCAATTCGTTGTGTTTGCTGTTTTTCATTGGATATAGAAGATGTTGTGCGGCTCCCCTGGGGACGGGAGTGCAGGGTATCCCTGCAAAATTTCATTGACACGTGAATCACTTGAGTCAATCTGCTTTCCAAATGGCTGTGGAGAAATGTCTCTTCCATTGGCTCACTGATTCTTATATTGTCCAGGAGGCAAGCTGATTCTTTCTGACTGTCCTTTGTCTATGCCTGTCTGTCTCTCTTCCCTGACATGGCCTCTTCATTTATTTATTTATGTGTTCATTCCTTCAATATTCATGGAGGGTCTACTGTGTTAGGCTCTGGGATATAGAAGTAAAGAAAGTAGACACCATTCCTGTCCTTGAAGGACTGTTAGTCTAGTATTCAACATTAAAGAGACACTTGCTCATACAACTGTTGTCATGCTCTGAAGGGTTCCTAGGAGGGTGTAACACAAGGGCTCTGTCTTGGTCTGGGGGTTCAAGGAAGATTTCCCCGAGGAACTGACAGTGCAGCTCTGATCTGAACTGTGACTAGGATTTAGGCGGAGCACTTAGAGAAAGCAGTGTAGGCAGAGAGAACTCCAGAAGAAAACTTAGTGCAGTAGAGAAGTAGGAAACATGCCAGAGGCAGGGGCAGAGAGAGGACCAAGCAAGGGGGCGGGTGGAGAAGATGAGGCAGTGTCTAAAGAAGGGTCAGATCATTCGGGGCCTTGTAGTGCTTGGTCAAGGGTTCGGGTTAGGAGTCCTTTATAGATTTTAAAAACAGAGGAGCAATATGATCTTACTCTTTAGTCACCAGGCTCCTCTCAAGTTCAATAATAATGTAGCTCTTCTTTTAGGATCTTGACTCGATCGCTCTTCGGGTCAGTTTGCACCACGGCCCCGCACCTCCCGAGATTCCAGCTGGGAGGAAAGTGTAGCCAGTGGCAAGTCCTCCCTCAGTGACGTGTGATGTCAGAATTTTAATGCTCCCGTGCTGTGCAGCTCTAGCAATCACATCCGGAAGTACTTCAAGCAAAGATTAAAGATACACGATGTGGATTTATCAGATAAAAAATTCCTCGCTCTGTATGAATGAATATATTCAAAAGGTATCAGCAGGGAGTGATACTTCCCCCTTGCTATCTTCCTAACCCAAAGCCACCAAAAAGTCCTCAGATCATTGCTCTAATTTTCTCCTCTTAAGCCTTGGTTGTTGTTGGTGGTGGGGTCCTGAAGACTGCCTTTGGGTTCTTTCTGCAAAATTTCAGATTGAAGTATCTGTTGACCCAGTTTTTTAAATGAATGGAGACTGTAACTTCAGTTGCCCTAGTGTGTTGGTTAGAAGAGGGTATGTTGCGCCTGACCAGGCAATGGCACAGTGGATAGAGCATTGGACTGCAGTGCAGAGGACCCAGGTTTGAAATTCCAAGGTCGCCAGCTTGAGTGTGAGCTCATCTGGGTTGAGCAAGGCTCACCAGCTTGAGCCCAAAGTCTCTGGCTTGTGCAAGGGGTCACTTGCTCTGCTGTAGCCCCACGGTAAAGACACATATGAGAAAGCAATCAAAGAACAACTAAGGTGCCGGAACAAAGAATTGATGCTTCTCATCTCTCTCCCTTCCTGTCTGTCTGTCTCTATCTGTCATTCTCTCTGTCTCTCTGTCTCTGTCACACATGCACACACAAAAAAGAAGAGGGTAGGATGCTGTGACAGAGAGACCCAACAACAGAGCTGTTAAAAGAACGAAAAAAATCTATTGCTCTTACACATAATACCTCTGATGTGAACAAGTCAGGTCATGAGAAAGCTCTGCTTATCTTGTTCACTTGAGATCCCAAGTTCCTCACAAGTCATTACTCCTCTGTCCCTTGGGCAGTGCTATTAGCTGTATAAATGACACTGGGTTGTTGCTACATTGAGATCCCAGCTGATGAGAAGGTAGAATAGAGCCTCCTGGAAGACATAACCAGATATCTTGAGTAACACGCATCGCTCTGTTCACATTCCATTGGTGAAATCTTAGTTCATAATGAGAACTTAGTCAACCACGCTCACATTCAATTGCAGAGGTGACTGTGAACTGTGATCTACATGGCTGGCTACAGTTCTATTAGTATGGAAAAAGGGACAGTGAAATTTGATTGACTGCTAAGATTCTCCACCATACACAGTGTGGTAAATTTATTGCAAATGGCCCCAATCCTTCATATCTCCCTGTGTCCACACTCTGCAATGTGACATTGACGCTCCTCCTGTTGAGAGATGGACTCTGCTTTCCAGCACTTGAATTTGGGTTGGATTGGTATTTGCTAATTTAGTCATTAGAATATGGTAGAAGTGGCAGTGTTCCAGTCCAAACCTGAGCCTCAAGGACTTGAATTTGTGCTCTCTCGTGGATCCCCGTCTCCACCACTAAGGGGACCCTAGACAAGCTCAGATAGCTGGTTTACTCCCCAAAGTGGGAGAAAACCAAGCCAAGATCCACAGAGCTGCTTACCCAGTCCATAGCTTACCAGGGATACATCAGTGTCCAAATGAGACCAAAAGAGCTACTCAGCCAACCCATTAGGCCCATAAGTAGTAATTAATGCTTACTGTTTTTTTGGTTTTTTTCTTACATAGGCAGAGATAGACAGGGACAGACAGACAGGAATGGAGAGAGAGATGAGAAGCATCAATCATTAGTTTTTCGTTGCGCGTTGCAACTTCTTAGTTGTTCATTGATTGCTTTCTCATATGTGCCTTGACCGCGGGCCTTCAGCAGACCTTGTAACCCCTTGCTGGAGCCAGCGACCTTAGGTCCAAGCTAGTGAGCTTTTTGCTCAAGCCAGATGAGCCCGCGCTCAAGCTGGCGACCTCGGGGTCTCAAACCTGGGTCCTTTGCATCCCAGTCCGATGCTCTATCCACTGCACCACCACCTGGTCAGGCAATGCTTACTGTTTTTAATCCACTGGGTTTCGAGTGGCTTGGCATTAGCTGTTTTCTTATTATCTTTATGTGGCCTGTGGATTGGTTAGAAAGGAAAGATAATGGACATGGTGCCAATATAAAAGAATGTTAAACAAAGTTTTGATTGAAGTAATGAGATAAGAT
Organism: Saccopteryx bilineata; assembly: GCF_036850765.1. NCBI lineage: Eukaryota > Metazoa > Chordata > Mammalia > Chiroptera > Emballonuridae > Saccopteryx > Saccopteryx bilineata. The sequence goes on along the minus strand of NC_089490.1, from coordinate 386,537,136 downwards.
AACTTTATTTATCAAGATAAGTTGTGAAATAGCCCAACTGGTAAACAGTCCAGAGCAGGTGTGGTAGAAATTTAGCTATTAGCAGGTTGAGGAGATAGGGATGTAATTTGCAAAGATTCTTTTCTTACAGCTCCCCCCCCCCCCCCATGGGAGAGACTACAGTGGACTATCTGCTTCTTCCCTCAAGTTTAGTGCAAGAGATTTCAAGTGGATATTTGGATAGCTTGGCCCGTGTTCCCCGCAGGTGGAGGGCACAGTGATTTAGTGTCTGCCTCAGTCTTCCCCAGGAAATCCCAAATGCAATCGATAAGTGGTGAGCACTTTGATGTGGTAGTCTGGAAACTTGCTGTATTTTGTGATTGGTATACAATCCCAGCGTTTTTAAAGGAAACATATGTGGGAGTGTTCCCCCCCCCCCAGACTGGATGTGGACTTTGCCTGTGGGAGAGACGGTATAAGATCACCTTTAGATTGCATCAAAAGGGGCCCTGAAGAGGGCAGCGCAGCCGCACCTCAATAGAAAGGGAGCTGAGGTGGCTGCTGGGTTTGCCGGGTAGCACAGGGAGGAAGTGACTCTGAAGTAGAACGCACTTGCCTCGGTCGGTGGCTCTCAACCAGGGTCATGTTGCCGCCCTCCCCAGCAGACATTTAGCATGTGTAGGGACATTGCTGGGTACAGCCTGGGGAGATGCTACCGGCATCTAGTGGGTAGAGAGCCGAAGATGCTGCTGAGCACCCTCATTTGCATAGGAAAGTTCTTCACAACAAAGAATGATTCATCCCCAATGTCGACAGTGCTCAATTTGAGAACTCTGGCTTAGGTCAAAGTGATGTTGGGGGTGTTTGAAGAATGAACAAAAAGCAGCTATGAGAGAAAGGCAGCTTTAAATATGTGCTAGGCTCCGAGAGCACAGAACCCTCGGAGGTGTATGCCAGTCAGGTGAGGACATTCCTGACCCCTGACATCTCCCAGCTGCCCTGTTTCTACTTCTCACTCCCCAAGCCCCAGCCACTCTGTGGAGTCAGAAACCTTACTTCTTAAGAAGAGGAAGTAGATGGAAGTGCGGTGCTCTGTGGAGAAGGTGGTTAGAAAGACCACTACCCCTTTCTCACGGACACTGGCTATTTTGCAGTGGGTCCCAGCTAGGCGAGGGTAGATTAATTGTTAAATTGGGTTTGGAGTTTGAAATACTGCACAGGACAGGACATTAGAATTATTGGTTGAGATTGTGATTACAGCTTAATGTAACCTTAGGACTCCCTGGAGTGAGCAGAAAAATCTTGGGATCTACTTGAAATTTTATTCAGAGCTTTCTAAAGAGACTTGGGGGATGAAAACTACAATAAAGTTGCCAATTACATTCCCTGGGTCCTGCTTATTATATACCCATCACCTTACCAGTTACTGAAGAGCCGCTGTAAAAGCTGGGAGTGGTCATATATACCATCTCATTTAATCACCAGCGTTGAAGGAAGCATATATCGAAGCAGGGAGGATTATTTCTACTTCACAAGGAGAAAACCAGGGCTTAGAGATGTGAAGTAACTTGACCAAATTACACCTCAAGGAAGGGTTGGTTGGTGGCACTGGGGGTGCAAAAGTGTGGGTAGTAGCTCCAGTGACACCCATCCTGTTGAAACCCTCATTTTCAGAATCCTGCTATCCTGGGACAGAGTGCAGGGATCCCTGATGTTAGATTCAGGGGTGTAGCCATATGTTACATTTCTTTGTATTTTTTAATTTTTTTTAAAATTTTCTTTACAGAGACAGAGAGAGAATCAGAGAGAGGGATAGATAGGGACAGACAGACAGGAACAGAGAGAGATGAGAAGCATCAATCATCAGTTTTTCGTTGCGACACCTTAGTTGTTCATTGATTGCTTTCTCATATGTGCTTTGACCGTGGGGCTACAGCAGACTGAGTAACCCCTTTGCTCAAGCCAGCGACCTTGGGTCTAAGCTGGTGAGCTTTGATCAAAGCAGATGAGCCCGTGCTCAAGCTGGCGACCTCAGGATCTTGAACTGGGTCCTCCGCATCTCAGTCCAATGCTCTATCCACTGCACCACTGCCTGGTCAGGCACCATATGTTGCATTTCTATGTCAATGTGGTCAGCTAAGAGGGAGAGAGCAAGAGTTTTATTTTATTTATTTTTTATTTTTTATTTTTTGTATTTTTCCAAAGCCAGAAATGGGGAGGCAGTCAGACAGACTCCCGCATGCGCCTGACGGGATCCACCCAGCATGCCTGCTAGGGGACGATGCTCTGCCCATCCGGGGTGTCGCTCTGTTGCAACCAGAGCCACTCTAGCGCCTGAGGCAGAGGCCACAGAGCCATCCTCAGCGCCCAGGCCATCTTTACGCCAATGGAGCCTTGGCTGCGAGAAGGGAAGAGAGAGGCAGAGAGGAAGGAGAGGGGGAGGGGTGGAGAAGCAAATGGGCGCTTCTCCTGTGTGTCCTGGCCGGGAATTGAACCCGGGACTCCTGCACGCCAGGCTGACGCTCTACCACTGAGCCAACCGGCCAGGGCTAAGAGCAAGAGTTTTAATATGCTGCATATCAACTGATTCCAAGAAATCATTTAGAGCCCTGGCCGGTTGGCTCAGCGGTAGAGCGTCGGCCTAGCGTGCGGAGGACCCGGGTTCGATTCCCGGCCAGGGCACACAGGAGAAGTGCCCATTTGCTTCTCCACCCCTCCGCCGCGCTTTCCTCTCTGTCTCTCTCTTCCCCTCCCGCAGCCAAGGCTCCATTGGAGCAAAGATAGCCCGGGCGCTGGGGATGGCTCTGTGGCCTCTGCCTCAGGCGCTAGAGTGGCTCTGGTAGCAACATGGCGATGCCCAGGATGGGCAGAGCATCACCCCCTGGTGGGCAGAGCGTCGCCCATGGTGGGCATGCCGGGTGGATCCCGGTCGGGCGCATGCGGGAGTCTGTCTGACTGTCTCTCCCCGTTTCCAGCTTCAGAAAAATACCAAAAAAAAAAAAAAATAAATAAATAAAAAAAAAGAAATCATTTAGAACATACACACACACACACACACACACACACACACACACATATTAGAGAGAAACTGAGAGGGAGAGAGAGAAAGAGGGGGCAGAAGTGGGAAACATCAACTCAGAGTAGTTGCTCCTGTATGTGCCTTGAATAGGCAAGTCCAGGGTTTCGAACCGGCGACCTCAGCATTCCAGGTCAACGCTTTATCCACAGCACCACCACAAGCCAAGCTAGAGCCAATATTTTTGAGGTGTGGGCTTATGGCGAGAGGAGTCCAGAGCTGAGTTCCATTCCAAAGGAGTCTCTTGTAGTGGGTTGAGTTAGTGAAAAGTGTGTCCCCCCCCTCTGCAGTCCAAGTGAAAGGCTTCTTCATGGCACTTACATTAACCTGCGTTGAAGCCTTTGTCATATTGTCTTCTAATAATTATATCTCATATTTGTTTTTTCCTGGCCAGGTAGCTAAGCTCCTTCAATCTGAGGCCTTTTTGCTTTGTTTTTATATCTGGCAGCACCCAATACAGAGTACATATTTAATAAGTGGAATAAATAATTTACTGAGAAAAATTTCGTACCTTCAAGGAGTTTACAATATATGTCTGGGAAACATGAAAAAAAGGAAGTTATAACAGTCTAAATCAGTGGTCCCCAACCTTTTTTGGGCCACGGACTGGTTTAATGTCAGAAAATATTTTCATGGACCGGCCTGTAGGGTGGGACGGATAAATGTATCACGTGACCGAGACAAGTGTCAAGAGTGAGTCTTAGAGGGATGTAACAGAGGGAATCTGGTCATTTTTTATTTTTGTATTTTTCTGAAGCTGGAAACAGGGAGGCAGTCAGACAGACTCCCGTATGTGCCCAACTGGGATCCACCTGGCATGCCCACCAGGGAGCGACGCTCTGCCCATCTGGGGCGATGCTCTGTTGCGACCATAGCCAGTCTAGCGCCTGAGGCAGAGGCCATGGAGCCATCCCCAGCGCCCGGGCCATCTTTGCTCCAATGGAGCCTTGGCTGCAGGAGGGGAAGAGAGAGACAGAGAGGAAGGAGAGGGGGAGGGGTGGAGAAGCAGATGGGCGCTTCTCCTGTGTGCCCTGGGCAGGAATCAAACCCGGGACTTCCGCACGCCAGGCCGATGCTCTACCACTGAGCCAACCGGCCAGGGCTGGAATCTGGTCATTTTTTAAAAATAAAACATCGTTCAGACTTAAATATAAATAAAATGGAAATAATGTAAGTTACTTATTCTTTCTCTGCAGACAGGTACCAAATGGCCCACAGACTGGTACCGGTCCGTGGCCCGGGGGTTGGGGACCACTGGTTTAAATGGTATAATTTCTATTTCAAGATACATGTACGTAGGTCCATGGACCAAAAATAATACCGAAAGAACTCTGCATCAGATGGTCAACAGTGTTTATCTTGGTGAGGTCAAACTATAGGAGGATTTTTCTTTCTGTGTAATTTATTTCTAGAAGTAAACAGAAGTGTTGTAGTCATTTAGTATTCAGCCAGGGAAAACACTAAGATATATAAAAGAGAAATGAAATACTGTATATATTGTAAAGTTGTATGTGATTAGTTTTAATATAAATGCAGCATGCAGCCAGCATTGTAGGAGTCCAGAGGGCACTTCCGACTGTGCACTGGGTGCATGGGTGCCTCTAGGACCGTGATGGCGAACCTTTTTTTTTTTTTGGATTTTTCTGAAGCTGGAGATGGGGAGGCAGTCAGACAGACTCCCGCATACGCCTGACCGAGATCCACCCGGCATGCCCACCAGGGGGTAATTCTCTGCCCATCTGGGGTGTTGCTCTGTTGCAACCAGAGCCATTCTAGCACCTGAGGCAGAGGCCATGGAGCCATCCTCAGCATCCGGGCCAACTTTGCTCCAATGGAGCCTTGGCTGCAGGAGAGGAAGAGAGTGACAGAGAGGAAGGAGAGGGAGGGGGTGGAGAAGCAGATGGGCGCTTCTCCTGTGTGCCCTGGCTGGGAATCGAACCCGGGACTCCTGCATGCCAGGCCCATGCTCTACCACTGAGCCAACTGGCCAGGGCTGTGGCGAATCTTTTTATAAAAACTGCCCACTTTTGCAGTGCTGGTCAATTTGGTCCCTCCTGCCCACTAGTGGGTGGTCCAGCTTTCATGGTGGGCCAGTCACGGTGCCGTTTGGTTGCTCCGCTACCGCCCACCATGAAAGCTGGGACACCCACTAGTGGGCAGGAGGGACCAGGTTGACCAGCACTGCAAAAGTGGGCGGTTTTTATAAAAAGGTTCGCCATCACGGCTCTAGGAGAAGGACTGTGAATCCTACTCATTCTTTGAAATAGATTTTCGAACAGCATGAGATCCTGATCTTCCCATTTGATCCAGTATCTTTTTGTTGTTTTCATTTATATTTATTTTGTGTGATAGATACAGAGAGAGACAGAGAGAGGGACAGATAGGGGCAGACAGGAAGGGAGAGAGATGAGAAGCATCAATTCTTTGTTGCGGCACCTTAGTTGTTCATTGATTGCTTTCTCGTATGTGCCTTGACTAGGGAGCTATAGCAGACTGGGTGACCCCTTGTTCAAGCCAGTTACCTTGGGTTCAAGCTGGTGAGCCTTGCTCAAACCAGATGAGCCCACGCTCAAGCTGGCAACCTTGGGGTTTCAAACCTGGGTCCTCCACATCCCAGTCCAACACTCTATCCACTGCGCCACGGCCTGGTCAGGATCTTGTTGTTTTTATAGATAAGCCAATGCCATCTGTTTTTGGAAGCTGGCACCCACACTTGCCTGCTAATTTGGACTTCTAAGCCACTTTAAAAATGAATGGCTTTATAAAAGGTCTGCAACTCCCTCTTAAGAGTTTAATATCATATTTATAAACTCAGTTTGTATTGCGTTCCAGCATGTTACAAATAATTTACAGTGTTGTTCTGCTCAGAGCATAACTAATGTGGAACCACAGCTGTGCAGATAACTTTTCCTATCGGTGGGTGATAAACTGTAAGTGGCCCCATTTGGATGCAGGGAAATTGTCTAGATTTTAAAAGCTGTATTGGTGCAACTGGGAGGGACATTCTATAGCAATGGCTTCTCTTACCTGGAAATCATTGCATTAGTAATAAATACATACAGCCAGCCTCATTGCTATTAGTTATTGTACCCTAGAAAGAGCGAGCTGGTTGTGAAGTTTATGGCCTTTTGGTCTGCTTGTGTGAACACTTTCCTGAGCAGTTGCTAACTGGTTTGGAAAGTGGGTCAGCCAGCCCCCAGGGCCCTGAGGTCAAGAGGCAAAATCTGGAATGGCCCAATAGTTGGACTAGGGCTTTGGATCTGAGTCATTGCTCCATAAGGATGAAATACATACATAAGGGGCATGTTTGTCTTGTACTTGTGCCTCAACACCTCTTTAGTAATTTCTTAACATATGTCAGGATTCTGGAAATCAGCTCTGTTCTTCCCCCCAAAAACTAGGCGTGAGGTTCTTGCCTTCAAGGTCATGTTTCTTTTGCAAGATTCGGTCTACCTGTCTCTTCAGAGTCTTAATTGCATTGACTCCATTGGTATCCATTGGGATAGAGTACCAAGGGTGTTTGATGCCAAATTTAAATTGGTATCTCAGACGACAATTTTACACACTGCTGTGTTCAGCTAGGTTGAGTGTGTGTCTACAGTAGGATTTTCATTCATTTTTGTCAAACGTTAATGAGTACTGACAATGTGCTAAGGATGGTACTTGGTGCTAGGGATAAAATGTTAAACAAACAAACTCATCTTTTATTTATCCTGTCCTCTCAGCCTAGAATTCTTGCCCCACTCAAGAACTTGGTACTTTGATGTTATATCTAGAGTGAATATAAGCACTTGCTCTTACTGTAAAATTGTGTCCTGCAGGGTCCTAGTTTCTGATGTGCCCCAGGAGCCACCATAGAAGGCAGGAGAGAGACACCAGGTTTCTAGAGAAGATTCTGGGTTGGCCCATCCCAATTATTAACCAGGGCAGCTCCTATTTTATATTTGGAGTCTCTGATAGGTTGGGTTATTGTTTGGACAAATATTCATTCGCTTTTTCCTTCTGTCTCCCTGGAAAAAGACGTACCTATACAATGATGTTGGACTTGGCTATATTATTTACTTTGGCCAATCGACTATGGGTAGAAATGACAAGGTGCCTTTTCTGAGCCTGGGACCTGAAGAGGCATTGCTTTTTACTCAGCCACAAGAACAATATGACCCAGGTACCTTCTGTTCCTCCAGCCCGATCCTTAGAGTGAGACACACGAGGCATGTTAAAATAAATATTTATTATTGTATGACACTGCTATTTTTGTTGTTATTTCTAAGCCATCAGCAAGTGTTATAAACATCTGGCTAAGATCTCATTTGGAGTAAGGGTTTATTCATTCGTTCATTCATTTATTCAAAAAATATTGAGTGCCCTATATATATATATTAGGCAGGACACTACTAGAATAGGTGATTTTTAATATCTATTGGCTTTGCTTATCTCCTAGACTTTGGCTCTTTACATTTGATAGAAAGGTGTTTATGGTTATTCATAATATATAGGCTATAAGAAATACAATCAAGTCAATGAAAAAATAGTTCTAACACATCAACTAGAGAAGTGACCCCAAAAAACAAATTAATGTCAATTATGTGCAAAAATAATCAAACCATATGCAAATAAAGATAATTGAAACCTATCTTTTGTAGAAGAGGTGCCCTGGAATGAGAGGACTGGTTCCCAGCATTTGTAATTCCAGTTCTTGCTCTGGGAATTGTATGCAGAAGAAGCCCAACAGGAGCCCCTGACAGTCTTAGCGACAAAGGGGGCCGATATGACAAAGCCAGCTTTCCTCTGCCCTGTGTAACTAGAGCCTATCTTTCAGGCCAGGGAAGGTGCCAGAGCTGATCTGAATGTATTTAGAATGAATCTTCTTAATGATCTGTCAAGTTCAGTGGAATTGCCAGACCTGGGCTTTAATAATTTCCTGGTTTTTAGTACCTGAGCCTATAAAGATGATCTACAGGCCGCAGAGGATGGAGAGTGGCCAGGGTACGGTGAAAAGGTGGGGGCAGGGGAGCTGGAGCTGCCCTCAGAATAGGTGGCACGTGTAAACCCATCCATCTGCGTCTCTTGGTGGCAAACCTGTCTTTGCAGCTGAAGACAAGGGGATGGAGGGGGCAGAGGTGAAGTAGCTAGGGATGAAATTAGGAAGTAGACAAAGCTTGAATATGGAGGGCCTCTGACCTGCCTTTTCGCAAAGCTCTCCTGAGGCTGCCTTCTCTTGCTCCCATACTCCTTCCCTCCCCATCATCTTTTCAATCAACCCTATTTCCTTCTCTCTTTTTAAAATTTTTATTTAGAAAATTAAATTTAACAGGTGATTATCAATAAAAATACATAGGTTTCAGGTAAATATTTCTATAGCATTTGAACTGTTGATTATGTTGTGTGCCCATCACCCAAAGTCAAATCATTTTCTGTCACTGTATATTTGTCCCTCTTTACTCCCTTCCCCAAGCCCATCCCTCTGTCTCTCTCCTCTTGGTAACCACTTCATTTTTATCTATGTCTATGAGTCTCAGTTTTATATCCCACCTATCTGTGAAATCGTATAGTTCTTAGCTTTTTCTGATTTACTTCTTTCACTTAGTATAATGCTCTCAAGTTCTATCCATATTGTTGTAATTGGCAATATATCATCATTTCTTATGGTTGAGTAGTATTCCATTGTATAGATGTACCACAGCTTCTTTATTGAATCTTCTATCATAGGACACATTGATTGTATCCATGTCTTGGCCACAGTGAATAATACTACTGCGATGAACATGGGGTGCATATGTCTTTATGTACCAATGTTTTTTTTTTAAATTTTTAGGATAGATACCCAGTAGAGGGATTGCTGGGTCGTAAGGTAGTCCTATTCTTAATTTTTTGAGGAATCTTGTTTTCCTCTCTCTTTTTTTTAAATTAAGTGAGAACAGGGGAGAAAGAGAGACAGACTACTGAGTGCATTCTGACCAGGATCCACAGGGCAAGCCCCCTATGGGGCTATGCTCTGTCCATCTGGGGCATTGCTTTGTTTCTCAGCAATCAAGCTATTTTTAGCACCTGAGGTGGAGGCCACAAGCCATTCTCAGCACCTGGGTCCAACTCACTGGAACCAATTGAGCCATGGTGGTAGGAGGGGTTGAGAGACAGAGAAGGAGGGTGGAGGGGTAGAGAAGCAAGTGGTCGCTTCTCCTGTGTGCCCTGACCAGAATTGAACCTGGAACATCCACACGCCAGGCTGATGCTCTACCACTGAGCAAACTGGCCAGGGCCTGTTTTTTTCTCTTAAAGGTTGTCTTATAAGTTACAGTGTTTTAGATGGTATGATAGAATTATAAACACAAAGTAGCATTCCAGACCCCTTACTTGTAGATGGGGACCCTGAGACCCCCAAATGAACTGACTTCAAGGACATTTTCTAGCTAGTCAGTTGCAGACCCAGGACTGGGTTTCCTGACCTCAGATGATGCTCTTTTCTGTAGTCAAGTGGGAATTAATCTTTGCTAAATCTTGAGATGCTATCATCACCCTGAAACTCTTGAAAAAAAGTATAATAGAGGAGAAAAAGGATAATCAAACATTTCCTGTTTTGAAAGATTGCAAGCAGGGAAAACAGTTATAGACTGAGGAAACCTTCAGTATCTCTTATATTAAGCTCTGTCTGCTATCTCCTATTCTGTCCATTGTGTGTGTGTGTGTTGGGGGATGGAAGGAATATTTTTATATGAGAGAGCCTCCAACTCTGCCTGTTGTGAAAGAGGGGCTATCCTTTTAGAAGTTCGGTGTGCACTGACACTTCGAGGGTCCTGTGCTATTACAGAAGTCCCATATTAGCTAATCCTACCATAGCAAATGTGATTGGGTACATTTTGTAATATTAAAGGACATATCTCCCTTTATCTTTCATTACTTGGATTCCTAGTTCCTCTTCCACCCTCATTCAATCAGATAAGGCATTTCATGCTTACTGCCTTAGTGAAGGACTGACACATGGAATGCAGTTAAAACAAAGAATGTAGGTCTCATCAGTCTGAGGGGACTAAGTAATGAGTGAGGACAAAACTTCTAGCCACAGCCTGGACAAGAGCTCTGGAATGAGAGAGAAAGACTTGGAGCGGAGAGAAGAACACTGAGAACATGGCATTTTCTTGGGCTCAGCATTTTGCTGAGATCTGAGCGGTAAAAAGAATCCTGTAAATAAACTTGAAGCTCTGTCTACAGAAAGGAACTATGGTGTTATAGTGGCTAACTGATGTTGCATGACAAAGTACCTCAAATAATAAGCATTTACTTAACTCATGCATCTGTGGGTCTGTCGGCTGAGAGCAGGCTGAAACTGATTGGTCAGAACTTGGTGGTTCTGTTGATCTCAGCTGGGCTTGTTTGCTCACATGTTGGGAAGTTGGCTGGGGATCAGATGTTCTAACCTGGACTCACTGGAGAAGCTTGGCTCTGCTCCACATGTTTATCTTTTTCAGACCAGTGGTCTAGAGCCTGGTGTGTGTGTATGTGTGTGTGTGTATTTCTTCTTTTGCATGTACATGAGGGGAGACAGAGACAGAGACAGACAGACAGAGATGAGAAGCATTAATGTGTTGTGGCATTTTAGTTGTTCATTGATGGCTTTCTCATATGTGCCTCGACTGGTGGGAGGGACCCCAGCTGAGCCAGTGACTCCTTGGTCAAACCAGCAACCTTGGGCTTTAAGCCAGTAATCTTTGGGCTTAAGCTAGCGACCATGGGTACGTCTATGAGCCCACAGTCAAGCTGGTAACTGTGGAGTTTTGAACCTGGGTCTTCAGTATCCCAGGTCAATGCTCTTTTCACTATGCCACAACCTGGTCAGGCGTAGCCTGGGTATATGCTTCTCAGAGATATAGTAGAAGTGTAAGCGAGTGAGTGGGCATGTGCAAAGCCTCTAAAACCCTACACTTGGAACTGGCACACTGTTCTTTTTATCTCATTCAGTTATTCAAGAAAAGTCATGTGACCAAATAATAATGAAGGGACAGAGAAATATGCTTTCCTGGGGGGACTGCAAATTCACATGGTAAAAGGTGGGAGTACAGGGAGATATCAAGAACTGGATCAGTCATGTAACTGGCCAAATTCTCCTTTTCTGAGTAGAACCCAAAGAGATTGCAAGACCAGGGTCACTGGCTTGGCTGGAGTACCCTGGTTAAGGCACGTATGAAGAGCAGTCAATAAACAATTAAAATGCTGCAACAACATGTTGATGCTTCTCATCTCTCTCCTGTCCTCTCTCTCTTTCTCACTTAAAAAAAAAGAACACTTCCTGTGATGTTGGCTATGACATAGGTGTAACACAAGGAGATGAGTCTGAAGGGGCCGTCAGATGGTTTATCCAGCAATGATTCATTGGATTAAGGGCTGAGAACTAATGAAATGATAGATGGTTCCAATGCATGCCCATATAACTGACAACCACTTACTGGTTAACCCCTTGCTTTACACCCTTGGCACCATAAAATCTTTCTCGAACCTAGATATAGTCTCTATTATTTTTATTTTTATTTTGTATCTGAAGTTGGAAATTGAAAGGCAGTCAGACAGACTCCCACATGCGCCTGACTGGGGTCCACCCAGCATGCCCACCAGGGGGCAATGCTCTGCCCATCTGGGGCGTTGCTCTGTTGCAACCAGAGCCATTCTAGCACCTGAGGCAGAGGCCATAGAGCCATCCTCAGCGCCCAGGCCAACTTTGCTCCAATGAAGCCTCGGCTGTGGGAGGGGAAGAGAGAGACAGAGAGGAAGGAGAGGGGGAGCGGTGGAGAAGCAAATGGGCGCTTCTCCTGTGTGCCCTGGCTGGGAATCCAACCTGGGACTCCTGCACGCCAGGCCGACGCTCTACCACTGAGCCAACTGGCCAGGGCAGATATACTCTCTAGAAAAGAGGATGTGTTTGTGTTAGGTGGGATAAGGGAAGACCATCCAAAGCCAGCTGTGATTAAGTTTTTTTAAAAACTGATATGTACTAATACATCTTACAATTCATCAGCTTTTAAAGCTCCCTGAATAATTCTTTTACATACTCCAGCAACAAATATTTCAAATGCTACAGATGATCCAATAGAAATATAATATGAGCCACAGGTGTAAATTTAAGTTAAAAAAAAGAGACACGTGAACTGAATTTTAATAATACATACTGCTCACAAAAATTAGGGGATATTTTATAGCTTCATATTCATTTTGAAATATCCCCTAATTTTTGTGAGCAGTAATACTTTTTTTTTTAATATTAATATTTTTTTATTAAATTTAATGCAGTGACATTGATAAATCAGGGTACATATGTTGAGAGAAAATATCTCTAGATTATTTTGACATTTGATTGTGCTGTAAACCCCTCCCGCAAAGTTAAATTGTCTTCTGTCACCTTCTATCTGGTTTTCTTTGTGCCCCTCCCCTCCCCTAACCCCTCTCTCCTTCTTCACCCCCTCCCCCCCCCCCCCAACCCCCCCCACCCCTGTTGCCATCACATTCTTGTTCATGTCTCTGAGTCTCATTTTTATGTCCCTTCTATGTATGGATTCATCTCAGTTTTTTTTCTGATTTACTTATTTCACTCCGTATAATGTTATCAAGGTCCATCCATGTTATTGTAAATGATCCGATGTCATCATTTCTTATGGCTGAGTAGTATTCCATAGTATATATGTACCAAAGTTTTTTAATCCACTCGTCCTCTGACGGACACTTGGGCTGTTTCCAGATCTTCGCTATTGTGAACAATGCTGCCACAAACATGCGGGTGCATTTCTCCTTTTCGAGCCGTTCTATGGTGTCCTTGGGGTATATTCCTAAAAGTGGGATAGCTGGGTCAAAAGGCGGTTCGATTTTCAGTTTTTTGAGGAATCTCCATACTGTTTTCCACAGTGGCTGCACCAGTCTGCATTCCCACCAGCATTGCAGGAGGGTCCCCTTTTCTCCACATCCTCGCCAGCACTTATTCTGTGTTGTTTTGTTGATAAGCGCCATTCTGACTGGTGTAAGATGATATCTCATTGTGGTTTTAATTTGCATTTCTCTAATGATTAGTGATGTTGAGCATTTTTTCATATGCCTATTGGCCATCTGTATGTCCTCTTTGGAGAAGTGTCTATTCATCTCTTTTGCCCATTTTTGGATTGGGTTGTTTGTCTTCCTGGTGTTGAGATTTACAAGTTCTTTATAAATTTTGGTTATTAACCCCTTATCAGACGTATTGTCAAATATGTTCTCCCATTGTGTAGTTTGTCTTTTCATTCTGTTCTTGTTGTCTTTAGCTGTGCAAAAGCTTTTTAGTTTGATATAGTCCCATTTGTTTATCCTGTCTTTTATTTCACTTCCCCGTGGAGATAAATCAGCAAATATATTGCTCCGAGAGATGTCCGAGAGCTTAGTGCCTATGTTTTCTTCTAAGATGCTTATGGTTTCACGGCCTACATTCAAGTCTTTTATCCATTTTGAGTTTATTTTTGTGAGTGGTGTAAGCTGGTGATCTAGTTTCATTTTTTTGCAGGTAGCTGTCCAATTTTCCCAACACCATTTGTTAAAGAGGCTGTCTTTACTCCATTGTATTTCCTTACGTCCTTTGTCAAATATCAGTTGTCCATAGAACTGTGGGTTTGTTTCTGGGTTCTCTGTTCTATTCCATTGATCTATATGCCTGTTCTTATGCCAGTACCAGGCTGTTTTGAGTACAATGGCCTTGTAGTATAACTTGATATCAGGAAGTGTGATACCTCCCACTTTATTCTTCTTTTTTAAGATTGCTGAGGCTATTCGTGTCCTTTTTTGGTTCCATATAAATTTTTGGAATATGTGTTCTATATCTTTGAAGTATGTCATTGGTATTTTAATTGGTATTGCATTGAATTTATAAATTGCTTTGGGTAATATAGACATTTTAATGATGTTTATTCTTCCTAACCATGAGCACGGTATATGCTTCCACTTGTTAGTATCTTCCTTGATTTCTTTTATCAATGTTTTGTAATTTTCCGAGTACAAGTCTTTAGTCTCCTTGGTTAAGTTTACTCCTAGGTACTTTATTTTTTTGGTTGTAATTGTGAAGGGGATTGTTTCCTTAATTTCTCTTTCTGACTGTTCATTGTTGGTGTATAAAAATGCTTCTGATTTCTGAGTATTGATTTTATATCCTGCCACTTTGCTGAATTTATTTATCAGGTCCAGTAGTTTTTTGACTGAGACTTTAGGGTTTTCTATATACAATATCATATCATCTGCAAATAATGATAGTTTTACTTCTTCTTTTCCAACTTGAATGCCTTTTATTTCTTCTTCTTGTCTGATTGCTGTGGCTAGGACTTCCAGGACTATGTTAAATAAGAGTGGTGAAAGGGGGCACCCCTGCCTTGTTCCTGATCTTAAGGAGATTGCTTTTAATTTTTGCCCATTGAGTATGATATTGGCTGTGGGTTTCTCATAGATGGCTTTTATCATGTTGAGGTATGTTCCCTGTATTCCCACTTTGCTGAGAGTTTTGCTCATGAATGGGTGCTGGATTTTATCAAATGCTTTTTCTGCATCTATTGAAATTATCATATGGTTTTTCTCCTTCTTTTTGTTTATGTGATGAATCACATTGATTGATTTACGAATATTGTACCAGCCTTGCCTCCCCAGAATAAATCCCACTTGATCATGGTGTATGATTTTTTCCATATATTGTTGGATCCGGTTTGCTAATATTTTGTTGAGGATTTTAGCATCTATATTCATCAGAGATATTGGCCTATAATTTTCTTTCTTTGTGTGGTCTTTGCCTGGTTTTGGAATCAGAATTATGCTCGCCTCATAAAAGGAGTTTGGAAGTCTTCCTTCCTCTTGAATTTTTTGAAATAGCTTGAGAAGGATAGGAGTTAGTTCTTCTTTGAATATTTGGTAGAATTCCGTTGTGAAGCCATCGGGCCCCGGGCTTTTCTTTGTTGGGAGTTTTTTGATAACTGTTTCGATCTCCTTTGGTGTAATTGGTCTGTTTAAGTTTTCTGATTCTTCCAGATTGATTTTTGGAAGATTGTACGTTTCAAGGAATTTGTCCATTTCATCTAGGTTGTCTAGTTTTTTGGCATACAGTTCTTCATAGTATTTTCTTACAATATTTTGTATTTCTGTTGTGTCAGTTGTTATTTCTCCTCTCTCATTTCTAATTTTATTTATTTGAGTCCTCTCTCTCTTTTTCTTTGTGAGTCTACTTAAAGGTTCATCAATCTTGTTTACCTTTTCAAAGAACCAGCTCCTAGTTTCATTGATCCTCTGTATTGTTTCTTTAGCCTCTATGTCATTTATTTCTGCTCTGATCTTTATTATTTCCTTCCTTCTACTACATTTGGGCTTTACTTGCTGTTCTTTTTCTAATTCTTTTAGATGCAGGGTTAAGTTGTTTATTTGAGCTTTTTCTAGCTTCTGAAAGTGTGCCTGTAGTGCTATGAACTTCCCTCTCAGCACTGCTTTCGCTGTGTCCCATAAATTTTGAATTGTTGTATGCTCATTGTCATTCGTTTCTAGAAATTTCTTTATTTCTTCTTTGATCTCATTCTTAATCCATTCATTATTTAACACCCTGCTATTTAGTTTCCATGTGTTTGAGAATTTTTGAGCTTTTCTGCTGTGATTCATTTCTAGTTTCATGCCGTTGTGATTGGAGAAAGTGCTTGATATGATTTCAGTCTTCTTAAATTTGTTGAGAGCACTTTTGTGCCCTAACATGTGGTCTATCCTAGAGATTGTACCATGAGCACTTGAAAAGAATGTATATTCTGCTGCTTTAGGGTGAAAGGTTCTGAAGATATCTATTAAATCGAGTTGATCTAGTGTTTCCAATAAGTCTGCTGTTTCTTTGTTAATTTTCTTTCTTGAGGATCTATCTAGTGATGTTAGTGGGGTATTGAAATCCCCTACTATTATAGTATTGCTGTTGATCTCGCCCTTTAAATCCATCAAAATCTGTTTTATATATTTGGGTGCTCCTATATTAGGTGCATAGATATTTATAATAGTTATATCTTCCTGTTGGATTACTCCCTTTATCATTATGTAGTGGCCTTCTTTATCTCTTACTATATCCTTTGTTTTAAAGTCCAATTTGTCTGATATAAGTATTGCTACCCCAGCTTTTTTTTCATTTCCGTTTGCATGAAACATTTTTTTCCATCCTTTTACCTTTAATCTGTGTGTGTCTTTTGTTCTAAGGTGTGTCTCTTGTAGACAACATATGTATGGGTCCTGTTTTCTTATCCACGCAGCTACCCTATGTCTTTTGATTGGATCATTTAATCCATTTACATTTAAGGTTATTATTGATATGTATTTTTTTATTGCCATTTTCTTCTTTAAAGGTGTATTCCTTTTTCTTTTTTTTTTTCTGTATTCTTTTCCCACTTTATCTGTTTACACCAGGCCCCTTAATATTTCCTGCAGCATTGGTTTGGTTGTAATGAATTCCTTGAGTTGTTTTTTGTCTGGGAAGCTTTTTATTTCTCCTTCAATTTTAAACGATAGCCTTGCTGGATAAAGTAGTCTTGGTTGTAGGTTCTTGTTGTGCATTACTTTGAATATTTCTTGCCATTCCCTTCTGGCCTCAAGTGTTTCTGTTGAGAAGTCAGATGTCATCCTTATGGGGGCTCCTTTGTAGGTGATAACTTTTTTTTCTCTTGCAGCTTTTAATATTTTCTCTTTATCGCTTAGCTTTGGTATTTTAATTATGATGTGTCTTGGTGTAGGTTTCTTTGGGTTTCTCTTTAATGGAGTCCTCTGTGCTTCTTGGATTTGTGAGAGTTTCTCTTGCATTAATTTAGGGAAGTTTTCAGCTATGATATGATTGAACAAAGTCTCTATCCCTTGTTCTTTTTCTTCTTCTTCAGGAACCCCTATGATGCGGATGTTATTTCTCTTCATGTTGTCACAGAGCTCTCTAAGAGTTTCCTCTGACTTTTTGAGTCTTTTTTCTCTTTTCTTCTCTGCTTTCATGCCTTCATTCCAGTTGTCTTCTAACTCGCTGATTCGATCCTCTGCTCTATCTATCCTGTTTTTAATTCCTTCCATTGTGGTCTTTATTTCTGATATTGTATTTGTCGTCTCCAACTGATTCTTTTTTATACTTGCTATTTCTTTATTTAGGTTTTCAAACTCCCCCTCCATTGTTGTTGTAAGATCCCTAAGCATCCTTACAATCATTATTTTGAACTCCGCATCTGGAAGTTTGATTATTTCCATATCACTCAGTTCATCTCTCGAAAGTGTCTCTTGTGGTTTCATTTGGATTGCACTCCTTTGTTTTCTCATCTTCTTTTTTTTTTTTTTTATTTGTAGAGTTGATTGAGTCTAGGCTTGGTGTTGTCTGCCTCCAGTTTTCAGTTGTGTTATTTTTAGGTCTTTGTGGGTTGGTATCAGCTATTATTTGTAATCCACTTTCGGATTTGGGCAGCTTTGATGTCTTGATTTGTTTGTTTTCTTAACAGGTGATAGTCTTGTTAACTGATCTCAGCAGGGGGCTTCCTTGAAACTGTATCCAGGAATGCTGTGGGTGTAACCTGAGACGCTGAAGGTCTCTTCCTCCAACTAATCTCACTGGGGGCGGGGTTTTTTCTCTCAGCTTCAGTAGGGGGAGGTGTATCTCAGATCTCCATGGAGACCTGAGTTACTGCCCCTCCTCCCCACTTCTTGTTTTCAGCTGTGTCTTGTTGTGCTGATTGGAGCTGGATAGATGTCCGGAGATCTCTGATCCGGAAGCACTTCAGCTCTGTTTTGTGAAAGGTTCAGTCCCTCCCCCAGCTATGGCCGCCTCCAGCATGAATGAGTCAGCTTTTTTATTTTGTTTCTTGCATACCTTAGCCCCTCACAGTCTGTCCCTCTCCCTGTCTTTTCCACTTGGGAGATAAGCTGGTCTTTTCAACCCACCTTGCTCCCTGGCCGCCAGGTAAGTGGCTGTGAGCAGTAGTTTCTGCTCTTTTTCCTCTGTGAAATCCTCTCTGGGCTCTCAGCCTCACCCCCCCCCCCCCCCTGCTGTTCCTGTAAGCAGAGGAGATTCAGGCACTCCTTACCAGGATTATTGTGGCTTCCTCTTTGCTCCTTGGTTTTTGAGAGCTGTTCTTGCAGTTCAGTGTTGGTTTTTCATGCTGATTTTTTCTAAATTGATTTGTATTCCAGTTTGGTGTTGAGAGCTGGGTGTCTGTGCATCCGCCTACTCCGCTGCCATCTTCTCTATTGTCCTGAAGCACAGAGGTTGCCGGTTTGATCCCTGGTCAGGGCACATACAGGAACAGATTGATGTTCTTGTCTCTCTCTCTTTCTCTCACTTCCTCTTTCTCAGGATTATTGTGGCTTCCTCTTTGCTCCTTGGTTTTTGAGAGCTGTTCTTGCAGTTCAGTGTTGGTTTTTCATGCTGATTTTTTCTAAATTGATTTGTATTCCAGTTTTGTGTTGAGAGCTGGGTGTCTGTGCATCCGCCTACTCTGCTGCCATCTTCTCTCCCCCTGAGCAGTAATACTTTTATTTAACCTAATATATCCAAAATATTATGAGGTTGAGTTTTCACCACTGATTGGAATGGGGGTTTGATAGAAATTAAGTTTAAAATTGCATTTCTAGCCTGACCAGGCAATGGCGCAGTGGATAGAGCATTGGACTTGGATGTGGAGGACCCAGGTTCAAGACCCCGAGGTTTCCAGCTTGAGCACGGGCTCATCTGGTTTGAGCAAAAGCTCACCAGCTTGGACCCAAGGTCGCTGGCTTGAGCAAGGGGTTACTTGGTCTGCTGTAGCTCCACAGTCAAGGCACATATGAGAAAGCAATCAATGAACAACTAAGGTGTTGCAACGAAAAACTAATGATTGATGCTTCTCATCTCTCTTCATTCCTGTCTGTCTGTCCCTATCTATCCCTCTCTCTGACTCTCTCTCTGTCTCTGTAAAAAAAAAAAATTGCATTTCTAAAATACTTGAGTTTCTGGTTTGCAATTGGTGCCAGCTTGCCCTACTCTTTAATGTATCCACAAGTTCTATGCTCTTAGTCATTGCTTTCATAAACCTCTCTATTCCCAACATCAGCACTAGTAGTTGGCTTTCTTGTCACTCAGCAATATTTTTCTTTTATGACTCCACGAGAGTCACTGAGTACAGAGAGATGATGGCCTTGACATGCAGAGGCTAGATGATCAATACGCTCACCCACTAAATGACTTGGTCCATAACACCAGTTTTGTGACCCATGGTTCAGATTTTTGCCAAATGGCCTTAAGAGTTATTCCACTTTCTAGACCTTCTACATTGCCCTCAAATATTAAATCTAGAAATGTCCAGAGTCAACCATGCAATTTTTCTTATTTGAGCTATCCCCTACACTCCTACACTTTTCCGCTCCCTCCACAATGAAGAAGGTCAAGGGGAGGTTCAGAAGATGTCAGTGAATGTGTAGAGATAGTTTCACTTTCCCTCCTTAAGAATGCTCTCAGGACTTAACACGAACACAGTTTCAAGTGTTGCTGCTATATCCTAATAGAAGAATAAAAGATAGAAAAAGTTTCTTTGGACACATTTCATTCTCAACTTTGTGAATAAACTATGCTGGAGTTTCACTCCTGGGATTACTAGGGTTTGCTTTTCTCCGACTTCAAATGAGAACTGTATTGGTTTAATTATAGATGGCATCAATTCATATTGGAGGGTAGGTGTGTAGAATTTAATAGTTTTCTGAAAAATGAAGAGGTGATCAAACAGACAATATGCTCTTTGTCTATTATTGCATTTAAATCTTAAAAAGACCCTTTTAAGGGTATCCTTAAGGGGGGAGTTAAAAAGACCCTTTTAGGGTAAGTAGGCATTATCCTTTTGTAACAGTGTCATTTACTAACCATTCTCAGAACTCAGGCGAGGTTTCTTCCTAAACAGGTTGGCTGTATTAGAACGTTGTAGGGTGCCACCTACCTGCACAAGATATGTGGGATAGCAACAGACTAAATCCTTGTGGGAATGGTCACCCATCATTCTTGTGTTGTGCTAGCTGGAACAAAGTTTCCTCCTCCTTAGAGACTGGCTTTGATATGCATGTAATGTGCATTAATGAGAAGTTCTCCATAGGGAAGAAGTGGGCCACCTGCCTGGCAAGGACTTCGGTCCAACATGGCTCCTGGGTTCAGACCACACCCCTTGCACATTTATTGGCATGGGTAGTGGGAATGGAGGAGAGGCTTTCTAAGTTCTCTCCAGTGTCAGATCAAACCACTGCAAACCACCCTAGATAGAGTGTGTTCCCTCTCTCACCTCCCTCCAGCTGTGCACCATTCCCAACAGGAAACACACACACACACACACACTCTCTCTCTCTTTCTTTTTTCCAATTTTATGTGCAATTGTGAACATCCCAAATCATTATCATCTGGGGGAACCCCTCTCAATCTTAAAACAAAACAAAACAGAAAGTTAGGACCATTCTCATGTCCTGTAGGGGAAATTATTGCCCTTCTCCCAGAGGGAAGAAGGAGGAGTTAGGGAGGAAGTGAGTAGACTATTCCTTTCTCTGGACCGGGCTATGACAGAATTAAGGAAACAAAAATAAAGGAGGGGCAATACCCAAAGTGAGCTTCTCGTAGTGAAACAAGTTGAGTGATTATATACTGCTGTATTTTTTTATGGGAATAAAATTAAAGCTCACTTAGGTTCATTGTTTATCCCAAATCCCATAGGTAGTAAGTGGCAAAATGTGGTTTAAAATTGTTTTTTTTTTCCTGATTCTATTAGTCATGGTATTTTCACTGTATCAGAACTTATAGGTTAGCCTTAACTAATAAATAACATGGAGGGCAAAAGAAAAACAAAGTGCGTTTAAATTGAACGCAGAGACTTGCAGTGTACAACACGTGGTGTGCGGGAAGAAATCAGAGCTCCCTCTTTGTTCCTTAATGGTGCCCTGCTCTCCCTGTATGGATGAATGCCCAGCCCAGCGCTCAGGTAGTGCTTGGATTGGGGAGCGTTAAGGAGTGTTGACTAAAATGACCAAAGCAGAGATGGATTCCAGTTCCATTAAAGCTCAGCCTAAAAGCACTTCCTTTTCTTTGAGGGAAGCAAAGATCAAGTGGAAGACAATTGTCAGACCCTTCACTCACTTCCTGGAAGCTAATGGATCACGAGGGAAAGAATGTTCGTGCAACTCTAGATGCAGGCAAGGGAGGTGCTCTTACACTGCTGGAGATTGCAAATATCTTTCTCTTAAAACACGCTTTGTCCACGTGACCAAGTCAGGAATTTCAGAAGCCAGTTCCATCCTTTTCCTTCAGCTGGATCCAGATTTAGGTGTGGGGGTTGATTGATGAATTGACTCACTTAATGAGCAGTAATTAATTAGCTCAAGAAAGAATTTCAGAAGTCAATCTGAGACCCTCCAGCTCTTAGAAGTGTTCTTATGAGAGCCAGGGGTGATGGATTGATCTACTCATTCATTCATTCACCTGTTTTTCCAATTGACAAGTTTGTGTGCTTAGCAATGTCCTAGGTTAATAATTCCAAATATGTGGTTTTTGTAACTTTCACTTTTTAACATAGCACAAGGGTGAAAATTATTTAACAAGGTATTAACTAGTTAGAAAAATGTATAACTATCATGTTAAACTCATATTTCATGATTATAATTTATTAAAATGTGGCTAAAATAGATAACTAAAAGAAGGTAAGTTTAAAGGAAAAGAACTAAGTAAAAAACAGTAGCGATAGACCAGGTGTCTGCCCGTCCAATTGTGAGCCTTAGCCATATCTGTACCCCCCCACAGCAGCTGGAACCGTGCCCGGCACACAATAGGTGTTCAGTAAATGTTTCTTGAATGGATTGAGTTTCTATGCCTGGCAAACATACTGCTGAGCTGGAGTCTCTTTGTTTGGTAAATAAGACTCTTCTCTCTTTGCCCCTGATCTCAAATATGGAGCTGGGAACATTAGCTTACAATTTCTGTAAGAAGCATCAGAATTTTAAAGATGACTATAATAGCATTGCTGATGATAATGGCTATTTATTGAATGTTCGCTAGGCATCATTTCAGGTGAGACCACACGTCATTTTGGGGGGGGGAGAAGGGAGAAAGAGTGAGAGAGAAAGAGAGAGAGAGAGAGCAGAAGAGAGAGAGAGAGAGAGGCATCCAATTGTTGTTTCACTTAGTTACTACCATCCAGGCCATGAATACACACATCATTCCTAATTTCTAATCTTCACTATGACTCAGTGGCATAGGATTCAATGCTCTCTTTTTACAAAAAAGAGCATATAGACTTAGAGCGTGTAAGATCACTCAGCTGTGTGTCCCAGAGCAAGAAAATGAATCCTTGTATATAACACCTTGTGTATGTTTCTCAGAGCAACACTGTCTATTGACCCGTTTGTTTTCTCAAACGTGGTTAACAAAGCCCTCCAAATGCTAATTTGTGCTACACTTTTAAGATTGCAGATCAGGACCGACTGCATCAGAATAGCCGTTCAAAATGGCTGAATTACCTCCTGCCACAGTTGGGAAGACAAGAAATTGTGCCCATACAGCCATCGAGCCTTCCAATTTTATATTTTTTTCACTTCATTCCACAGAAAAGAGAAAAAAGAAAGCAAAAAGCCAGTCAGCCTTGAACTCTTTCAAAAAACCTTTGTGAACTGTGACTTTTACATTAAAGCTACATCTTGTAGCGTTAGGACGGGGCAATGAGACGCAGAAAGAGTGAGGAAGGCCCATAGAAGTTTGGCCTTCTTGGATCAGGCAGACCATCCGTTTGATTGCAGGCTAAGAAACAAAAGTACTTTAGAACTCTGTCCTCCAAATTGTAATGACTCTGTGCTTTCCCTTCTTCATTATCTCAAGAGAGAGATAATAAAGATTAAGATTTTTTAATAGGGTTCTGCAGGACATCCGTGTGTATGAATGAAACGCTTCAAATTATCTCAAGCCTTAAAATTTCTAGCCACTGTATGGCTTAGACCAGCTCCATTCTTGCTGAGGACCTCTCTGGCATCACGAAGGCGACCACCTGTGGGAATAGACAAATGCAGTCCTCGAGTGCGAAACAGTCAATGTCCTAGGGTGCCTCTCATGAGCAATGGGAGACAGAAACTGATAGATAACATGCTCCCTCTTTAATTTCCTGATGGACGGTTCTGAGATGCACCTTGGAAGGTATCCAGGAAGGTTCTGGGGGATCCAGTAACCAGTAGCTCACAGTGGCGGCCAACTCAGTAACACATCGTTGGTTGGGCTTTCCTTTTATTCTATTTCACGTTCCCTGTCCCTTCCTTCTTCCCACTCTCAGGGATAATGTTTCCAAATAAAGTATGCACACATAATAAATTCTTGCTTTACCTAGCGTGCAGAGGACCCGGGTTCGATTCCCGTCCAGGGCACACAGGAGAAGTGCCCATTTGCTTCTCCACCCCTCCGCCGCGCCTTCCTCTCTGTCTCTCTCTTCCCCTCCCGCAGCCAAGGCTCCATTGGAGCAAAGATGGCCCGGGCGCTGGGGATGGCTCCTTGGCCTCTGCCCCAGGCGCTAGAGTGGCTCTGGTCGCAACATGGCGACGCCCAGGATGGGCAGAACATCGCCCCCTGGTGGGCAGAGCATCGCCCCATGGTGGGCGTGCTGGGTGGATCCCGGTCGGGCGCATGTGGGAGTCT
Source organism: Saccopteryx bilineata (assembly GCF_036850765.1). Lineage (NCBI taxonomy): Eukaryota > Metazoa > Chordata > Mammalia > Chiroptera > Emballonuridae > Saccopteryx > Saccopteryx bilineata. Next base: position 386,513,431 of record NC_089490.1, on the reverse strand, counting down.
GTCTAACTGTCTCTCCCTGTTTCCAGCTTCAGAAAAATGCAAAAAAAAATAAATAAATAAAAAAAAATAAATTCTTGCTTTAGGTTTTTTTAGGGGATAACTAAGCAAAAAAAGATCTTAGAGTAATAATAATGAATAACAAATTTGCATAGCATTTAACAATTGTACTAAGCTTTTGCAACAATACTGCTTTATGTGCACAAGCATCAGTTACACATACATGTACCCACATGTACAATGTGTAGTATATGGATGATGATTATTGTTATTCTCATGTCCTGGGTGAGGCAGCTGAGCACCCAGAGGTGAAGCAGTTTATGCAAGGCCAGACAGAAAGTAGGGGTAGAGCTAGAACAAGAATTGCTTTCTGAACTTTTAGTTCAGTGCTTTTCTATCTTGACTGCATCCGGAGTCCTGAAACCACTTGACTAGAATTTTGCAAACTGGAGCAGTATTCTAGAATTTTGCCTATACTAGACTTCAGTTGTCAGTATATTCGAGTACATGCCATGTATTGATGAAATTTATCACTCAGATGACTAAGTGTGCCTACTTAAGTGCAGTTATGTAGTTCCCAAGGCTTTTCTTAAGCAAGCCTTTCATTCTTTCATTTCTGTGGGCTGTAATTTGAAGTCAGTCTGTGTCATAAGCAGCCCCCCTACTCAGAAGAAGAGCAGGAGGAAGGTATGATAGCAGATAGAGCTACCATTTGTTGAGAATCAGCACTGATGTACATGCCTTCCATGGTTATCCTGATTAATCCCTAAAGGTCCTGTGAGGCAGGTACCCTTAATATGAGCGTTCTGAGGTACTGAAGCACAGGGAAGTTAAATAATTTACCCAGAATTGCACAGTTAGTAATCGGTGTGGTCATCACTGGAACCCAGGCTGACTCCAGAGCTCACTCTTAAACATTATTCTATACCGCCTAGGTGAAAAAGTGTATTTAATATCACTCATCTGTCATTTTATATTAAATGGTAACTCTACTGTCCAGTTCCTTCATGTCTGGGAGAGGGTAGAGAGAGACTTATCTTTTCTGTCAGAATCCACTTCACTGACTCTTACAAAATACAGCAAGTCACGACTATAGTGATGTTATCATTCTGCCTATAATACTAACATTTAACAAAGACCCAAAGAAGAGGGTTATTTTAGAGCTTGCTCAAGCATCTAGAGTCTCTTATAGGCAATGGCACATGATTTTATGAGGAAATATAGGCATTGTATTAAAAAATCTACTTTGAATTCCCATTAATATGTATTAGAAGTTATTTCTTAAAGGCTAATCATTCTTCATTTTAAAAATTAAACATCAAACTTCTAATGAACTCGAGGAAAAGAGTGAAGAAATAAAATAGAGTCACAATGGTCAAGCTGTTAAATTATTAACTTCAAGTGGGCTGATGCATAAGGAAACCATTATTCTTGTTTTAAGTGACTTTAGGAACTTAAACTTTTGAACTTTGCAATCCTGCATCAATACCTGGATGCACCTTAGTGTGTTGTATGTCAATGCCTGGACATGCATTAGATCTTCAGTTAGCTCTCTGAATGACCTTAAGAAGAAAATGTTCCATTATCTAGACCGGTGGACATTTTATGATTATCATCTTGAGCCAATCCAGAGGCTAAGAATGCAGAACTGATTCTTCTCAAAAATATACTTTTTACTATAAAACTCTGAACCTGTTTATATGTATGTATATAAATATGTATGCATATATATGTGTACATACAATTATAGAGTAGCTCCAAGTACATGCTAAGTATTGAAGATCAGTGATTCTCAAACAGAGGTAGGGAAGAGGTGAATTGGAATTATGGTAGAGGGTTGCTGTTGAAGATCATTAGATCAATTCATACTTTTTAAAAAAAATAATTTTATTTTTAATGGGGCGACATCAATCAATCAGGATACATATATTCAAAGATAACAACTCCAGGTTATCTTGTCATTCACTTATGTTGCATACCCATCACCCAAAGTCAGATTGTCCTCTGTCACCTTCTATCTAGTTTTCTTTGTGCCCCTCCCCCTCCCCCTTTCCCTTTCCCTCTCCCTCCTCCCCCTGTAACCACCACACTCTTATCAATGTCTCTTAGTTTCACTTTTAAGTCCCATCTACGTATGGAATAATGCAGTTCCTGGTTTTTTCTGATTTACTTATTTCACTTCGTATAATGTTATCAAGATCCCACCATTTTGTTGTAAATGATCTGATGTCATCATTTCTTATGGCTGAGTAGTATTCCATAGTGTATATGTGCCACATCTTCTTTATCCAGTCATCTATTGATGGGCTTTTTGGTTGTTTCCATGTCCTGGCCACTGTGAACAATGCTGCAATGAACATGGAGCTGCATGTGTCTTACATATCAATGTTTCTGAGTTTTTGGGGTATATACCCAGTAAAGGGATTGCTGGGTCATAAGGTAATTCTATTTTCAGTTTTTTGAGGAACCACCATACTTTCTTCCATAATGGTTGTACTACTTTACATTCCCACCAACAGTGGAATTCATACTTTTTTCAATCATATATAAGAGGATTTCCATTTTCCTACACCTTCCATATGCTGGTGTTACCCAGACTTTGTAATTTTGCAAGTCTAATAAATATGAAATGGATCTCTTTTCTGTTTTCTATGGAATTTTAAAAAAATAAAGATTGTTTATTAAATACCTTTGATCTTGATTGCCTTGCTGATAAGTTTTCTTCTTTCCTTACATGCTGTCTGCCATTTAGGCAAAGCCATAGGAGTTGATGTCACATGGGAGAGGTGGAGGGAGGGGGGAGGAGCAGCAGCAATGTCTACAAAATAAGGATAAGGGAAGGTGTGATGGACAGATGATTTCTACCCAACAGAAAAGGGGAAGGAAAGAGCAGAGGGTACAGAAACTCCTCTGTTCCACTACCTTTTCAAGGGCATGGTGTCACCTGAGATAAGGCTACTTGACATCAAATAAAGAAAGCAAACACATGCTTTGTTCTGCACATGTAAGTCACTCTGTAAAAATGTTGACCCGTACCACCAATACCAACACACCTGAGTTCCATCTACTGACCATTATGTGATATACCAACTCATTTATATTTATATATACTTTATTTATATTTTTCTTGTAATCATCCAAATTATCAATGGCATGTAGGACAATTTGACTTTTCCTTTTACATGTTAGGCAACTGAGATTAGTGAGATAAAAGAACCTGCCTAAAACCACATTAGGAAATGGCGGCATTGCTATTCTAATCTAATGGTGAATGACTCTAGAATGGCACATGTGACCACTGAATGATTCAGATTTCAATTGGAGCACCTGACTGAAGAGTGTAATGGGCATTAGGAAGACAAGACACGTCTGAATTCTGTTCCTGGAATTTATGCTCAGAATAGTTTATGGGACCTTGAGCAAGAGGCAGTGTCTTTCAGCAAGTGCTCCTCTCTTGATTTCCTGGGTTGACAATAGTCAGTCTTGACAGAGGCAGAGGATGGGCTTAGGAAGCCCTCAGGGATATGGTAGAATCAGTCAGTAGGTGAATGAGTGAAAGGATGATGGAACACAGCCATTAAGAACTTGGCTCTTCAGCCAGATAAACGAGGTTTTGAGCCCTGACCTCTGTTATTTCTTACTCTTAGGATCTTAGGCAAGTTGCTTCTCTTTCAGATTTTTTTTACAATTTGGAAAAGTGGAAAATTCCATATGCTATATAGATTTGTGGATAAAGCCAGATACTGAGGGTTTATTTACACTCCCAGGTGTGATGAGAGCTTTTAGGTGGATGAAGAGGAGCAGCGAGGCAGGTCTGGGAGCATGCAGCAGCAGGGAGTGACACCTGGGAAAAGTACTGCTGACTTCTGCAATATGGAGTCACAGAGAGCAGGTTTAAGAGAAGTAGCCAAATGGGCATATGTGGATTTTAAAAAGAGAGCTGTCTGCCAAAATATTGTCAAAATTTTATCTCCAAAGACAAATCCACATGCACACATGGGTGTTAGTGCTGCCGTCCTGCCCACGCAGCTTCCTGTTGAAGGAAGTAAACTGAGGCAGTTTCTTCAACTTCCTTGTTGATAGAATGTCCCCAAGGTGACCCGTTTCCGTGGGTCTTTCATGTGGGATTTGGAAAAACTTGCAAGTGGGATCAGTACCTCTTTGACCGTTTTTGAAGGTTTGCTCTTTGTAGTGACATATTCTCAAGGCTTCTAGGGGAAACTTTCAGAAAGTCATGAGCAGAGGGAAACCAGGACTCCAACTGGGTAAAGTCTTACAACTTTCTCATGGGTGGAGTAGGGTATGATTTCTGAGTGAAGAAAAGAAATATAACGCTTTGTGACAATGAACTGTTCGTTTAAGTTGACAGCACCCCTGGCCCACGGTTTTTTGGACATGCTTGTTGATTCATTTCCTTATGGTTGGGTTGGATCAGCATTGAGTCTTCCACGGTGACACTCCCAACATGGACACAGGGATAATGATGTGTGACAGCTTGTCTGGGCAACCACCTTTCATCTCTTGACCTCATTTTCCCTGGTATTTCTCTTGGCTAACCAAGAGAATTAACTGGCCATGGTATATATTGCATCTTCCTGAGGTTCTGTGTGGGTGTTTCCAAAAAATGGCAATTTCTTCATTCAGGCCCTAAGAATTAAATGCTTAGCATCAGAGGGAGAGGAAACACCATCAGAAGCACACCAGTTAGGACACTGTCAAGAGGAGATGATGGTTTTTATTCTGTCCGCCTGAGCAGAGAGCTCTTATGATGCATTAACTCTGAGAGAGCAGGTCAGACCTGGTGCCCACATGAGAGGTGAGCTGTGAGGCAGGCACCCAAGAGGTCAAATGCTCAATGTCTTTGTGTCTTGGAGAACCGATATCAACTACACAGATCTCTTGTTGTTTTCCCCTTTCTATGAAACTGCTTCTGTCCAAGGGCCATCAGTCGTAAGCTTTTTCTCACCTGGCAGGTGGCAGATACTCTTAAAAATGGTGGTTATTGTGCTGGGCCTGTGCTGGCACAGTGGGAATGCTGAGGTTGCCAGTTTGAATCCCTGGGTTTCCCAGTTAAGGCACATAAGACAAGCAAGAAGCAAGCAATGAAACAACTAAAGTGAAGCAACTGAGTTGATACTTCTTGCTCCCCCACCCACCCAGTAAAATCAATAAATAGAATTAAAAAAAAATAATTTTTTTTTGTCATTCTATTGCCTTTGTGGAGAGAGGGCCAGAGAGAGGGGAACAAAGCCCAAACCACTCTCATGCATGAAGGGAAATGGATATGGCATCCTTGTTTTTAGGATTAAAGAAGTAAGTGTTTTACTTCCTCAAGTGTCCATTTCTCTCTTTCTCCTCTTATTCTATAGAGCAGAAATGACCAAACAAAAGCTTCATCTGAACTGAATTTTGTTCCAAGGACTCTGCCTCATTCTATATGTTCCTGTGTTTTCTTAGTCTTAGCTAAGCTGATCTTCTCGGGCATTTTCTATATTCAAAACTTTCTCCCAAACTTCTCTGTCCCAGAACTAGACAGAGGGTGACGGAGGACAATCTGACTATGTGCGAGGGGTATGCAACATAATTTAATGACAAGATAACCTAGACATGTTTTCTTTGAATATATGTACCCTGATTTATTAATGTCATCCCATTAACATTAATAAAAATTTATTAAAAACAAAACAAAACAAAAAACTTCTCTGTCCCTCAGCGAAGATGGAGCCGAAACCAAAGGGAATTTCTCTTTTTCCACCTGGGCTAATAACTGGTGACCACTTTGCAGATATCATCTGGTCACCTAGATTTTGCTATCATTAGGTCCTCTGTTGTGGAACATTATGCCCGGCATTCTCTATGGGTCCAGAGTAATTTGCTTTTCAAAGGAACAGAAACAATGTGCTGTAATTTCATGTGGTCCGCTGCCTATAAAAGGTTGTGAGGGCTTCTGCTGGTCTCTAATGGTTCCTTGTTAATTGTAACTTATGAGACTGAAATAAATTGCTTTAACAAATGGTTTTGTGATGTGCCACTACTGTTAAACTAATTTCCTCCTCTTGAGGGAATCTAGACATTAAGATTTAAGTAAAGATGAAAGCAATTTGGTCATTTTAGACCAATTCCCACAGGCAATTTTGAACCCTCAGATATTTCCCAGCAGCTGCTGCCGTCAAATCGGAGGAGTGAAGAAATTAGTCTCCGTGTGAGAGGGACCCAGAGGCCTTCAGTCAGTTCTCCCTTTGGACAAGTTTGACAAGCCTGTGAAGCTTATTGATGCAGAAGAAGCCACTTTGTTGAAGATGACAGAATACGGACTTTATCTCATAGTTGAAGCACAAGTGTTGTTCATTGTAGCCCTCTAATTAATGTGTAAATTCTAGCCCCCTTATGTTCTGAGGTGAAGTACTATGTGGAGGCTCATGAAATCATGCCAGACTTTGGTATTTCTCACACCACCTTCAAAACTCACTTGCTCTAATCTCAATAGTTAGTCCTTCACCTGGAAATCCTCCTCTCAGACTCAGTGTTATTCATGTTGCCTGTTGAAACTTATTTTTCAAACATCTCTTCCTGGGATGGGCACATCAGTTAGCTTTTGCTGTGTAACAAATAACCCCACAATATAGTGGCTTAAAAAGCAGCCATTTATTTAACTGATAATTCTGTTGTTTGAAAATTTGGGCTGGGACTAGCTGAGTGGCTTTTCTGTTTTCTACTGGGCTCACTCATTTATGTTAATCAACTGTCAGACTGTCTTGTGGCTGGTTAATTAGTATGGCTTCAGGGGATAAAGCTTATCTCTGTTCCTTGTGGACTGTCATCCTAGAGTAGGCTAGCCCAGACTTGTTCAGATGACCACTGGACAAGATTCTCAGAGAGTGTGGAAGCTGTAATAAGCCTTCCTAAGATTTAGGATCTAGAACCTGCAGTCTCTTCTGCCACATTCTATCACAAGGCCAGTCCTGACTGGAAGAGCAGGGAAATAAATTCCTCTTGATGGGAGGAGCTCCAAAGTCATATTTCAAGATGTGTTGGTACAGGGAAGGGGTGACTGAGACCATGTTTTAAAAGTAATATTCTACAGCCTGGAGAAGACTTGTATTTCACTTGAGATAGTTTTTTAGGCTAATGCAGGCTTAGTGTCTGCAAACCTGAGGAAACACTAGACTGGCTGCTTATATAGGAATTTCAATTTATAGATACAGAATTTAGCAATTGTTGTGGGACTGAATGAAGTGTCCTTTTTGTCTCCAATTACCAATGCAATGCCAGTGCTAGAGCTTTGTGGGGCTGTGTTTCATGCATGTTCTCTTTGGTTTTTAGGTCACACTAACATCATCTTTGTTGCTAGGTGTTCTATCATTGCAAAACCAATTCCATGAAGTCTTACCAAAGGACACACCCAACTCAAATAGTCATGTTTTGATTATGTATGTTTTGATATATCTGAGCTCACTCGATCACTTGCTCTGTTGGTAGTTCTTTGTTCACTCTATTCACACTTATCATGCATATAGATTTTATCCAAGACAGTGAAGCTATCTCTATCGTTGGGGAAGTTTGAGATAAGAAACTTGGCTTGCATTGTTCTTCTCATATAGACCTTATTGAGGATCTGCTTAGGCCTTGTGTGGGAAGAGATGCAGGAAAGTGCCATGAATGGCCACACTGATTGCCCTGAGCCAGAATCCTGTGTGGAAAATACCTTATAGATCCCTTTTCCTGGATATCACATACAACTAAATTCAATGTAAAAGTCAAGAGAAATCTAAGATTTTATTTTTTAGGTTACTCACTCTTTTGGACTGTCCTCCTCTGCTTTCCTTTCTTATATAAATAATTTTAGATTTGACTGTATAATACATGCATGGTGGCTTATTTATAGTTTTTGATAGATCCCCTTATTGTGCTTTATGAAACTTGAATTTATTCAGATGAGAAATCTCCCCTTCTCCTTTTTGGAAGCAGCTTCCTTAAACGTATACCATAGCGCTTAAAAGTGTTAGTCTTCTAGTAATAATTGCCTACCATGAGACAGGCACTGCCAAGGCACTTTACACGAATAATTCTCACTGTAATCCTTCCTTGCAGGTTTGATCACCCTTAATTCATATAGGAGGAAACCAAGGCTCATAGCAATTAGATAACTTACTAGAAGAGCATAGACTCAATATGTCACTAAACCAGAATGGAAACCAAAGTCAGCCCGATTCCAGAGCTAGTTCTTTTTACACTACAATGGGATCCTTTTCCTTTTAAATTTTATTTTTCAATTAAAGTTGATATACAGTATCATTTTATATTAGCTTTAAGTGTAACAATAAGATTCTTAATGTGTCTGTGGCTTTTGACTGCTGAGTTACGGCTACCACCAGTTTGTAGGAATATTCTTACTTCTTCCTGGGAGAAGCAAAGAAATTGATACCCTTACCTCCCCATCTTTATGATTTTATGGCATAGCTACAAGATGAAGTAATTGTTTAAAAACCTATGTGAGATTGGAATGGCACACATTGCACAAGCCTAGAAGAAAGGTGCTGACAGAGCGGGGGCTGTAAAGTGGGTGGGGAGGTTCATGAAGCTGCTTCTCTGTCAGTCTCGAAAGTGTGCATCTTAAACCTGAATCCCAAGATGTGAAAATGCACATTACTATAAGGTTGCCCAGCATTAGTGTCTTTAGAAGAACTTGGCACAAAGTGGTGATAAGACTTTCAGTCTCTTCTCTCTTGACCCAGAATTGGATCTTGACCATCTTGTAAGTCTTTGGTAAAGGCATCAGGTCAGATTTCAACTTCTTCCTTCTAACACGTTGTTATTATTATTGTTAATCATTCTTGTATCTTGAAGTCAGTTACACCACAGCTGCTTATAAGGCCAGTAGCCACAGCCACCATCACAGCCGCCTGGCCCATGCAGGTTCACATTTGATTTGGACAGATGGTAATGAAACAACGGAGCCAAGAACTGGATGGCCATTACCCTTTTAATCCTAACTCGCACCTGGCGGGTGAGAAATACACACAGTGGGAAAACACTTCCCTTTCCATTCAGGGCTCCCAAAGCCACTGACTTCTCCGAGTTTTCCTAGAATCAAAGGTTTCTACCTCACCAGCCTTATTCAACTCTGTTCCCCATCTCCTCTCTGTACAAACTGGCTTCTTCTTCAGAACTCGGCCATCTTGGCTGCTTCTCCTCTCCTCCACATGGCCTTTCTCTGCTCTCTCTAATGCTAATCTCAGGGACTGAGAGAGAGCAAGCTCCTGGTCACACTAACAAATCCTTTAATCCAATCAAAACCTTTAATCCAATCAAAACCTTTAATCCAATATACAAACAAGGAAGTTTCTGATACAAAGTCACTTAGGGTGGGAAAGGCTTAGTCTTAAAACTAAGCCTTAGGGTATAACGACCCTGCCTGCTTACAGCCTGTCCCCCACACCCAATGCAAACTATAAGTGAGCAAACCTATATATCATATTTACAAATTTATTTGACCAACACTGCTCCTGTAAATCAGGTTATCAGCCCTATATAGGCAGTACAGCCTCCTTCCATCATGCTATGCTTCTAGGAATACCTTCAGTCCAGGGCAGTGTATTTAGCTTCAATAATTTGGTTCTAGTTGAAAAGCATAGATTTTGCTACAGAGCTGTTTGATATCAGAACAGCATCTGTCAAGTGTGTTCCCAAGTCTGTAAAACTCTTGGAAATGAACTATATACTTTAGCTTATGAAAAGTTCAGAATAATGCCATGCTTAACATAGCTGCTTAACTGGTTAATACTGGGAAAAAATCAAGAGCTCCATTTGGACCTGTTATATTTCAGTTGTTGCTTATTGTATATTGAAGTGTAGGTATCCAGGGAGAAAGTGGATCTATGATCCAGGCACTCAGGGACAGAGATCAGATTTAGAGATAAATGTTAAGGAATTAATCAGCATATAGATATTGTCTTAAATTTTTTTATTGTGATAACATTTAACTTGGAATCTAGCCTCTTAACAAATATTAACTGTATAATACGTTGTTTAATTTTTTAATTTTCCAGTTACAGTTGACATACAATATATTAGTTTCAGATGTATAACCCAGTGATTAGACATTATGTAACTCAGTAAGCGATAACTCTGATAAATCTAAGTTCCCATCTGACACCATACATAGTTATTACAGTATTATTGACTATATGCCCTATGTTATATTTTACATTTCCATGACTATTTTGTAGCTACCAATTTATACTTCTTAATCACATCATCTTTTCCACCCATTCCCCCAACCTTCCTCTATCTTTCACCCTGTCTCCCAATCCCCCTTCCCTCTGGCAACTACCAGTTCTGTCTCTGTGTTTATGAGTCTATTTTAATTTTTCTTTTTTAAAATTTGTTTTTCAGATTCCACATATCAGTGAAGTCATGTGGTACTCATCTTTCTCTCACTGACTTTTTTCAGTGAGCATAATACCCTCTAGTTCCATGCACACTGTTACTAATGGTAAGATATCATTCTTTTTTTATGGCAATGTAGTATTCCATTGCATATATGCACCACAACTTTTTTTATCCACTTATCTACAGATGGGTACTTGTGCTGCTTCCAAATCGTGGCTATTGTAAATACTGCTGCAATAAACATTGGGCTGCAAATATTCTTTCACATCAGTGTTTGTGTTTCTTTAGATATATTCCCAGAAGTGAAACCCAGTGGGATTATAAGGCAGTTTCATTTTTAATTTTTTAAAAAGATTTTATTTATTCATTTTAGAGAGAGAAGCAAAAGAGAGAGAGAAGGAGGGGAGGAACAGGCAGCATCAATTCCCATATGTGCCTTGACCAGGCAAGCCCAGGGTTTTGATCTGGCGACCTCAGTGTTCCAGGTTGATGCTTGACCCACTGTGCCATCACAGATCAGGTTCATTTTTAATTTTTGGAGGAAACTCCATACTGCTTTCCAGAGTGGCTGTACCAGTCACGTTTCTTTTTCTCCACATTCTCATCAACACTTGTCATTTGTGGATTCACTGATGATGACCATTCTGAGAGGTGTGAGGTGATATCTCTTTGCGGTTTTCATTTGTATTTTCCTAAAGATTAGTGACTGTTGGCTTTCTGTATGTCCTCTTTGGAGAAGTGTCTATTCAAGTCCTCTGCCTATTTTTAAATAGAACACATTAATGATTGACTATCGGTACAGTGTTGCACAGCAGATCTCTACAGCTTACTCATCTTATTCAAATTAAACTTTATGTCTGTTGATTAATAACAACTTCCCATTTCCCCTCCCCCCTCAGTCCCTGCTAACTACCACTCCAGTCTGTGAATTTAGCATATAGCTATTTTCTGATGAAATGGGCCTCTCCCTATCACAAAGAGTGAGAATTAGAAGGCTGAGCCTTAAACTGGGAACACTTATGGGAAACACATGGCTTCAAGGTGCACTAAAATCACATTAAACAACATGAAAAGCTTAAAATATACACATTAGGGGAATATATTAATTATGATTAAAAAACTTGAAAATTGACCAATTGATTTTGTGTAATTTACATAAAATCACACAAGATATTCAGTGCTTGATTTTGAGTGGTGGGCACCCAATACGATATACAGATCATGTATCATAGAAATGTACACTTGCAACCTATATGATCTTATTAACCAATGTCACCCCAATAAATTTAATTAAAAACACTTAATTTTGGACCTAACAATTAGAAAACAGTGACAGTTTTGCTGAGAAAATGATCTCTTGGATTAAATGGTTTTTATGCTTCTAAAGACCCTGTTCTCAACTGTCAATAAGAGGGACTAGACAGAACTCTTTCTTTTTTAGGACTCTTTTATTTATGGGTTCTTCTGTTTAGCTCTTTTCTGTTTTTAAGATTTTTTCAAATTATTTCTCCCAGGTTTTCAGACTCTTATTCTGCCTGGACCTCTCCATTAAAGGAAAACAAACCTTTACACCAATTTATACCAAATATATTATAATTATTTATTGATGATTGCTCATTCAACAAATATTTATTGAACATTTACTATGTGCTAGGCACTGTTTGAGCTCTGAGAATACAGGTGTATACAAAATAGATAAAAATTTTTGCCTCTGTGAAATTTGTATTTGATTTGGAAAGCAGAAGGAGTTAGTAAATAAATCCCCATAATAAGGCACATCTGTGTCAGATGGTGGTAAGTGCTATGGAAGGCAGAAAGAGTGAGGTGGTGGTGGAGTTGAATTTTAAATTGAGTCATCAGGGAAGGTATCATTTGAGCATAGATCAGGAGGTGAAGAAGAGAGCTGTACAGCTATCTGGGGGAATGTGCTCTATTGTCACTATGGGAGTACTGGACAGAGAAGTGAAATGTTAATAATGGCATTTCATATGACAATTAGAGAGATGGTTTTGGTGCAAAGACCTTTTTGGAGTCCTGCAAATCATGCCATGTAATTCATTGCCAACATTGCCGTGGGAAAGGCCAACCCAGAAGAGACATTTTGAGTAATTTCCTAGAAAGGTGAAGGCTGTACTATGTGGCAGGTGACAGCCAATGACTGAATCTGTTATAAAATGTTGAAGGCTCCCAGAAATAGGATAGAAGACATTTGAACATCCTTAAGAAAAGGAATAAAAATCCCACAGGAATCCATCCTTTTTATAGTCATTTTTCTAACCTTTAACTGGCTTCCATCAGCAATGTCTCTTCAGACCTTTGAATCTGTTCTGGGTCTGGGTGTTATTTGATTCTCTGAAGGTCTAAGTGATGATCCCAAGTCTCCACAAATCATTTTGGGTGAAAAATGTTAGAGTATAAAGAGATCTGTTTAGATTGTGGGAACAGTGAGAGGGAAGCAGGAGTGGCTCTAATATTTCTGATGTGATATCCTCACTTCTGTGCCTTGAGCCTTTTCTTCATGAACTCTGGGTAATTGTGTCTTGGATGCCAAGGTGAAGTGTCTGGGGATGGCATATTTCTATGTGCTATCCAGTGCTTGTATCTTATGCTGTATCTGTCAACACTCTTTGTCTGAGTGCCCCAATTGGTATCCTAGACTGCCATGCCATTTGCTTAGTTGATCTTCAATCTAATCTCCAGGACAACTAAATGTCCCCAATCAGGGTCACAACTGATATTGTGCAGATTGTGCCATACACAAGGACACTGAACTGAGGGTACAAGTGGGAGCTAAACTCCATTCTATGGTTTGCCCTCCAAGCTATGTAGCCTGTCATGGAGGAGAATCCATTTGGGAAATATTTGTCTTTTTCTAATTTACCCAGAGGTAATCTATGTTAGTCAAACTGTGTTCCATTGTGGCTGCAATCACCCCAAAGGTGTGCCTTTTGTTATTAACAGAGTGGAAACATGCAGACTAGCATGGGGCCAATTCCAGATTTCAATGGAATATCTTCAAAGAAAATCTCCTATTTTTCCACACGTTTGAATATCGTGTGCATCTGTGTGGTTACCTGCACAAAGTTACCTGCACATATACATCCCTTGTCTGTAGTTAAGAAAAACTCATTTTGTTTCTCAAATTCTGTTCCATCAAAGCTGTGGGCTTAATTATAATGGGAACAAGTCAAGGTTATTGTCCACCAACCTGCTTCAGAATCACTGAAGTTAAATCAGGCTTGGTTTAGTCTTTTAGTCTAAAGACTAAAAGTCTAAAGTCTTTTATCCTTCTTTTAGTCTTTTTTTTTTAAAGAGAGGAAGGGAGAGAGAGAACGAGATAGAGATAGAGACAGAGAGAAAAAAACAAGTAGTTGTTCACTTAGTTGTGCCATTGATTGCTTCTCATATGTGCCCTGACGGGATTTGAACTGGCACCCTCTGGATTGAGCTGGGGCCCTGGGATCAAGCAGGAGACTCTGGACTCAAGCTGGTGACCCTGGGATCAAACTGGCAACCTCAGTGCTCTGGATCAATGCTCTATTCACTGTGCCACTGGCCAGGGCTGTATTTGCTTTTTAATGCTTGACTAAATCTTAGCATTTACAGGAACAGAGAGAGCCTTGTCAGGCATTCTGACTTGTAGCAAGTACTTTATCTAAATCAGGAGTCGGGAACCTTTTTGGCTGAGAGGGCCATGAACGCCACATGTTTTAAAATATAATTCCGTGAGAGCCATACAATGATCCGTGTATGTTACACATTATCCAATAAAAATTTGGTGTTGTCCAGCAGAACAGCTGTGATTGGCTCCAGCCACTCGCAACCATGAACATGAGCGGTGGGAAATGAATGGATTGTGATACATGAGAATGTTTTATATTTTTAACGTTATTATTTCTTTTATTAAAGATTTGTCTGTGAGCCAGATGCAGCCATCAAAATAGCCGCATCTGGCTCGCGAGCCATAGGTTCCCGACCCCTGATTTAAATCATTACAAAGAGGGTTGGTTGTCTCACCTTGGGTCAGAAAAGGTGGTTTGAAGTGAGAAACAGTGGTTGACTCTGAAAGCCAAGCTCTGAGGGGTAGACATGAGGCAGGTTTGTTACAGAAACAGCTGGACTTGCTCCCATGGCCACGAAGTGGGCTGTCCTTCCACTTCTGTGTGAGCTCTGAATTGTATTTACCTCTTTGTTTTGGGGGTTAAGAGCAAGGGTTTGGGAACCAGATTTCTAAGATTCAAATCTACATTCTGCCTCTTACCTTTTGTATAAACTTGAGCCATCCCCTTAAATGCTCTGTGATTCAGTTTTCTCATCACCATTGTTGACACTTTCTTTTCAATGATGATGATCCTCATCATCTAATTCTGGTCCCTGTTTCTTTAGTGGCTTCCCCCTACCACTGGATACCACGCTTCTTCCGTAGTTCTTTTCCTTCCGTGTATTACTGTGCCTGCCAAGTTATTCCCAAGCACCAGATTGGGCTTTCCTTGGTGTCTGCGTGCCTCCTGAGTAGACATCCTGGATGTCACCTGGATACAGGCTGTTTCAGTTCAAAGGGATCCAAAGTTAACAGACTGTGTTCCCTACAGGAGGAGAGAGTTAGGGGTTTAATGTGGTCAGAAAAGTAAATTGGATAAAATGAAATATTATCCTAATAATCTTTGTGTGAACTGACTTGGATTAGGGTTTAAAGAGAAGGCATAGGCTTACGTGCATCATAAAAGTGATAGCTATCATTTTTGAAAATATACTATGCACTAGGTGCAAGGATGGATTTTTTAAAATACGATATCTTTGCAGTCATGTGAAGTAGATATTCTGATGAGAAAATACGAGGAAAGTGAAACACACAGTAATAACAGATTTATAAAGGGCAGTGCTTTTTCTGACACACTTTTCTCCCATATATTGATTTAATCATTTTCCCTGACCTCTGGATGCCCTAAATATGTATACAAAGCATAGCTTAGTCAAACATGGTAAAGGCAGTATTTTCCAGTTAGCACATTTGATTGTTTTTTTACTATGAAAGTATAACACAATCAATATACAAAATTTTGAAATAGTAGGTGAGTAATGTGCCTAAGGTCATACTGATCTGATCAGAAGCAGTCAAGGCTAAGCCTTTCCCAGGAATCTATGCTCTCAGTGACTGTTTTGTATGAAACTGTTTCCCGATGTTGGTCTTCTTGGCTGACTCACACACCAGATCAGATTCATTATTATTTAACACACTGGCACATCTCAGTTAAAGACATTTGCTTGCTTTGCACAGTTCCATCTGTCTTTAGCAGAGGTAAACAAAATAGAACTACTACTGCTAATTTTGGGAATAGTAGCATCCTCATGATAACAGATGTAACTGGAAAAGCGAGTGGTGCAAATGGAATTGATGTCCATATATCAGTGGTTCTCTAAGTGTGCGCCGTGCACTGGTGTGCCCTAGAAGATTTCCAGGTGCGCCCTATGGCATTCCAGAGAAATATGTGCCTGTTGGGGACCAAAAAACCAACAGGGTTTTTGGAGTTTAGATTTTTGGGGGGACAGAAGTGTGGGGAATTGACTGTAAGCTGACAGTCTGCCCAACTCCCCACCTCACTTGCCTAATTAGTTTGCAAAAGGCTGGTAAGCTGTGGTGCTGTATTGTTTACACTACCCACCATGTTCCCTGGAAAGACTGGGGGCAAGTTTTTTCTATCTTTTGTTTGGTGTAAAGTTAAGATAATATGTATAGTGGGGCTTTTGGATTGATGATTAAACATAAGAAATTGTCTCTTGAAGCCTTTTGGATTTCTAAAAAGAAGAATATGTGGCAATATCTAAAAAAGCTTTGAACATTTTACCACAATTTTCAACATCTTATTTATGTGAATTAGAATTTTCTACCCTCAACACAATTAGAGTAAAAAGAGAGGAATTCTTCAATGTATTAATGAGGAAATGAGAGTTTGCCTTTTAAATATATGCCCAAACATTGAAGAAATTACTAGGACACATCAGGCTCATGTTTCTTATAAACACAAGAATGAAAAAACTTAACACATTTGTGCCAGGACATGCCAAATTTACTAAATCTTACTAAGAATGTATAAATAAAAAGATAACTTTTTTGTTGTTTTTTTTATTTTTTAACCCCTCTTTTTTACAAATTCTAAAAAGCATAACAAAAAAATGTACCATAAAAATGTTTTTTTAAATGTCAGAATAAATTTAATTTTGTCATATTTATTTTGTTTAATTACCATAAAAGCACACTTAGACTTAAAATTTTTTCTTTAATATTTGACTTAATTATTATAACATATTTCTCAGAAATTTGTATATAGTGTGCCTACAATTATTTGTAGGATTTTAAATGTGCCCCGACTTAAAAAGTTTGAGAACCACTGCCATACATGATAAATTGGTCCCTTTTAAAGAATACCTACTTATCTATTAAGTCATGTCTGACTTCTTTTCCCTTAGACTGTCAAATAAAAAAATGACAACAGCCAACACAATAGCTGGCATGAATGAATCAAAATTATACCTTTTTTTTCTGTCAGATTGGCAAAAAATATGTTTTTTGATATGCCACAGAATTTTAGTAATTAGTTTATGTGTGCTATGAGATGAAAAAGGTTGAAAATCACTGGGCTAGATGATAACTAAAGACTTTTCCACCTCTCAGTTTCTTTAAAACTTTCCATTAGTCATAATTATGAGAAATTTCAGGACCTGGGATCATGTAACCGAAGGTTTTTTGTCAAAATTGGGTTGATTCCAGGAAACATTTACTAATTTGTTTTCTGTCAGTTGCAGAATGTGGAATTTTGTGATCTTCAGCAGTTGATGACTGCCAGAAAATATTCACAAACATACTTGAAGGCAGAAGGGAAGCTGATTTTTAGCAAAGACATCAAAATGAGATGGGTTTGAGATTCTGACCCATTTCTTATGCTTGAGGTGGAATAAGGTGGAATAAAGTTCTCTGCTACAGATATGTTTGGAGAAATCTCCACTTACAATTTGTGGCATATAAAAATAATTTTGCCCCTATTTCCTCTACCTTCCGAGACTGACTGGAATGGAGACAGCAGTAATGACTGTCCAATATCAGGGCGGTGCTCCTGTGAGGGGTATGGTAGTCTAAGCATAACAAGAAGAACACTGGGGGTAGGGCCAGGAAGACTTCCTTTGATTCTTGGCTACCGCTCTCACTGGTGTGTGACCTTAATCATGTTATTTAATTTCTCTGAGTCTAATTATTCTCATCTATAAAATGAAAATAATAAAATGTTCTTCAGAGGTTTGCTGTAAATATTAAATGTTAATGCATCAGTAATACCTATTGCTCAAAAAAAAAATCCAGATCCACAATCTCATATCCAGAATTTTGAAATCCAAAAGTGGTAAAAATTGTTTTCTTGAGAGCTTCGTGGCAAACCTCAACTGTCTGATTACATTTCACTTGGCAGAAATGTTTTACCTGATCCTGTGAAGCTATTGAGAGTCTCTATCCTACTCAATGTGAATATTCATAGGTTTTGCTGTATGATATAAGTGTTTACTTCTGCCATCTCAGATCTTTCTAAGGGAGTTATGTAATGTACCATTTAGTATCTTTCTAAAAAGTAAATAGTCCTAAATTCTGAAATGCATATTGCCCCAGTGATTGCTGATAAAAGATTTAAGCCTATATTTCTTTCCTGATTTCAGAATAAATAAATATTAATTTTTTATATTGGTTTATTCTTGTTAATATCACAGTCAATTTGATAAAATAATCTTTAACATTTTTTTCTATTTTTTTGGAAGGGATATTTTTATACTTTCTAAACTAAGATTTATGTTTATAATCTGGTAACTTCCTTAGAGTTTGGACTTGACAAAAAACATTAGAATGTAGAACCCAGTGGGTATTGTGAAAAGATAAAAAATATTTCAAACTGGTTTAGTTCAACTGAGTTAAAAGAGGTCCTTTTACACTCTTAGTAAATACCTGTTAAGAAGATTTGCATCCCAAGAAATATGCATGAACTGTAGGATAAATGACAGTAGATGGAGGAATAAAATTTAATTGGTTCTCAGCTTCTATGAGAATATTTCAACTGGCTATCTTTTCTAGAAAGTAAAATTTCTTCAGGGTTTGAACTCGCTTGGCTCAGCTTTTAGTCTCTTCTGGAAAAGTTGTATTTGATATTTAAAAAGGCAAATCAGGTACTCTCTTGATTTTTAACTGCTCATTCACAACTAAACATTATAATTCATACAGTTAGCATTGAGTTTCTGTATATATTGCTGGGAATTGTGGATGTCTAAGAAAGTTGGAAATATGTATACACAGCACAAATGCGGGAGGCAGGCTTTATCCATGGTACTGAAGCAGTCCTGAGCCGTTGCCAAGAGCAGAAGCCACCTGCTGAGCTGTAACAAAACCAAATGACCAATTGCCTGAAGTGCCAGTAGCTCATTTAAAACAAATTCCAAGTTTAATTGAGCCTCTATCAAATAGATCATCCTGTATAGAGAAAATGTTATTGTAGTTTAAGTTATGCCAGAGAGACTATCAGTAATACTCCACATACAGTATGTGGTGAACAGACCAGTGTAATTCATGAGCTACTGAAGAGAAATTATTTTGTAGACTACATAGTCACTGGGTAAAAAACTCCAGTAATTTATTATTTTTGGAAGGCTCTCTACATTATTTTCATAAATGTAATGAAAACATTGAAAAGCTGAAGGAAAAATAGGAAATTAACTAACATGAAAATGTGCTTATTAATTTTCTCTTCATGTAGAAATATGTTTATGGTATTTAGAACAATGTAATTTTAGAAGCAGTGAAAGTATCTTAATTCATAAAAGGAAGCAAGAAGAAATGGGATCAGGGAAAACACATTCTGAACTTTTGAAGAGATGAGAGATTTGGCATGTCAAGGTACTTGATTTTGGTTCTCAGACTACTGTTGATACAATTCTCTTCTAAGATAGAAAAATGTATGGTTGAAGACTCCAGGGTGAGTTTTAGGTAAAACTTGTAGGTAGTAGAAGTGTGTTTTAATACCTGTAATTTATTCACCCTCCCCTCATCCCCCACCCAGGGAACACTATTACCTTCCTCAGTTCTCTTCTTTGTCCTTCATCAAACCAACCTTCCCAGGAATGGATGAATTTGAAACATTTCCTTGAATTATAAAATTAAAAGCATTTTTGTGTTTAATGCAATTACAGAAACTACAGATTAAGGGATTTTTGGGCAAGAGGATTATCTTGGTGCCCATAAAATCACCCAGGGGACTTGCTGAGAGCATTTCAGTTATGACATATAAATTTTTGAGGTCATCTTCTGTAAAAAAAAAATCTAGCACAACTCGAATCTTGCATCCTCTCTTGCCTTCCAGTAATCCACTTTACACAATAAATTGGAAGCGCCTTTAAAATACATTATATTTAATTCCCTCACCTATTTACAATCATTCTATTATTGCCTTTATTCTCAAGGGAAACACACAAGGTTGTAACATGACCTACAAGGTTTTATAATAAGGTGACCTCTATGTGTTCCTCCCTAAACTCTCAGTCCAGAAACATTGACCTTGTTTTAGCTCTTTGAAAACTCCAAGATGGTAGAGCCTAGGTTTTAGTCAGTGCTGTATTTCTAGTGCCTAGCACTGTGCCATGATTGACAACTATTTCTTGAATGATTGAATGAATGAATGAAGTGAATAAAATGTTGGTGCCATTCTAGTTAGTGGTTGGTAAAACTACCCTCATTTCTGGCATTGTACTTCATTCATCAATAATACTGTGTATTACAATGTGCTAGGTGCTGCTGAACAACAATTACAATGTGTAATAATCGAGCAGTTGATAATTAGGGTGACCTCTCAGGGTTGGTTACAGTTTAGGTGTATTTGGAAAATCTATATATGCAGAAATGGTGTCAAATACAACTATAAAGCCCTACCTTTTGTTGCTTTTAGACTAGACAGAAGATTTAATCTCCAGGGAGGCAGAAGTACCTACTTTTGAAACAGAATCGAAACACAATGTTCTTTCCAGGAGGAATAAATTGATGTCAGCCACTAGTTATGTTTGAAGGGTGACATGTGGAGATACATATGTCTTTGCTACCTTGAGGGTAATAATTGAAGAGATCTGAGGCTACAATGACTCATTTACTGCTCCTTAATAGTTTCATCTTGGGCTTGACAGGAATGAGATCATGAGCTGTTCTCCAAGCCTGGTCTAGGTATGAAGGCATTAGGTGCTTTATTGTACCATTTTATAAATGAAGTGCTCAAATATTTAACATTTCTTTGGCAAATAGTGGCAGAATTACCATCTTTTCTAGAGAGAATTGGGCGTAGCAGAGAGGAAGGGTATTAGAAAGAAGCTAAATTACAACAGATCACCTTCTACAGAAGAATTATTGAAGAAAAATTCAGTGTTGTTGTTGTTTTTTTTTTTTTTTGATTAGCAGGAGATTTCTCTGTAACAATACTTGGTACAAATAGACTTTTGGGGAAAGTTTTTAAAATGTTTCCTCCTTTTGTATTAACAGAATGCTTGTGCAACAGATAAATATATAGAGGAATGGTATGCATATATATGTGCTGTTTGATTTACTTCTTTATTTTTTGTAAAAGACAACTAATTTGAGCATGACTATCCTGAATATGTATTATTATTATTATTATTTTTCTTTTTTGCTAAAATGCTACTAAATTGTTACAGGGTTTGATTTCACCTAGGGCAGTGTGTCAAAGCAGACTTATACATAACTATAGAACCCCAATTTAAAAGTAGGTTTGACATAAGACCTGAAACAATTAAGTACATAGAGGAAGACATAGGTACTCAACTCATGGACCTGGGTTTTAAAGAGCATTTTATGTATTTGACTCCACAGGCAAGAGAAGTGAAGGCAAAAATTAATGAATGGGACTACATCAGACTAAGAAGTTTTTGCTCAGCAAGAGAAACTGATAACAAAATAAACAGAAAGCCAACTAAATGGGAAATGATATTTTCAAACAACAGCTCAGATAAGGGCCTAATATCCAAAATATACAAAGAACTCATAAAACTCAACAACAAACAAACAAACAATCCAATAAAAAAATGGGAAGAGGACATGAACAGACACTTCTCCCAGGAAGAAATACAAATGGCCAACAGATATATGAAAAGATGCTCATCTTCTTTAGCTATTAGAGAAATGCAAATCAAAACGGCAATGAGATACCACCTCACACCTGTTCGATTAGCTATTATTAGCAAGACAGGTAATAGCAAATGTTGGAGAGGCTGTGGAGAAAAAGGAACCCTCATCCACTGTTGGTGGGAATGTAAAGTAGTACAACCATTATGGAAGAAAGTATGGTGGTTCCTCAAAAAACTGAAAATAGAACTACCTTATGACCCAGCAATCCCTCTACTGGGTATATACCCCAAAAGCTCAGAAACATTGATACGTAAAGACACATGCAGCCCCATGTTTATTGCAGCATTGTTCACAGTGGCCAGGACATGGAAACAACCAAAAATCTCATCAATAGATGACTGGATAAAGAAGATGTGGCACATATACACTATGGAATACTACTCAGCCATAAGAAATGATGACATCGGAACATTTACAGCAAAATGGTGGGATCTTGATAACATGATATGAAGCGAAATAAGTAAATCAGAAAAAACCAGGAACTGCATTATTCCATACGTAGGTGGAACATAAAAGTGAAACTAAGAGACATTGATAAGAGTGTGGTGGTTATGGGGGGGAGGGGAGAATGGGAGAGGGAAGGGGGAGGGGGAGGGGCACAAAGAAAACAAGATAGAAGGTGACAGAGGACAATCTGACTTTGGGTGATGGGTATGCAACATAATTGAATGACAAGATACCCTGGACTTGTTATCTTTGAATATATGTATCCTGATTTATTGATGTCACCCCATTAAAAAAATAAAATTATTAAAAAAATAAATAAATAAAAGTAGGTTTGAAATTTTAGGGAAGAAAATTTTTAGGACATGATTTGTTTTCCAGAAGAAGATAATTTTCATAAAACAGCTCTATGATATATTACCTCTTTTGTCTAATTCTCTGTAAAGAGATCTTTGTTTTAGTGAGTTTTACAAAAAGAAGCCCAAGTTCTTCATTTGTATTTAGGTGTGGGTGGAGCGCAGAGAGCATTCCTAGCAGTTGTGGCTGATGCAATGCTGTGAGAACACTCCAGCACCTGAAACCCTCCTAGGCACACTCAGGAGGGAGCTCACCCACTGTAAGGAAGTAACTTAGTGCCAACCATGCAGCTCCCTGAACTTTTCAGCCATTGGCTGTGAAGGATATGCTGTAACACCCTATAGGCTGAACCTGTGTATATAAGCTAGCTTACTTCCTGAATAAATTGGATCTGCATCACTGAACCTGGTCCTTGGAGTCGGGTCTCTGTGTCTCTGTCGTCCTCACCCCCGGTGGGCCTTGTCCACATTCTGGGGCCCGAACAGGGACCTAACCAGCATCCAAGGGATGGGAAACAGCCCTCAGCCAATTTCGATCCCAGGATGAAACATAAGGCTGGTCCCGGTGTCCCAAGATGACCCCTCTGATGAACCCCCCAACCCAGGAAATGGTGAGTCTCCAGAAGAAGACCTCATGGCCAACGTGTGCACCCCATTACCTGGGTGGGATATGAAGGCTTTAGCGGAGCAAGCCCAGAGAATGGCCCCTGACAGGCCCCCAGGCCCTGGTACTCTGTTCCTGCTTATGTGTGCTATAATAACTGCTAACTCCCAGATGCGGGCAGACCCCCATGTCTGGGCTGCTTTTCCTCACCCTGGCATTATCCTGTCCATAGAGACAACAACAGCAAGCTGTCATTTATCAAGTTCAACTGGCCCTAATTAAAAGAGAAGGGGGAAATGTGGGTGGAGTGCAGAGCACAGTTCTAGCAGCTGTGGCTGATGCAATGCTGTGAGAACACTCCAGCACCTGAAACTCTCCTAGGCACACACAGGAGGGAGCTTGCCTGCTGTAAGGAAGTAAATCAACGTCAACCAGGCAGCTCCCTGACCTTCTCAGCCATTGGCTATGAAGAACACACTGTAACACCCTATAGGCTGAACCTGTGTATATAAGCTAACTTGCTTCCTGAATAAAGCAAATCTATGTCACTGAACCTGGTCCCAGGAGTCAGGTCTCTGTGTCTTCATCATCCTTACCCACAGTGGGCCTTGTCCACATTAAGGATTATAATCACCTGCACCTTTTAGTCAATCTCAGGTAATTTCACATTATAGTCATAGTCTTTGGGGCTATTCTCTCAGTTAAATTACCTTCTGTGTAAATATTATACTCTTTCCACTTGATGTATCAACAGACATTATTCGAGTTGTAGAACTCAGCTATAAAAGGCCTCTTAGCCTCTATTGTCTTTTTTTGTCATCTGGCTATTACATCTATACTTAAGTGAAAGTTTCAAGATAATATTCACTTTGGATCATTTACAACCACCTCCTAGTGTTTCCTCAGAATTATAGTCTAGAACATCGTTCCATGTTAAATGAATTTCCAAACAGTATTTTAATTTGGAAAATTCTGCATAATCTACCGCTTCTGTCAGAAATTCACAACACAGATGAACAGGTTAAAGCCTGTAAGAAACACTTCAGTAACAAATTGTTTTCTTATTTCTTTAATCAGGGGCTTCCTAAACTTAGTGGACCTTTGAACCTATTTCATAATACCAATTAGTATTCCACTAAGGGAAGTTGCTCTTTTCATCCAAACTATTGAATGTAGGTTCTCCTAACATTCATAAATCAGTTTTTTATTTAATTCTGGAATGAGGATATATGCCAGGTCATGATAGATGTTACCCTATACATAATGATCACTATGGTTTGTTTGGCTGATCTGATAGCTTAGGTAGGCATTCCATTCTTTCTATCATGCTTCAGGTGCAACGTTCTATTCCACTGTGAAGGACAACTTCCCCAAATAGAAGACAACATTTTTATGGAAAAGAGTTTAAAAGTAGTTCTTCTTTCCTACTAAAATTCAAGCAGGCTAGTAGACTCATTTTTAGGGGGCCTAGAGCTTTGATTCTGGCATTTGTTTATATGCTTGTTAGGAAGGTGAAAGTTGTGGCACCCTTGCCCAATAAAATGTAAAAGATAGTATAGTAATATATATAATAAATAATATTATAATATGTATTATAATGGTATTATGTAATAGTATATATAATGATGTCATATAATAATAGTATAGTCCTCAAAGCATGGTATAAGCACAAGGCCAGATGATCTAATGAAGGTCAGAGAGTGGGGCTGATCAGAGGGGAATTGGGGATCCATGAGCATGTGAACACTAGAGAAACTTTTTTTTTTTTTTTTTTTTGAGTTTAAATGAGTTGTTTATTCTTTTTTTTTTTTTTTTTTTAATTTTATTTTTTTAATGGGGTGACATCAATAAATCAGGATACATATATTCAAAGATAACAAGTCCAGGTTATCTTGTCGTTCAATTATGTTGCATACCCACCACCCAAAGTCAGATTGTCCTCTATCACCTTCTATCTTGTTTTCTTTGTGCCCCTCCCACCTCCTATCCCTCTCCCATTCCCCCCTCCCCCCTGTAACCACCACACTCTTATCAATGTCTCTTAGTTTCACTATTATGTCCCACCTACGTATGGAATAATACAGTTCCTGTTTTTTTCTGATTTACTTATTTCGCTTCGTATCATGTTATCAAGATCCCACCATTTTGCTGTAAATGTTCCGATGTCATCATTTCTTATGGCTGAGTAGTATTCCATAGTGTATATGTGCCACATCTTCTTTATCCAGTCATCTATTGATGGGCTTTTTGGTTGTTTCCATGTCCTGGCCACTGTGAACAATGCTGCAATAAACATGGGGCTGCATGTGTCTTTACGTATCAATGTGAGAAACTTTTTAAACTGGTCTGAGTATATGCTTGCAAATTTTCAGCTTGGCTTCACAATAGGTTGAATGCATTTACAAATCACTTGGTGAATTCATGCAATGCACTATTCCAGAAATTTTCATCTTTGTTTTTATTTTATTTATTTTATTTTTTTATTTTCTGAAGCTGGAAATGGGGAGAGACAGTCAGAGACTCCCGCATGCGCTCAACCGGGATCCACCTGGCATGCCCACCAGGGACAATGCTCTGCCCACTAGGGGGCGATGCTCTGCCCCTCCGGGGCATCACTCTGTTGTGACCAGAACCACTCTAGTGCCTGGGGCAGAGGCCAAGGAGCCATCCCCAGTGCCCGGGCCATCTTTGCTCCAATGGAGCCTCAGCTGCAGGAGAGGAAGAGACAGAGAGGAAGGAGAGGGGAAGGGGTGGAGAAGCAGATGGGTGCCTCTCCTGTGTGCCCTGGCCGGGAAATGAACCCGAGACTTCTGCACGCCAGGCCGACGCTCTACCACTGAGCCAACTGACCAGGGCCTCATCTTTGTCTTTAATGTGAGTTCCTGGATAGTGTCCATCACTGCTTTTCTTCACAATATATCCCTATTTCACTTCATTTTTGTTCCCAACACCCCTTCCTCAGGCCTGATAATCACCCCATGGCTGATTCTGGTTTAGTGAAGTATGTAGAGTCACTGCCCTAGGTTGAATGTACTCCCTTGATATTAGTAAAAAAAAAAAGGAAACAGTTTTTGCTTGCATAACTAATACAGATGATTCTGGTGCCACATTTTTCCTGGTCCTAGGTGTTGCTTGATCTCTATCAGGAGAGGAAGTAGTCAGCCCTTACCTTATGCTCCTCAAAATGCCTCTTAGAAAGTTGGTTGACATCTGTGCCAGTAAAGCCACTTAAGAACTTAAACAAACTGGTTTGGACCCCTTGCAGGAAGTAATTTGCGCTGTCAGGTATGAGGGAGAATGGCTTTTCCACAGGAAGGAGCTTGGATGGCATAAGGAAGATAAATAGCCGTGAATGAAAAGGTGAATAACACCCTCGACAGTTTGAATTTCCATTGGAGGAACCTGGGAGTTAAGCATTTTCTTTCTTCTCTCTTTATCTCTTGTCTGTCTCATATTTCAGTTTTATTGTCCCTCTTTTGCTGGCCATGGTGCTGAATTATGATGAGCCCCAGACTTAGTTTAACCTTAGCTATTTCCTGACTCTCACTTTTATTTTTAAAGGTAGAAAATGACTCATGTTATTTTTTTCTCTGTGGTCATGACTATTATTAAATCTTTTACAATAGTCATATCTAATTTCTTATTATGCTTTTCCCCCACCAGTGCACTGGGAAATGTGTCTACTGAGAAGAGCCCAGGCATCGTCTTAGGCTGAAATAGCATCAAAGGCTGCAACTAAGAGCCAGTAAATGTTCTTATTTAATCAGGGAAGTATGCCAGGGTGATTCAGAGTACTCACAGACAGCCTTCTCCTTTGCAGAGATCAGCTTCAGCTAGACATAGATTCCAACTCTCATTCTAAATTTCCTAGTTGTATTGCGTAAGGGCAGTTACTTAATATTACTTTCATTTGCTGCCAATTGAGGACTAGCAATACTTATCTCATGGGATTATTTTGAGTATAATATGAGATAATATAAAAAGTTTAACACAGAGCCTGGCACAGATATTTAATTAACTTTACTTTCTTGCCCTTTTTTGAAGAGCAGTTAATGCTGTCAATGCTCCAGAAGGAGGTTAGTAATTCTTATCTATGTCTAATTGATTTTAGAGAGACAAAGAGGAAGAGAGAGAGAAAGAGAGGGAGAGAGAAGCATTCAGTTGTTGTTCCACTTAGTTATGCATTCATTGGTCACTTCTCATATGTGCCCTGCCTGTGGATTAAATACACAACCTTGGTGTTTTGGGATAATGCTCTAAGCAACTGAACTAATTGGCCAGGTCCAGGTTAGTAATTTTTGATGACAAAGTTATGAACCTCAGTTCTTTTCTTGTATTATTTGTCATGACATTTTTTTTTCAAGTGACAGCAGCTCTAAAAAATCTGGTATTTTAGTTTTTTTAACCACAAAAATGGTATTTTATTTACATAATTTCTTATGAAGTAGATTTTATATATTTGAGACTGAAAATCAAAACTGCTTTTCCTATAAAATAACTGACAAATTAATCTTTTATTTTTTTTAAAGAAAGCATATGATAGGGGAGAAAAACATTTTATTTGAGAAAAAGTTCTAGATCATCTGGGATGAAAGACAATGTAGGAAAGAGCAGGTAACTCAAACAATAGTGACAGATACAAGCTGAAAGACATCTGCCTATACCAGAAAATGTAGGTACATCTGAGACTGTAATGATCAATCCTTGGTGGTAGTACTGGGTGTTGGTGACTCTAAGACGTAGCCAGCCATTCCAGTGACTGAGAGAGTTGAGATGAGGCTTTTAGCTTGAACTAAGTCTGGTTATCAAATGCTCAATAAATTTGTTTCCATCAAAAGGATAGTGTCTGGATGAGCTCTAGTAGTTGGAAATATGAGTGCTGGATGTCAGGGGTGGGGGTAAGTCAAAGGCCAAGTTTTGCAGACTTGAACAAAGTTGTGTATACTGTATGTGTGTGTGTGTGGGGGTGTATTTGCAGGAATGTGAGAAAATGATATGCCTATGCTTCAGACCTAGAGGCATTCAGCACTCACAAGAGAGAGAGAGTGTGTCATGGTTACGAGCTTTGGAGATGGACAGACTACTCTTCAAATCCCAGATCTATCACTTGTTTGCCAAATGCACTTAATAGAAAATCCAACTCAGATTGGATTTAAGGATAAGACTATTTATTGTTGCTCACTTCAGGAAATACTGAGGCAAGGTAGGTTGCAAGGCTTGCATGTCAGGGCTCTGGCCACACCTCTCTGAGAGCCTCTGGGTTATGTCCTCTTTAGGCAGTTGGCTTAATTTTCAGGTTGTTAGAAAGATGGTAGCAGCAGTTCTGAGCACCACATTCAGGCGTGAAAGTCTTTAGAAGAGGAAGAGAGACTAGTTTATTTCTATCTCTTCCATAGAAATGATAAAACCTTTCTTATAAGTCCAACAGCAAACTTTTCCTCACTTTTCATTGGCCAGAGAAGCTTACATGCTCATTTATAAATCACTCATGAGGGGAACAAGATTATTGTGATTAATTTAGGCTAAAAAGATCTACTCTGGAAGCTTGAGGCGAGGATCACAGTGAATAACCGGCACAGTGCTGGTGCTCTGTTAGGGAAGAACAAGAGATTGAGACTCAAGAACGTATACTGCAACCTGCTACTCCTTTTTGCTTCAATTTTTTTATCTGTATCATGTGCATATATTATGTACCCAGAGAATATTGAATGAAATAATATGTGCAAAGCCTACAGCGACAATACCTGTTACAGGCTAAACATTTAGTACAATGAAAAATAGATTTGGCAATTGAGAAAACATGTTTATTGACTGCAAGATTGATTCAAAGCTCTTACTGCCTTGTGTGGCTTTATGTTCCTGAGAAACTCTCTGAACTTGTCCTGACTGGTCGAGAAACCAAAATAAATCTTGAGCTTCTAGATAAAGTCTTTAAACGACTCCTCTTTGGAGGATTGAGTCCAGATGGTAATGTCCCTGAAGACAGACTTTGATTTATTTTTTGTACAGATAGACTGAGTTCCCATTAGTAAGTGGGAAAATTCTTAGACACAATGTGTCACTGTGGTATTTGAATGTGTGTGTGTATTTGCCTAACCTGTGTGTGAATGTTCTGCTATTATTTAGCTTTCAAGCCACTTAGATGAGTACTTCAATTATTTTTTATTTTTATTTTATTTATTGATTGATTGTAGTGGGAGAGAGGAATGGGAGAGGGGAGGGAGTGAGAGAGAGAAACATTGATTTGTTGTTCATTCATTGATTGATTCTTGCATATGTCCTGGCTGGGGAGCAAACCTGCAACCTTGGTGTATGGGGACACTGCTCTAAACAACTGAGCAACTCAGCCAGTGTGCACTTTAATTATTTTTAAAGTACCAGTAAAGTATGAGAAATATGGCGAGAAAGCAAGATGAACAAGGAGGATGTCAGCAGGGCTGCCGTACTCTACAACCCCAGGCAGTGCTATTCACATAACTACAAAGTGATTGGTGTCCCCTAGGGCTATGCAGTGCACAGATTGTACAGCCCTGTGATGGCCCTATTATGTTCAGAGCAGGATACACAGTTTGCACAGATAGCATGGGAGAGAAGGGCACATGGTTTATATGCATTTGATTACTTCTCTAATAGTTAATTACCCCTTCATGCAATATGTGCCGTATAGATTCTTTCCTACTCAGAGACAGAATGAATCACTCATTATTGTTTTATCCAGAGCAATTTTATCAGAACACAATGGAGATTACAATGCTCTGATATTAACTACCACTTGATGATTGTGGCTATTTTTACTATTAGACATTAATTCTTTAAAAAAAAATAAGTAGGACAAGTAAATATTTAGGAAATAGCTTTGAGAATGGTAGAATGGTGTGTGATTGAGTTCACTAATTCTGCTGTAAGACTGCCTTGGTTCAGATATCAGCTACTTTACTACCTGTGCAACTTTTGCTTTTATGCATCACTTTCCTCCAGTGTGGAATAGAGCTAATTATAGAGCTGATCTCATAGGTTATTTGGAAAATTTAATGAGTTAATCTATTTGGAGACTTTAGATCAGGGCCTGGGCCAAAAGAGGCACTCATAAGAGATAGTTGTGATCAAGCCTTGGGGAAAATATGGAGAAACCGAAACTCTTGTACACTGGTAGGAATGCAATACAGTACAGCATGATGAAAAATAATACAGAGATTCCTCAAAAGGTAAAAATAGGACTACTAGTTGAACTAGCAGTCTTCCTTCTGGTATATGTCCAAAAGAATTGAAATCAAGATCCCTAAGAAGTATTAGCAATGACATGTTCATTGTAGTACTTCTTACGACAGCAGAGATTAAAACCAGCTTAAATGTTCATCAACAGAGAATGGATAAGGAAAATATGGTAGATACATATAATGGAATACTATAAAGACTTATAGCAAGAAATTCTGCAATATGTGGCAATGTAGATGGACCTTGACCATCCATGCTAAGTGAAATAAGCCAGACACAGAAAGATAAGTGCTACAGAATTCCACTTACCTGAGGTATCTAGAATTGTGAAACTTATGAAATCAAAGACTGGAATGGTGGTAAGCAGGTGGTGTGTGTTCTTGCTACAGACACACACAATCACAAACACATACACAATCATAAAAGTTATCCTGAATGCTACTTGTCAAATATAGTACCAATGAAACAATTTTGGGAAAGGAGAGATATCCATTAAATAGATTTATTTTTAAAAAGACTCCACCAGCAAAACCAATGTTGACATCCTTCTGTAGAGGAAACATTTTCAGAAAGTCTGATCATTTAACTTTAACTCAGTATAATTTTTGTTGCAACAAATACATAGAAATAGTCTTTAATGAAAAGGGCTGTGATTGTCATTATCACCCCCTTGAAGAATCTGGCCATTTCTGGATATATGACGCAATTCATATTATAATACCAATATGACCTTTTACCTTAAATGGCACACTTTTTTTCTTTCGGCAGCATTTTCATATCTATTTTCTTCTTTCTCCATACAGCAACCTGTCAGCTAGGTAAAATGGGAATACTTATCTATACTCCTAAGTAATTTTTTGACTCCATAGTGGTTTTCTAATAATTTCCTTTATCAGATGGAAAACTCTGGTAAGTGCACTGTGTTAGTTTAGAATGCAATTAGTTGTAAGTCACAAATACCCAATAACATCAGCTTAGATCATAATGACATATTATTTATCTAGTAAAAGTTCTGAGGTAATATACGATGGCTCAATGACAGTATTAAAGATTGAGGATTTTTTCCATTATCCTGAGTATGTTGATTCATCTTCTTTGTGTTTGTAACCTCATGGTCACAAGATGGCTGCTACACTCCCAGGCACTGTGTCCCTGCCTTCCTAAGCAGAAAGGAGGAAAGTATATGAAAAAAATATCTTTTATTAGTGAGGAAAATTTATTCCAGAAACTTTCTTAATGTTTTACTAGTAAATATTGTTCATCTAGTAAAAAATGTATTTATTTACATGAATAATGTTCATCTAGTAAATAACGCCTTATTTACTAGAACTGGGATACATTGCCATTTTAGTTGCAAGGGAAGCTGCTTGGAAAAGAGGATATTTGGCAAAGGAGGAAAATATGATTTATCTCTTGGAGTTGGCACACTGAAGCCTGAGAAATATAGAGTTCTTTCTTACCTCCCTCTCCCGCCTCCTCCTTCCCTTTCCTTCCTCCTTCCCTCCCTTTCTCTTTTCCTCTCATTCTCCCTCCCTCCCTCTCTTCCTTCCATCTCTCCCTCCTTTCCTTCTTCCTTCCTTCCTTCCTTCCTCTCTCCCTCCCTCCCTCCCTCCCTCCCTCCCTCCCTCCCTCCCTCCCTCCCTTCCTCCCTCTCTCCCTCTTTTCTTTCTCTTTCTTTCTTTCTTTCTTTCTTTCTTTCTTTCTTTCTTTCTTTCTTTCTTTCTTTCTCTCTCTCTCTCTCTCTCTCTCTCTCTCTCTTTCTTTCTTTCTTTCTTTCTTTCTTTCCTTCTTTCTTTCTTTCCTTTCTTTCTTTCTGGAAGACTGTGGCATAGAAGGGGCAATGGCTACAGTAAAGAAACCTAACAGTAAAGGAGGCAAGAGTTGTCCTTAATTTATTTTTTAAAAATGCCTGAGTCTGACACACAAAAAGTTCCATAAATATTAGAATAAATGAAACTCTTTTTTTTTCTATTTAGAAAAGTACATTGATCAACAAGATGACGTTGATCAATAAGAGTACATAGGTCTCAGGTAAACATCTCTATGGCATTTGAACTGTTGATTGTGTTGTGTCCCCATCACCCAAAGTCAAATCACTTTCCATCACCACATACTGTACTTGTCCCTCTTTATTCCCCCCCCCTTCCCCACAACTCCTTCTGCCTGGTAACCACTTCACTTTTATCTGTGCCTATGAATCTCAGTTTATTTATTTTTTCCTTTTTTTGTACTTTTCTGAAGCTGGAAACGGGGAGAGACAGTCAGACAGACTCCCACATGCGCCTGACCGGGATCCACCTGGCACGCCCACCAGGGGCGACGCTCTGCCCACCAGGGGGCGATGCTCTGCCCCTCTGGGGCGTCGCTGTGCTGCGACCAGAGCCACTCCAGCGCCTGGGGCAGAGGCCAAGGAGCCATCCCCAGCGCCCGGGCCATCTTTGCTCCAATGGAGCCTTGGCTGTGGGAGGGGAAGAGAGAGACAGAGAGGAAGGAGGGGGTGGGGGTGGAGAAGCAGATGGGCGCTTCCCCCATGTGCCCTGGCCGGAAACCGAACCTGGGTCCCCCGCATGCCAGGCCGATGCTCTACCGCTGAGCCAACCGGCCAGGGCCTGAATCTCAGTTTAATATCTCACTTATCTGTGAAATAAACAGTTCTTAGCTTTTTATCATTTACTTATTTCACTCAGTATAATGTTATCAAGGTCCATCCATGTTGTTGTAAATGGCACCATGTCATCATTTCTTATGACTGAGTAGTATTCCATTGTATATATGTACCACACCTACTTTATCCAATCTTCTATTGAAGGACACTTTTGTTGTTTCCATGTCTTGACCACTGTAAATAATTCTGTGATGAACATGGGGGTGCATACATCTTTATGTACCAGTGTTTTTGAGTTTTTATTTTCTTTGACAGATAAATTGATGCCTAAGGAGTAGAGAGTATTTTTCTAAAGCCATACAGCTAGTTAGAAGAGTAAGCAGAACTATAACTCACCTGTGTGCTAACTTCTGGCCTGGAGTTCTTTCCATTAACAAAGCCACAACTTGGTTTTTGCCATTACTTATAGAAAAAGTGCAACATATTTTATTTCTGTTTGTTCTGTTTGTTGGATGTTTAATAGAATGGCTTAATTCACACAAGATAAGTGTTTCTCTTGAAACTTAAGTAAGGGATAGCACCTTTAAATGTTTTCCCCTAACAAAATCTGGTCAACCATGCCCCTCTTTGGATGACCCACAATTATGGAGTAAGATTATTGGCATACAATAAACTGGAATTCAAAGCTTCCCTGTATTGTTTTATCTAATTGTTAGAATTATTAAGTATGAAGTAGAAACACTTCAAAACGTAAAAGAAACAATATTGAGAACTATTATGTGCCAGACATAGTGCTAGCCATTTAAAATACAATTTAGATATTATTTTCTTCATTTTGCTAATGAGGAAACTGAGTCTTGTAGAAGTTGTGATTCGCTCTAGGTCTTAAAGCAGTGCTGGGTTTCAAATGTGGCAAAGTTGAGCTTTAAAACTTGTGTTTTTCCCACTGAGTTGTGCTTGAGCATAACAATAATCATATTTAATGAGCACCCACTCTATATACTAAGAAGTCCTTAGTAGTTGCACAGGGACATAGTAAATTTATGAATAATTTTGGCTTCTAAGTTGTTTGAGGATTAGCATTTTAATGTTTTGCATGTAAAACTGCTTTATGTATTTTATAGGTTGCAAAGTTTCACATAACTATCCATGATCATTATCCCTATGTCAAAATTCAGGCTGACATTCTTGCAATTTCAATTTAGGCCTTTTATAAATGTTTTATGATATTTTTAATTTTTTTGTATTCACATAAAGAAGTGAAACATACATTATGAGTTGTTTAAAGATTCCAGCAGCTATTATGCATTATAATGTATATGAAGTTAATTCCAAAGCATATTTGTAGCTTATTTTATTTCAA
The DNA here is from genome assembly GCF_036850765.1 of Saccopteryx bilineata. Lineage (NCBI taxonomy): Eukaryota > Metazoa > Chordata > Mammalia > Chiroptera > Emballonuridae > Saccopteryx > Saccopteryx bilineata. The sequence goes on along the minus strand of NC_089490.1, from coordinate 386,479,240 downwards.
GCCATGGCACCTTGTTTATAGTATAGTATATTTATGGGATAGAATACCTTTAAATATTCTGGTCTTATGTAGGTTTTTTTTCTTTCCTGATAAATTTTTAAAATGGCATTTAATATTTTATGAAACATTGTACTTGAGGTGCAAAGCTATTTTGTTATTTTGTTACAAGTTAGCTTTTAAAAAAATAATCATTAGCATTTTACTGATCTGGCTTGTGTTAAAGAATTCTGATTTCTTTTTTATTTTTATTTTTTTTACAACAAATCTCTTTTTTAACTGATATTTTTAAAGAGAGAAAGGGAGAGAGAGAGAAAGAGAAACATTGATTTGTTGATCCAACTATTTATGCATTCATTGGTTGATTCTTGTATGTGCCCTGACCAGGGATTGGACCCGCAACTTTGGCATATCGGGAAGATGCTCTAACCAGATGAACTACCCAGCCAGAGTTGAATTTATGTTTTTTTTTTTTTAGCTTGTTGGTTTTACAGTATTGGTTTACAAACTGCTGACCTGTACATGGGAAGTGAGAAGAGACTGAAAAAAGAGGCAGACCTCTTTAGATTTGTAGCTGACCGGTTTAATAAACAAAAGAATGAACTTATGAGACTCATCTTGGGCAGCTATAAGACAAGTAGATCTTTGCCTCCACCTGCAAGAATCTTAAAAGTTTATATGGAAGTCTTTTCTTTCTTTCTTTTTTTGTATTTTTCTGAAATGAGAAGCGGGGAGGCAGAGAGACAGACTCTTGCATGCACCTGACTGGGATCCACCCGGCAAGTCTGCTAGGGGGCAATGCTCTGCCTATCTGGGACATTGCTCCATTGTAACCGAGCCATTCTAAGTGCCTGAGGCGGAGGTCATGGTACCATTCTCAGCACGTGGGCTAACTTTGCTTCAATGGAGCCTTGGCTGCGGGAGGGGAAGAGAGAGACAAGAGGAAGGAGAGGGGGAGGGGTGGAGAAGCAGATGGGAGCTTCTCCTGTGTGCCCTGACCAGGAATTGAACCTGGGACTTCCACACGCCAGGCCAACACTATACCACTGAGTGGCCAAGTCAACTAGATTGGTAATTTTAAGACAAGCTAACTCTATTTTTTTAAATTTTAAAAATAATTTAAACTTTAGAATAGTTTAGACTAATATGGTAAAAAGCTGTCAATAAATGTTAAAATGTCATAGTCTCATCATATTTTAAAAAATAAAATAATTGAAACATTACAAATGAAGTTGAATTCTACTTTTACTATATGTATATTTACATACATACACACAAAAGTATACAGTTCTAGTTTGTGTTTTAAAAAATTGTGTAATTTATTTCATAGTCTATGATTTTTCAACCATCTCTTCTCACTCAACATTGGTCTCAGATATACTCTTGCTGATAACTAATGATCCAGTTCATTAACTTTCTGCTGCTTCATTGTAAGAACATAACATTTTGTTCATCTAAACACTGTTGATTAGACATTTGGGATGTTTCAGTATTTTGACAGTTTAAACAAGACTGTGATGAACATTTTTATGTCTTGGCACAATGAGGGCAAGTAACTAATACAATGTGGCAGAATTGATGCTGTGTCAGTCTAGGCCTAAGCAAAATAAGACAGACAAAAATAAGACAAACTCTACTTCTGCTCTTTGGAGAAAGCCAGCCACTAATGGACAACATCCAACTACTCTGATACTGCCATGCAGTAAAGAATTCCAAAGTAGCCACCTGAAGAAGCCATTGTGGGCAGGAGAGAGAGAGAGAGAGAGAGAGAGAGAGAGAGAGAGAGAGAGAAGAGAGAAGAGAGAGAGGGAAGGAAGGAGGGAGATTCCTGTAGCCTCTCCTCTATTCCAGCCACCCTAGCTGAATTGCCAGACATGAGTGAAGAAATCACCTTGGAAATTCCAGCCACAGTAAATATCACATGAAACATAGATAAGCTGGCCCCACTGGGGTCCTGCTAAAGTTGTAGAATCAAAAGCAAAGAAGTAGTGATTGCTGTTTTGAATCATTAAGTGTAGCTAATAAAAACTGCCATTTTTCTTCTAGGTATTTCCTTTTATTTTTTGTATTAATTAGAAAGTATTTTTTTATATATATTATGGATACTAATTACTAGTGAGGGATTTCAACTCATCAACGTGTAAACCCAAACGTTTTTACTCATTTTATTAAGTGCTACTGATTGCACTATGTTGAAGGCTCCTTTTCACTAGAACAATATCTCAGCATCTTCATTACTTTTCAGCCACACTCTGTTACTAGAACAGACTCAGCATTTTCTAAGATTTATCCCTGGGTGTTTAAAACCTAAATCTCTTATTTGATTAAAAAGCCTCCAGGTCTCCCTTCTGAATAAATGAGCCTTGCAGTGCAAGAATTTTAAAGTGGTATGTATGTGTATGGCTACGAGACATGTCTCATCTCATACACCATGCAATATTGGACAGGCAGAAGGGGTAAGTGAGGCAGATTCTGCTTTGCTCCACAACACCTAAGGTGTTGAGGCTTAGTTCTTTCCTTGGTTGGCTCTATATGGTGTTTAACCTTGATGTCCGTGGGTTCCCTAGGGCAAGATGATGGTTCCAACAGATTCAGATGATGATGGTCTCCTTCCCAAACAGCTTCTGAAGGCATTAGGGTTCCATATAGGATTGGCTATGTCTTCTACTGATCCTCAACTGGCAGCTCTGCAGTGCATTTCTTTTTTTTTTTTTTTTTGTATTTTTCTGAAGCTGGAAGCGGGGAGAGACAGTCAGACAGACTCCCGCATGTGCCCGACCGGGATCCACCCGGCACGCCCACCAGGGGCTACGCTCTGCCCACCAGGGGGCGATGCTCTGCCCCTCCGGGGCATCACTCTGCTGAGACCAGAGCCACTCTAGCGCCTGGGGCAGAGGCCAAGGAGCCATCCCCAGCGCCCGGGCCATCTTTGCTCCAATAGAGCCTTGGCTGCGGGAGGGGTAGAGAGAGACAGAGAGGAAAGCAAGGCGGAGGGGTGGAGAAGCAAATGGGCGCTTCTCCTATGTGCCCTGGCTGGGAATCGAACCCGGGTCCCCCGCAAGCCAGGCCGACGCTCTACCGCTGAGCCAACTGGCCAGGGCCTGCAGTGCATTTCTTTGATGTAGCTATCACCAGAAAGACTGTAGCCCAAAATCTGAGTCCTTCTGGAAATCTGAATTTAGGATGGGAATGGGGGAGTCCTGGCCTTCCTTCTCTTTGCTCTGCTGTCTCCCACTGTGCCATCCCACTCTCTCCTCTACTCCATCAGAGCAAGGCAGATCATCAAGTTCAGTGGCAAAGTAAAATATCAAAAAAGTCCTATTAGGAAGCAATATGACCTTCTTGCAGGGTTCTGGGGTGAGGAAGCCCCCCTTCCCTTCCTTCGGAGAGAGGGCCGAGGAAGGGAATAGTCTTTATTTTATTTTATTTTTTGAAGTCATTAGCATATTAATTTTTTCATTTTATTATTATTATTAATTTTAATGGGGTGACATTGATAAATCAGGGTACATATGTTCAGAGAAAACATTTCCAGGTTATTTTGACATTTGATTATGTTGCATACCCCTCACCCAAAGTTAAATTGACTTCCATCCCCTTCTATCTGGTTTTCTTTGTGCCCCTCCCCTCCCCCCTCTCCCCCCTATAATCACCATCCTCTTGTCCATGTCTGAGTCTCATTTTTATGTCCCACCTATGTATGAATTCATATAGTTCTTAGTTTTTTTCTGATTTACTTATTTCACTCAGTATAATGTTATCAAGGTCCATCCATGTTGTTGTAAATGATCCGATGTCATCATTTCGTGTGGCTGAGTAGTATTCCATAGTATATATATACCAAAGCTTTTTAATCCACTCGTCCTCTGACAGACACTTGGGCTGTTTCCAGATCTTCGCTATTGTGAATAATGCTGCCATAAACATGGGGGTGCATTTCTCCTTTTGAAACAGTGCTATGATGTTCTTGAGGTATATTCCTAAAAGTAGGATAGCTGGGTCAAAAGGCAGTTTGATTTTTAAATTATTTTTTTGTTTATTTTATTTTTGTATTTTTGTATTTTTCTGAAGCTGGAAACGGGGAGAGACAGTCAGACAGACTCCCGCATGCGCCCGATCGGGATCCGCCCGACCGGGATCCACCCGGCACACCCACCAGGGGCGACGCTCTGCCCACCAGGGGGCGATGCTCTGCCCCTCCGGGGCATCACTCTGCCGAGACCAGAGCCACTCTAGCACCTGGGGCAGAGGCCAAGGAGCCATCCCTAGCGCCCGGGCCATCTTTGCTCCAATGGAGCCTTGGCTGCGGGAGGGGAAGAGAGAGACAGAGAGGAAAGCGCGGCGGAGGGGTGGAGAAGCAAATGGGCGCTTCTCCTATGTGCCCTGGCCGGGAATCGAACCCTGGTCCCCCGCACGCCAGGCTGATGCTCTACCACTGAGCCAACCGGCCAGGGCTTAAGGCAGTTTGATTTTTAATTTTTTGAGGAATCTCCATACTGTTTTCCACAGTGGCTGCACCAGTCTGCATTCCCACCAGCAGTGCAGGAGGGTTCCCTTTTCTCCACATCCTCGCCAGCACTTATTCTGTGTTGTTTTGTTGATGAACGCCATTCTGACCGGTGTGAGGTGATATCTCATTGTGGTTTTAATTTGCATTTCTCTAATGATTAGTGATGTTGAGCATTTTTTCATATGCCTCTTGGCCATCTGTATGTCCTCTTTGGAGAAGTGTTTATTTATTTCTTTTGCCCACTTTTTTTTTTTTGTATTTTTCTGAAGCTGGAAATGGGGAGGCAGTCAGACTCCCGCATGCGCCCGACAGGGATCCACCCGGCACGCCCACCAGGGGGCGATGCTCTGCCCATCTGGGGCATCGCTCTGTTGCGACCAGAGCCACTCTAGCGCCTGGGGCAGAGGCAAGGAGCCATCCCCAGCGCCTGGGCCATCTTTTGCTCCAATGGAGCCTCGGCTGCGGGAGGGGAAGAGAGAGACAGAGAGGAAGGAGAGGGGGAGGGGTGGAGAAGCAGATAGGCACCTCTTCTGTGTGCCTTGGCCGGGAATCGAAAATGGGATTTCCGCACGCCAGGCCGATGCTCTACCACTGAACCAACCGGCCAGGGCCTCTTTTACCTATTTTTTGATTGGATTGTTTGTCTTCCTGGTGTTGAGTTTTACAAGTTCTTTATAAATTTTGGTTATTAACCCCTTATCAGATGTATTGTCGAATATGTTCTCCCATTGTGTAGTTTGTCTTTTTATTCTGTTCTTGTTGTCTTTAGCTGTGCAAAAGCTTTTTAGTTTGATATAGTCCCATTTGTTTATCCTGTCTTTTATTTCACTTGCCCGTGGAGATAAATTGGCAAATGTATTGCTGCGAGAGATGTCAGAGAGCTTACTGCCTATGTTTTCTTCTAAGATGCTTATGGTTTCAGAGCTTATGTTTAAGTCTTTTATCCATTTTGAGTTTATTTTTGTGAATGGTGTAAGTTGGTGATCTAGTTTCATGTTTTTACAGGTAGATGTCCAATTTTTCCAACACCATTTGTTGAAGAGGCTGTCTTTACTCCATTGTATGTTCTTACCTCTTTTGTCAAATATCAGTTGTCCATAAAGGTGTGGGTTTATTTCTGAGTTCTCAGTTCTGTTTCATTTTGACCTATATGCCTGTTCTTATGCCAGTATCAGGCTGTTTTGAATACAATGGCCTTGTAGTATAACTTGATATCAGGAAGTGTGATACCTCCTACTTTATTCTTCCTTTTCAAGATTGCTGAGGCTATTCGTGTTCTTTTTTGGTTACATATAAATTTTTGGAATATGTGTTCTATATCTTTGAAGTATGTCATTGGTATTTTAATTGGTATTGCATTGAATTTATAAATTGCTTTGGGTAATATAGACATTTTAATGATGTTTATTCTTCCTAACCATGAGCACGGTATATGCTTCCACTTGTTTGTATCTTCCTTGATTTCTTTTATCAATGTTTTATAATTTTCTGCGTACAAGTTTTTAATCTCCTTGGTTAAATTTACTCCTAGGTACTTTATTTTCTTGGTTGTAATAGTGAAGGAGATTGTTTCTTTAATTTCCCTTTCTGACAGTTAATTGTTGGTGTATAAAAATGTCTCTGATTTCTAAGTATTAATTTTATATTTTGCTCCTTGCTGAATTCATTTACCAGGTCCAGTAGTTTTTTCACTGCGACTTCAGGGTTTTCTATATACAGTATCATATCATCTGCAAATATTGATAGTTTTACTTCTTCTTTTCCAATCTGGATGCCTTTTATTTCTTCTTCTTGTCTGATTGCTGTGGCTAGGACTTCCAGGACTATGTTGAATAAGAGTGGTGAAAGGGGGCACTCTTGCCTTGTTCCAGATCTTAAGGGGATTTCTTTTTAATTTTTGCCCATTGAGTATGATGTTGGCTGTGGATTTGTCATAGATGGCTTTTATCATGTTGAGGTATGTTCCCTGTATTTCCACTTTTTAAAAAAAAATTTTAATTTTTTTTATTGATTCATTTTAGAGAGGAGAGGGAGAGACAGAGAGAGAGAGAGAGAAGGGGGGAGGAGCTGGAAGCATCAATTCCCATATGTGCCTTGACCAGGCAAGCCCATGGTTTCGAACCGGCGACCTCAGCATTTCCAGGTCAACGCTTTATCCACTGCACCATAACAGGTCTGGCCTGTATTCCCACTTTGCTGAGAGTTTTGATCATGAATTGGTGCTGGGTTTTATCAAATGCTTTTTCTGCATCTATTGAAATTATCATCTGGTTTTTGTTTTTCCTTTTTTTATGTGATAAATCACATTGATTGATTTGCAAATATTGTACCAGCCTAGCCTCCCAAGAATAAATCCCACTTCATCATGATGTATAATATTTTTTATATATTGTTGGATCCGTTTTGTTAATATTTTGTTGAGGATTTTAGCATCTAAATTCATCAGGGATATTGGCTATAATTTTCTTTCTCTGTGTTGTCTTTGCCTGGTTTAGAAATCAGAATTATGCTCGCCTCATAAAAGGAGCTTGGAAGTCTTCCTTCTTCTTGAATTTTTTGAAATAGCTTGAGAAGGATAGGAATTAGTTCTTCTTTGAATACTTGGTAGAATTCACTTGTGAAGCCATCAGGCCCAGGACTTTTCTTTGTTGGGAATATTTTGATAACAGTTTCGATCTCATTTGTTGTAATCGGTCTGTTTAGGTTTTTCTGATTCTTCCAGATTGATTTTTGGAAGATGGTATGTTTCAAGGAATTTGTCTATTTCATCTAGGTTGTCTAATCTTTTGGCATATAGTTCTTCATAGTATTTTCTTACAATATTTTGTATTTCTGTTGTGTCAGTTGTTATTTCTTCACTCTCATTTCTAATTTTATTTATTTGAGTCTTCTCTATTTTTTTATTGGTGAGTCTGGTTAAAGGTTCATCAATCTTGTTTACCTTTTCAAAGAACCAGCTCCTGGTTTCACTGATCCTCTGTATTGTTTCTTTAGCCTCTATGTCATTTATTTCTGCTCTGATCTTTATTATTTCCTTCTTTCTACTACCTCTGGGCTTTACTTGCTGTTCTTTTTCTACTTCTCTTAGATGCAGGGTCAAGTTGTTTATTTGAGCTTTTTCTAGCTTCTTGAGGTATGCCTGTAATGCTATAAACTTCCCTCTCAGGACTGCTTTTGCAGTGTCCCATAAATTTTGAGTTGATGTATGCTCATTATCATTTGTTTCTAGGATTTTTTTTCATTTCTTCTTTGATCTCATTGTTAACCCATTCATATTTAATAATGTGCTATTTAGTTTCCAAGTGTTTGAGTATTTTTCAGTTTTTCTTTTGTGGTTGATTTCTAGTTTCATGCCATTTTGATCAAAGAAAGTGCTTGATATAATATCAATCTTCTTAAATTTTTTTTTCCTGAAGCTGGAAATGGGGAGAGACAGTCAGACAGACTCCTGCATGCGCCTGACTGAGATCCACCTGGCACGCCCACCAGGGGCGACGCTCTGCCCACCAGGGTGCGATGCTCTGCCCCTCCGGGGCGTCGCTCTGCCGCGACCAGAGCCACTCTAGTGCCTGGAGCCATCCCCAGCGCCCGGGCCATCTTTGCTCCAATGGAGCCTTGGCTGCGGGAGGGGAAGAGAGAGACAGAGAGTAAGGAGGGGGTGGGGGTTGGAGAAGCAAATGAGTGCTTCTCCTATGTGCCCTGGCCGGGAATCGAACCTGAGTCCCCCGCATGCCAGGCCGATGCTCTACCGCTGAGCCAACCGGCCAGGGCCTTAAATTTTTTGAGACTGCTTTTGTGCCCTAACATGTGGTCTATTCTAGAGAATGTACCATGAGCACTTGAAAAGAATGTATATTCTGCTGCTTTAGGGTGAAAGGTTCTGAAGATATCTATTAAATCAAGTTGATCTAGTGTGTCCTTTAAGTCTACTGTTTCTTTGTTAATTTTCTTTTTTGAGGATCTCTCTCGTGATGTTAGTGGGGTATTGAAATCCTCTACTAAGATGACATCAGAGTAATGGCGGGGTAGGAAGCGATACCGATAAATCTCCCCCAAAACTCAACAAGATCTTCAGCCAGAAACAGAAAAACCTATACTTGGAGCCTCCAGATGCTTCGCAATACACCCGAAGGTATGGTCGAGTGATAAATTGGCTAAATATATAACCAAACCCCGAAGGAAATAGGGAGTAAGAAATGCTCCGCCTTCCTCACTAACCTAAACAGGGCGGCTTTCTCTGGTAACTGTGAATATAGAAACTGAGGCAGGCAAAGGGGGTGAATAGATCCAGGCCGTGGCACAAACAGCCAAACCAGGCTGTGGCACGGAGATCCAAGCCGAGGAAAAACAGATCCTGTGGCAACCCAGGCAATACAAGCTAACACTTACGCCAAACCCAAACAAAGAAAGACAAGCAGGGCAGCCATTTTACCTGATTCCTGGTCGGTGCGCAGTTAGTGGGCGAGAGATTTCTTCCTAAGCCCCAGGAGTGAGGCGTCTACGACCATACCACCCTGAACGCGCCCGATCTTGTCAAAGCCCCAGGAGTGGGTGCCCGTGTTACCCCACAGAGAGGCAGAGTCAGAGGCCTTTCTGTGGGCCGAAAGCAGAATCTCTGGGCAGCCCCAGCGCCCTGGGAAAGCCGCACATGGGAGGGAGCGAGAACTAATTTCAACGTTGGAAGTTTTCCGTGCTGGTGGGGGTTTCACTCAGAGGGAAACGGGGTCAGCCTCATATCCTGGTCTGCGCGTGCAGATAGTGAGTGAAAGATTCCTCCGAGTGCCTCGGCAGTGCGTGCCCGTGTTATCGCACAGAGGGGCAGAGTCAGGGGCCTTTGTGTGGGCCAAAGCGGAATCTCAGGCCGCCCCAGCGCCTTGCAAAAGCCACGCACGGGGACGGAGCGAGAGCCAATTCCAACGCTGCAACTTTTCCATGCGGTTGGGGGTTTCACTCAGAGCGTGAGACTGCTGGCCGGATATCCTGGTCTGTGCATGCAGATAGTGAGCGAGAGTTTCCTCCAAGCGCCCCGGAAGTGGGCGCCCACCTGTATTACCGGACAGAGTGGCAGAGCCAGAGGTCTTTGAGTGGGCAGAAAGCCCGCCTGATTATGCTAGCAGCTCTGACTGACTGAGCCTTACCCAGAGCCCTGTGCTGAGTGGAAATAGAGTGGGGAGTTGCCAGCTCTTTGAGCCTCTTACTATCCAGGCAGAGGCAGCAGCAACCCCATAGCTGGATTATCAGGCTACTAATTGAGGAAGGAAAGACTAGGAGAAAGGCTCCAGGAACACAGACTCTCTCACAGTCGGAGCCTATAAATGCTAATGAGCCTCGACTGCCAACGAGACTAAAGCACAGTACATGACATTGCCATAGAGACTTATCAACTGCAATCCTCTACCTGAGCGTGCCAAAGGGGCAGAACCCGGGGTACAGAGTCACCAACCAGGAAGAGGGAGAGAAAAGAAAAAGCAAGAAGATAACCTCTCAAAATCAAGAATAATCTGCAGACTTTATAACCTATCCCATTTTATTATATTTGTTCGTTTGTTTCTCTTATCTTCATTCTTGATACTTTTTTCCTCCTCCAATTTTGCCGATTAAATCTCTGCCGGTCTTACTCTCTCCTCTCCTTGAACTACACTACCCATAAGTGTTATATCTCCCATTATCTTTTCTCTCCTCTTCCTTTCTCTCTATGAGGGTTGCACTCCAAAACCCTTAACTCTCTCTCTCTCTCTCTCTTTCTCTCTCCTTTCTTTTTTCTTCTTTTAGTGGTTTCCTCTTTTTTTTTCTCTCTCTCTTTCTTTTCTCCCTCTATATTAGTTTCTTCCTTTCTCCTTTACATCTCCTCTCATTCAAACCTCAATAACAAACAAATTATCTTATCTGGGACTCAAACTTATGTTTGTGGCATTTTGGAGGGTTTTTACTTCACCTTTTTAACTCACTAGCAGTGCTCCCATCCTTGGCTCTCCATTTTATCTAGTTCTTGTTCCACTAAATACAATAGTATTTTTTTAATTTGTCCCCCCATTTTTCTGTTTTCCTCTTATTTCTCTCATCATAACTCTTAGACAACCAACACCTAAAAGCAAATCATTTTATTCTTGACCCAAATTTTTTCCTTATTTGCTTTTTGTGGGTCCATACCCCCATTTTTTTCTTTTTTCTTTCTTTTTTTTGCCCCTTTATTACTTTTCCCCAATTCAGGCCCTCCATCACAGGCATTGTTTGTTATAATTCACAGTTCACCATAAGATTTTCTCAAGAAAGAGGGGAGAGGAGAGGAGAGGAAAAAAGGAGGGGGAAAAGAATTTTCTTTTTTTTAAAAACTTTTATTTTATTTTATTTTTCTTTATTTCATTATTAATTTTTTTAAAAAAACAACTCTTTTCGATTTTTTATTTTTTTAACTTTTTATTCTTTATTAAATCTCATTAATACAATCAACAAAACCACCCTCAGATGCCATTAAGGAAGAGAAAATCGAATATCATGGATACAAAAGAAAGAGAGGTAACACATCTAGATGAGGAAAAATCTATGGAGAAAAAATTTAATATATTGGAAACCTTGGAGCTAAATGACAGAGAATTCAAGATAGAAATCCTAAAAATCCTCCGAGATATACAAGAAAACACAGAAAGGCAAATTAGGGAGCTCAGAAAACAACTCAATGAACACAAAGAATATATGTCCAAGGAAATTGAAACTATAAAAACAAATCAAACAGAGATGAAAAACTCATTTCATGAGCTGAAAAATGAGGTAACAAGCTTAGCTAATAGAACAGGTCAAATAGAAGAGAGCATTAGTGAAATAGAAGACAAGCAACTTGAGGCACAACAGAGAGAAGAAGAGACTCAAAAATTAAAAAAAATGAGATAGCCCTACAAGAATTATCTGACTCCATCAAAAAGAATAACATAAGAATAATAGGTATATCAGAGGGAGAAGAGAGAGAAAATGGAATGGAGAACATACTCAAACAAATAATAGATGAGAACTTCCCAAGCCTGTGGAAAGAACTAAAGCCTCAAATTCAAGAAGCAAACAGAACTCCAAGTTTTCTTAACCCCAACAAACCTACTCCAAGGCACATCATAATGAAATTGACACAAACCAACAGCAAAGAAAAAATTCTCAAGGCAGCCAGGGAAAAGAAGAATACAACATATAAAGGAAGGCCCATTAGATTATCATCAGATTTCTCAGCAGAAACTCTACAAGCTAGAAGAGAGTGGACCCCAATATTTAAAGTCCTGAAAGAGAGGAACTTTCAGCCATGAATACTATACCCATCAAAGCTATCCTTTAAATATGAAGGAGAAATAAAAACATTCACAGATACAAAAAAGATGAGGGAATTTATCATCAGAAAACCCCCACTCCAGGAATTACTAAAGGGGGTTCTCCAATCAGATACAAAGATAAAAAAAAAACAACAGAGCCACAAGTAAAAGCTCCAAGAAGAACACAATAAAACCAAATTTAAACTGTGACAACAACAAAAAGAAAGAGGGGGAGAAGATGGAGATTAACAGTAGCAAAGGACGATGGAGTGCAAAAGTACTCACAAAATATTTTGCTACAATGAACAGGGTAGGGACCCTTTTCATTACTCAAAGGTAACCACCATTGAAAAAACCACCACAGAAGCACATGAGATAAAAAAGATAGCAACAGAGGAAAGATGTATGGAATACAACCAAATAAAAACAAAAGATAGAAAAACGAAAGAGAAGGATCAAACAAGACACAAAACTAACAGAAAGCAAGATATAAAATGGCAATAGGGAACTCACAAGTATCAATAATTACACTAAATGTAAACGGATTAAACTCAACAATAAAAAGGCACAGAGTAGCAGAATGGATTAAAAAAGAAAATCCAACAGTATGCTGCCTACAGGAAACTCATCTAAGTAACAAGGATAAAAACAAATTCAAAGTGAAAGGCTGGAAAACAATACTCCAAGCAAATAACATCCAAAAAAAAGGAGGTGTAGCAATACTCATATCGGATAATGCTGACTACAAGACAGGAAAAGTACTCAGAGACATAAATGGCTATTTCATAATGGCTAAGGGGACACTGAATCAAGAAGACATAAAAATTCTTAATATATATGCACCAAACCAAGGAGCACCAAAATATATAAGACAGCTACTTATTGATCTTAAAACAAAAACTGACAAAAATAAAAACATACTTGGAGACCTCCATATACCGCTGACGGCTCTAGATCGGTCATCCAAACAGAGAATCAACAAAGACATAGTGGCCTTAAACAAAACACTAGAGCACCTGGATATGATAGACATCTACAGGACATTTCATCCCAAAGTGACTGAGTATACATTTTTCTCCAGTGTACATGGATCATTCTCAAGAATTGACCATATGTTGGGCCACAAAAACAACATCAGCAAATTCAGAAAAACTGAAGTTGTACCAAGCATATTTTCTGATCATAAAGACTTGAAACTAGAATTCAACTGCAAAAAAGAGGAAAAAATTCCACAAAAATGTGGAAACTAAACAACATACTTTTAAAAAATGAATGGGTCAAAGAAGAAATAAGTGCAGAGATCAAAAGATATATACAGACTAATGAAAATGACAATACGACATATCAGAATCTATGGGATGCAGCAAAAGCAGTGATAAGAGGGAAGTTCATATCACTTCAAGCATATATGAACAAACAAGAGAGAGCCCAAGTGAACCACTTAACTTCCCACCTTAAGGAACTAGAAAAAGAAGAACAAAGACAACCCAAAACCAGCCAAAGAAAGGAGATAATAAAAATCAGAGCAGAAATAAATGAATTAGAGAACAGAAAAACTATAGAAAAAATTAATAGAACAAGGAGCTGGTTCTTTGAAAAGATCAACAAAATTGACAAACCCTTGGCAAGACTTACCAAGGAAAAAAGAAAAGAACTCATATAAACAAAATCCAAAATGAAAGAGGAGAAATCACCACGGACACTATATATATACAAAGAATTATTGTAGAATACTATGAAAAACTTTATGCCACTAAATTCAACAACCTGAAGAAATGGATAAATTCCTAGAACAATACAACCTTCCTAGACTGAGTCAAGAAGAAGCAGAAAGCCTAAACAGACCTATCAGTAGAGAAGAAATAGAAAAAACCATTAAAAACCTCCCCCAAAATAAAAGTCCAGGCCCTGATGGCTATACAAGCGAATTTTATCAAACATTTAAAGAAGACTTGGTTCCTATTCTACTCAAAGTCTTCCAAAAAATTGAAGAAGAAGCAATACTTCCAAACACATTTTATGAGGCCCAGATAACCCTCATACCAAAACCAGGCAAGGATAGCACAAAAAAAGAAAACTACAGACCAATATCTCTAATGAATACAGATGCTAAAATACTAAACAAAATACTAGCAAATCGAATACAACAACATATTAAAAAAATAATACATCATGATCAAGTGGGATTCATCCCAGAATCTCAAGGATGGTTCAACATACGTGAAACGGTTAACGTAATACACCATATCAACAAAACAAAGAACAAAAACCACATGATCTTATCAATAGACGCAGAAAAGGCTTTCGATAAAATACAACACAATTTTATGTTTAAGACTCTCAACAAAATGGGTATAGAAGGAAAATATCTCAACATGATAAAGGCCATATATGATAAACCATCAGCTAACATCATATTAAATGGCACTAAACTGAAGGCTTTCCCCCTTAAATCAGGAACAAGACAGGGTTGTCCACTCTCTCCACTCTTATTTAATGTGGTACTAGAGGTTCTAGCCAGAGCAATCAGACAAGACAAAGAAATAAAAGGCATCCATATCGGAAAAGAAGAAGTAAAGGTATCACTTTTTGCATATGATATGATCCTATACATTGAAAACCCCAAAGACTCCACAAAAAGACTACTAGAAACAATAAGCCAATACAGTAAGGTTGCAGGATACAAAATTAACATACAGAAGTCAATAGCCTTTCTATATGCCAACAATGAAACAATTGAGAAGGAACTCAAAAGAATAATCCCCTTCACGATTGCAACAAAAAAAAATAAAATACTTAGGAATAAACATAACAAAGAATGTAAAGGACTTATATAATGAAAACTATAAACCATTGTTAAGGGAAATCGAAAAAGATATAATGAGATGGAAGAATATACCTTGTTCTTGGCTAGGAAGAATAAATATAATCAAGATGGCTATATTACCCAAAGCAATATACAAATTTAATGCAATTCCCATCAAACTTCCAATGACATTTTTTAAAGAAATAGAGCAAAAAATCATCAGATTAATATGGAAGTATAAAAAACCCCGAATAGCCAAAGCAATCCTAAAGAAAAAGAATGAAGCTGGGGGCATTACAATACCTGACTTCAAACTCTATTATAGGGCCACGACAATCAAAACAGCATGGTATTGGCAGAAAAATTGACACTCAGATCAATGGAACAGAATAGAAAGTCCAGAAATAAAACCACATATATATAGTCAAATAATTTTTGATAAAGGGGCCAACAACACACAATGGAGAAAAGAAAGCCTCTTCAATAAATGGTGCTGGGAAAACTGGAAAGCCACATGCAAAAGAATGAAACTGGACTACAGTCTCTCCCCCTGTACAAAAATTAACTCAAAATGGATCAAAGATCTAAACATAAGACCTGATATAATTAAGTACATAGAAGAAGACATAGGTACTCAACTCATGGACCTGGGTTTTAAAGAGCATTTTATGTATTTGACTCCACAGGCAAGGGAAGTGAAGGCAAAAATTAATGAATTGGACTACATCAGACTAAGAAGTTTTTGCTCAACAAGAGAAACTGATAACAAAATAAACAGAAAGCCAACTAAATGGGAAATGATATTTTCAAACAACAGCTCAGATAAGGGCCTAATATCCAAAATATACAAAGAACTCATAAAACTCAACAACAAACAAACAAACAATCCAATAAAAAAATGGGAAAAGGATATGAACAGACACTTCTCCCAGGAAGAAATACAAATGGCCAACAGATATATGAAAAGATGCTCATCTTCTTTAGCTATTAGAGAAATGCAAATCGAAACTGCAATGAGATACCACCTCACACCTGTTCGATTAGCTATTATTAGCAAGACAGGTAATAGCAAATGTTGGAGAGGCTGTGGAGAAAAAGGAACCCTCATCCACTGTTGGTGGGAATGTAAAGTAGTACAACCATTATGGAAGCAAGTATGGTGGTTCCTCAAAAAACTGAAAATAGAACTACCTTATGACTTAGCAATCCCTCTACTGGGTATATACCCCCAAAACTCAGAAACATTGATATGTAAAGACACATGCAGCCCCATGTTTATTGCAGCATTGTTCACAATGGCCAGGATATGGAAACAACCAAAAATCCCGTCAGCAGATGACTGGATAAAGAAGATGTGGTACATATACACAATGGAATACTACTCAGCCATAAGAAATGATGACATCGGAACATTTACAGCAAAATGGTGGGATCTTGATAACATGATATGAAGCGAAATAAGTAAATCAGAAAAAACCAGGAACTGCATTATTCCATACCTAGGTGGGAGATAAAAGTGAAACTAAGAGACATTGATAAGAGTGTGGTGGTTCCGGGGGGGGGAGGGGGGAATGGGAGGGGGAAGGGGAGGGGGAGGGGCACAAAGAAAACAAGATAGAAGGTGACAGAGGACAATCTGACTTTGGGTGATGGGTATGCAACATAATTGAATGTCAAGATAACCTGGACTTGTTATCTTTGAATATATGTATCCTGATTTATTGATGTCTCCCCATTAAAAAAATAAAATTATTAAAGAAAAATAAAGTAGTTCAACAACAACAACAACAACAACAAAAAAGAAATCCTCTACTAGTATAGTATTGCTGTTGATCTCGTCCTTTATATCCATCAAAGTCTGCCTTATATATATATAGGTGCTTCTATATTAGGTGCGTAGATATTTATAACGGTTATATCTTCCTGTTGGAATGCTCCCTCTCTTTATCATTATGTAGTGACCTTCTTTATCTCTTACTATAGTGTTTGTTTTAAAGTCCATTTTGTCTGATATAAGTATTGCTACCCCAGCTTTTTTTTCATTTCTATTTGCATGATATATTTTTTTCCATTCTTATACCTTTAATCTATGCGCATCTTTTGTTTTAAGGTGTGTCTTTTGTAGACAGCATATGTATGGGTCCTGTTTTCTTATCCACACAGCTACCGTATGTCTTTTGAATGGATCATTTAATCCATTTACAAATAAGGTTATTATTGATATGTAGTTGTTTATTGCCATTTTATTCTTTAAACCTGTACTACTCTTTTGTTATATTCTTTTTCCCCTTTGATCTGTTTACAACAGATCCCTTAGTATTTCTTACAGCATTGGTTTGGTTGTAGTGAATTCCTTGAGTTTTTTTTATCTGGGAAGCTTTTTATTTCTCCTTCAATTTTAAATAATAGCCTTGCTGAATAAAGTAGTCTTGGTTGTAGGCTCTTGTTCTGCATTACTTTGAATATTTCTTGCCATTCTCTTCCTCCTCAAGTGTTTCTGTTGAGAAGTCAGAAGTCATCCTTATGGGGACTCCTTTGTAGGTGATAGCCTTTTTTCTCTAACAGCTTTTAATATTTTCTCTTTATCACTTAGCTTTGGTATGTTAAGTATGATGTGTCTTGGTGTAGGTTTCTTTGGGTTTCTCTTTAATGGAGTTCTCTGTGCTTCTTGAACTTGTGAGAGATTTTCCTGCCTTAATTGAGGAAAGTTTTCAGCTATGATATGATTGAACAAAGTCTCTATCCCTTGTCCTTTCTCTTCTTCTTCAGGAACCCCTATGATGTGGATGTTATTTCTCTTCTTGTTGTCACAGAGCTCTCTTAGAGTTTCCTTGGACTTTTTGAGTCTGTTTTCTTTTTTCTGCTCTGTTTTCATGCCTTTATTTATCTTGTCCTCTAACTCACTGATTCGATCCTCAGCTTCATCCATCCTGTTTTTAATTCCTTCCATTGTGGTCTTCAGTTTTGATTTTGTATTTGTCATTTCTGACTGATTCTTTTTTATTATCTCAATGTTCTTTTTTATATTTGCTATGTCTTTATTTAGGTGTTCATAATGACCATTTATTGTTGTTCTAAGATCTTTGAACATCCTAACAATCGTTATTTTAAACTCTGCATCTGGTAATTTGGTTATATCTGACTCATTCAGGTTTTTTTCTGGGGATTTCTCTTGATTTATTTGTGTTGCATTTCTCTGCCTTCCTATTTTGTCTGTGTATAAGAATGTTTTGGCCTCTGGAGTCCAATGGGTGTTGCTTCTGTTTTCCCTAGGTGTAGTTTGTCTGCAGGCCCATCACCACCTCTGCTGCTGCTGCCTAGGGTTTTCTGGTATGGGTGTTGCTAGTGCCAGCCTGCTGGGGCTGTCGCTGCAGTTTCTGCCTCTCCTCCATGGGAGGGGCAGTAATCATGTGTCCAGGTATACAAGCCTGGTGGCCTTGACCTTTGCCCTTCCTCCACAGGTGGGGTTATGTGCCACACCTGGGCCACAAACCTTGTTACCACAGGCAGGGGTGAGCACCTTTGTTCAGCTGTGGGTCTCTGCCTGTTTCTGTGCTTTTTTCCTTCCCCCATGGGAAGAGCCTGCTCACAAGTTGGCTGCAAACCTCAGCTCCACAGTCTGGGCTGGGCTTCATGCCTGCACTCAGTCTCCGGACTCTGCCTGTTCTGGGCTTTTGCCCCACCCCTGTGGGAGGAGCCAGCTTGTGTGTTGGGCCGCAAGCCCCAGTTTGGCGGGCCAGGCGAGGCTTTGCTCCCACACGCCCTTGCCCCTCCTGCCCTTCCCCTGCAGGTGGGTTTGCAGGCAGGTCCACACCTGGGCTTGACCACTTTCACATGTCCCCTTCGCCCCCACCTGGTAAGACTGAGCTCACGCCCAGGCCTCAGTCATGGCCAGCCAGCCTCTGCCCTTGCCGACGGAACCGTGCTTCTGCATCCTGTGTCACCCGCCCTCTGGTGAACCCTCAGCCGTGTGGGTGGAGGCACTGCAGCTCAGACCCTAACACTCCATACTATAGTCTTGAAAGCTCCCTACTTCTAAGCAACTCTGCTCTGAGTGCTGCAGGAGAGCTTGTTTGGCTGGTGTCCTGCTTCCCTTTGCTGGTATTGCTGGTTCCAGGAGAAATATTTGCTTCAGTTTTGGGGAGTGACTCAGCCCAGGTGTTAGGGTGGCTGTTCTTCAAAGTGTTTCTCCCTGTGCCTCCTAGATCACACTCTCTTTATGCTGCTCCAGTCCTCTCCTCTCTCCCCGTGCCCTGGAGCCCCTGGTGGGTGGTTGTGAGAGAGGTTTTCTGTGTGATCCCTTTAAGAAGAATCCTGGGTCTGAGAAATCTGTCTGTTTCTCACAAACAGTATCTGACTTGTTTCACAGCTAAATACTGTCCATAGCCTCTTCTAGGTTCTGGGGCTGCAGGCTGGGGCTTTGTTCCTGGGGCTAGGACCCTGCCCTCTTTGCTAAACTCATTCCCGCCACACAAGACTCTCTGGGCTGCCATACACTCTGGGGAGCTGGGCAGCCCTCTTCGCGTTTCTGCTTTTCCTACCAGTCTTAGTGTGGCTTCTTCAGTGTTTCTTGGTTGAAGAGTCCTCTCAGTTTAGTCCAAAGTTGGTTTTTCCAGATGATGGTTCTTCAAATTAAGTTGTAATCCACTTTGGTTCTGGGAGGTGGAAGTTGGTATGTCCTCCTACTCCTTTGCCATCTTGCTGGAAATAGCCTTTATTATTGACAAAAGACAACTTATAACTTCCAACCACATATAATTAGAGTTTAGTAGTGATAATAGTGTCAGGCAACTTTATATATCTTAATGTCTAGTAAGGCAAGTTCTTATCCTTTCTCCCAGAATAACTTTAATTATTCTTGGACATTGCATATGATTTATAGAATTTGCATATCAATTTTATAAAAACTATGTTGTAATTTTGATGAGAAATGCATTGGATTTATAAGTTAATTAGGAAATAAACTAACTCTTTAATGTAAAAACCAACAAATTAGGTATCTATCTAAGCAGTCTGAATCATAAATGTTTTCAGTTAGTATATAACTAATATATCTTTCTTACTTTGCAATATTTTTAGGTAAACCTTTATATATTTTCATGGTCAATGGCTAAACACAAAGCTTCTCTCAATAAATATTTATGGAAATAATGAACGGACCATCTGCAGACATTTGTGCTAGCCATTTTGAAACCTAGACAGAATGTGTTGGAAATGCTACACCATTAGTTATAAATTTTCCAAATTATAAAAATGTTCTTCATGATTTAGTGTGAGACTCTAGTCTTTTAAAAAGAATGCCTAATTTGTAATTATTAAAGATGCACCAAGGCAATGTTTTGCATTTTGTATGGTCCTGTATTAGGGATCATTGTATTATTTCTGCTTATTTGTTGAGGATGGTGGGATAAGTTATATCTTTAGATTTTGTTTTTTCAAAACCATTTCATTGAAGTATAATCAACATACAAAGTCTGTATATACTTAATGTATGCAACTTGATGAAGGTTGCGATAAATATATATTCATGAAACTATTAACACAATTTATGCCATAAATGTGTCCATTACTTTCAAAAGTTTCCTCCAGCATTTTTAATTTGTAATAATAATAGTAATTATGTTGTGATAATGAGACAGGTTAGTAAGAAGCTAGGAAAATTCTCTGGCATGTGGAATGAGGAAACTGGAACAGATAGTTAAATGTTGGAGCAATCAGCAGACAGCTAATGAACCACAAGATCTTATCTTCCCTAAATAGAGGTACTTAGAAGCAGATGGTTTACATCTCTCCTGCCCAGTCAGAGAATGAGTAGTTTAAATCACCCTAGCCAGGGAGATGGATAACAGAGACCCAATTAGTACCAGTCAAACCCAAGAAAGATGAAGCCAGGGGAATAAATAACCAAAAACCCAATTAGAGCCAGACAAATTCTAGATAGAAATGAAGCTGACCAGAGAATGATCTCCAACCCCCCTAAATGCTATTTGGATGCATCAGCACATTGAAGGACACACCTGGAAAGCTGATGAATATTCTACTGAGATCTCCTCTAAAATCTGCTCCCCACACCTGCAGAAAACAGGTGTAAAACCCCCCAAGACAAAGGACCCAGTGTGCACTCTTACTTGAGCACACTCAAGGAGCATGCTCATGACTCTTTTCTCAGGTGTATACTTTCACTTTCTTTCTCCTAAGCTCCAAGACACCCCCTTTTCCTTTCTGCCTTTTCAGTGAGCCAGGCAACCCATCCATGGCTCACTCCTTTTGCCTCTGTGACTTTTCAGTGAGCTGAAAGCCCTGCCTTGGATCACTCCTGTTGCTATGATCTTCCTTCTTCTATCCTAAGCACTTCCTTTGTCTCACTGTCCCCAACTTTAATAAGTGCACTCTCACAATCACCTGGACTCATGTCTTGAAATCTCTCCTGCACAAAGTCAAGAACCCACACATTCCAAACTGTGTTGGGGGTAGACACATTTTGGTCTGGTTCCTTCCTGATGACATTTATCCTCTAGGCCAGGGGTCGGGAACCTATGGCTCATGAGCCAGATGTGACTCTTTTGATGGCTGCATCTGGCTCGCAGACAGATCTTTAATAAAAAAATAATGTTAAAAATATAAAACATTCTCATGTATTATAATTCATTCATTTCCTACCACTCATGTTCATGGTTGCAGGTGGCTGGAACCAATCACAGCTGTCCTCCGGGACAACGCCAAATTTTTATTGGATAATGCGTAAGGTGCACGGGTTGTTGTATGGCTCTCATGGAATTACATTTTAAAATATGTGGCATTCATGGGTCTCTCAGCCAAAAAGGTTCCTGACCCCTGCTTTAGGCTATTTTTCAAGAATACAATACAGCACTGTTAACTATAGGCTCCATGCCACACAGCAGATCACTAGGACTTATCCTTGCATAACTGAAACTCTGTACACTTTGACTAATACTTCCTCACTTCCCCTTCCCACCGGCCCCTGTTAGCCACCATTTTGTTCTCTGCTTCTAAAACTTCGACTCTTTCAGATTCCTCATCTAAGCAGTATGATGTATTTGTTTGTCCTTTTGTGTCTGGCTTATTTCACTCAGCAGAATGTCCTCCAGGTTCACCCAGTCTGTTGCACATGACAAGATTTCTTTCTTCTTTTAAAGCTGAATAATAGCCTATTATACACATATACCACACTTTCTTTACCCATTTATCCACTGTTGGTCATTTAGATTATTTCACCAACTGTCTATTGTTAATAATGCTGCAATGAATGTGAGAGTATAGCTATCTCTTTGAGATAGCTTACATTTCCTTTGACTATGTACACAGAAATGAGGTTGCTGGACCACATGGTAGCTCTATTTTTAGTTTTCGAGAAACTGCCATTCTATTTTACGTAAAGGCTGTACCAATTTATACTTCAACCAAACCAAACCAAACCAAACCAAACAATAAAAAAAACCATTGCCAAGACCAATTCGAAGGGGGCTTCCTACCTATGTTTTCTTTTAGAAGTTTGATAGTATCTTTAGTGTATAGATTTTTCATGATCTTGGTTACATTTATTCCCAAGTATTTTATTCTGTTGATGGTAAATGAGATTTTCTTAATTATCCCTTCTGATAGTTCATTGTTAGTGTATAGAAACACAACTGATTTTTGTATATTGATTTTGTAGCCTGCAACTTTACTGTAAGGGCTGCCATAACACTGCACCAAAAACTAAGTGGCTGAGAACAGTAGAACTTTGTGGTCTCATTCTTCTGTAGGCTAGAAGTCTGAGCTCCACATGTTGGCAGGGCATGCTCCCTCTGTTCTAGGCCTCTTGCCTACCTTCCTGCAGTTCTTTGGCTTGTGATAGCACAACTCCAATCTTCACATGGCTTTTCCCCCATATGTTCGTCTATCTTTTCATGTGATGTTCTTTGTATCAGGACAACAGTCACATTGGATTGGG
Source organism: Saccopteryx bilineata (assembly GCF_036850765.1). Taxonomy (NCBI): domain Eukaryota; kingdom Metazoa; phylum Chordata; class Mammalia; order Chiroptera; family Emballonuridae; genus Saccopteryx; species Saccopteryx bilineata. Next base: position 386,456,681 of record NC_089490.1, on the reverse strand, counting down.
CGACTACACTAGTCTAGTATGACTTCATCTCAAGTAATGACATCAGCAGTGATCCTGTGTCCAAATAAGGTCACATTCTGAAGTACTGGGAATTAGGGCTTTAACATAAGAATTTTTGGGAGGAATCAATTCAACCATCACACATCTTGTTAGAGCACCTGTTACATTCTATAATTATTGCACTTAGTTTATTTACATGTCTCTGGAGAATATATGTTTCATCGGGGATTCCTTTTCAATCATAAAAAATAATTTCAATGCTTAGCACATTCCCTGATATAGAAGAAGACAAAAATATTAGTTACATGGCTGTTTTAAGTGGTAACTTTGATAACTCAAGGTCTGGGATTCCTATTCTCTCTTTATTATAATGACATCCAATATTTACCTTAAACTCTAGTTATTTGGTTGTTCCAAATAAGATATCTTTTATTTTTTTGACAGGTAGTTGATATGACTTTAATTTAATCTAATGGGACAATATGATATACAATAACAACAACAACAACAACAAGCATTTCTTTGCTGATCATGTTATTTGGTAAACTGACCGAGGAAATCAGTTATTAAAAATTCCTTAAGCACATTATCATTTAATATAGGGATCAAATTAGAGATTAAAGAGAACATACTTAACCTCAATAACTTCCATATTCTGTTACCCGCTTTAATTTGAATTTAGAAGTGATTGAACACAGGGTGTCACTAGATGCTTGACTACCCATTCTGGTTTTGTGAATTCCTGTTGAAGTCTGATGCTTGAAAATAAGTTCACTTTAAGGTTTGGAGATGATATTGTAGTACATATTCATCTTTGTTCTGTGTTTATTCATCACCTGAACCATTTTTTCTTATGTTTCAGTCATCTCCCCTGCTCCCATTTTGAATCTTGTTAGGAGGCTGAGCTGCCTGCTACTCCTGAAGGTGAAAATGCTTGGTCCTTACTTTTCTAGCCTTGATTACAGTTTAGGTCTCTTGAGAAACCCTCTGGCTATAGTGCTGCAGGAAGATCAGAGATGGGAGGGATGATGGTGGCAGTGGTGTTTGGTGCTAGCTGTGCTTGTGATGCAATGCTGAGTTTGGTGGCAGAACCAATGGTGTCCCCACACCAATGGTATGGCATCTTTTCTATGTTGCTCCTGGCAGTAGCGCTTCAACAAAACTATTATGTTACAATGTATAACATAACATGGCTGATCTTAAACCTGACTCTTCAGTTATCCTGGTGAGTCTGAGACATATACTATCCTTTAAATAAATTTCTTCCCCTACTTAAATCAGCCAACAATAAATTCTGCAATTTTCAAATGAGAATCTTGACAAATCCTGGGATGTTCAGTATTTCACTGATTCACCTGTAATAAAATTTTAGGCATGTAGATTAAAATAAATTGCTCAGGGGTATGTATGTCATGAAGATTAGTCCTGTACTTCAGCTTCCCTCCTGGCTTTGATTTATACTTTCTTTTGGTCATTTCCTAAGTCTCACTTGTTTATTCAATAAGTATTTCTTGAGTGCCTGTGTATTAGTTTCCTATGGCTGCTGTAACAAATCACCACAACTTAGTGGCATAAATCACCACAATTTAGTGGCATAAAGCAACCAGACAGTTTCACTGGCTACAGTTAAGGTGTTGGCAGGGCTGGTTCCTTCTAGAGGCTTCCGGGTAAAATGTGTTTCCTTGTCTTTCCTAGCTTCTGAGAGCTGCCTGTCATCCTTGGCTGGGAGTCCTTCCTTCCATCGTTCCAGCTTCTTGCTTTTGATGTCCCATTGGCTTCTCCTCGTCTGCAGTCAAACTTCCCTTTGCCTTTCTCTTATAAGGACATTGCTATTACATTTGGAGCCCACCTGGATAATCCAGGATAATCTTCCCATCACAAGAGTTTTAGCTTGATTACATCTTCAAAGTTGCTTTTGCCATGTAAATTAGCATTCACAGGTTCCAGGGACTAGAACCTGGACATTTTTGGGGGCTATTATTCAGCCTACTACACTTTGCTATGCTCTGGACAGTGGGAATGCAAGTTGAAAAGATAACGTTTCTTCTGCCTTTAGGAGGTTAGTGGGATACACACATTTAGATAAGTATTTTAGAAACAATTCTGCAAGTTCAACTTATAATAAGTGCTCAAAGTATACATACAAGAAAGGATGGGAGACTACAATGGACTGACCTGGCAAAGTCTAGAAAGTGTCAACAAAAAAAACCCACTTTCACATCTGTAAGAATTTTTTATGAGTTTATTTGAGCCAAACTGTCGACAATTGCTGGGAAACAAAATCTCGACGGATTGAGAAGATGCTCCAAAAAATGGCGGTTTCACCACTTATTGTATACATTAGAATCATAGGGGAAGATATGAGGGGGTTACCTGAAATTGACTGGTGATAGGTTAGGGAGGCAGGAGAAGGCAAAGTGTGTGTGTGGGGGAATCTCTAGGATTGGATAAAAGTGAGAATGCATACACTCTTCCTTAGGGAGGCACAGACAGGTTAAATTAATTAACATGATAATAATAACAATGAACGGGTTTGTTGGTTTCTGTTCTGGTCATGCCTGCCCTGAGTGGGTAGAAAAGGATTACCCCTGCATTTCAAAGACATGTTATCAGGCACAATACTGCAGATGCAAAAGGCAACAGACAGACTTCAAAGCAAACACTGACTTTTGTTCTGATAGCGAATAACTGCCTAGGACATGACTACCCACCATAAACTTCTTTTGGTAAATAAGTTTCGATTTCAGACCATCCTGTATGGCAGGGGTCCCCAAACTTTTTACACAGGGGGCCAGTTCACTGTCCCTCAGACTGTTGGAGGGTCGGACTATAAAAAAAACTATGAACAAATCCCTATGCACACTGCACATATCTTATTTTAAAGTAAAAAAAAAAACAGGAACAAATACAATATTTAAAATAAAGAACAAGTAAATTTAAATCAACAAACTGACCAGTATTTCAATGGAAACTATGCTCCTTTCACTGACCACCAATGACAGAGGTGCCCCTTCCGAAGTGCGGCGGGGCCGGATAAATGGCCTCAGGGGGCCGCATGCAGCCCGCGGGCCATAGTTTGGGGACCCGTGCTGTATGGTTTACTTTAGGTCCCAGAGACTGCAAGGACACCATGCAGGCTTTCCCTGTGCTTGTCAGGTTCAGCACGTGGCCCCCTTTTCATTCACAAAAGGTCATGGAAAATTTTCTAAGGATAATATTAAGCTACCATTTACTATGTGCAGGCACTGTGCTTAGTGGGTTGCATATGTTCATTAATTTAATCTTCATCATTAATATATAAGATAGGTACTTTTACTATCTTGAGATGAAAAAACTGAGACAAAGACACTGTAAGCAATATGTTCAAGTATCTGTGGCTACTAACTGGCAGAGAAAAAACATTTAAATTGGTCCTTAACTGGAGTGAATTTCGGTTGTCTTGGTCTGCTGCCATTATTGTGTTAACTGTACTTTGATTTTCTTCGGAGGAGTTTCTGCCTTCTCATTATTCCTAGGTGGGCCCATGCCCAGACCTAGGACTGACTCTCTAACAAAACAAGACAAAACAAAACAAATAGCTGAGGATGGGTCACTTCCCAGAACAGTCTGCCCATTATTTCCTGTCATCTTAACTACTTAGGCTTCCTTGCTTTCTGTTTTTTCAAGCTGTGTTTTTAAACTAATTGTTTTACAGTTTTTTTTTTTTTTTGTGAGCTACTTCCTATCTTTCCAATATATTGATTTTCTGCATAAGTTTCTGCTACTCTCTATTGCTTACAACCAGAGTGCTCTAAGAACAAGGAGGACGGGGCCAGGGGAGGATGAGAGGAGGCAGCAGTTCCAAGGCAGAGGGAGGAGTGGGAGCATGAGGTGACCAGCTGCTTGTATTTCTGGGGCTTTGAGAAAGCCGTGTGGTTGGAGGTAACAAGTGAGGCAGGGAAAGCCATGTGTTGGGCAGATAAAATATATATATTATGCTCACTTTGTTAAAGATGGCGCTGCCCACGTGAAAGCCATTGCCCAGGTGATATTAATGTGTGTTGGGGGTGGGCTGTGGGCAGGCAGGGTCCTTGTAGCCTGGGGCTTGGTTTTAGAACTAAGCCTTTCCCACCCTTTTTGAGGTGGGGTGGTACAATACAGAGGTGAATAAGTCTGGTGAGCTAGAAACCTTTGATTCTAGGAAACTCGGATAAATCAGTAGCTTTGTGAGCACTGAATGTGAGTGGGTTTTGGAGCCCAGTGTGTGTTTTTTACTTGCCCACTGGGTGCAAGCTAGAATTAAAGATGATGGCCCACCAGTTTTTGGCTCTGTTGTTTCTTTGCCAACTGTCCGAATCCAATGCGAACCTGCATGGGCCAGGCGGCTGTAGTAGTGGCCGTGACTACTGGCTTTACACCATGAAGTGAAGTTCAAAAGCTTGGTAGGAACCATATTTACAAGCACGTGCCTTGTGAAGATTTGGGGCTTTATCCTAAGAGTCCTATATTGTTGTTGTTGTTTTAAGTAAGACACTTAGATATATTTTGGCAGCTGGACTCAGTAATATAAGCAGAAAGCAATTTTATTCCTTTTTATCTGTTGGGAAAATGAGTCTGTAAAGTTGTATTTTTAGTCTGCTCACTTTTATTGTTACAAAATGGCACCGGGCACCCCCAGGTACACATCATCTGTGAAACTGCCAATTACCTTCTTGCTTGGGAAAGGCCATTGTTTTGCTAATTGTCAGTCAAATAAGTTTGTAGATATGATATATATGTTTGCTCTCTTATAGTTTGCATTGGGGGCTTGGCAGCACCAAGTATAAGTGGTCTGTGAAATTGCAAATTACCTTCCTGCGTGGGAAGGGCCATTCTTTTGCTAATGTTTGCAGAGAGAATGCAGAGTGCTGATGAAGAAGTCAGTTTTTGCAGAAAGGAGAAGCCATGTTGACAGAGAGAGAGAAGGTGTACAGATGGGAAACAGAGGTGAATAAGGCTGGTGAGGTAGAAACCTTTGATTCTAGGAAACTTGGATGAGTCAGTGGCTTTGGGAGCCCTGAATGGAAAGGGCAATATTTTCCCACTGTGTATATTTTTTGCCCGTAGGGTGCAAGCTAGAATTAAAACTAATGAACCACCAGTTCTTGGCTTCATTGTTTCATTACCATCTGTCCAAATCAAATGCAAACCTGCATGGCCCAGGTGACTGTGATGGTGGCAGTGAATACTGGCATAGTTGGCAGGATTTGATATAGATTGGTATGGAGCCACCACCACCTTTAAGCGGTGGAATAGAGGACTGGTTGCTGTTATGGTTCCCCATGGTTGTCCTTTTGGGGGCCATCGGCTGGCTGACTTTTACAGCCATGTGTGAGGAAACAGAGAACTCTGGAAAAGGCTGCCTGGGACCTGCAAACCGAGCAGTGGGAGGAGCTGGAGCAAACATGGGAGAAAGAGATGCTGACTCTAGAGCTGCAGCAAACACTGGAGGAGACCGACCAGGTTCATGAGATTCACTTGAAAATAGAGCAGCCATTAAAGAAGGAACCACAAGTTCGTGAGTTGCAGATTGCCCTGGACATTGTGGAGAGCCAGCAACAGCGGGAGACTGGGGCTGAGGCCAGGGCTGGGGCTGCAAGACCTGCAGAGCAGAAGGTGGCGAGGGCCTAGGGCTCAAGCCCGGGAGTAGGAGCTGATGTTTTCAGTTCCTTTTTTGAGAATGAGGAGAATTTGGCTGGAGTTGTGATCTGCAATCTCCAGAAAATGAGAGCCCAGCAGCAAGGAGTACCTACTACGCCTCTGGTAGGTCTGTGATTTTTTGGACATAGGGGTGGATGCCATCATGCTCTCTGGAGCAAAGATGGAAATGCTGACTGCCATTGCCATGTGCTCCTCCTTGGGACAGTGTAAGACTTGCCAGGACAGCAGGGATGAGGGAAGTGACTGAGGCCCCATGTGTGTGGAATGATTCCTGGACTATGACCGGAGTGGGCACTGGCTCCTTTGTTGGATGGACTTACAAATTTTGGACAACGTGAAATACTCTGATGGAGGTGAGGGCAGCTTCCCTCTCTCTGTCCTGGAAAGCTTTTCCCATGGCTAGAAAGAAGGCCGAGGACATTTTGTGCTTTTGGCAAAGTGCTCAGAGACTGGTGAAATGTACCTTTGTAATTGTTAAAATTGTATGATTTGTCATGTCGTTGTAATTTGTGTAATGTGCCTAATTTCTTTGTGTAGGTATACCTGTGCTTTAGATTGTGAAGTGAGCAAAAGGGGTGAAATGTCAGTCAAATAAGTTTTGTAAATATGATATATATGTTTGCTCGCTTATAGTTTGCATTGGGTGTAGGGGACAGGCGGTAAGCAGGTAGGATCATTAAAGCCTAAGCCTAGGCTTAGTTTTAAGACTAACCCTTTTAATACTAAGATCTTTTCAAAACTAAGCTTTTCCTTACACCCTTGACTGTGGCATGATGTGGGGTGGTGCACTCTCATGAGGAATCCCATTATGCCTCAAATTAGTGACTTTGTATCAGAGACTTCCTTGTTTGTATATTGGATTAAAGGTTTTGGATTTCTATACTTTAAAGTGGGGCAGAGGAGCCCATGCTGGAGGAGAGCAGAGAAAGGCCACGTGGAGGAGAGGAGAAGCAGCCAAGATGGCAGAGTGCTGAAGGAGAAGCCAGTTTTTGCAGAGAGGAGAAGCCATGTTGACAGAGAGAGAGAGAAGGTGTACAGATGGGGAACAGAGGTGAATAAGGCTGGTGAGGTAGAAACCTTTGATTCTAGGAAACTCGGATGAGTCAGAGGCTTTGGGAACCCTGAATGGAAAGGGCAGTGTTTTCCCACTGTGTGTATTTCTTGTCTGTCGGGTGCAAGCTGGGATTAAAGCTAATGGCCCACCAGTTCTTGGCTCCGTTGTTTCATTACCATCTGTCCGAATCAAATGCGAACCTTCATGGGCCAGGTGACTGTGATGGTGGCTGTGGCTACCGGCTTTACACTAATGTTTGCTGGAGGAGAGGTTTTTGTGCTAGAAAGTTTTGAAAAGAGAGAGAAGGAGAAGAGGCAAAAAGAAGCAATGTTTGCTGAGAGAGGCAGAAAGAAGCTATGTTTAACGAGTGAGAGTAGAGAGAATGAGAGTACTGAAGAAGAAGCCATGATGGTAGGGAAAGAGAAGGTGTGCAGATGCGGAGCCAGAGCTGAGGGGCTTTGGGAGCCCTACTGAGACTGGTAGGGCCTTTGATTCTAGGAAAAACTGGATTGCCCTGGCTGGTTGGCTCAGTGGTAGAGCGTCGGCCTGGCGTGCAGAAGTCCTGGGTTCGATTCCTGGCCAGGGCACACAGGAGAAGTGCCCATCTGCTTCTCCACTCTCCCCCTCTCCTTCCTCTCTATCTCTCTCTTCCCCTCCCGCAGCCGAGGCTCCACTGGAGCAAAGATGGCCCGGGCTCTGGGGATGGCTCCTTGGCCTCTGCCCCAGGTGCTAGAGTGGCTCTGGTCGCAACAGAGCGACGCCCCGGAGGGGCAGAGCATCACCCCCTGGTGGGCAGAGCGTCGCCCCCTGGTGGGCGTGCCGGGTGGATCCCGGTCGGGCGCATGCTGGAGTCTGTCTGTCTTTCCCCGTTTCCGGCTTCAGAAAAATACAGAAAAAAACCCCCCAAAGAACAAAACAAAAAACTGGAGAAGATTCTCTTGGTTGTGGAACCGGAGAATGCATCAGTGGTTTTGGGAGCCCTGTGTGTTTGCTCATTGGCCGGTGTGAGACTTTAATAAAGGAATGGCCCACCATTTATTGGCTCCACTGTTTCTTTACCATCTGCCCAAATTCAATGAGAACCTGCATGTGCATGGCCACGACAGCCGTGACTACTGGCCATACATTACCACTTTCTGTTAAACTTGCTCAATGAAGTCCCTTTTTCCCCCTAAATTCTGTATGGGAACTTGGCTAGGTAGCGTTACTTTTCTGATATCTTTTAGATATAAATAAGTTATCTCTCATGTTTAGATTATGAAATGTCTGGTCCAGTCTAATATTAAAACTCCATATTTTCATACAATTATAAAATTCTCTCTTTCCCTTAGTCAAGGCCTAAGGGAGCCTTAAACCTGCTTTTGGGGAGGGGAGGGGTGTGGTCATCAACTTCTCTATATTGCTTTTCTCCTCCCTCTTGCCTCTTGAATGTGTTAGCTCAGGCTTCCCCAGGGTTGGAGGTTGGGGAAGGATGAGGCTGTTTCTTTCCTAGGAGATTTCTCTAATGTACCTGCAATTTCTTTATAGACAACAGAGCTTCTCCTGCTGGGCACTGATGATCTCCCCCACACCCTTACTTCCAAACCCTAACTGCTGCCAGTTTACATCTAGCCTCTTTCAGCTGGGCTCACCTTCCTTCCCAAGTGGAGTCACTTTTCGAGGAGACTCGGGGCTGCCAGAGACAGCAGGCAGCCTGCAGGAGGACACAAGCTCACTATCACTCATCTCCAAAAGTGAAGTTACTTCTCAAACAGCCTCCGCTACTCTTTGCTCTGCTATTAGACTGACCAAATTTCTGTTTTTACATTTTTTCAGGCATAATTCACTTAACTATTGTGTTGTCCCAAACTTTAGGGGCTATTGCCAAGCTCTCCAAATGTTTTCTTTCTAAAGCTCCTCTGTACTGGAGAATTCCTTGGGATCAACCTAAGGGTTCTTAATCAATCTGTGATTGGCTAATTCAGTTTACTGGGCTGAGATTTGCAAGCCTCTATTTGGACTGCTTTTTTTATTTATTTTCAAACCTAGTACCTTGTTTTATTGTGCAGGTGTAACTAGCATCTATTATTCTTAACTCTTGGGCTTCAGTCCAAACTGAGACAATAGGACAAGTGCCATTTTAATACTCTTTTGCAAAGTACCATGGTCAGATGTCCATGATTTGCATAACGTTAATGAAAGCAGTCTCCAGTTGCATTGTTGCATACAGAACAAAAAAATGCTGATGATTCTTATATAAAAACAATCAGGATATTTTCTAAGTTTGACCATATTTGATTTGCTTGGCGCTAGGCAGTATTATATTAATCAAACAATCCCTTAATCAATATTCTACAGAAAGTGGATGGCCCTTTATCTTCTTTTCTTCTAAAAAACCTTCAACCAGCTGTCATACGCTTGAATGTGGACCAAACATTTAAATGTTCAGTTGAAATTTGTATGTATTGTATAAAGTGCTCAGCAAAGTGCAAAGCCCTCTCACCACTTTCAAAGTAATCCAAGCAAACAGCAATTAGGAATACATTCTACTTTTTTCCATTTGTCATAGTTCTTTAGGACATAATGTGAGCTCCCATGCATGTTGGATGGACAGCACTTAGATTGTTCCTTAGTTTGATATGTGACTTCTAGGGTTGCAAATAATGGGCCCGCAAAAGAAAATTGCCTCCGGTGCACCTGGAGATGGAATTTAAAAATGTTTCTTCCTTCTTCCTTTTCTTTTTCTATTTACTCTGCATTACAAGACTCTGCTGTTAAACAGCGAAGGAGAAAAATAATTGTTTATGGTGGCTCCATTGGGATGAGTCTGACCAAGAGAAAGGCAATATAGCAAAGAAGTATTCCCAACATTTATTTATAAGCACCTATTGGGCACAAAGAACATAAAACATAGTGACTGCCTGCTAGAAACTTTTAATCTGGTTGTGAGGATAGGATACGCAACCATGATAAGTTAAATTCAAAGTTTATAATATTGAAGGCAGAGTCATCCTTGCTGTGAGCCTGCAAAAAGCAAAGCTATCGCCAAGGAAGTGGTAGAAGCTACAATGAGAGAGATTTGGGTAACTGTAAGTTTCTGACAGGATTGATGAAAGATGATTGGACTTCTGGGAAGGTGAGTTTTTGCCACCTGAGGTGTTTAAGGCAATCTGAATGAATACTTAGCAGTAGTGTTTATGGAGGGCCTATTGCATCTAGATGACAGTTAAAATCCTCATATGACTTTACCGTGCCTTGATTCTGTGAGTCCTGAGGTCAGTGAGCATGCACAGGCTCATGGAATAACAATGAAAGGATTTATTGAGGTTGAGGCAGGAAAGAAGGAGCAGATGGGAGATTGAAAGTGGGAGGGAGAAAGGAACTTGGGCAGAGAGAATACTGTGAGGTTAATGAAAGGGCCGGGGCCTTTCCTTGTCCATATATTTTGAGAGGAAATTACATGATGTCTAACCACATTTAGAGGAAGGCTACATGGGAGTTTAGAAATAATATCTTAATGAATGTTTTTTTTTTTGTTTTTGTTTTTTGCTGGCTGAAAATTTGGAATATCTGACCTGTAAAGTCAAGACTGAGCTATAGGATAGAAAATTCATCTAGTTCACTTACACAGAATTTTGTTGAGTGTGTACTGTGTTGTAAGCATCAGATAAGGAGAGTTGGGAATAAAAAGAGACGTGATTTCTTCTTTTGAAAAGCTGATTGTTGAACAGAGGCTTTTATTTTATTTATTTAATTTAATTTTTTTTTTTACTGCTCCAGTCCATGAAAGGGAAACTTTATTGAGACCCCAGAATCCTAGGTTTCAGGTAGAAGGTAGCCCTGTGGGTGGTGGAGGGGCCTTATTTAACCTTCTTTTTGGGGCACAGGTTGCTGGTATGACTGCACTTCTTGGGCAGTTGACAGCAGGACAGGTGCAGGCAGGGGAAACAATTGTGGCAGTTGTACTTCTGGGTGAAGTGACAGAGGGAGGGCAGTATGATGCCATGGTAGCAGATGAAGCACCAAGCACAAGCTAGACTTTCTGGATACTGTAGCCTGAGAGAGTGCATCCATCCTCCAGCTGTTTGCCTGCAATAATCAGATGCTGCTGGTCAGGTGGGATGCCCTCCTGGTCTTGGATTTCAGCTTTGACATTCTCAGTGGTGTCACTGGGCTCACCCTGGAGGGTGATGGTCTTACCAGTCAGGGTCTTCACAAAGATCTGTATCTCTGTGTCTGCTGGGGAGGCTGCTCCACTGCCTCATTGAACAGAAATAGCTGAACAGAGACTTTTAATAAGCTCATCCCCAAAAATGATTCCTGATGAAGGCCTATATTTCATTTTCTCAGCTTAATGATCATTTTAATAATAGCTATGTTTATTGAGTATCTTCTGAGTGCTAGATATGACAGTAGTCTCTTTCCAGTACTCATGACAACACTTCATTGGAGATATTTTATTATTTCTGTTTTCCAGGGAGGAAACTGAAGCTGGGAGAGGCCAAGTGTGTTGCCCGGCTCTTAGTCAGTAGCTAATTGAAAATTCAAACAGTTGCTAAATTAATGAAATGCGTAACACGGTCCAGGTGCTGTCCTAGGTGCTGAACACGCAGCATCTTGTGGAATCTTCACACCACTAGAGAAGAGAGGTACTATTTTACAGACGGGAAAATATAGGCCCAGTAAAGCTAAACAGAATGCCCACAGCAGTGCATTCAGTGTTATGAACTGAATGTTTGTGACCTCCCCAGGTTCATGTGTTGAAACCTAACCCCCAATGCGATGTTATTAAGAGATGAGACCTTTGGGGGGTAATTGAGTCATGAAGTGGAGCACCCATGACTCCTTTATAAAAGAGACCCCAGAGCCTGACCGGGTGGTGGCACAGTGGATAGAGCATCGAATTGGGATATGGAAGACCCAGGTTCGAGACCCCTGGGGTCGCCAGCTTGAGTGTGAGCTCATCTGGTTTGAACAAAGCTCACCAGCTTGGACCCAAGTTGCTGGCTTGAGCAAGGGGTTATTCGGTCTGCTGAAGGCCCACGGTCAAGGCACATATGAGAAAGCAATAAATGAACAACTAAGATGCCACAATGAAGAATTGATGCTTCTCATCTCTCTCCATTCCTGTCTGTCTGTCCCTATCTATCCCTCTCTCTGGCTCTCTGTCTCTGTAAAAGCAAAATCAATCAAACAAACAAACAAACAAACAAACAAACAAACAAAAAACAGAGAGAGAGACCCCAGATAGCTCCCTTGTTATTCTGTGGCATGTGAAGACGCAGGTGAAATCATTCAACTGTGAACTATCTTCCCAGCCTCCAGAACTCTGAGAACCAAATTTTAGCTGTGTGGAAACTTCCCAGTCTATGGTGTTCTATTCCAGCAGCCTGAACTGACTAAGACAGTCAGTTAGTGTAGAGCAAGGATTCAGGCCCAGTCCGCTTGGTTCCAAAGCTCATAGTCTCTAACCACTGTCCTACCCTTCCTTTACCTCCTGTGCTTTTCAGCCTGTGCTTCACTCTGGTTATGCTTTTCTTCCTCCTTTGACAAAAAACAGAGTGAATGACAAGACCATTTTAAGCATTTTCTTCAAAGGCCAAATGTGAACTCGGCTAGAAGAGAAATTGCCATTAGAATTCTGAGGCTCAGCGTACAGCAGTGGCACCAGGGAGGTAAGAGTGTCATGCTAATTAAGCAATTACTGAAACTCATGATTAAAACATGAGGTTGCTTTTCTAAGAGAATCCCTGGAATGAGGAATGTTCATTTTGCCAGGGAGCCTGGTTGATTAGTGTCTGAGAAATCTTCCTTCTTCTACTGGAGAAGAGATGGACAAGCAAGGACTGTTTTATCCATTATTTCCCTGGGTCCTTACAAAAAAAAAGGGGGGAAATTTGGTATGGGATTTTAGTGGCCAGTTCGTCAGGCCCCTCCTTTTGAATTCTAGATCATTTGCAAAATATACACAATAGTCAGGGATTCTAATTTCATGTGTATTGCTTAGTTTAGACAATATATATTGGATTTATGGCCAACTGCTCTTCTTCGTACTACCTCTCTCCCACTCCTGCTGTGACTGGATCTTGGGATCTGCATTTCCCAGGAATGGACCGGTTGGGCTTGTAACCAGCTAAGCAGAGAAATATAACTGCCTCCCATCAGGTGAAGGCGGGGTGCGTGGGCGAGGAGGGTCTTCCATTAAAGGGACCTGTAGCATGCTCACCTGACCCCTGTAGAAAAATGTGATGACTGGATGTCTGTCTGCCTCTTGCTACTTCACCTGTAGATGAATCATTTCTAATCCTGGGAGGGGAAGCCATCGAAAGTGTAGAGGTCAACAGTTTCTATGAAAATCACCCAAGAGGTATTTTATCAGCAGACAGAATTGTAGGGAGAGAGAGCATATGGGTTTCACTACACTCCTTGACCTTGTTCTTTGATTCCATTTCCCACTCCTGATTTGACAGGGTGAGAATTTCAGATTCAGAGAAGTTAAAGTTTTGAAAGTCACACTTTAATGACAAAACTGGGGCTAGACTCTTGAGATCTTATAGCATGCCAGTGAAGGAGCACTAAGAGTTCAGGGGGTCAGACCCTTCATGTTATAAGTGTGACAATTGCCTCACAGAGAGGGCATGTGGCTTGCGCACAATCAAACTTCCAACACTAGACACTGAGGTCTTTTGATTACATCTGATGCTGTTTCTAGCACCTCACAGAATTCTCCTTCTCAACCCTGTGACATTTGGGCTGTTGGCTTGTGAGCTCAGTCTTTTGGATTACAGTCCTGCCTTTGAGCCTCTTTTCTCAACTATGAAAGGTAATATGTGCTTCTCAACATTCTTGTGAAAACCAAATGAAGCCAGGTCTGTGCAAATGTTCTGTGATTGTAACATACCCTACTGATGTTGGAATATTATTTTTGAGATTGTAACTGTCTTCTCAGAGCTCATTTGAGCCATTTGGGACACAGGTGGCTTAGGAGGCAGCAAAGCTACTGGAGAAACCACTCTTTAGTGCAGTGGTTCTCTACTCTGGCTGTACATGAAAACCTCGTAGAGAGAGAAAACAACAAACAAACAAACAAACAAACAAACAAAATCATACCTGGGCACTATCCCCAGACCAATTAAATCAGAATCTCTTGGGGGAGAGGCTCTACTCACTGATATATTTTTAAATCTCCCCAGGTATCCTGATATACAGAAGAAATGAAAGCCAGAGCTTTGGTGATCTCACACTTGTTTTTATAGCAGTGACACTCCCTTAAGAATGCAGAGATGATGAGAGGTTGCATATCCAGGCAGATAATCTGTCTACTAAAACTGGAAACCTAAATCCAAGCCTTGGCGAGGCCCTTTGTGAGCCCCTTCACAGCACTAATGACAATTCTTTACCTGTGTATAGGATTCTCCTTGTCTTAATGTCATTTGCTTTTTATGATAGTCCTGTGAAGCCAATATTATTGGCTCATTTCACAAAATGCGAAAACCAGATTTCTACCCAATCTTTATTATAAAGCTGATCTTTATTCCCTATTCTGACAACTGTAACTTCCCATTTGGGAATTCATGGGGAAGATTCATTTTGATCAAGTAAGTTTGTTCTTAACATCCAACCAGACTTACGGTTTACAGTTGTGCAGGTTGTGCACCATCTAACTCTAAAAAGTGCCCATTGCATTACAGTTTATGTGACTGATACCCCTAGCTCTTGGGAATACCCTAGCTAGATGGCTGTATGTGGTGAACCTACATATACTTAAAGAGGTGCTATCTTTATCAGGAGGCTCTCTAATAAGATATAAAGGCCTCCAGAAACCCCCAAATATTGCTCTTTCCTGATAGGTGAAATGTTGAAATAACATAAAATCGTGTGTGATCTATTTTTTTAACTGACATTATCTTCAGACTTCCTTATTTAGAGTGCAAATACCCATAGGAACAAGATACTATTCTAGGCTCTTAATTGATTTCCTATTATGCGTTATGAGTTGGTCATTCACATAGAAGAGGGATTCACATTTTTCAAACAGTCTTCACTTTGCCTTCTGTAATGTAGGTATCATTATTGTTCCCGATTTACATATCACAAACTGAGGTTTAAAAAGGGTCTTTGTCTTGACCCAAATTACCCAGCAATTAAAAGCTTGAATGTATTCTTTTTCCCAGGTGCAAAACTTTCCCCACTATCCTCTACTAGTGAGAATAAGTTTTTATTTTTATCCTCCTTGACCATATGCTTTTAAAGAAATGTGTGCATCAAAACAAACACTTGTTAGAGAAGGCTCTGATGCCACAGTTTTGTCACCATTCAGTAGTAATCCTTTGGGGTAAATTTTCCAGTGCACATGCGCCTTCCCTTGGATCATTTATGCTCTGTTTTCTAAATAACCTTTACATAACGGACAAGTTTCTTTTTAAAATTAGTTTGGATGCTGAGGTAATGGTATGTATTAAAATATCTTAGTTTTCATTGAGAAACCCATATATAGGAGCATGACTAGACTATTTATTTATATAATTCTCTCCTCTTTGAAAATTATAATCTCTGCCCCAAATATTTTTATTCATGGAGTAGGGAGGAGAGTAGAGGAAAGTGTATGACTTTGGAATCAGGCAGGCTGGAGTTTGAGTACAGACCTTTTACTTGTCTCGCTGACTCAAAGTAAGTTGCTTGGTATGTCTTAGCCTCACTTTTCTGATCTGCAAAATGGGGCAATAAAACTTACTTTGGAGGATGATAGATCTGAAGCATATAGCACATAGAATTCTCTCAAAAATGTTATTTTATTTATATCCCCCTTGCATTAAGAACCTATTCACCATTGGCTAATATATATTATAATATAATTGGTTAGTCTAATTATTTCAGTGAGAGTGTGGGGAAGTACATTCACCTAGGTTGCAGAAAAGAAGCCTGGGTAGATGGGCTACAGCAATGCTCATTCATTTATGCATTCACTAGTTCAGTCAGTCAAAGTGATCGTTCTAAAACACAAAACTGATTACTGGAATCTCCACGTAAAACTCACCAAAGGTCCCCATGGCCCTACCTCCTCTTTCTGCTCCCCACCCATCACCACATGTGCTTCCCTGAATGATGTCATTCCTCGAACTCACTCTGCTCTTTCGTGCTTCTGTGTTCCCTCTGTCTGCAAGCTCCTGCCCATGCCAGACTCATTCTTCCTCTCCGCCAGGCTTTTCTCTTCGGAGAACTTGCTTCTGACCTGCCTTTTCCCCATATGCAATTCACCATCGCCTCCTTTGTCTCAGCACATCACTCAGTTATAGCGAGTTCGGCAACCTCTTCTAGGCTTTAAGCTTCTCAAGGGCAGGGCCAGTGCCTTTACACCTCTGATACCTGGTGCCTGGCACAGTGCTTAGCATAGAGCAGCTGCCGAGAGACTAACTGGCAGTGACAATGCAATACATCAGCAATTTTCTACCTTTTGATCTCGTGACACACATGAAGAAATTATTGAAGTTTTGCAGCATACCAAAAAAATTATTCTACTCTTTTGCCCATCTGACCAAAGAATAGGTATGAATTTGATCATTCACACCTGATGGCTATTGTTGTGTTGGCTGTTGTCATTTTGTTATTTGACAATCTAAGAGAAAAGAGATCAGTGCCTCTGATTAATAGGTATTGCATGTTTTAAAAATTCTTGTGGTGCACCAGTGTGCTTGCTGCCACACACTAGTTGAAAATAGCTGCGATACACCAAGTGTTTTACTAGAGGTATGCATGAAGGGCTCTGGGAGTTCAGAGGAAAAACACTCTCAGCTCCTGGACGCACCAGTTACTACAAAAACAAATTTTTCGTATACCGTATTTCCCCATGTATAAGACACACCTTTGTTTGAAAAATTTGGGGTCTAAAAACTGCATGCATCTCATACAGTGGTTGTAGATTTCCCACTTTTTTGTGTGGATGAGTTGTATGAATTTTATGATGAATAAACCTTGAGTTCAATGACTTTATGTAATATATATATTTTTTCAAATTTTGGGCCCACAAATTAAGGTGCGTCTTATACATGGGATCATCTTATACATGGAGAAATATGGTACATTAGCCTCATTTGTGCTACACAATAATCCTATGTTATTTTTATTCCTCTTATTTTACAAATGAGCCTGTGAGGGTTAAAAGAGGAGATCCGATTGGAACAAGGTCACAAGGTTAGTAGGTCGCCAGACTTCAAGTTGAGTGCTCTTTCCATCGCTTCCTTCCTGGTCCATGTACATCTCAGTGACCTACCATTCAACCATCTCTTAGATTAAAAAAGCTTTCTTTCCTAAAGATTCCTGCTGAGTTGTCTTCCAAGGAGGGGTTCCCTGCCATGCATATCATCTACTAACACATCACAGTTGTGTTATCGGATGGCTTGGGTTGGGTTGTCACCTTAGCTAGCTGGTCCCTGACAGAGCAGGAGCCAGCTGGTGATTCCTGGTTGCAGTTGAGGCAATGAAAAGAGAAGGCCCAGGCACCTTGGTCCTCATCTGTGAGAAGCAGCCTTGGTTGTGGTCTGCAGTGGATGGAGGGGAGGTGGGATTCCCAATCTTATCTGTGAAATCAGGAGAACAGCGTCTGCTTTACAGGCTGTCATGAGGTTAAAATGGGGTAACAATCATAACTAGCATTTATTAAGCCTATATCATTTATGGATATTACCTTAATCCTTCCCAAAACAACATAGCTAGCTATTAGTGTTATCCTCACTTTACAGAGGAGGAAACTGAGGCTCAGAGAGCTTATTTGTCTGCTAGCTAGTAGGTAGCAGAGTCAGAATTTTAGCCCAGCCTCTGTGCTCTGTGATAAGATATGAAACAAAGCCAGCCAGAGTCAGATTTACCATAAACTTTCCTTTTCAAGGCACCAAATCTACTTTGTATTTATAATTTTATAGCTTAATTCTTTTTCTATAAAAGGGCATCTGAAATCATATACGCTTCAAACCTGGGTCCACCTGTGATCCTAACTGGAGTGGGTGCTCAAAAGAAGTGTGTTGCCTTCTCTCCTGGCTGTTGGAGTCTCAGGTGCAGAAGGAGAAAGATGAGGAAACAGACAAAGTGAGAAACGGACCATAGGGGGAGAGGGGACGATCCCCTTCTTAACATAGATAATGACTCCTTTCAAGGGGCTCTGCTAATGCAGGGACTGAAATTCCTCTTTTATCTGGTGCTCTGAGGCTCCCTGAAAGCCTAGCAAGCTTTGCTGACTTCCTGCAACTTAATTTACAGCCAGCCAGTGAGCGGGGCTAAAGCTTCATGAGACAGTTGCTCTGTCGGCAGACCTGCTCAGTGATTTCTGCTGGCACGTTCCCCTCTGTGCATGTCCAGGTCCTTCCTCACCTCATGTAAACAGTCCACCTGAAGCACCCATCTCAGCCTGGTGGAGCGAAGGCTCACACTTCCACACAGTTTCTTTGTGTCACATCTAGCTGCTTCTCCACCACCCTCTTCTCTTCTGCCCCAGCCCTGGCCCCTGGCAATCTCAGGGCTAAACCCACGCAGCATCAGCATGGTTTTATTAAGGTTTAATAAAACTCTCCTAACCTGGAGAGAAACTGAGCTGAAGAAATCCTTTCTTAGCCTTTGGTGCAAAGAATGAGCACATTTTAACTCCTTAAACTAGACAGGTTGTTTAAGCCAGTGGCTGCAAACTCAAGTGCCCGCAGTGGCTAGGCAGGAGACATTACCAGGAGAGGTGAGCTGGTGAAGACAATAGGGCCCGGTGGGGACTTCGGCAGACTAGAGAGCACACTGAGCTTTCTCAGAGAGGAGTGGCAACTCCAGCTCCAGTCAGTCGGCATACCCTGGTAGAAACGCACGTCCAGGGTCGCCTAATTCCGCGATACTTCAGGAGGATGTGGAGAGGTGGATTTCCTGTGAAATTTCCTGATGTTTAAAAAACTTTCTGGGCCAAAGAAAACCCTTGTGTGGGCTGTGGAGTGTGTGGGTTACCAGTTTAAGAACCCTGATTTGAGATGTGGGAAGAAATCTGGCTCTGGCTACTTTTTCTTTGCTTTTCCTGGCCACTTTGTCCTGTTTGATTTCAATAGAAGTGGCTGTTGATCAGGGGACTTTGTAGCTGGTCTGAGGAAGAAGCTATTTGGGAAATATTTGTATCTTTTTCAGTGAAACCTGAGCACAGCATTTGTGTTTTCATTCGGTTCATTCATTTGGTTATTCAATAAGCATTGAAGCACTATTTTAGATACATATCATACTCTAAAGGTGCAGAAGTGAACATGGCATATCTCTCAAGAAACTAGAAGTCTTGTAAGAGGTGAGCAAAATCGGGCTCCTAATGATTCTGTGTGGTCAGGATGTTTAATGGCTACCTAAGCCACATACGGAACATAGATGACAGATTTCTCAGCTCTGGCTGAGGGAATCAGGAAAGAGTTCTCAGATGAAAGAGGGAGCCATAAAAGTGAAAGCAGGGGAGGAGGTGCGCAGTGGCTGTTAAAGCTGAGTGGACGGGTAAGATAGGTAATGGGTTGGGAGAGCCCTTTAGGTAAGGTGCAACAGGTGTGGGAGTGAGTGGTGTGTTTCGGAAATGTCAGGCAGTCTGTGTGGGGTGCTTGTTTGAGATGACTACAAGAAGATGCTGGAGGGGCGGTCTAGAGCTGAATTGAGAATGGCCCCGTGAGTCATCTTCAGGACTCTTATCTAGTAAACTCGGATGCTATTGAAGCTACTGAAGTTGCATAAACAGGGGAGTCCATGGTCATCTCAGTTTTAGAAAGATGATTCTGGTTCCAGTGGGAAGCATGATTTCGAAAGGTAGGCTAAGGGTGTGTGGGGCGGAGTCATGGGGTGGGGTTGAGGGTGGGAAAGGAGAAAGGTCAGAAAGTTGAAATAATGGTTCTCAACCCTGGCTACAATACTTATGGCCAAGCCAAGCCCGTTAAAGACTAGATAATTCAGAATTTCTGAGTCTGCGGTCCCAGTTTTGGGATTAAAAGCTCCCTGAATGGTTGAGCATTACTGAACCAGGAGACCATTGCCTGATGGGGGACATATCCCAGGAAGAGAGCTAACGTTGCTGGGGAATCCTTGTGTCTTGTGGCGAGGGAGACTAGTCCTTATCCAATCCAACAGCTCAGTTTCATAGATGAGCAACCGAGGCCTGGAGGGACATTTTCTGTTACGTTAGATAAGAAAACTCTAAGAAATCAAGTAACTTAAAAATACCTGGTGTTGGAAAGAGCCTGGGATTTGAATTTAAATGGCTCTGATTTAAATTCTGCCTGAGTTACTCATCAGCTATGCTGGACAGTCATTTGATGTCTCTCAATTTCATTTTCTCATCTTTAAAATGGGATTAATCTAACCCACATCTTTAAGTTGTGGCGAAGACTGATTTTTATAAAACATCTAGCTCAGTGCCTGGCACACAGTGGTAAATTATTAAGAAATGCTACTACAGTACTATTCTGATGATTATAATTAAAAAGGACCAACTCTGCCTGACCTATGGTGGCGCAGTAGATAAAGCGTCAACCTGGAACTCTGAGGTCGCTGGTTGGAAACCCTGGGCTTGCCCAGGCAAGGCACATATGGGAGTTGATGATTCCTGCTCCTTACCCCCCTTTGCTCTCGCTTTCTCTCTGTCTCTCCTATCTAAATATGAATAAAACTTTTTTTTTTTTAAAAAGGACCAACTCCTTGTGTCGGCTGTGGTTTCTGTACTATTCTGCTAAGAAGACTCAACTAATAGGATGGTCAGCTGCAAGGAGAAGGGTTTGTCAGAAGGAATCCTATGGGACTTTTATTATGAGCAGAGATGAAATGAAACAGTGAATTGGATTTAAAATCCCTTCCATCCTTATCTGCTACACTTATTTTCTAAAAGCATGTACCATTAGCCATTATTTTACGCTGGCTGCTCATACACAATTGTTTCTGCTGTTTTTAAAAAATAATTTTTGTTTTAAAATAGTCTCACAAGAAATTGCAAAAATGATGGTGCTTTTCTGTGTGCCTTTCACTCAGCTTCCCCCAGGAATGACAATATTTTACATAATCATAGTTCTGTTGTTTACTTATTTATTTCTCACAAAGCTGCACTCAGACTGCTGGTGTTTCTTACTCCCCTCACTTAACACAATGGTCTACAGACTTTCCTTTATCATAAATTTATAGTAAACATGTATTTAAATGTCTTGATGTTCCGTACTCTAATTTAAATCAATTCCTTGCTGCTGAGCTGGCGATAGTACTCCAGCCAGCTGGATGGGCTGTTTCCACGGTTTTGTTATTATAGCGCTGCCCTTGAGCATCTTTGCATATAGGCTGCTTCCATATTCAGGATTACTTCATTAGATAGAGGACAGATGGTACAGTTGTTGGGTCAGAGGAACTTAATGGGTAAAGGATTTTTGATACATATTTACTGGTAGTTGCTGGAGGACAGCTACCTGGAATGAATTGGAGGGGCCATTGCTCCAGAACTTGAGGGAGGGGCTCTAGGAACGACCTTGAACTGAAAAAGCTCTAAGTGCATTGGCAAATGACTGTATCTGAAACTTCGCAGGAGCCAGAGCTGCAGATCCCTACTGAACTCAATCATGCGGCACCCCCTCAACTCCTGGCTGAGATGCCCAGAACCCAAGGGCTTTCTGTTCCTGACATGACTGCCTGCTTGGTACCACTGCTGAGACTCGCCTCTAGTCTATGGTGCTCCAGCTCTGGGCTCTTTTTTCCTCCCCTGTTTTAGGCCATTTCACTGAAATCTGAGTAAATTAATGGTCACTTTAAAGCAAAGAACAAATGGACTTGCTGGGAGATCGGACCTCCTTCCAGCCAGCATGCATTTGCACACCCAGTGGTGGGTGTGATGTCATCAGCATATGGCGGTTGGAATTTTCTGTGCTATGACAGGCAGATCAACCCCAGTGGTTGGTCTGGGCTGCACTTGAAGGCTGAACAGGAGTACTCTCAAGAGAGGGGCTGGATGTTTGGTCCTTTAGCAAAGGCTAAGAGTTCCCACGTAGGTGGAGTGAGGGCTATCGGGACAAGGGCTGAAGTGGGTGAAGAAATGTGTGAACTGAACTGGTGGCTAATTTCCCCAACTCAGGTTAGAGCCTGGCACTTACTTATTTTCCATATTGCAAAATGTTAATTACTTACCCACTTGCAAATTACCACCAGCACCACTATAGTTTTGTTGGTTTTTTTGTTTTGTTTTGTTTTTTGTATTTTTCTGAAGTTGGAAAACGGGGAGGCAGTCAGACAGACTCCCGCATACACCCGACCGGGATCCACCTGGCATGTCCACCAGGGGGCGATGCTCTGCCCATCTGGGGCATCGTTCCATTGCAACCAGAGCCATTCTAGCGCCTGAGGCAGAGGCCATAGAGCCTTCCTCAGCTCCCAGGCCAACTTTTCTCCAATGGAGCCTTGGCTGCGGGAGGGGAAGAGAGAGACAGAGAGGAAGGAGAGGGGGAGGGGTGGGGAAGCAGATGGGCGCTTCTCCTGTGTGCCCTGGCCGGGAATCGAACCTGGGACTCCTGCACGCCAGGCCGATGTTCTACCACTGAGCCAACTGGCCAGGGCGCTATGTTTGTTGAATATTTACAATGCATGTGCCAGGCACTGTGATAGGTGTTTTACACCCATTAGCTCAGATAATCCTACATCAACATTTATCTCTGTCTGGGGGATGAAGAACCCGAGGCTCAGAGAGGGCTACTGGTAGGAGGAATGCTGATGTTTGAACTCAGGTCTACCTGTATTCTTGTCCTTGCGGTCCTAAATTTGCTATCATTGCATGAAAAATCTGAGGTGTTTGCCATTCGCCACAGCTCCTTACCAAAAGCCATGCTCCTCTATTCTTGTGGAGCACACTGATAGATGACACTCCCAGATTCCTTGCAGATAGATGTGGCTATGGGACTGAGTTCTACCCATTGGAAGAGGAGCAGAAGTGATGTGTATTACTGTCAGGTGTTCTTGTCTTTGCAGCTAGTTGTAATGGAGATTTCCCCTGGGGTGACAAAACTATGTGTGAACAATGGCAGTCTCTGTAGCTCCCTAAATGACTGTGTGGAACAGGACATCAGCAGATTCCCATCGACAATCCATTCACCTCATACAGTTACATAAACAACATGAAAACTTCTCTTGTGTTTAGACATTTTTGGATCTATTTTTACAGATATTAGGCTACCCAAAGAATACAAAATGGCAGTTTTTAATCTTAAAAATTCAAAAAGACCCAGCAGGGCTCTTCCAAGTACAGGTCAAAGGGATTTGCAGATGGAGCAAGGTCTGCATACATGGCAAGGGGTGGGTGTCTGCTGGTGGTGTGCTTCATGGGGGTTTCAGCGCACTGCAAAGCCAAATGGACTCAAAAGTTACAGAGAAAGTGCAAAAAGGTTCTGCCCCTTCATTCAGAGACTGGCCTATCTTTTCTTTCTTCTTCTTTTTAAAAATCACATAAGAAACTTTTCCTAGAAATGGTTAGAGTTGGCTTTCTATTCCCATTTAGTGAATCATCAACTTTATTTTGTGGTGGCTTGAATGGAGGTTTTATTAGGTAATGATAATCACAGGATTCTAATTAATTTAGGACTAGAGAATCCCAGAACTTTCTTCAACACTGTGTCTTTTGAAAAACTTTCTGAGGTATTGGAATGGAGTCAGGAGGTAATTTGGTGTCTCTCTGAATCCTGTTGTTGCTCTAGTATCTTGTAGATTGAGTTTTATCCAGAGAAGAATGGTTTTAATGAACTTATGGACTGGAATCAGAGTTGAGATGGTGACTTTCCTATGAGGCAATTTAGGCTTCAACTAGGTACCTGACTGGAATTCTTTCTGTATACTTTAGCACAGGGGTCGGGAAACTTTTTGGCTAGGAGAGCCATGAATGCCACATATTTTAAAATGTCATTCCGTGAGAGCCATACAATGACCCATGTACGTTACACATGATCCAATAAAAATTTGGTGTTGTCCCAGAGGACAGCTGTGATTGGCTCCAGCCAGCCACAACCATGAACACGAGTGGTAGGAAATGAATGGATTGTAATACATGATAACATTTTATATTTTTAACATTATTATTATTTTTTATTAAAGATTTGTCTGCGAGCCAGATGCAGCCATCAAAAGAGCCACATCTGGCTTGCGAGCCATAGGTTCTCAACCCCTGCCTTAGCAGAAGGGCTAACAGTTACAGTTAGGGGTCTATACACTATCTAACATATGCAGGACATGTAATAAAGACTATTTCTTCTTTCCTTTGTTTATGCTTGTACTTTGGTGTTCAAGATGGTATTAGTGGGTGTAGTGATGGTGGTATGATGGATGATACCAGAGACCATGCAATGTTAATTAATGTGAAAATATTTAATATACCCAGTTTTTCTAGGAATTTGCTTAATTGTCATGATCACTTTTAAGTATTTCCTGATAACATCCCTCTTCTTCATTCCTGGAGGCAGTTAGTTGTGTAGGTTTGTATTACACTGAGTAAATATATATGTTATAATGTTTATATAAATTAATTATTCAGTTATTTTATTGATGGGAAACGTTTATTGAACACCTACTCTCTGTCAGGCACTACAGAGGGCATCAGGGATAAAATCATGAATTTGATGCAAATAACTCACAGGCTGCTCGGGGAGACCCAGAAGTGAATCAGCACTTACAGAGCAGGGAGATCAGTGTTATGACTGAAGTATGTACAGGGTGGATTGAGGGTGTGTGGGAGAAGCTAAATCACACTGCAGGTGCCCCCAGGAACGCCTCCTGAATGCGATGTTATCAGCCTCAGTTGAAGTATGTCTATGAGGAGAATTGGGAGGTGGCTGGGCAGAGGGGAGCTGTTTAAGGCAGAAGTTATAGGCAAAAAACATGGAGCTGAGAAACAGCAAGATGCATTCAAAAACTAGTAAGTAATTTTGGTGGAGATGAGTGAGGGGAAAATGTAGGCAACACATTGTAATTACTGAGATTCGTGTCTGTCTTGCTTATTTTTTAGTTCAGGGATTATGCTTTACATGTTTATATTCCCATCCCTGGAAACCAAGGGTTTCAGCAAATTTTTGTTGAATGAATGAGAGTTGGCTGATACTGAGTCAGTGATGTCTGCTGGTCTCAATTCTAAAAGCTGTTGGTCTGATGTTCAACCCTGGAGGCTCTTAAGACAAGATAGGCATAGCTTCCCCCAGCTATGAAACAGCTAGAAGCTTCTTTGCAATCGACAAAAAAAGAGCACTGAATATTTAATACTTAAAAGTTAAATACTATTATAAAAGTAATTTAATATAAATGGCTTTCAGAAAATCCTTATTCATATTTCATGACTGCAATGGGTGACTGGGTTCTAATGTTTGTGAGCAATTAATTTTAATGGTTAAGTACTCTCAAATTTTCTCTATTTTTCTCCTTAGTAGACCCCCAGGTCCATCAGGAAAGTGAAGAGAGAGACATCAGATGTCATTGTAGAAAGAGAGAGACACAGAGCCCTGAGCTGAGTTCTCCAAGTGACAAGTTAATTGGCGTTTTGGAGTTGTTAAGTAGGTATATAAGCAGTGATGCTATAAAATCTGGAAGCATGGCATTGACTTGCTGACATGATGCCTTTATTCCCTCCATTGAATAGTTCCAAAGAGTTATGTGTTCTCTGTGATTGTATTGTTCTCTGTGCCTTGGTTATATTCCCTTATAGCAATGATAATTGTGGTGACGACTCTCAATCATTGAGTACCTACTGTGTGCCAAAAGCCACACTGAGACTTTTATAATTTACTATACTAATCATGGAAAATTGACATTTTATACTCCATTTTTTTCAGCTAGAGAAACTGAGTCTCAAAGAATAAAGTCACTCAAGTTCATGTAGTGTTTGGTTGTTTTTAGTCTCTTTAGATTGTGAGTTCTGTATCAATAGAGATCACATCATATTCTCCCCTGTAATTTTAATAGTACAGTGAAGGGTATAAAGGTACTCAAGGGGTACTCAATGTTTGTTGATTGAGTAAATGATGAACACAAGAGTCAGTACTATAAAATTACTATTATTATAGTAAGCACTTAGCATCTCAAAAGACCCTATAACAAAAAATCTCTTCTGGGATTGAAGGCGAATGGTTGATTTCCTCTAATGTAAAGATCCTCATACTGTAGTGATAGTTCTGATGCTTTGCAAGGGGTTTGAGGTGCAAAAGTGAGTTCTGTGACTTCCTCTTCCCCAACCTTCAGGTGTCATAGTAGTGAAAGGGCAGGAGTAGAGACAAGAAATGCTGATTAAATTTCTTGATATTTGATCTTTAACTCTTACCTAGGTTTACCCTCCTCTCATGCTGACAGGGTCACCTTTCAATCCTATGGAAGCCCCAACTTTGGCTGCAACGGGCTGTGGAACTGCATGATTTTCTAACACGTGCATGATATGTTATGGAAAAATACTCTTTTCTTTGGTATTCTACATCCACAACTTCTTTGCCTTGAGTAAATATATCATAGATTGATGCATAATATATGCAAAGTCATGCAAATATAGTTAATTCTCCTATATGAGTCATGAGGGTTACACAGACAACTGTCCTTTGCAGTTTTCCACTGAGTGCCCATAGTCACCGGATAAGAGGGATCAGGGTGGCCCTTGTGGGAGGTTTTGGCTAAATGCCAGAGCACTACCCAGATTTCCAAATTATGTGTCATATCTCAGTGGGAGGCCATATCAGTTGGTTCAGTGGACATTGAGTGCTTACCTTGGGACGAGTTGGGAATACTTGCTAAGATTTGGAGGGTCCTATGGTAAGATGGCAGATAGAGACCAAGGCAGGCAGCATTGATAACATTGTAGAGAAAGAGTGGGGGATGGGAGGGCTGCTGTGGGCAAACATTTCTTTACAGAGAGAGACCTTGACTTCAGAGAGGTTAAATAACTCACTGGGTATCACACGGATTGTACGGGGCAGGACTGGGATTGAAACCTTGGTTTCTCTCAGGGACTGTGTTACAATTGCTTAGGGATGAGAAACATGGGCCGTGGAATTGTAAGACTAAGGTGTGTACCCTGACCTCTGCCTTACTAGTCAGTAAGACAGAGGTTTTGCAGCATCTTGATGCTGCTGTTTCAGAGGGTGGTTATGAGAGTGAAATGATCTAATGTTGGTAAAATAATGATCACCTTGCCGGGATTCCACTGAACACCAAGTAAATGGTAGCTGTTCGAGTCCGCTGGGATGTACTTTTTGTTTGTCAAAGCCTAACATAGGAGTGTGGATTGGGGAGCAGGAGTTCCCACAGGGTCCTCAGTAAAGTGGGCTGTAATAGAACAGCTGGGTTAGGGCCTGTGGTTCTCCATCCATTAGCATCACTTGGGAGATTTAAAAGTGTAATGATCTCTGAACCCAGAGATTCTTATTTCTGCACTGCTATTATTTCTTAAAACTTCTGATGATTCTAACTGTGCACCGGGGTTGAGAATCAGTAGACTGGGTAATCCCAGGAGGCAGATGACTTTGATAGTGAAGCACTGTCCACACCCACTTTCATCTCAATGTGACTGGGTCCCCAGCCAGTGGGCCACTAGTGACTCACTGATCACTGAAGAGGGCTGACAGAGGGGTCAGGGGGCTCACTAACCCAGCAGCCATGGACCCTTCCCTGAAGGGACATGATCAAAGTGGCATCGTGGAGTTCAGGCTCAAGGTTGACCTGTGGTGGTGAGGGATAACAAATCCAATACCAGGCCAGATGGGGATGCCAAAGCAGTCCTGCCTACGGGACCCAAACGCATGGATACAAACCCTGGGTGTTGGGCAGATAGAGTATGTTGTGCTCACTTTGTTGGAGACGGCGCTGCCCATGAGGGGGCCGTCGCCCAGGTGATGTTGGTGTGTGTTGGGGGCAGGTGGGATCGTTGTGGCCTGGGGCTTGGTTTTGGGATTGAGCCTTTCCCACCCTTTTTGATGTGGGGGGGTACAATCCAATCATGCCTCAGAGAGGTGACTTTGTATTGGAGACTTCCCTATTTTGTATGTTGGATTGAAGGTTTTGAGTCTACACTATAAAGTGGGGGCAGAACAGGAGCTTGCTCTCTTGGTTCCTGGGATGATTAGCATGAGAGAGCAGAGGGAGCAGAGCAGAGAGCAGAAAGAGGCCATGTGGCCAGGAGAAGCAGTTAAGATGGCGGAGTGCTGAGTGAGATGCCAGTTTGTGTAGTGTTTGTATCTGGGATAAGGAAAGAGATGGGGAACTAAGGAGAATAAGGCTGGTGAGCTAGAAACCTTTGATTCTAGGAAACTCGGATAAGTCAGTAGCTTTGTGAGCACTGAATGTGAGTGGGTTTTGGAGCCCAGTGTGTGTTTTTACTTGCCCGCTGGGTGCAAGCTAGAATTAAAGATGACAGCCCATCAGTTTTTGGCTCCATTGTTTCTTTACCGACTGTCCGAATCCAACGCGAACCTGCATGGGCCGGGCAGCTGTGATACTGGCTGTGGCTCCTGGCCTTACACTGGGCTTCCTAGGCCTCCTCGCAGCCTGCGCTCCCCTGGCCAGTTTCTCCAGAACAGCAATTTCTAGTTATTCCATCATGGCATACTTGTATGTCCTAGTCGGGATGACCCATGTTTTGTTATTATAACGAATAACACAAATTTGCCAATAGTTTATTAAAAAAATGTAATAAAGACATTGCAGTGTGATGAGTTTATCACCACTTGTTTGCCTTTGTAAACCAGCCAAGGATAAGCCATCACCTTGCTGCCTTGGCCTCCTCACTGCCCTTTCGCAGAGTCGCACCCCTCCTTTCATTCTCCGCCCAGCAGTCAGAGTAATTTTCTTAACATGTAAATCACATTGCGGCCTTCTCCTGCTTAAATCTGCTGCTACCTTCCCATTGTACTGCAAATAAAATGCAAATTCCTTTCTGATCCTTAAGGCCCTGCATAAAAATGAACACCTTTTTCACTCACATCTCTTTCTCTCCTCTGGACCACTGCCTCTGAGCTCTAGACAGTGTGCTGAGTTCTTTACAGTTTCTGGGAGTTTGTGTTTTCTGTTCCCTCTGCCTAGAATTCCTTTATCCCAGGCTCTTCACACATGGACTCTTGAATGTGACCTCATGGGAGAATGTTACCTCATTCATTGATTCATTCAACAAACATTTATTTGAGTACCCCCTGACTATTTTTATACCCTTCACTGTGCTATTCAGAATATAGGGGAGAATAGGATGAGATCTCTATTGATACAGAACTCACAATCCAAAGAGACAAAACAGCCAAACACTACATGAAGGGAAGGGTCTTGAGCGACTTTATTCTTTGAGTTTGTTTCTCTGTCCGAGCTGAAACAGCCTTCCACACTTGCTGCCCCAGTCACTTCCCATCACATGACCCCACTGGTTTCCCCATAGCAGGGAGCGCCATCATTAATGAGCAAATCTTACTTTCTATTTGTATATCAATGTATAGCAGCTATTCTCACTTACACAGTAGAACTGCTAGAAGGCCAGGCCTTGTTGAGCTCATTCATGATTTCACTGCGAGCACCTAGCGCAGTACCAGACATGTAGTAAACACTCAAATATTTGTTGAGAGAGAGAATGAACAGTTCAATAATTCTGTCACTCTTACACATTCTGAAATACTTTCTAAAGAGGGAAAGAAAGGGCTGGAGTGATACCTGGTTTGCTGTAAGCAGCACGTAAACCGAGTAAGCCTGTGGGAACATTCATTCATTTGGTCAAAAAATGCACACTGAGTCTTTGCTCTGGCTGGTCCCTGTTTGAGGCCCTGGAAATCCAGTTCAAAGAAAGGTACCCTATTCCCGGCTCTTAGGAAGCATATAGCAAGTAATAGCAAACAGACAAGATCATTTCAGCTAGTACTAAGTTCTATGAGGGGCTTATTTATAACAGGGTGATGTGGTTAAGAAAGATGGAGGGCTACTCCAGAGAGAGCGGCCACATGAGGCTTCACTGAGGAGGAGGCATTTAAGAAGAACCTCAGGGAATGTTGCCTCCTCTATGGATACCATACATCTGCCGTGCATGGGTACGGATGCCATACATCTGCCGTGCATGGGTAAGGATACCATACATCTGCTGTGCATGGGTACGGATACCATACATCTGCCGTGCATGGGTACGGATACCATACATCTGCCGTGCATGGGTACGGATACCATACATCTGCCGTGCATGGGTACGGATACCATACATCTGCCGTGCATGGGTACGGATACCATACATCTGCCGTGCATGGGTACGGATACCATACATCTGCCGTGCATGGGTACGGATACCATACATCTGCCGTGCATGGGTACGGATACCATACATCTGCCGTGCATGGGTACGGATGCCATACATCTGCCTTGCATGGGTACGGATGCCATACATCTGCCGTGCATGGGTACGGATGCCATACATCTGCTGTGCATGGGAGAGAAAAAAACTTTCAAAGTCACTGCTCTAGGAGATACCACTCAAGTTTTAATTAGAATCCACTTAAGTCAGATGCTAGTTTATTTCTAATCGTGATTAGCAATGTCTTGGTTAATTAACAGCTCTTAGATTTGGAGGGGGAAATAACTTAATTATATGCCTGACCTTGATTTTGTGAGCGCTGAGTTAAAAGGAAGGATAGGGGCCAGGATATCACTGGGTATTGGAGGGAGATGTAGACCAAGTTCAGTATGGCTATGAAGGAATCTACCTGGCAAATGGGGAATGGATTTCCAGGAGAGAGGTGGTATTCTAAGGCCTAGGCTCGTGGCTTCTAGTTCTTTCACGCTTGATGTCCTGGTACAGACAGCTATTCCCAAGCTATTACGGGGTGTCCTGGACCAAGAAATCTGCATGCTTCCCACTGGCTTGGCCTGCCTGTCTCATCCCCACCCACTTTTCTTGGGGCTAGATGAGAAATCTCACTGGAGCTAAGCTCCTCTCCCTTTTAGCTTCCCTGGCTAAGGGAGGCTTGGTCACAATCTGAAGCTAAAAAGTCCCCTTCTAACAGAAGCAAAAAACTTTGCACACCCCTGTTTCCTCCTCCTTATCATATCAGTCTCTCCTAAATGACAGACAGTCAGATTCGGGAAAATTGTGGATGAAAGAGACTGTTTTTGTTTTTCTAAGTCAACTTTAATTTTTTCTTTAATTAAAAAAAAATTGTTCCCCTGACTCCATGTCCTCCTTGCCATCCCCCCTTTCCCTTCTACTTCCATTCAAATCAACTTTGGATTAGAGTTTCAGATCCACTTTCCCTTTTGGCAGATTTTTAATTATCCTGAAGCCACACTGAGAGGAGGCCAGTTTAGAGCCTTGGGGTGACTTTCGTTGCATCAGCAGATCATGAAGGTAGCATCTCTATGGCAACTGACCTATGTAGAGTAGGAGCAAATAAAGCTTGGAGCCAAAAGTTAATTGCTGTTTTGTTTCTGTCTGCCCCCCCCCCCTGCAATTCCAGAATTGTGAATCGAGGTTCTAATTGGAATCAAATTATCAACTGATTGAACATCTTTATTTTAGTGGCTGAAAAATTGCTACAGCTGGGTTGGAAAGAGAAAGTGATATGAAAGATGGTGGCCATTGGCCTTGATGGCTCCCTTTGCACTTCCTAGGGGGACAGACTGCTTAGATGATCCAGCCAAGTGGCATGAATCTTTGCAACGCTCAAGAGTGGTATGTTTCTTCATTCTTGCTCTATTTTGATATTAAAAATATTACTTATTGGGTTGGCCATTTGTTGGGATTTACTTGTGCCAGGCTCATATGTAAAGGATTTCATTCAAACTGTAATGTCATGCCATGGTTTAGAGACCCTTAACCCCATTTTACACATGAGGAAATGGCCTCAGGGATGTTACATAACTTGCCCTGGTCACATAGCTAGTAAGTTGTAGAGCTGCGTGTTGAGCCCACCTTATCTGATTCTAAACCTCTTAACCATTAGCCAGATACCAGAATTCACTTTGTGAGGCTCCTGTTTGGTTATAGAGACGGGGAGGTTCGTAGAGAAGGCAGAAGGGTTTTCCTTGTTAGCTGCCCCAACTCAAATGTGCTCAGGGATTTAGCTTAACTCATTCTCTTCTCATTAATATTCTGTAATAATAGTTATTGATATAAAATAAGAGTATGAAGGTATCCATTAACTCTTATATATAGTTTCTCTGTTTCCCTAGAATTGAAGAGTCAGTAGGAGCTCTTTATCTATCCTCCCCAGGACAGTACTGCTGTGTTTATTTCTCCCCTTTGCTCGGGTCCTTCCCTTCCTAGAATTCTCTTTTTCTTTTTATATCGATCACTTATGCTTTTCATCTGTTAAAGCCCAGTTAAAAACACAATGCCCTATATCAAATATATTTCCTTTGATAACTACAGCTTACATTTTTTTCTTTTATCATGACTTCCTGTAACCATTCATTTTTTGAATTGTGTAGTGGTGGTGAACAATTAAGGTTTCAACTCAGATTTCCTGGATTTGAGTCACAACTCTGCCATTTAATATTGCAGTGTTCCTGAGTAAGTTACCTTCTTGTCCCATCACAGAACCTACACTGTAGGGTGTTTTTGTAAAGATGAAGTGAATTTCTACAAGTAAAATACTTAGAACAATGCAATGTTTGTAGTAAGTACTCCATAAGTGCTTGCTGTTATGTCCTGTCTTGTTCATTGATTGTTTTATATTATTCAGGACAGAAATTTAACTCAAACACATCTAAGCGTAACAAGTGGATGCCCTGACCCATTAATTGGGAAGTCTAGCGATGTAGCTAACATCAGCATCACTTGAACCTGGGATGGACGTGTCACCGAACAATGTTTCTTCTCTGTGTTGGCTTGATTCCCAAGCAGGTGCCCTATTTGTGGCATTCCCTCCAGCTTTAGGTTTTCATCTTCCCAGTACAGTGGTTATGTAGCATCTCTGTCCTGTTAGGCCCAGCAAAAGTTCTGGGGCTTGCTTCAGTTATCCAAGCTCAGAGCACATGTCTACTAGGAACCAAAGATTGTTCCTAGGGGGATAATGCTCATTGAGCAAGCCTCAGAGACAGAATGTAGAATTAACCCTCATCAAATCATGTGGACAGACAGTTCCCCAAAGAGAAATCAGGACATATGTCTATCTCAATGTCTGTCATCCCATTTTTATGGTAAACTCTTATTGGGAGGATAATGTTGGTTCCCTCTTTCATGCCTGACATTGGACAGAAGCTCAAAAATGACTTCTTAGCTAATAGACTTGTATGATTGTCTGCACTGAAGCCTAGTAATTCAGCTGTCTGAGTCATGGAAACCTAGACCTATTCAAAGCTGATTAGGGAAGTTAGCATTTGGGGAAGGAGTTGGGGAGGAAGAAGAAAGAGATGGATGGGGATGGGAAGAGTCTTTACTTGCAGCTGTTATGTTTTCTTTTTAAACAAAAGGATATCAAACGAATACGGAAAGATGTTCATACTGGTTAAATACGAGAGATGGGAACTAGGGTTTTATAACAGTCTTTGCATTTTCTGTACATTTTACATGTTTCATTTAATAACAACAAAAGAAAGCAAAAAGCAGTAGCTACTTATCCAGGCAGCTTTCTTCTTTCCTTCTGGGTCTTCTGGGTACCAAAGGAGAGCTCACAGAATCCCTGACGACTTTCAGACTAGTTTCATTCATGAAAGCCCACCCTCCCTTCCTGCTCTCTCCTGACAAAAAACATAAAATTCAGTCATCTTAAAGGAAAATTCAACAGTCCCTTGATGTGGTTTAGAGAAAGAGCTCTACCTGAATCTGAAACTTGTTATGAAAAAGAACAGTGTCAAAATTTATAATAATCATAGTAATAATACTCATACCTTATTGAGAACTATTTCTCAGGCACTGTGCCAAGCACTTAAAAACACATTATTGCATTTAATTCTCCCAGTATCCCTCCAGGGATGGGTATTACTATTGTATTACAGTGTAGGTGAGGCTAAGACTGGCAAGTTACTCATCTAAGGTCACATAACTATAATTTGTCTCAGATTTAGATCTGTCTAATTTTAAGACCAGTCTTGCCCCCCTCCCCAACCACCCCAAACTTCTCCTCTGTTTACCAAGGAGTATGTCTGGGCACAAGAGACTCTGGCAGCTGGCATTTCTCTCCTAAAGGGGCATCATTGAGAACATAGGCCCTGAAGTCTGAATGCCTGGCTGGACAGTGCTGCTGACTAGCTGTATGATCTTGGGAAATCCCTCACACTCTCTGAGCCTTGGTTGTACATGAGTGAAATGCAGGGAAAGCTAGCACTTATGTCATAGATTTTCCTGAGGGGTCAATCAGAATATGCATGTAAAATGCTCAGCACAGTGGTGAGCGAATATCAAGTGCTCAATAAATGTTTATAATTTTGTTTTATTAGAAAAGAGTGAGGCCTCACAAGTCCATTTTCTTTCATTACAAGAGTATCTCTTAGTCTTTTTTTTGTGTGTAAGAGAGACAAAGACAGAGATAGCAAGAGACAGGAAGTTAGAGAGATGAGAAGCATCAGCTTATAATGGTGTCATTTTAGTTGTTTATTGATTGTTTCTCATATGTGCCTTGAGCGGGGTGCTCCAGTTGAGCCAATGAACCCTTGCTCAAGCCAGCGATGTGGGGCTCAAGGCAGTGACATTGGGCTTCAAACTAGTGACCTTTGGGCTCAAGCCAGTGACCAGGGGGTTATATCTGTTATCCCACACTCAAGCCAGCAACTCTGTGCTCAAGCTGGTGAGCTTACTACGCCCAAGCCGGATGAGCGTATGCTCAAGCAGGAGACCTCTGGGTTTCAAACCTGTGTCCTCAGCATGCCAGGCCGACACTCTGTCCACTGCACTACCATCTGATCAGGCTCTCTTAGCATTTTTTAAAATTAATTTTTATGAACAATTTAGATGGTTCTACATGGCTAAATGAAGATGAGTAACTGCTTTCTCTATCCTTCTTCACCCTTGATATCCGCTTCTAAAAGTCATCCACTTTTGATCTTTTTTTTGTGTGTGTGTGATAGGGACAGAGAGAGACAGGAAGAGGGACAGATAGGGACAGACAGACAGGAAGGGAGAGAGATGAGAAGCACCAATTCTTTGTTGCGGCGCCTTAGTTGTTCATTGATTGCTTTCTGATATGTGCCTTGACTGGGGGCCTACAGCAGTCAGAGTGACCCCTTGCTCAAGCCAGTGACCTTGGGTCCAAGCTGGCAAGTTGTGCTCAAACCAGATGAGCCCACGCTCAAGCTGGTAACCTTGGGGTCTTGAACATAGGTCCTCTGCGTCCCAGTTTGATGCTCTATCCGCTGTGCCACTGCCTGATCAGGCCACTTTTGATTGTATTAGTTATTTTCTGTGATTTTATTTTCTTATTTATTTATTTTTAAAGTTAAACTTTTTATTCTAAGATAACTGTAGATTCACAACAGCTGTAATAAACAATAGAGAGATCCTGTGTATCCTTTACCAAGTGTAGCCCAACAGTAACATCTTGTAAAACTTTAGCATTGCACCACAACAAGGATATTGACAGTAACACAGTCAAGATACAGAACACTTTCATACCAAAAAGATTGCTCATGTTGCCCTTCTATAGCTACACCTACTTCTATCCTGTCTCCACTCTCTCCTTAACCTCTGGAATCACTAATCTGTCATTCATTTCTATAATTTTGTAATTGCAAGCCATTGATATAAATGGAATAATACAATACATAGCCTTTTGAGATTGGCTCTTTTTAGTCAGTATAATTATCTGAAGATTGTTGTGCATATCAGTGGTCCCCTTTCTGTTGCTGAGCAGTATCTGTGGTTAGAGGTACTGTCCAGCCTCAGCGCTCTTAACATTAACACTCAGTTATATGTTCACATATGGCCCCAGTGTGTATTTTCAGGGTCAATACCATTTTCCTACTTTCCTTTATTCTCTCCCTCCTCTCTGTCAATGAATGTGAGTCACCTTCAAAGTGATGCCTACAATTACTCTTCCCATTCAATTTTAGTTGGAAAACATCCAGTAAAAAGCGTGTGTGTGTGTGTGTGTGTGTGTGTGTGTGTGTGTGTGTGTTTAGAGTAGCGGTAAGGAAGAGAGTTTGAGTACATAGATAATATATTTTCTATATCTTTAAAGTAAGTCACTGGTATTTTAATTGGTATTGCATTGAATTTATAAATTGCTTTGGGTAATATAAACATTTTAATGATATTTATTCTTCCTAACCATAAGCATGGTATATGCTTCCACTTGTTTGTATCTTCCCTGATTTCTTTTATCAGTTTTATAATTTTCCAAGTACAAGTCTTTAATCTCCCTAGTTAACTATTCCTAGGTACTTTATTTTTTTGGTTGCAATGGTAAAGGGGATTGATTCCTTAATTTCTCTTTCTGACAGTTCATTATTAGTGTATAAAAATGCCTCTGATTTCTGAGTATTGATTTTATATCCTGCCACCTTGCTGAATTCATTTATCAGGTCTAGTAGTTTTTTGACTGCGACTTCAGGGTTTTCTATATACAATATCATATCATCTGCAAATAATGATAGTTTTACTTCTTCTTTTCCAATTTGGATGCCTTTTATTTCTTTTTCTTGTCTGATTGCTGTGGCTAGGACTTCCAGAACTATGTTGAATAAGAGTGGTGAAAGGGGGGCACCCCTGCCTTGTTCCTGATCTTAAGGAGATTGCTTTTAATTTTTGCCCATTGAGTATGATGTTGGCTGTGGGTTTGTCATAGATGGCCTTTATCATGTTGAGGTATGTTCCCTGTATTCCCACTTTGCTGAGAGTTTTAATCATAATGGGTGCTGGATTTTATCAAATGCTTTTTCTGCATCAATTGAAATTGTCATGTGGTTTTTCTCTTTCCTTTTGTTTATGTGATGAATCACATTGATTGATTTGCGAATATTGTACCAACCTTGCATCTCAAGGATAAATCCCACTTGATCATGGTGTATGATTTTTTTTATATATTGCTGGATCCGGTTTGCTAATATTTTGTTGAGGATTTTAGCATCTAAATTCATCAGGGATATTGGCCTATAATTTTCTTTTTTTGTGTTGTCTTTGCCTGGTTTTGGAATCAGAATTATGCTTGTCTCATAAAAGGAGCTTGGAAGTCTTTCTTCCTCTTGAATTTTTTGAAATAGCTTGAGAAGGATAGGAGTTAGTTCTTCTTTGAATATTTGGTAGAATTCACTTGTGAAGCCATCAGGCCCAGTACTTTTCTTTGTTGGGAATATTTTGATAACTGTTTCAATCTCATTTGTTGTAATTGGTCTGTTTAGGTTTTCTGATTCTTCCAGATTAATTTTTGGAAGATTGTATGTTTCAAGGAATTTGTCCATTTCATCTAGGTTGTTTAGTTTTTTGGCGTACAGTTCCTCAGTATTTTCTTACAATATTTTGTATTTCTGTGTGTCAGTTTTTATTTCTCCACTCTCATTTCTAATTTTATTTATTTGAGTTCTCTCTCTTTTTTTCTTGATGAGTCTGGTTAAAGGTTTGCCGATCTTGTTTACCTTTTCAAAGAACCAGCTCCTGATTTCATTGATCCTCTGTATTGTTTCTTTAGCCTCTATGTCATTTATTTCTGCTCTGATCTTTATTATTTCCTTCCTTTTACTAGCTCTGGGCTTTACTTGCTGTTCTTTTTCTAGTTCTTTTAGATGTAGGGTCAAGTTGTTTATTTGAGCTTTTTCTAGCTTCTTGAGGTATGCCTGTAATGCTATGAACTTCCCTCTCAGGACTGCTTTTGCTGTGTCCCATAAATTTTGAGTTGATGTATGCTCAGTATCGTTCATTTCTAGGAATTTTTTAATTTCTTCTTTGATCTGATTGTTTACCCATTTGTTATTTTATAACATGCTATTTAGTTTCCAAGTGTTTGAGTATTTTTCAGTTTTTCTGTTGTGGCTGATTTCTAGTTTCATGCCATTGTGATCAGAGAAAGTGCTCGATATGATTTCAATCTTCTTAAATTTGTTGAGACCACTTTTGTGCCCTAACATGTGGTCTATCCTAGAGAATGTACCATGAGCACTTGAAAAGAATGTATAGTTTGCTGCTTTAGGGTGAGAGGTTCTGAAGATATCTATTAACTCGAATTGATCTAATATGTTCTTTAAGTCTGCTGTTTCTTTGTTAATTTTCTTTCTTGAGGATCTATCTAATGATGTTAGCGGGGTATTGAAATCCCCTACTATTATAGTATTGCTGTTGATCTCACCCTTTAAATCCATCAAAGTCTGCTTTATATATTTAGGTGCTTCTATATTAGATGTGTAGATATTTATAATGGGTATATCCTCCTGTTGGATTGCTCCCTTTATCATTATGTAGTGACCTTCTTTATCTCTAACTATAGTCTTTGTTTTAAAATCCATTTTGTCTGATATAAGTATTGCTACCCCAGCTTTTTTTTCATTTCCATTTCCGTGAAATATTTTTTCCATCCTTTTTTCTTCAGTCTATGTGCATCTTTTGTTTTAAAGTGTGTCTCTTGTAGACAACATATGTATGGGTCCTATTTTCTTATCCATGCAGCTACCCTATGTCTTTTGATTGGATCATTTAATTCATTTACATTTAAGGTTATTATTGATATGTAATTGTTTATTGCCATTTTATTCTTTAAACCTGTATTCCTCTTTTGCTATATTCTTTTTCTCCTCTGATCTGTTTACAACAGGTCCCTTAGCATTTCTTGCAGCCTTGGTTTGGTTGTAGTGAATTCCTTGAGGTTTTTTTTTTGTCTGTAAAGCTTTTTATTTCTCCTTCAATTTTAAATGATAGCCTTGCTGGATAAAGTAGTCTTGGTTATAGGCTCTTTTTCTGCACTACTTTGAATATTTCTTGCCATTCCCTTCTGGCCTCAAGTGTTTCTGTTGAGAGGTCTGAAGTCATCCTTATGGGGGCTCCTTTGTAGGTGATAGTCTTTTTTTCTCTAGCAGCTTTTAATATTTTCTCTTTATCACTTAGCTTTGGTATTTTAATTATGATTGTCTTGGTGTTGGTTTCTTTGGGTTTCTCTTTAATGGAGTTCTCTGTGCTTCTTGAACATGTGAGATGTTTTTATGCCTTAATTGAGGAAAGTTTTCAGCTATGATATGATTGAACAAAGTCTCTATCCCTTGTTCTTTCTCTTCTTATTCAGGAATCCCTATGATGCGGATGTTATTTCTCTTTATGTTGTCACAGAGCTATCTTAGAGTTTCCTCAGACTTTTTGAGTCTCTTTTTTATCTGCTCTGCTTCTGTGCCTTTATTTATCTTGTCCTCTAACTCACTGATTTGATTCTTTGCTTCATCCATCCTGCTTTTAATTCCTTCCATTGTGTTCTTCATTTCTGATATTGTATTTGTCATTTCTGACTGATTCTTTTTTATTATTTTAATGTCCTTTTTTATGTTTGCTATGTCTTTATTTAGGTGTTTGTAATGACCATCTATTGTTGTTCTAATATCTTTGAGCATCCTAACAATCATTATTTTAAACTCTGCTTCTGGTAATTTGGTTATATCTGATTCATTCAGGTCCTTTTCTGGAAATTTCTCTTGATTCATTTGTGTTGCATTTCTCTGCCTTCTCATTTTCTCTGTGTAAAGGAAGGTTTTGGCCACTGGAGTACACTGGTGTAGCCTCTGTTTCCTAGATATGGTCTGTCTGCAGGCCCACCACCCCATCTGCTGTTGCTGCCTAGGTTGTTTGGGTATGGGTGTTGCCAGTGCCTGCCCACTGGGGCTGTGCTGTGGTTTCCACCTCTCCTTCATGGGAGTGGCTGTAATCACATACTGGGGTGTAGAAGCCTTGGTGGCCTTGGGCTTTGCCCAGCCCCTGTGGGTGGCATTATGCTCAGCCCTGAGGGCAGGGGTGAGCACCTTTGCTCAGCTGTGGGTCTCCACCTGTTTCCGGGCTTTCACCCCGCCCTTTCAGGAGGAGCCCGCTGGTGGGACAGCTGCAAGCCTTGGTTTCACAGGCTGGGCGGAACTGTGTGCCCACTCCCAGTAGCGGGGCTCTGCCTGTTCTGGGTTTTTGGCTCCACCCCTGCAGGAGAAGCCGGCTCCCAAGTCAGGCCACAAGCCTTGTTTCTGTTGGCGGGGCAAGGCTGTGCTCCTGCGCCCTTGCTCAAGAGTGAGTCTTTACCCCTTCTGAGGTTCCCGCCCTTTCCCCCGCAGGCTGGATTACAAATGGCCCCCAGCTGGGCTTGACCACTTTTGCACACCCCCTCCTCCCCAGCCGGGCAAGACTGAGCTCACACCTGGGCCCAGTGGTGGCCAGCTGGCTTCTGCCCTTGCCAACTGAACCACGCTCTGCGTCCCACCACTGCCCACCCTCCAGAGAGCCCTCAGGCATGTGGGTTGGGGTGCTGCAGCTCAGACCCTAACACTCACTACTGTAGTCCCGAAAGCTCCCTCCTTCTAAGCAACTCTGCTCTGAGTGCCACAGGAGAGCTTGTTTGGCTGGTGTCCTGCTTCCCTTTGCTGGTATTTCTGGTTCCAGGGGAAATATTCACTTCAGATTTGGGGAGTGACTTGTCCCAGGGGTTAGGGTGGCTGTCTCCAAAAATGTTTCTCCCTGTGCCTCCTAGATTACACTCTCTTCCTGCTACTCCAGTCCTCTCCTCTCTCTCTGTACCCTGGAGCCCCGGGTGAGTAGTTGTCATAGAGGTGTTCTGCATGGTCCCTTTAAGAAGAATCCTGGGTCTGAGAAATCAGTCTCTTTCTCACAAACAGTATCCTGTCTTGTTTTCAGCTAAATACTGTCCATACACCTCTTCTAGGATCTGGGGCTGCAGGCTGGGGCTTTGTTCCTGGGATTCAGTACCTTCTCCTCTCTGCTAAACTCACTTCCCGCCACGCAAGTCTCTCCTGCCTGCCGTTCACTCCGGGGAGCTGAGCAGCCCTCTCCACATTTCTGCTTTTCCTACCAGTCTTGGTGTGGCTTATTCAGTGTTCCTTGGTTGAAGAATCCTCTTAGTTTAGTCCAAAGTTGGTTTTTCCAGATGATAGTTCGATAATATATTTTCTAAATTACTTTCTCTCCTTTTCCATTTGGGTTCTCATTGGCTCTTCTTTGGAACCCCTTCATATTTTACCCCATGCAGAGTTCTTCTCAAGGCCAATAGTAACAGTATGAGCCAATAAAGAGAGCTGGTTTTCCCTATTAAATTTCGGAAACACTCTAAGGCAGTGGTCTCCAACCTTTTTTGGGCCATGTACCGGTTTAATATCAGAAAATATTTTCACAGACCGGCCTTTAGGGTGGGACAGATCAATGTATCATGTTACCAAGACAAGCGTCAAGAGTGAGTCTTAGACACATGGAACAGAGGGAATCTGGTCATTTTTAAAAAATAAAACACCATTCAGACTTAAATATAAATAAAACAGAGATAATGTAAGTTATTTATTCTTTCTCTGTGGACCGGTACCCAATGGCCCATGGACTGGTACCAGTCCATGGCCTGGGGGTTGGGGACCACTGCTTTAAGGGAAAGAACTAATCTCTTCCATTTTTAATTGTCACCAACATAGTGTCTTTCACAAAAGTAAGAGCTCAATAAATTTTGCTTGATGTATTGTTGATTCATGAAAATGTGAATGAATATGATTCAGCTTTATGGTTTAGCTGTTTATAGGGCTTTGCAAAGACATCTTTTTCAGATTTACCCCTTTTATATTTTTTAAAAATATTTGCCTTTCTTTTTCAATGGGTTTGGTTTGTATCCATCTTTTCTATTTCTATAGAAGAGTGACCTGGGAGTTGGAAAGACTATTTTGAGTCTTGGGTTCATCATTCACTGACTGCAAGATTTTAAGCAAGTCAATTAATATGTGTAAAATGGTAATAGTAGTGAATTCTCAGGTTTGCTGGGGCAAGTCAGAGATTGGTCTTCCCCAAATTTTTCTGATACAAAGTAAACACTGCCATTGCCTATTGTGAGGGGGTAGAGAAAGTAAAGAGAGAGACCCTTTCTTACATGTATAATAGAGGTGAATATTCTACAAATGTGGACACCGATGTTATTCTTCATTGCATGGATTTTAGGGCTCTTATGAACAGATCTTTGATATCTTTTCCTTTAGTTAGTCCAAAAAGTTTGTCATGTATTTTTCCTTTTCATAAGGCAGAATCTCTTCATGTAATTTGTTGCCTTTAAAACTTCTGTGGCTTTCCTGCAGACCTCTGGGGGTATTGCTTTTTCTTGGAAATCTCAGTGGAATGAATTAATCTACATTCAAGAAAAATAGAGATTTAATTACATGATAAACTTTAAAAGGATATTTTTGTCAGCTTTTTTGTCAGAGCTGATTTCTGAACATGCCTTCCCAGTTTGGCCTCTAACTGTGTGCCTGAGATCAGTGGTGATTCCTCCTTGTGCTGTGTAGTTTTCATAATTTATTAAGGCATATTTGCTACCTCCAGGAAGGCACTGGGACACCAAGATGCCTGAAACATTAACCATTAACCAATATATTTCAAGGTAATGGATTGGGGAAGACCAAGTATAAGGAATGGTTACTAAGAAGAGATGTTGCTAAATGTCAAACCAAGAGGGAAGCCAAGTGGTTGACTATCACTTCTTGAAAGTCAAATTAGAGGGGAAAGAACCTAATATTTTCCCAAAATTGATCATATGCTACACATTGGGCAAAGTGTGTTAAATATATTATTTCATTTACTCTTAATAATTAGTGCCTTCTTATAAATGAGAAATTGAGGCTCAGGAATACTGATTACGTAGCACTTGTAAGGAGCAGATTTAAACACAAATCTGATTCCAAAGCTGAAGATCTTTCAGTTGGAATTGCTGCCTTGTGGTGAAGGAAACAGGCTCACTAGGTGAAGTCAGATGAAGGTGCTGATTTTAGAGGGCGGTTCTGGAAAGATAGCAACATGAACCTGATTTATTTTATATTCAATGTCAATCAACTCTACTATATTTTCCTCCTTTGTGTCAACTAGCTGATGCCTGCAGGTTGCTATGTGGAAATGAGTCCACAGGCTCTGTGGGAGCCCTATTGGAGAGAACTGATATAGGGTTTTCTGCTCTGTAGGCTGGGCAAATGTGAGGCCTGAAGCAGGGATTATAAAGTGAGGATGCTGAGAAGAGTTTGGTCCAAAGGATTATGGGAAGAAATTTGACGAACTTCAGTGTGTGTGTGCCAGGTTTCTGTGACACCCAAGATGCTTAGGAGTAGCCAAAAATATGGATGTAGTCATTTCATTTCTGCCCTTGAGAAATAGGGAGACTCTTGTGCAGGACCATTTTGCCTTCCTCCACTTGTGGATCGCTATCTGGCGGGGGAGGGTATTTCAACAAAAACACCTGAGTCCCAGTGATCAAGAAAAATCACACTATGTCCAGACCAGACATAGCAAGATCCAGCAGCGCACACAGAAAACAGGGGCAAGTGTGGCTGCTGAAGGAGATGTGAAGCAATTTTGTTAAAATAAGTGTACTTCAAAAGAAAGATTCAAGTGCTGTTTGAAAGAACTTTTTGGAGCTAAAAACACTTCCTCCCTCCTCAGATGACCTAGGGTGGAACGACCACCAAGAAGACCACAGTACCTGTCTTGGGGGAATAAATGCAGGAAATTTATCTCCATGTGCTGAGCAATAATGTAAGGAAATGAACAAGTAGAGGAGAATTAGGAAAGCTTTAGAAGATGGAAACTTAGCATGAGAATAATAGATGCTCTAGATTAGTAAAAAAGGAAAATCAGGAAGCAAACAGATAATAAACTAAATATTTCCTTAGTTCAGAAAGACCTGCATCTGTAAGACGGAGAGAGCTCACAGAGTTGCAGAACATTGATCAGAAAGAAATTCAGGGATGTGTGTGTGTGTGTCTTGGTCTATTCAGGTTTCTATAATAGAATACCACAGACTGGGTGGCTTATAACAACAGAAATAGAGTTGTCACAGTTCTGGAGGCTGGAAAGTATAAGATCAAGGCTCTGGCACATTCAATGTCTGGTGAGAGCCTGCATGAGTTCATAGATGGCTGCCTTCTTGTTGTGCCTTCACGTGGTGGAAGGGAAGAGTTCTGGTGTTTTAGATATTTATAAGGGCATTAATCATATTCATGAGGGCTACATCTTCATGACTTTGACTTCTTGAAAATTAAATTAGAAGGGAAAAGAGCCTAACATTTTCCCCAAAACCCATCATGTGCTACACATTGGGCAAAGTGCTTTAAATATATTATTTCAAAGGCCCCATGTCCTAATACCATCACATCTGTAGCTACCTGTATTTAGGTCTGTGTTATATTATAATATTGCACTATGGAAGCAAAGAGCTCTAAGGTTCAAGATAGTGGTTTCCAAATGTGACTGAGGCAAGCAGACAGGATAGAGAAGGAGAACAGTGTAGATATAAGTTATTTTGAGCTTTTTAATTTTATTTTGGGTGAAAGTTAACTAAGGAAAATAAAGATTAATGGAAGAAAGGATTATAATTAATTCAATTGTATAGGCACTTGATGTTAAGGAAAAATAGGGAGGAAGCAAGTAAAGGGTTGAACAAAGAAAAACAGAAAAATAAAAGAAGTACATTGTATTATTGATATTATTACACAAGATAAAATTGCCTATTGAAAATAATAAACAGAGTGAAGGGGTATTAATGTATGTAATAGGAAAAGCTGTGATTGATGTATTGAAAAATTAAAGTTCCACATTTTTGTATAAATCAAACCAGAACCACTAAATATATAAAGAAGATCTGCTAAGAAATATCAGGAAAATTTGCTAAACATACAAAAGTTGAGAGAGACTTCGGTACTTCTCTTTCAGAATTGCATAGCCATGCCAGACAAAAGCTAGCTAAGATCATAAAAATTGATAAATTATACATGCACATAATTATGTGTTTGTATATATTTAGTATGTTTATAAAATCAATTCCAAATTTGGATACAAAGAAAACACAAATCAAAACCAGAG
The DNA here is from genome assembly GCF_036850765.1 of Saccopteryx bilineata. Classification (NCBI taxonomy): domain Eukaryota; kingdom Metazoa; phylum Chordata; class Mammalia; order Chiroptera; family Emballonuridae; genus Saccopteryx; species Saccopteryx bilineata. The sequence continues at coordinate 386,412,036 of NC_089490.1, read as the reverse complement.
ATTTTTTATAGACCCCTTTCTTTAATCATGATTCAACATACTGAACAGCCATCTAACAACATTTATTAAATTAAAAATATATTTAGCTTTTGAACTCAATATTCTACATTCAGAATAAACTCATCACTCTGCAAATAAACTCGCCACCACACGAGCACATATGTAAAAGTTATTTATTGCAATAGCATTTGAGGTGATAAAAAATTGGAAACCTAATGAATTACCATTAGTCAGGGACAGCCCATATAAATTATAGTACGTTCACATCATGGCTCTATTGCATAGTTTTGAGAAACATGGCTGAGAGTTGAGCTATATATCTTATAAAAGAATTTACATGAAGTATGCAAAAAACAAGATAAATGTGTGAAAATATGTGTATTTGTATCTGATTATATGACCATGAAGAAAAATATACTAGGTTATTAACATGCATTATCTGAGTGGAAATAGGAAAGAAGGGAGGTAGGAATCAAGAAAAAAAAAGGCAGAGGAGAAATAAAAAAATGAAACTAGAAATACTTAGAGCATACATGAATTTATATTGTTTATGCATTTGTAATATATACATTTATATATGTTAAAAAAATAACAGAATTGCAAAAAACAGATGCTGAATTCACACAGTGAATGCTTTCCCCGTCCTTGCTGCACTGTGCCTGTCTACAGGTTGCAGACTCCTTGGTTGCCATCTGACAGTCATTCTAGCTCAATGGTGGATTCCAGTGGAAAGTTCTCATGGTCGCACCAGAGACCACACAGAGGTCAGCTTCAGTGTAGTCCAGGGCTAGATGATCAAACGTTCTTAGTGGTAAAACCCTGAGATTTAAAAAAAGAATTTGTATTTGCTCTTTTGCTTGTATTTTTGGACTTGCTTTGTCTTCAAATGCACTTGTTTTTATAAGGTCTTTATCTGCAGATCCAAAGGACAACTGGCAAGGAGTCATAGACCTGGGTTGAAGTCCTGGCTAAACCACTTACCTTCTTGCTGTGACATTGAGGAAGTCATGGCTTTCAAAGTTGGGCATGCATTCGAATCACTGGAAGGGTTTGTTCAAACACAGATTTCTGGGTCTTCCCAGTAATCCAGAATTTCTGATTCTGTGGGTCTGGAGTGAGGCCTGATGATTTACATTTCTAATCATTTCTGAGTGCTGCTGTGGCTGCTGCTGGTTCAGAGACCACACTTTAGAAAGCATTGAATCAAACTGTTTAATCGCTTGCAATTTCCTTTCTCTTCCATAAGTAAAAATGAAAATACTAATAGACTTAGGGTCAGCTGGGATTTGAAGGACCTTATGAATTAATTCATCCTTTCCCATCACACATGAGTTAACCAAGGCTCAGAATAAAGAGGAGTCCAATGCTCTTGGCAAAGCCAGGATGAAAACCCAGGTCTGTTGAGTTCTGGGACAGTATCTGTAGCACCATGCCATTTAATGTTCTCTGTGTCACAACCTTATTGTGAGGACATACGAAATTCTGCTGATAAAAGGGTCTCTCTCTGTTGAACCCATACAAAGAAAAAGGGTTATTAGTGTCATCCATTGAGTCCTAACCTCTGAGGGGAGTGTCTTTGAGGGTTACCGAATAGCAGCATCCTTCTTTCATGGCTAAATTTTAATCCAGTTGATAAATAATGTAGACACTTGGAGCATAAAAATACCATTTCATCATTGACAAAGATAGTTAGAAGGGGAGAAGACAAGATGGTGCTGGAGTAGGCGGACGTACCAACATCCACCTCACAGAACCAAAGTGGATTACAAAATAATTTTAAAAACTATCAACTGGAAAAACCAACTTTGGACTAAACTAAGAGGACTCTTCAACCAAGGAACACTGAAAAAGCCACACCAAGACTGGTAGGAAAAGCGGAAACATGGAGAGGGCTTCCCAGCTCCCCAGAACAAATGGCAGCCAGGAGAGACTTGCATGGCGGGAAGTGAGTTTAGCAGAGAGGGGAGGGTCCTGAATCCCAGGAACAAAGCCCCAGCCTGCAGCCCCAGAGCCCAGAAGAGGCGTAAGGACAGTATTTCACTGGAAACAAGTCAGGATACTGTTTGTGAGAAAGAGTCTGATTTCTCAGACCCAGGATTCTTCTTAAAGGGACCATGCAGAACACCTCTATGACAACCACTCACCCGGGGCTCTGGGGGATTGGAAGAGAAGAGAGGACTGGAGTAGCAGGAAGAGAGTGTAATCTAGGAGGCACAGGGAGAAACATTTTTGGAGACAGCCACCCTAACCCCTGGGACAAGTCACTCCCCAAATCTGAAGTGAATATTTCCCCTGGAAATAGCAATACCAGCGAAGGGAAGCAGGAGAGCAGCCAAACAGCTCTCCCGTGGCACTCAGAGCAGAGTTGCTTAGAAGGAGGGAGCTTTTGGGTCTACAGTAGTGAGTGTTAGGGTCTGAGCTGCAGCGCCCACACCCCACACGACTGAGGGCTCGCCAGAGAGCAGGCGGCGGCGGGATGTGGAGGCATGGTTCTGTCGGCAGGGGCGGAAGCCAGCTGGCCGCCACTGGGCTTAGGTGTGAGCTCAACCTTGCCAAGGCTGGGGAGGAGTAGGCGTGCAAAAGTGGTCAAGCCCAGCTGCCTGCAGCCTGAAATCCAGCCTGTGGGAGAAGGGCAGGAACCCTGGAAGGGGTGGAGACGAGCCCTTGAGCAAGGGCGCAGGAGCACAGGTTCCTTCCTTGCCTTGCACGTGGAACCGAGGCTTGTGGCCTCACTTGGGAGCCGGCTCCTCCCACGGGGGTGGAGCCAAACGCCCAGAACAGGCGGAGTTCTGCTACTAAGCTGAGTGTGGGCATGCAGTCCTGCTCCGCCGGTGGAGCCAAGGCTAGCAGCCACTTCACGAGTGGGCTCCTCCTGCAAGGGCAGGGCAAAAGCCCAGAAACAGGCAGAGACCCTCAGCTGAGCAAAGGTGCCCGCCACTGCCCTCAGGGCTGAGCATAACACCACCCATGGGGGCAGGGAAAAGGCCAAGGCCACCAAGGCTTGTGCATGCGAGCACGTGATCACAGCCACTCCCTGAAGGAGAGGTGGAAACTATAGCAACAGCCCCAGTGGGCAGGCACTGGCAACACCCAAACCAAAAAGCCCTAGGCAGCAACAGAAGAGGGGGTGGCAGGCCTGCAGACAGACCATATCTAGGGAACAGAGGCCATACCCAGTGCACTCCAGTGGCCAAAACCTTCCTTTACACAGAGAAAATGTGGAGGCAGAGAAATGCAACACAAATAAACCAAGAGAAATCCCCAGAAAAGGACCTAAATGAATCAGATATAACCAAATTACCAGATGCAGAGTTAAAATAATGATTGTTAGGATGCTCAAAGATATTAGAATAACAATAGATGGTCATTACTAACACCTAGATAAAGAGATAGCAAATATAAAAAAGGACGTTGAAATAATAAAAAAAAAATCAGTCAGAAATGACAAATACAATCTCTGAAATAACACAATTGATGGAATTAAAAGCAGGATGGATGAAGCGGAGAATCGAATCAGTGAGTTAGAGGACACAATAAATAAAGGCATGGAAGCAGAGCAGAATAAAAAAGAGACTCAAAAAGTCTGAGGAAATTCTAAGAGAGCTCTGTGACAACATCCACATCATAGGGGTTCCTGAAGAAGATGAGAAAGAACAGGGATAGAGACTTTGTTCAAGCATATCATAGCTGAAAATTCCCTCAAGTAAGGCAGGAAAACATCTCACATGTTCAGGAAGCACAGAGAACTCCATTAAGGAGAAACCCAAAGAAATCAACACCAAGATACATCATAATTAAAATACCAAAGCTAAGTGATAAAGAGGAAATATTAAAAGCTGCTAGAGAAAAAAAGACTATCACATACAAAGGAGCCCCCTTAAGGGTGACTTCTGACTTCTCAACAGAAACACTTGAGGCCAGAAGGGAATGGCAAGAAATATTCAAAGTAATGCAGAACAAGAACCTACAACCAAGACTACTTTATCCAGCAAGGCTATCATTTAAAATTGAAGGAGAAATAAAAAGCTTTACAGACAAAAAAAAAAACCTCAAGGAATTCACTACAACCAAACCAAGGCTGCAAGAAATGCTAAGGGACCTGTTGTAAACAAATCAAAGGAGAAAAAGAATATAGCAAAAGAGGAATACAGGTTTAAAGAATAAAATGGCAACAAACAACTACATATCAATAATAATCTTAAATGTAAATGGATTAAATGATCCGATCAAAAGACATAGGGTAGTTGTGTGGATAAGAAAACAAGGCCCATACATATGCTGTCTATAAGAGATACACCTTAAATCAAAAGATGCACATAGACTGAAGAAAAAAGAATGGAAAAAAAATTTCACGCAAATGGAAATGAAAAAAAAGCTGGGGTAGCAATACTTATATCAGACAAAATGGATTTTAAAACAAAGACTATAGTTAGAGATAAAGAAGGTCACTACATAATGACAAAGGGAGCAATCCAAAAGGAAGATATAACCGTTATAAATATCTACACACCTAATATAGGAGCACCTACATATATAAAGCAGACTTTGATGGATTTAAGGGGCGAGATCGACAGCAATACTATAATAGTAGGGGATTTCAATACCCCACTAACATCATTAGATAGATCCTCAAGAAAGAAAATTAACAAAGAAACAGCAGACTTAAAGGACATACTATTAATAGATCAACTCGAGTTACTAGAGTTCTTCAGAACCTTTCACCCTAAAACAGCAGAATATACATTCTTTTCAAGCACTCATGGTACATTCTCTAGAATAGACCACATGTCAGGGCACAAAAGTGGGCTCAACAAATTTAAGAAGATTGAAATCATATAGAGCACTTTCTCTGATCACAATGGCATGAAACTAGAAATCAACCACAACAGAAAAACTGAAAAATACTCAAACACTTAGAAACTAAATAGTGTGTTATTAAATATCGAATGGGTAAACAATGAGATCAAAGAAGAAATTAAAAAATTCCTAGAAACAAATGATAATGAGCATATGTCAACTCAAAATTTATGGGACACAGCAAAAGCAGTCCTGAGAGGGAAGTTCATAGCATTACAGGCATACCTTAAGAAGCTAGAAAAAGCTCCAATAGAGCCTTGGCTGCGGGAGGGGAAGAGAGAGACAGAGAGGAAGGCGACAGGGAGGGGTGGAAAGGTGGATGGGTGCTTCTCCTGTGTGCCCTGGCCGGGAATCAAACCCAGGACTCCTGCATGCCAGGCCGATGCTTTACCACTGAGCCAACAGGCCAGGGCCTAGGAATGCCCTTGTTGATCAAGCTACCCAAAAGAAAATTATTTGGAGGAACCATGACAGACCAAGCAATTCAGTCTCATACTATTCATCACCAGAATGCTGCAGGCCTGTTTAAACAGTTTCAACTTTCTTGGGAAGCAGCATGGCAGATTGGGAAATCCTGTCCAAGGGGTCCTATACTACAATCTGCCCCTTCATTTGGAGTTAAACTTCAAGGACCCCTACCAGGACAACTTTGGCAAATGGATGTTACTCATATACCTTCATTTGGCAAACAGTCCTATGTCCACATTAGGGTGGATACATATTCTGGATTTATAGTAACCTCTGTTAGAACAGGAGAGGCTGCTAAGCATGTTATAGCTCACTGTCTGTATGGATTGTTCTATTATTGATTTCCTAAACTGGTTAAACTGACAATGCTACTGCATATGGAGCAAAAGCATTTACTGTATTTTATTAAACCTTTTGAATTATGTGTATTTCTTACAATCTTTAAAGTCAAGGTATTATTAAAGTGTACCCAGCAAATATTTTAAGGTCATTTTAAAAAAATTTAAAAGGGGGGAGTTATATCCTGGAACTCCTACGGGTCTACCATATCATGCTTTTTACTTAAAAAAAAATTAAATTTCTTTTGAATGCTGATGAACAGGAGACGCCAAATCTTTTTCTCCTGCAAACTACTACCTTCTTTATTTGATCCAGCTAATAACAGTGTTTCGTTTTTTTCCAAAATAGCTCCAGATATATGGAAAAGATTTATATAGGCGGATGGGGATCCTCAAACCCCTCAGTGAGATTTTTTGAGTGTGGCTTTTAAGATACCAAGAGGCAGAAAAAGCCCAATAGAGATCAGGGGAACTACCAGCTTTTAGGATACGCCCTTAAAGTCTCCAATGCCCCAAAGGGGTCTCATAGGATGCCATCTGGGTCCTGCTTCAATAGTGGAAAGAAAGGTCATTGAGCTAAAGTCTGCCAGACTTACATGCCTCTGCTGTGAGGAAACAGGGACACTGGAAGGTAGACTTCCCCCTCGCTCCTCTAAGAGAGGTTCAGTCTCTTCCAGCCCTGCTCCAGCCACCTATGACCTAACCTTGCCCAGAATGCTGGGGTTTGCCACTGAAGGCTGAAGGTGCCCAGGGCCATTGGCCCCATCTACGACACTGTGGATGAGCCTAGGGTATTTCTTCCAAGAAGCAGGTAAACTGATCTCATTTGCACAAGGATCACTGAACTATGTCTTTCCTGAATAGTCAGGTGTTTTATTCTTCCCTCGAAGATCTCTGTTGTGGGTGTTGATAGTCCTATTTTCTGATGCTTTGTTTAATATATAGTGTTTCCTTTATTTCTCCTACCTCAATGCCCCACTCATATTTCAGGCTGGGACCTACTCCTAATTTAGAGCTCTCTTTCCCCCCTTTGCCAACTTCTATTATGAATCTACCTTTGCCACCCAGCAAAGCTTTGTATCCCAAGCTTCTCTTTACCAAGCCACAGTCGCAGAGCTTCAGGGAAAAGCAACCTGGTCTCATCTCTCCAGGCAGAGGAGAACAGAAGTGCCCTCTCCACACATGCTGCAGATGGCTTTTCCAGTCTACCTGAATCATTACCATCTAGGAGCAGCGGTGATTGGGACTTGGACGTGAGCTGCAAAGTATAGAATTGTGACAACAATTCCAGTGCCATGCAGACTCCTTCTGGATGTGGACTTTTCCTGGACTCCTGCTCCTTGTGACAGCTCCTAACAGACTTAACTGGGGTTGGATTGCATTTTTCAGGGATTTGGCATGGTGTTGGGGCCAACTTGGACTTGGTGAACATATTAAGGACACTACTCTTTTATGGATTCTTGCTGTATTGGCCAAGAGTTTGTTTAAAGGCTTTAATCACTGTTAAAAAAATAAATAAAAATAAAATAGAAGACTGGATAAAGAAAAAAAAAGATAGAAGGATACTGCTTTTACTTATTGGTGAAGGATTTCTTAATACTAAACACTTGAATTCGAATGGGAAAGAAAGGTTTTCTCCCTAATATGTTGACTATCAGGCACAATGTTTGGATACTCAATCTCATTTAACAATTTCCATAGGCTAATGAAGAGGATCATTGGAGTATCACCATTTTACAGCTGAGTCAACTGGGTCTAAGAAGGACTAAGTGATTTGTCCAAGGCACAGTTTGGGCTGGGATCAAAAGACTACTCTCAACAAGTGCCTTCATTTAAACTATGCCAACATTTTCTTTGTGAGGAATTCCCCAGTGCCATGCAGGGTGTATCGGTTTAGATTTGCTCAGGAAGCAGAACCTGTATGAGTCACATACACTGAAGGGTTTGTTACTGGGATTAAGCTTGGCATGTGTGTGGAGCTGGAGAAGTCCAGGGAGGGTGTCTGTCTCTGCTGCTGGTGGTGAGCCCGAAGTCACTGTGAGTCAGCAGAGTGGGCAGCGGGGATGGACAGCCAGCTCCGAAGTGGGGGAGAGGGAGGGCAAACTGGAAGCCTGTTACTCTTTCACCTCTATCCCCTTGGGGACATGGGTGACTGATGTGGCCGGGCACCACCTCTTCTGGCCTGGGACTGAAAGAAGCTAGCTAAAAGTGAGCCCACCCTACAATACCCATGGTGCAAACAGATGAGACATCACTCGGGTGGGCTGCAGTGGCTCCTGGCCCCTACTTTACAGCCTGCTTCACTCCTGCTTTCCAAACCTCACACAAGTTTCCTTGTTAACCCACCTGAACCCAGGACCAGGCAGGAAAGGGAATTCTGAAAATCATAGTTTCAGCTTGGTGGAACTGAACATAGGAAACCTCTGTACTCTGTGAAAGGATTTCACATAGATTATTTCATATATATCTTCACAGCAACATTTTTAGGCAGGCACTGCATTTAATAGATTGAGAAGCTAAGGTTTAAGTAGTTCTATAGCACCCTGGCTGGGTGGCTCAGTTGCTTGGAGCATTGTCCCGAGGCCCTGGGTTGAGGGGTTTACCCTGGTTGGGGCACATGCAGGAGTCAATCAATGAGTGTGTGGATAGGTAGAAAGCAAATAGATTTTTTCTTTTTCTTTCTCTCCCTAAAAATTAATAAATAAAAAGTTTTTAAAAAGTTACATAGCTTATCTAAGGTATAAACTTGTGTAAGATACAATCCCAATAAGGGGTTTTGAAATGAGATCTGGATGACATTCAACACTGGTTTTTCTTGAAGCATCCCTCTGTGCTACTCTTATGGAAACTTACCCACCGTTCTGCTCCATGAAGACGTGGACCTCCAAATGCTTTCTCACTTTCCCTCTTTCCCCAGGCAGGACTTCCTAGCCAGGGAGTTGCTGTTAGAGTACAGGACCACTCGGGATGGCCTGGGGGGAGCAGGAGCCCCCGGGAAGGTCTCCTCCAGCTTTTAGCAACCATATCTGTTTACCGCAGCGTGTTCCATGACTTGAAGGATATGGTGTCTGGGGACATGACTTGCCCCACAGGAATAGAGTTTGTTGGCTTCTGCAAAGCAAACTTGAGAGGAATGGGGGAAGTGATGGGTAGCCTGCTAGCGTGAGAGACACTGACTGGAGTCTGTGGAGGAGAAAGTCTTCCCGGGACACTGTCAGGCTCCCAGGTGGCTGCCGGGTATCTTAGTTTTGATTTTTGTTTTACAAACATTTTTCCTGCTTGTCAGTTATTCAGATGGAGCCAAAGTCATCTCCATGGCAGCTGAGGTGTGAGAGTCCCAGTAAATGTTTCAGAGCTGAGGAGAATCTCCACTGCAAAACAGGCGTAAAAGGGAAAAAAGAGAGAGCTTTGCTCTATCGCAGTGTCGGGACCACACTGAGGGGGAAAAATGCACATTAACAGGATGTTAAATGGAAAATATCCTGCTCTTTTTGGAGCTCCAGCTGAAACCCAGAGACCAAGGACATGGGTAATAAATGCTCACGCCCTCTGCGAAGAGAATTGTCAAGCATGTCTGTGCACAACTGCCTGAGAGATGGCCACCGACTCCTGTCACGCTCAACAAGAGCACTTAATAATATAATAGTTGTGAAAGTCATTAAAACCAACCGAACCAGCCAACTAAATGGGAAATGATATTTTCAAACAACAGCTCAGATAAGGGCCTAATATCCAAAATATACAAAGAACTCATAAAACTCAACAACAAACAAACAAACAATCCAATAAAAAAATGGGAAGAGGATATGAATAGACACTTCTCCCAGGAAGAAATACAAATGGCCAACAGATATATGAAAAGATGCTCATCTTCTTTAGCTATTAGAGAAATGCAAATCAAAACGGCAATGAGATACCACCTCACACCTGTTCGATTAGCTGTTATTAGCAAGTCAGGTAATAGCAAATGTTGGAGAGGCTGTGGAGAAAAAGGAACCCTCATACACTGTTGGTGGGAATGTAAAGTAGTACAACCATTATGGAAGAAAGTATGGTGGTTCCTCAAAAAACTGCAAATAGAACTACCTTATGACCCAGCAATCCCTCTACTGGGTATATATCCCCAAAACTCAGAAACATTGATACGTAAAGACACATGCAGCCCCATGTTTATTGCAGCATTGTTCACAGTGGCCAGGACATGGAAACAACCAAAAAGCCCATCAATAGATGACTGGATAAAGAAGATGTGGCACATATACACTATGGAATACTACTCAGCCATAAGAAATGATGACATCGGAACATTTACAGCAAAATGGTGGGATCTTGATAACATGATACGAAGCGAAATAAGTAAATCAGAAAAAAACAGGAACTGTATTATTCCATACGTAGGTGGGACATAATAGTGAAACTAAGAGACATTGATAAGAGTGTGGTGGTTACGGGGGGGAGGGGGGAATGGGAGAGGGATAGGGGGTGGGAGGGGCACAAAGAAAACAAGATAGAAGGTGACAGAGGACAATCTGACTTTGGGTGGTGGGTATGCAACATAATTGAACGACAAGATAACCTGGACTTGTTATCTTTGAATATATGTATCCTGATTTATTGATGTCACCCCATTAAAAAAATAAAATTATAAAAAAAAAAAAAAAAAAAAAAAAAAAAAAACTAACCGAACCAAAAATTCTCCGTTAGGTCGGGTTCTTCAGAAACAAAACCTGAGCCAAAGCTCATGTACGTACAAGTTATTCATTAGGGAAGTGGTCCCTGAAGAAGTCAACAAGGGGGGAGGATGGACCAGGAAGAGGACCCAAGCGAGGCTGCTAATTTGGCTGAGGTTCCCAGGGTCAGGCGGATACCTGCTGAGCTGTGCAATGTAAATTGTGCCTCAGCATTTGGTCCCCATTGAGGCCAAGGAGCTGGGCTTCTGTTCTCCCACACAGAGCTTGCTCTTGGCTGTCCAGATGCCAGCCTTAGCAGCCAGGCATTGCAGAAGCCGGGGGAGGAGCTGGTGACAGGCACCTCAAGGGACTTCCATGCAGAGGAAGCAGCAGTGTTTTCTTTCAGAAGGAATGTGCTCCCTCAAGCCCAGCACTTCAAGATGAAAGAGAGGACTGTAAGAGAACCATGCACGGAGGCTGGGCTCTCTGCATGCAGAGAGCTTGGCATCTTTCCCATCTCTGCCCTAGTCTACTGGGATGCTTGCTGAGCGGAAGGAGGCCCTGGGCCAGAGGGGAGTGTGCTGAGGGTTCCAGGAACAGCTTGATTTGTGTCTCCCAGACTTTCGCTGGCACCAGGGCTGCAGAAGCCAGAAAACAGCAGCCGCTCCTAAGGCTATGGTGAAGAGTCAGGTCTCAAGTCCAGCATCTCCCATAGCGGGGGCTGGGTGTGATGGTTAAGGGTATTGATTTTGGAAATAGACTGGCCAAGTTCGAAAACTTGGCTCTGCCCACTACTAGCTGTGTACTCTTGGACAAGTTTCCTTACCTCTTTTTTTTTTTTTTTTTGTATTTTTCTGAAGCTGGAAACAGGGAGAGACAGTCAGACAGACTCCCGCATGCGCCCGACCGGGATCCACCCGGCACGCCCACCAGGGGCGACGCTCTGCCCACCAGGGGGCGATGCTCTGCCCCTCCAGGGCGTCGCTCTGCCGTGACCAGAGCCACTCTAGCACCTGGGGCAGAGGCCAAGGAGCCATCCCCAGCGCCCGGGCCATCTTTGCTCCAATGGAGCCTTGGCTGCGGGAGGGGAAGAGAGAGACAGAGAGGAAGGAGGGGGGGTGGGGGGTGGAGAAGCAAATGGGCGCCTCTCCTGTGTGCCCTGGCCGGGAATTGAACCCGGGTCCCCCGCACGCCAGGCCGACGCTCCACTGCTGAGCCAACTGGCCAGGGCCAGTTTCCTTACCTCTTGTGTCTCACTTTGCCCGTTAGTAAAAGGAAGATAATATTCCTCGTGGGGTTGTTGTGAGTATTAAGAATAGATCTGCCATATATAACCTACTATAAATACCATATATAACATAATGTATAATTGTTATATTAGTAACAATATATGCAATATATTACACATTACATTATATATATTTACATGTGCATAATATATATATGTAATATGTACTGACACATTGTATCTATGCATTTATATTATATTATATATTTATTATATTTGTACAACATATAATGTATTTATTATATTTATATATGTGTGTTACATATATTACATATATAGTATACTTAATATTATATACATTAATATCATATAAATCATGTATCTTGGATATTACTAAGTGATTTCTCTACGTCATTCTGAAACGGCAGACCGCATGCACGCCATGCCTCTCCCTTCAGAACCTGTGCTCTCCAGTCCTTTGTCATATTGATCTCGAATACATGCTGTATTCTAAACTATAGGATAAAGCAGTGAGCTTCGAGGTCAACCAGCCTAGATCTAAATCCCAACCCTGCTGTTACTATTAGCCATGTGACTTTGGAAAATGTTTGACCTTTTCTAATCTTAAAGTAGTATTTTCTTTATTGACTCGCTGGGATTAGACGAGGTGATACATGGGAAGTATAATACATAGCAGAGTGCCTAGCACAGAGTGAGTAGTCAATACATTGTGCTTGTGTTATTTCCCTGAGCCTGTTTCTGGCTCTGCTTCCGGTCACATATTCATCCTGAGTTTTGTCTTTCTGTGCCTGTCCAGGAGCTGCAGGCTTGGTGGGGGCGGGGAGAGAGGCAGCAAGGCACAGGCACACTGACTGTGCATTATTAGTGCCTTGGAACTTTAAGTATTAGTCATTCGACTTTCCTTTTGTGCTTTGTTTATTTTCTACACAGCATCATCAAGCCTCCAGTTAGGTTTTAAAACTGAATGAATCATCCTGTTATCCTTGAGAACTGCATCAGGGTCAGGAAGTATTATCCTTATTTTACCCACGAAGAACTGACAAACAGGCGAAGTGACTGGTTCAAGGTCACAACACCAGAAGCAGTGTTTGTGGTCAGAGTGCTGGCCTTCACATATTGCTACATCCTCAGGGTAGAGGCATGGGATTTGTCAGGAAGTGGACAATGATGGCTTTATGAACATGAACATGGAAGAGCTAGGGAAACTCTGTGGGTACCGTGCTAGGCATTTTATATCAGCATTTTGTCAAATTCTCACCGCTACCGTAAGAACCAGCACATGAATCAGATTGGTACTATCATCCCAATTTGTAGGTGAGTAAACTGAGACCATATTGGAATTTGAAGTAGTCTTTCTGATTCCAGAGATGACGTTGTTTTCATTATGTCACAACGCACCTGAATGTTTGGTTCTTGCTTCTGTTTCACAAGAGTCCTGAAGGCCAGTGGACTTTCCTCTTGGGCAGCTTTCTCTATTTCAAACCAGTGTTCCCCCCCACCTATTCTGTAGCAATAGGAAACCCCCACTTCCATTTGATTGCCTCCTGCCCCCCTCTATCCTCCTTAAAACCTGAGAACTGAAGGGACCTTAGTGATGTTTTTGGGAATAATCAAATCTATGCAACACATGTCTAGAAATATTTATTGACACCTTGCTTAGGTCAATACCTGTTATATTCATTTCTTCATCTCTGGAAGCTGGCAAAACCCATAGTGCTGTTCTAGTATGTACTTTAGTTCGAAGCCACATAGATTTCAATAAAAGCAATTACAATAATAAAAATAACTACTATATAGCAAATACAGTGGTTTATACATATCTCATTTGACTGTTTAGAAAACCCCAGGAGATAGAGCTCTGTTTATTTTCCTAATTTTACAGATCCCAGAAACTGGGAGTCAGAGAAATTAAATTAGTTGTCTAGAGCCACATGCCTAATAAGAGGAAAAGCTGGGATTTGACCCTAGGCATTTTTGATTCCAAAACCTTTTCCTTTAATAATTTATATTCTTGTGTCAGTTAGCATGTGCTGGGTAACAAGCCATTCTAAAACTAAGAGGCTTCAAACAGTAACATTTCATTTAGCTTATGATTTTGGGTATCAGCTGGGAGGTTTTTTTCTGGTCTTGACTATATCAGCCATTTCTACTGCTCCCTCTCAGCTGATGGGTTGCTGGCAACTGGATGATCTAGAATGGCCTTAGTTACATCTGAAGGTTAATTGGCCATCGGCTGAGCATCCCTGGTTCTCCTCTACCTAGCCTTTTATCCTTCAGCAGCTGTCCTGGGCTTGTTCACATGGTGGTCTCAGGGTTCTGAGCAGAGCAAGAGATCAAGCCCGTATACAACATCACTTTGTGAGCCTATGCTGACCACCTCCCACCCTCCCTCTTAGCCAGTGTCCTGTTGGCCAAAGCAAGTCACATGGCCAGTCAACCCAGATTCAGGGATGGAGAATTAAACTCCACCGTCTGGTGGTAGAGGAGGTATTTGTAGTCAATTCTGTGGCCCTCCACCCTTATTTTCTGTGATGTCACTCAGCCTGGTGAGGTTGTGGGATGTGCAAACAGATAAGTGAAAGGATATTTTGAGAACTGGCTATAGTTATGGAGGCTCCTATTTCACTGGCTTCTAAAATGGTCTGGGTGGTGTGGAGCTCGGGAGTTCCCTCAAGCGCATGAGATTTCCTTGAGAAAGGAGCCAGTGCAGGTCTTGGGCTGCCTGAGCACAGGGACAGTTCAGTGGGGAGAAACTGCTGTGGTTGTGGTGACCTAGCCCTTGAAACCCTTCAAGTTTTTCTGAGTAGGACTTTGTGTCACCTCTATGTCACTGCTCCGCACCCTCCTACTGAGGGCTGGGTACAGCTGGAAGCTCAGCTAGGCATCTGATTCAGGAAATTCAAAATTAACTGCATGGCCGGAGAGTGGCAAGCATAGCTCAATGTGTTTTCTATCTACTTTGGGTATTTAATTGCCCCAGATCCAGCTAGCTGTCTATGTCACGTTAGGAAAAAGTGTCCCTTACATAGTCTTGTTCATCAAGAGGCAGTTTATTCCAGCTTATGATGGGGTGTTTTAGGTGTTTCTGTTAGTGAGCGAGGATGGGTGGGAGAGGGGGACACACAGTGGGGAGCTCCTTCAAGCCTAAGGCTGGGACGTGTAGGAGATGACTCTGCACCAGTATAAACGGCAGTTAACTGCAGAGCAAAGGTTAGTTGGAGACAGGAGATCTTGGAGTGTGTTGGCCATGAAGAGACACTGGCCTGGGTACTCAAGTGCATGTACACAGGATTCTTGGAGGAATCCCTGCAAGAACCAGATGTCCTTTGTGATTGATGAGCTCTAAGACTCTGACTCTTCTCGTGTCCTTGTTCATGAAGAGAACACCAACAGTAGATGTGCAGGGTTGGTGATGAAACGGATGGGGAAGAAGGCTTGTGTAACTGTCTTGTTTTAATTGCTGAGCTATGGTTTTTGGAACTCAATAAATATGCAGATGCGCTGTTTCTTGGGGCTGATTCCGCCCTCTGCCCGGTGTATATACAGTGTGTCTATAAAGTTATGGTGCACTTTTGACCGGTCACAGAAAAGCAACAAAAGATAATAGAAATGTGAAATCTGCACCAAATAAAAGGAAAACTCTTCCAGTTTCATACCTATTCAGTGCAGTCAATGTGGGCTCACGCACAGATTTTTAAGGGCTTCTTAGGTAGCTATCCGTATAGCCTCTACAGACTTGTCACTGACTGATGGCCTACCAGAATGGGATTTCTCCATCAAACTGCAGGTTTCCTTCAACTGTTTATCCCACCGAGTAATGTTATTCCTATGTGGTGGCGTTCATTATAAACGCGCTGTTATTCACGTTGCACTTTGGTCACGGATTCGAATTTAGCGAGCCACAGAACACACTGAGCTTTCCTCTGTACTGTCCACATCTCGACTGGCATGGCCATGGGCTGCTCCGCTGTATACACGGTGTTATGTCATCATCTGCGCATGCGCACATGCGGCCACATCATCCTACAGAAACTGGGAGGGTTTTTGTTTTATTTGGTGCCGATTTCTCATTTCTATAGTCTTTTGTTGCTTTCCTGTGACCAGTCAAAAGTGCGCCATGACTTTACCGACACACTGTAGAATCTGGTGTGTCTTTTTCCTTGCGAGTCCGAACCATGAAGAAATTCGTAACAGGGACAGAGCCCTGTCTGTCCCCCAGTTGACACCAGTTCCACCTGTCACTTCTCTTCCACTCTCAGTGGAGGCAGGATAGTGTGGTTAAATGCATCAACTCTGAGCAAGACTGGTTCCAAATCCTGGCTCGTCTCCTCATTCACTCTGCAATTGGGGTACATTACTTAAACTTTTTGTGTTTCAGTTTCTTTTTCTCTTTCTTTCTTTCTTTCTTTCTTTCTTTCTTTCTTTCTTTCTTTCTTTCTTTCTTTCTTTCTTTCTAAAAAATATTTTTCCGAAGTGAGAAGCAGGGGGGAGGCAGACAGACAGACTCCCGCATGCCCCTGACCGGGATCCACCTGGCATACCCACCAGGGGGCGATGCTGGGCCCCTCTGGGGCATTGCTCCTCTGCAATCAGAGCCATTCTAGCACCTGAGGTGGTGGCCACACAGCCATCCTCAGCGCCTGGGCAAACTTTGCTCCAATGGAGCCTAGGCTGCAGGAGGGGAAGAGAGAGATAGAGAGAAAGGAGAGGGGGAAGGGTGGAGAAGCAGATGGGTGCTTCTCCTTTGTGCCGGGCCGGGAATTGAACCTGGAACTTACATATGCGGGACTGATGCTTTACTGCTGAGCCAACTGGCCAGGGCTGTGTTTCAGTTTCTTAACTGGTAAAATGAAGATAATAAAATGAACAATTCATAGAGTTATTATGAGGATTAAATGAGTTAATGTATAAGCACTTTCGTGCCTAGACACATGCCATTTGTATATAGTATGGCTACGTGCCTGACATGGGACTAAGCACCTTATCCACGGGTTCACTCATTCTGGGGAGCTAAAAATAATTTTTATATATCCATTGATTGCCACTGTATAAAAGGTCATACTTAGCTAAACATGGGGAAATGTTAGCTAAAACTTAATGTGCTTAATAAATCCACTTAGTGCTCAGAAGATGCAAAGCGTACACGAAACCAGGCCAGAAAGAGACGAGAGCCCTCCGGAGGGATAAATTAGGAGAGCCGTGTGGAATTCCACAAATGTGGTAAACACTTCTTAGGAAAATGAAACTTAGACAGATGTGCCCTTAAACTAATTGAACGAAAATCCTTGAAAAGCTCCGCGGTAGGCATCCCAGAAAAAGACAGCTGAGAGAAGGAAGAGAACGCACGGAAGGGACCGCGCCTGACACTTTGTATACAAAACGCATTGCATCCGTTACACGCGAGGAGCTGTATGATCTAAATGTGGAGTGCCCACAGATGAATCGAGAAAAGCTCCTTGAACAATGCAGAAGAAGAAAAAGAAACCTAAAAGAATATGCACTTTCTCAAAATGGAATAAAACGGTCCTCTTCGTGTTGCGCCTGTTTGTTATTTAGAACTTTAGGTCCATGTGTCATTGTGAGAGTGGCTTCAAGTGAAGCAGTCTTCTCTTGCTTCCCATCTCTCCAATCTGTCCCCTTCTCTCCATCTACACTGCCACTCTCTGTGTTAAAATGCTCTTTTTTCCTTAGAGCAATAGTGCATATGTGGCTTCCTTATCTCTTATCTGTTTTCTTTACTGTAAAAGAGTGATTCTTTAAAAAACGCAAGATTGATAGGTTACTATTTTCTTAAACTGTTGTAGGGGTTTTCCATCGCCTTCACACCAAGTCTGCCTCTTGAGCTCAGGAAAATCCCCCCTTTGTGTGTGTGTGTGTGTGTGTGTGTGTGTGTGTGTGTGATTTCTCTGTTGCCAATTTTCTATTCTTTTGGCCTGCCTCCTTCCTATATGCAACTTTAGTCCAGCCATAATGAACTGTTGTGGACTCCAACTTCCACTTTAACGATCAACTGCATACTCTAAGGGGGAGCTTAAACTACACCAGCTCCTAAATAAATTACAGCAAATATGTATTATAAATGTACGGTTAGGCTCCATGGTTAAGAAAAAGAGTGGGTTAAAACCTGAAGAGTGAACAGTTATCTTGACATAATTAATAATGGCATTTTTTCCCCATCCTCTAATGTATTCTTGTTTGGACAATAAATTCTCTGATCATTTTATTAAGAGGTTATAGTATAACCAGCTGTTTCATCACCAGATCTTGGGTTTCAGATCAATGGGTTCTTATTGTGCTTCTCTTTACCTTTTCTTCCTAACCAATTTCACATTTCTAGGTTTATGACTTCCATTACGTCTGGCACCAAATTCTGTATCAGTTAGGAAACACTGTCAAAACTCACACTGCCTTAATAATAATGAAGATTTACTGACTTATACAATAGGAAAATCCCGACACAAGTCTGGCTGATCTAGCAATTTAATGCTGTTATTGCAGATCTAGTTTATTTTTTTTCTCTTCTTTCTTTTTTTTTTTTTCATTCTGCCCTCTACTCTGCCAGCTTCATCCCAGACTGTGTTTACCTCCTGATATAAAAAAGGTTGCAGCAGCTCTGGGCTTTGCATCTGCACACCAGGCCCTGCTAGCATTCCAAGCAAGAATCCTGAAATACACCTTAATAGACTTCTTTAGGTCACATCCCTCCCCCCCCCTCCTCCTATCCAATCATTTCAGCCAGGATAATGCAATGCTGTGGTTGGTTTGAGTAAATTGGGGCTTTGCCCTGGGGCTGGGACCTAGTCAGAATTCCCTGAAGTACCTGAACTGCTTGGAGGTGTAATCAGGCTCAGGGAAGAAAAAATTGATATGGAATCAACAATCAACAAGCTTACAGCTCATCATAGAAGCCTTGGTATGCCTAGTAAAAAACAAAAACAAACCCAGACAAATCATTAGAGCCCCCAACTTGAGACTCAATGTAGAGGTCACACTAGAGAACTTTTGATTTGCAGCTATTTGGGCCAAGAGAGGAGTTGGAGAGGCAATGTGATGAGTGAATATAAAGAACATTTATTCCGTTCCAGAAGCCAAACAGACCTGAGTCTTGAACCTGGGTATAACCTCTTCACTGGTTTTGAATCTTGGCCAAGATAATTACTTTTCAATCCCCATTTTCTTTTCTTATCTGCATCTTGGGGATAATTTTCCTATCTTATTCAGTTCTGTGAGAAATGAATGAGATTATGCATATAAAGTACACAGTATAGTGCATGGCACAGAGTAGATAAGTATGCTTTTAGTTTATAGTCACTCAATTGACTCTGAAATCATCAGCATAATGACTTTTCCTTGGGTCATTTAGCCCACCTGCCAAGCTGTGGCTGCTCCTTTATATGTCCTTATATAGAAATGGAGGTAGATTGTGAAATAACTTGGTCTCTTATTCTCAGCAACTCTTCTTTGAATAGTGGAAAAAACCTGATTTCTTAAAATTTCTAATAGATGTAAATGTATTTTAATATCAATAATCAACACTGAGCAGCTTCCCGAATTTTGCTGACCTGGAGTAATTTTTCTCTCATCCTGGGAAGCTTTGCCCATTGTATCTGGCCTAAGTGTTGATCCTTTCCTGATGCTTCAGGAAACTATAGCTGTCTCTTCATTTCTCACCAAGACCAAAAGCTATTTTGCTCCAGGGGAGCCCATTAGCTCATTTGAATTAAGTTTCCAGAGTCTAAGCCAAGAATCTCAAGGTCATAAGGCTGTAAGCATCAGCAAACTATCTGACTCATTGTTTTTTTTTTTCTTTGAGAAATTTCAACATTTTTTGAAATACGTCTGTTTGCATAAAAGGATAATAAGTGGAATTCTTTATGTCATGTTTGCAACCAACGACAAAGCTCTCCTCTTTTCTGATTCAGACTTTAACATTTTTTATTTTAAAAGATTTAAAAATTATAGTTTACATTCAGTGTTATTTTGTGTTAGTTTCAGCTGGGTAGCATAATGGTTAGCTGATCATATGACTAATTTCAACAACTGAGTCCATTTCAACAACTGACCCTGACAATGCTACCCTTTCCCCATAACCTAACATCCGCAGTAGATTGGCTACCTCAGACTTGCAGGAAGTAGTGGCATAAACATTGCTTCATAAACCCTTCCAAGCAGTCAAGACTATGAATAATTCATCAGCTTGCAGTGGCCCCTCTTTTACCCCTGGTGTTCTTACCCCGGGGTTACCAGCGCTAGACTCAGGGGAAGTCTTCTCCCCAGGATAATTAGTCTTTCTTCAGCTCCACTGAATTAGCACTCCTATTTTATTGTACCCTTGGGTTACAGGGGCTGTGAAGTTACAGAACAAGCAAATTATTGCCAGAGGCCTGCAGCAGATTATTCTGAAGCCCCTGCCGCTACCCAAGTGAGCTTTGAGTCATCACGAGGTTTATGCTGTGGCATCATCATGGGGGGGGGGTATTTATTATTTTGGTTTTCAAAGATGAAAATAGATTTGTATTTCTTTCTGATCATAAAGATGATAAAAATGAGTGTGTGCATATCAAACAATACAGGAAATCACACTGAAGACAGAAACAATAATCTTAAATCCTAAACTCAGGGACAATCATTTTGCATTTCTGTGCAATTTAATACAGTTATTAGCATTTTGCTGTATGTGATCCAGAGCAATTTCTCCCAACCCCTTTCTTTTAGAGAGAGAGAGAGAGAGAGAGAGAGAGAGAGAAAGAGAGGAACAGAGAGAGATAAGAAGCATCAACTCATAGTTGTGGCACTTTAGTTGTTCATTAATTGCTTCTCATACATGTCTTGAACGAGGGGCTTCAGTGAAGCTAGCAACCCCTTGCTCAAACCAGCGACTTTGGGCTTTGAACCAGCAATCTTTGAGCTCAAGCCCAGTGACCATAGGATCATGTTGCTGATCCCATGCTCAAGCTGGTGATCCTGCGCTCAGGCTGGCGACCTCGGGGTTTCGAACCTGAGACCTCAGCATCCCAGGTTGATGCTCTCTATCCACTGTGCCACCACTGGTCAGGCTATTTCTCCCTTTTTAATTTCATTTTGCATAAGTGAAATAAAATAATAAGTGTAACTTAACAATCACTGAGCATATCTTTTATGTTCATAAACATAGATCTATACCATAATTTTTATGACTAAGTAGCACTGGGTAACATTAGTGCACCAGCCTTTACTTATCCAATCTCCTGCTGATGACCACTAAGTTGTTTCCAAATTGTTCCTATTAGCATTATAGTGCGATGGACAACCTTAAACTCTCCTGCAGAGGTATCAGCTTATCGCCGTAGGATATATTTCTGTAAGTGGAATCAATAGCTAGACACATTGGAAGGTTTTGATTCATATGGTTAAACTGCTTCTCAAAAGGTCTTAGAATTTACATGCTGACTAATTGATACATAAAAGCAGGCCAAAAAGTCTGTTAAAAGTAACCTATTGAAAAAAGATGGGCTTCAAGGTCCTAAAAACAAGCAAAGTAGCATAGGCTCTTGGTAACCTACTGTAGGTGTCAACCTTAGGGATTCTATGGAAGAAGGATGGAGGATGGTAGAATCCAGGTACACACAAAGCAGAGCATGGGAAGTCCTCAGGGAACTGAAGGCTACCTGAATGGTAAATGTAGGCAGTGGGTAACTGTGGCTAGGGGCACAGGGAAGCCAGCGGCTACAGGGACATTATTAGGGGTTCACTCTTAGCTCTTTCCCCACTGCCTTAGGACAAATCAGTGCCTAATTCTTTTAGTGCTAGGCTACCAGTACCAGTGGCTGCTTTATTAGGATGATGAGGTTGATGGAAATAAGTGTAAACAGACTTTTCTTGGGCATTAATGCCCACCCCTTCAATGCTAGCGGCTACTTGTTTACAAACGAGGGAAATGCCTCCTCCCCATGCTGCTTCTCTCTAAATAAGGGTTTAAAAGTTGAAAACCCTACTAAAGGAATTGTCTGTCAAGGTGGCAACAAGCAGGCATGGTGGTCCAGTGCAGGGTTCTCTGCAGTGGGACCAAGCTTCCCCCTCTCCTTAATCTTCGTGGTAGTGACAGAGACAGGGCCTGGCCTCTGGACCTTCCTCAATGTGCATGGCCACAGGAGCTGGCTGTTACTCCCAGGGAACATGAGATTACAAGCCAAAATAACCCAACACCAGAGGAATATGATTTACCCAAAAGAGAGATAATGCAAAATTGGTTAACATTTACCATCTGAAGCAAAAGTATTGGAACAGATGGACAGAGAACTTAACATAAGTGTGATTAATATACTTAGGAAATAAGGAGGATATTTGCAATCTTCTAAAACAGAACCAAGTAAAAATATTAGACTTGAAAAGTATAATAGTTGAAAAAAGGGCAGCTTTCACTTTCTTTTACAGCAGAGCGTGAGTATGGATCCATTCTAGAGAGTTTAAGGAGTGGGGAGAGGATGTGACCTGGGGTGGAGAACCCAGATGCCGCAGGGGATACTAATCCTTTTGCTTCTTCCTTGCTGGGCCACTTACACATTCCTAACCAGAGGTATTCTTAAGTGAGTCTAAAACAGTCACGGCTAGGTTTGGAGACAAATTGATTTGTCTTATTCTTTCTCTTCTATTGAATTTATTATTAATACCATATAAGTTCACCTTATTTAGATACACTTTCCACCTGTCACTGTTTTACTTATGTTTTATTTCCGTAAACAGGATAACACCTATCTTATCTTTTGCTGGTGTTTATTCCATGCAGTCAACTAATGTTTATTTGATGAGTGCCTGTCAAAATAGGTAGGGGCTGGTAGAGATGAAAAGAAAATGAAACATGGCCTTTGCCCTCATGGGATTATAATCTAGAGATGGAGAAAAACACACACGTGAATAGATCATGATGATGTGGTCAAGGTCATTCGGCTGCCTGCTGGCAAGGTTAGGACTCAAAACTTGGCTATTTGGACCATTAGATTGTGCTTTGTCCTGGCGAGCATAGCATTGTATGTGTGACTGTTTCATAAAAGATGTATACATTTATTTATTTCCAGTAATGGGTGACTCAGGAGCAGAAGCTTAAACATGTTTATTGCTTATCTTACCAACTGCAGCTCTCCATGAAGACTCATAAAGCCCTGTGTTAGCAGTCTTTTAAAGTTATGTGCACACACAGAAAGAGTTATTCCACTGCGGCAGTTTCAGAACCAGTGGAGCGACCTTTGAATTCCTGGAACCGAACGTGCTCAGAAAAGCTCCCGTACAGTAACAATAAACTGAGCCCAAGGTCATATACAACTTTGCTGCAAAATTATAATAGTCTTGTCATATTCTTATTTATATACTGCTAACAAAAATTAGGGGATATTTCAAAATGAATATGAAGTGATAAAAAAAAGCATTTTATTTTTTTTATTAAACAAGAACATCAGAAAAGCAAACAAGTCAAAGAAAGTTGTTCAATTATGCAAATGAGATGCAAAACCAACTTCTATTTTATTGGTGAAAGTGCCCTATACAAAAGGTGAAAGTAGTGGAGTATCGCATGGTCCCTGATCCCCTAATTTTTGTGAGCGTGATGAATTTCTACAGATTGGTTATTGCTGTTTTGCAGTTTGGGAGGGTTTACTTCTGATTGAAGAAGATACTCTGTTATTTTGAGACTGGGAAAAAATTAGGGATTATTGGCCCCTGCTGTCTTCTTGTTTCTTCACTTTTATTTGAATTCCCAAGTAATTAGCTTTATAGGCTACTGCTAACTCTTTCCCCCACGTCCATCTTTTCAGCATATCCAAGAATATTTGAAACACAAGACAAGCTTACTTCAATGTCATATTACTTTTAAAACGCAGCACTGGTAACAGATATTTCATAACATGGTCGGTTCTTTTCTTTTTTTTTCCAGGCCGTTCACATGTACTCTCTTCTGGCTGGAGTTGTTTTTCTCCCATTTACTACCTCCATGGCTAGCTGCTCACCTCATCCTTCAGGTCTCAGTTTAGATGCTACCTGACACCCAGCCATTGTTCTCAGTCTTGATAATCATTCATTCATTCCTTTGTTCATTCTTCTATTTAACACATTTATGGGTATGGCACCTGCTATATGTCAGGCACCTTTACTGCTAAGTGTTAGGATACAATGACAGGCAAAAGCAGAATAGTTTCTTGCCCTTTTGGAGTTTACAATGAGGAGGGGAGAAAGGACCTTAGGCAAGTGATCTTACAACTGTAAAGGTATCATGAAGAGGAGGTGCCCATGCTATTAGTAAGTAGACTCTAGCCTTGTCAAAATCGGTAGGCAGAACTACCCAGAAGAGGTGAGATCAGCATCTTGTTTTTCAACTTCATGGCTGTTATGGGCTAAATTGTATTCCTCCACAATTCTTATGTTGAAATTCTAACCTGTACTATCTCAAAATGTGACTGTATGTGGAGATAGGGCTTTTATAGAGGTGATTATGGTAAAATAAGGCCATGTGGTTGGGCCCTGACCCTGTATGACTGGTGTCCTTATAGGAACAGAAGATTAGGACACAGACAATATGTAGAGAGACGACCATGTGAGGACATAGTGAGAAGGTCAACGACAGGAACCTCAAAGAGCTAAACCTGTTGACACTTTGATCTTGGACTTTTATACTCCAGAATTTGTGAAAAAAAAATTTGGTTGTATTATCTGCCCAGTCCATGATATTTTATCATGGCAGATAACAAGCACAGTGGCACTTAGAAGTTTTTATTTTATTTATTTGTTGTTTGACTTGTTTTGTTTGTTCCTCCACTGGCTTAGGAGAATTAAATTTGTCTTGTAAATACACTGTTGTATTTCAGCATACGGCACAGTGTTGACGATAATATTTGCTCAAATATTTGTTGCATGTTGACCAAGAACACTAAGTGTGTAGCTCTCATATTGTCATCGAGAATTTCTGGTTGACATTGGGCTTTTAAAGGCCACTTCCTTCCTGTGCTTATATGGAGACTGCATTCTACCTGGAAAACGTGGGGGTATGTGCTTCCCTTGGTTATGCTGCCTGAATTTCCTCGAAACTCAAAGAGAAGGACTCACCTCATATGTGTTTTTTTCTTGGAAAAGAAACATCTGGATAGCTCTCCGTTAGGGTGGATTATTCATTCCTTCTCCAGTTTTTGCACACAGCACGTTCTAAATGGTCCAATTTAACAAATTCTCTGATTCATCTACCTTTCTGATAGATCCCCAGGGGAGCACTGCTCCCTCCCTCTGCCAGCTCCATCCCCAGCTAGTGCTGCTGTCTGCTCTGCTTCTTCCACCCCTACGAGGCCACGGGCCACATGAGTGTCTCCAGCTGTCACACTGCTTTCAGCTTGGGGTTTTGCTTAGTTTTCATGCCAAAGAAGGAAATTTCTTTCCTCCTCTCAGAGAATACCGTATTTCCCCCTTTTTCCTTCCTGATATCTTGAGCTGGTTAATATTTTGGGCCCTGAAATCAGCTACTTATTAGGAGTGTATGTCATCTCTTTAAGCCTAAATTTTCTTCTTTTCAAAAGGAAGTGATCATTTTATAAATTGAGAGATGTTGCACTTAATACATTTAATAAATGATGATGACGACAACAACAACATTTTTGGCATCTTTTTAAAAAATTTATTTATTGATTTTAGAGAGAGAAGAAGGGAGAGAGAGACAGAAACATTGATCTATTTCTGTATGTGTCCTGATCAGGGAATCAGACCAGCAACCTCTCCATGTCTAAATGATCCTCTAACCAACCAAGGACTTGGCTCCTTTTTAAAAAAAATATTTTTGTCATAGAATATTTCTTTCTTTCTTTCTTTCTTTCTTTCTTTCTTTCTTTCTTTCTTTCTTTTTTAAATTTTATTCATTCATTTTAGAGAGGAGAGAGAGAGGGAGAGAGAGAGAGACAGAGA
This sequence comes from Saccopteryx bilineata, assembly GCF_036850765.1. NCBI lineage: Eukaryota > Metazoa > Chordata > Mammalia > Chiroptera > Emballonuridae > Saccopteryx > Saccopteryx bilineata. The sequence goes on along the minus strand of NC_089490.1, from coordinate 386,386,540 downwards.
GAGGAGAGAGAGACAGGGGGGAGGAGCTGGAAGCATCAACTCCCATATGTGCCTTGACCAGGCAAGCCCAGGGTTTCGAATCGGCAACCTCAGCATTTCCAGGTCGACGCTTTATCCGCTGCGCCACCACAGGTCAGGCTGTCATTGAATATTTCAAACATCTCTATACTATATAGAAAGAGTATAATAAAGCTCCATCTGCCTATCACGCACATAGTTAACCTTGGTTTGCAGACACCTTCATATGATGATGTATTTACTGTAGACAGAAAATTGTTTTCAGTCTTCTTTAGAAACCCTTTTATACTACAATTAATCTCAAGAAACCTTTTGCTATGGTTCTCCAACAACATTTGGATTTGAGATTTCTGTGTCTTATTTACTCTTGCACTTGAAATGTAAAGACAATAAAGCCTCATTCATTGAGATAAATTGGAGGAAAGAGGTTGGAATCTAATTTAGTAAGAACTTGACAGCTATTTAAAGACAATTGTAGTTTTTTATTATTTTTAAAGCCTTAGTAACTCAAGTTAAACTAACTATTGAGAAGCCAAGGTCTTATAGGATCTATTTTGAAGACCATTAGAAAGATATTTAAAGAAATACCTTAATTGTTTGTACATATATGCTTGTAAAAAGCTTGTTTTTCTTAAATGATGAGGTTAAAGATTTTTCTTGGAGTTTGTTGTAAGGAAATTGCCATCTCAAGTTGTCAGGAGCACAGAGCTGATTGTGGGTCAAGATAAAATTGTCTTCCATTCACCTAACAGTTATACAGTTATAATTGCTACCATCTATTGAGTATCTACCATACATCAGGGCTTGACATAATCTTATTTCATTTAAAGGTTCACAACAGTTCCCTTTTTTTTTTTTTGTTATTAAAGATATTTCTATATTGTTTTTTTATTTTGATTAATTTCAATGAGGTGACATTGATAAATCAGGGTACATATGTTCAGAGAAAACAGCTCTAGGTTATTTTGACATTTGCTTATGCTGCATTCTTATCACACAAAATCCAATTGTCTTTCGTCACCTTCTAACTGGTTTTCTTTGTGCCCCTCCCCTACCCCAGCCCCCTCCCTCTCCCCACCCCACCCCGTAACCCCCACACTCTTGTCCATGTCTCTGAGTCTCATTTTTATGTTCCACCTATGTATGGAATCATATAGTTCTTAGTTTTTTCTGATTTACTTATTTTGCTCAGTATAATGTTATCAAGGTTCATACATGCTGTTGTAAATGATCCGATGTCATCATTTCATATGGCTGAGTAGTATTTCATAGTATATATGTACCAAAACTTTTTAATCCAACTCTTCCTCTGATGGACACTTGGGCTGTTTCCAGATCTTCACTATTGTGAACAATGCTGCCATAAACATGGAGGTGCATTTCTTCTTTTCAAAGAGTGCTATGGTGTTCTTGAGGTATATTCCTAACAGTGGGATAGCTGGGTCAAAGGCAATTCAATTTTTAATTTTTTGACGAATTCCCATACTGTTTTCCACAGTGACTGCACCAGTCTGCATTCCCACCAGCAGTGCAGGAGGATTTCCTTTTCTCCACATCCTTGCCAGCACTTATTCTGTGTTGTTTTGTTGATGAGCGCCATTCTGATTGGTGTGAGGTGGTATCTCATTGTGGTTTTAATTTGCATTTCTCTAATGATTAGTGATGTTGAGCATTTTTGCATATGCCTATTGGCCATCTGTATGTCCTCTTTGGAGAAGTATCTATTCATTTCTTTTGCCCATTTTTGGATTGGATTGCACAACAGTTCCCTTGATGAATTATTCTGATGTTACAAATGAGGTAAATCAAACTCAGAGATTAAGTAATTTGCCTATGTTTATACAGATGGAGCTTGAATGAATTCTCACTAAATTTAAAGGCTACATCCTTTCCTCGATGCCTTGCTTCAACCCAGTAGTACAGGCGAACTCACAGGTAGCTATCATCAAATGGAGTGCGAGCTCTGGGAGTGGAAATATGACATTTTCTGAAACCCTAGGGGAAGGTAGAACAGGTACTACTAACTGAGCTAGGATTGCTGGGAAACGCTTCCCCGAAGGAAAGCTGGTGAGCCTTGAAGGATAATTAAAAAGTAAATGAAGACAAAGATTTTTTCAGTGAAAAGTGGGTAAGTGTTTCTGTGGGCTCAGAGGTGCTTTAGAAAAAAAAAATGTGTAGAGTAGAGTGGGTAGGACAGAAGTCCTGCCCTGGGACCGCAAGTGTCTGAGTTCAGTCCCAGCTCCGTCACACACACATTTATCGGGTGCTTTGACCTCCAAAAACTCAAGATTCCTCGTATGTAAAGTGAAAATAACAATAATTCCTATCTCATAGTTATTATAAGGATTGAATGAAAAGAGATGATTATATAAAGCATTTTGCACACAGCCTGGCACATTGTGTTTATTACTTCTCATTGTAGAAAAAATAATTGTAGCTTGAAAAAAACCTGTTGGGCACATGATTTCCTTAAGGATTGGTCACAATCTTTTTTTTTTAAACAAAATTTTTTTTTAACTTACTCATTTTAGAGAGGAGAGAGTATTGCAGGAATCAAAGGAGGATAAAAATTCCCAGACAACCTGATGAAGGATGTAGGATTTATTAAAGCTGGCAGAGCACGTGGGATTTGTAGCTCCAAAATACTGGGTCCCTGAAGTTGATTTCCTTACAAGTTATATACCTTGACAGTATCTAAGCAATGGGCATGTGATTTCTTTGTTTAAGGTTTCCCGGGACTCAAGGAGAGGGGAGGGAGAGCTTCAGTGGGGTCAGCAAGGGGGAAGGGGTTTCCAGATCAGTGGTCAGAGTTACATACAGATCTTGCTATTCTTGCTTTGTGTTGTAAGTGACTCTTAGCACCCATTGAGAGAACTATGGGATATAGTTAATTGATCACTGGCTGACTTGGTTACCCCTGCTGGCTCCTTTCCCTTGGATTCTTTTTGTTTCTTCCTTCTCAGGGAAGAGAGTGACTATTCCTCCTTCCTGAAGAGAAGGAGAGAGAAGGTAGGGGAGCAGGAAACATCAACTCCCACATGCGCCTTGATCAGGTAAGTCCAGGGTTTCGAACCGGCGACTTCAATGTTCTAGGCCAACACTTTATCCACTGTGACACCACAGGACAGGCCAGTCATAATCTTAAAACAGAGCCTGTGCTTCTGTTTCATTCCACCTCATTAAAAATTATTTTATCTTCTTATGCAGACCTTTTTTTTGGGGGGGCGGTAGTGAAAATCCCAATGGGCATGTTATCCTTCTTTATTCTAGAACCCTCTCACCCCAAACCATTCTTGGCATGCCTCTGTGGTTCAGTGTTGGTCTCCGTCAGTCATGATGTTTGGTATTCCTCCCCTGTGGGTGTGCACTCCTGCTTCCATCACAGTCTTCCTATTATTCAGTGTGGGACTCAGAGAATCTCAAGGCAATGCTGGGAGGGAGGACTGAATTCAGGTCTTCTCTGAGGATTTGTTCAAGATGTTATTCCTTTCTTGCCTGTTGTTTTCCAACCTCTCTCTCAACATCCTTCTCTATAGCTCATAAACACAATCCGGTCAAGTTTTAAAAAATTGTCCCTTGAACTTGCATGTACTTTTAAGCACCTCTAGTAATCTTATGATCCATGAAGGCAAGTTCTACAATTCCTGGCTCCATTTACCATTCATTTCTTAATCCTTTTAGTGAGTTTAATCCCTTTCCATCTGCTGGAATACCCCACCACCACCTCCTCCCTCACCCACCCCGCTCAACTCCTGTATATCTTATATTTACCTTTCAAAATCCCATTAACCACCATCTCTTCTATGAATTATTTATTAAAGCCATTGTCTTAGTCCATTTGGGCTGCTCTAACAAAATACCATAAATTGGGTGACTTTTAAACTGTGAGCATTTATTTCTCAGAGTGCTGGAAGCTGGGAATTTCAAGATCAAGGTGCTGGTGGATTTGGTTTCTGGTGAGGACCAGCTTTCTGATTCACCATGTCCTCTTATGGTCGAAAGTGTGAAGGAGTCTCTGGGTCCTCTTTTATTTATTTATTTATTAAAAATTCTGATATCATTTACTGGCACAAAAATTATTCAGATACAACATGGTGTCTAGACATGGCTACACTTTATACTTTGTGCACTTAGTTTAATGTTTCTTTTACTTATCACTCCCAACATGTTCGAGGCCTTCCGTTGTATTCAGCACCTTCATGACAGCACTTGTTTCCCAAGCCCCTGCTCTCAACACCGAGCACTCAGACCTCACTGAAAACATCCCAGATCACTCACTTCAACGCACCGTGATCTCTGTGCATTTGCTCAGCCGAAGCCACCCAGCATCCTGAAGAAACTCTCTGGGTCCTCTTTTATAAGGGCAGGAATCCCACTCACAAGGGCTCTCCCTTCATGATCTAATCATCTCACAAAGGCCTCATCCAAATGTCATCACATTTGTAATTAGGTTTCAACTTATAAACTTTGGGGAAATACAAATATTCAGTTTATAGCACCTACTGTATTTCCCCATGTATAAGACGCTCCCATGTATAAGATGCACCTTAATTTGGGGGCCTGAAATTTGAAAAAAAAATGTATTACATAAAGTTATTAAATTCAAGTTTTATTCATCTATAACAATGAGCACAAAAACAGTGTGAAAAAGTGGGAAATGCAAGTAAAAAAAATCTACAACCACTGTATAAGACACACCCAGTTTTTAGACCCCAAATTTATTTGAAAGGTGCGTCTTATACATGGAGAAATATGGTAGATAGAATTGTGAGACTATTCCAACCAGAACTTGAGTCAGGGAGAGTCCACTGTTTTCAATTTGAATGCTAACTTCAATCAATTATTTGTGGCTCCGTTTTAGAGTGATATGTTGAGAAGGATTCTGAACTCACATCTGGGACCTGTTAGGAGGATTACTGTGATCGAATAGTAAAGTCTTTTCTGGAATGGGAGGTGGGAGGATAGTTCTGTGGGTCACATGTGAACTATGTTGTTTTCGGTTAAGAGGACGCATTCGTTTTGTATGTTTAACTTGTTATACTAGAATTACGTCCTGGTGAGTCAGTCTCTGGTGTATTTGTCTTTTCACCCAGCAACAAGCACAACCCTTCATCCTCTAGTTACTCTCAGCTTTTGCTGCATGAATGAAAGGAAAGTGTTGGCTTTCTTTCCTCTGGTTTTCTTAAGGTAAGTGACTTTTTTCTCTGCCTTTAGTTGACACAATCCCCAGTGTCGACTTCACTCAGAGAAAGGATTATCCAACCATTTTTAGTGCAGAAACCTGAATCCTAATGAAATCTCATTCTAACACCAGATATGCAAGACACAAAGAGTTCCTGTATTGGTTGAAGGAGATGGGGGATGGTCCTGAGCCTTACCATCTTGGCATCCCCAACTCCGTTTCTCCTAGAACCTCCAGGAGTCTGAGCAGTGGTTCTCAAAGCCTGGGCTGTGAACCAGCAGCATCAGCATGACCTGGGAACCATTAGGAAAGCAAAATCTCCTCTCTACCCTAGATCTACTGAGTCAGAATCTCTGGAAACGGGGACGTGTGGCCGGTGCTTTAATGAGTCCTCAGATAATTCTCAGGCATGCACAAGTTTGAGAAGCACTGCATGAGTTTGTTCCGGGCAGAGTTCAAACATCACTGTGCAGAAGAAGCCCGCTGGCTTCTTATGAGGTGCTATTTTTCATTAGCTCACTGTAAAGACATTGTGTGTTATCTGGTGCTCTAAACCACAGGGCTAGAATGTACCCGAACGGCTACCAGACCAGTAACTAAATTTGCTCGTGGTGTAACAATTGGCCAGACAGAGCCGCAGGTGCAGGTGCAGCGCTGCACGGGCTTGGCGGCGGGTGCGCTCAGGAAGAAAACACCGCAGCAGAAGTGGAACTACCTGTGCTCAGAGCCCCAGCCACTGCTTCGAGAGGTGACTGTGAGCCTCGGCGAGCCACAGCAGGTGAAGGACGCGCTTGTGTGCTGAAAGGGAAGTTACCCTCACGGTTTCTGATTCTTTTGCCGGTAGCCTTTCTGATTGGGCATGAACTTCTTCCCATTGTACTGTAGTTTGATAGAAACATGGTCACTTGAGGCCTCCTTAGACGTCATTATAGTGTCAAAAGTGACGAGCATTCAGCTGGAGTTCAGAGGGTTCTCTCTCGTTGCAGTGGTGATGAGAAGTTTCGGGAGGCAGAGATGGACGTGAACAAGTACATGCATTTCCTTCCTGGGAAGAATGATGAGCTAGTGCTCATATTTATACCCACAGTGACTTATTCACTTTAGGGGGTCTTCACTCTCAGAAGCTAGATCTCTGCTGTACAAGTGGATCCAAGCAGAAAGGAAAGACACGCAGTTGCTATAAGACCATATTAAAGCTATAGAGGAAAAAAAAAGCACCTGCTTCAGCAGTCTGAGCCCAGCAAACTGACAATTGTAGGGGAGGTTGTGGATGGCAAATTCACAGCCAAGGTGGATCATTTAGTGCATTTTTTGCTTGGGACCTGGGCTCTGGGAACACACCAGGGTCTGACTGATGGCTGTACTGAGCTAGCTGAAGATTTTATGGAGACACATTACCCAGTGTATTAGGAGTTTCAGATTGGGTGGAGCCCAGAAATTGTGTTCTTCCACACTCACCCCAAAGCTACCCATAAGGATATGGAGAGCTGACCTGAAGATGATTTCAATCTGCTGTGTGTGACCAGAGACATGGGAGAGACTGTTCTATCTATACTGGTTCAGTGGGGACAAGAAATATCAGGATTGGGATGGCCGAGTGAGGCTGCAGCAAGTATGCCAGCACCAATTCAGGGGGCTCTTCTTCAGTCAGTAATGTTCAGAATCTAATCTCAAGCGATAAGATGGAAAGTTTTTTTTCTGTTTTCTGAGAGAAGCTCTACATACATATATCTTTTTTTTTCTAATGACATGGACTTTCTCAATTTGACAAATATGTATTTAACACAGAGGGTCATCCCATGCCATCTGGACTTTAGCTTAAAAGGCTCAGAACAACTCTTAATCAGGAGACTTTGGGATTGAACATTGCATATGGTAGAATTTTTCTTTTTTGAGGATCGTAGATTGGCAAGGCAATTGCTTATGAATAAAATCAGTTATCTTTCGACTTTTAGCCATGAGATGTGCAGCCTAGCTGACTACTCTGAACCAGACAAGTTTCAACTTTGTACTGAAGATGGCAAGTCCAATGGGACAGCTGGGGTCCAGGGCACCTTGGAAAGCCAGACACCAGTGGAGTCTTCAGGGTAGGTGCTAATTGGTTTTTGAATTCATTTTCATGCATTTCTTTAGGTGGTGATTCTTTAGGCTTTTTTTCTGTCTGTGCTTTCTAAATCAGGACCAGTGTGAGGAAGAAGAAGAAGAAGAAGAAAAAAGCCAGCAAATTATTGATTTATGTGGGAACAAACAAACATACAAACATACAATAATCTACCAGTAACACAAACTTCTGCCAAATTGCTTGATTTGTGTTTGCAGTTAGCTCCTTTGGGAAGCTACACTGCTGTTGGGAGAAGGGAGAGGTTTACAACTAGCGACAGTGTTGTGGGACTCTGGCAATGGAGGCTAATGGGGAAATCAGAGACAGACTCAGTATGCCCTGTGGAAGGACATTGCTCCTGTTGAGCTTGGTCAGCTTGTGATTTAAAAAGATACTAAGGAAAAAATAATTGGTTGCAATTTCAGTGACACTTGCCAGTGTCCTTCTCACTATTAATTGAGCCACCATACTGTGCCCAGTAAAGTTTTAACAGAGCGAAGCATGGCAAATTTGTAGACCCAGCAGGTTGCTTATTGGGGATGCACAGTCTGCTTCTGTGACGAGCATGGGATGATAGGCTATCAACTTTACATTTACCCTCCAGCTGGGCTCTCTCAGCTGTTTGGAGGAGTCAAGCCAGGTGACTGACTATAGGTAATAAGTAAAAGAAACAACCTAAAATCCCATGCAGATTAATAGTGAAAAAAGATGTTTAATAATGATTTTTTTTTTTGGTTAGGGAGGTACTGTCGTAGAACAGTACAGAGGCCTTGTAGGACAATGAATTAGGTCTCAGTTGGTGAGACCTGGTGTGATAGTATGAATTTTTGTTCTGACACGATCCTTCCCCCATTGCCCTTTAGAGTGGTATTCTTGCCTTCAACACTGATGCTGAGCTTAGCCCTGGGACCTGCTTTGCAGAGACTTGAAATGTGCAAGTGAGGCGGGGTCTGCCCCTTGGGTTTGGTTGTCCACTACAGGAAAGACACAGCCCTGGTAGTGGCTCTTCTTTCAGCCTGGGAGCCAGAGGTACATGGAGCTGGCTTTGCTTCAGGCTTTGTAGCCTGAAGCAAAGCCAGCCAGCAGAGGAGAGTTTATTAGCTGAATCACTGTTGGCCTGCAGAATCTTCCTGAGCATGAAAATCAGAAAATCAATGCTGCTGTTGTCACACAGGATAGGAGTGGGTTGTTATATAGCTGGCATAGACACTTGGGTACAAATACTCCTTCTGCTACCATCTAGTTGTGTAATTCTGACAACTCACTCTCTCTAGGCCTTAATTGCCTTATCTGCAGAATGGGCAGTATGATAACTACCACACAGATCAGCATTTAATTAAGTAATACATATAAGTGGGTTCTGTTATACCTTGTACTTAATAAACATTAGCTGCAGTTTAGAGCTCTAGCAAAAATAATGATGATAGCTACATTTATTGAGCACTTACTGCTCTGTGCCTAGAGTTAATACAGATGCTTTGCCTATTTGATTGATGTTTTGACTGATAGTCCTTACAACTCCAAGAGATAGTTATTCATATTTTATTAATATATTCTTAATATAACATATTGTAGTGACATTAATGTGACATATTAATATAAGTAATGCTCCAGTATTAATATAATATTCCCATTTTACTAATGAATGCTCAGAGAGGTTAAGTAACTTGCTCAAAATTTCACATGTAGTATGTGGCAAAGCTGTATTTTTTCCTAGTCTGCTTTACCCTTTGGCTTCTGTTCTTTCCACTGCTACCCTGCTTCATCTATCTCTGGTATAGTATAACTATGATTAATGAAGCAGTTTTACTTGATCACTTTGGGTCCTTCGAATAACAAAGTTGGGCATATGGCAATGCCACCCACAAGAGATTACTTTTTCTGCCTGACAAGGCAGTAGCACAGTGGATAGAGTATCAGACTGAGATGCAGAGGACCCAGGTTTGAAACTCCGGGTCGCTGGCTTGAGCGCGGGCACACCAGCTTGACTGCGGGGTCATTGGCTTGAGCGTGGGATCATAGACATGACCCCATGGTCACTGGCTTGAGCCTAAAGGTTGCTGGCTTGAGCAAGGGGTCACTAGCTCTGCTATAGTCCCCTGGTCAAGGGGAGGAAGCTAGCAAAGGTGTAGCCTCTTATCTGCACTATACACCTACTTTAAAAAACCTTCATATATATGAAGGATGAATGTATATTTTAGTTTACAAAATTTTAGTGCGTATATGGATTTGTAGAACTTTTATAATAACTGTAGGCACATAGTAGACATTAAATAAATATAGTTGAATAAAGAGCAAATAAAAGAATGAATGAATCACTTTATCCTCTTTCCATACTGAGGCCCACAGTTGGTCTGCATATGATTTGGGGGGGTGTTTATGGTCTGTCTGTCTGTGCACTGGAGTGTACCCCAAACTATGTGATAAGAATACTGTTCCAGCCCTGGCCAGTTGGCTCAGCGGTAGAGTGTCGGCCTGGCGTGCGGGGGACTTGGGTTCGATTCTCGGCCAGGGCACATAGGAGAAGCGCCCATTTGCTTCTCCACCCCCCGCCCCCCTCCTTCCTCTCTGTCTCTCTCTTCCCCTCCCGCAGTCAAGGCTCCATTGGAGCAAAGATGGCCCGGGCGCTGGGGATGGCTCCTTGGCCTCTGCCCCAGGTGCTAGAGTGGCTCTGGTCGCCGCAGAGCGATGCCCCGGAGGGGCAGAGCATCGCCCCCTGGTGGGCAGAGCTCCGCCCCTGGTGGGCGTGCCGGGTGGATCCCTGTCGGGCGCATGCGGGAGTCTGTCTGACTGTCTCTCCCCGTTTCCAGCTTCAGAAAAATACAAAAAAAAAAAAAAAATAGAATACTGTTCCAGCACATGCAACTCCTTATCCCACCCTCTATGGACATGGGGTGATCGGTTCAGGCACATCTGTGCATCAAGAGCCTACTTAGAACTAGTTATACTGCTACTTTGGGCAAATACTGAGACAAATCATTCAAACCATAAATAGAGAAGGAAGATTTTTTGCAGGGGGTTGCTTAGAGAATTGAGCTCTTTTGCTGAGTCCTGCAGCCTGCCCAAGGCGAGGCAAACAGGCAAAAGATCAGATTCGCTCCTGACCTCCAAGAAATGGCTTTCAATCTGCCAGGCCAGCAGGAAAGGCAACAACTCTGAACAACCTCCCCAGTGCCTTTTCATCAGGAACACACAACTGCCCGTGCTGATTGCTTGTCTGTCTGCTGAGTAATATCCTCTCGGGGTTGAAATTCATTTGGATTCCAGATGCCTCATCTTGTAGACTTCAATTTAGAAGCAACAGGAAAATACAATAGGTTTCTTACTTTATGGAGTTTTAAATATCACTGAACAGCCTTCTTTCTGCTCTCTGCCTGTGTCTGCTCTGACTTTCTTTGGGAAGCAAGACTTACTTCTCTGTGGGTGCTGGAAGCACATGGGAACCAAAGTCTGCAATCTGTGGTGAATCTGTAGGGGGAAGCCCTTCTCTTGTCTCACGTTACCTTTCTAACTCTTCACAGAAGGAACATGTGACAGCACGTGAAGGACTGGAGAGGAATATGTTTTCTTTTTCCTACCTCCCTACTTGGCTGTCTCTTTGGGAGGACAAATGACTAGTCAAATTGTTCCAGGTTACCAGTGGGTCCTCCAGGAGTTTACTAGAACCAGATGCTGCCCGTTTCCTCTTTCTTAGAGAGCTTGTGCTCAAGTGAGTGGGCTAGTTTTCCTCTCTGGTTTACATTTGGTAATTGACCAAAGGGAGTCTGCTTTTCCCCAGGCCTTTACTTTCTCTGTTCTAGGCTTTCTGTCTGTGATTGGGTGGATTCCTCAGAGGGGAAGCCTAGCCATGATTTCTAGCCTAGGTAAACCAGTAATAAAGCTGACTTTATTACTTTTATTGATGCTGATTGTCCTCCTTCTGCTGGCTTTAGTTGGTTAGAATTTGGAACGGGGGCTGATTTGGTCCTCTGGAGTCACAAATAATGGGCAGAGCCTTACTTCTCAGTCACAGTGAATAGAACCAGGAGTGGGAAATTCTTGAGGCAGGCAGGGAGATCTATAGCATAGCCAATAACTCATGATATTTGTGGAATGGCTTTGAAAATGATTTCCTCTCTGAAAATTTGAAATAGGACTAGGAGAGACTTAACCTGTAGCATTTGAAGCTTTTCAGATGATGATCTCCAAAGCAGAGCAATTAGTTGTACTTAGCGGTAACCAGCTTGAAACCATTTTCAGTTTATCTCTTTCTGTTCTTTCTTGTTTTATTTCCCTTGTCTCTCACTTCTGTTGCATGTGTTTGAATTCCCAATACAGAAGGCTGACCTAAGCCTTTGCCTCAGGCTCAGCTTTCCAAACTGAGGCTGGTTTCAGTAGAGTGTGAACTTCTCACCACTTTTAAAGGTGTGGGCTGCTAGCACTAGTTACCAGAAGCAAAGTTATTACACATGGCCTGATTATCTTAAAGGGAGAAGGGGTTTAAAAGGTTGGCCAGAAATGGTATGACATGATTTGCATGGCAGAATTCAAGGTGATTTTCCATGTGGCTGGGTTTGCCTTTCTGGAGCATCCTCCCTGACTGTGGCTGGAGAAGATTCAGGATCTACTGACTGGTCCACTTGGTATGCTCACTTGGGCAACCCAAAAGTTTTCTTTTCTTTACTGTCTTTCTTCATATTTCTGCTGAAATGGGAATTGGATGGGGGAGGTGCTGCCTTACGTTCTTTATTGTCAATTAGTGAAATCAGCTCTGGGTGACTTCAGCTGGTACAAAGATTATTATTATTATTATTATTATTATTATTTATTTTTTGGTATTTTTTCTGAAGTTGGAAATGGGGAGGCAGTCAGACAGACTCCCGCATGCGCCCGACCGGGATCCACCCAGCACGCCCACCAGGGGGTGATGCTCTGCCTATCTGGGGCATCACTCTGTTGCAACCAGAGCCATTCTAGTGCCTGGGGCAGAGGCCACAGAGTCATCCTCAGCACCCGGGCCAACTTTGCTCCAATGGAGCCTTGGCTGCGGGAGGGGAAGAGAGAGACAGCGAGGAAAGAGCGGGGGAGGGGTGGAGAAGCAGATGGGTGCTTCTCCTGTGTGCCCTGGCTGGGAATCGAACCTGGGACTCCTGCACACCAGGCCGATGCTCTACCACTGAGCCAACCTACCAGGGCCATACAAAGATTATTTTTAAAAAAATTGTTGGCATTGGAAGTCATAGAAATGTAGCACAAATCTGGAATTGGTAAGAAAAGTAGGGAGAAATAATGTGTAATTTGTGTCAGAGATTGACTGGTTGGTTGTGAAACCATTTTTCTTCTCCTCCTGAGTGGAGGTAGATTATATTGCCAACCTTCCTTATGGTTAGGCAGGGCCATTTGACTGAATTCTGACCAATGGAATGTGGGCAAGATAGCAGGCTACTCTAGGCTTGGCCTACGTCCTATGAGTGCTTCTCCATTCTTTATCCCCAATCCACTGCTGAATTGGAAGGCTTCCAAGGATTTTGAGGATGATGGAACTCCAAGATAGAAAGTTCTTGAGTTATCCCAAATGACCCATTTCCCCATGGATAACCCACTTGGCACAATGATATGAGGAACTGTCTATGTTTCTGACATTTTGGAGTTGTTTGTTATAGCATTTATTCTCCTCTGACTGATATATAAATGCTATAGGGGTGGTTATCATAAACCAAATATTTTCCTACTGACTGGTCTCATAATAAACACACATGGGAATGTCATCTGTGTGACATAGGTGTCAGCAGACAGGAGAGCAGTTAATAGGCCATTTTATTTCCTATAAATCCCCTTACATCCCTGACGAAGGAGGTTGCTGAAAGTCATTTCCTTGGGCACAAGGGGGTGTTTTATGATTCTAGCAAAGGAAAAGTGGGTCTCCTTGTGTATGTATGTGTTTGTGCGTGTGTCTGTGTGTGTGTGTGTGTGTGCGTGCACGTGTATGGGTGTAGTGAGCACTAAACAAGCCTCTCCAACCATTAAAAACCTTAAACTTACCTTTTCCCCTCCTCCTCTACCCCTTCTTTATTTCTCCTACTTCTTTTTCCTTTCTACCTTTGTTTCTCTTCCTTCCCCTTCTTTCCCTTTCCTTCCCCTTCCTTCCTTGAAGATTTATTGATGCTTAATCTGTGCTAGGTGGTAGAATCTATTGGTTTAGATTCTCAGTGTTTTGAGTACCAGGAGCCCTTTGTGTTCTTACCAGTAATCATATTTCGTTGGAGTCATGAGATGAACAAGAGGCCTTTTGGCAGATAGAATCTCAGGAGCACTTATTGGTCTAGTTTCCTAATCCAAGCTTGACTCAGAGAACAAGGCTTTCACAAGATTATATAAGACTTAAAAATTACAATAACTTCTCACTTTTTCATCGCAACACCATACCCGTGCACATCCATATGTCAAGATGTGGGTGTAGGGAACATTATTTCTAGCTGGCGAGAACAGTGTCATTGTTGTTTTTGATATCTAAATAGGCTAGGGCCAGACGCCCACAGCTTTTGTACTCTCTCCAGCCCACCTGGTCATGGTGAGTTCAGTTATCTATATTTTGGAGAGATAAATCAATTTTTATAAGGAATGCTGAGTACTGCATTTGTATATACTGTCTAATATTTAAAAAGTAAAGGCTTCATACAAAGTAAAAGCTTGAGCAGGGGTGTGACATGGCCTGAGGCCTTCACTCCACAAATGAGGGTGGGGGCTCTTAGATAAAATGAGCCCCCATTTTAATTTGAGCAGGATCATATGTTATAAAGATAATAAAATTTGGACTTGCTGTGGGATTTCCCATCCAAGTACTAACCAGGCCCGACCCTGCTTAGCTTCCGAGATCAGATGAGATCGGGCGCGTTCAGGGTGGTATGGCCGTAGACAGGATTTCCTATCTCCGATGAAAAGAGTGAGGCCAGCTCAGAGGAGAGCAGAGCTAGTGATGGTGAATGTGGTGAGATTGTGACACCATCTGAGTACCTGGACTTGTCTGTGTCTAGATTACTAACCTCTACAGCTGTGTGTGCAAATTATTTTTTGTATACACTAGTCTGAGTTGAGTTTCTGTCACTTGCAGCTGAAAGAGTCCTGTCTAATATAACCAGAAGCTAAAGTCAAAGTCATTTGTAATTGTAGTACTTTATAAAGTCTTAAGAGTTTTTTGTTTTCTTTTTACCCTATAAGAATTTTTATTTAGTTAGTGGCAATGTGGAAAAGTGAGTAACTCCTGCACAAGGCAATCTTGATTTGGTGACATTTGGGTTGATTTCATGGATACCTTATAATTTCTAAATCCTTCAAGGGCCTGCTTCCTCAGGCCATGTCACACCCCTGCTAACTTGATTCTGTGTCTTGATAGTTTGAGAGAACAAAATATTTTTCTATTTCTTTAAAATGGTCTGAGTCATCTTACCACCCTTGCGATTTTTTTTCTAAGCTTGTCATCTCTTTTTGTCAAGCGCTTGAAGCAGCACTAAATTCAACTTAGCATCAATAAACACGTTTTCCCTCAACTTGCATGTCTAGTTACCAGAAGTCATTTCTCTGTCTGTTGACAGGTAGCGGGCATGATTCCAGCATGGAACACACTATAGAGTTATTGATTTTTCTGTGATAATAGTAGCAGAAATGTATTAAACTATCACCTTGTACTGGAACTTATGCCTTACAAAGATGACTTTCCTTTAAGAAGCACTCTGAGGCTTCTTGTGAATGTCCATGCTAATTAAAGTAAAAATTCCTCAGCTTGTTGAAGGTTTAAAATTCTCCACAGTCTGACCTGCACCTGTCTTCCAACCTCATTTCTGTCTTTGTTCTTTAGATTGAATAGCCCATGCTTGTAGCATTTACATCTTACATTCCCATCACTTTGCTTTTATATATGTTTCTGTTGTCATCCATGCCCCCTTTCTGGTCTTCCTACATGTGTCCATAATCACTCATCCTTCCAGACCAAGCTGGAACGCCACATTCTCCACCAGGCTTTTCTTGACAACCTCAGTGGGAATGATGCCCTCCCAGCTTGGAACTTGGAAGCACTTTGTATTTTTTCTTTTACAACCGCCTCACTCTCCATAGCACTCACGCACCTTAACTCCCATAACCCGCACAATCAACTGTCCCTGTCTAATACTCCCTCATATCATGACAACTGTCACCACTCTCCCTGTAAACAAAGCTGTGGACTGCCAGAGTCGGAATTCAACTCTAAGCAACCTGAATCCAAAGTTAGAATTCTTCACCACTGTGCTTGACTGTTGTTTCCTCTGGTATATTAATTTGGTATTGATGAATGTCTTATTTTCAAGGCTGGATTATAAACTCCCAAAAGGCAATGTCTTCACTTAATACATCTTTACAACCTTGTAAAGGCTTAGTGGAGAATCAGGCTAATGATAGGTGCTTCATAAATATTTCAGTGGATGAATGGAGATGTACATTTCAGCAACGATATATTTTGCAGAAAATGAATATTATTTAACATTGGTTTTAAAATACTGATGTTAGTGTAGAAGAATCTCTTTTCTAATTATATGTGATGTCGATATAATAATTAATTGGAGATTTGAGGAGAAAACTCAAGTACAGAGGGAGTAAGAGGAAAGATGATGTGACGATAATATTTGAAATGGAGAATGCATAGCCTGGATATGTAGTTAATTGACTTATTATGCCAGAATTTAAATTAATGTATTAAAAGAACATTTGGTAATATAATAGACTGTCATGTGTGTGTATATATATATATATATATATACTAATTATATATATATATATATTAATCTTGATGTCCTGGCTTAGGATAAAAATGCCTTTCACTTGTTTTCTACAAAGCTGCTGATCCAACAGCTCAGTTGTCCTCAACCTAATTTTCTGGCCTGATATCTACATTGGGTGACCTCCTGTGATCAATTTCCAGTGAGCAGACCATAAGTTCACCATTCTCCTACTCAACCAAATGTATCAGGGAGCTAGCATAAGAGTGATAATATTTTAATTATTATAATGTTAAATTCATAAAAAACAAAAGCATTTGTTGACTTTGGCATTTCGACCATTATGGATAACAAGTGAGTTGCAAATCTCTCTTTATAAGAAAAGGGACACACTGCATTTCAAAACTTCTGCTATAAGCCCAGGCAGGATCTGCCCTGCTCTGGGAAGATGCCTGGCAGTGGATATGGTGCCAGGAAGTTGGGTGCATTTTCCTTGGTTGAGACTAAGTTCTTTTTTTTCTTTGCCCTAGAAATAGGAAACATCATGAGGAGGTATTATATAAACAAAAGACCTAAAGGCAATTAAATGTCTCATTGGGTCAACTCAGTATGTCATCTAGCCCCAAATTTTATCCAAATGTGCGTGTCAAGGCATGACAAGTAAGGTTAAACTATTTGCTCCCCATTATGAATAACATAAAATTGATTGTAAACATTTTAAGGGCAAGAGCTGGATTTTATAATACCTGAGTTTTGTATAACTACCAATTGTAGTTATATACAACAAAAGCTAAGACTTATTAAAATCCTACCATGAGTTAGTCCTTTATTGAGCCATGTTTCATGTAATCCTTGCACCAACCCAATGAGATAAGTACCTTTATATACACTTGGAAGATGAAAAAGTCAGGGCTCCATAGCAATTCCCCAAATTCCCACATCTAGTAAGTACATAGAATGAGAATGATGAGCTATGTGGAAAGAATAGTGAGGAAGAAATCCACCCTCTCTGCCAGTGCTAGGAGATTCCAGACATCTGTGAGAAGGTGTTTCCATTGTGAAGAACAGATTTAAAGTTAGATAGACCTAGATTAGAATCACTCAGTACCTATGTGACCTTTTTGAGGACACAGTCAGATACCTTTACTGTGCTTGACACATATTAAACAGTTAATAACTGCTAGCAATAGTCATAATCATAATTATTATTACTAACTGGAAGAGTTAGGATGAGATTATGAGTCTGTTTGGTACCATATTTGGTATTCCATATTTTTGTGCCATACTATGTGGATTCCCACATATTTGTTAAATGAACAAGTTTTTCCTAATTTCATCACTTGCAATTCTATTCTGTGTATTGATTGGCAGCTGTAACTCTGGTAGTAAGAGAACCTCAGCTGAGCCCAAGATTCAGTTTCAGTTTCCTTAACTACCGGTGGTCTCTATTTAGTTTTGTAATGGGTATATTTTATTGCTTCCTGTTAGGGCTGCATGTTAGAAACTGGGTCCTTGGCCATCAGCTGGGAACTCACGAGGGGGTCTCCTTGTTTACTTTTCTGCTTCCATAAATGCAGAAACTTGCCAGTTATCATTAAGACATGTTAATGAGTGAGTTTCCAGCCTCCATTACTTACCTTGCCGTTGATTCTCATTTGTGAGTTTGCTTTTTTGTTCTCTGTCAGGAAATTTAAAATTCTGTGGTTATTTATTTATGTGGGTAGTAAAACTGGCACTCTCCCATATAATCGTTTGGATTTTTTAAGGCAATCACCAATTGGATTTATAGGCTATAAAGACTCCTGCTTCGATTCTAACATTAAGCAAAGCTAAACTGATATCGGCTGGTTTAAATCTAGATTTTGTAGCTTGGAGAATAATATTTGCAACCTCTATTTTATATTTGAGTCTATCAAAAACATTTCTCAAATTTGGAGAAGATGGAGGACTTTAAGATTCTTGCTTAATTCTTGATATTTGTTTAATTCTTGATTATTTGATCTTGATATTATTGAGGATTGAAATATATGCTTGGTAGAGAGTAAGCAAGAGACAATATGGCATATATAAAGTAAATATTTTGGAGGAAGACATACATAAATTGTAATCCTAAGGTGACCAATTTTTTTACAATGAAAAGGAGGACAAAAATAAATGGAAGAAAACATTATCGTAAATAAAAGAAACATTTTATTCATTGTAACAATAATACACTATAATATGATAAATGCATATTAAAAACATTTGTAATATTTTATATTATAATTATGCTTACATGCCTATTAATTTTTAATAAATGTAAGAAAAAGTACTCATTTAGTAAAACTAAATATCAAACAAAACCACTAATTTGGAGTGATATTCGAGTATATTTATCATTTTCTAATTAAAAAATGACAGATATGGTTTGAGGTTAGATTTTCACTTTAAAACTTGAATTTTGGGAAAATACTTGTAAATAAAGTTATATATATTTAGAAATTATTAAGTAGATAATGAAATAATAAAACGTGAATTGTGCTTACCTGTCTATGATTGAATATTCACTGAGAAAGAAATAATCATGAGTCTACAACAGGGGTCCCCAAACTTTTTACACAGGGAGCCAGTTCACTATCCCTCAGACCGTTGGAGGGCCGGACTATAAAAAAAACTATGAACAAATCCCTATGCACACTGCACATATCTTATTTTAAAGTAAAAAAAAGAAAACAGGAACAAATGCAATATTTAAAATAAAGAACAAGTAAATTTAAATCAATAAACTGACCAGTATTTCAATGGAAACTATGTTCCTCTCACCACCAATGAAAGAGGTGCCCCTTCCAGAAGTGCGGGGGGGCCGGATAAATGGCCTCAGGGGGCCGCATGCGGCCTGCGGGCCATACTTTGGGGACCCCTGGTCTACAGTGTCATATATGCTGTGTTGTGTTTCAGTAAGAAGTACACAAAACCATTCCCATGCTCAGTATATCGCATGCTTTCTCAAGGTCTCTCGTGCAGAGCGCATGCGTCTTGCAACACTGTACTGATTCTTGACAAATCATCATGTTGAATACAAATACATCACATCACACACAATGGATCGACTCTGCATCAATCAACTACGAACATTCACAGATTAGTCTTCCAATATCAAAAAGGAGGACATGTAGTAGGACACTTTTTGAGGGAGGAAGGAACTTACAAAGGAAGGACTGTCTTCCCTAAAGGAGGACGATTGGTCACCTTAGTAAGCCAGACTCTTCCACTTAGGAGCTGGGCCACATGGGAAAGTAACCTATCCCATGGTGTAGGGGATCAGCCATTTAATTTTAAACCCTCTATGCCTTGGATTGGGGAACTTGAGGTAAAAGCTCTGAGTGAATGTTTCTTAAATGTAAACATCAAGAAAGTGTGAGGGTGGCCCAGGTGCTGGGGATGGCTCCTTGGCCTTTGCCCCAGGCGCTAGAGTGGCTCTGGTCTCGGCAGAGCGATGCCCTGGAGGGGCAGAGCATCGCCCCCTGGTGGGCAGAGCATCAACCGCCCCTGGTGGGCATGCCGGGTGGATCCTGGTCTGGCGCATGCGGGAGTCTGTCTGACTGTCTCTCCCCGTTTCCAGCTTCAGAAAAATACAGAAAGTGTGAGTGGGTGATCTTTGTGGAGACACAAAGCAAATGTGAATGGGTTTTAGAAAGTTAGCCTAGAGATCCTAGATTGTCCCTTCCTTTGTGCTTGTTAACTAGCAAAAAAAAAAAAAAAAAAAAAGGATGTTCTGACCAAATTAGCCCTTATCAGCAAAAAGGCCATTAGTCATTCTTCCCCTTGTCACCTGTTCTCCCTCCTTTGTAATCCTGTTACGTCTGTTCTGCTTCTGATAATAAAAGCTAAGGAGAAGGAGATTCAGGAGGTCTCTCTTGCCTCCCTTGACAGGCCTCCCTCTCTCTTCCTCTTGACAGAAGTTTGTGTCTTGAGTAGGTTTTTTCCATGCGACACTGGTAGTTCCCAGTGGTCTGGAATACTACACATGGAAACTAGAGTTTTCTTAATGTAAATGAAAATTAAAATAGAACTTATATGATTAGCATGAAGATTTAGTGAGAAATTCTTGTAAAATGCTTATATGATGCTTGGCAGAAGACAAGTTCTCACTTAGAAGCTATTGTTATCATGGATAAAAACAGTCCACTGTGTATCAATTACAAGTCAGCATCAGTAACCCTTTCAAAATGAGAGACATTCAAGGGAAGAAGCTAAGCCTTCAAGCAAGTGCTAGAGTAGTTTTGTTATAATCTAACTTCTGTCCCTTGTGTACACTTTCGACCTTGGGAGTATTTCCATAGGTAGTGTGACCAACCATCTTGGTTTGCCTAGGACTGAGGAGTTTCCTGGAATGTGGGACTTTTTGTGCTAAAACAGAGAGAGGTCTAAGCTAGTCTCTCTATCATAGATTCTGTTTCTCAAGTTTGCTGCATCTTGGACTCTATCATATTACTGTTTCTATATCTTGGTTCTCTTTAACTTGACAACTTCCCCACAGACTTATGTATAGAAAATTCAGGGCAACTGCCTATGTTTCTGGTTCCCTGCCATTCTCCAAAAGCTATCCATGATATTTTGGTGTATAATTATTATCAACTATATTTCAATGTATATTATGGGTTTAAAATAATTATAGTTATTATCTTTGTTGATACTCAAATAATCCCATCTATGGCCAATAAAAACATATTTGATTTTGTTCTTTAATATTTTCCATATGATCCATGATATTGGAAATAAGAGTTTACAATGACAAGATAGAAATTTTATGCCCTAGATCTCTATCCAGTCATTTCTCCAAGGATTCCTGTTTTCTTATACTGTAGTGGGAAGAGGTTTTTGGCAACTACAGTGTAGATACTGAGTGCTCATTACTCCTGGTTGGGTTATTGCTTCTGGGCTTTTACAGAGGTCTAGGGAATACATACTTTTAATTTTTAGAGAAAATACTTTGTAGTCTCATATTGCTCCTTTCAAGTCAAATTTAGGATTATAGGATTTTATTTAATCTCATCAGTCTTACACCTGTATATTTTCATCCATAATGAAAATATTGGTGCTCAATGATACTCATATAATAACTTACATTTTTATTAATTGAATTTATTGTAATAATATTGGTTCACAAAACCATGCAGTTTTCAAATAACTCAATAAAATGACATCTGCATACCATATATAATAACTTATTGACTTTATTCCACACTACACAGAACTCAGTCTAAATATAACAGTATCAACATTAACATCACTACCATTGATGATATGATGATTCAAAAGAATGAAAATAATTTTTTTTTGTCTTTTGTGTATATTTTACTAGGAATACACAGCTAAATTATTATGATTTAAAATAGCTTATTATTCCCTAGTGGTTATAGTACTATGTATAGGCTCATTTATTTCATCAAGTTTTGAATTTTAGGAATTACTTTTAGTTTTATTTTATAATATATGTAAACTTTTTATACTGTTCCAAAGTCTAATTTATAATACAAGGTATTTTTTTTTAAGAATTCTATCTTCAAATCTGTTTCTTTCAATTTATTCCTTCTCTACTTTGTAGGTAATCTTCTCTTTTCTTTATTGTGGTAAAATTTGTATACAAGGTTGTGTAAATTTCAAGTGTATAACCATTATATATTACATATACATTATAATTTGATATTTATATATACTGTTCACCACTGAAAGTCTAGTTACTATCCATCACTATACAGTTGATTCCTTTACTATCATTTTGAGAGTCATGTATGTGGCTGACCCACCATCTTTATTTGGAAGTCCTAGAGTTCTTCAGATTTATTATGAAAACCACAAGGAAGATTAAACTCTTGATTGATACTTATAGGTCAAAAAGCATTTTAACTTACTATATTCTCTATAATCTGGAAGAAAAAAAGAAAAAGGAATACAACTTTTTTTTATCATTTGTTGCATGAGTTGGAGTTAAGAAAGAAAGTGAGTAAGGGGGCGGAAGCGATCGTAAATATGAGTGTGTAAAATGACTGTCATTGCCGAGACTGCCTCCCGCAGAAAATTAACTCTTCACTGTACTGTTGAGCATGAGTTTCAAGCCAGTGTCTGAAAGCTGAGCCTGTTTCTTAATTTGGATTTAGCATGTTGGTTGTTTATTCAGGCATAGAGCAATTGATGGCTCCATTATAGAATATTGATTGCACTTAGTATGAATGAATAGGCCATGGCTCCATGGGACAGTGAATAAAGTGTAATTCAGTTCAGTCTTGTTTTATTGTGTCCCTACTAATTTTCCACTCTCACAGCTAAGATCTTTGGGAAGTAGGTTTCCTAAACTGTAGTATTAGATTTCTTTTTTTCACCCTGAAATAAACTTGTGTCAGTGTTTGGGGTTTTGGGGGTTGGGTGTAGAGTAGGGAGGAGGGAAATGGAGTAGTAGTAGGACTTTGTTTTCCTTGAAGGAGAATTTTATTTTATTTAAAAAATTTTGGGGGATACCAAATTACTTATTTGAACAAATGGTAAAAATAAAAAAAACATAAATGAATGATTTGGTACAAGCTGTAGAAAAGGTAAAGGTAACTCCAACCTGGGTGTATTCCTTTGATGACCAGGGAAGTCTGACCATGTAACCAGCTTGTGTCGGGAGGCCCCCCGAAAATGGCATGGCACAGTATCTCTTTGTCAGGCATTCCCTGGGAGACAAGGGAGAGAGCTAAGCCTTAGGCTGGTTTCCCATAGCCATGAGGTTAACTTCCATGAAGGAGAATTTTAATGGTTTACCTTTGGGCAACTCGTAGGAGCTCCACATTGGAGATCAGAGGCTTTCCAGTAAGTACAACTAGCAAGTCTTACAGCATGAGACTTCATTTTTACACTAATCCATAGTCTAATTTACAATGTAAGGTATTTCCCAAGAATTCTAACTTCAAATCTCTCCTCTCTCCCTCCTTCCCTCTTTCTTTCTTTCTTTCTTTCTTTCTTTCTTTCTTTCTTTCTTTCTTTCTTTCTTTCTTTCCTCTTTCAAGATTTTATTTATTGATTTTAGAAAGAGGAAACAGAGAGAGAAAGGCAAGGGGAAGAACAGGAAGCATCAACTTGTAGCAGTTGCTTCTCAAATGTGCCTTGACTGGGCAAGCCTGGAGTTTCGAACAGGCAACCTCAGCATTCCGGATTGATGCTTTATCCACTGTGCCACCACAGGTCAGGCTCAAATCTGTTTCTTTCCATCTAAAAAGAGAGAGTTGTAGTGCATGGTCATATGTAAGAATGATTTAAAGTTGGTAAGATGTGGAATAAGGGTTTACTTTGTCCCTACATGATAATTAATATCAGTGGGATGGTTTTCATTTGTCTTTTTTTTTTTTTTTTGTATTTTTCTGAAGCTGGAAACGGGGAGAGACAGTCAGACAGACTCCAGCATGCACCCGCCTGGGATCCACCTGGCACGCCCACTAGGGGCGATGCTCTGCCCACCAGGGGGCGATGCTCTGCCCCTCCGGGGCGTTGCTCTGTTGCGACCAGAGCCACTCTAGCGCCTGGGGCAGAGGCCAAGGAGCCATCCCCAGCGCCCGAGCCATCTTTGCTCCAATGGAGCCTCAGCTGCGGGAGGGGAAGAGAGAGACAGAGAGGAAGGAGAGGGGAAGGAGTGGAGAAGCAGATGGGCGCTTCTCCTGTGTGCCCTGGCCGGGAATCGAACCCAAGACTTCTGCACGCCAGGCTGATGCTCTACCACTGAGCCAATGTCTTTTTTTTTTTTTAAGTAAGAGGAGGGAGATAGACTCCTGCATGTGCCCTGACTGGGATTCACCTGGCACCCCTTGTCTGGAGCTGATGCTTGAATCAACCAAGCTATCCTCAGCACCCAGTACCTATGCTCAAACAAATTGAGTCACTGGCTGCTAGAGAGGAAGAGAGAGAAAGAAGGAAGAGAGGAAGGGGAAGAGAAGCAGATGGTTGCTTCTTCTGTTTGCCCTGACCGGAAATTGAACCTGAGCCAACTAGCCAGGGCCTGGTTCTACTTCTAAAATCTGGAATTCAATCATATTACCCTATTTAAAATTGTGATCAGCAAATCATCTTCACCCAATCCTTTCCTTACCCTGACTGTATTTTAATTTCTTTTTGGAGGCACTTAGCAATAAACAAGGCACAATACTTGTTTATTGCTTTTATTTATGATTTATCTCCCTAGGTTTTTTTTGGGAGGGGTCTATTTTCTTCCTTGATTTATCTTGTGTCTAGTATATACTGAGTGCTCAATATATGCTTATTGAATGAATAAATAATTCATTTACAAGTTTTATATTCAGATTTGAGGTTTTCTCTCTACTGTTTGTTGAACACATTACTTTCAATTGTTGTTCTAGGTGCTTTATATATATGTTATTTAGTCTTCACAGTAGCTCTAAGAAGTTGCCTTTACCTTACTTCATGGAGATTAATTGATGGAGATACTAAGTGGTAAAGATAGGATTTGAACTCAAGTTCAAATGACTTCAGGGTATGGATGTTCAACCACGGTCATGTTACCTAACACCTATGCCAGCTTGATCTGATTGGTCAATACTAGTCAGCAAATTATAGTATCTTATGTTGTTGGTCAAATCAAAATGTTCTAATTAGAGAGGAGATGGTATCACCTATAAGATCTGTCTTTATGAGGAGCTAGGGGGATGAAAATCAATTAAAATGCCATAGAGCAAACATAATGTTTATTTGGAATAAGCTTCCAACTTATTAAATAGTACTACTAATGAAAAAGTCACATTGAACAATATTCACAATAGTTTAAAACCCATTGAGCACGACAAGACAAACATTTAGCTAGCGAGAGAAACAGCATAAGCAGTGTAGTGGAAAGGGAAACTATTTAAAAATATAACCATTTAAAAATTTAGTTGGTCTCTCCTCTTTTCTCATCAAGCAATTAAAGTTCCTGACTTGTTTGAAAGTGGCTCAGATTTAATTTCATTTTGTTAAGCACCTCAATTTCTCAGCTCAGGAAAAAAAAAGGTTATTAGCAATTTGCATTATCTGTTACAACCTCCTTTACAGTATGAAATTTATATGGGAAATGCTAATTGGACGTTTATCATTGTAAAGATAATGATTCCTGTACTTTTGGTGGTGATAATTAAGATGAAAGATGAAAATGATATTGGATGCAAGTCAGGTTTTTTTTTTTTTCTTTTTCCACTGGTTGAAGACTGGGGAAGACATTCTGTTCTTTGCTTCAGATGGGTGGCAGTGGAGGACAGACCAGGGAGTCAGGGAAGGGTATGTAAATTAGAACTGCCTTGGCATCTCAGAACTCCGCAATTACCTACTCCCAGGCGATTAATTCAGTTCCACATGAAAAAGGTGGGAAATGCTATGTATCTCAAAGACAGATGTATCTAAAAAGATCTCTTCCATTCCAGCTTGTCACTTTATGAATAAGAGCTCCTCCAAGGAGCTCTCCCAGCAATTCTTCTTCCTTCCTCTGTGATGGGAATAGATGGCTGATATTGACAGCCATTATTAGGAGTAATAGGTAGGACTTCAATAGGCTTTTTCATTGAGCACGGTTGCCATCTCTTGGCTTGCTGATGTACTCAAGATGAGCCTTTTGGAGTTGAATTCTATAAAGAAAGTGTGGTCAGGCTGGAAAAGGATCTTGTTTTATTTTCTATAACATTCCTCAAATGGTTTTAGGTAAAGAAGAGACACTAGCTCTTCTGTATGTAGGGAATTTGAAAGCAGTTTAACTTATTAAAACAAGGAAAAATGGCACAAGCATCTTTTAAAACAGTTTTATTCATATACTTTTCAACTAAGTTGGCAAATATTTCATGGGCATTTAACTATAGTCTAGGCACTGACCTTTTGTAGGTATTATTGTAACTATGTGTAGGCATTATTCCTGCTGGATACTTATCTCTACCTAAGAAGCCATGATTGATTAAAATATATTTTAAAGGTGTTTTAGCTAAGGGCCCTGGCCGGTTGGCTCAGTGGTAGAGTGTTGGCCTGGTGTGTGGATGTCCTGGGGTTGATTCCTGGTCAGGGCACACAGGAGAGACCCCCATCTGCTTCTCTACCCCTCCCCCTTCTTCTTTCTCTCTCTCTCTTTCTCTCTCTCTCTCTTTCTCTTCCCCTCCCACAGCCAAGGCTCCATTGGAGCAAAGTTGGCCTGGATGCGGAGGATGGCTCCATGGCCTCCACCTCAGGTGCTAGAATGGCTCCGGTTGTAATGGAACAATGCACCAGATGAGCAGAGCATCGCCTCTTGGTGGGCATGCTGGGTGGATCTCGGTTGGGCACATGCAGGAGTCTGTCTCTCTGCTTCCCTGCTTCTCACTTCAGAAAAATACAAAAAATTTAAAAAGGCGTTTAGCTAAGTGTTGGTCTTAAACCCAGTGCCGCCACTTTGACTTCCTAAAATCTTGAAAGAAATGATCAAAAAGAGATTCTGTACTTCCACTAATTATCAGATAAATGGCTCCAAAGGGGAAAATTAATAATAATCCTTTAGGCTCCTTGCCTCCACAGTCCAGATTTTCTAGGGTCATTTATTCATTCATTCTTCAACACTTATTTGCTGATTACCTACCATGCATTTCAGGCACTGGCACATGAAACTGGTTTATGCTTAAAATTTGGTAAGAAGCACAACTTTTCAAACTCAAGTATTTTTTTTTTTGAACTACTAGAGTCATTTTAAGTTGATACTATTTTATTATTCAGATTATTTTTTAAGATGCCACAGACCACCAGGATATAAGTACCTATGCCACAGGCTTAGAAAAATCTTGCCTTGAAAAGGGAATTTGGGAAACTGGTGATGGGTAGGATTTTGAACTTGTTGGCACTGAATAAAATGTTCTTTATTAGACGCCACATGACGAGACCAGTGGCTTTATTCAGCTCTGGATTCAGCTCTGATATGGGCACTAAGAAATGACAGGGCAGCATGATGGAAAATTCTTCATGTTGTTCGCCTTGAGGTGGATTTGTAAAGATCCCGTGTATTGAATATTTGTCACGTGAGCTGCAATGCGAAGTGCTTTACCTACATCGGCGGCCTCCTAACTGTGCTGCTTTCCTTCCTGCCTCTGCCTCCGTTCTCGGCACAGCAGTCAGGGGCAGCCTCCTGCAACACAGCTCCGATCGTATTGTTTTCCTGTCCTTATCCCTGGTCATACTTGAGACGCTGGCCCTTGGCTCACTTCCTGACTTCCTCTCCCACCACGATCTTCCTTGCATGGTGCTCTAGCAACACCGGCCTCAAAGACACCAAGCAGGTTACTATTTCATGATGTTCGCATTTGTTGTTTTCTTTTCCTGGAACACTCTTTCCCCAGAGATTTTCAGGGTTTATTCCTTCACTTCATTTGTGTCTGTGTTCAAATGTCACCTCCTCAAAGAGTCCTTCTCTAGAAACTCTGCCTAATGGCACTTATCACTCTTTATTCTAAAACCTACTCTGCTTTGTATTTATTGTCTTTGCTCATCACTCTCTGACATTCTATGACATAGTTATTAGTTTATGTGTTTATTTCTTATGTACTCTGTTAGAATGTAAGCTCCAAAACGAGTGAGACTGCTTCACTCACTGTTCTAGTCCCAGTAGCTTCTACTGGGATTGTATTAGGCACTTGATAAATATTGTAGGTATTAGTCCTGCCCAGTTTATAAAAGGAGGACATGAGGTTGGGTGAAGTTAAATGATTTGCTGACAGATGGTGAATCCTGGATTCAAACTTCAATCCCTTTTTCAGCAAAGCTGAATCTCCTGTCTTCTGTATGAGGCCACTTTTTAGAACTCCTTAAGTCCCGTGCTGGGTTTTATACTTTCTTGTATGGGTAAGTGACTAATATTTGTTGAATGGGTTAATAACAATACCATATATTGATTGGACATTTATTATGTACCAGGTACTCTTCTAGGCACTTTGTATGTATTATTTAATCAAAGTATGTAGGAAATGGTACTATTATTCTTTCCGATTTACAGATGGCAAAACTGAGGCACGGAAAGCCTGAATAAGTTAGGTGTAAAGACACACTTGTAGAAGTGAGCTGGAGTTCAGAGTCTGAGCTGAGGCTCTGTTCTCCTACCTGCTAAGCACAGAGTTTCTCAAACCTTTCAGCATCACCTACTCAAGAAACCTTTTGAGATATTTTCTTTCCTAATTGTGTTAACTCTCCATGAGATTTCAGTGCCACAGAACTATATACCTGTTTATGTACTGTAAGTCTATTTGTGCTTTGTACATAAAAGAGTAAGATTTCTTTGCCCTCTCCTCTTAATAAAAACTTTTACCCCATGGTTCAGACTGATCACCCCCCTCATCCCTAGCAGAGGGCCCAGCGTGGAGTTCTGTGATGCATTTTATGTACTGCATTATCATTGGTTTATTTCTGTCCCCTTCTGATACATTGTGAAGTTTTTGAAGGGCGGGGGTCATAGATGCTTTAGTCTCACATTTTAATTTTTAATATTTATTATTGAGTTTATTGGGGTGACATGGATTAATAAAATTATATAGGTTTACCATTCTATAATCTATCATCTATAGATTATATTATAGTCTCTCATTTTTAGAACCAAGTATAGAGTCAGCTCACTTAAACATATCTGAACAGTGTTGTTCGGTCTTCAACCACCTGCGGTGGGTGTTTCCTGTAGGCATTAGTCCCCTGCAGGAGCCGAGCTGGTTCTCTCAAATGGCCCAGGTCAGTGCTGCTCACTCTGCTCCCACTGTCGACATCGGCGTAAGCCCATCACTTCCTCCTGGATCATCTGGGGACAGCAGTGATGTACGTGCTAAGGCACTAGAGTCTGCAGCAGGTTTCCTGACAACAGAGGTGGAGTCAGCAGTCCTTGGAGCACTGTAGGCTTCTAACTATCCGGGAGTGCCCGAAGGATGCCCTGACAGAGTCCCGTCGGGCGGAGCTGCATGAAATCGTACCTGCCTTTCCTTCACGGTGTTTCACGTTTGTACTGAGATGAAGGCAGAGGCTGAGGGTTGGAATGAGCAGATAAATTCTTTCTTGTGTCTTTCTTGCTCCATCGCTAGGCAGTCTTCAACCCAGTTTTTTTTTCTTTCTTTCTTTTATTAGCAGGGCTTTTGCAGGAGCTCTCTGAAACAGTAGCAGTTCCCAGTGTGGTTCTAGTCCTGACTCGGATGTGTCCTTCTGTGTGTGCTAATTCTTCCCTTTGCCCCTGCAGTTTCACTCCTCACCCCGGGCCACCTGCTCTGCTGAGTGAGCGGGCAGATTGGGATGGACCACATCATGGTCTCCCCTGCCCTCTGGCTTTCAGCTGGGTTTTGTCAATGTGGGGCCTTAACGAGAAACCTCAGGAAGGGAGGAGAGAGGTTGGGTGTTTGTTTTTCTTGCTGGTGACCGTTGGTGTTCTTGTCGTCATTGGTTTACTATATACAATACTTTGTGTCGTGGGTCCTTTCAAGGTGTCCCCTCTTTAGGTGATTCTCTGTTTTGGGCTTCTGGTCACCACTTCCTGTCTTGTCCCTTCAGGCCTACAGATGTATATTAATCACATCTCAATTTATTTATGATGTTGTGACATCTTGGAGCCTTGCGGACTGGGGCGGGTAGAGGGCAGGTAGAGGAACGGCTCCTTCCAGAGTTAGGTAATTGTTGTAGATAGTAAAAGACTTGCCTGGAGCATGCCTCTGATAAGCAACCAGCCAATATGAGTCCACCCCCCAAACCAGCTCCTTTTATCGGGCTCCTGCAGTCCGAGACACTCTGCCTTAAATTGCTCCAGGATCAGGTACCAGCCAATTAGGACCTTCTCCTATTATCCCAGAGCCCACCCAAACTATTCAAACTAGCTAATCCTAAACCTGCCTGGCCTGCTTGCCCTGCCTCTCCTGTTTCTTTCCCGAGAAAAAAACCACAGTGAAGGCTCTTGCCTGAGTTTTTCTCCCACTCTCTCTGCCTCCTGACGGACCCTGGTGCTTCCCCACGTGACCCCTCCCATGGTGTGGCAACCCACCTCCTCTTGGGAAAAGTGAGTAAGAAACTGTCTTTCCGCCTGGTCTGTTGGTCTCGCCATACCCAATTAGAAACAACATCCTGGATGCTTTTTAGGACAGGGCAGTCTCTTTACCTGCCCTCCCCTTTACAGACAGGCCCTTTAGTAAACCCTCCTTTGATGATCTTAGTTGACGGGCTGACTCTTCCGGGCTGTGACCCTGACTGGTGCACTGTGCATGTTTTCTGGACTCGAAGGCGGAGGAAGAGAACCAGATCTACATATCCAGGGGCTTGTGTTCTGATGTACTTGGACTCAGCCCATGTCCCTTCACTGACCGTGGTCAGTAGTGCCTAGCACAATGCCTGGCACTCATTAGATGCTCAGTAGATGCTGGAATTGACAACTTCCCCTTGATGCCCTGATCTGGGCCACACTCTGCTGGAATATATGATACTTAACTCAGTACAACTCTAATTGGTCGTAATGTTTTAGCACTGGGAGGAATTTTAAGGGTAACTCAACTCGCCTCTAGTTTCCAACTGAATACATTTAAAGACACAGCAGGAAATGGCCTCAGATTGGAGGCAGAGTCGGGACTAGAATTTCAATCTCCTAATCAGTATTTTTTATATAAATATAAATACTTTTTGGTAATAGTAATTATAATAATACTCCCCAAATTTAGTGCAGATAGACTTGTGGTTTGCCCTGTGTTAAGATATTCTCATATATTAACTTATTCACTCCTAACCCAAACTTCCTATATACCTATTGGTACTAGCCTTGTTTTGCATATGAGCACAGAGAGGTAAAGTAACTAATTCAAGGTCACTCAGCTAGTAAGTGGTAGACTAGGGTTCAAATCAGGCAGTCTGGCTCCAAAGCCTGTTACTAACCTTCCTCATTTGTAACTGTACATTATGTATCCTTTTTGTTTGGCCTTTGTCTCTCTCCCTTATAGGCAAGAACAAGATACCAAAGCGTCCTTTTTTCATGCACAGGCGACTTAACACAGTACATGGTAGACACCAGCTGCTCAATCATTACTGACCAATTGTTTGCACAAAATCCTCTGAGCTTCTTCTCTGTTGAACTCTTGGATCCAGTCAGCAATCAACCCTCATTCGGTGGCCCTTCTTTGTTTTCCTGTTATTATCCCCCAGCTTGAAGTCACCTTCACTGATGAGGGGAGGAAGCCTCCCTGGAGAAGAGGGGATCTAGCCCCCTGATCCCAGCATACACTTTCTCCTGGGCTGAGCTCTGCCTTGATGTCAAATGTGAGCGTAAACTAGAAGAGGTTGTTTCCTTTCACCAGAGAGGGAGACTGGCATTTTTACTTGCCTTGTATTACAAAATTTGTTGCAATAAGGCAATTTAATTAGCACAGCAGTTTGAGGTTTTACTAGTTACTGTATTTAAGCTATTTCCTGGCACTCCTGCTGTTTTATGAGGCTATAATTTGGCTCCCAAATGGAGAAACAATAAGGCCACATAAAGTAAAAAGATGTCAGTGTTATTCCCGAGGTTAAACTCCTGCACAGCCCAAGGTAAGGCACCAGCGAAGCAGAGAGACCATTTCTGCTGGCTTACTTCAAGAACACCAGGTGTATTTCCTTGGGCCATTTGCTAAGAATTACATTGTATAGCTATTGCACCCAAAACTCAGAGAGGTTATGGAACTTCCTAGGACTTGAATTCAGATTGGTTTGTCTCTAAATAACCAAATAAGACACAAATGTTGGCCATGATACAAAGGTGGGAACCATGTAGTAGTATCCATGTAGAAAAGGATGGTGTTCGGTTTTCCTAGAGCAGAGGATATGGTAACCATGTGGTGTCTACACAGGAAGGATGGGACCCTGCTTTTCTGATGTAGAGCATGTGGGACTATACAGTGTCCATGCGGGAAGAGATGGGGTCCAGTGGCCTGAAGTAGAGAATGTGAAACCGTATGATGCTCATGCAGGAAGAGGGTAGAAGCCAATTTTCCTGGTATAGAGGTTGTCAGAACTATGTGTTACATGTGAAGGGGTAGAGTCCAGGCCTGATGTGGAAGATGTAGAACCATAAAGTATCTATGTGGAAATGGTTAGGGTTCAGTTTTTCTGGAGCAGAGATTGTGGGAACTGTTGTATCTATCCAGAATTGATGGGAAAGAGGTTATTTGTTTTTTGGTTTTTTGAGTAGGTAATGTCTATTTTAATGCACTGGGAATTAAGACTTGGCAATGAGGGTTTCCCTAGAAGACTGGATGGGGTGGACACTGGGAAGCTGGAGGTTTATGGTATCACACAGGTAATATTGCATTTAGACTAGATGCAGTGTTTGAGGTTAAGATTGGAATTAGGGAAAGGAGTATAATAATAGAAACTACCACTTTTTTGAGCTCCTACCAAGAGCTAGCCACTGTGCTAAGTGTTTGAATAATATCATATAATCGTCACAACAACCCTTGAAGTAGGTGCCATTATTAAACCCATGTTACAGATAGAATTTAGATTGATTGATTAATTAATTCATTGAGATACTGAGTACCTGCTGGACAGTCAGGACACAGTAGTAAACAATACAAAGAAATTGCTTTCAAATAGTCACCTGGAAAGTAAATGGTAGGATGTAGATTCTGATTCTAATGTCTATGTTAATTAATACTCCTGTTACTAGCTGTGTGATTTCAGAACAGAAATTTAACCTGATTCATCAATTTTTTATCTACAAACTAGGGATAGTAATATCCAGCTTGTAATGGTAAAGTGAGAATCAAATGAAGACTTAAAATATTTGCCAACTAATAGATGATAGGGGAATTCTGGTTCTTTCCATCCCCTGCCAGTGAGGTTCTGAATGCCTTTACTCCAATATTCTAGATGATATTGGATTTGGCAAAATACTGCTTCCATGCCCCTACCACTTTTCTGAGGTTCTAGTTTATCTTCATTTTTCCAACTAAGACATGCAATGGCCTCAGACTCCACTTCTCAATGAACTCCACGGATTCCACTGAATCTGTGAGAAGGGTATTTTTTTTCTTTGGCAATTTGTCTTGTAGTAGGCAGATTTCTAAAATGACCTGCAATGATCTCTACCTCCTGGTACTCACTTCCTTCTGTAATTCCCTTTCCTTGAGTGTGGACTGGATATAGTGACTTGTTTTACCCAACAGTATATGGCAAAGCTGATGAGATGTCATCCTGTGATTAGCTTCAAAAGATTGTGACTTTCATCTTAGGCTCTCCATTGCCTGCTCATCTTGAACGTGTCAGTGGAGCAAGCTGCCATGTTGGAGAAGTCCACATGGCAAGGAACAGAGGGTGGCTTCTGGCCAATATCCCTTGAGGATCTGAACCCTGAAAACTTCCATGTGAGTGATTTTGGCAGCTGATCCTTCCTCAGTTGACCTTGAGATCACTATAGTTCAATGGGCACCCTGATTGTAGCCTATAACTGAGTCTGAAGTGGGGGACCAGCAGTGCTGTGTCTAGATTTCTGACCCACATAAACTGTGAGATATAAATATGTGTTTTCTTAGCCACTACGTTTTGGGAGTAATGTTTTGTGCAGTAATAGATGATGAACACATGTACTTTAAAATAGATGCATCAAGGGAACTTACTGATTTGGTTTATCCAAGTTGACCTCACAGAGATTAGAATAGGGTAGAAAAAGGTAGAGAGTAGATCAGAAGGGGTGACTGGAAGAATTCTAGCAAAGAGCTCCACTTGGGTAGGAACTGAGTTTAGAAAATGCTTCTGTTACTTATTTATAAATCGCTGTTTAGGAAGATGCTAACCACCCCCATGAAGTCTTAATTTTATTATATACATCTTAGAAACCCATTTTATTTTTTTTGAAGTTTTTATTTCTTTCTTTTTTTTTTTTTTTTTTCATTTTTCTGAAGCTGGAAACAGGGAGAGACAGTCAGACAGACACCTGCATGCGCCCGACCGGGATCCACCCGGCACGCCCACCAGGGGCGACGCTCTGCCCACCAGGGGGCGATGCTCTGCCCATCCTGGGTGTCGCCATGTTGAGACCAGAGCCACTCTAGCGCCTGAGGCAGAGGCCACAGAGCCATCCCCAGCGCCTGGGCCATCTTTGCTCCAATGGAGCCTTGGCTGTGGGAGGGGAAGAGAGAGACAGAGAGGAAGGAGAGGGGGAGGGGTGGAGAAGCAAATGGGTGCTTCTCCTGTGTGCCCTGGCCGGGAATCGAACCCGGGTCCTCCGCACGCTAGGCCGATGCTCTACCGCTGAGCCAACTGGCCAGGGCTGAAGTTTTTATTTCTAAGTGCTGATAGTGGACGTTGTGGAACATCTCAGGTGTGGGTGCAAGTACAGTGAGGGTTTGGGATCTTAAGGTATCTAGCAGAAGGGTGGTTGGGCTGTGAGAAAGTGAAGCAAAGACAGAAAAAGAAGTGGAAAAGAGCCACAGATAGATTGCTTCAGTATTTAGCTCAGGGCTAGACCTAATCCTTTCCCTTAAGCTTGTTTAACTGTTGTTGAGTTGAGGTTGTAGAGAGGTGGTGGTGTCTGTGATTAAGGTAGACCAGGCTCAAAGTGTGGTCCGGACACCAGCTGTGTATGGGAACCAAGAGGGGGGCACAGCTGGATGGAGAGGTCGGCTTATTTAGTATTTGCATTTCAACTTTATCATCATCTTGCTGTTTCTCTTCCAAGGCTGAATTAGGTTCTATGACATGTGCTTACTTTTAGGTAAGACCTACTATGACAATTACTTGTTTTTATTTATTTCTTTGAGGACAGGAATCATCCACAAATCTTTGACCATTGTGTCCTCAGAGACCGAACATTATAGTCAATACGTATCTGTTAAATGAATGAATGGAGGTATATTGGAGTCTGTTTCAAAAGTGAGGAGAATGACCCAGGTCATTTATCTCCCTCCAGTTTTTTCCTCAAAACCTATAATTTGTCACTTTTTGCTTGCCCATAATCTAGGCTTTTATTTCTATTAGTACCTCCATCTCCCTTCTGTAGAATCCCTCATGGTGGTGGTAGGTGACATTACTTATTCCCTTTTTCTCTGGAAGCAAAGGAGGTTGGATTTCTTCTCTATGCATGTTCTGGGACAGTCAGAGGCAGGCATATTCTCTAAGTAATGTTAGTTCTAGGGACATTGAGCCCTGAGGGAGCTACAGAAAGAGGAAGACTTGAAGATCAGATTCAGCGTGGTGGCAGGTATGGCCTGTGCTCCAGCAGATGCCTCTTGAGTGACTCTTTCTGGGGAATCCCGCTGCTAAGCTCCGCAGCATCCCAGACTTCTGCCTGTTTTTCAGGCCTAGACCTCAGCGCCTCCAACTGATACTTCCAATGAATTCATTTTCTTAGATGTTTAGAAGTCAGTTTCTTCCACTTGCAACAAGAACTCTTAGTAGTTACTACACGTTGGGAAAAATTGAGGATGTGTAAAGTATAGGAAGGACATTGCATGTCTACTTTCCACTTGATGATAAGGATCACATAACTGACCTAATTTCCTTCCATGGAACCTGGGAAAGATTTGTTACTTTCGTTGAACAGAAAAGGAGAGCTAGAGAATTGAATGTCTTCTGTGTATCAGTCACCATATGAAGGCTCTGTACTCTTATGTCAACCAGTCCAGTTCAGTGAGGTATTATCTTCATTTTACTCTCGGGAAGACTGAGACTCAAAGAAAGCAAATACGTTACCCAGGTTATCACAGACAGTAGGTGTGAGAGCAATGGGTTTCAAGCCAGGAAGCCTGTGCATGCTCTTTCCTCTGGGTCACTCCAGTTGCACAGTCAGCTGCTCCTTCCTCCTGTGGCCAGGGACACAGGGAACACTTTGGCCTCTTGCCTATCTTAGCGTGTCTTGTAAGCTGTAGCAGATGTACTGCTAGTAGGAGACTCAATAGTAGCAGACTGAGTTAGCCTTCTTTCCCTTACTACTCTAAAATTCTCTGAGATACTGCCTTGTAGCTTTTTCTATTTGTTTTTTCTTTCTTGGTGGTAGCTAGTAATCCCCATATAAAGAAGAGATCATTTAGGATGAAAGAAAGGGGTGTGTAAGCCCCAGTTATCAAAGGTGCTGTGTGGAGGTGTTCATATTTCCTGGCTGAAATTTGCTTTCAGAGGAATAGGGCAATTTTTCTCTCTGAGAAATGAAGGTTTCTGACCTTTGTAGTATGTCTGATGAAGGTTAATGGTACTGATGTTCATTTCTAGTAAAAAAAACAAACAAAAAACAACAAAACAAAATAAAACAAAAAACCCAGAAAAACAAAAACAAAATTGAGATCTTTTTGGCACCAGGACTAATACCTACTTTATTACCCCAATGAAGAAACCTCCACCAATTTTAGCATTTGGCAGCTGTCATGGGGCCTTTGCTGCAATGAGCATCATGACCACATAATATTGTGCTTATTTTACTTAACAGACATTTGTGTAGTGTCTACTATTGCCAGGCCCTATTCTCTGGGTGTATATTTACAATTACTGACTCTCACCTTCCCCTCCCCAACCTTAGGAGTTGGGTCCTATTATTATCCCCATTTTACGAAGGAGGAGATTGAGGCACAAAGAAGTGAAATAACATGCACCAGCTCACACATCTCATCAATGGCAGAGCCAAAACACACACCCAGGCAGTTTGTCTCGAGAGCTTACACTAGTAACACTGTCCAAACTCTGATATGCTAAGAAATGGATGCAACGTGTACCCCCTATGGCCATAGGGTTCTCTCCTTACAGTATCACAGCTAACTCTCCAGATTGTTCTTTTCATCTCAATCAAGATTCTCAGTTCCAGCCTCGCTGCTCTTGGTTGGCACACTATTTTCATCATGAGCTGAGGTATAAGGACAATTTCAAAGAGTGACCTCAGATATTTCAGACATTCTCAAATGTAGAAGTTGATGTTCCAGTATGGTTAAGTAAGAAGCCCCCTAGATGTCAAAATTGATGGAATATTGGTGATGACCTAAAACAGGGTATGCAAAGGCTGGTCACTATGAAACTATTTCTGTGGTTTGCTTATTGACTGGGCATCACTGAAAGGTGAGCAGAAAAGGTCATCATCACTTAGTCTTTTGAATCGCAGTCAAAATGACAATAAAATGGTTGACTTAAGAAGGTGATCTGTGCCTGACCAGTAGTGGCACAGTAGATAGAGCATCGACCTCAGATGCTGAGGTCCCAGGTTTAAAACCCTGAGGTTGCCAGCTTGAGCATGGGCTCATGGTCTTGATCATGGTCACTGCCTTGATGCCCAAGGTTGCTGGCTTAGCCTGAGCCCTGGTCAAGGCACATATGAGAAAGCAATCAGTGAACAACTAAAGTGATGCAACTACAAGTTGATGCTTCTCATCTCTCTCCCTTTCTCTCGCTCTCTCTCTAAAAAAATGGTAATTTAAGTCTAAGTTGGGTAGGATGAGTTGACAGTGAGATTTGGTGGGACTGGAGTATAAATTGTAAATTTTAGGGAAAGAATGGCAAGAGATGAGGCTGAAGAGGTAGAGTGAAGGAGGGTAAGTAAGAGTGCGTTTTAGCTAATGGGAAATGGGGCGCCGTGGAATTACATTATGAGGAAAGTGACATGGTCAAATACAGATTTTAGGGCATCCCTTCTGAATCAGTGTGGGTGGTTGACTGAGTCAGAAAATCAGTTGTTCTTTTCCACTCTGTTTTTTTTTCATGACTGCACCTGGTTTGGTTTGCCCTTAAGGACATTCTGGATAAAAGTGGTAGATCTTGGTCAGCCCTGTCTTCCCATTCCAGAATATTCCAAGTCATGTTTTTTTTGGAGAAACAATGGACAATTTTTATTGATGTGATAATTTTCTGCCATTATGAATCAGTGCCTATTGACCTTTGGCACTCAGAGATGTGGTGAGTCCAGTTTGTTTGGCACCCCCAAATGTCAAGAATCTGCCAGAGAAATAATGAAGGATAATTTATCTGGTTGAGTGTTTCTTTAAAGGGAATCAATACCCTCATTGGAAAGAAAAATTGCATCATTTTTATGAGGCCCCTTTCCAGGTGAGTAATGTTCAATGAGTGTTGTAACTGCCATTTGTACGCCTCCTCCTCTTGACAGGCTCTGACCAGGTGCTGATACACAGGACCTCTTCTCGTTTAAGATGGGTTTTATTACTCCCATTTTCAGATGAGGAGACTGAGGCCTGAAAATTTAATTTCCCCACCATCACACAGTCAGTAAAAGGTAAAGGATTTGAGCTTGGGTTTATCAGACACAAAAGGTCCTACACTACACTGATGTGTGTGAGTGTGTAAGTGTTTCTGTGCACATGTGAATAGGGCAAGTTTACGAGAGCAGACTACGAGTCAATACTGAACAATACTCATCAAAGCTGTCTTGCCCACCAAGCCTGCCAAAATTAAGATATAGGTTTTGGCAGGCTTGAAGGGATTAAATAACTTGCTTTGGAGTGATCAGTTGAACTGTGTTTTGGAAGTAATCATTTGAAGAGTCAAATATAATTAATTTAATTGATTTAATTACAGCTTTTGAAGCAGGTTAGAGTGACTAAGTCCCTCTATGAACCCTCAGCCTTGACGTATAAGAGTACCTAACACTTAAATTGTGTTTATTATGTGCCCAGGCATTATTCTAAGAACTTTTCATCTATTAGTGAATTATTGTCATTCTTACAACACTCTATGAGGTAGTCACTGTTATTAATCATCCCCATTTTACAGATTGGAAAATGGGAGTCAAGAGAGATTAATAACATGTCCAAATTCATATAATTAAGTAGCAGAGGTGGGATTCAAACCACTGCAGTTTGGCCCTCAAAGCCAAGGTCTGTACTGCCTCTGTTTATCATCCCTCCCCCCCCAATCAGCTCATCTAAGGAGTCCCTTTGTCCTCCCTGAACAAGGCCCTTAAAGACTGCTTTATCAGTGCCTGTCTCTGAGATGGCTTTTCTGTTCTTTTCTGTTTTACTAGTAAGAGGTTTGCCCCAGGACCTCTTAAGTTCAGGATCGCCTGGGCACATATTTGCTGCAGAGAGTGCCTGACACCAAGGGAATGGACCTGTCTTTTGGCCTTTTTTCTTGCTTTTCACCAACCTGTTAGAGCCTGAGTTTGAGATCCAGGATGATGGTGATACATTCCTAGTAACCTGCTGGCTATTGCTTTGCCGCGACTCATGTGTTTAATAGGAAATAGTTGGTAAAGAAACCAATGGCTGTGGAGGAATCATACAATGCCCCCTGGGGCTGTTCTTTCTTTACAGATCGCAGGTGGAAATGGAGATGACCTTGCGTGCCTTGTCTGCTGTTAGAATATAAGTCACTTGAAGGCTGAGGTGGCATCGGCTTGCATTTGTGTTTCCCAGTCGCAAGCATAATGCTCGGCTCATAGCAGATATTTTATAAACTACTTTTTGATCCATCAGACTTTTGTACTATCATCTCTCATAGTTGTAAATATTTTAATGAAATAATGCATATGAACCTTGCCAGTTGACTCAGGAGATTGGTCTGGCATATGGATGTCCCAGGTTCGATTCCTGGTCAGAGCACACAAGTGACCATCTGCTTCTCTCCCCTTCACTCTCCCCTTTCTCTCTCCTCTCCACTCCTATAGTCAGTGCCTCAATTGATTCAAGTGTTGGCCCCGGGTAATGAGGATAGCTTGGATGGTCTGTGCATCAGCCGCAGATGCTAAAAGTAGCTTGATTGATTCGAGCATCTGCCCCAGACAGGGGTTGCTGGGTGGATCCCAGTCGGGGTATATGTGGGAGTCTATCTCACTATCTCCCCTCCTCTCACTTAAAAAAAAAATAGAGAAAGAATGCATATGAAAGATATTCTGTTACCTTTAGCAAGAGAGAGAGAAATGGCAATAATAATTTTATCTATTAAATAACGAATTTCTTAAAGAACAGGGACCATTACTTTCCATTTCTATATCTACATATCTTTTCCCAGAATAACTGTAAAAGAGACTTACAGTTAGTTGAAGGGATAAGTAATTTGATTATTCTAAGGGGAATAATGGCACAAAGACTCTGGTTCTAGGGACATTTGAATGATTCCTCAGTCATTTTCCCATTGGCTGAAATGTGAGTAGCCTAACAGGAATCTAAAAGGTTAATCATAAAAGAAAGTGCTTCTATTCTCACATCACCGAGTCAGATTAATATACCTCTTTTTTCTTGGCTAATTCTGAGGGTTGGTTAATTCAGTGACACTAATGGTTCCTATGATGGTCCTGAACTTGAGGTTCTTAGACCCCCTGCTGTGGAAGGCAGAGGCCAAGGAAATCATCTGCCATTCTGAGTGAGACCTGTAAAATTCTTGGCCATGTATTAGAAAATTTGCATATTAATTCTCAAACTGGGGTGTGAGGGGGTTGTAGGCTGCAGAAAGGATGTTTGATCTGCAGGAAGGGATCCGAAGTCAGAAGAAACTGTGTACCTCTTTCCTTTGTTGGTTGAATCATTTTAGAAATTACGCTGAGAAAATTCTGAAAAAAAAAGAAAAAAGAAATCCAGCCTCATCCTTCATGTCTTGACCTCTTTGGCCCACAGTGAAGCAGGACACACATGCCAGTTTGGTGAAATAGCCTTTATTAATAATACTGATAATGGCTACCATTATTTAGAATTATAACTGGGACCATTTTAAAAGGCCTGTGTTAACCCATGGCCTCACTCTCAGCATGGATGGCTGGTCTTTAGAATTTGGTCTGGCTCTTCTCATCAGAGGAAGTAGCAGGAGGAAGATTGAAGATAGGAAATGAGCATCATGTTAGTTTATTGCACAAACCACACATCATCTCTGCAGACTTTCAGTTTGAGGAAGCTTTGTAAGCAGTTTTATTTGATAGTCCTTTTAGCAAATCATCCTCAGTTTAGCAAAGTAATATATTGGACGAGGGAGGATATATTCTAACACTTCTGAGTGCACCTGAGGAGGTAGACCTTGGGGTAATCTTATCCTAGCACCACTACAAGCAGAGAAGTAGTTAATTAATTTTCATTCACATATGTAGAAATGGGGGCTTAGAGAGTTGAAGGGACTTGTTCAACATCACACAGCTGGTGAATGCTGGCAAACCAGGCTTGAAACACAGATCTGTCTCTGTTCGTTTTCATTTGGCTCTGTTGGGAACTTGGAGTTCTAAGAGCTACTCCAAGTTCCTCCCTTCTCACTCCTTCCAACCTAGAGACCATGGAAAGATGGATAAATAGCAGAGCCAGCCTACTCTGCATCTGAGGGCTTATGACCAGTGGGAGGGGGGCTAGGGGAAGAGGGGCTGCCTTATAGGTGCACTGACATCAATTTAGACGCTGTTGAAGTAATACATGCCTCAGTGCAATTAGGAGTTTTTGCCCCCTGATCCTGTGCATTTGCAAGCATAGGTTCTGCTTCAGGGTTCAAAATTGCCCTTTTTTCAACACCCCCTTCCCACCCCATAACAGGGGAGCTGGAGTGTGTAAGCATCTCTTTGCAGGTGTTAGCTTTTTGTTTGGAGAATTAATTTATGTTTTTATAAAGGAGTATTAATTTGAGTTGGGTGATAAAAGGCATTCAATAAAGAGCCCGCTCAGTCTCTTCACCTGTGTCCCACTGGTTATGGAAAGGGATACGTCATATCAGTCTTTTCTTAAGCAACTCTTCCTTTGCCTTAACTCTTCTTCTGTTCTTGCTGCCTTATGACTGTCAATTAGCCAAGAGACAGAATATGTTGCTTCCTGGGGCAGTGTAGAAAGGAGGAAGAGTAGTGCCCAGTGCTCTGGAAAGCAGGCAAAAGAATGGCCTCACCTTTTACCTAGTTGTATAAGCTTGGAAAATAGTAAAAACAGGCAGTGGCTTCTTTCTTTCTTCTTCTTCTTCT
This sequence comes from Saccopteryx bilineata, assembly GCF_036850765.1. Classification (NCBI taxonomy): domain Eukaryota; kingdom Metazoa; phylum Chordata; class Mammalia; order Chiroptera; family Emballonuridae; genus Saccopteryx; species Saccopteryx bilineata. The sequence continues at coordinate 386,344,673 of NC_089490.1, read as the reverse complement.
TCTTCTTCTTCTTCTTCTTCTTCTTCTTCTTCTTCTTCTTCTTCTTCTTCCTCCTCCTCCTCCTCCTCCTCCTCCTCCTCCTCCTCCTTCTGCTCTCCCCTCCTCTTGCTCCCCCTCCTCCTCTTCCTCCTCCTCCTCCCCATTTTCTTCTCCTCCTCCTCCTCCTCCACCTTCTCCTCCTCCTCCTCCTCCTCCTCCTCCTCCTCCTCCTCCTCCTCCTCCTCCTCCTCCTCCTCCTTCTTCTTCTTCTTCTTCTTCTTCTTCTTCTTCTTCTTCTTCTTCTTCCTCTCTCTTATCTATTATTTTCTAATTACATAGCCAGAATGCATTTCAAATTGAATCTCTGTTCTTCCTTGCTTTAGGTGCTGTCCTGGCTCATGTACTCATTGTTCTACCAATACATCTGTCATAGTCCCTTAGCTGACCTTCCCACCTTCAGCATCTCCTCCATCCCTCAAATCTCTCCTCCACCCTGCCACTGAGTATCTTTTTAAAATTAACTTATGGAGATATTCAGTGATATCTCTTGCTCCCCTGAGTGAAATCCACCAGTCTCCTCATTGCCAATAAGATGAATTCTAAACTCATTAACGTGATCCATTATGCTTTTCAAAACCTAAACTTAGCTTATAGGACAGATTTTTGTTTTCAGCCTCTTTCACATTTACTGTGTTCTAGTTATGACAGTAGAGCCCTCATGAATGGAATTAATGCTTTATATAAGAGACCTCACAGGTGTTATTAGCCCCTCCTATCATGGGAAGACACAGTAAGAAGGTGCTGGCTATGAACTAGAAAGAAAGCCCTCATCAAAATGTGACCTTGCTAGTGCCTTGATTTTGAACTTGATAGCCTCCAGAATTGTGAAAAATAGATAATTGTTGCTACTCAGTATGTAATATTTTGTTATAGCAGGCCCAAACTAAGACAAATATGTTAAAAAGATGAGAGAAGAAGAGCTCACAAATGGTGAGTTGAATCCTTATGTATTTACTTCTTAGGAAAGCATAACATTAGACTCTACTAATAACTCATCATCAATGGGAAGTTCAGGATAGGATTATAAGAAGTTATGGCAGTATCCTAAATTTTAGTGAAAGACATTACATTTTAGGTCTGTGAGCCTGGGATGGAGGCTGGTGTTTATAAGTTATTCACTTGAATAGTCATCATGAAAAACATAACCAGAAGGTAAATCTTCTGGGAAGAAACTCACATAATGAATTCCAAATCCTAATATAGATAATATTGAATTATAAACAATTTTGGGTTCATCATGCTACTGTTCCCCTTCATTAGTGTGGATAATTAAAAATTAACTGTGTATCATTTTCTTGATATTTATGAATATTGCTATCTCAATGAAGAAATGATTGTGGTCTATGACTATTTATTTATTTACCTTTAGTTAGGGAACTCAGTTAATGAGTTTAGCATTAGAGGATTGAGACTTAAATAGGTTTATGAACTTTTTCTTCATAGTCTCAAATGCATGCCAGGAAAACCTAATGAGAATGGGTGACTGAACAGATGTAACATTTATTTTATCTATAGAAATCATGTACCATTTAACACCTAGTAGGAATTCAATTTTTATAAGAATGAGAGATTCAACTTATGTAGAACAAGAGAAATAAAAGCTGGGAAGTAAATCAGCACTCCATGCGGGACAGCTCCTGAATCCCCCTGTCTCTGTTCTTGGGCGTGGGTGTGGCAGAAGAAATTAGGTTTGGCAGCCACCCTTGGAGAATTTATGATGTAGTGAGGTGACGCACACTATCTTACATTGTGTTTTCTGTCTCAAAAGACCCAGCGTTCTTGAACTCTGCAAGGGTGAGTTTTTAGATTTTTGAACTCAGGGTTAGAAATTTAAGTAGCTTGCTTGCATGTTAATCTTTCAAATGAGAAAAATGTCACAAGTTGCTGGTTTGATTTGGATTAATAGGGTCATGTTTGTGTTTTGAGTAGAGAAAATTACATGCTTGAAGGTGTAAATTTGTTCTTTCTGTTCTTAGCTTGTTGGGATATTGTGACATTTAGGAATTGTGCTAGTGTGTCATTTGACCTATTCATCTCCTATTCTCAATATGAGGCTATTTCATCTTCTCTAGAGTTGGCCTGCTGTTAATTTAGGGCACAAAAATATGTCATATGCTACTATTGTGATATATTTTCTATAGTAGTTTTTCCCATGGCTCTCTCTTATCTGTCCACCTGGAACATCTTCTCAGTAACTTTGAGAAGTTTTGAGTTCTTTGATCACTGGAAATGCCATTAGAAATTTCAAGAAAATTTTGTTAAAGTCCAGGAAAGGTGATGCTTGTGGTAAAAGAACATTTCTTCCCCCTAAGAGACTGATACTTAACTTGTTTCATCAAGATGTTTCCCAAAGCATTGATTATTACCATAGAGGATTTAAATTTCTACTTCTTAGCAACATTAGAATATGTATCTCATTTGCTCAAGTGTTGGACAGAGCTAAATACACATATGAATTCAATGTTACCAAGGGTGGGAAATTAGAGTTCAATAGGTATGGAGTTTTAATTTTGTAAGATAAAGAAATTTTAGAAATCTATTGCACAACAACATAAATATACTCAAGTCTACTGAGTTGTATAGTAAAAATGGTTAAGATGATAAATTTAGCATTATATATATATATTTTAGCATTCAAAAAAGGACATAAAAACCCCCAAACAAACAAAAATAGTCCCTCCCTGGTGATACTCTAATGCTAGAAATCCCCTTCATGTCCCTGCTACACATCATTGAGTTGGGCCAGTCCTTGTTCATAACCTGCTTCTGAGCTTTCACCTTTTCTCTCTTGAATCTCATGCAATGTTTTTACATCACCCTCTTTCCAATCTCATTGATGTCAGTTGTTCACCTCCCATGATGCTCTTCTTCCTGTCCTCATGACTTCAGGGGCTGCCTCAGTCTTCCTTTCCAGAGTTCGGAATATTTTACCTTTTGTTTATTATTTTAGAGAAAGGATAAACAAAAGGAAGAAAAAAATGTATTTACAGTTCAGAGATGTATTTTGCTGTTATAAATACCATCTTACAAAAATGAGATCATACTCATCTCTTGCCTTATAAATAATATAATTTTATCTAACAACATATCAGGACCATCTTCCCATGTGGCTAACTTTTCTGCTGTATCAGGTCTGGCCTTCTCAATTGCAGTGGGATGTCTTCACCCAGTTTGGACACATCTTTGACTTCCTCCACATCTCATCACAATCAGTCTTCTTCCCTCCAATCACAACCTCCTGTCATTTCCCTTTGTCTCATCATCTTCCTCTCGCTTGTTCCTTTTTTTTTTATAGAGACAGAGAGAGTCAGATAGAGGGATAGATAGGGACAGATAGACGGTAACGGAAAGAGATGAGAAGCATCAATCATCAGTTTTTCGTTGCGATGCGACACCTTAGTTGTTCAATGATTGCTTTCTCATATGTGCCTTGACCATGGGCCTTCAGCAGACTGAGTAACCCCTTGCTCAAGCCAGAGACCTTGGGTCCAAGCTGGTGAGCTTTTGCTCAAACCAGATGAGCCCACGCTCAAGCTGGTGACCTTGGGGTCTCGAACCTGGGTCTTCCACATCCCAGTCCAACGCTCTATCTACTGCGCCACCGCCTGGTTAGGCTCACTTGTTCCTTTTAATCTGCCCTGAGAGCATGAGGGCTAGCCTTGCTAACTGATAAGGCATCCTTAGGCACAAGGTCTCCAAGGCAGCATTGGAATACAGCTGTGGCTACCCCCTCTGTGTTTCTGGACATGTGTTCAGCTCAAACCTGGTAACATGGTTGGTGGTTATGCATCAAATTCTGGATTCAGTGGCCCAGACAGAGTTCCAGCTTTTCCACGTAACAGGCACTCCAGTGTCCTCATCTGCTCTTCACGTGGTTGCTGTTAGTGACAAACACATTAATACCAGAAAGCACTTGAAACAGGGCCCAGCATATAACAGCCACTTAATAAATAGTGTTAGCTATTATTTTGATTTAAGTGGAGATTTTGAGTTGATTATGGTTTCAGAACACCACGCAAATCTATCTGTGTTTCTTCCCCACTGACGTTACCTTCATTTAGATGCCTTGTCCCCACCATGGGTCCTTTAACTGGTTCTGTTAAACAGTTTTATGCCTCCGATTTATTCTTCAGAATGTAGTCACAGTGTGTTCTGAGATACACATCTAATTAGGAGCCCCCTCTGACTGAGACCCTTCGGTGGGCCCTCTGATGGGAACTCCTTCTCTTCTTTCCCCCAGGCCCTGTGGCTAACTTCCACCCATCTTCAACACACAGAGGAAGCTGTTCCTCCTCTAGAAGAACCCGCCCCCCACAGCCCAGAGCCCTCTGGACCTGGGGTAAGTGCCTGCCGAGAGCTCCCTAGCATCTAGTGCTTGAGTCTGCAATGGCAGATACTGCTTTGCACTGTGATATCCTCCTCTGTTTCCCCCACCAGTCTGCAAGCTTCTTGAGGGCAAAAGACAGTGTGTCTTCCATCCTTAGTATGTGATATGGACCACGGTATGTGATATGGACAATGGTCACTGTTCTGAATTAATTTCATTTTTCAGAATCTGTTTTACTTTCCCAGATGGCTGGTGTCAGTTGTTACATGTTGAGTTTTGATAGTTTCAGTGTTAAGGGTGGATTTTTGTTGACCTCGTTCCCACATTTTCACTTCACTATACCTCTTTATTATTATTATTATTATTATTATTATTATTATTTTAGCCACCAATCTCTTGACTTCTTCATAACCTCTATGTCTAAAACCTTCCTTCCTTTCATTTTTTTTTCTCTTCTCTTATAGTACTTTGTCTGCCTCTCTGTAATTATACTTATCCCCCTTGGCTGAGATTAGTGAATTGTCCCAGTATCTGTTTCCCTTGGGATTGCTAGCAACTTGTGGGTAGGAACATTGACTTCTCAACCTCCTATCTTCAATAATGTTTTGGTTTTAAAGGATTTTGGTAAGCAGTATTCAACTTAAATCCAAAGCTTCGAGGAGAGAGATCAAAGAAATACATTTTTAGGATCGCTACCTCAGGAAGCCCATTATTAATGCAGTAGTGAAATTGGCAATTGTAGGAGAAATCTTTTTTTTTTTTTGTATTTTTCCGAAGTGAGAAGTGGGGAGGCAGTCAGACAGACTCCCGCATGCTCCTGACTGGGATCCACTGGGCATGCCCACTAGGGGGCGATGCTCTGCCCATTTGGGGTGTTGCTCCATTGCAACCAGAGTCATTCTAGCACCTGAGGCAGAGGCCATGGAGCCATCCTCTGCGCCTGGGCCAACTTTGCTCCAATGCAGGCTTGGCTGCAGGATGGAAAGAAAGAGACTAGAGAAAGGAGAGGGAAGGGTGCAGAAGCATATGGGCGCTTCTCCTGTGTGCCCTGGCCGGGAATTGAACCCGGACTTCCACACATCAGGCCAGTACTTCCACTCTACCAAACGGCCAGGGCCTTGTAGGAGAAATCTCATACAGAAAAAATGTCAAGATGAAGTGGTCTGTTTGGGTAAAAACCAAGAGAAGAAACATCCTTCTCATTTAGACATTTGTTTTAATTTTGAAAGCTGGCACATGTTCTATGTGACTTCTTGTGGACTAGGAAGCTAGAAACTGAACTGTTTCTTGGACTAGGTAAAACTTAAATAGGTAACAAGTGCTTAGTATATATTTTTATGGGTTACATGAAGATGATGAGGTTTAGTGCTAGAACCCAGTTGCTATTCTAAATTTTTCTTTTGTAAAATGGGTATAGTAATAGTTTGTACCACATAAAGTTGTGAGGATTTACTAAGTTAATTCTTTTTTTTTTTTTTTTTTTCATTTTTCTGAAGCTGGAAACAGGGAGAGACAGTCAGACAGACTCCCGCATGCGCCCGACCGGGATCCACCCGGCACGCCCACCAGGGGCGGTGCTCTGCCCCCCAGGGGGCGATGCTCTGCCCATCCTGGGCGTCGCCATATTGCGACCAGAGCCACTCTAGCGCCTGGGGCAGAGGCCACAGAGCCATGCCCAGCGCCCGGGCCATCTTTGCTCCAATGGAGCCCCGGCTGCGGGAGGGGAAGAGAGAGACAGAGAGGAAAGCGCGGCGGAGGGGTGGAGAAGCAAATGGGCGCTTCTCCTATGTGCCCTGGCCGGGAATCGAACCCGGGTCCTCCGCACGCTAGGCCGACGCTCTACCGCTGAGCCAACCGGCCAGGGCCTCTAAGTTAATTCTTATAAAGCAATGCCTGGCATATATTTAGCATTTAAAAAAGATAGCTATTATTACTGTGTGACAAGTTGTTTATATGCAATGAGTATTTAATATGTAATGTCTTATTCTATCCACTTATTACTTCAAGGCATTTCCCCTCAATTTTCTGAGGCTCACGATGTCAAATGGCTTCTTTAAGATCACACAGCTATCAAGCTGGGGTTTGAAATCAATTTTGATTCCAAAGTCCAAGTTCTTTTCATTCTGTTGCTCTTTTAGAAGGACAGCATGGCCCAGGCTGGCATTGTTTTGAACAAGAAGCTCTGGGTACAATTGCTCAAAATTTGTTTTTGTGGATTCTAGTCTCTCCTTATTTAATGGATTTTTGTAATCTATGGAACCTGATATTGTGTCAAGAATCTGATTCTTACACATGTAGAGCAGAGTGTCTCAGCCTCTCAGCGTTGATATTTTGGGCTGGGTAATTCTTTGTCGTGAGGGCTGTCCTGTTCATTGTAGGATGTTTTACAGTATCCCTGTCCTCTACTCATTAGTTGCCAACCCCTTCTTTGTCTCCCTGGTGTGACAACCAGAAATGTCCCTAACATTGCCAAATAGCCTGTGGGGATCAGAACTGCCCTTTGTTGAGAACAACTGACCTGGAATATAAGTCTAGTATTCACTATGTCATCTGTCCCCTGAGAAGGGAACAACCTCAAATGAAACAGTCTTAAATAGCAACCATTTCCATTTTTTTACCAGTATTTTAAAGCTCAGCCATCTGCCACTGCTGCTTCTCTTGACTTTCAGGTCACATTATCTTATAAGCCACTATGAAATCCTGCCCTGTCCACCTTGTGTTGTTGGCTAGTGCCAGCATCAAAATACCACAGGCTGAGTGGCTTAAACCACAGAAAGGGATTTCATTACAGTTTGGAGGCTGAAAGTCCAAGATCAAAGTCTGGGTTTAATCTGTTACAAACCCTCACCACTTCTCACTCTCCTCACTCGTTCTATTCTGAGTACACTGGCTATCGTGGTGTACATGAAGCATGTCAAGAAACACTTCCATCTCAGGGCCTTTGCACTATCCTCTCTGGCTGATATCTGTGGCCATAAAGCTTACTCCCAAATTTCCTTCTGACCTGCTGTCTTAAACCATCTTATGAATAAATCCTGTCCAGAATAGGCCTTCAATAAGTGTTTGGTGAGCAAATAAATAAATAGGTGAACAATTTTGTCTCTTTAGAATTTTTAAGGATATTTCCTGATATTCTGATATTTCATAGTGATGAACCTTAGAGGGGTTATTCTTTGTCCTTTGTGCTGGGTACTTGTTGAATCCTGTCATTCAGGAAACCAATGTCCTTCAGTTCTGAAAGTTTTCTTGCTTTATTTCCTTGGTAATCTCTCTTGTGTTTCCTTGGCTGTCTATGTGTAAAATTTCTTACTTTTTTGTTTGGTTTTTCTACTTCAGGGAGACTTTATCTTCTAATCCTATCTATTGAATACATTAAAAATGTTCTGATATCATGCATACCATTTTCAATCACCATTTCTGTTTCATTAATTTTAGAAAAAAATACATATTGTTCTTGCATCGCATGTGCAATACGTTCTTTCATCTTTTGAATATAATTATATCTTTTTAATGTATTGATTTTAAGAGAGGAGAGAGAGAGAGAGAGAAGGAGCAGCTTTTATTTATTTATTTATTTATTTATTTATTTATTTATTTGCATTTTTCCGAAGCTGGAAATGGGGAGGCAGTCAGACAGACTCCTGCATGCGCCTGACCAGGATCCACCCAGACCAGGGGGTGATGCTCTGCCCATCTTGGGGCATTGCTCTGCTGCAATCAGAGCCATTCTAGCACCTGAGGCAGAGGCCACAGAGCCATCCTCAGCGCCCGGACCATCTTTGCTCCAATGGAGCCTCGGCTGCAGGAGGGGAAGAGAGAGACAGAGAGGAAGGAGAGGGGGAGGGGTGGAGAAGCAGATGGGCGCTTCTCCTGTGTGCCCTGGCCAGGAATAAAACCTAGGACTCCTGCACGCCAGGCTGATGCTCTACCACTGAGCCTACCGGCCAGGGCTGAGAAGGAGCAGCTTTAAAAACTTTATTGCATTGCCTCTTTTTCTTCCAGATCCCTTTAAAAAGTATTTTTTTAGACTCTGTTTTTCACAATGAGTGCTTTCCACAATTGTGTAGTGATAATTGACTGTCCATTCCAATTATGGAAAAGTGTTTGAAAGAAATTGGAAGCTCTTGTAGATGACAAAGTTTCAGTGAAGATTGATGTGGTGACAGCATGGCATTTTCATTGGTGCATCTTCAATTGTCAGTATGTGTAGTTCTTCTCTCCTATATAGGCCAGTTTCCTGTGGAGAAAGAGACCTCTATCTCTGCCTGAAATGTGTGTATGGGGGGTATGGATTGAGGTGGGGGAAGAAGGCAAGGAGGGTTGCCAGCATTCTGAGAGCCAGGAAGAAGACAGGAGTCTTGAGGTTCACTACCAGAATTGCACTGATTCATTTTCTTTTCAGTGAGATTCCTTGCTTCTACTGTCACCCAGACCTGTCATTGTTCAGACCAGAATCTCTCTGTTCAACTTCTCCAGATGTTAAAAGTCCAATCTGGAGTTGGTGTGGGGCAGGGGCATCAGTCTAATCCTTCTATGTACAGACTTTCAAACTCTCCATTTAAGCCCATACTTGGAACTGCAAAGGTACTTGCTCTCCAGTTCCCGAGCATGCCGTAGAAATAGAATTCTTTTCTGTATTTTTTTCAACCTCACCCCAAACCCTTGTAAACCTGTCTCAGTTTCCTCCAGTCTCCTAAGTCAGTGATACTTGCTCATCTCCTTAACCATCTGAAATTTTGCCGATATGTCCAATCCGCTGCTATCTTCTGTTCTACTTGTTGTGCATTTATTAAATTAAATCATTTTTATGATCATTTTTAATTCTTTTGCTTTTGAAGGGAAGTGGTAAATCTCTGCGTTGAATTTGCCTTGTTTTCCACAAATCCGTTCTTCTCCCTGAAACTCACCACGTCCCTGGCTTCTGTACTGTCATTCTGCTCTGCTGCTCTTCCTCCAGCTCTGTCTGTCCCTCCTGTCTGCTTTGCGTGAGCTGCTTTTGTTTGCTCCCCCTCAACTGTGGTCTTTCCTAGCCCTCCCTCACTGGTTCTGCTTTTATTCTTGTGTTATATATTTTGATAAAGTGACTTCCACAATGTGTCATGGTTTTAGTAACCCCTGTAGACAAATAACTCACATATCTCTGCCACCTGCCCTGACTTTATCCTCTAGTTTCATGTTCCGATAGCCAGTAATCATCTGGACACATTCACTGAGTTGTCCTATAAGCATCTTCTAAGCTTGATATAGACAGAACAGAACACGGTATCTCTTCTCCTCCTCACACCAACTCCTTCTTTTATGTTTGTATCCATAGTTACAGAAGTCACAAGTGTGAGAGTCACCGTAATCTCCCACCTCTCTCACTCCATAGGTTTAGATAATCACCAAATCCTGCCAATTTTTCCTCCCATGCATTTTCTGGAACCCACCCCCTCCATTTGTCTTCACGATAGCTGCTCTCATAACCTCCTTTCTGCTCTATGCTGCAGCCTCCTAACTCCCACCTGCTTCTGTCTGCTTTTCTTTTAAATCCATCCTCTGCTCAGGTACCAGAGTGACCCAATCCAAAGCATAAATCTCATCATATAGCTCCCCTGCTAAAATGGAAGGCAATTGCTCTCCAGTATGGAATAAAATCTATGTTCCTTGGCATGGTGTACCAGGCCTTCTGTGACCTGGCCCTAGCTCCTTTCTCTTGCTTCATCTCATTTCTCTCCTGGCCTCACATATTCACTCCTGTAGTACAGACCATCTGTATTTGTCTCCCTCCCCTCAGGTTTCTTGCTTCTGCACCTTTGGTCCTGTAATTTCTTTGCCCTATATGCTTTTATTTTTCCACTTGACTGAAAAGGATCTTCTACTTTCTTCAAGATATAACTCATCAGGCCCTGGCCGGTTGGCTCAGTGGTAGAGCGTCAGCCTGGCGTGCAGAAGTACCGGGTTCGATTCCCGGCCAGGGCACACAGGAGAAGCGCCCATCTGCTTCTCCACCCCTCCCCCTCTCCTTCTTCTCTGTCTCTCTCTTCCCCTCCCACAGCGAGGCTCCATTGGAGCAAAGATGGCCCGGGCACTGGGGATGGCTCCTTGGCCTCTGCCCCAGGCGCTAGAGTGGCTCTGGTCGCGATGCCCCGGAGGGGCAGAGCATCGCCCCCTGGTGGGCGTGCCAGGTGGATCCCGGTCGGGCGCATGCAGGAGTCTGTCTGACTGTCTCTCCCCGTTTCCAGCTTCAGGAAAAAAAAAAAAAAAGATAAAACTCACTATGTATATTCTTCTGTAAGAAGGAGCTTCTAACTTCTCTGGTTTTGTGAAGTGCCCCTTCTCTGTGTGCTTATGTGTCCATGTATGCACACCACCATCCTAACATTGAACATATATATGTATAGGTTTTTAATTCATGTGTGTGTGTGTGTGTGTGTGTGGTTTGTTTGTTTCAGTGAACCTGGTATACAGCAAGTTTCCCAAGAAGGAATTCTTCCTTGTTTTCAGTGCCTAGCACATAGTAATAACTAGAGATCGAATGGAAATGATCTTACTTCTAAACTGTTCTTAGTGGCTGAATAGCAAGAGCTCAGAACTCAGGAAGTGTGGCAGGAGGTGTTGGCTTTCTGGTTACAGTTGTGTGACAGAGGGGATTATCTAGCATCTGTTTCTGTTGCTCCTTTGACTGTTTCATGTGTGCATATCAGGGAAGGGTGTTTCCTGATCTGGAGGTATTGGATGGCAGGGAAGACAGCAAGCTGGAGACAGTTTTCATTCTAAGTTAATGAGCTGAGAGTGTAGAGAAAAGCTAGATATGAGCTGGGTCAACACCATGGATTAAAAGACAAGATTTTCTACTGTCAAAGGATCTGGAGAAGGGTTTATGATGGGTAGATCAAATAACAGCCTGGCAAGTAGGACTGGATTGGTAGAGAGGCAGGCAGGTTGAAATAAATGGAAAGCAGCATTTACATTCACCTTCTTCATATATTATGGTTCTCATGGTCTGTTCCCAAATGTCTCTGGGCCATGTCCAGTTTGCCGATGGCCTTGGACATCCTAATGTTGCATGTAGGCTCTTCAAGACAAGCTCTCACAAACAGCTCCCATGCCCTGGGAGGCACGCCAAAAGACATTTTCATGATGACTGCAGAGATGCTTGCTAAAAAGCAAACAGCACATTAGTGGCCTTCTGAGTTCTTGTGCAAATGGAGTGTGAAATTGTGGCTTGATGCTGCAAAGCTATACCTTTTTGTCTCCCTGATGATGATTAAGAGAAGCTCAGCTTGATTTGATTGGGAGGGTGTGTGTGGGTGGAGGAGCGGGGAGTCAGATGGGCAGCAAAGGAATGACTGGTGAAAGCGAAGGACAGGAAGGCACACACCCCCTTCGAAGGAGTGCTTCATTTGACCTTCAGGAAATTGGAATAGAGATCACGTGATGTGGCGTTTGCCTGGAAATTAACTGCCTCTGTTTGTTCCAGGCCCTGGGATTGATGAAAGAGCCAGGGGATTCTGACCACAGAATTATAATAAAGGAAAATGTCTCAAGCAATTATTAAATATTTAAAGAACCATCTCAACACTAACTTGTCAGATGAAATGAATAAAATTGAAGTGATTTTTAAACATTATTTCTAATGGCATGGATAGAAATTCAGGGATGAAAATTACTCTGTGTCATAAAGAAAATATTTTCAGTTTGGCTTTTTTTTTTCTGTGATAGTGGTGTTTCTTTGTCACCTTTTATCTCAAATGTTAATTAAAGAACAGTATCCCCAGGAGGTGGATCAAATGACGACTCCAAGAGAAAAGGACACGGCCAAGGATTTTTTTCTTTTTCTTTCACAGTATCCTTAAACCAAAGAGTGCAGAGGACAAGGGGACATTAATTCCCAGTGCAGCTGAGATATTCTCTATTAAAATAAAAGGAAGGAAGAGCTTTGTTTACAGTTTCTTTTCTTGTCTGGACTGGACAATGTGAGATGAATAGGAGGTAAAATATAATTATTTATCAGAAATGCTATAGAGGTTTTTCTTCACTGGATGTAGTAAATATTGTGGATTACTTACCTAATCCTCATCCCTTTTCTTTGGCTCAAAACCCTGTTCAGGGATTCACTCACCTCTGGCAGAGACTTCTGGTAGCCTTCCCAATATCAGTTTTTACTCACAGAAATTTAGTTTGATTATGAGAAGTAAAATGCCCAGTTAAAGAACTGTATGTTCTGCCTCTCTTTTTTTTTTTTTTTTTAAAAATTGAAATATATTTAATATATAGCACGGAAATTTACAGTGTTCAACATGCTGAATTGATTATACGTTGTAATGTGATGTCCATTATAGTGATAGAAATAGCAACTTTAACAGGTCACATAACTGTCATTGCTTTTTTGTCGTGGGAGTAGTTAAAAGCTGTCTCTAAGCTTGTTTGATGATTATAACGCAGTATTTTTGTAATATTCATTATAGTGTGTATCACATCTCCAGGACTTATTTATCTACTAGTTGCAGGTTTGTACCCTTAAAAACACCTGCCATTCTCCTACCCCTGGTAACCACCATCTTGCTCTCTTATTTATAAGTTGATGTTTTTAAATTCCACACAGAAGTGATATCATACTATATTTCTCTCTCTCTCTCACTTATCTCACTTAGCATAATGTGCTTAAGTTTTGTCCATACTGTTGCAAAATGACAGGATTTCATTTTCTCATGGCTGAATAATATTCTATTCGTGTGTGTGTGTGTGTGTTTACGCGCACGTGTATATATGTATATGCATTTTTAATTTATTGATTAGGTCTAACAGGTTTTTGGTTGAGTCTTTGGGGTTTTCTATATACAAAATCATTTGCAAGTAATGACAGTTTTACTTCTTACTTTTAATTTGGTTGCCTATTATTTCCTTGTCTTGCCTAATTGCTCTAGCTTAGACTGCCAGTGCTATATTAAATAAGAGTGGTCAGAGTAGGCATCCTTGTTTTACTCCTGATCTCATAGGAAAACTTTCAATTTTTCATTGTGAAGCATATATTAGCTATGGGTTTGTTGTATGTGGTAGGAGCGATCATATGACATAATTCTGGCCAATGAAATGAAAGGGAAACTTCTTACATGAGACTCTGGAAAAGTTCTAAAAAAGGGAGCAGTGTCATTTGGTCTTTCTTCCATTATTTTTTTCCTCCATCAACTGTGGTCATGATGTTTGGAGCTACAGTAACGATCTTGCAACAGATAGTCAGGTAAAGGCTAAGAGAAATGTAGACATAACTATTGCACATTGCATCTTTAAGCCTTTGAACCAGTCTTAGATCTCTTCTGGACTTCTTGTAACATGAAAGAGTAATGGCCGCTATAGGTCACTGTAATTTGGGTATCATGCTAAACAAAGTCAAGCTCAGTCCCTAAGAGATACTTCACCTCTCAGAGCACATCTCTAGCTCAAGCTCATTAGTAAACTGATTAGTCTCAGCCATAAGAAATTCCAGTATCTTGAATGATTGACTTAGGCTTGCTCAGGTCATGGCAGCTGATGAAATTTGACCAGTGAGATGTGATATGGAATGTGCTTTCCCCAGTGAGAAAAGCTTCCCCACTCTCAAAGTTTATCAGAAGAGATGGTATCTTCTTTTCTTAGACAGGGTCTGGGTCAAAATATGATGCCTGAAACCACCAGAGCCGTCTTACAACTATGAGGAAAGCTGATCTAGGGATAAAGCTGATACAATGAGGATGGAATAGTGGCTATTTGGAAAGAATCACATTCTTGATAATGTCACTAAATTGCCAAATCCTAGAGTTTTCAATCTTTGGGCTTCTAGCTTTATGGAGTAATAAAATCTTTTGTTTTGTTATTTAGATCACGAATTGGTGAACTTTTTTGTACAGAGCCACATGGTAAACACTTTACACTTTGTAGGGCACTTTGTAACTGTGATGTGAAAGGAGTCATAGACAATATGTGAAGAAATGAGCATGTCTGTGTTTTAATCAAACTTGCTAAAAATGGGCAGCTGACAGTATTGGGCACCCAGGTGGTACTTTGTTGAACTCCAGTTTAGACAGTTAAGGTTTTCTGCTTCTTAACTGATCTGCATCTTACTTGATGCAGAGTTGAAGGTCAGAATGCACAAAATGTAACGCCTATTCCAACTCAAAGACTGGATGATTTGGAGAATAACCAGAAAAGAGAGAAACAAGTTAAAAGTAAGAATGATAAAAGATAACTCATAGAAGAGTTAGAGGTAAAGCAGCTTTAAAACTTATACCTCAAAAAATAAATAAAATATTTTATAAATGACAGATGAAAAATGCTCTTATTGCTACTTTTAGAGGCAATTTTCTAATTACTGGTGAAATCAAGCTAATATTTTTAATTGAATTTATTGTGGTGACATTGGTTTGCAGAACCATCTTGATTTCAAGTGTACAACTTAATAAAATACCATCTGCTCACTGCATTGTGCACCCCTTGTGCCAAGCAAAGTATTTTTTGGTCCCCATTTTCCCTTCTTTGCCCACCTCATTTTTTTTTATTTTTTTTGGTTTCATTGAAGAATGATTAACAAATGAAATTGTATATATTTCAGGTGTAAAAAATTGTTAGACCTCAGATGAAGAGGGAAGAAGGAAACAGCCCATAGCAGAAGGCTGGTAGAAAAAGAAGGAATGTAAATGCATTTAATTTTTAGAATTTTCATAATTTTTAGCACATAAAAAAGTTAGTAATATATTTAAGAAAAAAATGTGCTTATCTCACTACCCAGATATAAATCTCATTACAAAGTATAAATATAGACTTTTCCTTTTACAAAAAAGGAATTGTACTGCATGTGGTGATTTTTAGTTGGCCTTTTCTACCTTAACCATGGATTCTGAACAACTTATGGGATTTATACAACTCTCATTTTGAAGGTTGCTTAGTAACCTATTGTATAAAAGTAGCAATTTATTTAACCGGTTCCTTATTATTCTTTCATTCTGGTTGTCCCTCCCTCCCTCTCTCCATTTTTTTGTTATTCTATGATAATTTTGAAATATTTTATTTGCTGTCAGGAAGTTCTGTCTCATTCTATCTTTAAGTTCTTCTTGCTTCAGATAATGCCTTTTCCTTTTCCCTGATAATGTCAAGCAGTTGGCAAAGGGCAATTTAAACTTGTTTTAGTTTAGTAATCAGAGACACATCTTCTATTTCACTCTGAGTGAAATCCTAATGAGGTCATTTGTCCAGATGTGAAAGTCCTGAGTCTTTGGGATTTCAGCAATGGTTTTCTGGTATTCTGTTTAGTCTTCTGACTGTACTTGTCTGTATTGTTCACAATCCTCAAGTTTTATGGTAGGGTTGGCTGCTGGTCAAAAGTAGTTATACAGTGTGTCTGTAAAGTCATGGTGCACTTTTGACTGGTCACAGGAAAGCAACAAAAGATGATAGAAATGTGAAATCTGCACCAAATAAAAGGAAAGCTCTCCCAGTTTCATACCTATTCAGTGCAGTTCGATGTGGGCTCACCCATAAATTTTTTTAGGGCTCCTTAGGTAGCTATCCTGTATAGCCTCTACAGACTCGTCACTGACTGATGGCCTACCAGAATGAGGTTTCTCCACCAAACTGCCGGTTTCCTTCAACTGCTTATCCCACCGAGTAATGTTATTCCTATGTGGTGGTGCTTCGTTATAAACACGCCAATATTCACGTTGCACTTTGGTCACAGATTCGAATTTAGTGAGCCACAGAACACACTGAACTTTCCTCTGTACTGTCCACATCTTGACTGGCATGTCCGTGGGCTGCTCCGCTGTGTACATGGTGTTACGTCATCATCTGCGCATGTGCATGTGCTGCCACATCATCCTACAAAAACTGGGAGGGTTTTCCTTTTATTTGGTGCAGATTTCACATTTCTATCATCTTTTGTTGCTTTCCTGTGACCAGTCAAAACTGCACCATGACTTTATGGACACACTGTAGTAATGAGCTCCAGATCCAATTTCCCGCTTTCCCCCTGTACCACCTCTGAATCTGAAGGTTGTCTGAAACATTATTAGCCGCAATTTAGCTCATACTTTTTTTAGTCTGGAATTTTCTGATCAGTTTTTGTCTGTTAATTAGTGAGTACTCATGTCCATTAGACCAGATGAAAGAGAACAATGGTGTCCTTTATAATTGGAAGACACATAACCTAATTTTCTAAAGTATCAGGAAGGAATACTGGTGTAAAATAAGAAATACCATTCATATTTAACTGTAGAATGGAACCTGCGACCCAGAGAAGGAAAGAAAGGTTGCTAAGTGATGCACAGCTAGATAGCGTTGTGGCTGAAGGAGGATCCAAGAGTTCATGGGGCTTCTCCGCTGTACCCAATGGGTCTGAACACACCAAGGGGAAGTCTCCTTTGGGAAGTCCTTGTCCAGTGTGTCCCGGAGTTGTGGGTAGAGTGGGAAGTGGAGAGTAGAAGCACAAGGCAGCAGATGCCAACACAAAGTAGGAAAACTCTGGGGAAAAAAGAGCAAATTAATATTAAAATATTTTTGGGCAAACAGTTATTGACATGAAAAGAGATCTATTTCATGTATAAAGTTAAAAAATTATGTTTAGGGTAATGTGGTGCATGACACTGTTTTTGTTAACAAATTAACCTTACCTAGGTCTATCTATCTTTTTATCAATCATCTATCTATCTTCTTGTCTACTTAAAAAGTTTTGTTTCAGGTCTTAAGAGTGATTATTTTGGTGTATTGGAAACTGGAGTGTTATTATTGCTTTCTAATTGATAACAGTATTTTCTGTCTTTTATCATAAACATGTATAGACGTTCCAGTAAGAAAAAAAGTTATAATTAAAGAAAAAAGGCAATTATAAATAAAGCTATAGGTTGTGTTTTGAAAGCATACCTATGTGTCACTAAGACATGAGGAACATTTTTAAGTGTTGTTTAGAATAAAAAATATTTCTTTCACTCCGAGCACCATTCCCTTGGGAATTTTTGCATGTTCTGTTTTCTTTAATCTTCAGTATCCCTCATAACTCTAGTGGATAAGAATCTATGTCTCAATTATCTTGTGATCAGTGGCCTATTAATTTTTTATTTTTGCTTTGAATGAATGAATAAAAAACTTTAATAACTTTATCTGAATGCCACCAAGGATGAAATTAGTCAATGAAAGGACATCAACAAAGGGCAAGAAATGGGACAATATGTATGATTCTTAAATCTTAAAAGGGGGTGAGGGGAAAGAAAGCAAGAGGCAAAATAAGCAGTGTGACCCTTTCTGCTCATATTATATGTGAAGAGAGAGTAATCACCAATCTGGTTGGTACATTTCAGGTGCTTTGGAATTTCTACTGAGAATAGAGTTATAAATGTGGTTGTGACCTTGCTACTTTCCAGGAAGGTTAGTGACTCCCGTGGGTGAAAGGAGGGACCTTCCAGAGCAATGGCAAAATGAAGATATTGAGAAAATAGTTCAAGGGAACTTAAAAAACAATCCTTTGTCTTGGGCCATGTGTGAGAAAAAGGTTTCTGGTATAATTCAAGGAGGCCATGGACTCAAGGCTGGTTAAGTATGAAGAGGGCATGGGGAAATCAGAGAAAAGGCTTCCTCTGTCATCACAAGTATGACGTGTGTTGGTAACTAAAAGAACTGAAAATGTGCTGTGTAGAACGCTGCCTTGAACCACTGAAGGGAAGGGTGAGCGCTTATCTTCCTGCAATCCTTTCTGCAAATAGCAAATAGTATTGCCACTCATCAATTTACAAGCATTTCATAAGCCCTTTTGATGTTAAAGAAATTCAAATACCTTACATTGGACTACTTGCAAAGCTTTGCATGATATGACCTCACCCCATCGCCTGCTCCTTTTTGTTTCTTAAGTGCCAGCTACCAGACCCTTCTTTCTGTTTTAAAAATGCCCCAAGCTTGCCCCTGGCTGGTTGGCTCAGTGGTAGAGCATTAGCCTGGTGTGTGGAAGTTTCAACTTCAATTCCTGGCCAGGGCACACAGAAGAAGCGCCCATCTGCTTCTCCACTCCTCCCCCTCTCCTTCCTTTCTGTCTCTCTCTTCCCCTCCCACAGCCAAGGCTCCATTGGAGCAGAGTTGGCCCGGGCGCTGAGGATGGCTCCGTGGCCTCTGCCTCAGGCACTAGACTGGCTTTGGTTGCAATGGAGCAATGCCCCAGATAGGCAGAGAATTGCCCCCTAGTGAGCATGCTGGGTGGATCCTGGTTGGGCACATGCGGGATTCTGTCTCTCTGCATCACCGCTTCTCACTTCAGAAAAATACAAAAAAAAAAAAAAGAAAAAGAAATTGCACCAAGCTTCTCCTCACTTTGAGGCATTGTGCTAGCTGTCTCTTCAGACTGGAAACCATTGCCCTGGATCGAAAGTTTTTTTTTTTTTTTTATCGTCCAACCTGAAATATATCACCAGCCACTTTCTATCATTTTACCCTCTTTATTTTCAACATACCATTTATTATGACCTGACATTTTCTTTTCAAAATTTACCTTTAATCTCTGTTCTTCTGTTGGAATGTAATCCCCAACAGAAAAAATACATGGTCTTTCTCATTTAATGTCTAGAATAGTCATTAGCATGTGGTAGGTACTGAATAATATTTGTAGAATGAATGAGCTAATCTACCTTGAGATCTTCACATCCTTATTCTGGGAACACTGTGGTGTTCCTACCTCCAGGGCAGCCTCTGTTTTTGAATGCAGTATCCAGCTAAGTTGTAAACAATGACAGGCACAACATCGTTTTCATTTTTCATTCTCAGCACTCTTGTATGTTACAGGATCTATTAATTGAATGAGAGAGTGATTGAGTGAATGAATGAGTGGATGTTGTGCTGCAGACACGGTAGATCCTTAGGAATAATGTCTGAAGTGGGGAATCTGATCTTGGTGAACAGGAAGGGAAAGGGGGAGAGACATTCAAAGTGACATACAAAGTTTGTTCGAGGCTTGTCTTGAGTCACATTAAAAAATAAATCACAGGAGAAAATAAGAGAGGCAACTTCTCAGATCGGGGATCTGGAATGTTGATTTTAGAAGTCTCTCAGCTATGACCCAACTTCTATTAAATATGGAGGCCATTATTCCTATTCAGCTCCCTTGAAGATCTGATTAAATATCAAACTTTTGACTAGGAGAGAAAGAAGGAATAGGGGACCTCAAGAGATGTCAAAAAGGACACATTTGGAACAGAAGGGAGAACAATCGGAAGTTACTCCCCTCAGTGAAACAGTCCTCTTACCTTGGCACTCCCGTGTAGTTCTGGAGCTTTGAGATGAGGCTGCTGCTGAGCATATCAACAATGACCCAGGGAGGCTGGGGGCTCTCTTTTAAAATTTTTTATTGACTTTATTGGGGTGACATCAGTTAATAAAATTATATAAGTATCAAGTATAAAATTCTGTGATACATCATCTGTACACTGTATTGTGTGCTCACTGCTCCAAGTTGTTTCTTTCTATCGCCATTTACACCCGCTTTACCCTTTCCTACCTCCCCCATCCCCACCCCTTTTCCTCTGGTAATCACCATACCGTTGTTTGTACCTATGAGGCTTTTCTTCTTCGCTTAATCCTTTCACCTTTTTTCAACCAGTTCCCCAACCCCTCTCCCCTCTGACAGCTGTCAGTCTGTTCTCTGTATTTATGAGTCTGTTTCTGTTATGCCTGTTAGTTTATTTTGTTCACTAGATTCCACATGTAAGTGAAATCATGTGGTACTTGTCTTTCTCTGATTTACTTCACTAAGCATAATACTCTCCAAGTCCATCCAAACTATTGCAAAGGTAAAGGTTCACTTAAAAAGTTTTTATTTTATTATCTTTTTTTTTGTATTTTTCTGAAGTGAGAAATGGGAGGCAGAGAGACAGACTCCCTCATGTACCCGACCAGGACTCACCAGGCATGCCCACTAGGGTGTGATGCTCTGCCCATCTGGGGCATTGCTCCATTGCAACTAGAGCCATTCTAGCGCCTGAGGCAGAGGCCATGGAGCCGTCCTCAGTGTCCGGGCAAACTTTTGCTCCAATGGAGCCTTGGCTGCGGGAGGGGAAGAGAGAGATAGAGAGAAAGCGGGAGGGGTGGAGAAGCAGATGGGAGCCTCTCCTGTGTACCCTGGCTGAGAATTGAACCCAGGACTTTTACATACTGGGCTGATACTCTACCAGTGAGCCAACCAGCCAGGGCACTTTAAAAAAAATTATAATAACTTTTGAATTTTACTAAATAGTCTTTGCTAAATGACATTTCCATTACTCAGGCATTGCAGTCAGACTGACCTGGCTTCAAATTTATTACCCGCTGCTATGTGACCTAGAGCAACTGGTTTAATGTTCCTGAGTTCTGCTTTCTCTTTGTAAATTGGACATGATACTTTGCTCAGTAAGAGTATTATAAATATTAATGAGATAATACATAGTCTAGTATCTAATCCAAAACATAGAATACTTAAATATTTAATAGCATTGATGACCAGACAGGTGAATAATTATAAAACACACACACACACACACACACACACACACACACACACACACACACACCATGGAGGTATATGTGGGATATAAAACTGAATAATGTAGTGTGCCTTATATCAAAGAGTCTCAGTGTACATCTGGCATTTACAAAATACTTATGGACCTCTGGGTCAGTGCCATTCCTGGCACCTGGGGTACAACATGGTATGAGCCAGAGATGACCCTCATCCTCATTCAGCTCATTGGCCGGTGCTGGGTGGCATGTGTGCTCTCTAACCTAATTCAAGCTAGAACTTGTCCCCCAATCTCATGCCTAGTTGCCTTCATTTTGACAATAATAAATGCACCCCCAATATTATCTCTTCAGATGTATGTTCTGGAGGGGGATATTTTGCTGCTGGAGTGGCTCTCCAAATACTCCTCGTAAATTGGATCCATAAACACTGAGGACAGTTTCACAGGTGACAATCAAGTACTTAGAAACTTGGTGGGGAGAGCAATTGCCTGGCAGTTGGGACAGTACTTAGAGAACGTCGTGTAAACTACAAGCTAGACATTACATTTTGGTTTCCCCTCCTATCAGGTAAAAAGAAAATTGCCCTTCCTGAGTTTTGGAGAGGTCATTTAAAATGGTAGTTTTAAAGGATAATTTATAGGAATATTTAGTTCCTGCTGGAAAAGTGATTTCCGGATATAAGGGTTCAAAGGATTATGAAAACAGTACTTACCTGTGCTTCTTTCTACTATTGCCCTGGGTGTATTTGAGGGCCTGCCTTTACATTTATGTGGGGGACAATGACAAGTGCTCAAAATCATTGATAAAATATTTGAGAAGATCTTTCAAATTTTTCAAAAGGTGTAAAAGAGGGAAAATGGCTCTTTATTCCTTAGGAAACCTTCTTATTTTCTTTATGGATACTGTTTTAGAAACCGGGATGTTTTATGAGTCATTTGGAATAGAGGGCCCCAGGCAAGCAGCAGGCAGGAACTTCCACCTGCAGCCCAATCTTTGAAGGCAAAAGGATTTCACTCAGAAGACTTTAGGGTCCTTGCAAGTAAATGAAAGGCAATGTCAGCTATGTACCTGCTGAGGGACAACTTCCTATTCTAGGAAGTGACCTTGAAATACTGTTCAAAGTGCCTTTGAGGGATGCATGGCTCATTTTGGTTGGAGAACGTGTGGGCTTAAAAATGAACTGCCCTCTTGGGTTGAGCCTGCCTTCTAGTATGGGGGCACTAATGCATTTTAATGGTACTGTCCACACTACAGTTAGTTGAAAAGATGAACAACTGCTGCTTAACTGTTTCCAGTCTTTTTGTCTTGCAAAATCATGGATCTTTCTGAGGCCCGAGGAAAGGATGTGGTTGAAGAAAACCAAGTTGCTGTGAGGTGAGGAATCATAGCATCTGAATTGAACAGCGGCCATGTATTAGGGCTTCACTCAGAGCCTGAGACAGTGCTAAATGCTCTATGTTAATTTCTCTCAGTTAATCTACATAACAACTCTATGACAGATATATGATTATCTCTGATTCTTAGATTATCTTTTATTTCCTGTGATGTAGAGAGGTGGAAATGAGTTGTCCAAAGTAATGGAACTCTGAAGAAACTGGAGTTTGAATCTGGGTGTTTGTATTGAAATTCTGTTTTCCTTTTCATATATATCATAATGAATACATAACTGTTACTGCTACTGTAAACTATGAGTGCCACCAAAATCTAGATGATCCCATTTAATCCTCAGAACTGGACTTTGAGGCATTATTCTGGTACATTCTCTTTTTTTTAGAGACACAAAAACTGAGGGAAAGAGAGGGTAAATAACATAAGTCACACAACTTGCAGGTGGTAGAAGCAAGCTTTGGGCCCCAGCGGTCTGACTCTTGTCTCTGTCTTTGCTTATGGCATTACTTGTTGACAAAGAAGTGTCGGTGTGCCAATGGACCCTGGAGACATAGCTTGAAGAGGAAAAGTTATGGGAACGCAGGTTTCCTAGAGCTGCTATAACAAAGTACTACAAAGTGGGAGGCTTCAACAATTGAAATTTCTTGTCTTGGTTCTGGTGGCTGGAAATACAAATCAAGTTGTTGGCAGAGTTGATTCCTTCTGAGGCTGTGCGGGAAGGATCTGTTCCAGACCTCTTTCCTGGTTTGCTGACGCCGTCTTCCTGTTCACACGGTGTTCTTTTCTGTATTCGTCTTTGTTCCTAAATTTCCCTTCTCTGTAAGAACACCAGACATGCTGGAATGGGGCCCATTTTAATGACCACCATTTTAACTTGATTACCTCTGTCAAGACCCAGTCTTCAAATACATAAGGTCACATTCTGAGGTACTGGGGGTTAAAACTAAAATATATGAATTTGGGAGGAACACAATTTTACCCATAACAAGGCAGATCTAGAGTTGTAAGAAAGGTCTAAAATTTTTTAAAGTTCAGGAGATTAGAGAATGGGAAGAGGGCTGGAGGAATGTTGTAAACCCTGTTGATGGGCAGAGATTGAGCTCAGGGAAAGGCAGTAGCTGGGATTTCTATCTAGGAGAAAGCCCATCTTGTGGAGTATCTCTCCTGCTCAGGAATTTAACGGGACATGGCAGGAATGGGTGGTTATTCCCAATCTACAAACATATGTGCTGTTTCTTGGATGTCTCCCAGATAAGTTAAAGTATGATGCAATGTGGGAATCCTGTGAGAATATTCCCAACACAGAATATGGATCTTCTATGAAAAGTTAATAGTAAGTCTAAAATTTAGTAATATATAATTATAAAGAATGTTTGAAAAATACAAGTTTTGTAATTATTATTGAGAGAGCAATAAATAATTAAAGTATAAAAGAGGCCTTCATCAAGAAATGAATTGAATTTAAAATTACTCCAGGGTAGTCTAACGTTAAATTACTGTATCACTCACATAACATTCATTCAGCCATCCAACATTTAAAGAGTATTTATTATGGGTCCTGTGGAGAATAGTAAGATCAGTATCATTGTTTCTGTCTTCAAGGCAAGCACATGTGTTAAACCATCACAGCCTCAAAGGAGAAAATTTACTATTGTGAATCTACTGTGCCCTCCACTCTATATGACAATTTCTCCTGGATATGCAGAAAAATCATTAGGGAATTTGAATAAATAAAATAATTTCTGGGACTCAATTTGTATTAATTACCCTGTGCCCATGGGGACAACACTTGAGGGAAAATTTAAGATCTAGACCAAGACTTATTTTGAACTGAGACAATGTTGGTTTTGTTCTTTCTTGGGAGTACTGCTCTCGGAAAGATAAAAGTTGTGTCCGTCCTCATCTCCTTTTCTGTCCTGTCCCTGCTCCCACCCTACCTCCCCCAACCTGTCTCAGGATCAAGGATGACATCTTAGAGTTGACGCAAATGTCCCACCGATTGTCTTTCCAGATGCAGCTCTTAAGTGTCCCGAAACATTCTTAAAGGGATTAGCTATGGATCATGTTAGCTGTCACCAGAGGGCTCAGAGTGGACCCTGGCTGCCAGGAGCTCTTCTCTGGATGTGAAGCCAACAGACAAATAAGCAAACAGATGGCAGAAGGACCTAGAGGCTGTTTGATGACATGGAAGGCCCTAAAATATTACTACAATAGATACAGAAAATAGCTAGGGTCATAGTGATCCTGTCTGGGGACATTCTGTTGGTGGGAAAATAAACTCTTCTCTCCAACATTGGCAAGTGATGGGCTTTCCTTAGACTCACCAGAATTAAGACTGGGGTCCTATAAACTCCCAATAGCACCGTTTCTCCTAAGCACGTGGCTTGAACCTTTAGAAAGAAGGATCTAGTTCAAGGGTAGTCCTCTACTTCATAGCTCTATCCTTACCCACTTTTCCCACCACCACTTACTTCACTTTCATTTTTGTTCAATACCACCAGCTAGTGGAGCCAAAGATCCATATACAAGTCCTTAAAAAAAAAAGTCACTTATTTTTTTTCTTCCGGAGCTAGTACAGATGAGAACTAACAAGAGGGGTCAAAGAGGATTTGTGCATGTGAACATGCAGATTTTGGTTAACTTGATAGCTCTTTAATACAAAAAAGATGCTACACCCGAAACATTGTGTCTATTTTTATGTAGTAAACTAACCTAATCTATACTGATCTTTTAAAAATAAACTTCAATGGCAAAGCCTGAGTTTCATTTGTGATTTCTTTGGAAGGCAGCTGAAAGTAAGAGCCCGGATTTAATCTCCCTCCGCAGGGGACTATTTGAATGACAACGGGCTCGGAGCAGTGTGTGGTGAGGGCTTCTAGGGAACCGCGGTAGTTTCAGCTTCTCTTTGTTCCCAGGCTGCTCTCTTAAGGGAAGTGACACTTTGTTTGCTGCGGAGGAGTAATTGTCCACAGACATGTGTTGGTTGGGAAGAGCTCGCACTTGTAATTTCTCACTGTTCTCAAAACCCGGACTCGGCGGGAAGGCTGAGGGTCTCTCCATTTTGCCCCTTTCATGATTGAGCCTGGATGGCATTACCCTCAGTGGGGAGCCGGACTCCTCCCCTGGCCTTTGACCCAGTATGGCCTCGCTCGCTCGCTCGGGGCCAGGGAGGATGGTTTGCAGCGTGGAGGAGGGACCTGCCTGGCTGGGGCCCAGCTTGAAAGTAAACCTACTTCTGAGCCTCCCATTGAGCTGATTGAACACCGGTTAAGTAGTCTGGCTTTTTTTTTCTTCTTCTTTCTGTTGCTTGTGTGTTTGGAAGCATAACTGTTCCCCCTCTTTATATCGCTATAAGCAATGGCGGATCTTAATGAGCTCGGATTCTAGTTTCTTGAGAACCAGTTCTTGACACTCTCAGGCTGGGGTTGGTGCCCCTTTTAATGTGCTCCAGATTGTCCTGTACTTTCTCTGTCACTATATTAGTCATACTTAGTGTATGTATGTATGTATAATAAGTTAAAATTTTATTCTAAAAAACATCGAACTCCTCCACTGATTGATTGATTAAACAAATTCTTATTTGTGGCTGCCATGTGCCAGGCACTGTGCAGGGGCCCGACCGAGGATTCAGTGGTGGACAAAAATACTCAAGATTAAAAAACTAGATAGTCTAAATCATACATTTAGTTATTTTTTCCGTAAAGATCTTTCCACAGGAGGTGAGGCGGGTCTGCTATTAAGTATATCAATTTCCATAATTTTGGCAAATCTCCTTTCTTGGATATTGAAGAAACAGTTTTTGGTGGCTTGCTTTTTCTAGATGGCTTTCATTTCGTTTTGTGCCTTTTCCGCTTAATGCCTCAAACCTTCCTCCTCTGGCTTTGGCGAGGCGTGAGGAACAAGCAGAGCAGGTGTGTTGTCAGGTAAGATGAGGTATGTGGGCACATGGGAGTCTAGCGGCTGAAGCCTTTCCTGAATTTCTGCTCAGGAGGAAGCTCCTGTTTTCCACCATCTGGCCTGTGCTTGCTGTTGATGTTCTCTCTCCAGGCATTTCCTTTTTCAGTTTGGGGGTGCAAAGTGGGTCTCAGGAGGGAATCTGCCTTAGCAACTGGCATCTGGATGGGATTGTAGTTGCCTCGTGCGTTCTCTTGGGTGGCTGCACCATGCAATGAATGCTTGTAGTTACAGGGGTAGAATCATCTCAAGAAAAGCTGTTGATCAGGAGGATAATGCTGAACTAGACCCCGAACAGTGAAGGCAGGAGACACTAAGGTAACTCTAGAGATCAGCTACCTTTTATTCTCTTTCTTCTTTCTTTTTCTTCTCTCTGTCCACTCCTCATCTGCCTTCTCTGCTGTCTGTGTAGTTATTTTCATACAGTTATCTCCCTCTGCTCCCCCCCCCACTTTTTTTTTAAATGAGAGGAGGGGAGATAATGAGACAGACTCATGCATGCTCCCCTACAGGAATCTACTCGGCAACCCCCTCTGGAGCCAATGCTGGAGTATTGAGCTAGTTTCAGTGCCTGAGGCTGACATGCTTGGACCTGCAGAGCTATCCTCAGTGTTCGGGGCCATAGTTGAACCAACTGAGCCACTGGTTGCAAAAGGGGAAGAGGGAGAGAAGGGGGTGTGGGAGGGGGAGAGAAGTAGGTGGTTGTCTTATGTACGCCCTGACCGGGAGTCAAACCCCACACATTCATCCACTGGCTGATGCTCTATCCACTGAGCCACTGGCCAGGGCCTCCCTCTGCTTTTTCATGTCTCAGGCTCAGCATGCTCATCATGCTTTCTCTACCAGCATTTCTCAAGTTTCTGCCTCGTACCCGGTTTCCATCCCGCATGCTGGCCAGTAGCTGTGATTGTGACATATTATAGTCTCTGGGTATCTGTACCAGAAGGTTGAGAAAGCCCCTGAGTTTGTTCTGATGAATCCATCCCCCTTAGATAAAGCCCACCTCCCTGGCTGAGAATCATTACTTTCTGTTTTGGCTATTTTTGACTTCTTCCTTTGAGACACATTCATTTTTTTCTTCTTCTGTATTTCTCAAACATTAATGTGCATGCCAGTCAGTTGGCAATGTAGCAGAAATGCAGATTCTGATTCCTGAATTCCAGGGTGGATGGGAGGCTGTGTTTCTGGCATGTTTCTAGGGGGTGCCGAAGCTGCTGGTGCATGGACCGCACTTCGAGTAGCAAGGCTTTGGGGCCATGGGACTCCGACTTTGGTGTGTGACAGAATTGTCTAGAGGTTTTGCTCAAATGCGGATCTGGGCACCAGAGTTCCTGATCCAGTAGGTCTGGAGTGGGTCTTGAGAAGGAGTATTTCTAATAAGTTTCCACAGGATGCTGATGCTACTACTTTGGGAACCACTGCTCTAAAGCCGTGACACACTCACCCTTGGCTGCCTATTAGAATCAACAAGAGAGTTTTGCAAAATATGTATGTTTAGCTCTTCTTTCCCCCAGACTAATTTAATTGGTCTATGTGGAGCCTGGTACCTGTGTGTATAAAAAGGTCACTAGGTGATTCTACTGTGTAGCCTGGACAGAGAAAACCCAGAGAATTTAATTGGCCAAGTTGAACTCTTTCAGCCAGCCCATGAACTTGCTGCTCTGGATCAAATTCTAGTCTGTAATCAGGAGGGATTCATATGGATTAAGTGTAGCCTCTTAGGCTAAACAACTGAATGAGCTGGTTGCTATTAGAAGAAGCCCTAGAGCTGGATGGCTGATGTTTGTAGCTCACTGAGGATAGAAATGCCTAATTCAGAGGACTGTTATGGAGGGTTCAGAATAGATGGTATAGGCTCGGTACAGAGTAGATATTTAAGCACTGGCACCAGCAGAAGCAGCTCTAATATAGAAATTGTAGTGGTTGCTATTTTTTTTTTTACTGAAATCTTGGAGTACATGGGGGATAACCTGAAGGGCACCACCAACATTTTTTATAGCACTGGAAGCAAAACAGATATTTCCAGTTGTTTTTTTTTTTTTTAAAATGAACAAGTATCAAAGATTTTATTTAACTAATTAATAAGTGAACCAGCAAGATGTTATAACCGGTTCAAAGGAGAACTCAAATTACATACACATATAAGTAGTACCTATATGAATTTATAAATAGATACAAAACTGGTAAATATCAAAAGAGCAATAACCAAATCCATTCCATCATATAAAATTAATTTGCCTTTCTATTGATAAGAGTTATGAGTACTACATAAATCTTTTATACATGTTTTCTACAACTTACAGTGTTAAAAAGTGCTCAAAGACAATGAAAAGCACAGAAAGGTGCCATAGACAAGACACACAGTAAACATTATTGCCCATTTTAAAGCCTTTCACAAGTTTTCTGGCACTTAAAACTTTTTATTGCATTTAATTTTATAAAGACTATCTTACTTATAGGTAAAGATACTGGTTTCCCATTTATATTAATGATTTTGTTTTCTTGAAGCATAAACATTCACATTTTTAGACTATCCATTTAAAGAAAAATATTAAGAAAGTATAGTCTTATGTGCCTCAAACATTTTTCCTTTTTTTAAAAGAAATTTATTTATTGATTTTTAAAGATAGGAGAGAGAGAGAAAGGGGGGGGGGAAGCTAGAAGCATCAATCGTAGTAGTTGCTTTCTATATGTGCCTTGACCAGGTAAGCTCAGGATTTTGAACCATCGACCTCAGCATTGCAGGTTGACACTTTATGCACTGTGCCACCACAGGTCAGGCTCCTCAAACTTTCTTATTTTAAATTTATTATTATTATTAATATTAATTTTAATGAGGTGACATTGATCAATCAGGGTACATATGTTCAGAGAAAACATCTCCAGGTTATTTTGACATTTGATTATGTTGATTACCCATCACCCAAAGTCAAATTGTCTTCCGTCGCCTTCTATCTGGTTTTCTTTGTGCCCGTCCCCTCCTCCCCCCTCCCCCCCAACCACCACCCTCTTGTCCATGTCTCTGAGTCTCATTTTTATATCTCACCTAAGTATGGAATCATATAGTTCTTAGTTTTTTCTGATTTACTTATTTCCCTCAGTATAATGTTATCAAGTTCCATCCATGTTGTTGTAAATGATCTGATGTCATCATTTCTTATGGCTGAGTAGTACAGCTAGTGCTCAACTTACGACCACAATTGGTTCTGACAGACCAGTTGTAACATGATTTGGTCGTAAGTTGAGTAGGCTATATGTACAGTACTGTGAAATGATGTCATAACAATCTTTAAGTCATATTTTATCATAATTTTCTTTCATTATTATAGATCATAATTTTCTTTGTTCATTTTATGCCATTTATATAATCTCTACATCATTTTGTTTCGTATTTTTACATTCATCAGGTTTAAGTAAAACACTGCATTACCAGTACAACTGGTTTAATATTTGCAAAACATACAAAATTACAAAATACAGGTGCATACAAAAATATAAAATACAGGTGTAAAAAATACCATAGGAAACATTTTCCCAATTGCAAAACATATTAAGATATATAAACATGTACAAAACATTTTATTGGCCGCTGGTGCTTGGCTGTGGATCGTTGATGTCGTCATCTGAGGCAGCAGTTTGGTTTACCAGAGTTCGTTTTTCATAAACATGTGCGATCACATTCACTTTCTTTCCTCCTTCGTACTTGTTCATTGATTGCTTTCTCATATGTGCCTTGACCAGAGGGTTACAGCAGAGCGAGTGGCCCCTTGCTCAAGTCAGTGACCTTGGGCTCAAACTAGCGATCATGGGGTCATGTCTATGATCCCATGCTCAAGCCAGCGCCCCTGCACTCAAGCTGGTGAACCCATGCTCAAATCGGATGAACCCACGCTCATTTTCATGTTGAGATGGATGGCCTTTCTTTCTTCTTGGCAGGCTGAGGCGTAGACAAAGACAATTTCCTCTTGGTAGACATCTTGGGAGGGGTTTGATAAAAAATATCCAAGACACAAAACCCAAATTGCTGTACTGAGTCTGGGATAACAGTTAAAATGGCGCATGTGGAGATGGTAGTGCTGCCGGAAGCTGGTCCGCACTGTCATACACCCAGTAGGCAACGCTTGTGTTGCCAGATGTGGAGCAGTCGTAGCTAGTGATTGTGGTTGTAAAGTTGAATGGTTGTAAGTTGCATAGGTCGTAAGTCGATCAATATCTGTATTCCATAGTATATATGTACCAATGCTTTTTATTTTTTTTATTTTTATTTTTTTTTTCATAAATTTTTATTAATGGTAATGGGATGACATTAATAAATCAGGTTACATATATTCAAAGAAAACATGTCTAGGTTATTTTGTCATCAAATTATGTTGCAAACCCCTCGCCCAAAGTCAGATTGTCCTCCGTCACCCTCTATCTAGTTCTCTGTGCCCCTCCCCCTCCCCCTAACTCTCTCCCTCCCTCCCTCCCATGTCCTCCCTCCCCCCCCCACCCTTGGTAACCACCACACTCTTGTCCATGTCTCTTAGTCTCATTTTTATGTTCCACCAATGTATGGAATCATGTAGTTCTTGTTTTTTTCTGATTTGCTTATTTCACTCCTTATAATGTTATCAAGATCCCACCATTTTGCTGTAAATGATCTGATGTCATCATTTCTTATGGCTGAGTAGTATTCCATAGTGTATATGTGCCACATCTTCTTTATCCAGTCTTCTATTGAAGGGCTTTTTGGTTGTTTCCATGTCTTGGCCACTGTGAACAGTGCTGCAATGAACATGGGGCTACATGTGTCTTCACGTATCAATGTTTCTGAGGTTTTGGGGTATATACCCAGTAGAGGGATTGCTGGGTCATAAGGTAGTTCTATTTGCAGTTTTTTGAGGAACCACCATACTTTCCTCCATAATGGTTGTACTACTTTACAGTCCCACCAACAGTGAATGAGGGTTCCTTTTTCTCCACAGCCTCTCCAACATTTGCTATTACCCGTCTTGTTGATAATAGCTAATCTAACAGGGGTGAGGTGGTATCTCATTGTAGTTTTGATTTGCATTTCTCTAATAACTAATGAAGCTGAGCATCTTTTCATATATCTGTTGGCCATTTGTATCTCTTCCTGGGAGAAGTGTCTGTTCATGTCCTCTTCCCATTTTTTTATTGGATTGTTTGTTTGTTTGTTGTTGAGTTTTATGAGTTCTTTGTAAATTTTGGATATTAGGCCCTTATCTGAGCTGTCGTTTGAAAATATCATTTCCCATTTAGTTGGCTGTCTGTTTATTTTGATATCAGTTTCTCTTGCTGAGCAAAAACTTTTAATTCTGATGTAGTCCCATTCATTTATCTTTGCCTTCACTTCTCTTGCCATTGGAGTCAAGTTCATAAAATGTTCTTTAAAACCCAGGTCCATGATTTTAGTACCTATGTCTTCTTCTATGTACTTTATTGTTTCAGGTCTTATATTTAGGTCTTTGATCCATTTTGAATTAATTTTAGTACACGGGGACAGGCTGTAGTCGAGTTTCATTCTTTTGGATGTGGCTTTCCAGTTTTCCCAACACCATTTGTTGAAGAGGCTTTCTTTTCTCCATTGTGTGTTGTTGGCCCCTTTATCAAAGATTATTTGACCATATATATGTGGTTTTATTTCTGGGCTTTCTATTCTGTTCCATTGATCTGAGTGTCTATTTTTCTGCCAATACCATGCTGTTTTGATTATCGTGGCCCTATAATATAGTTTAAAGTCAGGTATTGTAATGCCCCCAGCTTCATTCTTTTTCCTTAGGATTGTTTTGGCTATTCGGGGTTTTTTATAGTTCCATATAAATCTGATGATTTTTTGTTCCATTTGTTTAAAAAATCTCATAGGGATTTTGATGGGAATTGCATTAAATTTGTATATTGCTTTGGGTAATATGGCCATTTTGATTATATTTATTCTTCCTATCCAAGAACAAGGAATATTTTTCCATCTCATTGTATCTTTTTCGATTTCCCTTAACAATGCTTTGTAATTTTCATTATATAGGTCCTTTACGTTCTTTGTTATGTTTATTCCTAGGTATTTTATTTTTTTTGTTGCAATCGTGAAGGGGATTATTTTTTTGAGTTCGTTTTCTAATATTTCATTGTTGGCATATAGAAAGGCTATGGACTTTTGTATGTTAATTTTGTATCCTGCGACCTTACTGTATTGGTTTATTGTTTCTAATAATCTTTTTGTGGAGTCCTTCGGGTTTTCGATGTATAGGATCATATCATCAGCAAAAAGTGATAGCTTTACTTCTTCTTTTCCGATATGGATGCCTTTTATTTCTTTGTCTTGTCTGATTGCTCTGGCCAGAACTTCTAGCACCACGTTGAATAAGAGTGGAGAGAGTGGACAACCCTGTCTTGTTCCTGATTTAAGGTAGAAAGTCCTCAGTTTTATGCCGTTTAATAGGATGTTGGCTGATGGTTTATCATATATGGCCTTTATCATGTTGAGATATTTTCCTTCTATACCCATTTTGTTGAGAGTCTTAAACATAAAATTGTGTTGTATTTTATCAAAAGCCTTTTCTGCATCTATTGATAAGATCATGTGGTTTTTGTTCTTTGTTTTGTTGATATGGTGTATTACGTTAACCGTTTTGCGTATGTTGAACCATCCTTGAGATTCTGGGATGAATCCCACTTGATCATGATGTATTATTTTTTTAATATGTTGTTGTATTCGGTTTGCCAGTATTTTGTTTAGTATTTTAGCATCTGTATTCATTAGAGATATTGGTCTGTAGTTTTCTTTCTTTGTGCCATCCTTGCCAGGTTTTGGTATGAGGGTTATGTTGGCCTCATAAAATGTGTTTGGAAGTATTGCTTCTTCTTCAATTTTTTGGAAGACTTTGAGTAGAATAGGAACCAAGTCTTCTTTGAATGTTTGATAGAATTCACTAGTATAACCGTCTGGGCCTGGACTTTTATTTTTGGGGAGATTTTTAATAGTTTTTTCTATTTCCTCCCTGCTGATTGGTCTGTTTAGGCTTTCTGCTTCTTCATGACTCAGTCTAGGAAGGTTGTATTGATCTAGGAATTTATCCATTTCTTCTAGATTGTTGTATTTGGTGGCATATAATTTTTCATAGTATTCTACAATAATTCTTTGTATTTCTATGATGTCTGTGGTGATCTCTCCTCTTTCATTTTGGATTTTATTTATTTGAGTCCTGTGTCTTTTTTCCTTGGTGAGTCTTGCCAAGGGTTTGTCAATTTTGTTGATCTTTTCAAAGAACCAGCTCCTTGTTTTATTGATTTTTTCTATAGTTTTTCTGTTCTCTATTTCATTTATTTCTGCTCTGATTTTTATTATCTCCTTTCTTCGGCTGATTTTGGGTTGTCTTTGTTCTTCTTTTTCTAGTTCCTTAAGGTGGGAAGTTAAGTGGTTTACTTCGGCTCTCTCTTGTTTGTTCATATAGGCCTGAAGTGATATGAACTTTCCTCTTATTACTGCTTTTGCTGCATCCCAGAGATTCTGATATGTCGTATTTTCATTTTCATTTGTCTGTATATATCTTTTGATTTCTGCGCTTATTTCTTCTTTGACCCATTCATTTTTTAGAAGTATGTTGTTTAGTTTCCACATTTTTGTGGGTTTTTCCCCCTCTTTTTTGCAGTTGAATTCTAGTTTCAAGGCTTTATGATCAGAAAATATGCTTGGTACAATTTCAATTTTTCTAAATTTGCTGATATTGTCTTTGTGGCCCAACATATGGTCAATTCTTGAGAATGTTCCATGTACACTAGAGAAAAATGTATACTCTGTCGCTTTGGGATGAAGTGTCCTGTAGATGTCTATCATATCCAGGTGTTCTAGTATTTTGTTTAAGGCCACTATATCTTTATTGATTCTCTGTTTGGATGACCGATCTAGAGCCGTCAGCGGTGTATTGAGGTCTCCAAGTATGATTGTATTTTTGTTAGTTTTTGTTTTAAGGTCAATAAGTAGCTGTCTTATATATTTTGGTGCTCCTTGGTTTGGTGCATATATATTAAGGATTGTTATGTCTTCTTGATTCAACTTCCCCTTAATCATTATGAAATGACCATTTTTGTCTCTGAGTACTTTTTCTGTCTTGTAGTCAGCATTATTAGATATGAGTATTGCTACACCTGCTTTTTTTTGGGTGTTGTTTGCTTGGAGTATTGTTTTCCAGCCTTTCACTTTGAATTTGTTTTTATCCTTGTTGCTTAGATGTGTTTCTTGTAGGCAGCATATAGTTGGATTTTCTTTTTTAATCCATTCTGCTACTCTGTGTCTTTTTATTGGTAAGTTTAATCCATTTACATTTAGTGTAATTATTGACACTTGTGGGTTCCCTACTGCCATTTTATAAATTGCTTTCTGTTAGTTTTGTATCTAGTTTGATTCTTCTCTTTTGTTTTTCTATCATTTGTTTTTGTTTGTTTGTGTTCCATACTTCTTTCCTCTGTTGCTACCTTTTTTAAGTCAAGTGTTTTTGTGGTGGTTTTTTTAAGGGTGGTTACCATTAAGTAATGAAAAGGGTACCTACCATATTCATTGTAGTACCCTATCTTATAAGTATTTCTGCACTTCATCATCCTTTGCTACTGTTAATCTCCATCCTCTCCCCCCTTTTTTTCCTTTGTTGTCACAGTTTAAGTTTGGTTTTATTGTGTTCTTGGTGGAGCTGTTACTTGTGGTGTTGTTTTCTTTTGTTCTTTGAATCTGGTTGGAAAACCCCCCTTAGTATTTCCTGGAGTGGGGGCTTTCTGTTGATAAATTCTCTCATCTTTTCTGTATTTGTGAATGTTTTTATATCTCCTTCATACTTGAAGGATAGCTTTGATGGGTATAGTATTCTTGGCTGAAAGTTCCTCTCTTTCAGGGCTTTAAATATTGGGGTCCACTCTCTTCTAGCTTGTAGAGTTTCTGCTGAGAAATCTGATGATAATCTAATAGGCCTTCCTTTATATGTTGTACTCTTCTTTTCCCTGGCTGCCTTGAGAATTTTTTCTTTGTCATTGGTTTGTGTCATCTTTATTATGATGTGCCTTGGAGTGGGTTTGTTGGGGTTAAGAAAACTTGGTGTTCTGTTTGCTTCTTGAATTTGAGGCTTTAATTCCTTCCACAGGCTTGGGAAGTTCTCGTCTATTATTTGAGTATATTCTCCATTCCATTTTCTTTCTCTTCTCCCTCTGATATACCTATTATTCTTATGTTATTCTTTCTGATGGAGTCAGACAATTCCTGTAGGGCTTTCTCATTTTTTATTATTTTTGAGTCTCTTTCTTCTTCTCTCTGTTGTGCCTCAAGTTGTTTGTCTTCTATTTCACTAATCCTATCTTCAATCTGGGCTGTTCTGTTAGCTAAGCTTGTTACCTCGTTTTTCAGCTCGTGAATTGAGTTTTTCATTTCTGTTTGATTTGTTTTTATAGTTTCAATTTCCTTGGTAATATATTCTTTGTGTTCATTGAGTTGTTTTCTGATCTCCCTATATTGCCTTTCTGTGTTTTCTTGTATATCTCTGAGTATTTTTAAGATTTCTAGTTTAAATTCTCTGTCATTTAGCTCCAAGGCTTCCAATATGTTAAGTCTTTTCTCTATAGATTTTTTTACATCTATTTGTGTTACCTCTCTTTCTTTTGTATCCATAATATTCGATTTCCTCTTTCTTATCGGCATCTGAGGGTGGTCTTATTGATAGCACTAATTAGAATTAATAAAGAGTTAAAAGAAAAAAAAAAAAAGGGTAAAACACCCCACAAAAAAAAACAGTAATAATTTATTATTTCCGCCTTTTTTCTCTCTTCTCTTTCCCTCCTCTCCCCTCCTCAGGGAAATATCGTGCCTATAATGGAGGGCCTGATTTGGGGTGAAGAGTTCAAGGGGCAAAAAAAGGGAGTAGGGACCTACTAAATGCAAAAAAAAAAAAAAAAGGAAGAAAATCTTAGACAAGCATAAGATGATTTGCTTGTAAGTGATGGTCAACGAAGAGATATAATGAGAGGGATAAGAGGGAATCAGAAAAA
Organism: Saccopteryx bilineata; assembly: GCF_036850765.1. NCBI lineage: Eukaryota > Metazoa > Chordata > Mammalia > Chiroptera > Emballonuridae > Saccopteryx > Saccopteryx bilineata. The sequence continues at coordinate 386,308,450 of NC_089490.1, read as the reverse complement.
AGGACCAAAAAAGTATAATAAAGAAGAAAAAATAAAAATAATAAGTAAAAATCTGTTGTATTAAGTGGAGCGAAGACTAAATACAATGGAGACCTTGGGTTGGGAGGACCCAAAATGCCACAAAAATAAACAAACAAGAGAAAAAAAAATAAAAACAAAAGCAAAAAAGAGAAATAAAACCAAAAAAAAGCCTTGAGTCCCAAATTAACTAATTTGTTCGTGATTGAGGATTATATGGGAGGAAAGTAAAATGAGAAAAGAAAAAATGAATAGAAAGGAAAAAATAAGAAAAAGAGAAAAACGAAGGAAGAAATAAAATAGGAGGAGAAAAAAACAAAATAAAGCAAGACAAAAAAAAAAAACAAAAGAGGAGAGAGTGAGAGTTAAGTGTTTTGGAGTATAACCTTAAAGGAGGGTGAGGATGAAGAAGAAAAATAAAATGCAACACTCATGGGTAGTGTAGTTCAAGAAAGGGGAAGCATAAGATGGGCAGAGAATAGAAGGACCGAGGTGGAGGAAATAAAGGCAAAAAGATAGAAGAAACAAGCAACAACAACAACAACAACAAAAAAATTAGTGGATCAAGTTGTAAAGTCTGTGGGTTTTTCTTGATTTTGAGAGGTTAACTTCTTCCTTTTTCTTTTCTCTCCCTCTTCCTAGTCGGTGACTCTGTACCCCAGGCTCTGCCCCTGTGTCACTCTTAGGTAGGGATTTGCAGTTGATGGGATTCTATGGCAATGTCATATAATTGGCTTTAGTCTTGCTGGAAGTAAAGGCTTGTTGGCGTTTGCAGGGTCCAACGATGAGAGAGTTTGCTTTCCTGGATTCTCTCTCCTAGTCCCCCCTTTCTGAATTAGCAGCCTGGTGATCCAGCTATAAGGCTGCAACTGCTTCTGCCTGGGGAGTAAGAGGCTCAAAGAGCTGGGAAATCCCCACTCTATCCCCACTCAGTGCAAGGCTTTGGGAAAGGCTCTGAGAGTCAGGGCCTCCAGTGTAATCAGGCAGGGGTGGGAGTCAATTGTTGTCAAGGTGACTGTTCAGCGCCTATCATTTAGTTGGACCTCTCAACCCAGGCTTTCCACACTTTGTAGCCTGTTTTTGCAGGGAAGAAGAGGCACTAGTCTCTGCTTATGACTAGTGTAGTATAGACCTTATTATCTGCCAAGTCCTTCTTGTTAGCGTTTATCCCTGAATATGGAGGCTCTATCAATCAGAAGTTGCCCCCGCCCCTTTAGCGAGAGGCACTAAAAAATATCACGCCTCTTGTCTTGGATCGCTGAACTGAGAGAGATCTTATCAATTAGAACCGAGGGTGCGCAGATTTTATGGGTTAAGCTAATTTCAGTGATTGGGTCGCAGCTGTGTTTCTGAAGGTATTTTAGGCTGCCTGCGCGCACCCCTCCCCCAACGCTTGATTGTTAGCTTGAATGGCTGGGTGAGGTGCCCCGCCCACGGAGAGAATCTCCCAAGCCTCTCCCGCTCGCCCCGCCGCTGGCGGCTGGACCGCACCAGGCGCAGGATAATGGAGCCCCCTGGGTGTGCGGGCCAGTAGGGCGCCCTGGGCGCGTGGAATACCCAAGGCACGCGCGTGAATGGGGCGCTCAGGGCACCGGTGGCCGGCGACCCCCACTCGCAGTGTGCGGGCCGCTGGGAACGTCAGCAGTGCTCAACCGGACCGGGCGCGCGCGCGGCGGCTCGTGGCGGCCGCTCGCGGTGGCGGTTCGCGGGGGCTCGCGGCAGCTCGCGGTGGCGGTTCACGGGGGTTCGCGGCAGCTCGCGGGCTCGCGGCGGCTTGCGGTCGGCCGCTCGCGGCGGCTTGCGGTTCCCAAGTATAAGGGCTGACTCACCGCGGGCGCACTCCCTGGCGGCTTGAATGAGCGTCGCTGCGGTAGCTTCCTCCACACCCTCGTCTCTCAGATTCAAGTGATAACAGTCCTTTTGCTTTCAGTTTGTGTGGAACTCCGGAATGCTCCGAGGATAAATTTTTCTGTTTCTAGTTGATAAATTTGTTGTGATTTAGGGGAGAGCTGTCGGACGCGCTTCTCACGGCGCCATTTCCGTGACGTCACTCCTCATTTACCAATGCTTTTTAATCCACTCGTCCACTGACAGACACTTGGGCTGTTTCCAGATTTTCGCTATTGTGAACAATGCTACCATAAACATGGGGGTGCATTTCTCCTTTTGAAACAGTGCTATGGTGTTCTTGGGGTATATTCCTAAAAGTGGGATAGCTGGGTCAAAAGGCAGTTCGATTAATTTTTTGAGGAATCTCCATATTGTTTTCCACAGTGGCTGCACCAGTCTGCATTCCCACCAGCAGTGCAGGAGAGTTCCCTTTTCTCCACATCCTCACCAGCACTTATTCTGTGTTGTTTTGTTGATGAGCGCCATTTTGACTGGTGTGAGGTGATATCTCATTGTGGTTTTAATTTGCATTTCTCTAATGATTAGTGATATTGAGCATTTTGTTATATGCCTATTGGCCATCTCTATGTCCTCTTTGGAGAAGTGTCTATTCGTTTCTTTTTTGATTGGATTGTTTATCTTCCTGGTGTTGAGTTTTACAAGTTCTTTATAAATTTTGGTTATTAACCCCTTATCAGACGTATTGTTGAATATGTTCTCCTATTGTGTAGTTTGTCTTTTTATTCTGTTCTTATTGTCTTTAGCTGTGCAAAAGCTTTTTAGTTTGATATAGTTCCATTTGTTTATCCTGTCTTTTATTTCACTTGCCCGTGGAGATAAATCAGCAAATATATTGCTGCGAGCGATGTCTGAGAGCTTACTGCCTATGTTTTCTTTTAAGATGCTTATGGTTTCACGGCTTACATTTAAGTCTTTTATCCATTTTGAGTTTATTTTTGTGAGTGGTGTAAGTTGGTGGTCTAGTTTCATTTTTTTGCAGGTAGCTGTCCAATTTTCCCAACACCATTTGTTAAAGAAGACTGTCTTTACTCCATTGTATACTCTTACCTCCTTTGTCAAATATCAGTTGTCTATAAATGTGTGGGTTTATTTCTGAATTCTCTGTTCTGTTCCATTGATTTATATGCCTGTTCTTATGCCAGTACCAGGCTGTTTTGAGTACAATGGCCTTGTAGTATAACTTGATATCAGGTATTTCCAGTTTTGACACCTTCAACCTTTGCATTCATTAGTTACAGGACTTGATTCAGTTACTGGTCTGTGAGTCTTATGGTACTAAGGGCCACATCTCACCCATCTAAACATCCCGGCCACCTTGGAACCTCAGTTTGTGTCCAGCACAGGGTAGCAACCTTCCTATTAGATGAAGGAATGAAAATACACACTGACGGTACCGGGTAAGGCAGGGTGATGGAGTTGCTGTTTGTGCAGCCCCAGTGTGGGCTCAGACCCCACCTTTGCTTTAAGGAAGGGATCTTTGGGAGATCTCCTTGCAACATGGAGCATTGATCAAAAACATCTGGACAGCTCCTGTTGAAACTGAGAGGACCTCCTTCCACAATTTAATACAATGTGTTCATCTTATGGATCAGGTAGGTTATTGAGTCCCAGAGAGTGAAGGAACTGTTTAGGTGTTGCATTACATTATTAATCACCCAGTGACTTAATAATAAAAATGGAGCCAGCAGTATAGTTACAGGGGACAAAATCTTGCAGATTTTGCTTCCTCTTTCATTTACAGCTACGGAGCTCTGCAAGGCAGGGTAGTAATAGTTTTTACACATGCCGGGCATTGTGCTAAGCACTCTGGAGGCATTATCTTATTTCATTGTCACAGTGACCTTAAAGGTTGCTACTTTTATTAACCGCAGTTCATGAATAAATAAAGTGAGGCTAAGAGAAGCTATGATTAATCCAAGATCACATTGATATGAAGTACCAGAGCCCCAAATCTGATTGCAGTCTGTGTTCTTGACCAGTGTACCTTCTCCCATGCTTTGAATGAGACCATTTAGAGAGCTTCCTGCAAAAGAGGCCAGATGTGTGAAAAGTGGGCAAAATCTATCCTTTAGTTTCTGGAATAGCTTGGCTTCTTCATTTTACCAGGGTAGGTGAGGATCATAAAATTCTAATAGCACCAGGACAAGATGGGATTTGTGACTGCCTGGGTCAACGAGTGAAAGGAACAAGCTCCTTGCATGGGCTCTATTCACGCCACAGCTCTCTTTCTGGATATAGGTGGTCTTGGTATTGTGTTTGAAAAAGCAGTAGAACTGGAAAGAACCACTTGGTGAATCATTGTAATTTTAGAGTTCATAAAATATTTATGAAAGCTTTTCTCCGAGTCAGACTTGAAACGTTTTGACTCCTGTGGCCTGAACCTCACTATGGGGCCAGTAATACTTCTTGGAAGAAATAATATTTCTTCCAACTCAACTTTCTTTGTCTTAATTTGTCTTAATTAATATTACCCTGGGATCCTGAGGGGCACTAGTGAAGAGGGTATGGCTGGCTGTTACGTGATATAATTCCAATTACTTATCAGAACTCCTGCCACTTCCTGTGGTCATTTAATAACAAATGAACTTTATAGCATCTGTCTTCATAACAGTGCAAGTTAAATTGGAATGTTGCTGGTGGGGAAAAAATCAGCTAGCGCAAGTCAGTCAGCAGGAGGAACACAAGGAGAGGAAAAAGACTACAAATATTCTAACAAATATAAGTTACCTAATGTTCCCTCTCCTTTGGATAAATCTGGGAGTTCAGGTAGATTGCAGAAGGACTTAGCCTTCAAATTGGACCGAGAGCCACACAGCAGATTTATCTTAACTCCTTTTGATTCAGAAGGAGGGAGGAGGTAATGGAGGCATTCACTCCTTTTGTGATTGTCTGGCTGCCAGGAGAATGAGCAGGAAGGACTTTCAGTCCCAGGAGCCCTGGGAAGCTGCTTTCAATAGCTTTTATAGTCTCAGCGCTCGAGACTTTAATTTATTTGACATTTGGTTGTTGAAGATGATTTATTTTTTCTGGCTTGTTTTCATTATCTCAGTCACTTGAGAGGGGAAATTTAGAGAGGAGGAAATGGGAGAGCAGTTCTTCAGGTCCTGGCTGCTCAAAAGTGTGGTCTCCAGGCTGGAGTGTCACCTGGGAGTTTGTTAGACACGCAGAATCTCAGGCCCCCACTCAGACCTCTTGAATCAGAGTGTGCACTTTAACAAGAGCCCCCGGCGACTTATGTGCCGTTTTAACAGTTGGAGAAGCACCGCTCAGAAATGTGCCCTGCTGGTCTTGGAGATGCTCAGGCAGCGTTGTACGCTGTGCTGGCCTGTGGTCTGTCAGGCTGGCACAATTTCTTAGCAGGGCACCTAGTCCAGTGCCTGGCATGTCTTCTTTCTCTTCATCACCACTGCATCCTCAATTAATGGCGTGATAACTGGGTGGTCACCCTGAGCCTGAGCACAGTTCTGAGTGCTTTACAAATACTATCTCACTTCCTCTTTAGGCCAACTCTGAGGAAAAACTGCTGCGATCCCTATTTTATGGATGAGGAAATGGAGACGAAGGAGATTGAGCACATATTTTTTTGCTCATTGGAACTGAAATCAAAGAGCTTAACTTACAGGAGGCAGTGTGAGGGTGATGAAAAGAGCTTGGGCTTTGAAGTTGGATAGATGCTACTTCAATTTTGATTTGCTCTTCATGCTCGTACAATAACCTTGGAGACATTATTGCAGCCCTCCTAGGTTATTATGAGGGTAAAGTGTAACAACATATGCAGACATTCTGGCAGAATTCCTAGAACATCATAGGTGCTTCATGTCTTTTTTTTCCTTTTCCTTTGCTGTCTCCTTCCTTTCCCTTTCCTTCTCTCCCATCTCCCTATTTGGTGGTATTCTCCTGCTTGCTAACTCTGGTCCATCATTTAAGTCCTAAGCACCACTGCCTGGAATCCCCCAGGTATACAGAGCTGAGGTTTTAGAATGCATGTATCTTCTGAAATACACAGCTTAGAAAGGATTCAACATGCAGCCTTAACTCACTTGTCAGTTGATTAATAAGCATCCCTGATTTATGTGCTGAGCTTACGTTGTTCTCAGAGTCCAGGAGGTTTCTGTGAAAGAATTCAGATGCTGATCTGAATTGAAAGCAACTGCGTTCAGGTGAAACGTGCAGAAACATCGACAGATTCGGTACCCTGCCTGGAGTCTGGACGAGTCTGAATCCATCTCCATTAACTGCTATTTCCGTGACCTCAGGCCATCCACCAGTAAAACAGAGTGGCGGGAACGTTTACAGACTCTGCAGCCAAATTGCACGGATCTATTCCTTGGCTGTGAGGCTGACTCGCTGTGTAATACGCAAAGCCGTCTAACCTCTCCGGGCCTCAGCGTGGTCACTGTAGCACGAGGATAATTAAACCTATTTCATAAGTGCTTGTGTGGATTAAGTCAGTTGATGCACATAAAACTCCTAGAACAGCCATATTAAGGGCTTTTGTACGTGGTAGTTTCCATCACACTTACCCACGTTAAACCCGCATTTCCTCATTTGTGTAAAGGGTAAGTCAGTCTCCCATAGGGCCAGAGGCTTAAATTTGTGGTATAATGGGTCTAGCACAGTGTTTGGCATGGACAGGTACACAGTTCATGCTTCTCGTCCCGCTGAACTAGTGAGACATGTGGGGTAGCCGTTGTTTGAGAGAACTGGCCATGTACTTGTGCTCTGAACGTCTGTGCATAAGTTGGGGATGTCAAGTTGAGCATTTTTCCAGGTTCCATTTAAGTTATTCATTGATCTCATTATATGAATCTTGAACAGGAGGGGTAGATGTCCGTATGAGCTGAACACTCCATAGTAAAATAATGAGAATGATGATGATGATGATAACGAGAATAAAGAAACAGGCTGAGATGTTTCCGTAGTCCTCCTTGGAAAACTCACACTGCTCCCTAGGGGTGGTGATAGGGCAGATGTTGACTGGAATGTCATTTAGAGAAGGCGACGCATCCATGGCAACTAATGAGACTGGGAACAGGCTGGGAGACTCAACTGGCAGCGGGTCAGGTAACAAAACGACAGAAGTGGTATTCTGTAAGTGCTCTCCTGCCAATCATTGGCTAAACTTGTCATTCAAACTGCCCTAGGCGAGAGGGGATCACGGTGGATCCAGGCAGCTAATTTTCTCCTAGGACAGGGACGCGTGATGACACCATCAGCTGTGACCTTGCAAGCCTTCGGAGAAGTGGGAAGGCCCAGCTTGACATTTTCCTTATTTTATGGCTTGGCAAGGTTGTTGTTGGGAAATATTGTGAGGTGGAACTTGGTGCTTCTCGTGCCATTCAGCCCCCCATAGTTCATTCTCCCTCTCATTCTAAAGCCTTTTCTCTCGGAGGAGTACTTCTCTTCCCTGGTTCTCAAGGTGAGGAGTTTAGACGATAAATGATATACCTTCAGATGCTGTGTCTTACCTTTGAAAGTATTTTTGCCTTTTGTGGTTTCTGAAAAATGAAGCAATATGTAACTGGCAGAGCACAATTTGAGGACCTCCTGGTGTAAGTTGCCTGAACCTCTGTATAGGAGAAGCCTATGATTTGAATGAGGAGAAAGAAAGACCCGTTTTCCTCTGAGAACATTGGGTTTATCTGCAGAGCCTGTGGTGGCTTCCGGGTATTGTCCCGGCCCTGAGGGAAGCAGCCTCTGCCCCAGCTGGACTGCTCTCTGTCTGCCTCTGTCGCTCTGGCAGCTCTTGCTTTTGAATTTGAAATTCAGCCCCTCCTCTCTGCTCAGCCTTGCGTGCCTGTGGCTCACGCAGGCCCCACATAGCTGCACAATTGGCTCTGAAGACAAAAGATTACCAGGCTCAACTTAAGTAAACTGACCTTGACAAATGCCTGGAGTTACATCTTCTCTCAGAACATCTAGCTATAGCTATAAATTCGGTTAGTAAAAACAAATAAAGTTACATATTTGCCATTTTTAGTCATATAGGAGTCTGTGCCTTGGGTTTCTCCTTGTCTGTGTGGATGAACCTGGTCCCTTAGGAACTTGAAAATATTGAGTCCTGAACCCTACCCTGGCCCCGCTGGGTTGACTCTGACAGAAGGAGACAAGGAGTCCCAGGCATCTGAATTAAGAGGCACGCCAACCAATCTCTGCATGTGAATCTTATACAGCCAATGGGCCTCTAGTCCAAGGACCAGCACCTGAAAACCAGTCTAACATTTTTTTTTAGTTTTGACGGTTGTAACTGAGGCCCAAGAAACTTGGCCACTCACAGAGCAAGGCTGTAAGCACATTGTCTTCACAGCTGGCTTTGTGGTTATCTTTAGCCTTTCTTCCCAGTGACCGCTTAGGGAGTGGTGACGGAGTGGCTGTACTTTAAGTGAGAATGTGCCGACATGTCTCTTCCTAACCAGCCGAGTAGCCACTTGCCCTGCAATTGGTACTCAGAAGCCTCATCCTGGTCCATCAGTAATGGCTCTCAGTTTAATAATGTTCCACTGGGCCTACTTTGTATTTGAAGGACTTTCTATTATGGTTAAAGAACATTCCATTGTTGCTTAATTTCCAAATCAAGTGTGCATAAATAATTTATTGATGCGGCGTTGCACTCAGACAATTTTTTGAAATTTCCCTGTGTAACTTTATTAAGTGCACAACTCAGATTGTTAATTTGTTTGGTTGGAAAGGGGAAAAAAATGGATCTATATATTATTAAACCATTCAGGTGGTAAACAGCCTTGCCCCCCAAAAGTCCTAATCACTGCTCTTAGCCATTGGATTTAAATGGTAAATAAAACCGAGTCAGTGCATTAGAAAAGCCCATGCCATGTTTTGTTAATATAATCAGAAAAATGGAGTCACTACAAACCCTTTCCCCATCTGTCAGTCATTGTATTAAATGCGTCTGCAATTTTATTAGAATTCTCTGTCTCTGCAGATGCCAGTCAGCTGTGAAATTGAAATTGCAAACAGAAATATTACATTTTCATCCACAGTGGAAACTGAGAAAGTCCATTTTTTTGACAGGCAAAAGAATGGCCTGACCTTGTCAGTGGGGTCATCCTCTGTTTGGGGCTCCTGTCTTGAAGGAAGGCAACAATCTGGTCAACGAGTATCCTCCACGATTCACAGAGGGAGAGCTCTGGAGCTGTTCTGCATGTACCCCATTTCTTCTTTTCTCTCTTTCTCTGGACACATTGAGGCTGGGCTGGGGAGGCCTTAGTGCTAGCGAGATGCAGACATTTCAACAAGATGTCAACTCTAACCTGTCAGGGTTTTCCAGTGGGTAGGGAGGATTAATGGCCGTGCTCAGTAGCTATTGCTGGGCTGTTGGAACCTGAGTTGGGTCTGAAGTGGAGGTCAAGAGTGATAGATGATCTTTGCTTGAAACACTCTTTTAAAAAATTAAAAAAAAAATTTTTTTTTTTGAGTGAGAGGAGGGGAGATACAGAGACAGACTCCCTCATGTACCTGGACTGTGATCCACCTGGCAACGCCCGTCTGGGGCCAATGCTCTGCCCATCTGAGTCACTTGCTACAAGCTATTTTTAGCACCTGAGGTGGAGGCTCCATTGAGCCATAATCAATGCCCAGGGCTGAGGTGCTTAAATCAATTGAGCCATGGCTGCAGAAAGGAAGAGAAAGAGAGAGAAGGGGGGGAAGCGAAAGGGGAAGAAGGAGATGGTCACCTCTTCTGTGTGCCCTGACTGGGAATTAAACCTGGGACTTCCACACATTGGGTCAATGCTCTACCACTGAGCTAACCTGCCAGAGCCACTTGAAATACTTTTTTTGTGTGTGATAGAGACACAGAGAGGGACAGACAGGAAGGGAGAGAGATGAGAAGCATCAATTCTTCATTGCAGCACCTTAGTTGTTCATTGATTACTTTCTCATATGTGCCTTGACCGGGGGGCTACAGTAGAGCGAGTGAACCCTTGCTCAAGCCAGCGACCTTGGGCTCAAGCTGCTGAGCCTTGCTCAAAGCAGATGAGCCTGTGCTCAAGCTGGTTACCTTGGGGTTTCGAACCTGGGTCTTCTGTGTCCCAGTCTGACATTCTATCCACTGTACCACTTCCTGGTCAGGCTGAAATACTCTTCACTTTTTATTTCCCTGGGCAATTCCTGAGCTTTCTTAAATGTCACTTTTACTTAGAAGATTTCCTTGATCAACCGTATCCACTCCTTCAAGACTAGGTTATTTGCTCCTGCTTTGAACTACTCTTACTCATTTATTATTATTTATTTATTCATTTTTTTAGAGAGGAAAGAGAGAGAGAGAGAAAGAGAGAGAAAGGGGGGAGGAGCAAAAAGCATCAACTCCCATATGTGCCTTGACCAGACAAGCGCAGGGTTTCCTACCAGCAACCTCAGTGTTTCAGGTCGACGCTTTATCCACTGCGCCACCACAGGTCAGGCGAACTACCCTTACTCTTAACCAGGTACTGGCTTTACTATTTTATTTGCCTGCCTCCCTTCAGAGATTATAGCTTTTCTGAGGGGAAAGACCCTGCCCATCTTGCTCATTATTCTATCTCCAGGCTTGGAATAGTGTAGGTCTGTTAGAGTTGGATGGGTCAGTATTTGTGAAAAGAATGAATGACTGAATAAAAAGATACTCCCAGAAATAGGTCAGGTGAGACGTACTGGCCAAATAGGAAGATCAGAAGAACTGGGGTACGGAATAGAGGATGGAATTCCATGGAGTGGAATGTTGGATGGGGACCAGAGCAACCACAGCAGTCACACAGTGGGAGGGAAGTCTTTATAATAGCGGTTACCAACTCTGACTAAGGTTTTGCGGTTGGAGAGGAAAAGTCAAAGGAGATCTTTTATCTTCAGACCTTCATCTTCAACTGTAAATATTTTGTAGTTTGGAAGAAAATGATAGGATTTTTTCCCACACAGGTACATTGTTGAACCCTAAGTATCAACTTGATTTGAAGAGACCTGGTCTAGCACTTGAAACATTCAGCGCGGAGTCCAGTGTGGTTGAGTCACTGTCACGAGCCAGGCCGGCTGTTAAGAGCTTTTAGCACATTGTATCATATAATCCTCCAAACAATGCTATGATTATAAATACAATTTTTATCATCCTTTTGCAGCTATGGAAACTGAGTTCTAGAGAGGCTGTCTTGAATGGCCCCAAATCACCGAGTTAAGCAGCGGTGAAGCTGTCGTTTGAAGCTCTGACTGCTGAATTCCAAAGTTCAGCAGACGTCTAACTGGGGTGATGGCCTGCACCTCTCTGCAGACCAGAATAGGTGTTCGATGAATCCACGTTTGATCACCTGAAGAAAGACTATGGGGATACAGACAGGATCGTTCCCTGGATGGGCCGGACGGTTCTCACAAGGTTGCCCATAGAGGCGGCACCTGGGAAGTGTGGTCCCCTTACGGTTGGGGTCGGTCGGACGGGGCGGCTGTGCCCTTACTTCCCACAGGTGCCGTCCGCGGGGTTTTCATCTCTGTTGTGCAGCTCTGCTCAGTAGCTGGTGCCTCAACTCATACTGTTCTTTTTTTTAAAGACTTGGAAAGTGGCTTCCTTGAAACGCCTGTAAAAAGAGAAAGCGGCAGGGAAGGGGTTCATTTCCTGGAGTACAAATGGTGATGTGTCCAGCTGTGCCTGAGGCTAGCAGGTCGTGGGCTGCTGAGAGAACGGGGAACGTGTGCCCCACCCTGCTGCTGAGCTCCTGCGTGTGAGTGCCAGCTTGCCCTGTGTGACAGTCATGTGGTCTCTGTGCCCCTTCCTTGCTTGCCGTGACCTGTGACCCAGTAGAGGAGCAAGCATCCCCCAAACCTGAGGCAACAAAATAAAAGCTCTGAGCACTGCTGCCCCCTCTTTCTTCCTCTGTGAGTTTGTATGCATGATAACCTTCCATGTGTGCTCCTGTTAGCCACATAATACATTCTATCCATTTCATCAGTATTATCTTAAAAGTGACTAATGTTTATTGACGCTTTTACCATGTGCCATCCTACGAGCTAATTGCCTCGTTAGTGTATCACTTATTCTTACTATACTTCTCTGATGTAAAAAATATTATAATCTTTAGTCATGGATGAAGAAGACCCCCCATATCTTAGAGAGGGTTAGTGACTTCCCTAAGATCACATAGCAGTCAGCTGTAGAGCTAGACAACCATGGAGATTCAGCTGACTCCGAGTCTAGTTCCCCAAGCAGTCTGTCGTGCTGCCACTGTGTGCAACGCTGGAGAATTGACGGGGACACATTAATGACCCTTGTCTTTAATCATCTCTCTGGTGCAGCTTTAAGATGCACAGTAGCTGGGAGGTGTATTGATTTAGGCCGGTGGGCAGTTCTTTTTGCTGCCAGAACTGCTCCATATCTGTGACTGCCCCCTCATCAACAAACTCCTCCTACAGCTGAAGGAGCCTAGAAGAAAGGAAATCTACTTACGGGCTGGACCTCCCCCAGGGGATATAAAAGCCGCAGCTGCTCATTCTGGTCTCCTCTGTAGAGCTATTAGATAGTGGCCTCACCAGGGTTTTCATCCCCTAGGCTATAAGCCCAGTGGATTAGAGAATAAAAGCCTCTGTGGGAAAAACCTCTAGAAGGCACATGCTATTTTTGAATACCATCTTCCTTCGCTGCCATGTTGTGGAATTTAATTATGGAGCGGGGATTAGTGTAAGGCCATGTTCCATCTGCCATTGGACTTAATACCTTTTATCCTTAGAGAAGATGCCATTTCCATCTCCCTGTTCCGGTTTGTATTTGGAGTTGGGCTTGCTGTCTGGTGGGTGCCTCTGGGCTGCTGTATTACTGCTGCTATTTGTCCAGTGGCTGCCACCAGCTTTGGGATTTGTGTCTTGCCTTGTGTCAGAGCCTTACTCTGCACACACTCTTTTTATAAAGTCCACAGCAGACTTGATTGCAAGAAAGGTCGGGGTAGACTGGCTTTCGAACACCTACAGAACGCTGCTGTTTCTCTTGATCAAAGGCAACCAACAATCAGCAGCACGTTTGGAAAGCTGTGAATTGGCGTCATGCTCAGTCCCCTTCAGTATTCTTGGAAGTCTGCTGACACTGCGGCGGCCCCGGCCTCACAGCCTCAGTCTGTGAGAAAGGTGACCTGCCTGGAGATCAGGGAAAGGGGTGGGCTGCTCACTTCAGGTGTGCAAGCTTTCAAATCTATGTAAAAGCATATTATTCAAATCTATGTAACAAAACATAACATAATAAAGATATTTTGAAACAGTGTGAAATTTGGGTTTGGGAAGTACCAATAGCAGAAAAGGGCTTTTATTTATTTTTGTTTTATTTATTTATTTATTTATTTGTATTTTTCTGAAGCTGGAAACGGGGAGAGACAGACAGACTCCTGCATGCGTCCGACCGGGATCCACCCGGCACACCCACCAGGGGCGAAGCTCTGCCCACCAGGGGGCGATGCTCTGCCCCTCCGGGGCGTCGCTCTGCCGTGACCAGAGCCACTCTAGCACCTGGGGCAGAGGCCAAGGAGCCATCCCCAGCGCCCGGGCCATCTTTGCTCCAATGGAGCCTTGGCTGCAGGAGGGGAAGAGAGAGACAGAGAAGAAGGGGGGGGTGGAGAAGCAAATAGGTGCTTCTCCTATGTGCCCTGGCCGGGAATCGAACCCCGGGTCCCCCGCACGCCAGGCCGACGCTCTACTGCTGAGCCAACTGGCCAGGGCATTTTTTTTATTTTTAAAAATATCCTGTCAATAATGATTTCATTTAGCAAACATCTATTTTTTTTATAAGTGAGTGGGGTCCCCCTATAGTGAGGAACCATTACTGCCTGTGGTAAGCCAAAAACTGCTTCACTGGCCCCCCACAAAAGAGAATGCTTCATTGCCCCCCCCCCAAAGGAAAGCTACCTGTGTTAGACTCCTGGAACCTGTGAATGTTACCTTATTTGGAAAAAGGAATTTTGCAGAAGTGATTAATTTAAAGATGATGAGATGAGGAGATCACCTTGGATTACCAGGTGGACCCTAAATGGCACCATAGGACTCTTCTAAGAGGGAAGGGACAGAAGAGGAGAAGGAAGTGCGACCGCAGAGGCAGAGATTGAAGCGATCTGGCCATAAGTCAAGGAATGTCTAGAGCAGGTGTCCCCGAACTTTTTACACAGGGGACCAGTTCACTGTCCCTCAGACTGTTGGAGGGCCAGACTATAAAAAACACTATGAACAAATCCCTATGCACACTGCACATATCTTATTTTAAAGTAAAAAACCAAAACGGGAACAAATACAATATTTAAAATAAAGAACAAGTAAATTTAAATCAACAAACTGACCAGTATTTCAATGGGAACTATGCTCCTCTCATTGACCACCAATGAAAGAGGTGCCCTTCCAGAAGTGTGGTGGGGGTGGATAAATGGCCTCAGGGGGTCGCATGCAGCCCTCGGGCCGTAGTTTGGGGACCCCTGGCCTAGAGCCACCAGAAGCTGAAAGAACAGATTTTTTTTTTCTAGACCCTCCAGGAAAAATGTGGCCCTGTGAACTCCTTGATTTCAGACTTCAGAGAAAATAAATTTCTGTTGTTTTAAGCCACCCAGTTCGTGGCTGCCTCTGCTGGGCTTGAATATACCCAGGAAGGACCACGCTGCACACAAAAGATGGTTTTTACCAGCACTGGGCCTGGAGGCAGGTAGCAACAGTCCCGTCACCTAAGATACATCTCAGCTTCCCTCTACTTACTGGCTGCCTGTTAGGCTTAGTTACTGAAAGAGTCTCTGGTGGTAGTTGAGTTAAATGGGGTAGGTTCTGAGGCACCAGGTATGAGCAAATGGTGTTCACCAGATTGATACCGGTTCCAACTTGGTGCCAGTCCTGGGTCTGAGTCTGTTCACCAAATGTCCCAGGGTATAACAAATCTAACTGCCACCTGCAGGGTACTCACACACCTCTGTGGTTCTGTGCTGGTGCCGGGTCTCAGGGAATTGTCAGGGTGAGGACAGCAGAGTTTATCAGGCCCCAAAAGACCAAGATTGGCTATGTGCAGGCAGGGTTCTGTACTGGGTGGGTGTATGAGGCAAAATTTGCCCCCATCCTAGTTCCACACAACTCATTCTGTCCCAGACTCTGGGAGTTAGGAAAACGGGACTAGTGGCTCTCCTGTAAAGGGGAGGTGCTGGTTGGGCTTAGGAGAAGGTGGGAGGAGTAGTCTCTATCTCAGAGCCCCACAACTCAGTCTGTTCCAGATTCTGCCCAGACTTTGGCAGGGCGGAGTCATTAGGAGTCAGGAGCGTGGAGCTAGAGGATATCCCATAAAGGGGAGGCATCAATCAGGTTCACAGGAAAGTGGGCGGAATTGGTTTCTACCCCAAAGCCACACAACTCAGTCACTGACATCCTCTGAGTCTGCCTGGACTATTTACACCCTATTACTACAGCCAGGCAGCTGACTCCTCAGCAGGCCACAAGCTCTGCATTGCGGGGCAACGGAATCCAGAGGGTAGGGCAGTTGCATTCCCCGAGGCTGATGCCATATGGAGAAGAATACTTCACTCAAGGAAGATGGTGTCTGTGGTTTTGGGAGAGTGACTTGGCACAGGGATCCTGGTGACTGTCCCTTCAGCTCTTTCCCCAGAGCCACAACCCCAGTCTCTCCTTACACACTGTAGTTCACTCCACACTCTCCGTACCAGAGCCCAGAGTGGCTGTGAACAAAATCTTGCATTGATCCTTTAAGAGGGTGACTGTGTCTCTAGCACGCTCCTGTCTCTCCCTAGTGGACAGAATTTCTGTTGATTTTCAGAGGCAGATGTCATGTGGGCACCTCTTCCCAGCTCTAATGCTCTGGGATGGGGAGCCTGACTTGGGGTTCAGACCCTATGTTTCTCAGGGAGGACCTTTGCAGTGGAGGTATCCCTCAGGAATCTCAGCTGCCACCTGTGGAGAGGGGCCAGCCCTTTTCAGGTCTCTACCCTTCCTACCAGTCTCAGTGTGGCTTCTCCTGCAAAGCCATGGTTGTCTGACTCCTCTTCAGCTAGTCTTCAGTTGGTTATTCAGGTTGATTGCTCTGTACTTTAGTTGTAATTCCAGTTTGGTCCTGGGAGGAGGTGAGTGCAGCATCCACCTACTCCACCATCTTGGATCTCCTTTAGCTTTCTTGTTCCAATACTCTTTTACCTATTTGTTAAACTTAGCCTGGCTTGTATCCCTTCTTCTAAGACCCTGTTTTTCTGCAGGGACAGCTCTCTGCTCTGTGACTCACTGACACTAATGAGTATGTAGATATTCATAGGTTAATATCAGTTCTTCCAGGTAAAATGTTTACATTTTGACAAGCATATTCAGTTTATCATGCCTGATCAACTGTTGGGGATTGAAGGGAATGTATAAATGTCACTCCTTTCTTTGATCTCTGAGGGTGGATCCAAGTGAATCAGATGAATAATCTTCTTTGTTTCTGATCAACGCTATTATAACACACACACTTAGACCTGCAGGCACATGAACTTGTAAACACCTCACTTTATAATACAATATATTTACCCACCTAGCCACTGGCATTGCAGGATGCTTGTGCAGGAACAAGGTTTTTCAAATTTTATGACAGAGGACAGACTAGCGTACATGTGTTTGGTAAGAGGCTGATCCCCCAAAGAGAACCCAGGAAGGGCTGAGCCTTGCTTTCTGTATCTGTAGATAGAGAAAGTGGAATGAGTGAGCTTGTAAATTCCTTCTCTCCCCCTTCATATTCAGTACAATTCAATTAAGAAGCTGTTCCACATAACTTGCCCATGTCCATGCCAAGTCATGACAGATTTGAGACTAGGGCCTAGGATTCTTGACCTCCTAGTGCTGTTTATCTTTACTCCACATTGACTTGCCCTTCCCACTCACACCCATTTTGATGTTAAAATAAAAGTCAGTGTCATTACCCTGAAATGATATGTTCAGAGATGCCATATAATATTTCTTATGCTTATTGGAAATGAACAGTTTCTGCCCGGAGATAGACTTCTGACCATTTACTGATGTAAACAACTGTCCACTTGGGAGAGGTTTAATTACCGAGTCCAGATGTCAGGAGAAGCTGGTTCCAGGACTGCAGCCACCTGGCTTGTCCTCTAGGCTAGCAGGTGTCCTCCACCCCCAGTCAGACTTGCACACTGGACATCTCACCTGTCGGCAGGGAGAGCAGGGGCGTCAGGCATGCAGAGACAGAGAGGAGATGGCTGCCGATCAAATATGCAGGCGTTCCAAGGCCACGTGACGTTTTGTACATTTTTCTCTCCCTTTCTTTGGTTTCTGGGAAAGTCCTTTGTTGAAGTGTTGAATTTGGGAATGTTTCGGCACGTTGCTTTGTATAACCCCATCTTTTGGGAATATACCTGTTTTTTTCTTTCAAAAGGAGTAATTGTGACAAAACCCAGTAGACCTTTCACTCATCTGCTAGGTATGACCGTGGCATATGTGTTCACGGCTCTGTAAGGGTGGTTGGCAGAGGTGAGATCTATGACTTAGATTACAGATGCAGCATGGGCGTCTATCATCATATAAACTATTTTGTATGTACAACATTTGCTGCTGCAGAATTACATACCATCTACCTCTACTCTTTGAATATTGCAGCTCCATGGCTTTAACCACCATCCCTCTGTTGACATTTTTCAAGTTTATATCTCTAGCTCCAGCCTCTTGATTGAACATTAGGTTCAGTATTCAGTTGCCTATAATGTTGTACTCCACTCCCTTAGACACAGTATTGGGTCAGGAACCCACTTGAGTTCTTCTGAGTTCCAGCTCTATGGCTTTCATGGCACTGTCAGAGCTGCTGGCTTGCCCTTGCTTAAGAGGAATCTGCTTTATATTAGAACAACCCAGGAGGAAGCAGAGCTCAAAGAAGGATTCCTGCTGACACTGTGTGTGAGTCCTGGATCCAGGCATGCCCAAAGCTAGAAATCTCCAGGCTTCTTTGCAACAGGAGACTATAAATTTCCTCTTTTGCTTAAGCCAAGCTGAGTTTTTTATTTTTCTTTTTTTTTTTTGTCACAGTAAATGTTAAGGCTGCTGCCCTTTGTTCATAGGAGTGTTCAAGGAAATGGATTTGAAATAGGCCCAGACCTCTTTTAAACCACATCCTTATACAGACACCCTGGCAGATGCAAGCCTTGTCCCCCGTTTCACCATGGGTAGCTGCTGCATTTCTGGGGGTGGGGGTTGGGAAAGAGGTGTTAAATAAAACTGAAGTTTTGTGGCTCTGCAATATCTGCTTTTTTTTTATTGGGATAATAAGAATACTGTTTGGCAGGGAAATGTAGAAACGGCAGGGATTTTCTTAAAGCACAGTACTGTGCAATTTCCAATTAATTCACTGCCTACCCACCCACTGTCCATTTGGAAATGCTTTCATTAACATATCACACCTTACGACTTCTTGGAAGTACAAAGCCTCAAAGTAATTCATGAGAAAAGGAATGAGGGGAAACCCTCTATACCAAAAAAAGAAAAAAGCTTAATTTAAAGCACCACATAAGGATTGGCAGGGGACACCTGGGTTGCATTAATACATTTGCAGAAAGCAGGTGTCTTTAAACTGAAATCTCAGAAGTCAGCTTAGTCACGGACTCCTGTAGTGCACCCTAGGAAGCTCACACTTTCAAAAAATATAAATTGAGGCCTTGATGTTGCTCCTAAGACTAAATTTTAGGTTAAGGGCAGTTTATACTAATGAGAAGGGCTTTTGTGGTAACAGACCCCAAATACTTTAGAACTCCATCTACTTCTTTCACTCTTCGCCATTGTCCTTAGGGCTACACGATGGCTTCCGTATGCCCGGTGTGCAGTGTTTTTCCACAGTGCATGTGCACACGCATATGTGTGAGTGACGTGAATGAGAAACAGGTTCTCTGATCTCCCCCTGCCCATTTCCTTAGAAGGGTAAGAATCATGCCCTCTCTGTTTTTTTGTTGTGCATATTGTAATTATCCTTGATAGTCACCAGATTTCAATTGCTTTTTTTTTTTTTTTTTGACAGAGACAGAGAGAGACAGGGAGAAGTACAGATAGGGACAGACAGAAAGGAAGGCAGAGAGATAAGAAGCATCAGTTCTTCGTTTTGTTGTGGCTCCTTAGTTGTTCATTGATTGCTTTCGCATATGTGCCTTGACTGGTGGGCTACAGCAGACTGACACCTTGATCAAGCCAGAGACCTTGGGCTCAAGCCAGCGACCTTGGGCTCAAGCCAGCGACCTTTGGGCTCAAGCTAGTGACCATGGGGTCATGTGTATGATCCCCTCACTCAAGCTGGTGAGCCTGTGCTCAAGCCGGATGAGCCTGCACTCAAGCTGGCGACCTTGGGGTTTTGAACCTGGGTCCTCTGCATCCCAGTCTGACATTCTATCCACTGTTCCACTGCCCAATCAGGCTCAATAGCTTTTAAGCAAACTTGTCCCTGGACTGTGTGCTCCAGAAAGGCAGAGGCTATATCTGTTTTGTTTAACCCTGAGTGTCTAGTCCATGGTATGGGAAAAAGATATTGTTTGCTGATGCTGAGTCTTATACCAATCCTTATAAGTTCTCCCCTGTATTGTAGGGTGTAAGCCTGGAAACTGGACTCCCTCGTCTGCAGGATTTTAGTTAAGGGTCCATCAATGCGAGGCCCTTATGTGAGATTTGGAAGGTGGGATAGAAGATAACCCACCTTTTATCTTCTGGGCAGGAGTGTGGAAATTGCTGATGGCAAGGGAGACGTTTGGTTCACAACTTTTGAGCATCCTCTTGAGAATCAGCTGCTTTGGCCCTGGAGGTATCTGAAACTACTGGTAGTAGCTTCCCTGTGATCTCTGCACTTCTGGGTTTTCTGACAGCAGCCTTCCTGCCCTTTGATCCTGCAGCCTTCCAATAGTTATGCAAGTCTCTATTTTCCTATAGTAAAAGCCTTTCCTATTCTAAATACCTGTAGTGATTATTCTTTTCCTGATTAATTCTGATTGATAATACGTTGACTGTTGCCTGCTTGACCTTAAACTTTGTGGTGTGTAATTTTAAACTTTTTTTTAAAGATTTTATTCATGTTAGAGAGGAGAGAGGGAGAGAGGGGGAGAGAGAGAGAGAGAGAGTGAGAGAGAGAGAAAGAGGGAGAGAGAAGGGAGATAAAAGGTGAGAGGAGCAGGAAGCATCAACTCCCATATGTGCCTTGACCAGGCAAGCCCAGGGTTTTGAACTGGTGACCTCAGTGTTCCAGGTTGACACTTTATCCACTGCACCACCACAGGTGAGGCAATTTTAAACTTCTGATTTGAATTATTTATATTGGAAAATGTGTATAGAAGTAGGTAGTGAGTACATCTAATGGACAGGCCAGTGTCCACATATTAAAGTGACATTTTTTTTTTGGTAAACTGATGGTGGTCTCATCATGATAGCTCTCATAAAGAGATAAAACCTTGTTTCTTAGTGAGGTATAATCCACACGTGAGAAGCATTAGCTGCCTAAAAGTGGAAGTGAAAAGAATATAAAGAGTTCTAAGAGAATGAGAGTGATGTATTGTTCAGTTTTGACTGCACAACAAGCGGTTTTAAAACCCCAGTAGCTTACAACAACAAACACTTAGTCCTTGTTCACAGATCTTCGGCTCGGCTATAACTGTGCTGGGCTCAGCTGGGAATGGGCTGGGCTTGGCTCCAAGTGGTGGATTGGGTTCAGGTCAGCTCTGCATGTTTCTTCATTTTTCTTGGGCCAGCAGCTATCCAGGCAGGTGTTTCTCATGACAAATCATAGGCAAAACAGGACACTGAGAGCTGCTGTTCCCATCATGTCTACTAATGTTCCATTGGCTGGAGCAAGGAATATGACCCACCACACCATCAATAAAACAGGGTAGTCTGCTCTACCCACAGTTGGAGACATTCCACAAGTTCTTAGCTAAAGTAGGAAGCGTTTGGATAAATTATAGTAAAATGCTCAGTCAGGTCTTAGCCTTAATCTGTAATGTGGATGTAATCACCTACTGCTCTACAGGAAGAAAAGAACAAGCCACTCAGGAAACTGTTTCTAGGAAAAAGATACTTGTCAAGTGAGATATATAACATTACAGTTAAAGTGGGGTAGGAGGAGAATAATAGAAAATTCTCAATAAGGATGTGATTTGGAAGAAATTCAGAAGCCTGTGCCTTTCTCACCTCTACCTTCCTAGTGCCTAGACCATAATATATTTTAGATAAATATTCGTTGGGAAATGAATTACTAAGCTAATAGTAGCCGTTGACCAGTAGGCTGTATTGAAAAGGGTTCTAAAGCCAAGGATCATCATGTGATTGATATGTGATTGATGAGTGTTGTGTGCTTAGAGAGAGGTACAGAGGAGGGACGTGTCTTTGCCATTTCTACATCGTTCCGTGTTTCCTTAGATCATCTTCGGGATCTCTTTCAGGTTCAATAATCTTACTGTGACTGAGATTCCCTGAAGTGAAAGACTCAAATTCACCTTTGAATAGCCTACATTCCCTAACACGAGAAGAAGGACTCAGTGTTTCTTGATGCCACGAGCGGTTCTGCACGTGCATTTTGAAGTCAGGTAGCTCAGGATTCAGCATCCAGTAGGTACTTTGGGCCCCGCCCATATCCCTCATCACTTTCCATTTCCTTGTACCGTATTGGATGCTGTATTAAGTGAGATAATGCTCTTAGCAGTGCCTGGAACATAAAAATGCTCACTATTATAATTGTTTTATGAACTTAATTGTACTCATTCACTGCTGGAAAGTTGAAATGGATTTACAGATCTACTGAGTAGTAGTGGAGAGCAGAGCTGTACTACGGCTCAATAACTTTGAAGATCTATAAGAGCTGGTGCCAGTCCTCAGCCTTTGCCTTGGAGTCTCTGATAACAGTTCTTCAGAGTGCTAAAGAAAAAAAATAATACATCGAAACAGAACAGTGTATTCTTCCAAATGCCTGGGGTAGACTGGGGAGTAAAGACAGACTCATTTAATCACTAAGAGAAGCTTTTCTAGCCTCCTCTGTCTCTTGTTCCTTTTCTCCCTGCCTTTCCCTTTGAAGTTGGCTGAAGAGCACAGAAATGGAAATATTCTCTCCTGCCCCAAGTAATCAAACATGCCAATTAGAAAGGAAAGACTGCCAGGCCCACCCAGGAAGTCCAGTGACAATTAGTAAGCAACCAGTTACATCAAAGTATATGTGATGTTGCTGGAAGCCGGGACTCCTCAGAGAAGGCCAGTTTGACATGTTATCCAATTTATCTTCCAGAACGCCTGGGCTGCTGAGTTTGGTTTTCCTCTCTAGACACTCCAGAGCAAAGCATAGAAAGTTAAGTGCCTACCATGCTGATTCTAGACAAATGTTTGCAGAGTGTTATTTTCACTAATGGGAAGTCAGTTGTAGCAGGAAGGGAACTGCCCAGGAATCCTCTTTGTATAAAGTATGAGCCTTGGTGAGGGGAAGGACTAGAGCCCAATAGAGTTGGGTTCAAATTTTGGCTCCACCAGTCAATAACTATTTGACATCAGTTAAATTTTTTGAACCACACTAAACCTCTCTGACCCGGTTGGTGAAATGGAGACAACATTGCCCCTCTCATAAGGCTATTGTATGAGTCGGGTTACTTTCTTGCTGATAACTCTGCGGTAGTTTCTCACAAAATTTAGAATAAAACCCCAGCTCCTCACCCTAGATTAATCCTTATCCTGCTATCCGGTCACTGCTTACCTTTGTGACATCATTACCTGCCACTTTCCCCTTGCCCATCATGTTCTGAATTCCCTAGTTTTTTCCTTCTTCCTCCAGTTTAGCATTGTATGCGCACTAACTTATTTAATCTTCATCTCAACCTTATGAGGTGGGTTAAATCATTACCCACATTTTAGAAAATGAGGAGACTGAGGCACCAGAAAGTAACTTACTCAAGGTCACAGTGAAGAAGTGACAGAGCTGGGATATGGAGCTAAACAAATACTAAAAACTAATATTTAATCATTGTGCCTCCTTAAGCACCCAAACTTAAGAAGTCATTTAGTCACCTTCTCTGACATCACCCGTTGACATTTTTTTTTTTTTTTTTGCATGGCAGTTATCTCTGATTTTTAATAACTGGTTTGTGTCTTGTTATTTATGTAGCCACAAAAATGAGCTAGACTCTTTTGTTCACTTCTGTGTCCCCAGGGACTTGAGGAAAGCCTGGTATTTAACATGTGTTCAGTAAATATTAGTTGACTCAATGAATGTTATAAATCTAATATCAGGCTTGAGCCTGAAAAATAAAAGGCTTTTAATGCACACCACTTTCCCTCAAACCCATGACTTTCATCATAATTGAAAAGGTTCCATTTGAGCCTGACCAGAAGGTGGCGCAGTGGATAGAGCGTTGGACTGGGATGTGGAGGACCCAGGTTCGAAACCCCGAGGTCGCCAGCTTGAGTGCGGGCTCATCTGGCTTGAGTGCAGACTGACCAGCTTGAGCCCATGGTCGCTGGCTTGAGCAAGGGGTCACTTGGTCTGCTGTAGCCCCTGGGTCAAGACACATATGAGAAAGCAATCAATGAACAACTAAGGTGCTGCACTGAAGAATTGATGCTTCTCATCTCTCTCCCTTCCTGTCTGTTTGTCTTTATCTGTCCCTCTCTCTGTCTCTCTCTGTCTCTGTCACACACACGAAAAAAGATTCCATTCAACTTTCCTCTCATTCCTACTTTCCCATTCTCTTTCCTGTGGTTTATTAGGATCTCGATGAGAATAGGCCATGGCCCTCTTAGCCATTGCTTACCTTCTTGAGTCTGTTTCTCTCACCCTTCAAATCAGCAGCTCTAATTTAGCCCATATTTAGCCCATATTTAGGTTGAGATGCTGGATAAATCAAAAGTAGCTGTTAATCAGGGAAAGTTCAAAAATACTTAGTTACCTCAACAAGTTCATACTGTTCTGCCTTAGTTTTAGCTTCCTGCACAAAGTGACTTGAATCAGATGATAAAATTCCTGTTTTCTTTTGTTCTTCAGGTATAAAAGGTTAAATTAGGCATGATTTCCACTTCATGGAACATCATTGTCATTGGGCCACATGAGGCCTCTTTCATTTTTCTTTATTCATTTCTTTTTATCTTTTTTTCCATATTCTCATGTCCTTCCCCCCCTCACAGACAACCATTCTAATGTGTTTAATGTATGAACTTTTGTATGTGATCTTATAAAATGTGCTTTCTGCCTATTTTTATTTTGGTCTGCATTATCTGGTAATGTCCACCCATGTGGCTATTTGTGCATCTAGTCCAAATAGTTATGTAGGGCTCCACCACCAGAACCCACCAGATTCTAAAGTGACTCCTGGTGATAGGCCTTTCCAGTCTAGGGTCTCCTCACAGTGCATCTTGCCCTTGCTAGAGGTGTATTTCTTCTGTTTCTCTGTATCCTTCCTCTCTCTCCATTCCATCTCATCCCAACTCGGCTTCACAATGCCATGCCTCCACCTTCTTCACATATTTCCAGCATCCAGACTACAGGCGGCCACTAAATATTGATAGTATACCCGTGTATTTATTCTTTCAGTATTTATTAGCTGCATTCTATGTGTCAGGGCGCTATTCTAGGAAATAGAGATTTATATCAAAAATGACAGGTAAGGTTTCTTTTCTCGTGGAGCTTAGATTTTTGATGGGGCAGGAGGAGACAGACAATGATCAAGTACCAATAAATAAGCAATGCCTTTTCAGAGAGCATCCCCTTTAAGAGATGAATTTGATCTGAGCTCCAAATGACAAGAAATAGTCATGCAAACATCTGGGGCCTGAGGGGACGTGGAAGCTGGAACAGCAAGCACAAATGCCACATGGTGGGTCCAAGCTTGATCTATTCAAGAAACATCAAGATGATTTGTGTGGCTAGAGTGGGTGAGGGGGAGAATGGGAGAAGATGAGACTGGGCAGGGTAGGCCAGGTAAAACGGGACACAATAATGAGAATGAATCCTAATCCAGTGCACTGGGAAACCTATGAAAGAATTTAAGCAGGTATTATAGAATTTGCAATCTGCAGATGATCTCCTTGTTCCCTCTTACTTAAGTTAGTCTGGAGATGGGGAGGATTCTGGTTTGCTTCCTGTATGGGTATTGGGGGCCATTCTGCCCCTGATATGGTTGTCTCTTGCACAGGTACTGAACTTTATGTCACAGGAGACTGCTATGGGAGAATAATACTCTGCCATGCATCATTCAAAACTAATGACCTGGACCAACTTGTCTTATATACTTTTGAATCAGGAGCCAACCCTAAAAGCCACTGAAAATGAAGGCTGCTACCGTAGAATTCAGAGCTTCTCCCATGACTGGGGTGCAACATCAGCCTATCACCAGGAGGTGATGAATCTTGCCTGAGCATGGGCAACCCAGGAAGGGATCTAATTGTTCATATACAGTCATCTCAGACTCACATTTCCATTGTTTAGTCCATTAAGTTAATGTTTCACATCACTAGATAATCCACTAAATACTCTATAAAATTTTCTTTTGGGCATAACACCCTACTGTTATGCCTATTTAAGCCTTAGCATTCACCTGTATTTGGGTTCCAAATCCATCTTTAAGATTAGGCTTCAAGTTATGCAGGTGTGCCGGATTCTCCACTCACTGTTGTCCTCATGCCAGCCCACTTTCCCTGCGGTCTGCTGCCCCACATAAGTGACTGGAGTAGCCAGTCCTCTGCTCTGTTTTCCTGCACGATCATGTTCAAGTGGTTAATGGCTTATGAACAAGGAATGAACTCTCATTGTACATTTAAAGAAATCCATGGTGACTAATCTTTTGCGTTGTGAATAATCACCCAATAGTTTACCTCCTTACAAGTATAGATTTGGAATTTTTATTAAAGGGTGTCCTCATAGCAGTATTAAGCGGCATGAAAAGAGTGCTTTTGGAAACTATGTGGTTGGGAGAGAAATAAAAAGGATATTCAAGGTGTGTGAAATGAGATCATAGGAAATATCCAACTATTAATACATTTATAGCAGGGGGGGGGGTAGTCATTTGCTAACCTAAAGGAACGAATACCTTGATTTTGAGGGAGAATTTTGGGGGTAGATTTTGAGTAGAAAATCTCATGCCATGCACCCATTCTGCATGCACAAGCAGCAGCCTCCACATTTGTGAGACAAACCTAGTTACACAAAAGGGTAAATACAACCTGCCAGAATGTTTTCCATATGAGCAGAGAGACAGGACCAGCTACATGATGTGTGGGGCCTGTGAAACATGAAAATGGAAGACCTCTTGTGTATGGATTATTAAGAGTTTCAAAAACAGTGACTGTAGAACATTAAACCAAGCATGCATCCTCCTCTGAGTGGGGTTATGTGCCCATGAAGTTGGCTCTAAGCACAGAGTTGCTTTTTCTGATGACTTGTAATCAATGCAGTCAGTGTGGAGAGGTGAAGAGAATGTGGATTTTGCAATGAGACAACTCTGGGTTTTAATCACAGGTATCTGTAATTTACAGCAGCAAGTCAGATAACCTCTCTGAGCTCCAACTGCTGCATCTATCACATAGAGATGTTGCTCTTTAGCTTCAGTATTCTTGACAGGATTCGTAATGCTGCTTACGGTGCCTTGTGAGGAGAAGGTGTTAAATATGTAGTAGCCGCGGTGATGATTGAACAAGTGGGTTAAAAAAATGGAACTCTTTAATGACTGTCATCTTTATTTCCTGGTGCCTGTTCCTTCAATAGATCTTTTATAGACTTCAAGCTTCTTTAAGACCAATTCTAGGAACATTAATAGAAGCACTACTACTTTCAGGGAGTGGGAGTAGGGGAGTAAAGAGTTGAGAGTGAGACTTCCCTTTTCTTGAGATGCTTTTAATTTAGCTAATGAAAAGCAGACAAGAAGTCAGGCAGCTGTACCATAATGTAAAGTGAGATAAGGGGTACAGGACAGTTCTTGACTATACCGAGGAGATTTACAGAAAAATTAAGCCAAATGTGGTTAGAGAATAATGACAAGATTGAAGTGGTCCTTTTATTGCTAAAGAACATAAAATTATTGAAGTCGAAGGAACATGGCATGGTACAAATTGAAATAGGCTCCACTCTCTTTATGCAGACAGTTAGTACATGGGATAAGCTGTTAATTTGGTGACCCCAATGAACTATGCCTCACAGTATTCATGCACTTATATAGATCTGGATGGCCTTGTGACCTGCTTTACTTAATAAGATGTGGAGGAAGTGGCACTGTGCCGTTCAAGCCCAAGCCATACGAGGTCCAGGCAGTTCCTACTTTTGCATACATGGGGGGCTTGAGCAACAGTTCTGCAGAGCTCATATGGGGAGACCACAAAGAGAGTCTGAGAATACATGGAGAAGTAGGGAGCCCAGCTGACATCCAGAAATATGACTCAGATGAATGACCCTGGTCAAGCTGTTGCAGCCAGTGCTTGGATGCCTGAGCCATCCTAGCCCAGGGGCCACACCTGTGGGACAAGAGACCATCTAGAATAGACAAGCCCCAGCATATATCATGCGGAGCAGAGATAAACCCTACTGTGCTTTGCCTGACTACCTGACTCACAGAGTTGTGACAATAATAAGATAGTTGTAAGTCACTAAGTTTTAAGAGATAATTTATTTTACAGTAATATGTATTTTTTTACAGTAATATGTAATTTTGATACCTCGCAGTAGACCACTGCTGTAACAAAAAGTGTAAAACCCAGAGTACTGGCTTTGGAGATGGGTGGCAGCTGGCAGGGACCTGAAGGCCCTACACAAGACTGGCATGGAGACTGGAAGAGTGGCGGGGAATTCTGCTGGAGGCTGCAGACAGTGAGACCAATGTCATGTATTGGTAGAACAACAAGTCAAACTATTGCCTTGGTCACACGGAAGGCAATGAATATCTAAGGAGTTCGTGGATTTGGTAAGGAGATAATCCAGGAAGAATGTGGAAAGGGCCAAGTGGTTCCTTTTCTCTGCCTATCATAAAGTAAAGAGAAGAGCATGACCAGCTAAAGAAAGAACTTTTTTTATTTCCAAACAATTTAGAGAAAATATAAGGAAGTTAGCACTTTCTGGGTTTGAGAAAAGAACAGTTTCTCATTCCGAGCTTCTGCAACCAGCCAAAGATTTGAAAAATTGCACACAATGCTTTATGCATTCACTTAAAATTTATGACTGCTCATCTTAAATGGACACTCAACACTACTGGCTAATTTTAATATACTTTCCTAGTTTTTTACCCAGTCAGCAACAATATTCTCTAACTCCTTCTCTATCTTCAAATCTCTCATACCCTCTCTTCTATCATTGATGCCTTCCTTCACTTAAGACTTCATAGAGGGGGAAAAAAGGCAATCAAATAAAAATAAATCAACCCAACAGCAACTCTTATTGACCTCTTGCATCTACCCACAAATTCTGCCTTTCCTTCTAACACAAGGAAAGAAGTGACCATGTTCTTGTCTAAGGCTGTTTCTTCCCCTTGTGCTTTGATTCAGCCTCCTCCCACATGCTAAAGAATTTTGCCCCTGTGATGACTCCATCTTCTCTAGCAACAAAAACTTACCCCACTCTACTAGATCATGGCCATTGGCACTCAAGTATGCTTCAATATGGGCTTTAAAACATCTTCCCTAGACCCCTCATTTTCTTGGGGGTACTAATCCCCATTTATATGTTAAACCAGTTTATCTGATTGCAGGCAGTTTTAGAAATCATTACCAATGAGACTGGGAGAGCCCTGTTCCTCCTTGCACATCAGTAAACTCTGATGATGATCAGTAAACTCAGATGATCTTCCAAAGCAGAGTGGCACTAGATTATCTGTTAGCAGCAGAAGGAGGAGTGTGTGGGAAATTCAATCATACTAATTGTTGCCTGCAAATAGATGACCAGAGCCAGGCAGTTGAGGACCTTGTCAAGAAGATGACAAAACTAGCACATGTGCCCATGCAAGTTTGGCACAGATGGAACACTGGTAGCCTTTTTTAGGGGATGGTTCTCAGCCTTTGGTGGGTTTAAAAACCCTAATAGGAGCAGTCTTACTACTTCTAGGAATTTGCTTAATAGATTCGTGTTTGTTGCCACTATTAATGAATAGCATAAGGAACATGACAGAGGCCACAGTACAGCAACAAACAATGGACCATGTATACTTTACCCACCACTATCAGGCCTTCCCCTTGGGATCAAATGAAGAATGTGAGATGCCAATATAAAAGAAATTCTGAAGTCTCAAATTAGAGAATGAAGAAGGAGGGTCAGGCCCCCTCTTGGCTTAGAAGGAAGAAATAAAAAGAATACAAAGGAGCTAGCAGGGGTAACTGAGTCAGACAGTGATTAATTAACTATATCCCATAGTTCTCTCAATGGGTGCTTAGAGTCACTTACAACACAAAGCAAGAATAGCAGGATCTGTATATAACCCTGACCAGTGATCTGGAAACCCCTTTCCTCTTGCTGAAACTTTCCCTCCCCTCTCCTTGAGTCCTGGGAAACCTTAAACAAAGAAATCACATGCCCGTTTCTTAGATACTGTGAATGTATATAACCTGTAAGGAAATCTACTCTGGGGAGGCCATGTTTTGGAGTTACAATCTCCATGTGCTTTGCCAGTTTTAATAAATTCTCCTTCCTTTATTGATTAAGTTATCTGAGTGTCTATCCTCCATCAGATCGCTTTCTGATTCAATTTCTTGTGGGTTTCACAAGTCTTATCTCTCTGTTCTCCTTCTCAGAAAAACTTCTTGAGCTAGTTGTTCAAGTTCTCTCTACTTGTTCACATTAGTTCTCTCCCTAACTAAAGAACTTTTTTTTTTTCACTCCGTTGAAACTGTTCTTATCCAGGTCTCCAATGACTGATGTGGTGCCCCAGTCAATGATGACCTTTGTCCTCATCTTAACAGGATCTCTCAGCAGCCTTTGACACATAGAGAACTTTTTCTTTGACTAGACACTGTCTTCCAGGCTGTTGTAATGAAAAATTTATCTAGTTCTATTACCTGATCATCACCCCTTATCGCCTTGTTTTACTGACTCATCCTCTTTAACTAGACTTCTAAAAATGGAAGAAGCTCTTCATTTATTTATGACACCTTAACCTTGGCTTATGACTCTGAATACAACCCATCTACTGATGACATTTAAAGCCCAGACATTGTTTTTGAGGGTGAGGTTGGGATTTTAGATTTATATATCTAGCAACTATTCTGAATTCTTCACTTGGTTGTCTAAGGAGTACCTCAAACATATATAGCCAAAATAGGAATATTGATTTTTACCTCCTCCATCCACTCTTCCTATATCAGGAAGTGACACTGCCATTCAGGAAACAGACACTTGACACATGATAATATATATATATATATATATATATATATATATATATATATATATATACACACTTATTCAGACATTTCTCATGTTCTCTTTGTCAAAGGATTTTAATTGGTCTAGTCTCCTTTTATGATCATCTAGGGTTATGATCAATATTAGTGACTCATTACTATCTCTCATCTGGTGAATGTTTAGACTTTCACTGCCTTCCATTTTGGACTTATCTAAAATAAAAAAACCAGGATTAATTTATATCATTGCAATGACATAAATACTCTCTTGGGAAGACAGAATGACAGTACCCGTCTGAAATCAGGTCAGTAAGTAACCCTCTTAGCTGACTGCTAACACCATGAGCTCATTAATGACCACATGGTGTCAGGACCTTGGTTTCCTTTTTAGAGGTCTGAAGATCGCCAGACTCAATCATCGCAACATCAACAAGGACTCAATGGGGAGAGAAGTCATGATGATATGCTGTTATCATCCAAAGGAGAGCAACTTAGTTCTAACTCTTTCTTTTTACATACCCACAATCTAAGGACTGAAGAGGCCTGTGTAGAATCACTACATGCCCTGTTTTAAAAACAGGCATTGGTAGTTAATCTGTATTTCTGGTCATCGAGGATTCAAATACTGTATTCTTAGGACAAGTGGCATATATTGGCCAATCAGAATGGTGGGTTCTTTCCTGCTTTTAAGCAGCATTTTTTTCTGTAGTTTGGGAGAGCAGTTTACATGAAGGATGTCCCCTGGTCACTTTGGCTTATGCTAAGATCAATGGCTGATGGTATGAAGTAAAATGTTCCCAGGTTTTTAATTCTACATCCTTCTCTCCTTGCACCCTACTCCCAACCTTACTGTAGCTATGTTGTACAGTCTGTGGCAAACAGACTGCTCTGGAGGGAAACAAGTAAATGTCCAGCAGTAGAAAATTGGAAAATTATCTCGCTGTTTACTGCATATCAAAAATTGTGTTTCTGATAATTAGTGCGGTTGAGAATCTTTTCATGTTCCTGTTGGCCATCTGTATGTCTTCTTTGAAAAAACGTCTATTCACATCGTCTGCATATTGTTAATTGGGTTATTTGTCTTTTTGATATGAAGTTGTGGCAGTAGTTTATAAATTTTGGATATTACCTCCTATCAGATGTATGATTTGCAAATATCTTCTCTGATTTTGTTGATGGTTTCCTGTGCTGTGCGAAGCTTTTTAATTTGATAAATTCCATTTGTTCCTTTTTTGCTTTTGTTGTCCTTGCCTGAGGAGACTAGTCCAAGAAACTATTGCTGAGATTGATGTCAAAGAGCTTATTACCTATGTTTTCTTCTGGGAGTTTTATGATTTCAGCTCTTATATTCAAGTCAAAACTTGAATGAGTGATTGAGTGATGAGATACCACTTCACACCTGTTACAAGGGCTATTATCAAAAAGCAAAAATACCCCCCCCCAAATAAACAAATATTGGCAAAGATGTGGAGAAAAGGAACCCATGTACACTGTTGGTAAAAATGTAAATTACAGCAGCTCTATGGAAAACAGTATGGTGGTTCTTAAAAAAGAATCAAAACAGAACTACCATATGAGTCAGTACTTTCACTTCTGGTTATTTATCTGAAGAAAATGAAACCACTAATTCAAGGAGATACATGGAAACCTATGCTATTGCAGCAATATTCATGGTAGTCAAGAAATGGAAGCAACCTAAGTGTCCATTTAGAGATGAATGGATAAAGAAGATGCAGTTGCATACATGTGTGTATATATGCATGTGCATGAACTGTATATTTAATGGAATATTACTTATAAAAAAGAATGAAATCTTGCTATTTGGGACAACATGTATGGAGCTAGAGGTATTGTACTAAGTGAAATAAGTCACAAAATACAAATACCATATGATTTAATTATATGTAGAGTTTAAAAAATAAAACAAATGAACAAACAAAACAAAACTGAAACAAACTCATGGATAAAGGAAACAAACTGATAGTTAACAGATGGGGAGGGGTTAGGGTTGGGAAAAATAGGTGAAGGGGGAAAGATTTGCAAACTTCTAGTTATAAAATAAATTGACTCATGGCAATGTAATGTATAGCATGGAGAATATAGTCAATATTGTAATAACTTTGTATGTGACAGAGGGTGACTAGTCTTACTGTGGTGCTTATTTCGTAACTTATATAAGCATGAAATCACTATGATGTACACCTGATGCTAATAGGATATTGTACGGCAATTTTATTTCAATAAAAATAATAGTGTTTCCTTTTCAGACTGGAGTCATCTGGAAATTAAAGTAAAATGTACGGCTTTAAAATAAGAAAATTTCTAGCATGTGAACTTCACCATATGCGGAGTTCTTGTCACTAGCCTGCTCTGCTGGTCTTTTTGATCTAGTATCCTTTTAGTTTCCTCGGAGAGTGAGCTAACTCCTTGAAGGCAGCCTATGTGCTTTTTTTTCCTTTGTGTCCCCAGTTTTTTTGCCTAGAATCCTGATTAATAAAGTTTGATTGAATGAAAGAAAAAAAAAAAGCTAACTTATAAATAAAAAAAAATCCGAAGACACTTCCTATATCCCTTTTGGGAGACAACTACTCTGATGCAGTGGCGCCTTGGGGGATAGTGCAGCTTTGTTTAGGGCTGTAAAATTATCTTCTTTAAACATCATCCTGAGTTAGGTCAGCTTGTTCTAACTTCTTGATTAGGAAGTTAAGACACGGAGATTACATAGTAAATAAGAGATTTGCCAATACTCAAATATTGACCTTTCTTATAGTTTATTGACTTGTTTGTTTGTTTTGTTTTTAGAGAGACTGTCTGCATGAAACGTGCTGTGTCAGTGTGTGGCCAGATGCTTTCATTCAGGGCTCTCCCACACACAAGCATGGGCATGATGTCTCTTTCAGCCACTCAAGGGCACAAAGTCACAATTTGGAAAGGGGAGGAACTCACCTCGGTACCCTTTGGAGGCTTCTAATTTATCCTAAAGAATTGACAAGAAGTTCTGATTCCCATATTTCCAGCTCTGCTGCACATCACCTTGCAGTGATTGTTTTTAGCTGCTGGAAAAGCTTTCTTATTGGCTTATTGGGCCTTTCCGTTCTGGGGTCTGGACTATTAGGATTTACTTTTGACTGTGTGCCATCACAATCCCAAATAACAGTAGTTTCATCACATGAGGATTTATTTCACCTGCTTATCAAAAATGCCTGGGTCGATTCAGTCATTCCTTGTGTTGTCAAGGACTCAGGCTCCTTTCTCTGTTCACTCTGCCATATCTGTGGTGTTGTTTTTATTCTATTAAAAAATTATTTAGAAAATTAATTTAATAGGGTGACATTGCTTAATAAGAGTACAAAGGTTTCAGGTAAATATTTCCATATTATTTGAACTGTTGATTGTGTTGTGTGCCCATTCTTAAGGTCACAAAATAGCTCTTTATCTTAGTATCATACTCATACTGCAGACAGGAGAGGGGATAGGGAAAAAGGAAAATAAAAATCAGTAGAAACAATCCAAATGCTTTTGTCTTCTTTTTAAAAACTTATTATGTTAACGGCCAGGAAAGGGCCACCTCAATGTGCCATAGAATCTGGCACATTGCTATTTTATGTGATATAGAGTTATTAATCAAGAAAGGAAGAATAGGAATGTGGATACTGCATAGGTAATGATTGGTGTTTGCCATAGTCCACCCTTGTTAACAATATCCGTGCATACCCTTCTTCTGAGACATAGGTCACCATTCTTGAAATTTTATTACATTATAATATTCAACTCAAGGTCCCCAAATATTTCAAGGTTTTGAGTTCCAATAATGATTACATTTAATGGCAATTTTTGTCTGCCTCCTATACATGTCCATTTACAATTGTGGAGAAGGAAGAGGGTAATAACCACAATAAAACTACAATTCAAAAAAAAGGAGCATTGGAGACACACAAGTTGAGGACAATCATCAGATCCTCTGGTAGTATGAGTGATGCCTTCTTGCCCTATTGCATTTAGTGGACTAAATGCCTTGGTTGTTGATTGGCAGCTGCTCGTTCCACTTGCTGGAACTATAGTTCTGGTCTGTTATCCTTCAAGGCCAAAACTGAGGAGGGCATTGGGAAAGATGTCAGACATGGGGCTTCACTGATTACACAGCCTCCTTATTGTTGATAAGAGCTAAGGACCTGGGGATTATTTTAGGGCAGGGGTCCCCAAACTTTTTGCACAGGGGGCCAGTTCACTGTCCCTCAGACCATTGGAGGGCCGCCATATACAGTGCTCCTCTCACAGACCACCAATGAAAGAGGTGCCCCTTCAGGAAGTGCGGTGGGGGCCAGATAAATGGCCTCAGGAGGCCACATGCGGCCTGCGGGCTGTAGTTTGGGGATGCCTGTTTTAGGGGTTAAATAATCACAGACCATTGGCAGCCAGGTCTGGAATTTTCTTTGGCAAAATGTTTCCTCAAAATTCTTGGCAGGTATCTAGCCTGTTCATTACTTTTGATAGCAACAATAATACACATCTTGTTCAGATGCTTTTAAGCCTGATGATTCTCCGTGTTACCTATTATGTTCTCAACGTCATCCTGCCTCTTAGCTTCATTGCTTCATTTTTTAAAAATTTTTTAAAATTTAATTAATTGTGTTTACATAGATTCTAGGGTCACCCCGAATGCAGCCCCCCTCCCCCCTATTCCCCTCAAAATCTCCCTTGTCCCTTCCCTACAGCACCCTCCCCCCTTCCCTTCAGGTTTATCCCATCCTATCATCCCCTTTCCCTCTGTCCTCTTTTCCTCTGGTCCCTTTGATCTCTCCTCTGTCTCAATTCCATTCCTCAGTTCTCATTATTCCTTGGATTCCTCAAATGAGTGAGGTCATATGATATTTTTCTTTTTCTGCCTGGCTTATTTCACTCAACATAATAGTTTCCAAGACCCTCCATATTGTTGCAAAAGGTAATATTTCTTTCTTCTTCATAGCTCCATAGTATTCCATTGTATATATGTACCACAGCTTTTTAATCCACTTGTCCACTGACGGACACTTGGGCTGTTTCCAGATCTTTGCTATTGTGAACAATGCTGCCATAAACATGGAGGGTATATTTCTTTTTTTTAGTTGGTGATATGGTGTCCTTGGGATATATTCCTATAAGTGGGATGGCTGGGTCAAAGGGCAGTTTCATTTCTAATTTTTTGAGGAATCTCCATACTGTTTTACACAGTGGCTGCACCAGTCTGCCTTCCCACCAGCAGTGCAGGAGGGTTCCTCTTTCTCCACATCCTCGCCAGCACCTATCGTGTGTTGTTTTGTCAATGAGCGCCGTTCTGACTGGTGTGAGGTGGTATCACCACTCTTATTCAACATAGTACTGGAAGTCCTAGCTACAACAATCAGACAAGAAGAAGAAATAAAAGGCATCCAAATTGGAAAAGAAGAAGTAAAACTGTCATTATTTGCAGATGATATGATATTGTATATAGAAAACCCTAAAGTCTCAGTCAAAAACTACTGGATCTAATAAATGAATTCAGCAAGGTGGCAGGATATAAAATTAATACTCAGAAATCAGAGGCATTTTTATACACGAACAATGAATAGTCAGAAAGAGAAATTAAGGAAACAATCCCCTTCACTATTGCAACAACAAAAAAATAAAGTACCTAGAAGTAAATTTAACCAAGGAGTTTAAAGACTTGTACTCAGAAAATTATAAAACACTGATAAAATAAATCAAGAAAGATACAAACCAGTGGAAGCATATACCATGCTCATGGTTAGGAAGAATAAACATAATTAAAATGTCTATATTACCCAAAGCAATTTATAAATTCAATGCAATACCAATTAAAATACCAATGACATACTTCAAAGATATAGAACTCATATTCCAAAAATTTATATGGAACCAAAAAAGAACACGAATAGCCTCAGCAATCCTGAAAAGGAAGAAAAAAGCGGGAGGTATCACACTTCCAGATATCAAGTTATAATATAAGGCCATTGTACTCAAAACAGCTTTGTATTGGCATAAGAACAGACATATAGATCAATGGAACAGAACAGAGAACCCAGAAATAAACCCACATCTTTATGAACAATTGATATTTGACAAAAAAGGCAAGAGCATAAAGTGGAGTAAAGACAGTCTCTTTAACAACAAATGGTGTTGGGAAAACTGGACAGCTACCTGCAAGAAAATGAAACTAGACCACCAACTTACACCATGCACAAAAATAAACTCAAAATGGATAAAAGACTTAAATGTAAATCGTGAAACCGTAAGTATCCTAGAAGAAAACTTAGGCAATAAGCTCATCAACATCTATCGCAGCAATATCTTTGCTGAATTGTCTCCACAGGCAAATGAAATAAATGACAGGATAAACAAATGGGACTATATCAAACTAAAAAGCTTCTGCACAGCTAAAGATAATATGAGCAGAATAAAAAGACAGACCACACAATAGGAGAACATATTTGGCAATACATCTGATAAGGGATTAATAACCAAAATTTGTAAAGAACTTGTAAAACTCAACACCAGGAAGACAAACAATCCAATCAAAAAATGGGCACAAGAAATGAATAGACACTTCTCCAAAGAGGACATGCAGATGGCCAATAGACAAATGAAAAAATGTTCAATATCACTAATCATTAGAGAAATGCAAATTAAAACCACATTGCCTCTTTTCTGAGGCAATGGAGAACATTAGGCTTCAGTGGTGCGACAACCTCTTAACCCCTACAATACTAGCAGGTTTGGCTCCTCTCCCTGCAGAGAACTATTTATAATAGGTGTTTGGGGAAGGCCTGCCTGCAGTTTTATGTCTGCCCTTTTTATCAGTTTTATTTTAGGGTCATTGAAGAGCCTGTCCTTTTTAACTGCAAAATTTCAAATTGTGGGACTACTGCTTAACTTAAATTGCAAGCTGCTAACAGAGGCTTTTTCTTAGCATATGGGCATTTCCTTCCCTTTCTCCTGTAGTCTTAATAACTCCAGACTAATTTCATCTGTGTCTTTCTGAATGTTGCTGAATGTGGCAAGAAGGACCTTGCACACATTCACTATATTGGGCTCATCTTACGTGTCATCTTGGGTCTCCTACCTCCCAGACTCTCAGTTGCTATCTGAACCTCAGCCGCCTCCAAGACCAGCCTGCCACATGCCGAGAGCATCTGGCTTATCCTCATATGTGTGTATGGGCTTGAAATGCCCACACTGTAGAATGTGGGATGTGATTTCTTGGGTGCTCCTGAAGGGACCATATGATGTTTTCCAGAAATATTGGGGAGTTACCTTTTCATGGCGGTGGATTTTGTTGAATGAGAAACAGGGGGCAGGGGGAGAAAGGCATATAAATTCCTCCTTTTTCCTCTTTGTACGGGACACCTCTGAGCCACAGGTTCCTCATGTACCTGACTGGGGAAGTCTCCATGGCACAGTATGTACAAGTGCCTAGATACCAGCTGTGTGCTGTGGCTTTTTACACTGTGGTCATTGCCATGGTAACTGAGCACAGTGCATTGCCTCCTAAGCTTCCCTCACTTTTCTTTTCCTTCAATCTGGGTGGGGATTCTACCTATCAAAGTGGCAGCATATAATCCCTGCCTGATCCTTTGTTTTCTAGGAAAACTGAGATATACCGTCTCATTCTGACTTTTTCTTACCATTTCCCATAAAGCTAAAGACTTGGTTGACAACTGGCCTGCAACCCAATGTGTAGCAGTGAAAATGTGGACCAAATGGTTTTCAATTGTACATAGAAAGTATCATCAGCTTTCCAAACAGCAAAATCTGGTTTCCCATTTCCCAAAGACCCCTTAAGCCTCTCAGCTAGAGAAAGCTGCTGTTAAAGTACAATAATTACCCCCTTATGTGTGGTTTCACTTTCCATGGTTTCAGTTACCCATGGACAACTGCAGTCCAAAAATATGAAATGGAAAATTCCAGAAATAAACAATTCATAAGTTTTAAATTGCACAGTGTTCTGAGTAGCATGATGAAATCTCTTGCCATCCTGCACTACCCCATCCTTTATATGAATCATCCCTTTGTTCAGCATATCTATACTGTGGATGACTATGTACTCCCTGCCCATTAGTCACTTAGTAGCCATCTTGGTTATCAGATCCACTGTCAAGGTATGTCAGTGCTTGTGTTCAAGTAACCCTTATTTTACTTCATAATGGCTCCAGAGCACAAAAGTAGTGATGCTAATAGTTCAGATACACCATAGAGAAGCTGTGAAGTGCTTCCTTTAAAAGAAAAGGTATGTATAGATAAGAAAAAGAAATAGTATGTATAAGGTTTGGTTCTATCTTCAGTTTCAGACATTCTTTGAGGGTCTTGGAACATATCTCCCACAGATAGAGGGGGACTACCATTCTAAAATACAAAGCTATTTTCTTTCTTCTACAATTTTTGTTTCTACTTATGCAATGTCAGTTTTAAATGCAAATATACATATAAGAGCATTAAGCTTATGTAGAATCATTGAAAGCACACAATTTATATTTCATTACTTGTATATGTATAGTCATATGCTGCTAAGTGATGGGGCCATGTGCTGAGAAATGTACCCTGATAGTACTCAAATCCAGATGGGATAGCCTAATATACACTGAGGCTATCTGGTATTGCCTATCACTCCTATGCTACAAACCTGTACAGCATGTTATTGTACTGAATACTGTAAGCAATTGTAACACAATGGTAAACGCAGGTTTGTTTCCACCTGCATCATCATAAACATGTGAGTAATGCATTTGCACTGTGATGTTACAATGGCTATGCAGTCACTGGGCAATAGGAATTTTCTAGCTCCATTATAATCTTATAGGACCATTGTAATAGTTGAGGTCTGTCATAGACTGAAATGTTGCTATGTGGTGAATAACTGTATGTGTGAGCAGTGGAAATACAGAATAATAGTAACTTAACTGTTTTTACTTGTATTCCTTGATATATCAATATTCTGCCAATATTCTGTCCCTTTGCCTTTATATCTAGGTCTCTATTTATCTATCTAATAAGACTTACTTTAAGACATTAGTTCATGCAGTTATGGAAGCAGAGAAGTTCCACACTCTGCCCTTTGCAAGATGGAGACCTGGGAAAGTCAGTGGTATAATTCAAAGGCCTGAGAGCTGGGAAGTGAATGAGGTAGAATCCAGTCTGTGTTTGAAGGCTGGAGAACCAGGTGTGCTGAGAACAGGAGATGGTCAGCATCCCAGCTCACAGAGTCAGGCAGAGAGTAAGTTCAACTTTCCTCCACTCTTTTGTTCTATTCAGATTTGCAGTGGACTGGGAGGTACCTATCCACGTTGGGGAGGATCATCTGCTTTACTCAGTCCACATGTTCAAATGCTAATTTTTCTTGAGAATACAGGATGGTGGCAGAGTAGGTAGAAGCTACATTCACCTCCTTCCAAGACAAAACTAGAGTTACAACTAAATTATAGAACAATCACCCTGAGTATCCAACTGAAAACTAGAGGAAGAGGAGTCTCATACCCAAGGATTTATCAAAGAAGCCACAATGAGACTGCTTCAAACAGGCAGCCCAGGACTAGTCACAAGTGGCATCTGATATTGGTCTGCACCAGAGTCCCTCCCAAGAGCTCAGAACGAACATACCTTGTGGCCAGCTTCAGATAACATCAGAGCAGGATCCAATAAGCTTCACATGTGGCATATCCAAAGGGAGATTTCAGCAGGCACCAAATTCTGCTTCCTGTGATCTGTACCTACATAGCAGCTCACACACTGGTTGGGTTGAACCTCACAGCCAACAAGCCTGAATGAATGTCAGTCCCAGGTACAAATTGGCCAGTAGCAATCAAGACTCAATTACAACAGGAGGGCCCACATAACCAACACAAGAAACATTCCTGGAGCAGCCAGCTCAGGTGATCAAAGAGACTGTACAACTGAATCCCACAGTACATCTGTTACATAAGGCCACCTCATGAAGACTGAGAGTCATTGCAGAACTATCTAATATATAAGAACAAACACAAAGAGGAAGCCAAATGGGGTCGCAAAGAAACATGCCCCAAGTGAAAAAAACCAGGAGAAATCTCTAGAAAAAGAGCTAAATGAAATGGAGGCAAGTGATTTATCAGATATAGAGTTCAAAGTCATGGCTATAAGGATGCTCAACAGCATGAAAAAGGACATATAAACCATAAAAACGAACAAGTCAGACAGTAAGAATACAATATCTGAAATGAAGAATACACTGGAATGAATAAATAGTAGGTTGGATGAAGCAGAGGATCAAATCAATAATTTGGAAGACAAGGTAGAAAAAATACTACCCAAATAGAGCAGCAAAAAGCAAAAGAATTTTAAAAAATGAAGATAGTTTAAGGGATCTTTGAGACAACATGTAGCATGGCAACATCCACATTATAGAGGTACCAGAAAGAGAAGAGAAAGAGAGAGAGAACCAGGGATTAGGAAGAAATAATGAAGAAGAAATAATTTGAAGAAATAATGACCAAAAGCTTTCCTCAGAAAGTGCAGTCACAAACAAATTGAACCCAAAGAAGCCAACACCAAGACACATCATAATTAAAATGGCAAAGGTTAAAGATAATGAGAGAATCTCAAAAGCTGCAAGAGCAAAACGGTTAGTTATCTACAAGGGAGATCCCATAAGACTGTCAGCTGATTTCTCAACAGAAACATTTCAGACTAGAAGGGATTGGCACGAAATTTTCAAAGTGATGAAAGGCAAAGGACTACAGCCAAAACTACTTTTACCTAGTAAGGCTAACATTTAAAATTAAAGAAGAAATAAAGAGCTTCCCAGATTAAAAAAAAAAAAGCTAAAGAGTTTGGTACTATCAAACCAGTATTACAAGAAATGTTAGAGTCTTCTTTAAGAAGAAGAGGAGGAAGAAGAAAAGAAAAATAGAGTTAAAAGAATAAAAAGATAATAAATACATACCTATCAATAATTATTTTAAGTGCAAATGGCTCAAATGCTCTAATCAAAAGACACAGGGTAACTGAATGGGTAAAAAACCCCATATATATGCTGTCTACAAGTGACCCACCTCAGAATAAAAAATACACACAGACTAAAAATAAAGGCATGGGAAAAGATATTATATGCATATGGAAAGGAAAAAAAGCTGGGGTAGCAATAATAATATCTGACAAAATAGACTTTAAAACAAAGGCTATAGTAAGAGACAAACAAGATATGATAAAGGGAGCAATTCAACAGAGGACATAACCCTTTAGACATACATTTATTGACCCAACATAGGAGTACCTAAATATATAAAGCTAATCTTGATGGACATAAAAGGAGAGATAGACAGCAGTATAGTCATAGTAGGGGATTTTAATATCCACTGACTTCAATTCATAGATCTTTCAGACAGAAAATCAACAAGGAAATGGTGGCTTTAAATAATACACTAGATCAGCTGGATTTATTGATATCTACAGAGCATTTTGCCCCAAAGCAGCAGAATATACATCCTTTTCAAGTTCATGTGGAACATTTTCTAGAATAAAATACTTGTTAGGACGTAAAAGAAGTCTCAATAAATTTAAGAAGATTAAAATCATATCAAGAATCTTCTCTGATCATAATGGTATAAAACTAGAAATCAATCACAAGAAAAAACCTGAAAAACAAAGACCTGGAGGCTAAATACTATGTTATTATGCAATGAATGGGTTAACAATGAGATCAAAGAAGAAATCAGAGGATACCGTGAAATAACTGAAAATGAAAACACAACCACTCAAGATCTATGGGACACAGAGTAAGCAATCCTAAGAGGGGAATTCATAGCATTATAGGCATGCCTCTAGAAACAAGAAAAATCTCCAATAAACAATCACACTTGGTCCTTAGGAGAACTAGAAAAAGAACAACAAACTGTGTCCAAAGTGAGCAGAATAAAGGAAATAAAGATCAGAGCATAAATAAATGAAAAGAAGTTAAAAAAATAATAATACAGCCACAGGAAATAGTGCATGAAGGACAAGGAGGCTGCAGGAAAATACAATAGCTCTTTGAGTTGGGGCTTGCATTCTCCAAAAGAGATTGTAAAATATTCTGCAATTGTTTACTCATTTTTTGCCTTCCTGGATAGAGTACATGCTCCATGGAGACGGGGAATTCCTGTTATTTATTTAAGTATATGCAAGCCAT
Source organism: Saccopteryx bilineata (assembly GCF_036850765.1). Taxonomy (NCBI): domain Eukaryota; kingdom Metazoa; phylum Chordata; class Mammalia; order Chiroptera; family Emballonuridae; genus Saccopteryx; species Saccopteryx bilineata. Next base: position 386,266,059 of record NC_089490.1, on the reverse strand, counting down.
AATTTTAGGATCTAAGGATATAGGAGAGAGCAGGATAATCAACATCTTGACCCTCCTGAAGTGTATTTTCCAGAGCAGGGGTCCCCAAACTTTTTACACAGAGGGCCAGTTCACTGTCCCTCAGACCATTGGAGGGCCGGACTATAAAAAAAACTATGAACAAATCCCTATGCATACTGCACATATCTTACTTTTTTTTTTTTTTTTTTTTTTACAGAGGCAGAGAATGAGTCAGAGAGAGGGATAGACAGGGACAGACAGACAGGAATGGAAAGAGATGAGAAGCATCAATTATTAGTTTTTCATTGTGCGTTGCAACACTTTAGTTGTTCATTGATTGCTTTCTCATATATGCCTTGACCACAGGCCTTCAGCAGACCGAGTAACCCCTTGCTGGAGCCAGCGACCTTGGGTTCAAGCTGGTGGGCTTTTGCTCAAAACCAGATGAGCCTGCACTCAAGCTGGAGACCTCGGGGTCTCGAACCTGGGTCCTCTGCATCCCAGTCCGATGCTCTATCCACTGCGCCACTGCCTGGTCAGGCTGCACATATCTTACTTTAAAGTAAAAAAACAAAACGAGAACAAATACAAGATTTAAAATAAAGAACAAGCAAATTTAAATCAACAAACTGACCAATATTTCAATGGGAACTATGCTCCTCTCACTGACTACCAATGAAAGAGGTGCCCCTTCTGGAAGTGCGGTGGGGGCAGATAAATGACCTCAGGGGGCCGCATGCGGCCCGCGGGCCATAGTTTGGGGACCCATGTTCTAGAGTAAGAAATAAACAGTAAATAAGTAAACAAATAAGAACCTTTTTTTAGCAGTGGTAAGTTTTATAAAAAAATTTAAAGAAGGTAATGGGGTAGAGGGATACAAGATTAGGTTAGATATCTTTGACATACCTCTCTGAGATGGTCCCATTTGAGCTGAAACCTGAATATCTGGCAGGTTTGGAAATTTGATAGCAGATAGGAATAATGCATGGATTTTGTTTGTTTTATTGACTTTTAAGCACATATGACATTTAGAGTGGGGTCAAATGCTATGGAAAGTCTCCATGCTCAGCAATCTGGAGGTTCGTGGAGGACAATGAACAGTGACACAGTATATCTGGATAGAGAGGATCTGAAACTGCTCTGTTAGCTTTGCTAAGGTCATAAACTATAGTGGGAAATATCCAACAACTTTTCACACCTTTCTAAATGGGGCTTGGGGGTAACTGGTGGATCTGGAGAGACTTTAGGCGGATGACTTGGTGACTTGGGTGGCTTGATTACTGGGACCAGATGGGAACTGCTATCTCAATGGGTGCCAACGTGGCTTATCCACCCATTATTTCACAATGTAGCCGGTGGCCTATGCATGTCATACTCATTCCACTTAGCACTGAAGATAACAAGGTAAATAAAACTTGTCCCCATATAGCCTTTCTAGTTCTTTCCTGTGAGGGTTACCATCTCCTTATATGTCAGTTTGGGACCTACAGAAGACAGATATAGCGATAGAATTAAAATGCAGAAGGTTTTTTTGAAGGTCAAGCTCAAAAAAGTTAGAAGAGGAGAAGGAATAGAAAGAAATAAGCAGAGAAAATCTTCAGATTATGACGTGGGTCTGACACGTGAATGCAGAGGGGAAAAGAAGGAGGATCAGACTGTAAGATCCTCAGACTTCAGTGTAAATCTCAGAAGGTCTCTTTCAGCCTGATAAGTATTTGTTAGAGGGATGCCGTGCTGGGCAGAAATTGCCAGGTTCTAGAGCCCCCACTGAGTTCAGAGAAAACATGGTGTTGGCCCAAATCCTGCAGTAGACTGATTGCAGCTGGGGCTGTCAGCTAACTGCACTCCTCGCAGCAGGTTATTTCTTGGAGAACTGAGAGGTGTGTGTCCCTGGCTGCTGTTTCCTGTCCTTGGCAAGCATCTCCCTTGCCAGCGGCTGTGGGTATTTTTATACTGAGAATGCTATCCCCAGGCCCTGGCTCCTCCAAATTAATGAGCTCCATAGAATGAAGCTGTGGAGCAGTTCTGTTCCTATTGATACTTGTCTCAAAGAATGTCATTAATTACCAAGACAAAATTCATGCCATTAACTTTTATTAATTAATTATGGTATTTTTCGTGTGTGCCATTGTGTGTGTGGTGGGGGATGGAATCCTGGAGGGTGATGATTTTGAATATGAGCTCAAATCAGCAAATGCTAACCGTGACTGATGTGAGTGGGTTGGAAATTTCTGTGGTGGGGGCTTGGGCCGAAGGTGGTAAAGGGGTGCAGACAAATGTACTGCGGGGAAGGGGCAATCAGACACCTGTTGGAGCAGCACCTACAGGATGCTTGAGTTCTGCAGAGTAAAGCAAATGGGAAGAAGGTTAGGGTTGGACTTAGTGTTGCATCTTGCAGCTGGACTGGGCGTGTGGAAGAGAGCAGACCAGCCCCGGTAGTGGGTCAGGAGTAAATGGCATGTCCTCACCTCTACCCAGAAGCCATCACCCACACTGGAGTGCCTCTCCTATGGGTCCAGGTAAACTCTCTCTGTTGCAAATGTTTCTTAAAGTTGCTGCTGCTTGAGATGTGCTTTTAGTGGCTGATTGCTCCTGTCTGACTTTCTCTTCTGCCTTTTCTCTTTCTTGAAATCAATGGCCAAGTTATTACTTGCTCTTTTCTCTTTTTCCAGATGCCATCAGTGATTCTCTGAAGCAACACATACTTGACCCACTGGTGACCAGGAGTCCACCACCAGCTTTCTGACCTTGCTTGAGGACTATATGGATTTTTCAAATAACGGGTAATAAGTCACCAGAGTGGCACTGAAAAAGGAAAGAGAAGGATAGAAAATAAATTGAATCTGAATGGCAGCAAAACAAATGCCATGTTATCTCAAGCATTCAATATATAGAAGAAATTGTCTCATTCTGTGGTAATTAAACTTTAAGGAGAGGCTTGTCTAGCCCCAAGTAAACATACATAATGATCTCTTGTCCACAATAACACTGGTGCACATGACTTCTCACTGAGACTCTCTTTTAAGCTGTCAAATCCAGAGTAGGAAACTTTGGTTTCCTTTTAATCCACTATTTTCAGTTGGATGTGGGAGAAAGGAAGGTTAGTGTTTGCAGTGACAAGGGAGGAGTCTGGGCTGAGCTGGGATGCTACCAGAAGGAAAGGAAATGAAAGAATTTGGGGTATGAACAATCTTAGATAGCCTCTACTCTAACCTCTCATTTAGCAGATGTGGAAACAGAAACTCAGAGAAGCTAAAAGGCAGAAAGATAGAGAAAGGAAAATAAAACTGGAGTCAAAGGAACTGAGTACAGGTGCCAGCTGTGATCACACTCTGATCCTAGCACCCTTCACCTGGGACCTGACCTTCCCAGGCTTTTGGAGACAATGTGGAAAACTCAAGGACCACACATGACTCGCAGAGTCCTAGGCAGAACTCCTGGTACTTGCTGGCATTGTGAGTGGAAGTGTAGGTGTAGGCTCAACCGCCTTTGCATGTTGCTACATCCCTTACTGTTCAGTCTCTCTGCTTCCCCTAACAGCTAATACACACAGTTTTAATGAGAGCTTGGCAAACTCAATCTCTATTTCTGTTCTGAAAGTGTTTCTCTTGATGTTCTCATTTGGTGATTTTGGGGTGTTGATATACATGGGTCAATTAACATTTGAAAGCTGCCATCTGGATTCTTGGCTTTAAAATGATAAGAAGTTCTCTCATATCTAGCACCATAAGATAGGCCTACATAATAAATGTAGGGGGTGGCCCCCAAAAATTGGATTAGCTTTTCTAACTCTAACATTAAATTGGAGCTTCATGTGGATGAACTTAAATGTATTAAAAGTGATAACAGTATGGTGGGAAGCAGAGAAAAAAGGGACATTAGGCTAGCACAGGGTGACCACGGGCCTCTGCTTTGTAAGGTGGACAGTGATTATTGCTCCCCCCAATTATTTATACATTACAGTCCCTAGGGAGTTAAGCCTCTTCCACCTGCGTAAACTCTCACAGCTGACATTTTTCATCTCTAGATGGCAAGCATATCCATCATGGTTTTTAAGATTGTTGTGAGGATGATTTATATGGCAACTTTATAATAAACTGAACAGTGCTATTAAAATATTAAATGGTTAACTAGCTACTTTGTAGCAGTGGGGTAGACCTGGGGATTCCTGACAGCTAATATAGGTCTTTTTACAATAGGTGTGGTGAAAAAGTTGCGAATGGGGATAAGTTGTAGAGAAGACAACTAAAGTTTGGAGACAAAAGGAAGTCAGCACTAGCACCACAGCATCCTTCTTGGAAAGGCAATTAAAACTTTTAGTGGAGAGGGTTTTCCAAGTCTTGGTTAAGGGTTTAGAAACGACACTAGTCTATGTTCTGAAGAGGAAGACAGTAAACAAGCTGAATTGTTCCTCTGGGTAGAGATGTCTGGTATGTCCAGGTACTGAGCTGATTGGTTTCTCTTTTTATTTGAAGTGAAGGTGGGGTAGGGGTAATGGAGGAGTAACTTAAAGATTGAGGGTATTAAGCATCAATTCTCATAAATGAAACTCAAAGATTTCCTGAGACAGAGAGCACAATCAACATGCGAGAGAAAAATAAGAGTCGAAGAAATTGTTCTCTTTACTAATGCTTTTTGTCCTAAGTTATATTTTTCCAACTATCACTCAGATAGCATCATATTTCATTTTTCTGCTTTAACCTCTAATTCTTTAGAGAGGACCCTGGAAACCCATTTGCCATTTTGTGAGATGAAATGCAGGACATGATGATGATGATTATTATTATCACTGAAGATAAAGCTATCTACCAATTTCACCATTTCATGCTGCCTGCATAAAAACTCAAGCTCTGTCTTGGTCATCTACTTTAAAAGACAATATAATGACATTGCTGGGAATTACATATATATACTTACTCCAAAGCCAACAGCTCTTGGTTCAGCTTTAATAGATCGAATTCTATTTAAAAAGTTATGAGAACAATGACTTACTACTTTTGAGAACTAGGAAGTCTTATCTGTACAAAAGTGGGTCTAAAAAGTTTGCCGCTCGGTGAGTAACAATTTGCTTCTGGGAAATGGCATGTGATTTCTGAATGGTATTCTATCTTACAAAACTTGAACAAGATATTTCCAGTTATTAAACAATGACCCAAAGCATTCCACTAGTCAGTTTACTTCATATTTGCTTATTTGGGAAGACTGAGAGAGTATAGTTTGTAGAAATACCATGGCTCTTCACTTCATTTCCAGAAGTTCACCCTGTCCATACTCACTGAACACCTTGTATATACAAAGCGCAAGGTTCAGTGCTGAGTGCATAAAGTGAATAAGACATTATGTTCATATTTGAGTATGTCTAATAGATAAACAAGTGTCAATTTTTCTTTTCTCTCCTGGGGGTATGTGTGTGTGCACAGAATTTCTATAAATGACACTAAATTCCCAGAAGTCTTATGTAAAAATCTGGCTTCTTTTTCAACATCTTTATGAGGTGTTTTTTTTTTTTTTGTACTTTTTTTTTTTATACTTTTCTGAAGCTGGAAACAGGGAGAGACAGTCAGACAGACTCCTGCATGCGCCCGACCGGGATCCACCTGGCACGCCCACCAGGGGCGACGCTCTGCCCACCAGGGGGTGTCACTCTGTTGCAACCAGAGCCACTCTAGCGCCTGGGGCAGAGGCCAAGGAGCCATCCCCAGCGCCCGGGCAATCTTTGCTCCAATCCACAGCCTCGCTGTGGGAGGGGAAGAGAGAAACAGAGAGGAAGGAGAGGGGGAGGGGTAGAGAAGCAGATGGGTGCTTCTCCTGTGTGCCCTGGCTGGGAATCAAACCCAGGACTTCTGCACACCAGGCCGATGCTCTACCACTGAGCCAACCGGCCAGGGCCATCTTTATGAGGTTTTTTAAGTCAAGTATCTAGACAGAATTATCTTTGACTGTGTCTGTGGACCATCTGACTGTAGCTATTGAATCCAGAGGCTAGTGATATATGGTGATTTCTATCAGAGATGTACATACAAAGACCAATGGAAGCACAAAGAGAGTTTGGTAATAGAGGACATAGTATTGAGCCTGGCCATAAAAGATGAGTTAGATTTTCCAGGTTAAAATGTGGACAAATGCAGCCAGGGAGGAACAGCCTGTGTGAAGGGACAGAGGTGTGAGGGAGTGTGTGTGGTACAGTCGGCATTGTAACAGTAACCATAGCAGGGACATCGGTAGAGGCTGACACTAGGTGAGGGGGCTGGGCCAGCTTGTGAGGGGGATGCTGATTCTATATCAGGTCATCTTTGTCTGATTCAGTCTGTTCATATCTTCATGGCTGATGGGCAAACCGAGGAATTACATACATGTTCAATTTCCTCTTCTAATATTGTAATTCAAGATGAACACGGGGTTCTAAGTGTCAGTGTACTTGGTATTCCAGATGGAACTCCCTTGCCCACCCTCCATATCTCCTTTCACTCAAAGTTGTTTTCATTTCCTCCTGGGCACTACTTTTTATCAGGAATCACATTTCTAATTAAAAATTTATCCAATGAATTGTAGCATCAAAGTCAAAAGAAAAAGTTAATACATTTACCAAGTTTTTCACTAACAGCTTTTTTTCATTAAAGGTTATGTGTTAAAATAAAGTTATTAACATGTTGATAAAAAGACATTTCCAGAATCAAGTTGTAAAAGCAATACTGATAAGATATTTAGAGATGTTCTTCAAATGGAAGAGCCATTTCTCTACTAAATATGATAAAGCCCCACCTTAATGCTCATTTGTCCTAGTACCAGAACGGTGTTGTGCCTCTGACATAGCTATAGGATTTCCAGTTCAATGTGTATTGGCTGATAAATTTACTCCTGAACTTTAAGGAAACCTAGATGTTCAACAACTCTTCAGTCTTTTTCAGGGAACACCTGCTCTCTCTGTGAATGATGCTGTATCTCCAGAAGTCTCACTTTGGGATCTAGCTGCTTTCTCAATGTTCTTTTCCATGTGCTTCCTAACAGAGCACTGAAACAGAATTACCCTTGATGGTGTTTATGTAAGAGAGAGAATGAGAAAGAGAGAGAGAGAGAGAAAGAGAGAGAGAAAGAGAGAAAGAGAGAGAGAATGTGTGTGTACACACACACACACACACACACACACACACACACACACACACAGAACCCAGTTGTCTGAGCACTTACTCCTGTTCGTTCAGTTGGCCTCTGGCCCCTTTCTTCCCACGAGTTCTTAGTCCAGCAAGGTTACAGTTGTCCCCTCTCTTATCCCATCTGAACCTTTCTTTTTTGAAACACTATTCTGTGACTAGCCTACCAAGTCTAGCTTTCAATCCTATTACTTCACTAAAGATATTAAGTACTTAACCTTCTCCTGCACTGGAGCAAGAACCTCACGCATGACCTCATCTTGAAGGTTGAAAGCAAAAAGGGGTTAGTGTTTCAAGGAGGAAATTTAAAATTTAGTGGTGTAATGTTTAGAAAATGGTATTCCTGTTAAACATATGATTAAAAAAAAGGATTCAAGCAGGATTAAATACCTATTGCTTTCCAACTTGTTTTCCTTATCCAACAATATATCAGAGATATTTTTCTATGTCAGAGTATAGAGAACCACTTCACTTTTTTTTTAATAATTTTATTTTTTTAATGGGGTGACATCAATAAATCAGGATACATATATTCAAAGATAACAAGTCCAGGTTATCTTGTCGTTCAATTATGTTGCATACCCACCACCCAAAGTCAGATTGTCCTCTGTCACCTTCTATCTTGTTTTCTTTGTGCCCCTCCCCACCCCCTTTCCCTCTCCCATTCCCCCTCCCCCCCGTAACCACCACACTCTTATCAATGTCTCTTAGTTTCACTATTATGTCCCACCTACGTATGGAATAATACAGTTCCTGGTTTTTCTGATTTACTTATTTCGCTTCGTATCATGTTATCAAGATCCCGCCATTTTGCTGTAAATGTTCCGATGTCATCATTTCTTATGACTGAGTAGTATTCCATAGTGTATATGTGCCACATCTTCTTTATCCAGTCTTCTATTGATGGGCTTTTTGGTTGTTTCCATGTCCTGGCCACTGTGAACAATGCTGCAATAAACATGGGGCTGCATGTGTCTTTACATATCAATGTTTCTGAGGTTTTGGGATATATACCCAGTAGAGGGATTGCTGGGTCATAAGGTAGTTCTATTTGCAGTTTTTTGAGGAACCACCATACTTTCTTCCATAATGGTTGTACTACTTTACATTCCCACCAACAGTGTATGAGGGTTCCTTTTTCTCCACAGCCTCTCCAACATTTGCTATTACCTGTCTTGCTAATAATAGCTAATCGAACAGGTGTGAAGTGGTATCTCATTGTCGTTTTGATTTGCATTTCTCTAATAGCTAAAGAAGATGAGCATCTTTTCATATATCTGTTGGCCATTTGTATTTCTTCCTGGGAGAAGTGTCTGTTCATATCCTCTTCCCATTTTTTTATGGGATTGTTTGTTTGTTTGTTGTTGAGTTTTATGAGTTCTTTGTATATTTTGGATATTAGGCCCGTATCTGAGCTGTTGTTTGAAAATATCGTTTCCCATTTAGTTGGCTTTCTGTTTATTTTGTTATCAGTTTCTCTTGCTGAGCAAAAACTTCTTAGTCTGATGTAGTCCCATTCATTAATTTTTGCCTTCACTTCTCTTGCCTGTGGAGTCAAATTCATAAAATGCTCTTTAAAACCCAGGTCCATGAGTTGAGTACCTATGTCTTCTTCTATGTACTTAATTGTTTCAGGTCTTATGTTTAGATCTTTGATCCATTTTGAGTTAATTTTTGTACAGGGGGAGAGACTGTAGTCCAGTTTCATTCTTTTGCATGTGGCTTTCCAGTTTTCCCAGCACCATTTATTGAAGAGGCTTTCTTTTCTCCATTGTGTGTTGTTGGCCCCTTTATCAAAAATTATTTGACTATATATATGTGGTTTTATTTCTGGACTTTCTATTCTGTTCCATTGGTCTGAGTGTCTATTTTTCTGCCAATACCATGCTGTTTTGATTGTTGTGGCCCTATAATATAGTTTGAAGTCAGGTATTGTAATGCCCCCAGCTTCATTCTTTTTCTTTAGGATTGCTTTGGCTATTCGGGGTTTTTTATAGTTCCATATAAATCTGATGATTTTTTGCTCTATTTCTTTAAAAAACGTCATTGGAAGTTTGATGGAAATTGCATTAAATTTGTATATTGCTTTGGGTAATATAGCCATCTTGATTATATTTATTCTTCCTAGCCAAGAACAAGGAATATTCTTCCATCTCATTATATCTTTCTCAATTTCTCTTAAGAATGGTTTATAGTTTTCATTATATAAGTCCTTTACATTCTTTGTTATGTTTATTCCTAAGTATTTTATTTTTTTTGTTGCAATCGTGAAGGGGATTATTCTTTTGAGTTCCTTCTCAGTTGTTTCATTGTTGGCATATAGAAAGGCTATTGACTTCTGTATGTTAATTTTGTATCCTGCGACCTTACTGTATTGGCTTATTGTTTCTAGTAGTCTTTTTATGGATTCTTTGGGGTTTTCGATGTATAGGATCATATCATCTGCAAAAAGTGATACCTTTACTTCTTCTTTTCCAATATGGATGCCTTTTATTTCTTTGTCTTGTCTGATTGCTCTGGCTAGAACCTCTAGTACCACATTAAATAAGAGTGGAGAGAGTGGACAACCCTGTCTTGTTCCTGATTTAAGGGGGAAAGCCTTCAGTTTAGTGCCATTTAATATGATGTTAGCTGATGGTTTATCATATATGGCCTTTATCATGTTGAAATATTTTCCTTCTATACCCATTTTGTTGAGAGTCTTAAACATAAAATTGTGTTGTATTTTATCAAAAGCCTTTTCTGCGTCTATTGATAAGATCATGTGGTTTTTGTTCTTTGTTTTGTTGATATGGTGTATTACGTTAACCGTTTTACGTATGTTGAACCATCCTTGAGATTCTGGGATGAATCCCACTTGATCATGATGTATTATTTTTTTAATATGTTGTTGTATTCGATTTGCTAGTATTTTGTTTAGTATTTTAGCATCTGTATTCATTAGAGATATTGGTTTGTAGTTTTCTTTTTTTGTGCCATCCTTGCCTGGTTTTGGTATGAGGGTTATGTTTGCCTCATAAAATGTGTTTGGAAGTATTGCTTCTTCTTCAATTTTTTGGAAGACTTTGAGTAGAATAGGAACCAAGTCTTCTTTGAATGTTTGATAAAATTCGCTGGTATAGCCGTCAGGGCCTGGACTTTTATTTTTGGGGAGGTTTTTAATGGTTTTTTCTATTTCTTCTCTACTGATAGGTCTGTTTAGGCTTTCTGCTTCTTCTTGACTCAGTCTAGGAAGGTTGTATTGTTCTAGGAATTTATCCATTTCTTCTAGGTTGTTGAATTTAGTGGCATAAAGTTTTTCATAGTATTCTACAATAATTCTTTGTATATCTACGGTGTCCGTGGTGATTTCTCCTCTTTCATTTTGGATTTTGTTTATATGAGTTCTTTCTCTTTTTTCCTTGGTAAGTCTTGCCAAGGGTTTGTCAATTTTGTTGATCTTTTCAAAGAACCAGCTCCTTGTTCTATTAATTTTTTCTATAGTTTTTCTGTTCTCTAATTCATTTATTTTTGCTCTGATTTTTATTATCTCCTTTCTTCAGCTGGTTTTGAGTTGTCTTTGTTCTTCTTTTTCTAGTTCCTTAAGGTGGGAAGTTAAGTGGTTCACTTGGGCTCTCTCTTGTTTGTTTATATATGCCTGAAGTGATATGAACTTCCCTCTTATCACTGCTTTTGCTGCATCCCATAGATTCTGATATGTCGTATTGTCATTTTCATTAGTCTGTATATATCTTTTGATCTCTGCACTTATTTCTTCTTTGACCCATTCATTTTTTAAAAGTATGTTGTTTAGTTTCCACATTTTTGTGCGATTTTTTTCCTCTGTTTTGCAGTTGAATTCTAGTTTCAAGGCTTTATGATCAGAAAATATGCTTGGTACAACTTCAATTTTTCTGAATTTGCTGATGTTGTTTTTGTGGCCCAACATATGGTCAATTCTTGAGAATGATCCATGTACACTGGAGAAAAATGTATACTCAGTCACTTTGGGATGAAATGTCCTGTAGATGTCTATCATATCCAGATGCTCTAGTGTTTTGTTTAAGGCCACTATATCTTTGTTGATTCTCTGTTTGGATGACCGATCTAGAGCCGTCAGCGGTGTATTGAGTTCTCCAAGTATGATTGTGTTTTTGTCAGTTTTTGTTTTAAGATCAATAAGTAGCTGTCTTATATATTTTGGTGCTCCTTGGTTTGGTGCATATATATTAAGAATTTTTATGTCTTCTTGATTCAGTGTCCCCTTAGCCATTATGAAATGGCCATTTTTGTCTCTGAGTACTTTTCCTGTCTTATAGTCAGCATTATCCGATATGAGTATTGCTACACCTGCTTTTTTTTGGATGTTATTTGCTTGGAGTATTGTTTTCCAGCCTTTCACTTTGAATTTGTTTTTATCCTTGTTACTTAGATGAGTTTCCTGTAGGCAGCATACAGTTGGATTTTCTTTTTTAATCCATTCTGCTACTCTGTGCCTTTTTATTGGTGAGTTTAATCTGTTTACATTTAGTGTAATTATTGATACTTGTGAGTTCCCTATTGCCATTTTATATCTTGCTTTCTGTTAGTTTTGTGTCTTGTTTGATCCTTCTCTTTCGTTTTTCTATCTTTTGTTTTTATTTGGTTGTATTCCATACATCTTTCCTCTGTTGCTATCTTTTTTATCTCATGTGCTTCTGTGGTGGTTTTTTCAATGGTGGTTACCTTTGAGTAATGAAAAGGGTCCCTACCATGTTCATTGTAGCGAACTATTTTGTGAGTACTTTTGCACTCCATCGTCCTTTGCTACTGTTAATCTCCATCTTCTCCCCCTCTTTCTGTTTGTTGTTGTCACAGTTTAAATTTGGTTTTATTGTGTTCTTCTTGGAGGTTTTACTTGTGGCTCTGTTTTTTTTTTTTGTTCTTTGTATCTGATTGGAGAACCCCCTTTAGTATTTCCTGGAGTGGGGGTTTTCTGATGATAAATTCCCTCATCTTTTCTGTATCTGTGAATGTTTTTATTTCTCCTTCATATTTGAAGGATAGCTTTGATGGGTATAGTATTTGTGGCTGAAAGTTCCTCTCTTTCAGGACTTTAAATATTGGGGTCCACTCTCTTCTAGCTTGTAGAGTTTCTGCTGAGAAATCTGATGATAATCTAATGGGCCTTCCTTTATATGTTGTATTCTTCTTTTCCCTGGCTGCCTTGAGAATTTTTTCTTTGCTGTTGGTTTGTGTCAATTTCATTATGATATGCCTTGGAGTAGGTTTGTTGGGGTTAAGAAAACTCGGAGTTCTGTTTGCTTCTTGAACTTGAGGTTTTAGTTCTTTCCACGGGCTTGGGAAGTTCTCATCTATTATTTGTTTGAGTATGTTCTCCATTCCATTTTCTCTCTCTTCTCCCTCTGATATACCTATTATTCTTATGTTATTCTTTTTGATGGAGTTAGATAATTCTTGTAGGGCTATCTCATTTTTTAAAATTTTTGAGTCTCTTTCTTCTTCTCTCTGTTGTGCCTCAAGTTGCTTGTCTTCTATTTCACTAATCCTCTCTTCTATCTGACCTGTTCTATTAGCTAAGCTTGTTACTTCATTTTTCAGCTCGTGAATTGAGTTTTTCATCTCTGTTTGAATTGTTTTTATAGTTTCAGTTTCCTTGGACATATATTCTTTGTGTTCATTGAGTTGTTTTCTGAGCTCCCTAAATTGCCTTTCTGTGTTTTCTTGTATATCTCGGAGGATTTTTAGGATTTCTGTCTTGAATTCTCTGTCATTTAGCTCCAAGGTTTCCAATATATTAAATTTTTTCTCCATAGATTTTTCCTCATCTAGCTGTGTTACCTCTCTTTCTTTTGTATCCATGATATTCTATTTTCTCTTCCTTAATGGCATCTGAGGGTGGCTTTGTGGATAGTATTAATGAGATTTAATAAAGAATAAAAAGTTAAAAAAAATAAAAAAATAATAAAATAAAAAATCTAAGAGAGTTGTTTTTTTTAAAAAAATTAATAATGAAATAAAGAAAAATAAAATAAAATAAAAATTTTAAACAAATGAAATTATTCCCCCCTCCTTTTTTCCTCTCCTCTCCTCTCCCCTCTTTCTTGAGAAAATCTTGTGGTGAACTGTGAATTATAACAAACAATGCCTTTGATGGAGGGCCTGAATTGGGGAAAAGTAATAAAGAGACAAAAGAAAAAGAAAAAAAAGAAAAAGAAAAAAAAAAGAGCGTATGGACCCACAAAAAGCAAATAAGGAAAAAATTTGGGTCATGAATAATATAATTTGCTTTTAGGTGTTGGTTGTCTAAGAGTTATGATGAGAGGAATAAGAGGAAAACGGAAAAATGGGGAGACAAATTAAAAAATTACTATTGTATTTAATGGAACAAGAACTAGATAATATGGAGAGCCAGGGATGGGAGCACTGTAGTGAGTTAAAAAGGTGAAGTAAGAGTGACGTCACGGAAATGGCGCCGTGAGAAGCGCGTCCGACAGCTCTTTTCTAAATCACAACAAATTTATCAACTAGAAACAGAAAAATTTATCCTCGGAGCATTCCGGAGTTCCACACAAACTGAAAGCAAAAGGACTGTTATCACTTGAATCTGAGAGACGAGGGTGTGGAGGAAGCTACCACAGCGACACTCATTCAAGCCGCCAGGGAGTGCGCCTGCGGCAGAAGCAGTTGCAGCCTTATAGCTGGATCACCAGGCTGCTAATTCAGAAAGGGGGGACTAGGAGAGAGAATCCAGGAAAGCAAACTCTCTCATCGTTGGACCCTGCAAACGCCAACAAGCCTTTACTTCCAGCAAGACTAAAGCCAATTATATGACATTGCCATAGAATCCCATCAACTGCAAATCCCTACCTAAGAGTGACACAGGGGCAGAGCCTGGGGTACAGAGTTACCGACTAGGAAGAGGGAGAGAAAAGAAAAAGGAAGAAGTTAACCTCTCAAAATCAAGAAAAACCCACAGACTTTGCAACTTGATCCACTAATTTTTTTTTTGTTGTTGTTGTTGTTGCTTGTTTCTTCTATCTTTTTGCCTTTATTTCCTCCACCTCGGTCCTTCTATTCTCTGCCCATCTTATGCTTCCCCTTTCTTGAACTACACTACCCATGAGTGTTGCATTTTATTTTTCTTCTTCATCCTCACCCTCCTTTAAGGTTATACTCCAAAACACTTAACTCTCACTCTCTCCTCTTTTGTTTTTTTTTGTCTTGCTTTATTTTGTTTTTTTCTCCTCCTATTTTATTTCTTCATTTTTCTCTTTTTCTTATTTTTTTCCTTTCTATTCGTTTTTTCTTTTCTCATTTTACTTTCCTCCCATATAATCCTCAATCACGAACAAATTAGTTAATTTGGGACTCAAGGCTTTTTTTTTCGCTTTATTTCTCTTTTTTGCTTTTGTTTTTATATTTTTTTTCTCTTGTTTGTTTATTTTTGTGGCATTTTGGGTCCTCCCAACCCAAGGTCTCCATTGTATTTAGTCTTCGCTCCACTTAATACAACAGATTTTTACTTATTATTTTTATTTTTTCTTCTTTATTATTCTTTTTTGGTCCTTTTTTCTGATTCCCTCTTATCCCTCTCATTATATCTCTTAGTTGACCATCACTTACAAGCAAATCATCTTATGCTTGTCTAAAATTTTCTTCCTTTTTTTTTTTTTGCATTTAGTAGGTCCCTACTCCCTTTTTTTGCCCCTTGAACTCTTCACCCCAAATCAGGCCCTCCATTATAGGCACGATATTTCCCTGAGGAGGGGAGAGGAGGGAAAGAGAAGAGAGAAAAAAAGGGGGAAATAATAAATTATTACTGTTTTTTTTGTGGGGTGTTTTACCCTTTTTTTTTTCTTTTTTCTTTTTACTCTTTATTAATTCTAATTAGTGCTATCAATAAGACCACCCTCAGATGCCGATAAGAAAGAGAAAATCGAATATTATGGATACAAAAGAAAGAGAGGTAACACAAATAGATGTGGAAAAATCTATGGAGAAAAGACTTAACATATTGGAAGCCTTGGAGCTAAATGACAGAGAATTTAAAATAGAAATCTTAAAAATACTCAGAGATATACAAGAAAACACAGAAAGGCAATATAGGGAGATCAGAAAACAACTCAATGAACACAAAGAATATATTACCAAGGAAATTGAAACTATAAAAACTAATCAAACAGAAATGAAAAACTCAATTCACGAGCTGAAAAACGAGGTAACAAGCTTAGCTAACAGAACAGCCCAGATTGAAGATAGGATTAGTGAAATAGAAGACAAACAACTTGAGGCACAACAGAGAGAAGAAGAAAGAGACTCAAAAATAATAAAAAATGAGAAAGCCCTACAGGAATTGTCTGACTCCATCAGAAAGAATAACATAAGAATAATAGGTATATCAGAGGGAGAAGAGAAAGAAACTGGAATGGAGAATATACTCAAACAAATAATAGACGAGAACTTCCCAAGCCTGTGGAAGGAACTAAAGCCTCAAATTCAAGAAGCAAACAGAACACCAAGTTTTCTTAACCCCAACAAACCCACTCCAAGGCACATCATAATAAAGATGACACAAACCAATGACAAAGAAAAAATTCTCAAGGCAGCCAGGGAAAAGAAGAGTACAACATATAAAGGAAGGCCTATTAGATTATCATCAGATTTCTCAGCAGAAACTCTACAAGCTAGAAGAGAGTGGACCCCAATATTTAAAGCCCTGAAAGAGAGGAACTTTCAGCCAAGAATACTATACCCATCAAAGCTATCCTTCAAGTATGAAGGAGATATAAAAACATTCACAAATACAGAAAAGATGAGAGAATTTATCAACAGAAAGCCCCCACTCCAGGAAATACTAAGGGGGGTTTTACAACCAGATTCAAAGAACAAAAGAAAACAACACCACAAGTAACAGCTCCACCAAGAACACAATAAAACCAAACTTAAACTGTGACAACAAAGGAAAAAAAGGGGGGAGAGGATGGAGATTAACAGTAGCAAAGGATGATGAAGTGCAGAAATACTTATAAGATAGGGTACTACAATGAATATGGTAGGTACCCTTTTCATTACTTAATGGTAACCACCCTTAAAAAAACCACCACAAAAACACTTGACTTAAAAAAGGTAGCAACAGAGGAAAGAAGTATGGAACACAAACAAACAAAAACAAATGATAGAAAAACAAAAGAGAAGAATCAAACTAGATACAAAACTAACAGAAAGCAATTTATAAAATGGCAGTAGGGAACCCACAAGTGTCAATAATTACACTAAATGTAAATGGATTAAACTTACCAATAAAAAGGCACAGAGTAGCAGAATGGATTAAAAAAGAAAATCCAACTATATGCTGCCTACAAGAAACACATCTAAGCAACAAGGATAAAAACAAATTCAAAGTGAAAGGCTGGAAAACAATACTCCAAGCAAACAACACCCAAAAAAAAGCAGGTGTAGCAATACTCATATCTAATAATGCTGACTACAAGACAGAAAAAGTACTCAGAGACAAAAATGGTCATTTCATAATGATTAAGGGGAAGTTGAATCAAGAAGACATAACAATCCTTAATATATATGCACCAAACCAAGGAGCACCAAAATATATAAGACAGCTACTTATTGACCTTAAAACAAAAACTAACAAAAATACAATCATACTTGGAGACCTCAATACACCGCTGACGGTTCTAGATCGGTCATCCAAACAGAGAATCAATATTGATATAGTGGCCTTAAACGAAATACTAGAACACCTGGATATGATAGACATCTACAGGACACTTCATCCCAAAGCGACAGAGTATACATTTTTCTCTAGTGTACATGGAACATTCTCAAGAATTGACCATATGTTGGGCCACAAAGACAATATCAGCAAATTTAGAAAAATTGAAATTGTACCAAGCATATTTTCTGATCATAAAGCCTTGAAACTAGAATTCAACTGCAAAAAAGAAGGGGAAAAACCCACAAAAATGTGGAAACTAAACAACATACTTCTAAAAAATGATGGGTCAAAGAAGAAATAAGTGCAGAAATCAAAAGATATATACAGACAAATGAAAATGAAAATACGACATATCAGAATCTCTGGGATGCAGCAAAAGCAGTAATAAGAGGGAAGTTCATATCACTTCAGGCCTATATGAACAAACAAGAGAGAGCCGAAGTAAACCACTTAACTTCCCACCTTAAGGAACTAGAAAAAGAAGAACAAAGACAACCCAAAACCAGCCGAAGAAAGGAGATAATAAAAATCAGAGCAGAAATAAATGAAATAGAGAACAGAAAAACTATAGAGAAAATCAATAAAACAAGGAGCTGGTTCTTTGAAAAGATCAACAAAATTGACAATCCCTTGGCGAAACTCACCAAGGAAAAAAGACACAGGACTCAAATAAATAAAATCCAAAATGAAAGAGGAGAGATCACCACAGACATCATAGAAATACAAAGAATTATTGTAGAATACTATGAAAAATTATATGCCACCAAATACAACAATCTAGAAGAAATGGATAAATTCCTAGAACAATACAACCTTCCTAGACTGAGTCATGAAGAAGCAGAAAGCCTAAACAGACCAATCAGCAGGGAGGAAATAGAAAAAACTATTAAAAACCTCCCCAAAAATAAAAGTCCAGGCCCAGACGGTTATACTAGTGAATTCTATCAAACATTCAAAGAAGACTTGGTTCCTATTCTACTCAAAGTCTCCAAAAAATTGAAGAAGAAGCAATACTTCCAAACACATTTTATGAGGCCAACATAACCCTCATACCAAAACCTGGCAAGGATGGCACAAAGAAAGAAAACTACAGACCAATATCTCTAATGAATACAGATGCTAAAATACTAAACAAAATACTGGCAAACCGAATACAACAACATATTAAAAAAATAATACATCATGATCAAGTGGGATTCATCCCAGAATCTCAAGGATGGTTCAACATACGTAAAACGGTTAACGTAATACACCATATCAACAAAACAAAGAACAAAAACCACATGATCTTATCAATAGATGCAGAAAAGGCTTTTGATAAAATACAACACAATTTTATGTTTAAGACTCTCAACAAAATGGGTATAGAAGGAAAATATCTCAACATGATAAAGGCCATATATGATAAACCATCAGCCAACATCCTATTAAACGGCATAAAACTGAGGACTTTCTACCTTAAATCAGGAACAAGACAGGGTTGTCCACTCTCTCCACTCTTATTCAACGTGGTGCTAGAAGTTCTGGCCAGAGCAATCAGACAAGACAAAGAAATAAAAGGCATCCATATCGGAAAAGAAGAAGTAAAGCTATCACTTTTTGCTGATGATATGATCCTATACATCGAAAACCCGAAGGACTCCACAAAAAGATTATTAGAAACAATAAACCAATACAGTAAGGTCGCAGGATACAAAATTAACATACAAAAGTCCATAGCCTTTCTATATGCCAACAATGAAATATTAGAAAACGAACTCAAAAAAATAATCCCCTTCACGATTGCAACAAAAAAAATAAAATACCTAGGAATAAACATAACAAAGAACGTAAAGGACCTATATAATGAAAATTACAAAGCATTGTTAAGGGAAATCGAAAAAGATACAATGAGATGGAAAAATATTCCTTGTTCTTGGATAGGAAGAATAAATATAATCAAAATGGCCATATTACCCAAAGCAATATACAAATTTAATGCAATTCCCATCAAAATCCCTATGAGATTTTTTAAAGAACTGGAACAAAAAATCATCAGATTTATATGGAACTATAAAAAACCCTGAATAGCCAAAACAATCCTAAGGAAAAAGAATGAAGCTGGGGGCATTACAATACCTGACTTTAAACTATATTATAGGGCCACGATAATCAAAACAGCATGGTATTGGCAAAAAAATAGACACTCAGACCAATGGAACAGAATAGAAAGCTCAGAAATAAAACCACATATATATGGTCAAATAATCTTTGATAAAGGGGCCAACAACACACAATGGAGAAAAGAAAGCCTCTTCAACAAATGGTGCTGGGAAAACTGGAAAGCCACATGCAAAAGAATGAAACTCGACTACAGCCTGTCCCCGTGTACTAAAATTAATTCAAAATGGATCAAAGACCTAAATATAAGACCTGAAACAATAAAGTACATAGAAGAAGACATAGGTACTAAAATCATGGACCTGGGTTTTAAAGAACATTTTATGAACTTGACTCCAATGGCAAGAGAAGTGAAGGCAAAGATAAATGAATGGGACTACATCAGAATTAAAAGTTTTTGCTCAGCAAGAGAAACTGATATAAAAATAAACAGACAGCCAACTATATGGGAACTGATATTTTCAAACGACAGCTCAGATAAGGGCCTAATATCCAAAATTTACAAAGAACTCATAAAACTCAACAACAAACAAACAAACAATCCCATAAAAAAATGGGAAGAGGACATGAACAGACACTTCTCCCAGGAAGAGATACAAATGGCCAACAGATATATGAAAAGATGCTCAGCTTCATTAGTTATTAGAGAAATGCAAATCAAAACTACAATGAGATACCACCTCACTCCTGTTAGATTAGCTATTTTCAACAAGACGGGTAATAGCAAATGTTGGAGAGGCTGTGGAGAAAAAGGAACCCTCATTCACTGTTGGTGGGACTGTAAAGTAGTACAACCATTATGGAGGAAAGTATGGTGGTTCCTCAAAAAACTGCAAATAGAACTACCTTATGACCCAGCAATCCCTCTACTGGGTATATACCCCAAAACCTCAGAAACATTGATACGTGAAGACACATGTAGCCCCATGTTCATTGCAGCACTGTTCACAGTGGCCAAGACATGGAAACAACCAAAAAGCCCTTCAATAGAAGACTGGATAAAGAAGATGTGGCACATATACACTATGGAATACTACTCAGCCATAAGAAATGATGACATCAGATCATTTACAGCAAAATGGTGGGATCTTGATAACATTATAAGGAGTGAAATAAGCAAATCAGAAAAAAACAAGAACTACATGATTCCATACATTGGTGGAACATAAAAATGAGACTAAGAGACATGGACAAGAGTGTGGTGGTTACCAAGGGTGGGGGGGGAGGGAGGACATGGGAGGGAGGGAGGGAGAGTTAGGGGGAGGAGGAGGGGCACAGAGAACTAGATAGAGGGTGACGGAGGACAATCTGACTTTGGGCGAGGGGTTTGCAACATAATTTGATGACAAAATAACCTAGACATGTTTTCTTTGAATATATGTACCCTGATTTATTAATGTCATCCCATTACCATTAATAAAAATTTATTAAAAAAAAAAAAAAAAGAAAAAAAAAAAAAAGGTGAAGTAAAAACCCCCCAAAATGCCACAAACATAAGTTTGAGTCCCAGATAAGATAATTTGTTTGTTATTGAGGTTTGAATGAGAGGCGATGTAAAGGAGAAAGGAAGAAACCTATATAGAGGGAGAAAAGAAAGAGAGAGAGAAAAAAAAGAGGGAACCACTAAAAGAAGAAAAAAGAAATGAGAGAGAGAGAGTTAAGGGTTTTGGAGTGCAACCCTCATAGAGAGAAAGGAAGAGAAGAGAAAAGATAATGGGAGATGTAACACTTATGGGTAGTGTAGTTCAAGGAGAGGAGAGAGTAAGACCGGCAGAGATTTAATCGGCAAAATTGGAGGAGGAAAAAAAGTATCAAGAATGAAGATAAGAGAAACAAACGAACAAATATAATAAAATGGGATAGGTTATAAAGTCTGCAGATTATTCTTGATTTTGAGAGGTTATCTTCTTGCTTTTTCTTTTCTCTCCCTCTTCCTGGTCAGTGACTCTGTATCCCGGGTTCTGCCCCTTTGGCACGCTCAGGTAGAGGTTTGCAGTTGATAAGTCTCTATGGCAATGTCATGTATTGTGCTTTAGTCTTGTTGGCAGTCGAGGCTCATTAGCATTTATAGGCTCCGACAGTGAGAGAGTCCGTGTTCCTGGAGCCTTTCTCCTAGTCTCTCCTTCCTCAATTAGTAGCCTGATAATCCAGCTATGGGGTTGCTGCTGCCTCTGCCTGGATAGTAAGAGGCTCAAAGAACTGGCAACTCCCCACTCTATTTACACTCAGCACAGGGCTCTGGGTAAGGCTCAGTCAGTCAGAGCTGCTAGCATAATCAGGCGGGCTTTCCGCCCACTCAAAGACCTCTGGCTCTGCCACTCTGTCCGGTAACACAGGCGGGCGCCCACTTCCGGGGCGCTTGGAGGAAACTCTCACTCACTGTCTGCACGCGCAGACCAGGATATCCTGCCAGCAGTCTCACACTCTGAGTGAAACCCCCAACTGCAGGGAAAAGTTGCAGCGTTGGAATTGAGTCTCGCTCTGTCCCCATGCGCTGCTTTTGCAAGGCACTGGGGCGGCCCGAGATTCCGCTTTGGCCCACACAAAGGCCCCTGACTCTGCCCCTCTGTGCGATAACATGGGCGCACACTGCCGAGGCACTCGGAGGAATCTCTCATTCACTATCTGCGCGTGCAGACCAGGATATGAGGCCGGCCGCGTTTCCCTCTGAGTGAAACCCCCTCCAGCACGGAAAATCTCCACCGTTGGAATTAGTTCTCACTCCCTCCCGTGCGTGGCTTTCCCAGGGCGCTGGGGCTGCTCAGAGACTCTGCCCTCGACCCACAGAAAGGCCTCTGACCCTGCCTCTCTGTGGGGCAACATGGGCACCCACTCCCAGGGCCTAGGAAGAAATCTCTCGCCCACTAACTGCACGCACGCCGACCAGGAGACCGGGTACAATGGCCGCTCCGCTTGTCTTTCTTTGTTTGGGTTTGGCGTGAGTGTTAGCTTGTATTGCCCGGGTTGCCACAGGATCAGTTTTTCCTCGGCTTGGATCACCGTGCCACAGCCTGGTTTGTCCGTTTGTGCCATGGCCTGGATCTATTCACCCCCTTTGCCTGCCTCAGTTTCTATATTCACAGTTACCAGAGAAAGCCGCCCTGTTTAGGTTAGTGAGGAAGGCGGAGCATTTCTTACTCCCTATTTCCTTCGGGGTTTGGTTATATATTTAGCCAATTTTTCACTCGACCATACCTTTGGGTGTATTGCGAAGCATCTGGAGGCTCCAAGTATAGGTTTTTCTGTTTCTGGTTGAAGATCTTGTTGAGTTTTGGGGGAGATTTATTGGTATCGCTTCCTACCCCGCCATTACTCTGACGTTATCTAGCTCCATCCACTTCACTTTTTTTAATGATTGCAAAGTATTTTGTGTAATGAAATAAATGTAATTAATCGAACCATTTCTCTCTAGGAATGGACACTTAGGTTCAGACTTGGATTTCAATGAGCACATGGATAGAAACAGAAGTAGAGATGCATGTTAAGAATGGATACCAAAAAGTGGAGTAGACTTGCAAGGGTAACACTGATGAACTATGAGGAATTGGTATAGCTCAGTGAAATGTGCTTCATAGAAAGCAGAGGGTTCCATTTACCTATATTTAAAGCAAGAAGAACAAGAAAGGGATGGATTCACTGGAAGAACAAGGAAGGGATGGACTCACTGACTGGATAGATGGTGTATAGTTGACTGATGAAAAGAATGAGACTGATTCAGTGTCTGTTTTGCTTCTGTTTTCTGTATTGAGGAAATAATTTTCAGGTTCAAAGGGCTGAAAGGCATGGTTACCAACCTTAATTCTAATACATGTAAATAAACACTTAGAACAGTGCCTACATCAGAGTAAGTGCTCAGCAAATGTACTAAAATTTTCATCATATTTTTTTTTTGATAGAATTGCCAGGAAGGACAAAAGTTGTTGGATGATTGAAATGGGAAAATCATCAATTTTCAAAAATGGGAATAAATTCTGAAAAGAACACCTCAATGAAAGTGACATTGACCCATGATCAAATTCAGGAACAAAATACAGTAATGTGCCCCTTAATGACAGGGATACGTTCTGTGAAATGTGTCATTAGGCAGTTTCATTGATATGTGAACGTCACAGGGTGCACGTATGCAAAGCTAGATGGTACAGCTAACTATACGCATAGGCTGTGTGATATAGCCTACTGCTCCTAGGCTCTGAGCCTGTAAAGCATGTTACCTTTAAAACAGCACTATACTGGCCCTGGCCGGTTGGCTCAGTGGTAGAGCATTGGCCTGGCGTGCGGGGGACCCGGGTTCGATTCCCGGCCAGGGCACATAGGAGAAGCGCCCATTTGCTTCTCCACCCCCTTCTCCTTCCTCTCTGTCTCTCCCTTCCCCTCCCGCAGCCAAGGCTCCATTGGAGCAAAGATGGCCCAGGCGCTGGGGATGGCTCCTTGGCCTCTGTCCCAGGCGCTAGGGTGTCTCTGGTCGTGGCAGAGTGATGCCCCGGAGGGGCAGAGCTTCACCCCCTGGTGGGCAGAGCCTCACCCCTGGTGGGCGTGCCGGGTGGATCCCGGTGGGATGCATGCAGGAGTCTGTTTGACTGTCTCTCCCCGTTTCCAGCTTCAGAAAAATACAAACAAACAAACAAAAAACAGCACTATACTAAATGAAGCACAAGAGAAATGATACAATCAAGAGAAGCTATGAAGACAAGATGTGTGAGGCTGTTGGCAGTGTAACAGCACAGTTTTACAGAAAACTTTATTATTATTGAACTTATGGAGGTGACACTGATTAATAAAATTATATAGGTTTCAGGTGTACAATTCTATAATACATCACTTTTATATTGTATTGAGCATTCACAACTCAAGTCAAGTCTCCTTCTGTCACCATTTATCCCATCTCACCCTGTTCTGCCTCCCCCCACTCCCCTTTCCCCCTTGTAATCATCATGCTATTGTCTGTGCCTGTCAGGCTTTTTGTTTTTAATTTTTCCATTGGTCTGAGAAAGAGAGAAGGGAAGAGAGAGAAAGAGAGAGAGTCAGAGAGAAACATCAACTTATTGTTCCACTTAGTTGTTTCATTTAGTTGTGCATTCTTTGATTGCTGCTTGTACATGCTGGGAATCAAACCTGCAAACTTGTGCTGAGACAAAGTTTAATTCACTGAGGCACCCTGCCAGGGACTCTATGAGGTGGTATTATTAATTTTTTTTTGCTTAATCCCTTCACCTTTTTCACCCACAAACTTTTTTTTTATAACTAAAAAGTAAATTCTAAAATAACAATAAAAGTATAGAATAATAAATACATCAACCAATGACATATTATCATTCTCAAGTACTATGTAGTGTACATAATTGTATGTTATATTTTTATATGATGGGCAGCACAGTAGATTTGTTTACCAGCATCACCATAAACACATGAGGAATGTATTGTGCTCCTACATCATGAAGGCAATGATGTCACTAGGCAATACGAACTTTTCATTTCTATTATAATCATATGAGACCACCATCCTCCATGGGATTCATCTTTGACCAAAATGTTGTTATGCAGCACATGACTGCACAGATGAATTGAGAGAGCTCCGGAAAGGAGAATGAAATCACCGAAAACATTGAGTTCCAAAAAACTAATCTGATTTCCTCTGTTTGGTTTTGTCATTGAATGATTATGATTAGAGGAATGTACACGATGAAAAATATCTATATTTTAGCAAGATGTTGGAAAAATTTCCCCTAAGTTGTGCTTTCTTTTGCATTTTGCATATGCTATATGTTGGTCAAATAAGTTTGTAAATATGATATATATGTTTGCTTGCTTATAGTTTGCATTGGGTGTGGGAGACAGGCTATAAGCAGGCAGGGTCATTATAGCCTAAAGCTTAGTTTTAAGACTAAGCCTTTCCCACCCTTTTAATACTAAGATCTTTTCAAAACTAAGCTTTTCCCCACACCCTTGATTGTGGCATGATGTGGGGTGGTGCACTCTCATGAGTAATCCCATTATGCCTCAGATAAGTGACTTTGTATCAGAGACTTCCTTGTTTGTATATTGGATTAAAGGTTTTGATTTCTACACTATAAAATGGGGCAGAGGAGCCCATGATGGAGAAGAACAGAGAAAGGCCACGTGGAGGAAAGGAGAAGCAGTCAAGATGGCAGGGTCATGAAAGAGAAGCCAGTTTGTGCAGAAAGAAGGAGATGGGGACAGAGGTGAATAATGCTGGTGAGGTAGACACCTTTGATTCTAGGAAACTCAGATGAGTCAGTGGCTTTGGGAGCCCTGAATGGAAAGGGAAGTGTTTTCCCACTGTGTGTATTTCTTGCCTGCTGGGTGCAAGCTAGGATTAAAACTAATGATCCACCAGTTCTTGGCTCCGTTGTTTCATAACCATCTGTCCAAATCAAATGCTAACCTGCACGGGCCAGGCAGCTGTGTTGGTGGCTACGGCTACTGGCTTTACACTATACTTTCTGTCTAGAACACTCTTCCTCTCCTCATCTGTTGATGATTGCCTACTTGTTAGAGGCAGGATAATACTTTTGGAATATTAACCAACATTTCCTTTTTTCCTTTCCAGCCTTGGTCCTCCTTGAATCAGCTAGGCTGTCTGCAAATATCACTTTGAATAGATGATATCAAAAAAGCATTTGTTGTTGGCTTTGGATTTCAAAAGGTTTAGTCTTAAGGGAAACAGAGAAAACTCTTGGTTAGAGAAGAAAACCGTTAAAAGACTACTTTGATGTATAAAAATAAAACCTTCTCTCATGGCAACATAGATAGTAGAGGGCTTAGGATGAGGAAGCTGGAGCTGATGATCACCATATAGCACCTGCCATGTGGCATTGCTACCTGACCTCATTGTCTAGCCAGACCTTCTCATTTTCCTTTATGACCTTCCTTCAATAGCAATATTTCCATTGATAGCCTGGCATTAATGAAGCCTATTTGTGTTATACATGTTTCACCCTATGTAGACAGCTCTCTTTAATACCCATGATACTTATAAACCTTAGAGCTGGGGGATGGGAAACTGAGAACATAGAGAGGAGGTAATTGTGTGGAATGGACCTATAATTGGGGAGGGCTAAACTTAATCAGTCTTTCCTCTTCTATACCACCCTTGTTGTTAGGACTACAGTAAAAGCCTCTACCTTTTCACACTCTTGAGCCTCAAAAAAAAAAAAAAAAAAAGAAGTGGGGGTTAGAAAACATCTCATTTTTGTTTGAGATTTCATCAACAACCACTGGTAGAGTATGGTATTCCTTCTTGAGCTCCTCTTGGACTTTAAGTCCACTTATATGATTCTACCCATCACTAGAAATTGCTGTATTGACTGCAGGATTATTTTCCAATTAGACTGTGAACCTCATGAGGGAAGAGGACAGATTCTATTATGTTTGTGTTTCCTGGCACACAGTAGAGACTGATCAAGTATTTAATGGGTTGAATTGAATATGGTTAAATGAATGGGTTCTTAAGTAATGAAATATACAGTCAAAGAATATTGGCTAGTGTATTAATGTCAACTTTGAATTATCTCTTTATGAGGTACTTCAAGGCGCAGGCCTCTACTTTTCCTACTAATGATTAGAATGAGGCCATAATTCATTGATTACATTTTGAAGTGACAGAAGGCTGGAAAAGAAAGTCTATATACTGAATGAGAGTCAGAATCCAAAAAGAGAGTAATAGTTTAAGTGATGGACCAAATATAATATAAATATAAAATGCTACATTTAGGTTAAAAAAATTAAATGCATCACAAACTAAGGGAAATAGAGCTTTAAAATAAAATATTATTTATTTATTTACATATGTTGAGAGAAAAACATCACCAGGTTATTTTGACATTTGATTATGTTGCATGCCTATCACCCAAAATAAAAATAAATAAAGTATTTATTAAAGATCTTGCCAGAGCTTTAATTGGTAAGCTTATCATGTAGCAAAGTATGATGCAGCTTTTACTATATTATATATTTAATGCAGTGTTGGAGTATTTATAGAAAGGAAAGAAAGAAATGCCCAAAAGCAAGGGTCCTACTCTGTGCCTCACTGATGAGATCACGGCTGAAATACTGAATATGGTTCTTCACATAATATTTAAAAAGGATACTTCTGGAGAAGTTAGAAAAAAATGTTTGTGGAAACTACATTTTTATGAGAATTGAGAATGGTTGAACTTTATAACACTTGAATTCCTGTTATGTTAAAGGATAATTTAGCATATATTTTGCAGCTCAATGAGTGAAAGTTATAAGGAGGCAGATGCTGGGTCAGTATTCATAGGAAATATATAGCAATTAGGTATTTCCATCAATGAAGGGACAGTCTTAACCTCACTTCATTGGAAGAATTTAAACTGAGAACAGGATGACTACCATCACATGGGATTTCTGGTAGGCATAGATGATTGATTTCAGAGCTCTAAAGTGGCCTCCAGTTCAAAGTCAGGGCAGTCTCTCCACGCGTGCTTCATGGCTTAGATGTAGAGCACTCTGTGGATGTGAGTGGACAAGAAGAACTTTTTGACCAAGTGACAGAAATGATGGAGAGAACTGTTTACCTTAAAACTGAACTTCCTGGATTTTCTTCACCCTGCACAAGGAAATAACTCCTTGGTAGATGTGAATTGTGGGTAAGAATGATGATGCAACTCTATTTTCTATGGCTTGTACCCAGGGAAATAATGGGACTTGATCAATGGGAATGTTTGGGGAAGGGGGAAAAGAAACCCAATGATAAAGAGGTAAGTGTGGGTCTCATCTGGGAGAATGATAGTATTTTAGACCCATGGTCCATGGCTGTGAGCCCAGCAGGTGAACCTGGAACAATTGATGGCTTCTGACACCCAGGCACTTGCAGTAATTCTGAGCTATATGCCATGCCCAAGCAGCCCTCATTGCTGCAGACAGCTTCATTACTGTGGACCAATCCTTCACTTAGTCACAGACCTTCTTCCATCAGCCAAAGGTGAATGAAAAACTCACCCAGGCTTTACATGTTTTTAATATTACCCTTTCCTGTCTAGACCAGCTTTAGTATATGGATTCTGATGCCTCTTCTCTGAACTATAGTGCAAAATGTCTTTGGCATCACTCAGCCTTCAAATGATATGTATGTGCAATATGGTTGAGAAGATCTCCTTAAAGGACTCAGCAAATAGGGACTCTGCAGCAATCAGAGGATGACAGAGTGTATCCTGGCTTGCCCGGATATAAGCACAAGTTCATTTGCTGCTTTAATTTATCAAAAGCAATTCCATTCTCCTTCCTGAGCTTGAAGTGAATAGAACATCTTCCAAGATCAGAACGAGCAACTAAGAGAGCTTAGTTTCCTGTTTGACGAAGGTAAAATGTATGTTCATGTTGGAGGCAACATGAAATGGTATGCAGCTATGTAGCACAAAGTCGAACTCAAACTTCTCTATCTTCCAATGGCACAGAAGTGTAGTCTCTGAATAGTTCTAAGTCACAAATTATATCATTTATTTTCTTCCTAGTGAATTCAAAGTGAAGAGGTAATGAGTGCATATATTAAATGTAAACCTTTTCCTGGCATCCTTCTTTTGGAAGCTGCTGACTGCCTCCCAGGCTGTGTTGCAGCTCCAGCCTCTCCTGACATCCTTGCTAAGTACCTATGCAGGTTATAGTCTGACCACAGACCTTCAGCTTCCAACGGGTACATGGACTGATTCACCCCTTCATTTCTGGACAAATAAAATGCCACACGTGAGGCATAGAACCAGACTTCCTGGGTGACCATCAAGGGTCATATAATAGAACCTGGAAGTGTGGGAGAGCCAGCTCCCATGGAATAAACTTCCACCAGCTGGAAAGATAAATTACCCTCTTTTCTTCCTCTTCAACAGACTGTTCCAAGGTACACTCTGTCCTTGCCAACCTTGTGGAGAAGTCCTGCTTGCTGAGGCAACATGCTTGCCGAGAGCTGTGTAGGGTCTCCGCATGGCTGGCATGGCAACACCCTGTTTCTTCATCTTTCCTCGTCTCACTTCCCCTTATTTCCTGATTTTCGCCACTCTGGTCCTTCACCTGTCAGGTCAAGTACCAGCTCTGTAGTCTTTGCCACAGATTCTGCTCTTGTAGATAACCTGGGTTAAGGTGGAGATAAAGACACCAGAAAGTTCATTCATTCATTCCTTTACTCACTCATTCAGGGTTTATTGAGCAACTCTAGAGTATTGAGCATTTGCTAGTTTTTGAGGACATAATGATGGGTAAAACATGATCCCTGCCTTTAAATAACTCATAGTCTAGTTTAGAGAGACAGACAGGAGAGCAGACAAAGTTCTCCAAAATTAGGAGAAAAGATCTTTATGGTAAAATACTTGAGGTGAAATGTTGTTCTTGTCCTAGAAATCTGGGTTCAAGAACGCTGCATATGACTTAGTATTGAGGCATCAGGTTAATTGAATCTCGAGTCCCTTTCTTGCTGTTGTACTAGAATTAGATTAAGTCCAAAGCTGAGAACAAGAGGATTCAAGTACTCCACATTCTAAGGAGAACTGTAGGGAACTATCATTGGGCCAGATATCTCCTTGAACATTTTTTTGAGAGTTGGAAGAAATGGTCCCCCTTCCACTGCCTTTGCACACCTATGCTTGAATCTAAAAAAGAAGGGGACAGGGGTGAGAGCAAGAGCCATTGAATGATTGGTCTTGTGGTGAGAACTGTGTTATTAAAAGCTTTTTCCCTTATCCATTGGGAGTGCAGAGGAGTCAAGTGAAGCAGTTCCCAGAGAATTGACCATAAGAATCAGGAATACAACCTGGCCAGGCAGTGGCGCAGTGGATAGAGCGTTCGACTGGAATGTGGAGGACTCAGGTTTGAGACCCCGAGGTTGCCAGCTTGGGCACAGGCTCATCTGGTTTGAGCAAAGTTCACCAGCTTGAGCCAAAGGTCACTGGCTTGAGCAAGGGGTTACTTGGTCTGCTGTAGCCCCACGGTCAAGGCACATATGAGAAAGCAATCAATGAACAACTAAGGTGTCGCAATGAAAAACTAATGATTGATGCTTCTTATCTCTCTCCATTCCTGTCTGTCCCTATTAATCCCTCTCTCTGACTCTCTGTCTCTGAAAAAAATAAATCAGGAATACATAAAAAAGAGCCATCTGACTCCTTAGTAAAATACTTGCTGAGATTCAGCTGGCCCACTCTGGTGCTGACTCCAAAACACATAGGGAGAATTTTTGGGAGAGCAGGCATGGGTGTTAGTAAACATAAAGACCAATACCTGAATTTTCTATTGGGATCTGAAAGTGGGAGACCATTGGTATAGCCCAAATCTATAGGCTTGAAAGGGCTACAGTGAGGTGTGTTGAGAAGAACATGGGGAAATCTCCATCTCATTCCATTCATTTTTGCTGTCAGTGCATTCAGACCTGTTTCAAGGGCTCCCCAGGGGGGAGTTGAGATGCTAGAGAAGAACCAGTAGCCAGGAACTGCCCAGGTGGTCTCTAGGCCTAGCCAAGAGACACCTAACCTAAAGAAGAGAGGGCGGGTTGTATAGCAGGCAAAGTTGATAGAATCATTGTTCCATTGAATAGGGAAGAGAGGCAGAGAGAAGATGAGCACCAGAGAAGATGAGCACCATCACCAAGAAACTCACACTGATGTGAAGACCTACTCGTTAAAGGAGTTTACAAACATCAGAGTTGAAATGAACCAGAATGAGGCCAAGACTTATCCTTACTAGTGGCAGATAGACAGTCATTGCAGAATGACTGTCCATCACCACTCTTCCTCCCTGATCACAATATCAGAGTCTCTACGCAGATGAGTGAGGTGGGGATGGCATGTCTGCAGCCATTCCTGTGATCTTTCTCCACTCTGGGAAGCCAGAGCCACAGAAGCTTGTATTGGGGAAGAGGGTGGGGAAAGTTTTGAATGCTGAAGTTTTAGCTGGATTGGAACATGTTTTAACAATTAAACATAAGCATAAGGTGTATAATTTTGTGATTCAACTATGAAACATCAGCTGTGTATTGCACTGTGTGCCATCACCCAAAGTTGCACAATACAACATGTATAGATGATGTACCACCCTAGTAAATTTAATACAAATAAATTTAAAAAAATAATCAGAATATATATATTGCTACAGGGTGGAAAAAGACCACAACATGTCAGGGTGGCACATCAGTGACTGAAAGATGTAAAACCATTTCCACAAGGGATTTTAAGGGCGGGCCTGGAACTGGCATGTCCTTTATGCCTGCATCTAATTGGCCAGAACCCAGTCCCATGACCTTAACCTAATTCTTCCTGAGGTTTGGAAACTTCCACTTGTGTGTTCAGGGAGAACAATTCGAACATGCTAGCATTGTCACCATTATAGGCAGCCACTTTGAAATTTAGAACATTGCACAACTGAGATGACAGGAATCTACCGGTTTTGTAGTGATGCTAATATTAACAATGAAAACCTGTGATATTATAGACACTATTAGGGAGTTCTCACTGTGTTTTCTCAAACAATCAACAATGTTTTACATGTTGGATGTCTGAGAAAGTGTGTCTCTGACTTTTCCAGGATGAGAAGAGTCTAAATATTTGCCCCTGGCAACTCTGTGTGGTGGGTGCTATGACTCTCATTTTCTAAAAGAAATGAAAGAACTAACAACTTAATACCACAACTAATAGATGGTAGATTTATTGTTAGTTTCTGACTCTGTCCCACTTCACTATCCCTGCTGTTTCTGTGATACCCAGATCATCTGGTAATCTTGACTTCTTAAAACCTGAGGCCTTTCTTCTTCTCTGTTCAGGATGTATTTCCTCAGCCTCTTTTGGATAATTCTATGATGAACCCCTGTTGACTTTCCACATGACATATATTCTCTGTGCCAAGAGTCATGCTGCCAAGCATCAGAGTTTATTGTTCCATCTGGCTATTATTATTCCACTTGTACAAGATCCTAGTGTGTATGGTTCTTTTTTGGTATAAGGTCACTGTTTTAATGGTTTATGATGTGTTGAGCTGCGTTTGGTGTGTTGGGTAATTTCCTTAATTTGACTCTGATGTTTGTGAAGATTGAACACTTACCAGTTTATGCAATTTTGATTTTGACATATAAAATTGGAGCAGATGGGCTTGGGGTTCAATAATTTTGTTATTGCTAATCATATGAACATATGAGTTTTATCTTATTCATTTATTCATGGCACTATTGCTAGTCAGTCTCTACAGTATTCCTTTAGTTACCTCATCTAATTGTTTGATACTAACATACTGTCACTTTAATCTCAGATTATCCTTTTCAGGTTTCATGGAAGTGCTGTAAAAAACACTTTAAAATAATATTTTTAGCTATGTTAAGTATAACAGTATCATAATTAGATATTGGGGCTTTAGTAAGTTAAAACAACAACAACAATATATTAAATATCTTCCTGGACTGTTAAGATATGCCCATTGGGTGGAGCCCTCAGAAGTAGCTTAAATGGGGAAAAATACAGGCAACATTTGGGTGTGATTCTGTTGCCCATGAAAATGGGCCCTTTCCCAGAGTTTCAAAGGAAGCAGTCCGTGGACCCACATATGGAAGGATAAGGTGTAGTGGTAAGCTTTATTACAAGCAAAATCAAAAAACTACCTCCAGCTTCCCAGTGTCTTATCTCCATCCATCCTGCTGTGGAAAAAGTCCAGTCTTGTCTTCATTAAGCCCAGAAAAAAGCCAGTGTCCAGAGATTCTGTGCTATACCAAGACATGGTCCAGTTTAGTCTCTGTCCCTGTCCAGTTTGTGTAGTCTCTGTTCCCTGCTGTGCTCTGGCTGGTCTTGCATTGTTGTACACAGGCTTGCGCTTGAAGTCTGCACTTGGGGTCCACCTGACTTTGTGCCAGCTAGAGCCACACGCCTACTATAGAGAGAAAAATGTGCTACTTCAAGGGGTGAGCGGGTGTTACTGGGCCAGAGAGAGAAAGACAGAGAGAGAGAAAGAGCGAGAGCTTTGTTAAGCTTGGGTTATATTATTTTGGGCTTGAGAAGGACTATGCACTTTTCAAACTAATCAACTACCCAACACTTTACAGGTTTGTATTAGGTCCTTCCCTCAACCAATCCATTTCCTAGATCTTCTGGAGTTCTGTGTTCCTATCCAATTCAATCCTTTTCCCAGGCTAGGCTCCACCTTTTGTGGTCACCATTTTAGTTCCTACTGCGCATGACTCATAGTAGAAAGACCTTCCTCCGCACCATATTGGCTTCTACCGGGCATGCACCAAGCAGAGGAATTCCCCCTCGGTAATTCGGGATAATAGCTGGTTTTACCCTGGGGAGATTGGAAAGCTTGTTCTTCCTCTTTACACAGAAATGAGAGGAGATTTAATTCCCTTGGGAGGGCAATGCTGCAATCTTCTGGGGAGCCTATGAATGATGCAACTTCCTAGTGAAGCAGCTTATTATCCAGTTCAGCTCCCTAGTTGATTAGGCTTCGTAATGTCTGAGTCCCTTTGCTCCTTTCTTTATTAATACCTAGCTACCTATACTAACAATCTAGTTACCTGGTTGAAATTGAGAAATTAGTAAAAGCAATTTTGTCTTTTCCTTTGTTGTCCTTAATTGCTAAGGTCCCTTACAAAGTCTATACCCAACAAATATGCATTTCTGATATGCTATTTTTAAGCTGGTTTCTGTGATAAAAAATGATGAACTCCTGGACCTTTTGAAGTGTCCCATCCTTATTGTAGAGGATAGCTAGACAGATACATACCATACATAAGTGCAATAATATAATATGTCTAATATAGAAGTGATAGCACAAATGAGAGAGGATTAATTGCATGAGAAATCGTGTTTCTGCCTGACCAGGTGGTGGTGCAGTGGATAGAGCCTTGGGCTGAGATGTGGAGGACCCAGGTTTGAAACCCCAAGGTCGCTGGTTTGAGCGTGGGCTCATCTGGTTTGAGCAAGGCTCACACCAGCCTGAGCCAAAAGTAGCTGGCTTGAGCAAGGGGTCTCTTGGTCTGCTGTAGCCCCCCTGGTCAAGGCACATATGAGAAAGTAATCAATGAACAGCTCAGGTGCCACAATGAAGAACTGATGCTTCTCATCTCTCTCCCTTCCTGTCTGTCTGTCTGTCCCTCTCTCTGTCACACATACACAAAAAAGTCGTGTTTCACAAATGTGTAATTGATATTGAACCTTTCAGAGAACTGTTTATGTAGCTGTTCCCTCTACTTAAATAATGCCTTAGGGCAATTAGTCACTAGTTTTCTTTCTTTGATCCCTACAGTGGCATAGCAAACATAACTGGCGCCGGGGGCACCACACTTTATTGGCACCCCTCCTGCCCCCCTAACTACACTTCTGCTAAGCTTTTCTTGTTTGTCTTGGAGATCATGTGGCGCCCCTCTGCGAGTGGCACCCGGGGCATGATAGACCCCCGGCCCCCCTCCCCCCACGCCACTGGATCCCTAAGTCTTTTTTCTAAGGTTAAAGGGTTGTATCTTAGGGCTTATGTTCTGTCATCAGTGTTTGAGAAGCTGGACTTGACTGTGCTTTTCCTATCATGTTTCTTCTTGTTTCCCCATTGGCGCTAACCATATGTATGGAATAACTTTTCTCCCACACAGAGAAGAGTTCTCTTACCGAGTGTTGCTGTGTATAGATCTCTGAATGGCCAGGAAATGGGAAATGGAGTTCCCTTTAGGGTAATTTGCCACTTCACAGGTTGTTGGTTAGAATGTGCAAGTAGATCAGTCCTCACAAAGAGTGGAGTGTTTTTATTTTTATTCCTTTTTTATATAATTAAGATACATTTTTTATTAAGAGCTGCTAGGAAACCAATGTTTTTCCACCCGTAAATTCCGTATCTTGTGACACAGTGAGAATTACAATGGTAGAAAGAAAAGGAGACTCTGTAAACAAAACAAAGACATAAAATCTAATGAGGGGAAAGCAGTCAGCTTGCTCTAACTGTAAAGAAGAATAAAACTTCAGGGAGGTCTGATTTATAGGGAATAATTACTATTGGCTGTTTAGGAAACTGGAGCAGTGATAGGAAGCCGCTGAAGTGGCTGTTTTTGCAAACTGATTTGGAGAATTCTTTTCTTCTGTGCTGCTATAAAATAATTCTTGGTGAGTATAGCCCCTTTCACTTAAGGATTTGCAAGGAATAGAAAAATACTGCTTGAATAGAATAATGATGCCCGAGAAGCACATTTAGGCCACTGTTCTAAATGTAAAAGCAAAGACCAGGAGCAGGGCAAGGATGAGGTTTAACACTGAGAATTTCTGGATATTTCTGTATGCAATTTTGATGGTAACTATGCTATATACTATTTATGTTGGCCTATGGTCTATTATTTTGTGATTTTCTTATTTATTTCTAGACTACTAGGCTCTCCATTTGCATGTCCATTTGGGTATCTCTTTGCATAGAGAGATTTTCCTAGATTACATCTTTGTAGTCGCACCAGTAGTTTCCAAATGCTGATCTATGAGCCAATGCCATCTGTATGACACCAAAATTCTCTGAGAGAACTTGTTTAAAAAGTACACCGTCCCAGGATGCTTCCCCTAGAAGTTTGGACAAATTATGTTGCCGATAAGACCTGTGTTTCAAAGGACCTCTTTATAACATTTTTAGATGAAT
This sequence comes from Saccopteryx bilineata, assembly GCF_036850765.1. Classification (NCBI taxonomy): domain Eukaryota; kingdom Metazoa; phylum Chordata; class Mammalia; order Chiroptera; family Emballonuridae; genus Saccopteryx; species Saccopteryx bilineata. The sequence continues at coordinate 386,230,422 of NC_089490.1, read as the reverse complement.
TTGGGTTGAGAAACATTGATATAAATGGCAGGTATCCCTTTTGGGTTTGATGCAGTTCTGGATTTCAATACAATGATAATTATAATAGTGCTTAGTGGACACTTATTACATACCAGATATTTTAGTTGTCTGTGTGTGGAGCAGATATGTAATTTTTTATGAAGATTTCTGTGTATTTATGAGGTAAATACACTTATGATCCTTAGCTGAGGAAACCGAGGCCTTACTCAAAATCACATAGCTAGTGATTGGTGACCTAAGTCTATACATAAAGCACTCAATGATAAATAGTGCGTTGCTAAATAGTGTGCTAGCAGTGCTGCCAACACCATCTCTATCAGGGTGACCTTGGAGAAGTCATAGAAATATGCAGGAAGTCTACCCCTGGCCGGATAGCTTGGCTGGTTAGAGCATCGTCCTGAGGTGCAGAGGTTGCCGATTTGTGCCCCGTCAGGACACATACAGGAACAGATGTTTCTGTTTCTCTCCTGCTCTCTCCCTTCCTCTCTAAAATCAATAAAATATACGTTTGAAAAATATGCAGGAAGTCTACTTTTTATTTATTTCTGAAATGAGAGGTTAAGGTTAGGTAATTTTCTAAGTCTTTTTAGCTAAAAAAAATGATACTTTTTGCATGAAAATGCAGTTATCTTTAAAGAAGCATAACAATGAACTAATCTCTAACTGATCATGCATTTATACACAATTTAGAACAATAGTCCATGAAAGTATAAAAACTTAAGTACAGTTTGGCACCTTTTGCACTAATCTTTCATTTTATCAACACTTAATATATAAAGTTTCTGCTCTAAATATTGAACTGTTATTATTTCTTTGGCTACAGCATGGGCATCTAGCCATTGGGCTTATCTGCAGGTCAGCCATTCCTGGAATTTAAAAGTATGTTTAGCTATTCTTTTGTCACTTCTGTTCTAGTGAAGGGGTCATCCCCAAATTACCGCTGTTTTAAAAATTTTGAATTTCAAGAGAGGTCCTAACTAGTTTTGTTCTCTTCTGCAATCACTATTCTGTGGATCAGAAATGGAAAGAGATGATTGTGTACTTATACACTACACTTTCTAGCATGGCTGCATATATATTATAATCAGCGAAATTGTTTTTAATACTTGACCTGCTTTTCCTGCCTAGCCCATGGAATAGAGAACTTGATAAAATAAGGGTACTTACTAACACATTTTTATTAACCTTGATAGGTCTTTTAAAGTCTAATTCTAAGTTTTTAAAAGTGGCCATCCCTTTTTCCAGGATTTAGATTTTAAAGCATTTATTCTGAAAAATATATGGTAGTTTATAGGTTTTGCTCACATAATGTGAAATTTTCTGATATGAATCATGTAATAATAATAAATACATGTATTATGCAGTAATAGAATAGAGTATATTATAATATGAATATAATACAATATAGTAGTGTAATATAATATGAAATAGAGCATTTTACACAGTGTAGGGCAGCCCACTGAGATCATACATGCACACAGATTGCATGTCTATACATTAATCTAAATTATAAGTACATTGTGTCTAAACTATGAATTTTATGTAATTTACTATGAACACTGACTGCTGATGATTCATATTTTCTAAATATGTTGGTAGCACAAACTGTTCAGGAATAGTGCTACTACCACACAAATGTTTATTGCTTTTTTCTTTCCTCTGTTCCTGAAGACATACTTGCTTTGTGGTTCCAGATTCTGAAATCTTACAGGACAGCTATCTGCAACAGAACATTCTGAGCATTACTTTCAACCTAGTGCTCATGAAAAGGAAGTACAAAGAATAAAGAGTCCAGGCAACATTTAAAATTCTGTTGAACATTATGACCTTGGACTCATTTTCTTAAAAACAAAACAAAACAAAAAACCCAAACTTCCATGTAGAAAAGTCAAATGTTACCTAGTCAAATAAAGAAAATCTGATTATTTTGCTGATGCATGGCTCCACTAATCATTCCTTTAAAGTATTCTTCTACATAGTTATGGCTTTGGATCTATATTTGAAATTATTGTTAACTTAAAGCATCATTGAGACCCCACCAAAGTTTACATCGATACATCACCAGAGAAGCTTTGTGAAAATAAAATTCTCCTTTAACCCGGTCAGAGGAATTTTTTTATCTGCCCCATTTGTGAACTTTATCTAATGTAATGTTCTGTCTGATCAGTTAGAGAACTTGCAGGGACATGATTAACATTGGAAAAGAACATCTGATTGAACACTCAATGTTAGGGTATTGCTGTTTGCGTCATTCTTTTACTGCGAATAGGATTTCATTCATGTAAATTTTGGGAATGTCTTATGTTGAATGTTATAGTGAGGTCAAAAAGGAATCCAGTCCCTATCCCAAAGAGGTTGGAGTTCATATGTGTGCAGTGGCCTTGTGTTTTGAGTTTTCAGATAGATCTGATTTCAAATAATCTATTCTATACTGTCTATAAAAATCAAAATATTTTAGAAATATCTGTTTACCACTCCCAAACTACTTTCTCTGAGACTTTTTCTACAACTGACATAGATTTAAAAATCCTTTGGAAAACCTATTGCATTTTGAGTTAAAAATTGTGATCAAGGGAAATGTCACAGTAAAATATAAAGCTGTAAATACCTTACAAGAAGACAAGAAGCACAATGAAATGTTATTACTTTTCAGAAATGATGTATCTTGCAGGATTAGGGAGGGCCTTATGGACGCAATGGCATTTGAAGTAGGTGTTAAATAATATTGATAGTGATACTTGATGCTTGCTTCTCACCAGTTGTCTGCCTAAATCTCTCTCTCTTTCTGTGTGTGTGTGTGTGTGTGTGTGTGTGTGTGTGTAGCCATTTCTTCTTCAAATCTTATAAGGTAGTTTCTCTAACCACTTTTGTTAATAAGTGAGGAAAAGAGATATTAAAAAGATAATGTCACATACCTAATTCAGGCTGGAACTAGGACTTGAAATCAGGTATGTTTGGCTCTAAACTCTGTGTTTTAATTTATGATATTCTATTTTGTGTTGGTGGAATTAAATGAGCCGAGATAATGGTGAGAGAAAGAGTTTTTGAGATAATAGGAGCATCTTGAGCAAAGACAAGAGACTGGAAAGCACAAACAGTGAACAGAGAACAGTTGATTTTGCTGGAGCTATTGGTAATGGAAAATGGAAAACACACTTGGAAACACCACTTGGGGCCAAATGGTGAAAAGCCCTGAATGCCAGGCTGGGGCTGCTGACTCTTCTTCAGTGATAGAGTTATTGGTAAATGGTGCTAATGAAGAGTTGGCATAAGTATATAAGATGCTGGAGATCATTGCTTCATCACAAGGTTAAGGCTCTAATTTCAGAAAGTTCCTGAGGACCTGAACTGCAGAGGTGGCTGGAGGAGGCCAGGATGTATAATGAACTACTGAGGTACAAAATGAGTCCATGTGACCCAGAGGGTAGACACAGGTTCCATAGGAAGAGAAGCATCATCATTTTCAATACACTGATTGGGACACCATGGTGGACATTTCCAGGACTCAACTGTAAGATCTTACTAATAGTGCATGAATCACCCACCCAATTAAGAGAAGAATGCTGTATCAAGCATTATGAGAGAATGAAGTTGAGGCAGAAATAAAATCAAGATTCGTTTCTCTAGGGAAGACACTATTCCAGGTACTTTACTACCATAATCTTATAAGATAAGTAGTAGTAACTCCATGTTAAAGGTAAAGAAATGGCTAAAAGACGTTAGGATTTTCAGCCCTGGCTGGTTGGCTCAGTGATAGAGCATCGGCCTGGCGTGCAGGAGTCCCGGGTTCGATTCCCGGCCAGGGCACATAGGAGAAGCACCCATCTGCTTCTCCACCCCTCCCCTTCTCCTTCCTCTCTGTCTCTCTCTTCCCCTCCCGCAGCCGAGGCTCCATTGGAGCAAAAGATGGCCCGGGCGCTGGGGATGGCTCCTTGGCCTCTGCCCCAGGCACTAGAGTGGCTCTCTTCGCGACAGAGTGATGCCCTGGATGGGCAGAGCATTGCTCCCTGGTGGGCATGCTGGGTGGATCCCGGTCGGGCGCATGCGGGAGTCTGTCTTACTGCCTCCCCGTTTCCAGCTTCAGAAAAATACAAAAAAAAAAAAAAGAAGTTAGGATTTTCCTAAAGTTAAAGTGTTGGTAAGTAATAGAGCCAAGATTCAAACTTGTCTGCTTCACTGAAGGGCCTGAAATCATTAATCTTTGAAATTATCATTAATTTATTAATTTATTCATTATTTATTTATTCGGCATTTATTTTTAATGAAGTATTGCTCAGTCTCCAAGAGAAATTATTGTGTGAAAAAAATCAGCAGTCCAAAAAAGCTGCTATGTATATTTTAAAGAAAAATCCACAAAATAATGCTGTATGTTTTCTATGAATAAACAGAATCTGAAAAAACACACAGTAAATTGTTAGCAGTGGTTACAGCTGAGGCAGGAATTAAGATAGGCAGAGAGGGTAAAGAAAATGTATGTCTAATGTTTTAGTTATGTACACAGAGAGTATATTCATGCATTATTCGAATAACTAAGATTTAACTTTATAATAGATCTCTCTGCCACAAATGGCTTTCCATACAGACATGATTATTTCATACGGAATTTGAATTAGGTAAATGAGGAGATAGGATGAGTTTATAGAAATTATTTGGAAAAAACTTTGTGTAAAGCGAGAGAGGTCATTTCTTTTTCATGACTGCTGGTCTCTTTTGCAGAAAGTCAGGCAGCCTTCCATTAACAACTCCGTGAGACACAGCCAGTGAGGCAGACCTCATTTTTTCTGAGCAGTGTGTCAGGCTATAGCTAATAGTCTGAGGGGAAGTTCCCGGTAGGAATTTGTACGTAACTTGTTCATTCTCATGGTTGGAATAAATAAAAGCCAGTGAAGTTCTTTTGTGAGTGTGCTCAGGCATAAGTCTGGGGATCTCTTTTACTGAGCTTGCCCACTGGGGACCTCCCTTAGCCACCTCCAGCCCCACTCATGACCCACCGTGCATGATTTTGGACACAGTGTTCCTTCCCATCTATAAAATGTAAGAAAATAGTATGGGATCTACTTCCTAAACTGTTAGCAGGATTAAGTGAGTTAATACACACAAAGAACCTAGATTATCCAGTGTATTGTAAACTCTTCAAAATATTGGCTATTATACTATCAGAAGATTAGGCATTCACCAGGCTTACAACAATGTTACGGAAAAGCATGGAGAAGGTAAAGAATAAACTCATTGCAGATAATATAAAATCACTAAAGATAAAATGGAGTACAGAATGTCATTGTATACACTGAAGAAGATTTGAAAATTTCATTTCTATATGAAGCTGTTCTATCAACTTCCTAAAGGAATCAGTTTGCCCCATGTTTGGACATGTTAATTCTTATCCCCCTCCCTTAATTGCCTTAATCTTAAAATCTGAGGAAGAATTAATTAACTATCCTGATGGAATAAAGTTAATAGTAATTTTAATGAGTGTAACCTTAGCAGGATTTGTAGTAACCCTGAAAAGATGGTGAAGTCACTTCTTTCTCCACTTGACTCTCACCTTCTGTGAATGGCTATAAGTGCTGATTACAATGATTAATTACCTGCTGGAAGGCTTGTCTCCAGCTCATCTTCTTATCCCAAAACCAACTGCAGTCTGGAGAATATAATGAGGATTCTCAATGTACAAAGGATAAAATACCTTTCTCTACAATATGAAGTGCTTACAAGACAGAATTTGATAAAGAACATCTGGCTAGAGCTTTTACAAAGCACAGCAGAAGGCAAATGGGTTGTATTAGTCTGGCCTTGGAAATTTCATCTAAAATGACATAATGGGTAGCCATGCTATTCAGTAGACAACCTACAAAGGTTACGCTCCAGAGGCAGGACTAATTTAGCCATAGAGTAAATGATATTCTAGGATCACTCTAAATGACATAAATGGGACACTTTATACTACTACAAGGCCTGGAATCACTTTCTAGACTGCAGGGCAGGAAGAACCCAGATAGAGCCTACTGTTAACACTGAGCTGAGCATTTAGAGTTCAGAGTTTGGGGCTAATGAGGAAACTGGAATTTATGAGGTGGAAAGGGAACTGAAGATATGAGTTATATAGCGAAGGAAGATTCCCCATGACCCAGCAAAGAACAATTACTAAAAAAGAACAACTGCTGGAGGGTTGTGAGCTGACCTGGGAGACTTTCATGTTCCATTCAGAATTGAAAGACATTGTTGAACACCCTGGACATTCAGTAGAGAACCTCGGAAGGTCATGCCCCAGAAGTAGGACTAAGTTAGCTCTAGAGTAAAAGACATTCTAGAATGACTGACAAAACAATGATTTAAAAAATAAAATATTTTTAATCAAGAAAATAAAAATCCAACAATTTTCTAGCTAAATAATGAAAAATAATCTTCTAATAAACTTCCAATTCACACGACTCAGAGAAATTTTTCTCTTTAGCTGTTTCTTTTGTTATCTCCTTATTTATAAATGTGTGTGTTTGCTATTATTTCTTGCTTTTCTCCTGCGCCAGGCACTTTTCCCATCATTTCTTCAACTCCTTACTAGGTGCATACTATTATTCCCACCTTCCACCCCCTTTAAAAAAGATGCACTGAAGTTCAGAGACACAATTATCAAAAGGAATATTAGAATCCTGTTTTAACTTTAAAGCTATACTCTTTCCACTTTACCAAGGGTTATTTTTTTTTCAGTCAACAGATAAATAGTAAATATTATATTAAGGCTTTGTGGACCATATAGTTTCTGTTGCCGCTACTCAACTCTGCCATTACAGTGTGAAAGCAGTTACAGATAATAACGCATGCCCTATTTTATTGTGATTCACTTTATTACACTTCACAGATAATATGTTTTTTACAAATTGGAGATTTGTGGCAACCCTACATTGAGCAAGTCTATCAGCATCATTTTTCCAACAGCATTTGCTCACATTGTTTCTCTGTGTCACATTTTAGTATTTCTCACAATATTTTGAACTTTTCACGATTATTTGTTATGGTGGCCTGCAATCAGTGATCTTTGATGTTACTGTCATAATTGCAATTGCTTGTATAAGACAGATAATTTAATTGATAAAGGTTGTGTATGTTCTGAGTGCTCCACTGACCAGCAACTCCCTTGTTTCTTTCCCTCTCCTGGGACTTCCCTATTCCATGAGACACAGCGATATTATAATTAGGCTGTCTAATAACTCTACAGTGGCCTCTAAGTGTTTGAAGAGTCACACATCTCTCCTTTGAAATAAAAATTAGTAATAATTACAGTAAGCTTAGTAAGGAAGACATATTGGAATGCAAGATAGGCTCAAAGCTAAGACTCTTGTGTCAAATAGTTAATCAAGTTCTGAATGCAAGGGAAAAGTACTTGAAGGAAATTAAAGGTGCTACTCCAGAGAACACATGAATGATAAGAAAGCAAACAGCCTTATTGCTGATGTGCAGAAAGTTTCAGTGACCTGAATAGAAGATCAAACCAACACTATTTCCTTAAACCAAAGACTTAGAGCAAAGTCCTAACTCTTCAATTCTATGAAGCCTGTGAGAGGTGTGGAGGCTGCAGGAAAAGAATCTGAAGCTAGCAGAGGTTGGTTCATAATTTTTAAGGAGAGAAGCTGCCTCTGTAACATCAAAGTGCAAGGTGAAGTAGCAAGGCAGCTGCAGCAAGTTAGCCAAAGGCAATCATCCTGAGATAATTAATGAAAACAACAGATTTTCACTGTATAGGTGAAACAGCATTATACTGAAAGAAAATGTTATCTAGGACCTTCAGAGCTGGAGAGAAAAGGCAATACCTGATTTCAAAGCTTCAACAGACTCTTTTCTTAGGGATTAATGCAGCTGGTGACTTTAAGTTGAAGCCAGTGCTCGTTTACTATTCCAAAAATCATAGGACCCTTAAGAATTATGCTAAATCTGCTCTGTCTGTGCTCTATAAATGGAACAGCATAGCCTGGACAACAGCACATCTGTTTGCAACATGGTTTACTGAATATTTTAAGCCCACCATTGAGACCTAACACTTAGAAAAGATATTCTTTTCAAAACAGTACTGCTCATTGACAGTGCACCTGGTCACTTAAAAGTTCTGATGGAAATGTACAAGATTAATGTTGTTTTCATGCCTGTTAACATTACATCCATTCTGCAGCCCATGGGTCAAGGAGTAATTTTGACTTTTGAGATGTATTATTTAAAATACAGTTTGTAAGGCTCTCTAGCTGCTATAGATAGTGATTCTGCGAATGGATTTGGCTGGGCAAAGTAAATTGAGAATTTTCTGGAAAGGATTCACCATTCTAGATGCCATTAAGAACATTTGTGACTCATAGGAAAAGGTCATGCTGTCAACACTAGCAGGCTTGGAAGAGGTTGATTTTACTCTCATGTGTGACTTTGAGGGGTTCAAGACTTTAGTGGAGGAAGTAATTGCAGGTGTGGTGGGAGCAGCAGGAGAACTAGAACTAGAAATGGAGCCTGAAGGTGGGACTGAATGGCTGCAGTCTCATGATAGAACTTGAACAGGTGAGGAGTTTCCGCTTACAGGTGAGCAGAGAAAGTGGTGTCTTCATATGAAATCTACTCCCACTGAAGATGCTGTGAAGATTATTGAAATGACAATGAAGGGTTTAGAATTTTACATAAACTTTGTTGATAAAGTAGTGACAAGGGTTTGATAAGATTGACTCTAATTTTGAAAGTGAGTTAAGTGTTATCAAACAGCATCACACGCTACAGAGAAATGGTGAAAGGAAGAATCGTTGGATGCAGCAATCTTCATTGTTACCTTCAGTAACCACCTCCTTGATGAGTCAGCAGCCATCAACATTGAGGCCCTTCCCTAACAAAAAAGTGATGACTTACCGAAGGCTCAGATTATGATGAATAGTTTTTTAGCAATAAAGTATTTTAAAATTAAGATATGTACATTTTTAGAAATAAGGCTGTTGCACACTTAATAGATGACAGTGTGATGTAAATAGAACTTTTACTACCTTGTGGAAACATAACATGATATTCCAAGTATATAGTGGAGGCCTTTTTCTCCTTTTCTTATCATTGTATATTCGTCTCTTCTGAAAACTGGTGGCCTGTTTCTGGGGATCATAGATTAGTATAAAATTGATTATTCCTTAAATGGTATGATTCATCTAAAAGATGAATAGTATACACCATGGTATACTATTCAGCCATAAGAAATGATGACATCGGATCACTTACAACAAAATGGTGGGATCTTGATAACGTTATATGGAGTGAAATAAGTAAATCAGAAAAAAACAAGAACTGCAGGACTCCACACATTGGTGGGACATAAAAACGAAACTAAGAGACATGGACAAGAGTGTGGTGGTTACAGGGGGCAGGGGGAGGGAAGAAGGGAGAGGGGGAGGGGAAGGTGGAGGGGCACAAAGAAAACTAGATAGAAGGTGATGGAGGACAATCTGACTTTGGGTGATGGGTATGCAACATAATTGAATGAAAAGATAACCTGGACATGTTTTCTTTGATATATGTACCCTGATTTATTGATGTCACCCCATTAAAATTAATAAAAATTTATTTATTAAAAAAAAAGATGTCAATCTGGACTTCTCATTGGTATATTCACTTAGTAATTTTATTTGTTGGTTTTAAGTTGCTGACCCCAGGAAGAATACATAAACATTTTGTCCAGAGGACATTTTGGCTTCATTACCAAGTTATTGATTATGATGTCGTACATGTCTTTTCCTGCCTCTGCCTTCCTTTTTGATCACTACCTCCCTACCATCCTGATTTGTTTTGTTGCATTTCTTTTTAATTTTTTTTAATTTTCATTTTTTTACAGAGACAGAGAGAAACTCAGAGATAGGAACAGACAGACAGGAATGGAGAGAGAAGCATCAATTATCAGTTTTTCATTGCGACACCTTAGTTGTTCATTGACTGCCTTCTCATATATGCCTTGACCATGGGCCTTGAGCAGACCAAGTAATACCTTACTCAAGCCAGCGACCTTGGGTCCAAGCTGGTGAGCCTTGCTCAAACCAGATGAGCCTGCACTCAAGCTGGCCACCTTGGAGTTTCGAACCTGGGTCCTCTGCATACCAGTCTGATGCTCTATCCACTGCACCACCACCTGATCAGGCTAAAAGTTAAATGTTTTATACATGTTTTGTCTCTCCTTCTCATTCTCACTTTGATCAACCTTCTTGAACATATGAGATACATTTATAATGACTGCTTTATTGTCATTGTCTACTAATTCTATTTTCTATGCCATTTCTGTGTCTATTTGTATTGATTAATTTTTCTCCTCATTATGATTTATATTTTCCTACTTTGTTACATGCTTGTTAATTTTTGATGGGATGTTAGGCATTGCGAATTTTACTTTTTAGGGTGATGGAGTTTTTATATTTTCTTTAGTATTTTGGGAGCTTTGTTATGGAATGTAGCTGCTAAGTCACTTAGAAACAATTTGATCATTTGAGACTTGCTTTTAAGTTGTTAGGCAGTTTCTCCATGCATAATTTGGTCCCTTCTTGAGGTAAAACTCTTCTGAGTACTCCACTTGAAATTTCATATTAAGAAGTGGGCATTACCATCTATTCTTGATCTTGTGCAATCTCCAAAAATGATGTAATTTGATCTTTCTGATTATTCTTCCCCATGCCTTTTGTAGTTCCCACACATGTAGTTGGTAATTGTTACTCAGATGAGACTCATTTGGTATCCTTTGTAGATGTCTGGATTTTGCTTTATGTAGATGCTCTCTTTTTTTCTGATAGTTTGTCCTAGCAATCTTAGGTGCTGTATACCCCTTGAATTATCAACTCTGTCTCCTCAACTAAAGAATATTGCCAGACTTTATTAATGACATTTAGTAAATTGAGGCAATTGTTGGTACTATAGAATTAATGTTTATGTCTCCCAAAGTTTATATGTTGAAGTTTTAATTTCTAAATTGACAGTGTTTGGAGATGAGGTTTTGGTGGTAATTAGGTTTAGGTAAGGTCATGAAGGTGGGGCTTTCATGATGAAATTAGTTCTTTCTAAGCAAAGAAAGAAACCAGAGCTTGCTTGCATGCTCTATTTCTCTCCCTCTCTCTCTCCCTCTCCCTCCCATTCCTTATTCTCTTTCTCCTTTCTCCTTATTCTCCTACTATGTGAGTATGAAGAAAGAGGTGGCTGTCTGAAAGCCAGGAAGAGGGTTCTAACCAGAACTTGACTGAGATAGCAAGCTGATCTTAGACTTCCATTCTCCAGAATTGTCAGAAATGAATTTCTGTTGTTGAGGCTACTCAGTCTCTGGTATGTTATTATGGCAGCCTATGCTGAATAATATAGTTGAGCTCACATTATTTTCTTTTTTTTTTCAGGTTCAGTGGCCACCTTGCCTATTGTCCAATGTGTGAAAACTGTTGTTTCATATATTTTCTTTACGTTTTTTAATTGTTTAAGGCAGGAAGATAAATTTGTTCTTTGTTTTTTCTTCATAGATAGAAGCAGAAGTCTTTTCCAATTAGATTTTGTTTAGAAAATGAAAATTCATTATAATAAAACTTGTGTTGAAGTCTAATGCACAGAAACCAGATATTAATTATGAAAAGACCTAAGAAATAAGAAACTTATAGAATTAATAAAAATTTTCCTCAATCTTTTTCTTAACTTTTGATTTGAATGCCATCAAGTTTTTTCCATATTAGTTAATTGAATTAAAATACTACTTTTGAATAACATTTATTCTTTCTCTAATATGGTATAAAAATTAAAGATTTTTGAAAATTCTTGGGGAGTTAAAGATTCTTGTTATGATTCATTGAAAAATTAGAGGATCGTAAAACAACTTTCCAAGATAAAAAGTAAAAATTGCTGCCTATTTCAACAAGATATTTTTCAGTCTATAATGTACCCTTCCTCCATTAATGATGTAGGTAGAGCAGTACTCTTAAACTGGGAGGAGGGTGAAATTGGTGATGAAAGACTTTAGAAGTCATACTACTCATAAAATCTTTTTTTTTAATTTTATTTTTTGTATTTTTCTGAAGTTGGAAACGGGGAGGCAGTCAGACAGACTCCCGCATGCACCCGACCAGGATCCTCCCGGCATGCCCACCAGGGAGCTTCAGCTGCGGGAGGGGAAGAGAGAGACAGAGAGGAAGGGAGGGGGAGGGGTGGAGAAGCAGATGGGTGCTTCTCCTGTGTGCCCTGGCCGGGAATTGAACCCGGGACTCCTGCACGCCAGTCCGACGCTCTACCACTGAGCCAACCAGCCAGGGTCTCATGAAATATTTTTGAAAAAATTTTTTTCTTCATAATCACTCTTGTTTCAACATATTGCTTAACATTCATGGCATAGAGGATGCCAGGAAATCAAGAAGTTCTAATATTTGACAAAGAGATTCTTGTCTTATTTTGCTTCTTCCTGAATCCTAGGGACAAGAGTTACCATATCAGAAAATATGTCCAGATTAGCTGTAATCTTAATGATGAAATAATACATTCCCAAACCAAACAATAATGACCATGATATTTTCTGAAACTTAAAATTTTTCCTAATCTTTTATTTTTCTCTGATAGTGGAAAAGCAAGTACTGTGCTTTTGAAGTCTTCTTTAAGCAAAGGTTCAACAGTCAAATACAAAGCCCTGACAGGTTATAGAAGGCAGAAGAAAAAAATGAGAAGATATTTTTTTTCCTGAAATTGCATTTTTACTTTTTACCTAGAGAGAAGGTATCTTTTAGACATTGTTTTAGATCTCTGGGAATGATTGTGTATTAGGTCTTCAAATGTGTTTATTTTTTTTTTAGTACCCCTAAAGGGCTTTAGGTAAGAGTAAGCAATCTGATATCATAGTCTTTGCCTAACTTTTGAAGTAGGTTATCTTTTTTACTCCTTTCATAGCCTGTAAAGAACTTATGATCTCAGAGACGATGACAAAAAGCAACTATGCGGACAGAGACTATGGGCTTCAGGCATTGACTGGCTGCTTTCAGCATTCCCTTTCAATTTTGTCATCTTTCAGGGTTTTGTTTGGTATTCGATATAGCTTTTCAGAGACTTAATAGCTTTTCAATATCCAGTGTAAGCAAAGGAACATGTCCAGGATTGATTGTGTGTGTGTACTGACCGGACTGAAAGGCACTTCTGCCTTATCACTCTAACCCTTTGTAATAAAAACACCATGATCTCTTATTGAAAACAAGTGGTATATATAACCAGTTTCCTACCCTGTTAAAGTTAAAGGGGAAAGACTTTTTTTTTAAAAAAATAGCCCATTGGGACCATTATTACATTTCTCTCTGAATTTTGATATTTGGAGTAAGTTGAGAGAATACAGAGGAACAGGAAATCATAAAGCTACCCCCTCAATGCTTTAATTTCATCTCTCCCTGAGTTCCAGGGTTCTTGACCTAGACCTCATTTAGCTACATTAATGCTTTGCCCATCTCTCTAGCCCTCATGAATATGATAGTCTTGCTTTCTAATGGCTCTACCGACATTTCCCCCCTCCCTCATCTCAATCACCTGGAACACCAAATGATAAATTGAGAGAGTCTAGATAATCGTTTTACTTCCTTGAGAAATGAAACATCAGACACATAGGACAGATTTTGGTAATAATCTTTTATGTGCTTTTATTCCAGATATTGAGACTTGATGGTTTGTTCTAATGTACCTGATTGAAAAAATCTTTGTAGCTACAATATATGTTGAGTATTATTGTTATATAGACCTACAATATATATTGAAAACATTCCTTTGTAGGCGATAATTCCATATGCTATCAGAGTACCATCAAGCTAATATAAATGGATCAGGGGTCTATAGTCTTTGATTTATGCAGAAAACCACAAGTATATCTTAAAATGAAGAGAAGCCTGCATTAGTTTAGAAAGAAGTACCACCCATCAGGACAAGGAGTAAGATACTGTATAGAAGGAGGAGACAAATTTATTTCAGTGATTGTGCTGCTATAATTCATATTTTACATAAAATAGATTCTTGAGTTCAATGATGACAGCAATATAAGGGTAATAGACTTCTTCAAGAATTCAAATTGAGAACAATGTGGAATATGGAGAAAACTTATTAAAACTCAAGAACATGAAGAAGCTTAAAATACAGCATTAATAAGAGTGGTGAAAGTGGGCATGAATACCTTGTTCCTGATCTTAAGGGGATTGCTTTTAATATTTGTCTATTGAATATGATGTTGGCTGTGTGTCTGTCATAGATGGCCTTTATCATGTTGAGGTATGTTCCCTGTATTTCCATTTTGCTTTGATCATGAATGGGTGCTGGATTTTATCAAATTCTTTTTCTGCATCTATTAAAATTATCATGTGGTTTTTCTCCTTCCTTTTGTTTATGTGATGAATCACATTGATTGATTTGTGAATATTGTACCAACCTTGCCTCCCCAGAATAAATCCCACTTGATCATGGTGTATGATTTTTTTCATATATTGCTGGATCTGGTTTGCTAATATTTTGTTGAGGATTTTAGCATAGTTATGGAAGTCCTAGCCACAGCAATAAGACAAGAAGAAAAAATAAAAGGCATCCAAATTGGAAAAGAAGAAGTAAAACTATCATTATTTGCAGAAGTAAAACTATCATTATTTGATATTGTATATAGAAAACCCTAAAGTCTCATTCAAAAAACTACTGGACCTGATAAATGAATTTAGCAAGGTGGCAGGATATAAAATTAATACTTAGAAATCAGAGGCATTTTTATACACCAACAATGAACTGTCAGAAAGAGAAATTAAGAAAACAATCCCCTTCACTATTGCAACCAAAAAAATAAAGTACCTAGGAGTAAATTTAACCAAGGAGATTAAAGATTTGTACTCAGAAATTATAAAACACTGATAAAATAAATCAAGAAAGATACAAACCAGTGGAAGCATATACTGTGCTCATGGTTAGGAAGAATAAATATAATTAAAATGTCTATATTACCCAAAGCAATTTGTAAATTCAATGCAATACCAATTAAAATACCAATGACATACTTCAAAGATATAGAACACATATTCCAGAAATTTATATGGAACCAAAAAAGAACACGAATAGCCTCAGCAATCTCGAAAAGGAAGAATAAAGTGGGAGGTATCACACTTCCTGGTATCAAGTTATACTACAAGGCCATTGTACTCAAAACAGCCTGATACTGGCATAAGAACAGACATATAAATCAATTAAGTAGAGCAGATAACCCAGAAATAAACCCATACCTTTTTGAACAACTGATATTTGACAAAGGAGGTAAAAGCATACAATGGAGTAAAGACAGCCTCTTCAACAAATGGTGTTGGGAAAATTGGACAGCTACCTGCAAAAAAATGACATTAGACCACCAACTTACACCATTCACAAAAATAAACTCAAAATGGATAAAAGACTTGAATGTAAGCTGTGAAACCATAAGCATCTTAGAAGAAAACATAGGCAATAAGCTCTCAGACATCTCTCGCAGCAATATATTTGCTGATTTATCTCCATGAGCAAGGGAAATAAAGGACAGGATAAACAAATGGGACTATATCAAACTAAAAAGCTTTTGCACAGCTAAAGACAATATGAACAAAATAAAAAGACAAACCACACAATGGGAGAATATATTTGACAATATGTCTGATAAGGGGTTAATAACCAAAATTTATAAAGAACTTGTAAAACTCAACACCAGAAAGATAAACAATCCAATCAAAAAATGGGCAAAAGAAATGAATAGACACTTCTCCAAAGATGACATACAGATGGCCAATAGGCATATGAAAAAGTGCTCACCATCACTAATCATTAGAGAAATGCAAATTAAAACCCCAACTAAATATCACCTCACACCAGTGAGAATGGCGCTCATCAGCAAAACAAAACAACACAGAATAAATGCTTGTGAGAATGTGGAGAAAAGGGAACCTTCCTGCACTGCTGGTGGGAATGCAGACTGGTGCAGCCACTGTGGAAAACAGTATGGAAATTCCTCAAAAAATTAAAAATTGAACTGCCTTTTAACCCAGCTGTGCCACTTTTAGGAATATACACCAAGAACACTGTAGCACTGTTTCAAAAGGAGAAATGCACCCCCATGTTTATGGCAGCATTGTTCACAATAGCGAAGATCTGGAAACAGCCCAAGTGTCCGTCACAGGACGAATGGATTAAAAAGCTTTGGTACATATATACTATGGAATACTATGGGGCCACGAAAAAGAAAAAATCTTACCTTTTGCGACAACATGAATGGACCTGGAAACTATTATGTTAAGTGAAATAAGCCAGGCAGAAAAAGAAAAATATCATCTGACCTCACTCATTTGAGGAATCCAATGAACAGTGTGAACTGAGGAATGGAATTGAGACAGAGGAGAGATCAAAGGGACCAGAGGAAGCTGAAGGGAAGGGGGGAGGGTGCCATGGGGAGGGGGCAAGAGAGATGTTGAGGGGAATATGGGGGAGGGTGATGCATTTGCAGCCACACTAGAATCTATTAAACATAATAAATTAAAATCAATAAAATAAAAAAGGAAAAGAAAAAAATACAGCATTAAAACAGGCCAATAATCCTGTTTGAGAAAGTAATCATTGTAGAAGACCGAAATAAACAGTGTGAACCTAGGTGAGGGCCTCTAATGTTCCTGCTAAAAGCCCGGCTCTCTCTCTCTCTCTCTCTCTCTCTCTCTTTCTACCTTTTTTTTTAATGATTTATTAACAGTTTGGCTTCACATTTGTGAATATATGCTTATGAATTTGTGTTGAGGTCAAGAATCTATACACATTACTGCTTAGACGTAATAGAACATTTTATTTTCTTGATTGTCTAAAATGAATCACGTTTGTCTTGTGAACTCTCTTTGTGTCTCGCTGGGCAGCAGTGGGAGAAAGCCTGAATTTACCAGTTAGTAATAAAACTTCTATCTCTTCCAGTTTAACCAGTCCATTTCGGATTTCTGATTATGTTGGCTATATTCACCCTTTCAGATTTCTCCTTCCCTGCTTCTCTCCAAGTTCGTGTCTGGAAATTAAAATGAGGTTTATGTTACTCTGTTGTATTTGAGAAAAAAGTGGTCTGGTAGCTACTAGTCATCCCAAGAATTCTTACTGCTTTTGGCTGTGTGGTGTGGTTCTGGTTTTCCACTGATAGTATCTGGCCCTTTAAGACAGTATGGTGGCACATATGAATGGAGTCCATGGTTGTGGTCATTTGCCTCCACTTACAATGCCTCTGCTCACAGCGGACTTTTGTTCCAGCCCCAGGCTTTTGTATTTTGCCTGCCTGTTCAGCACCTCTGTGCTCCTTCAGTGGGACACATGGTCATTTCTGGCTCAACTACATGTTATACACAAGCTGTATTTCTCCAAGGGTGTTGCTGTAAACCCATACATTCTGCATAATACATCTGGTGAATTTTATCTTGCAGCATGTTGGATATTGTTAAGACTTTTCCTAGAGATTTACAGCCTCTTCCAAGCTGAACTGGTAAGTTCTGCCATCATCCCTCCAGTACCGAGGATCTCCTACAACTACTGTGGTACTTCTATCTCTTTCTCCCTTCTAATGAGAGGGATGGTTTCATTCTAATGAGGGGAAGAGGAAGACCTGTGCATGTGACCTCTTCACTTTCCTCTGTATGTCTTCCCATATTCCACAGGGCCAATAGAAGTTGCTTTTCTAGTTCTTTCTGTTTGGCAAGAATGTCTCTCTATGTATTCTACTTTTTCCTCCTTGCTTAGTTCCTGAATGGCAAAGGGATTTTGGAGGAGATGCTGGATAACTGGTAAAGGCAGACCCAATATTTCTGTTACTCGTGAAATGACTTAGGGGGGAAAAGTCTGGATTGGGAGGCCTTTCTGAAACAAGGCAGAGAATAAAAAAGTAACTATCCACATGATACAGGACTTTCCTACAATATACTTGATAGGTGGCCATTCAATTTTTACCTGTATTTCTCTAGTGACCAACTGTTCCTTGCTGCAAGGCTCCATCCATTTCAGAGTTGAACAGTTGTGTTTATTCCCATGCATTATGTGACCATAATTGGAAAAGACTGAGAGCAAGGAATTTAATCCTTCTTTGCATCCTCCACAGGTCCAAAATAATGCTTTCTATTTAGAAGGTTTTCAATGAACTGTTTGCTGAAATAATGAATGAATTATGTATACTGAGGTGCATTCTGCAACTATAAATCTTCTCTTTTGGTCCTGGTTCTGCTTCCCAGTACTACAGTTTAACAATTCTTCAGATATGTAGGTGGACATTATGTTTTTACATAAGCATTATTTGGACAGAACAAGTATTCTATTTTCTTCAGTTGAATTCTTTAAAGAGAAAAACAGAACACAGCTCTATGGTCATATCAACGGGTGTGATCTATTACTATCAGAAAACATCAGGGAGGTTAAAAGAGAAGAGGAAGTATTTTATGTATAGATATTAAAGAAAAAGGCTTGGAAAAATAAATTCTATAGTGTGTAAAAGAAGAATTACTGAAATTCTTCATGAAATTACTGCAGAGTCTAGAGTGTATATTTTATAATTAATAAAGCATTTGATATACCTGTCATGAAATTTTACTTGCAAATTTTGGTGAAATTAGCTTGGCTAAAAACAGAATCCTATTGTCTCAAAAAACAATCACTTAGAAGGCTATTAAAGGGTAATGAGAAATAGCAGGGATTCTGGATTAGGGCTGCATCCAGAAACACTGGGTGGAGTCTGAGAGAAGATAGAGTCCTATGCACAGTTCTGAACATTTGGAAGAATGAAGTAAAATGCAAGTAAATGTATGAAATAACTGTGTCTCAAAGATTCAAGGCTGCAAACATGAACAAAGACTGAAGTGGAACAGAAATGAAGCTAATAAGATATAATTAAAGTAGATAGCCCTATATTCAAAAGCACAAAATGATAACTCACTCTGCTTCAAAATTTTAATGCCAAGATTCAGTCATTTCCACTCAGGTTTGTGTGTAGCTTAATGGAGTATCTGTTGAATGAAAAGTATAAGTATGAATGCTAGAGCTGGTTCAGGCAAATCAGAACCTACAAAACGAATAAAGCCAGACACATTTGTTTCAACTCACAGTATTTGATCCAGCGTCTCTGGTAATCTCAAGACTTTTCTAAAAAATTAAAATCAATAGAAATAAAATTTTCATTTCTCTTTGAAAGGTGCTGGCTTCCGTTAACTCATATTTTAGAGAACTATGTCCTTGCAACAATAGTTGAAATTGGGGGGGGGGAGAATTTGGGCATTTAGCTGGTTAGAAGATTTGGGATGTTTTTTGTCTGAGATGATCAAATAATATATATATTGTTCAAATTAGGACATGTTTGAGAGTGAAAGGAGACACTATCATTGGAACACTGAGATACTTGGACGATAGGCACCAACTAACATTGTCCTGGGAAAACTAAGATCTCAGCTACCATGCTAAGTGTAGTCAACTGCTTTTGACTAATTGAATGGGTACCTCCCGATGTTTTGGGGTTGTACTGGCAGCCTTAGGCCTTTATGTTCTGTTGGAAGCTAAAATATTTTTCTCAGTTATTTGTCTCCGCTTTTGAACCAAAATGTATACAATAAATTATCTTTATGATTTGAAAAATTCTTTCCAGGTTTTGAACTCTCAAATATATATATTTTTGCTTACAACAGAACTTAAATTGCATATTTAACCTGTGCATTATGGCAGACTAGAGTTCCAGCAAACTTCCACAGGTTACAATGGTACCTGGGAGACGGATTCCTGAGATGAAGGGTTGTAGAGAAGGGTATAGTTTGTCAAGGAAGATGGATGATGTATAGCTTAATGGCAGGCCAAAGATGAACTGCTTTTGAACTGACCTATGAAAGGATCTTGCCATAGGAGGGTAGAAAAATGAACTTTATTAGTGTAAATAAAAAACTTTAATTCAAATCCTAATGCAAAGCCTAAGGGATAACCAACAAAATAAAGTAGTGACAATGCATTTTTACTTTATTTCTGAATATATATGTTTTAAAAAACTGGGTTTGCATTTTAATCCCTCTGCATGTGACACCAAAATCCTATATTTTTGGTCATGAAAGTCTTTTTATTATTTTTATTAAGTGATAGGCAGGAAGGCCGACAGACAGGCTCCTGCATAAGCCTGGACCAGGATCCACCCAGCAAGCCCCCTACCTGGTGATGCTCTGCCCATCTGGGGCTGCTGCTCTGTTGCTCGACAGCCTAGCAGTTTTAGCACCTGAGGCAAGGCCATGGAGCCATCCTCAGTGCCCCGGGACAGCATGCTTAAACCATTCAAGCTATGGCTGCAAGAAGGGTGAGATAGAGAAGGGGGGGGCGGGAGGAGAAGCAAATGGTTGCTTCTCCTGTGTATCCTGGCTGGGAATCGAACCCAAGACTTCATACACCAAATCGATGCTCTGCCATGGAGCTAACCAGCCAGGGCCTTGAATGACGGTCTTGAACGCACTAACCTGGACAATCATGAACTTTATACAGTTAAACTAGTCAATAAAAAGAGAGGTTGAAGACCAAAGGGCATTTAGAGATAAGGCTTACCATGATTTTTGAGCAAAGTTCTGAGTATGTGATTTGTGTCTTTTGAATGTAAGGGAAACAAGCAAGATCATGACATGAGGGAGAGTTAAGTTTACCAGATGCCTTGGAGTTCCACAGGGGAGACAGTGATATTTGCTAATGCGTAAAGTGTGTTGAGCATTCATTAAAGGGCCTGTTGTATGTATGGAGGCTAACGCAGTTATTCCCACTCTGCAGAAGACAACATATGCTCTGTGGAGACCATGGGGGGAGAACCTGGGCCCACAGCCTCTGAAGACACGAAAGGACAGTCCATCTGCTCAGGCAGCTGCCTCCATCACAGTAAATGTAGACATGACTCTTACTATTATTAAATAAATGAATCTTACGTTCAGAAGTCCTCTACCTATGTGTGATGCTTGAAATCTTTCCACATTATTGACCCCATAGACCAGGCATGGCCAACATATGGTCTGCGGGCCGAATTCGGCCCATGTAATGAGTTTATGTGGCTCGTGATTAAACTTTTAATATTCTCCGCTACTTTAAAATCTCAGCTACTCAGAAGCGGAAGAGTCTTTGATTATTGGAAATTGAGATATTTAAGAAGATAGTGATATGCAGAAAAGAATTCTGCGTGTGACTAATCTAGGGTTAACTTCCAATAATTGGTCGAATGGATTCACAATACTTTGTTATTTTTTAAAAAAAATTCCATTATAAAGATTTACAACTTTTGTACTTATCTGTACTCAGTATGAACTGTTTGACGTTTAGCGGCGATGTGAAACCCACATTCTTTTAAGCGGAGTTTGCCAGTGCGCACCAAAGGTCAAACAATTCGTTCTTTTTGTGGTCAAGTGTGCTGAATCAAGTGGCATTGTAGTAGCATAGACAATAGCTGCAGTTGATAACTGAAAACGTGTCCAGGCTGTTTGTAAAATGAAGTAATTGTTTTATTTGTGATACAACCCCTTTAAGCTCATTCTATTAATTAAATATTGTTTTAATTGATTGCAATACAGTTTGGATATTTATATGGTATGTAATTATATTTTTATTAAAAAATATTTTTATTAAAATAATATTGTATATTAAAAACTTTTTTCACTCACATTTACTCCTAAACAAATCACAAAATAAAATTTTGTTTACTTAAACGAATCATTTTTGTATTTAACAGTTTTTAATTTTAATATTTCGTCCAGCCCATGAAAAAAGTTTTCTTTCTAATCTGGCCTGGAAGGGGGGCGGAAACTGTTGGCCACGCCTGCCACGGACCCTCTCTTTTACCTCTTAGCTAAGCCTGTGAACCATGTTCACATTACCAGTATAAATCCTACCTGACTGTGGTGCATGATCATTTTAATGTATTGTTACTTTACTAATATATTTTGTTGGGAACTTTTAGATCTATGTTTATCAGGAATGTTGGCATGCAATTTTCTTTTCTTTTTTCAGAGTGTCTTTGTCTGGATTTGGTATCAGCGTAATTCTGGCTTCATATAATGAGTTTAGAAGTGTTCCTTCTTCATTTTTTTGGAATTTTTTTTTTAAAAAGATAGGCATTAATTATCTTTTGACTGTTCGGTAAAATTCACCTATGTGGCCGTGTGGTGCTAGACTTTTGTTTGTTGTGGGTTTTTGAATGTTGATTCAATTTTGTTACTAGTAATTGGTCTACTCAGATTTTCTGTTTCTTTTTTTGACTCAGTCTTAGAAGACTGTATGTTTCTAGGGTTTATCCATTTCTTTTAGTTTGTCCAATTTGTTGGTGTTTAATTATAGTATTCCTTTATAATCTTTTCTATTTATGTAGTGTTGATTATAACTTTTATTTCTGATTTTATTTATGTGGGACTTCTCTCTTTTCTTCTTAATAAGCCTGGCTAAATTTTATCAATTTTATTTATCTTTGCAAAGAAATTGCTCTTATATTTAGTTTCATTGATTTTTCAATTGTGTTTTTTTTATTTCTATTTTATTTTTGCTCTGATATTATTTCCTTTCTTCTGCTAACTTAGAGCTTTGTTTGTTTTTATTTTATAGTTCCTTCAGATATAAGTTTAGATCATTTGTGTGTGTCTTTACTCTTTGCCTTTACCAGTGAGATTTCTGTCTTATATATATATTTTTCTTTTTAGCCATTAATTTATTTTTATTAATTTTAATGGGGTGATATTGATAAATCAGGGTACATATGTTCAGAGAAAACCTCTCCAGATTATTTTGACATTTGATTATGTTACATATCCCTCACCCAAAGTCAAATTGTCTTCAGGCACCTTCTATCTAGTTTTGTTTGTGCCCCTTCCCTCCCCCCACCCCCTCCCCTTCCTCCCCTCACCCCCTGGTTACCACCACATTCTTGTCCATGTCTCTGAGTCTCATTTTTATGTCCCATTTATGTATGGAACCCTATAGTTCTTAGTTTTTTCTGATTTACTTACTTCACTCAGTATAATGTTATCAAGGTCCATCCATGTTATTATCTTATTATTTTTTTTATTTCTAGTGTTGTCTCTTTCTTTTTCATTTAAATAAGTCTCTTTAACATTTCTTTGAAATGCCAATTCTGTGTTGATGAACTTTGTTAGCATTTTCTGGAAAACTCTTTATCTCTCTTAAACTCTAAATGATAACCTTGCTGGCTTGATTATGATGTATCACTGTGAATATATATTGTCACTCTCTTCAGACCTGAAAAGTTTTTGCTTAAAAATAAGCTAATAGGTTTCCTTGCATGTAACTAGTTGATTGTTTTCCCTGCTGCTTTTAAAATTTTTATCCTTAATTTTTGAAATTTAAATTATGATGTGTCTTGGTGTTGATCCCTTTGGTTCATATTCTTTCAGACTTTCTGTTCTTTTTGGACTTAGATGTCTTTTTTTTTTTCCACCAAGTTAGGGAAGTTTATAGCCATTATTTCTTCTTATTTATTTATATTTTTCCAAAATGAGAAGCAGGGAGGCAGAGAGACAGACTTCTGCATACGCCTGACTGAAACTTACCCAGCATGCCCACTAGGGGGCGATGCTCTGCCCACCTGGAGTGTTGCTCCATTGCAACCAGAGCCATTCTAGTGCTTGAGATGGAGGCCATGGAGCCATCCTCAGTGCCCGGGCCAACATTACTCCAATGGAGCCTTGGCTGCAGGAGGGGAAGAGAGAGATAGAGAGAAAGGAGAGAGGGAAGGGTGGAGAAGCAGATGGGTGCTTTTCCATGTGCCCTGAATGGGAATTGAACCCAGGACTTCCACACACTGGGCCGATGCTCTACTACTGAGCCAACTGGCCAGGGTCACCATTATTTCTTCTAATAAGTTTTCTGTCCCTTTTCCCTTATAATGAAAATGTTAGTATGCTTGATGTTGTCCCACAATTTCCTGAAATTGTTCTCAGTTTAAAATTTTTTTCTCTTTTATTGTTCCAATTCTGTGATTTCCACTATAAAGCATTCCAGATCATTAATCCATTCTTCTATATCATCTAAATTGCTATTCATTCTTTGTACTGTAGTTTCCATTTGAGTTACGGTATTTTTCAGTTCTGATTGGGTATTTTTTAAAAAATTTTTTTTAATTTTTATTTTTTTTGTATTTTTGTATTTTTCTGAAGCTGGAAACGGGGAGAGACAGTCAGACAGACTCCCGTATGTGCCCGACCGGGATCCACCCGGCACACCCACCAGGGGCGACGCTCTGCCCACCAGGGGGCGATGCTCTGACCCTCCGGGGCATTGCTCTGCTGCGACCAGAGCCACTCTAGCACCTGGGGCAGAGGCCAAGGAGCCATCCCCAGCGCCCGGACCATCTTTGCTCCAATGGAGCCTTGGCTGCGGGAGGGGAAGAGAGAGACAGAAAGGAAGGAGGGGGGGTGGGGGTGGAGAAGCAAATGGGTGCTTCTCTTATGTGCCCTGGCCGGGAATCGAACCCGGGTCCCCCGCACGCCAGGCCGACGCTCTACTGCTGAGCCAACCGGCCAGGGCCTGATTGGGTATTTTTTATATTTTCTCTTCGAAGTTCTCACTATATTTATTGTTCCTTCCCCAGAGTATAATGAGCATCTTTATGACCATTACTTTTAACTCTTTATCTTGTAGACTGCTTATAATTTTGTCTTGTCACTTTGTTTGGAACATATTTTTTTGTCTCCTCATATTGCCTAACTCTTTGTTTTAATATATTAGGTCAGTCAGCCATGCCTTACAAGAGTGGCTTTATGTAGCAATGTCCTGTGGAGCCCAGTGGTGCAATAATTTCCAGTCACCAGTGCTGGATGCTTTAGGGGTGTTTGCTGTGTGGGTGTGTGCTCTTTCTTGTGGTTGGACTGCAGTTGTTGCTGTGATACAGTAGGTGGGGCTTTCACCTTTCCTGGTTGTTTGTGATCTGTGGTTGAGACTGCTGTGGGTACATTGGTAATCAGGGCTGATCCCTTATCTTTTCTGGTTGCATGGCCTGGCTGTGACTGTTGCAGGTATGTTGGTATTTAGGGCATAACCCTCATGTACCAGGCTGCAGAAACCTAGCCTCGATAGTTGTGGCTGTACTGAAGTGCAGGGGCTGGCCCCCAAGAATGGGAGCTGCTTTGAAGTAGTGCCAGTGCCAGTTGAGGCTGCTCACTGGGTATGGGGGGGAAAAAGCTGCTTTGGAGGGATGAGCGGGTTGGGTGTAGCAGGACCTCTGGGAAATGCCATGGCAAGGTGAACAGTGTTAGCAAGATCAGTGGTGAGCATCATTAACGATACCCATTAGTGCCAGACCCATTAGGTAGAACTGTAGAAAAAGGAGGGAGGACTTCTACCCTGACCTCTGTCCCTGTAGAAAGCTGCAACTTATCCCTATCCCTTAAGTACTTGTCTTAAAATTAGTTAAATGTGATAGCCCTTGCATATGGCCCAGGTGCTTTTCTGGTCACTCACTGCCTCTGCCCTGGGACTGATGCAATTGACTTTGTGTGCTAGCCTGTCAGAGCAGATTCTTTGTCTCCTACTGTCTTTTGGCTCTCTTGGATGTAAGCCCCATAGGTGCTCAAAGTTTGATGTCATGGGCGCCCCTCTTCTTGGGGGCGACTTTCCCACTGGGGAGCTGGATGTGGTATGATTCCAACCCCTTGCTTTACATGGGGGACTTCCACGGTTGTGATATTTCTCCCACTTGGGGGCTGGGGCAACAGGGCTATAGGTCTTGATGAGATTGCATCTGCCCTTCCTCTGTTTTAGTGTGGCTTTTTCTTTCTATTCTTGGATGTAGGAAATCCATTCTAGTCTTCATGTCATTCTCAGCAATAGTTGTTCTATAAGGAGTTGTAGTTTTGGTCTGTTTGTGGGAGAACGTGAGCTCAGAATCTTCCTACTTTGCCATGTTGGCCCCCTCCAATAGCTAATTCATATTGTTGATGAGTGCTTTTTCTGTGACAAGTATTGTACCAAGACCATCATTTCCTTACCTTCTTAGTCATATCACTATGTAATTTCTTCTATTTTAAAGTTGAAGAAACTGAGGCCTTGAGAGGTTAATGCCTTCTGTAAATAATAGCAAGATAGTGACAGAGCTTTCCAAACTTGCCCAACATTAGACATCCCTGGTATTTTCCTTGGAATATTCCTGACTTGACCACTTCTATGCTTCATGAAACCTAGATGGATCATTTAGATGTTCTCCTGCTTTTGCAGAGTCCCTTGCTGGGAAGCTGGCCCTCCCAGCAGTGCTGAGGGCCACCAGGCTTCTGCCTGCATTCATTACCTTTCTCTCTCTGGTGGATTAATAGTGAGGATACATTATCAGAGCTAATAGGACTCAAATGAAGAAAACTGGTCAAGTGAAACCCCGTAAATTGGCTTGTGTGTTTCCTCTGTCTCTTTTAATATCAGATGCTGGGGATTTTCCTCCTTGTCCAGCCAGGCTTCAGGGAAAAGATTAGCATAAATAACTCTCATGGCAGTTATAAGGGTGTAGCCAGCTGTTTTGATGGCCCATTTATTAGCATGAGAGGAATTCAAACCTATGACAGGGGGATCTTTTCTGAAATTAACCATCACCCCTAGACTCACTGTTCTCTTCATTTGGTTCTCTTCCTACTGTTTCCCTCTGTCATACTGAGTTTGCCATCCACTTGTCTCTTTAAGCACAGCACTGGCACCGTGCAGTGTAAGCCGCAGCCCTGGGTTCTCAGCCTGGCTTCTCCACTCACTATTTGGGTCATCTTGGCTCTGTTACTTGATTTCTCTGTGCGTAATTCCTTCCCATCACTTGGTAAATAGGGATCATACCAACATACACCTTTTAGGGAAATATAAAGAATTGAGAGCAATGCCTCATGCAGAGTTAAGTGGTTAATTCATGTTGACTATTATTGTTGTTGGAAAGAGTATGTAGCATATGGGTAAAAAGGGTGGTGTGTGTTCTTTCTTTGTATTCATGTATTCTGTGCAGGTTTACTCTGGCTGTGGGTCCCGATTTTGTGTTTGAACTGCTCTAGTTACAGGGTCACTGAGTGACCTCTGCTATTGTCTTTCCTTCAGGCTGTTAGTATATGAGGCAGGTGCAACAAACAAGCCCTGAAATTTTTATGTCTGGTATAGATATAGTGCCTCTGGAGAAGAAACCCTCCAAGGGGCAGCTAAAAGGACACTGGAGTTCAAAGGCTGCTTTGCAAAAGCTGTATTTCCTCTGTGTCTGGGGTTTTTAAAATAATGCATACATATTTTAGTTGACTAGGGGTCAAGTGTCTTGGATACCTGAATCCAGTCTGGTCTTAATTATGCTCCAAAGGTATTTTCAACAAACTGGGCAAATACACAGTCTTTGAAACTATGGTTTCACCCTCCGTGTGGTCCTCTGATGTATTATAATGACGTACCCTTTCATTGGCCAGAAATAAGTTTTCCTGGGCCCTCATTCACTTATTCCTTCAATGTTGGGGTTTGAGGGGGGGGGAGAGCCAACTGTGGGGGAAGCTGTTTTAGGAAGAACATGTCATTGAAGAAAGATTTTTGCCTCTTTGCCCAGAGCAAGAACTAAGGTGAGTCACCTACCCAAGGTCTTCTTAAGGAGTGGTGGTGGGCTAGGGAAGAGTGGAGGGTAGAATCTTTGGCCCAACTAACTTCTTAAATATTGTGAATTAAAATAAGAAAATTTACATACACACACATACACATCTCAAATAAAATATTAAGAGAGAGATTCTGACTGTAGGCCAAGAGTCAGTTGGATCTCCTTAGCCTGGATAGGTCACATCAACTCTTCTTGTGGATAAGTAAGTGGGAGTTAGGTCTAGGAAAGATGAAAAGTGAGCAGCGTTGTGGGAAAGGAACAAATTACCTGCAGGGCAAGAAAGAAAAAAAGCAGGTAAACTCTGGGATAGCAGGGCAATAATTCTCAAACTAAGGGACAAAGATGAATTCATGGAGGCTCATGGGTTCTTTTAGAGAATTGTTTAATTTTATGTTAATCCAAAAAGAGCATCTGAGCGTATTCTAGACCAGCTGTGTGACCATTTCAGGATCCTCAGCAGCATTGGTGCTGCATCAAATACCATTTAAAATTTTTTTCACAAGTTATAAAAAACTGCAGCAGACATCACACATGTGATGCATTTGTTCCAAAGGCTGAAGGTGGATTGTGGTTTGATTATAATAGTCTTTCTCGATTATCCATGAGTAAAACCCAAATTTAAACGACTTATTTCATATATTAATTTTGTAATGCTGTGTAACCAATTGCAATTAACTTAGTGGCTTAAAACAACATAAATGTATTATCTTACAGCAGGCTGGTAGTTCTGTATGGGATTCAGTGGGTTCAAATCAAGGTACTGGCAGGGCTGTGTTCACTTCTGTAGGTTCTAGGGAGAATTTACTTCCCTGCCTTTCCAGCTTCCATAGGCTGCCCATGTTCCTTGTCTCATGGTCCCCTTCCTCCATCTTCAGAGTCAGCAATGGCGTATTGGATTTTCCTATCTCAACTATATGATCCTCTTTTATTTGTCTTTCTCCAACTGCAGCCAGGAAGGCTTTTATACTTTTAAGAACTCATGTGATTACATTGGACCTACCCGGAAAAATCCAGGCTCTTTTAAAACAGCTTATCTCATTTTAATTCGTCAAAGGTATTTGGATTTTTGTCCTTGAACATCTGAATATATACTAGAGGACTATTCTGAGTAAGACTTACATTAATTCCGGGAATCAGGAACAAAGCACTTTTTGCAGGATTACCACTGATTGCTGAATTAGGTAGAAATTTAAATCAGGCCTCAATCAATTCAAAATGAAATGAAACTAGCATCAACTAGTGTGTTTCATGAGCTGGGTATTAGCCTAGACTTTTTTCACAAGTTATAAGTCATAGCACCTTAATTTATATAGTGAAGAAACTTCTATTCAGAGAGGTTTAAATATATAATATGATCTAGGTTAAAAGTCACAAACTAAGATTAAACCCAGTACTAATGTGAAAATCGATGCTGTTTTCACAGCACTGTGTAGCAGGTATCAAATGCACAGAGAAAACTGGTTGTTCAGATATCATTGAGGAGTTGAGGATTCTAGTGTGTCTTTCAGTAGAACGTAGGCCTACAAGGTTCTCTGTGAACCAAAGGGTTCCATTGCCAAGTAGATTTGAGAACTAAAGTGTACTATGTTACTACTTTTGGTGATTCATGATTCACATGACCATAATACAATCTCTTAGAAATTCTTCAGTGAAAAAATCTAACTATATAACCCAAAGTTTTCCAAATTTAATTGACTACTAATACCCCCTTCATCCTAAAAAAATTGAGCTCTAGGCCCTGGCCGGTTGGCTCAGTGGTAGAGCATCGGCCTGGCATGCAGGAGTTCCGGGTTCGATTCCCGGCCAGGGCACACAGGAGAGGTGCCCATCTGCTTCTCCACCCCTCCCCCTCTCCTTCCTCTCTGTCTCTCTCTTCCCCTCCTGCAGCCAAGGCTCCATTGGAGCAAAGATGGCCCGGGCACTGCGGATGGCTCTGTGGCCTCTGCCTCAGGCACTGGAATGGCTCTGGTTGCAACAGAGTGACGCCTCAGATGGGCAGAGCATCGCCCCCTGGTGGGTGCGCTGGGTGGATCCCGGTCAGGCGCATGCGGAGTCTGTCTGACTGCCTCCCCGTTTCCAACTTCAGAAAAATACAAAAAAAAAAAATGAGTTCTTTTTTTTTTTTTTAACTACTCTTTCAGAGATTCTAAGGTAGAAATTAAATGTAGAACTTGATACTATGTTGGAATCAAAGGTAACCATTACATCCCTGGAAAACAAATGAATTTCTATATTTCCTTTTTGCTGACTTAACAGAGAGAGTATCTGACTTAACCCAAACAGTTTCTAGTTTCGATCCATTGCCTCAGGATAGTCAGAAAGACAGCACCATGTTATTTCGATGGCTTTTACTCCATTACTTAAATAGGGGTCATATGTTGATTTTCCTTTTCCCTTTCCTGCTATGTTCACAGAATCCTTCCTTCCTGTGGTCCTTGGTTCATGTATGGATTATGTAACCAAGAATCCTCCCTGGGACTTTTCCACCAGTGCTGTTGGAGGAGAAGTTCTCTTTTCCTCTGATAGCGCTAAAATCTAGAGTGTGAGTCTCATGGTGTCGATTGTAATTTTTATATACATGGTTGGAGTCTAAGAGTTGATCCCTGATGACAATACTTGACTCCAAGGCTCCTGTTCTGCTAGAAGTCACTGTTTTGTCCCCAGATTCTTTTGGTTATTTGAACAAATTCTATCTTTCCTTCCTTCCCTCTTCCCTCTTCCCTCTATCCCCTCTCTACCCGTCCCCTCCTCTTCCTTCTACCTCTATTCCTTTCTTCCTTCTTTCCTCCCCCTCTCCCTTTCTCTTTTTCTCCTTCCTCTCCCTCTATCTCAATATCTTTCCTTCTTCCTTGCTAAAAGTTTGAATAGTAATACTGCTGCTCCTATGAACTGAAATAGTGCTGATTAATATATCAACCCTAATAAACTCCGGTTAACCAGTGATTTTCCCACCTCAAAGTTGTGGGTATTACTGAGCTGCTAAATAATAAAAGATGTACAAGTAAG
This sequence comes from Saccopteryx bilineata, assembly GCF_036850765.1. Taxonomy (NCBI): domain Eukaryota; kingdom Metazoa; phylum Chordata; class Mammalia; order Chiroptera; family Emballonuridae; genus Saccopteryx; species Saccopteryx bilineata. The sequence goes on along the minus strand of NC_089490.1, from coordinate 386,199,797 downwards.
GGCTACAAAGGCTAGGAAACCTCCCCTGTGCTCATAGAACTGGGGAGTTTCACAATTTATCTCCATTTTCCCCTACTGTAATCCTAGAAACTAACAGTTTCTGGCTGTGATGAGTGGTGTTCAAGGAATATTTGTTGACTGATTTAATGGACACACACAGCTTCACCTTTCAGAAAAGATGGACCCCTTTTCTTTCTTTGAGTACTGTTCACAATGCACCAGAGACTTGGACTTATGAAAGAACTCCATTTTCAAAGAGTTTATAAACTCTGATGGGGTAGACATTTAGGAACATATATAAAAATATTTAAAAATAAATGAAACATGTTGTCTGGGAGGGTGAAGAAATTCTGACTTCTGGCAGGTGTGAGAGCTCAGAAAACATACACTAAGTTATAAAGAAAGGAAACCTGCAAGCTAGATTTGGCTTGACAATATGTTTGATAATATGAATACTTTTAAGTAAAATGACATATTTACATGGTTCCTTTAAACATTAGAAAATCTGGCACCATGGGCTGTGTGTCTCTGTGGGAATGATGGGCAAGAACTGAGTAACAGCTCACCCCTTATATGATTGAAACCCATGCACACCAACTTGGCATACCTTTTACCATACCTTATTGCCTTGTGCCTAGTCTTATAAAGAATGGCATTGTATCTTTGACTCTGGTATCCATGGTCATCTTGGTGGCTGGTAATGAGCAACACTGGGGTTCAAGTATCTCATAATCTTTCTATTGATCACAATACCTTTTTGAAGGGTATTAAGCATAGAAACAGGGAGTGGAGAGATGAGTACTCTAGGCTTGTGAATGCTAACCTGACACTGCATTCAGAGGACATATAGTCATCTTGCATTTTCATTAGCTGCACTTGAAGCCATAAGAATGTGCATGTTAAATGCTCTGCAATCCTTGTGCTTTGGTAAGGCAGGGGTGGGAACTTGAGCTGCATATCTGTTCTAATCATACCTATTTAATGTGCTTTCTTCAGACAGCCTTGATTAAATAGAACCACTGTGCAGAATGGAAGAGCCCTGACCTGAGGTCAGGCAGCACAGGTTGGAAGTCTGGATCCACTGTTCAACAGTTGGGTGATGTTAGACATGCTACTTTGCATTCCTTGGTCTGTTTACTCCTTTATATCATGAGGAAGTTGGATTAGATAATATCTAAATTTCTGCTAGTTCCAAAAATATAAATATCCTACAACATCTTGCTACAGAAGGTGGGAATATGGTGTACCAGTCTAACTCATCCTCTGGAATTAGAGATGTAAATCCCAGTTTGGGTATCTTCCCAAACTCTCTAAGTGTGTCTTTCTCAGAACTGGGGATCATTGTAATGCCCAAACCTGTGCTTCCTGATGTTGTAATGTCATCGGGTGAAAGGGAAGATTCAATGTCAGGTGCTCAATGTGGGGCCTGGCATATTGTAAACACTCAATAAGTAGTAATTTCTTTAAACCTATAAATTCCTGATTGCTAAAAAAAAGTATAACTCACTTCCTTTATTTTTTTTTTACTTCATATTTTTTATTTTATTTTATTTATTTATTTATTTACAGAGACAGAGAGAGAGTCAGAGTGAGGGATAGACAGGGACAGACAGACAGGAACAAAGAGATGAGAAGCATCATTAGTTTTTCGTTGTGCACTGCGACACCTTAGTTGTTCATCGATTGCTTTGTCATATGTGCCTTGACCATGGGCCTTCAACAGACCAAATAACCCCCTTGCTTGAGCCAACAACCTTGGGTCCAAGCTGGTGAATTTTTGCTCAAACCAGATGAGCCCACGCTCAAGCTGGTGACCTCGGGGTCTCGAACTTGGGTCTTCCACATCCCAGTCTGACGCTCTATCCACTGCACCACCACCTGGTCAGGCCCTTTATTTTTTTTAATTTAAAAAGTTTTATTTACTGTCCTGGCCTGTTGGCTCAATGGTGGAGCATCGGCCTGGCGTGCGGGGGACCCTGGTTCGATTCCCGGCCAGGGCACATAGGAGAAGCGCCCATTTCCTTTTCCACCCCCGCCCCCCCCTCCTTCCTCTCTGTCTCTCTCTTCCCCTTCCGCAGCTAAGGCTCTATTGGAGCAAAGATGGCCTGGGCACTGGGGATGGCTCCTTGGCCTCTGCCCCAGGCGCTAGAGTGGCTCTGGTATTGGCAGAGCGATGCCCCGGAGGGGCAGAGCATTGCCCCCTGGTGGGCAGAGCATCGCCCCTGGTGGGCGTGCCGGGTGGATCCCAGTTGGGTGCATGCAGGAGTCTGTCTGGCTGTCTCTCCCCATTTCCAGCTTCAGAAAAATACAAAAAAAAAAAAGTTTTATTTACTGATGAGAGAGAGAGAGAAAGATGAAAAAAGAAAGTGAAACACTGATTTTTTGTTTTATTTCTTAATGCATTCATTGGTTGATTCCTGTATGTGCCCTGACCAGAACTGAACCTGCAACCTTGGTGTATTGGGGCCATGCTCTAACCAACTGTGAGCTACACGGCCAGGGCCCTTTCCTTTATTTTTAATTGTTTCTGTTTCTCTAATTTTTTTTTTTGTATTTTTTCTGAAGCTGAAAATGGGGAGGCAGTCAGACAGACTCCCTCATGCGTCCGACCGGGATCCACCCGGCACGCCCACCAGGGGGCAATGCTCTGCCCATCCGAGGTGTCGCTCTGTTGCAACTAGAGCCACTCTAGCACCTGAGGCAGAGGCCATGGAGCCATCCCCAGCGCCCGGGCCATCTTTGCTCCAATGGAGCCTTGGCTGCAGGAGGGGAAGAGAGAGACAGAGAGGAAGGAGAGGGGGAGGGGTGGAGAAGCAGATGGGTGCTTCTCCTTTGTGCCCTGGCCAGGGATCGAACCTAGGACTCCCGCACACCAGGCCGACGCTTTGCCATTGAGCTACCGGCCAGGTCCTGCTTCTCTAATTTTTATGCACATGCTTTAGTCACTAAGCAAATTGGTATTGTAGGTCTGAAGCAGAAAAAAGACGTTCTTCCTTAAGTACACTCGGTCATTTCTAGGGAGAGTTCAGAATTTAATAGAGTTAATGGTCAGTCTTAGCAGCAGCAATACAAACAACTGAAAAACTAGAAAGTAGGATTACCGAGCTCTGTGGCAAACCCGGCCTTAAGTATCTCGAGTGTCTAGCATTGTGCTTAGTGAATACTGAATGATCAATAGATGCTACTTTGACTAAATCCTTTAGCATCCACAGGCAGGTTGATTTAGTAGCAACTAATATTTATTAAGTGCTTAACTGTGTTCAACAGTCTATGCTAAATTTTTGTATGTCCTATCTTATTAAATTCCTATAAGGAATACTACTATTTCTCCCATGTTACATATAAGGAAATTAAGGTTTAGAGAAGACAAGTGGTTTGCCTGAGATCATAGAGCTGGCAAAGAGGCAGAGATAGAATTCAGCCCCAGGGTTGTCTTCCTTTAGAACTGATGTTCTTTACCCCTGGACCATGCCTTATGGACACACTCATCCTTACTCTGTTCTCTTGGATAGATGAATAATGACGACCACGTATCGAACCTTGCCTCAATTACTAGACTAGTAATATTATAGCTGTTAGGGTATCTGTCCCTTGAAATTCACTGTCATTCTTACAATTGTCAATGCTGCCATTTTTTGTGATTTCTCGTTTAGGTAGTCCATCAGATGTGAGTATAGATTTTGTGAACTTGAGCGGCACCCATGAAACTGTCATTGTCACATCAATGTTCCTGGTAGTGAGATAGTAGATGATGATAGCAAATGTAGGTGCTTTACTCTGAGAGGAGGCTGTCAGGCATACATATAAAAGTGAATGAGTTCCCCCCAAACTCCAGTATCACCTGAGCTTTGTGAGAGAGCCATCTCTCTCTCTCTCTGTATGTTTTTACTTTATTCAGCAGTCATTGGTTCCTTAGGGCAGCTGGTGGTGACTCATCTAGAGATGATCAAATATGTGATGTTTGGAATCAGAGGAAGCAAAGACTCCTCTTATGCCATGATCTAAACTTTTTTTAAAAAGTCTGGCTGTACGTGACACAATTTTCCTCCCATTTGCATTAGCCGGTGCCACAAAGAGCCTCAACATGTCTGGCTTGATTCAGGACTCCCATTAGCTTTAGAGATCACTACCCTTTCCCTCTCTTCAACTGTGTTTAATGAACAAGTATATCTTGTTTGTGTGACATTTAATTTTATACAATGTTAATTTAAGAAATGGATTAGCACAGTGGATTTATTAATGGCTCTGTCTCTTCAATGTATTACTGAGCTGTCAGTTTATCCCTGAGAAAATATGACTGGGTCAGAATCATTGCTCAATAAGAGTAATTTTGCGTTGCCAGTGTCTGTGCCCTTGTTTTGTCGAGGCTACATTACAGACATTTTTTATTTTCTAAAAGTCTGTATCATGCTGTTTTGGGGATGCAGCTGATTCAGACTGGATGAAGCTCTGCCCTTCCTACACGGGTCTCTTTATCATGATCACTTTTGTTGTTTGGCTCTCCTTTGAATGGCAGACATGTGTTTTATTTTTTGTTTATTTATTTTTTTTGTTTTATCTTTTCTTTCTGAAACCTCAGTTTCAGTGGATTGAATAACGAAACATCTAGGTTCACAGTGCATGATTCCTATTACTCCTTGTAAGATCCCCACTGTTTTATTTCTTCATATTTATTTCCTATTTTATACCTACCCCCACTGCCCTCCTTCGCTATAGCAACCATCCTAATGGTTTAATTCATACTGCTTTGTTGTACCTATGTCTTCCAAAATGTGCACTGCTGTTTTATCTGCATGTACTTTTCAATTATGTAAGTGGTAAGATGTCAAATATTTCATCTTCTCTCTTTAAAAAATCAACATTGTGCTTTTAAGATCTATCCCACGTTGCTGTGTGAACATCTAATTTTTTTTTTTTTTTTACCTCTAGCCAATCTTTTCCTTCTTCCTAAGACCTTGAAAGGGACGCCAGTATCTGGCATGCTGACCCACTCAGATCCTCCCACAGCTTGTTCATACTTGGTTGACATCGGAGTCAAGCGATGATGTGATGGCCCCAGAGGAAGTCCTTTGCAATTTATGCAGGGTTCCGATCTATGACAGAAGCATGGACATTTAAAAATGTGTTTGTCAGTTTCTGAAGGTGCAATTATTTTCTTTTAGGAAGGTGACAATCAACCCTATATTGTCATGAAGGCAATGGGGGGAAAAAAAACAACTTATTCTGAAGGCAAGCCTCAGTTTATTCATTAGTAATATGGAGATTATAGTAGTACTTACATCATGAAGTTGCTGGGGTTAATATGAGATAATTTATGCAGTCTGTTTAGTATTGTGTCTGACACATTGATTAAAGGCTTGCAATTAGTATTCTAAGTCTAAGTCTAGTGTTCCATTTGCATAAACAATGTGCTGCCTTATAGCAAGAAGATTTGTTCTTTTATTAGTGTGGATATTATATGGATTATCTGGAAAATGTTAGAGAAAACCAGGGATGGGGGCTGATGCTTTGTATCCCGATATTTAATTGTGAGTGGACACACTCAGGCTTCATGGGCAACAAACTGTGAAAGCTGAAACCATGAACACAGCTCATTGTCGTAATTAAATACAACCTACCGCAAAGTTCTTATCTCCCAATCAATATTCATAACTGTTATTGTGTTGCGTGGTCATTACCCAGAAATGGTAAACGGTGCATAGGCACACATCTACTATTATTACCTTTTGCCAGCAGACCGTGTTTCAGTTTTCCACTTGTTTCTCCGATTGTGTTTTGCATTTTGAGGGTCACTGGCCTTCGTCCACGGGAGGGACAGGTATACAGGAAGAAGGGGAGCCTGACGCAGGCGACATGGTGAAAGGCACAGTGGGTATTTTAGGAGGCGGGTCATGAAGGGCTGAGCTGGAGGGCTTTGTTACAGCAGCACAGAGGACTGCTGCTGAGAGAAGCCGCTGCAAACTTCCTTTTCAGTGATGAGGACACACGGGACCTTCACTGGGCTCACCTCAGAGATGCCTGCGCAGGGGAGCAGGAGCTGGGCGTCGGGAGGTGGTGGCTGCAGAAGGAATGCGGAGACTGTGTCCCCTGGGCCTGTCCCCCGGAAGTCCCAAGCACCTGGGGCGGGCCCACCTTTCTGCAGAGCCCGACAGCCTTCCTGCCACTGCCCGTGTCTGTACATCAATATTGTGGGAACAGCTGCCATGCCCACGTGCGTCCCTGCTGCCTCCGGCTGCTTTCACGCTCCAACAGCGGAGTTCGGTAGTCATGACAGAGACCTCGCAGTGGGCAACGTCTGAAACATCTACTGTCGGGACCCGTACAGAAAGAATTGGCTGACAACTGCTCCAACTCAGTAGAACACTGTCCTTTTCAGGGATGAATATTAAGAGGCAGTGTGGTAGAGTGGTGAGGGGCATGTCCTCTGTATCCAGACAGAGCAAAGGCTGCAGTTTGCTTGCTGCATGACTCTAGGTCCCTGTTTTTTCCCCTGTAAAGCAATAGAAATATGCCATCTCATAATGTTCTTGTGAAGAATCAGTATGCTAATGCATGCAAGGTACTTAATGGCGCCTAGAATATTTAGTAAGCATTTGATGCATTTTAGATATTTCTAAAGGTCCAAAGGTCGATACGTAACTGAATATGAAAAGTGGAATGCTGTAGGTAAGAGAGCAGACCACTCTGTGAGTTTGTCTGTGTGCTGGGGAAGCGTCTGCCAGCTTATTGTGAAGAACAGTGGAAGGCAGGCCCAGGCTGCTGGAGGTGAACTGTGTCCATTATTTCCTGGAGTCTGGCCTGGTCACTATAAGTATAAGAAGGTGAAAAGGAAGTCTTTTCACCATCAACATTGGGGTCAGCTCACACATGCAGGGATCTGAGGAGGGCATAAAGGTTTCTGTCAATCAACGGGTTGTTTTGTCTTTGTGCATCAGTGGAGTTCAGGGCAGATCAGATGCTCAGGATTGACAGCAATTACCAAGTGCAGCTGCCATTCATTCGGGGCACCAGAAAGGGTGCGAACTGCTCCTTCATTTCCTGTTAATAGGTGTATAGGGTCTTTCCCCACAGGTGCCAGGAGTCTGATCTGGAAAGCCTTTCACAGGCTAGAGAATGAGAAATTAAGACTCTGAATTTAAAAATTTCCCTACCATTGTCGAGTGGCAATAAGGTCATTTTCTGCCAGTCTTGAAGCTCCAAGACCCATGCTGCCTGCACAGCTGCCATTGAACAGTATAAGGCCAGCCAGGTTAGCTCAAATGTAAAGGTTTAACTACTTCCTCCCATTGCACTTTTATTCTGTTGATATAATAAGCTGCTGCTATTAGTATATGTAGTGTTATTTTTAACGGACTCCTGTGTGCCCTTTATGACTTGCTAATGCACCTGCCATTTACAATAGGCTCTTAAAGTGAGCCACTGAGTGCAGCTGATGATGAGGCTGAACAAAATTTTGTGAGCCTTGACTCTTCCTAGCATTGGATTAAGCCCTGTATCCTCATTTGGAGCCTGGCATGTATTAAGTGCTCAGTAATTATTCATTGACCGAAGTCTGAATGATGATAAAGCCATACATACATAAGATATAGTTCTCAGCCCTGGCTGATTGGCTCAGTGGTAGAGCGTTGGCCTGGTGTGCGGGAGTCCTGGGTTCGATTCCCGGCCAGGGCACACAGGAGAAGCACCCATCTGCTTCTCCACCCCTCCCCCTCTCCTTCCTCTCTGTCTCTCTCTTCCCCTCCTGCAGCCAAGGCTCCATTGGAGCAAAGTTGGCCTGGGCGCTGAGGATGGCTCTGTGGCCTCTGCCTCATGCACTAGAATGGCTCTGGTTGCAGCAGAGCGATGACCCAGATGGGCAGAGCATCACCCCTTGGTGGGCATGCCGGGTGGATCCCGGTCAGGCGCATGTGGGAGTCTGTCTGACTGCCTCACCACTTCCAGCTTCAGAAAAAAAAAATACAAAAAGGAAGATATAGTTCTCATCTTGTGGATTTCAAAGTGTAAATGGGGAAAATAGATATTAATCCTATTATATGTGTGACGATCAGATTTGAGAGGTAGGTATTTACACGTAGATGATTTGGAGCTCAGATAGGTTAACCGACCTGCTTAATGTCACACATCAGTCAGTGGCAAAACTAGGATTTGATCCCAGGTCCACCCTTGATGTCTTCATGTTTAAACTTTTTGCACCTAATAGATAAGACATCAGGAAGAGAGACTGAAGATTTCCCTGGTGAAGGTGGGCTATACTTCCCCCCACCGAGTTGTTGTCTATAGGATGATACTACAACCTTAAAATAAGTTTGTCTTTACTTGAGCTACTTTTTAAAAAGTGGGTCTTTCTTCCCCTCTTATAATTAAGTTATACACAACTGTCGTGAAGAAGTTTATGGCCCGCAGGGACTGTGAACATGTAAACAGAGACAGTTGCGATGGTGCGTGATTTGTGCTACAAAGAAGATGATGTACAGAGTCCTGTGGGAGACCACAGGGCGAGTGGATTTGTATCCACCTTCCTGTCAGGTCTAAGCTGGGGACCAGCCTATTCAAATATTTTACAGATGATGCTTATTAAGACGCAGAGTGTGGCAGAAGCGAACAGTGATGTTCCACCCTAGAATTCTAAGCAGGTGGTCAATGAAGGTATATATATACTGGTCAGCCTGCTGATTTGGGAACTCAACCCAGGCTCCCTTTTAGTGATTATGTTACTGCTTTTCAAGGCCCTACATTTTTCTGGCCACATTCAGTCTCTCTGTATCGTTTCTCTCTCCCGCTTGAGCTCACCCTCCAACCTGCCAGGATCTTTCTTCCCCGGGTTAGATTAAACTGTGAACTTTCCATTCTTTTGCCTCTCTTGCTGCTTTCCACTTATTCTTTCTCTGTGCAGTTCCAAATTACCCTTTCGGGCCCCATTCATTCCCTACTGTTTCAAGGAGTCTTTCCTGATTATATCAGTCCAGCCTACAGTTTCCTGCTCTTAACAGTTATTTTATCAAAACCATGCTTCATTGTTTTTATATAGTTGGTGTTGTTTTTCCCAACTATGTTGAACACTCCTGGAGGGTGGTGGCCATATCTTAATGCTTTTATTTAGCAAATTAATACTGAGCTAGGTGTTCAAGTGTGACACTGAGCTCAGTGATGTGGTGAAAGAAAATTAGTCTGTTACCTAAAAATTCAAACACGTAAAAATGGTAGACAGTGGAGAAGATATTAAGAAAAATAGGGATGAAGATCTGTGGGGGTTTAGAAGAGGAAGAGCTGACTCCCAGTTGCGGGTAAAAGAGGAAGCTTCCCTGATGCCATGGCAACTGTATTGGGCCTGGAAAGATGGTGAGGATGTGGGTATGCAAAGAATAAGGTGGGGGCAGGAATCCCCCTGCGCCTCACGGTCAGTGCGTTCAGTGACTGTGTAGGGCAGGGATTGATAAACTTTCTTTGCAAAGGTCTAGATGTTTGCCTTTCCAGACCATACAGTCTTTGTCTCAACCACTCCACTCTGCCACTGTAGTGTGGAAGCATCCACAGATAGTTTTTAAACGGATAGGCATGACCGTGTTCTAGCAAATTGTCACTTATGGGAATAGGCCAGTGTCCAGCTTTGGCCTCCAGCCTGTAGTTTCACACCCCCTGGTCCAGGATGTTATGCGATTGACCATGTAGTGAAATGTGTGGTCACATCTTCATCAATGCTCAAAATTAGTGAGAACTGGAAAGACTTTAGTGCAATATTAACGATAATTGTCTTTGATTACTAGGACTAGAAATAATTTGTCTACTCTTGATTTTTTTTTCTGTCTACTTTTTGATTTTTCCAGACATTTCATAAAGACCATGAATTAATTTCATAGAAAAAAACAAACTTTACTTACAAAGTTAAAGTATATACAGCAGGCAGTATAGAGAACCCAGGGCGTGACACACAGATACTCAGCACATACCTGAGGTTGGTGGATGGTATCATTTCTGCAAGTGTTACTCCTAGTGCTAAGGAAATGACTGTCCTTGGAAAGCCAGTTTGGATGCAGCAGACAAGCTTGTATCAAAACTGGGCTTTCTTCTGGTGCCCTCTGTCATCAGCTCCACAGAGCCATTATGTTGTTCGAGAAACATTATAGCAAAAAGGCTGCCTAGACAAAAACAGAATTGATTTTCTGATTCCACCCTTAACCCTCTTTTTTTTTTGTGGTCTCAAAAGGGAGCCTGGAGTTTTGAAGCACTTTATGTGACATGCTGCCCAGTCACATAGGAGATGGAATAATTGTGGGCTTTGCCTTCACCCCAGCTCACAGCGATGTCAATGGAATACGGTCAAACGACAACAGATGTCTGATTATGAGTGAGCTTGGGAAGCAGACATTAGCTTTAAATTCTAAGATCCAAGCGCTGCTAATGATAAGAGCTATGATTTCTTGAATACTTGTGCTTCGCATGTGTTTCTCTGACCATCCCCATTTTACAGGTAGGCTATCCCTATTTTACAGGCAGGAAAAGTGAGTTCAGAAACTTAGAGCACTTTGCTCAAGATTACAAAGCGAGTCTGGAGTAAAGCCAGGATATGAACCTTGAGCTGCCTGATTTCAAAGGTTGCTCTTTCTACTCCATTACTCTACTTCCTACTAGACTTACTCCTTCTCTCACTGCACGAGATGTGTGCCCACAATGGAATCTCAGAGTGGCCTTGGCATGTCAGAGCAGTCTTCCTCATCCTGTCCCTGCATAGGGAAGTGGGGATAGGACAAGCTGAAGAACTGCAGACGGAGCAATTTAACACTGAGTCATGACAAATCACTTAGGTTTGGGGGCAAGACATTTGATTAAGCTGATTAACTTTAGACTGTGAGCAAGGGAACTAAATCCCATAGGAGAAAGTGATAGAATACTTCTTATCTTTTTTATTTTTAATCAGATCAATAGTACTGCCAGTTTTCAGAGACACTAAAGCCATGGCCCCATAAAGAATGAGAATGACTGAAGAAAATTTTATGAGTTATTAAAAGCTCGGAGTAGGCTTTGTAATAAGATTATCTTTTAAGTCCAAACTTTTCTAGTTACTCTGTGTGTATGTGTATTAGCTAGGGTTCTCCAGAGAATAAAACCAGTAGGATACACACACACACACACACACACACATTCATACATACATACATACATACATACATACACATGACTGGCAGAGGGAGAAAGAAAAAGAGCTTTGAAAGAATAGGCTTATGTGATTGGAGGGCCTGATAAGTCTGAATTCTGCAGGGAGGGCTAGCAGGCTGGAGACCCAGGCACGGGTTGCTGTCGCAGCGTGAGTCTGGTGCCAGTCTAGAAGTAGACAGGATTCACTCTTCCTCAGGGAATCCCAGTCTTTTTTCTCTTAAGGTCTTCAGTTGATTAGATGAAGTCTCCCACATTATGGAGAGTAATCTGCTTTACTCAAAGTCTACTAATTTCAATGTTAATTTTATCTAAAAAGTATCATCATAGCAACATCTTCTAGACTGATATTTGAGCAAATACCTGCTCACCATAGCTAAGCCAAGCTGACGTATAGAATTAATCATCGCACTATGTAAATATCCACAAGTACATAATCTAACCACCCACATGTTGTTTCCTCCCCTGTTTAACAGGGATAATAGTCGTACCTGTAATATAAGGTTCCCGTGAGGCTTCAGTGAGCTAATGCCTGTACGTTGTGGATTGCTGGCACATGGTAAGCAAGCAGTCGGTTTTAGCTAATATTATTGCAGTGAGATCCCTTAACTCAGTGGTTCTAAAATTTTTTGAAGTCATTTAAAACCCTACAAATAATTGTAGGTGCACTATATACAAATTTATGGGAAACATGTTATAATAATTAAGTCAAATATTAAAGAAAAAAATATAAAGTCCAAGCGTGCTTTTATGGTAATTAAACAAAATAAATACGACAAAATTAAATTTATTTTGACATTAAAAAACATTTTTATGTTACCTTTTTTGAGTTATGCTTTTTAGAATTCATAAAAAAGGGGTGCAAAATAAAAAAAATGCCAAAAAGTTATCTTTTTATATATATAGATACATTCTTAGTAAGATTTAGCAAATTCAGCAGGTCCTGGTGTGAATGTGTTAAGTTTTTCATTCTTGTGTTTATGAGAAACATGAGCCTGATGTGTCCTAGCAATTTTTTCAATGTTTGGGCACAGATTTGAAAGGCAAACTCTCATTTCTTCATCAATACATTGAAGAATTCCTCTTTTTTTACTCTTAATTGTGTTGAGTGCAGAAAACCCCTACCATACATATCATCTTAACTTTACACCAAACAAAAGATTGAAGAAACTTGCCTTGAGTCTTTCCGGGGAACATGGGGGGTAGTGTAAACAATCCAGCACCACAGCTTAACAGCCTTTTGCAACCTACTCAGGCAAGTGAGGTAGGGGGTTGGGCAGACTGTCAGCTTACAGCCAATTCCTCACACCTCTGTCCCCCAAAAATCTAAACTCCAAAAACACTGTTGGTTTTTGGTCCCCAAAAGGCACATATTTCTCTGGAATACCATAGGGTGCACCTGGAAATCTTCTAGGGCGCCCCAGTGTGCCCTGGCGCACACTTGAGAACCACTGCCTTAACCCTTTGAGTAGTATGAACGTTCATGTACATCCTTGTGCCTCCGGACCATCCAGAGTACGATTGTACAAAAATTTTTATTTTAAAAATGGGTAAGGAAACATTTAATAAAGGCAAATGTATGTTCTTCTTGTTTCCATAAATTGGCTATCAAACAAACATGATTTTAAGTTAATAAAACTGGAATTGGAACTAATTCATTTTTTGAAAAAAACAAAGCACAAACAACTCCCTCCAGAGGTCAGCAAGCATGAAAAAAACTCACTACTCAATGGGTTAAATTTGTCTAGCTAATATCTTCTAAGAAACATGGAGAATTTTATGCATTGCTATCCTTTGCCTTAAAAAATGCTCTTTCCTGGTGTGAGGGGACACTGATGATTACTATTTATTAAATCAGAAATAAAATGAGACCAGAGAGGTCAAAGGTGGAGTGATTGGCTCGAGGTCAAACCACGAGTCAAGCTGAAGTACATCAGGGTTTTCAGCCTCTAGAAGACACTTCCCATTAGACTATCATTATATGTCATGTTCTGTTTACGTACAGATGGAGCTGTTTCCTCAGAGTGTTTTCTAAGAAATTCAGATGTAAATCCTGGTAGTGAAGTGGGACTCCTTTCATTAAGATCTGAAACGTCAAAGTCGCTGGAATGCTCAAAAGGTCAGGCAGTCTGAAAGTTGAGTTATTTTGGCCTCTATGCTTTCATTTAGAGCAGTGGTCCCCAACTTTTTTTGGGCCACGGACCGGTTTAATGTCAGAAAATATTTTCATAGACTGGCATTTAGGGTGGGACAGATAAATGCACAAAATAAAATTAAGCAACCAGCGTAAAAACTGTGGTATTTTTAAATATAATTGTCAAACTTACGAGACAAGCGTCAAGAGTGAGTCTTAGATGGATGTAACAGAGGGAATCTGGTCATTTTTTTAAAAAATAAAACATCATTCAGACTTAAATATAAATCAAACAGAAATAATGTAAGTTATTTATTCTTTCTCTGTGGACCGGTACCAAATGGCCCACGGACTGGTACTGGTCCGCGGCCCTGGGGTTGGGGACCACTGGTTTAGAAGATACACTGCTAACTGCCAAGCTAACTGACTTGTCATGATGAGGAAGATGGTCACGGTGGCTTAGAGTGTGGGCTCTGGAGCCAGGGTGCTGAGGTTCAGGTCGTGGCAGCGTGTGACTTCAGCTATGCCATCTTGGGCAACTTACCTCACATCTCTGTGCCTCAGTTTCCTGAACTATGAAAATGGGTATACTATTATGGCAGCTACATCACAGGTTCTGTGACGGCACTAAAGCAGTGCCTGGGGTGTAGTGAGTATTCACTAGAGCAGGAGTCCCCAAACTACGGCCCGCGGGCCACATGTGGCCCCCTGAGGTCATTTATCCGGCCCCTGCCACACTTCTGGAAGGGGCACCTCTTTCATTGGTGGTCAGCATCCATATCCTGTGCTCCTGGAGTACTGTATGTAGCAGCGTCGCTCACGTACAGTACTACTTCCGGTGACGCGTGATGCACGCGTCCCGGCTCTGGAAGTGCGTCATATCACTGTTACGGCTAGCAGTGACAAATATGGAACCGGACATTGACCATCTCATTAGCCAAAAATAGGCCCATAGTTTCCATTGAAATACTGGTCAGTTTGTTGATTTAAATTTACTTCTTCTTTATTTTAAATATTGTATTTGTCCCGTTTTGTTTTTTTACTTTAAAATAAGATATATGCAGTGTGCATAGGGATTTGTTCATAGTTTTTTTTTTATAGTCTGGCCCTCCAACAGTCTTGAGGGACAGTGAACTGGCTCCCTGTGTAAAAAGTTTGGGGACCCCTGCACTAGCGGGTGCGTGTTATTATCACCATCCTCAGCATGGCCACTGCGACTGCCACTCTTCAGGCAGCATATCCCATATATAGCGTCTATCATTCCTGATTTGTAATCCCTCCTAGACTTTACAGTTTAAAAACAGAATAGGAATTAGTAAAATCCTCTTGTTTGGAAGTAGCAAAATTCCAACTCAATCCAATTCAGAACTAGATTAAGGTCAGAGAGGAAGTCATAAACTTGCCTGTAATCAGAGCCAAAATCCCTTAGGTTTTTTTTTTTCCCTTTCTGGATTTCCATTTTTCTCTGTGTACCAGCTGTATTTTCTTAACCTGGCTTCTTCCCGGAGTGGAGGGCAGACTCTCTGGAAGCTTCGTTCTCATATACCTATACTTCTGTGATCAAATGCAAAAGGCGCTTTTTTAAAGAACTTTGCTTTGAAAAGCCCCAGGGAAGCACTCTGGCAGGACCAGAGGGGTGACTCGCCCAACCTGAGCCATATGCCAGTTCTCCTGGAAGGGACTAGGCACTATTTCCACTAAATAATTATAAAAATTATCAAATGGAAAAGGACCTTAGAAGTCATGCTTCCCTATCATTGTCCAACACTCAGATTTTCTAGACTTGTTCAATTGGTCAAATGTTTATATTGTGTAGCAATGTCTTTCTTACTGTACTTTCTGTTTCATGCCACTTAAGTGTCCATCACATCCTTTAAGGGGATGTCGTGATTTTCACCTAGGAGATGACTACAGGGTCTGCAGAGTTTTGGGAGGCAGGGCTGTATACGTATAATTTATAAAGACCTTCTTGGGTTCCTGGTTGACATTTTGGTTGGGAGCTGGGATGGTAGTTGGGTGGAGATGGAGTAGCTTGTCCCTCACCACTCCCAGATTGAAAACCACTGAGGTAGACTCTCCTAATACAATGACTAGTGCAAACCAACTGGGGGAAGACAAATGAGATCGAGTGAAAAGTATCAACTATGGACTGTATTCTATGTAATGCCATTTTGCAGCTCATGAAGATAATTTAAAAAATTAATATCAGGTATATAGTGTTTCCAGGTAAACCTTCTAAAGAATCAGCACTAGTAAAGCTATAGGCCTTTTACAACGAGTATAAAACTTGTTTGTAAAGCGTGGGATTAAATGATTAAAACACTTATTTTCTTTAGCAGGTTAAATATTCCCTCAGAGATCTTGTTTAAAGTTGAAATTTGCCAAGCAAAAGAATTTTAAAGAAACTAATGCTGAGTTCAGCCTTCAGACCAAGCTGGTAAGAACTTGAGACGTTAACATTTTTGAAGGTGAACGGAGGAAAGAGGCCAGGGACTTCATGATGCAGTGTTTAAAATTTCACTTAGTTCACATATTTTTAGTATTGCACTCTAACAGCAGTTATGCCAAGTGACCTCAAGCCCAGAACCTTTTTGAACCAGCCTCTTCAGAGAGTAAGTCCTTAGTGTCCTAGGGGAATGTAGTGGGGTTTGAGATCGATCCTGGATTTAAAGTCTTTGTTGAAAGAATATGCAAAGAATTTTGCTTTCTGAACTATGTATACTTCCTCTTGCAGTGTTTGATAGTATTTTTCATTCTGGGGCATTTCTGGGATTTTGTAACATGTAGCATCTACTTCTCAGACTTCCCAGGGCCAGCTTAAGTTTTAGATTCATTTAGGTTACAAGAAAGCTTCCACATTTTCATTTCCCATAATTCTGTGTACTCTTTGCCAGTATGGGGGTTTTATTTAAAAATCGCTTTGTTGTCATTTTAGTGGTGATAAACTAGAAGCAAACAAATTCTTAACAATATAATTTTGCAAATATTTTCACATTTGTAGTTAATATAGTTTTTCGTAGGTACATAAAGTTTCATAATTGAGATAAACTATAATTCATTTAGTTACTATATATATATATATATATATATATATATATATATATATATATTTGTATTTTTCCGAAGTTGGAAACGAGGAGGCAGTCAGACAGACTCCCACATGTGCCTGACCGGGATCCACCCAGCATGCCTACCAGGGGGTGATGCTCTGCCCATCTTGGGGCATTGCTCTGCCAAAATCAGAGCCATTCTAGCGCCTGAGGCAGAGGCCACAGAGCCATCCTCAGCGCCCGGGCAAACTTTACTCCAGTGGAGCCTTGGCTGCAGGAGGGGAAGAGAGAGACAGAGAGGAAGGAGAGGGAGAGGGGTGGAGAAGCAGATGGGCACTTCCCCTGTGTGCCCTGGCTGGGAATTGAACCCAGGACTCCTGCATGCCAGGCTGATTCTCTACCACTGAGCCAACTGGCCAGGGCCTAGTTACTATATTTTATGTACATTTAGATTCTCATTTTTCACAGTTATGGAAATCATGATATTTTCTTTGTGCATCTGATTGTTTTTAGGATAAAACGTGACATTTAAAATATTGGTACGTTGGTGGGAGGCAGTATCTTATGCTCTTGAATCCCCCAGGGACACTCAATCATTCTCTTCTGCCAATTTAGAAGAATTTAGATGAGAGTTTGAGAACAATGGCTCTGTCAGACTATCATGAAATCATCTTAGATTATTTTGTACTTATATTTTAATAATACACTCTTTTGGGGGTGGGTGGGAGAATTCAAGAGTTTTAAGAAAATAAATCATTCTGTTGATGTTTAGAGATGTAGCTCCAAAGTGTTATTTTTTTAAAATAAAGTCTAATTGAGGTAAAATTGACTTGTGAAAAACTGCACATGTTTAATGTATAGAATTTGATGTGTTTGGAGATATGCATACACCTGTGATACTATCACCACAATAGGGTAATAAATATATCAACCACCTCTAAAAGTTTCCTTGTGCTTCCCCCCTTTTTTAAGGTAAGAAAGCTTTGCATGATGAGATCTACCTTCTTAACAACATTGTAAGTGTACAATACCCTGTAGTTAATTATAGATACTATGTTGCCCAATGTCTTTTTATGTTGAATTCTGATATGCTTTAGAAATTGGGAAAAACTTAATTAAGGAGTCAGGGGTGATGGTCACGTTAATAAAGTCAGCAGGATCAATGAACAGCTGCTCAATCTTCTAAGACTCAGTCTTCTGCAGTTCTTATTGGCGTTTATTCATTTATCCACCATTTAATCAACAATTTCTTATTGAGCATTTATGATGTGATGAGTCCTCTTCTAGGAACAGGGTCTATAAAATTGAATGAAGTAGGCCAGGTGCATATTTGCGTGGAGTGTACTATTTAATCAGAGAGAAGTAGGGAAGTGGAAGGAATTTTAGCAGATGCATAAAAATTCAATGCATATGCGTAAGGTTCCAGCAAGAATTATATTTTCATGTTCAACGTTCACTTGTTGAATGCTACTATGAGCCAAAGACTAAGTACTCAAAATCTAGTGTAAAAGAAAACTGTGGGCAATGTATTATTATCATATACTTTTTAGGAGGGAAAACACACTTTGAGAGTTTAAGAAAAAAATTGAGGCCCATAGTTAATAATTGGTATAGTCAGATTCACCCTGATTGAGTCCAAGACTATTCTTAAACCTACACTGCTTCCCCACCAACCCCAGGATGTAAGAAATTAGAAAGGATCCAAATATTTGAAATTCACTGGTATAGAGAGTTATGCCTCTCACAAATTCATTAGGTAGGTGCCTGGAATTGCTTTTTGACTCAAGTGAGATTTTATAATGTAGCCACAACCTTCTTAATGACACACAAAAAAGGAAGATCACCTTTTAACCGAACTTATACTCTGGCAAAGGCATGTTGCTAGTCCTTGGAACAATGTTAAAAGCTCAGAATTATGTCCATTTTATAGACAAGAGAACAAGTTCAGGAGTTAAAAAAAAGAAAATACCTACTCCCTCCTCCCCCAAATCCCACAATATGGCAAAGACTGGATTTAGCACCAAGTGTGCTAAACTCTCAGGAAAACACCTAAAGATTTAAGTATATTAGAAATCACAGAAAAATTCTGAAAGATTAGGTTCACTACCTTGATTGAGTTGCTGTTCTTTATTGTGTCTGAGAATGGCAAATGAGTCTGTTCCAACCCTTCATTATGCTTCCAAAAGCTTTTAAAATCCGGACCCACATGTCATAGTCATCAAGAAATGGAGAAAATGGGGTTTAGCTCATTTTACTGTTAAGTACACAGCTGGCTCACATCGAAAATATTTGTCAGGGGGTCATTGTGATTTGAAAAGAAGACACTTTCAGAGAAGTTCTATTGTGGTATTTAGAAATTTCATTAATGTACCGGAGAGTGGAATGAGTGTGCTTATTAATTTTCCTATTGACAGCATGTTGGATGTGTTGGTTAATGCCTTGGAAACAGGATTGAAATAGAAAATTACCTTAACAATTGGGAGAAGTAGGCAGATAGAAAAAGGATGAAATTCAATAGCTAGAAAAATGGATGGTGGAAAGAAACATCGATATGCTCTACTGTGTCATTAAATTTATCACGTGGAAGAGTATCAAGGCTGCTGGCCCATGGCAGTATTACCAATGATGATGATGATTATTAAAAGTTACATCCCAAGTTTTCTAGGTGATAACAGTAGAAATCAATGGAGGCGTAATTGATTTTCATGTCTGTGTGAAAGATTAAGTGATTTGAACATTGGTATAAATTTGTTTTGAATGGCAATATGTGACTGGGTTATGTTTAACCAAGTCTTTCCAGCTATGATACTTATTTTGAATTTTTTATTTTTTCTTCCCCAGAAAGAGCCATGTTTCTCAAAACCTATTAGTGGGAGAATCCTGCTAGCAGGCATCCCCAAACTACGGCCCGCGGGCCGCATGTGGCCCCTTGAGGCCATTTATCTGGCCCCCTGCCGCACTTCTGGAAGGGGCACCTCTTTCACTGGTGGTCAGTGAGAGGAGCACTGTATGTGGTGGCCCCTCAATGGTCTGAGGGACAGTGAACTGGCCCCCTGTGTAAAAAGTTTGGGGTCCCCTGCATGGGAAACGTAAGGCTGGGGGTTTGAGGTTATGGGTAAGCCTTTTGTAAACAGTGGGTAACACATCATCTTAGTGTGTAATAATCAAGCAAAAAAAATAGTAGTTCATGCAGCACAAAGATAAGCAAAGATATGTACCTAGGCATCTCTGACAGGTTAGGTAATTGTTTTCATTCATAACTCTCTTTCCTGTATGTTGTTTCTATCAATTGAGATATATAGCAGGTTTTATCTTCAACTGGTCGGGAAGGAGGGATTTTTGCTTTGAGGAGAAGTCAGGTTGGTAATATATGAGGACAGAATGATGTTTCAGTGTCTGCTTTGGGTCGGAACAACTGGATTGGCTTTGATACTTTATGGTTGGAAAAATTAGGCCCACAGTGTGATCAGATTTTTGGAAGACCCTAAGCACATGCAGAGCTTTATCGAGGCTTAATGACTAAGTTGGGCATAGGGTTTAGAGGGGAGCCACTCTTCCTCACTTCTGTATGAAGTGCAGAAAGGCTGTGGCACTCCAAAAATTAGAAGCAATGTTATTCAGGCTGCTTTCAATGTCAGATACCAGTATATCCAACCCAAACTGATTCAAACAAAAAGGACATCAATTAGCTCTCTTAATGGGAATGTTCTGGCATGTATCTTCTTGGCTCACGCAGAGCTGGATCTAGAGGCTCAAACGAGGCTATTACTATGTGGTCTCTCTCTGTTGCGCCAACCTGGCTTTAGTCTATGTTGATGCTCTAATCAGATGTCTTAGTTTGACTCTTTTGTGATGTCAAGGTGGCGGCCAGCAATTCTAGGCTTTCATTTTAATCTCTTATTTTATCAGTAGTTCTTATAAATGTTTTGGGGCCTGACTCTTATTAGTCTGAATGGGGCCACATGCTGGTGTTAGAATTAGGGCCTCCCAAACTCTTCAGATTGACAGTGATGGAGGCATGGTTCAGATCGTCAGTGATGGAACCATGGTTCACCAAGAGGACCATGAGCTATGATTACCAGAGGCAGAAGACAATAATATCAACAAGGAAGTGTGCACCAAAGACCCTAGCATTGGAGGCATGTAGGGACACCACCCTTTGCATGTATATGTGACTTGATGTGATGAGTATGGGCTCCAGAGAACCAAGGCTTCCCCACATGGCTCTAAAGGAGCCCAGAGGAAGAAGGAATGCTGCAAGGTGTGTGTGTCTCTTTAAGGTCTCCAGAAAAGAGGGAGGCTCTTTGAGGAGAAAATAACTTTGGGCAATTAGATTAAGGGGGGTGGGCACTGCAAGAAATTGACCACTGAAAGAATGTGGTCTAAGTTTGCAATTACTGATGAGATGTGTGGAATTTGCATTACAGTGTAGTTCTTTTTGTGGGATTTGGTGTGAGATAAATTGATCATCTATGGATTAACCACTTGAAGTGGAGAGAATAAGAGGTCCAGAAAGCTATTTCTTCTCGAGAATTATTGGTGAGACGATTTGATGCTGTATGAAAGAATGCTAATGTTGACACTCATACCTGGGATGATTTGCAGTTTCCTCATATTTGATCTGAAATTATTGCAGTAAAAATATCTCAAAGTTTATTGCTATGTATTAAATACACTTTCTATGAATTATCTCAATCTGATTCACGTGGCAACTCTAAGAGTAAGTAGTATTGTTATTAGTGTGTTATGATGGAGAAACTGGCATAGAGACAACTTTAGTCCTGTGTAGGATCAAGATCCCCATAACTAGAAAGTGGTAGAGCTAAGACATAAACTCTAGGCAGTCTAACACTAGCTTCCATGCTCTTATCCAAGCCAGGCATTCTCTCAAAGAAAACAAAAGCCGTTTGTGAACATAGATCTGCTTAGGCTAGAATGGGACAGAAGCTTGGTATTTTTCCTTTTCTCCCATCCCTTCCTCTACCTGCTCCTCCCCTCCCCACCCCCTCACCCCTCTCATTCTTTTCCCCTTCCCTTCCCTTCCTCTCCTCTCATGCTATCTCTTCCTTTCTTTCTCCTTCCCTTCCTTATCTTCCTTCCCGTTCTGTCTCTTAGTATTTATTGGACTAAAAACTCTGGACAAGTTCCTAAACTACAGGTATAAGCCTCCCACCTCCCCATTTATGAAATAGATTTACTTGCTTGGATACCTCCATTTTTCAGAATTCTGGATGGGAAGTCTGAAGGCTCATTCCTATATAAAATTAGAGTGACGTATTAATGTAGCATGAAATGGGATCATCTTGTTCAACTTCTGCCTTTTGAACTCTTGATGCATTTTGCTATTTTTTATTTGAGATAGTGCGTGTTTTTCACTGTAACTCATTTAGGGGGGCATTTCAGGTTTGAAGACTAATGGGCACTTCCAGCAGCCTGTCTGTCTGTGTGTGTTCCAAACACAGATGCCTTTGGGAAATTACTTGTGGAACGGGGGTCGGTGTACTTGAAGGTTTTAAGCTAGCACAGTATGACAAGTTGAATAAAAACTTGAACTTCTTCAAAGTGTCAAAGTTTCTTGTAAGGCATGAACAGAAGTCCTTTTACAACTGCTTGGTTGTCTGATGTCCAGAGGTTTATTCTCTCAGTTTTAGAAGTTCGCAAAAGCTATGTTTGCATTTGGGAGCAGAGGGGGGCTCTATGAGAAGGAAAGCAAACTAGTTTTTGTGTGTGTATGTGTTTGAAAGCATAAGTAGTATGGTGGTAAGAGAAGGGCTGTGCTCACAGAAAAAGTGTAAGAACAGTGCATCCCTATGCCTTTAACCTAGATTCACCAATTGTTACCAATTTCTGCTTTTCCTTTGTCTCCCTCTCCCTCCCTTTCTTCCTCTTTCTTTCTGTCTTTCTCTCCACGCACAACACACATATACATGATGCACACAATTTGTGTGTGTGCATGTGTGTGTGCTGAACTATTTGAGAGTGAGTTGCAAACATCATGACACTTTGTCCGTAAATGCTTCAGAAACTATACCTTAAGGACAAAGACTCTCCTACCTAATAACAATGCAATAATCACACTTAGAAAGTTCAACAGTTATATAATACTATCTCTATTACACAACCCATATTCAGATTTCTCCAGTTTTCTCAGTATTGTCTTTTAAATTTTCCCTTTTATCCAGGATCCAATCAAGAGTCACATGTGACATATACTCATCATGCCTCTTTAATTTCCTTTAATTTAGAATGGTTTCCTAGTCTTTTATTATCTTTCACAATTATGACTTCTTGAAGAGTCAAGGCTAGTTGTTAGAAGAGTGATTTTGATTTGAATGTGTCCAATTGTTTCCTTAGGAGTTAATTGTGGTTAAATACTTTCGACTAGAGTATTTCATAGTTGACATTGTGTGTCTGACATAAGAAAGCTTACAAGGTCCATTTGCCCTGTTATGGGTGATATGAAGTTTGACAATTGGCTAAGGTGGTGCCTGTCATATTTCTCCATTACAAATGTTACTTTTACTAGGATCTCATGCTTTGAAGTCTGAGATGCCTGATTTTGCATTTTAATTCTGCCACTCACTAATCATATAGAATTTGTCAAGTTATGGCATAGCCATCTCTCAGTTCTTTATGCCTTGGGGATAATTACCACCTTTTTAAGATCTGTTGTAAGGATTAGGCATTATGACACACATATATAGTAATAAAAGGCAGTTTTTGTCATTGTGCTAGGAGTGTGACTTTTGGAGTTAAAAAGATCTGAGTTCAAATTCTGTCTCTAAGTAAACTTTCTGTAAAGGGTTAGATAGTAAATATTTTAGTCTTTGCTGGCCTATGGTTTGTGTTGTGACTACTCAAGTTTGCTGTTGTAGTGTGAAAACAGACATATGTAAATAATTTTTAAATAAATGGGCATGACTGTGTTCCAGTCAAACTTTATTTATGAACAATGACATATGAATTTCATGTAATTCTCATGTGTCATGAAATGTTATTTTTCTTTTGACTTTTTCTCTTAACCATTAAAAAATGTAAAAAAACATGCTTAGCTCATGGGCTGTAACAAATAACAGGTTCAGGCTGTTATTTGGTCCACAGGCCATAATTTGCCAATCCCTTATCTGTTTCATAGGGTAAGAATGAAATCTATGTATCATTTAATGTCTTTAATGTTTGGCACTGGCATTCAAGAAATTGTAAGTTATATGATAGATTTTTTTTTTTTTTTTACTATTTTCAATTGTGCTTAAAGCTTGTGTGATTTCTTTTGAAAATTAGAATGTGTAATAAATTGTAAGACTAGCCATCAATTATTTGTCTCTTCTCCCACCGAGAGATTGAATCTATTTTTTCTGCTCCTTGAACCTGGGCTATCCTGGTGACTTCTTTTAACCAATTAAACGTGGTAGAAGAGATGAACAATTTTAAAGCCTAAGCCTTAGAGGTTTTATAAGACTAACTTTTGTCAGGAAATCCAGTGGTCCTATGTACAAGCTTGGACTACCCTGATGCATAATGAGATTATGTGGAGTGAGGCCCCAGATGTCTCAGTCATCCCAGTTATCTCACCTGAGGTTCTTACCGATTTGAGTGAACATAACTGGCAGCACAAGGAACAGAGATAAGTTGTCTTAGCTGAGCTCTACTCAAATTGCCAACTAACAAATTATAAGCCATTGAATACTGTTTTAAATGATTAGGTTTTTGGACTCTTTCGTTATGCATAAAAAACTGACTGATACAAGATGCTAGAATGTATCATAGGGAAGATATTGAAGTTACAATATAATCAGACACTTGAGCTGAGCCTTTTCCTACTTTAGGTGGTTCCAAGGAAGTATGCTGCAAAGCAGAACAGGAATCAGAAGAAAGTGTATAGTGGGAGAAAAAAGGCTATTCAGACATGAAAAGTAGACAGAGGTATGTGTTGACTAAAGTAAGCCAAAGAAATAAACTTTGTCACAAGTGTCTGCAAAATATAGACAACTAGTAAGAAAAATGTAAGATAAATAGTTTTAAATTTGAGTTAGCATTGTTCATACATTTCAAGCTGTGAAAGACACTGAATAACCATATATGACTTAAATTAAGAGTCCTATGCATGTGGGTCTTTTTCCCCCTGCCTATTGCATTATAATTAAAAAAAAATCAAACTGGGCATATATGAGAACTGTGGCTGATGGAGAGGAGATGGGGATTTAGTGAAAGCAGATGCATCAGAGGCACTGACTAGGGGCTTGGAGTGTGTGTGTGTGTGTGTGTGTGTGTGGAAAGAGAGAGAGAGAGAGAATAGATATAGGTGTATCCCTTTGGAAGACAAGGCATTGCAGCTTTTCTCGACGGAGTCCAACTGGGAGAACTGAGGCTCCAAGGAAAGTGATTAAGAACTAAGGTCATGGTCTAACATCACTAATGCATGTTTCCATCATCTGGCTCCAGGCTGGGAACTGGAGTCCTTGACTTTTCCCCAAAAGCTGAAGCCACTCTACAGGGCCATCTGATTCTTAGCTATGCCTGCTGCCACCTTGTTTATTCACATTGTTGAATCCCAGGGTTTCTGTTTCTCGCATTTTTTATTAATTTTACTAGGGTGACATCAATAAATCAGGGTACATGTGTTCAAAGAAAACATATTCAGGTTATCTTGTCAATCAATTATGTTGCATACCCATCACCCAAAGTCAGATTGTCCTCCGTCACCTTCTGTCTAGTTTTTCTTTGTGCCCCTTCCCCTCCCCTTTTCCTCTCACTCCCCCCTCCCATAACCACCACACTATTATCAATGTCTCTTAGTTTCGTTTTTATGTCCCACCTACGTATGGAATAATGCAGTTCTTAGTTTTTTCTGATTTACTTATTTCACTTCGTATAATGTTATCAAGATCCCACCATCATTTCTTATGGCTGAGTAGTATTCCACAGTGTATATGTGCCACATCTTCTTTATCCAGTCTTCTATTGAAGGGCTTTTTGGTTGTTTCCATGTCCTGGCCACTGTGAACAATGCTGCAATGAACATGGGGCTGCATGTGTCTTTATGTATCAATGTTTCTGAGTTTTGGGGGTATATACCCAGTAGAGGGATTGCTGGGTCATAAGGTAGTTCTATTTTCAGGTTTTTGAGGAACCACCATACTTTCTTCTATAATAGTTGTACTACTTTACATTCCCACCAACAGTGAATGAGGGTTCCTTTTTTTCCACAGCCTCTCCAACATTTGCTATTACCTGTCTTGTTAATAATAGCTAATCTAACAGGTATGAGGTGGTATCTCATTGAAGTTTTGATTTGCATTTCTCTAAAAACTAATGAAGATAAGCATCTTTTCATATATCTGTTGGCCATTTGTATGTCTTCCTGAGAGAAGTGTCTGTTCATGTCCTCTTCCTACTTTTTTATTGGATTGTTTGTTTGTTTGTTGTTGAGTTTTATGAGTTCTTTGTATATTTTGGATATTAGGCCCTTATCTGAGCTGTTGTTTGAAAATATCATTTCCCATTTAGTTGACTGTCTGTTTATTTTATTGTCTGTTTCTCTTGCTGAGCAAAAACTTCTTAGTCTGATGTAGTCCCATTCATTTATTTTTGCCTACACTTCCCTTGCCTGTGGAGTCAAATTCATAAAATGCTCTTTAAAACCAAAGTCCATGAGTTTAGTACCTATTTCTTCTTCTATGTACTTTATTGTTTCAGGTATTATATTTAGGTCTTTGATCCATTTTGAATTAATTTTAGTACAAGGGGATAAACTGTAGTTGAGTTTCATTCTTTTGCATGTGGCTTTCCAGTTTTCCCAGCACCATTTGTTGAAGAGGCTTTCTTTTCTCCTTGGTATGTTGTTGGCCCCGTATCAAAAATCATTTGACCATATATATATAGATTTATTTCTGGACTTTCTATTCTGTTTCATTGGTCTGAGTGTCTATTTTTCTGCCAATACCATGCTGTTTTGATTGTCATGGCTCTATAATATAGTTTGAAGTCAGGTATTGTAATGCCCCCAGCTTCGTTCTTTTTCTTTAGGATTGCTTTGGCTATTTGGGGTTTTTTATAGTTCCATATAAATCTGATGATTTTTTGTTCCATTTCTTTAAAAAATGTCATTGGAATTTTGATGAGAATTGCATTAAATTTGTATATTGCTTTGGGTAATATGGCCATCTTGATTATATTTATTCTTCCTATCCAAGAGCAAGGAATATGCTTCCATTTCATTGTATCTTTTTCGATTTCCCTTAACAATGGTTTGTAGTTTTCATTATATAAATCCTTTACATTCTTTGTTCTGTTTATTCCTAGGTATTTTATTTTTTTTGTTGCAATCATTAAGGGGATTATTTATTTTTATTTCATTCTCAAATGTTTCATTGTTGCCATATAGAAAGGCTATGGACTTTTGTATGTTAATTTTGTATCCTGCGACCTTACTGTATTGGCTTATTGTTTCCAGTAGTCTTTTTGTCGATTATTTGGGGTTTTCTATGTATAGGATCATATCATTTGCAAAAGTAATACCTTTACTTCTTCTTTTCCGATATAGATGCCTTTTATTTCTTTGTCTTGTCTGATTGCTCTGGCTAGAACACCACATTAAATAAGAGTGGAAAGAGTGGACAACCCTGTCTTGTTCCTGATTTAAGGGCGAAAGCCTTCAGTTTTGTGCCATTTAATATGATGTTAGCTGATGGCTTATGATATATGGCCTTTATCATGTTGAGATATTTTCCTTCTATACCCATTTTGTTGAGAGTCTTAAACATAAAATTGTGTTGTATTTTATTGAATGCCTTTTCTGCATCTATTGATAAGATCATGTGGTTTTTGTTCTTTGTTTTGTTGATATGGTGTATTATGTTAACCGTTTTACATATGTTGAACCATCCTTGAGATTCTGGGATGAATCCCACTTGATCATAATATATTATTTTTTTAATATGTTGTTGTATTCAATTTGCTAGTATTTTGTTTAGTATTTTAACATCTGTATTCATTAGAGATATTGGTCTGTAGTTTTATTTTTTTGGGCCGTCCTTGCCCGGTTTCGGTATGAAGGTTATGTTGACCTCATAAAATGTGTTTGGAAGTATTGCTTCCAAATTCTGAAATTTTTTGGAAGACTTTGAGGAGAATAGGAACCAAGTCTTCTTTGAATGTTTGATAGAATTCACTAGTATAACCATCTGGGCCTGGACTTTTATTTTGGGGGAGGTTTTTTAATAGTTTTTTCTATTTCTTCCCTACTAATTTGTCTGTTTAGGCTTTCTGTTTCTTCTTGACTCAGTCTAGGAAGGTTGTATTTTTCTAGGAATTTATCCATTTCTTCTAGATTGTTGAATTTAGTGACATAAAGTTTTTCATAGTATTCTACAATAATTCTTTGTATATCTATGATGTGGTGATTTCTCCTCTTTCATTTTGGATTTCCTTTATATGAGTTCTTTCTCTTTTTTCCTTGGTAAGTCTTGCCAAGGGTTTGTCAATTTTGTTGATCTTTTCAAAGAACCAGCTCTTTGTTCTATTAATTTTTTCTATAGTTTTTCTGTTTTCTATTTCATTTATTTCTGCTCTGATTTTTATTTATTTATTTTCTTCGGCTGGTTTTGGGTTGTCTTTGTTCTTCTTTTTCCAGTTCCTTAAGGTGTGAAGTTAAGTGGTACACTTGGGCTCTCTCTTGTTTGTTCATATAGGCCTGAAGTAATATGAACTTCCCTCTTATCACTGCTTTTGCTGCATCCCATAGATTCTGATATGTCGTATTGTCATTTTCATTTGTCTGTATATATCTTTTGATCTCTGCGCTTATTTCGTCTTTGACCCACTCATTTTTTAAAAGTATGTTATTTAGTTTCCACATTTTTGTGGGATTTTTCCCTTTTTTTTTGTAGTTGAATTCTAGTTTCAAGGCTTTATGATCAGAAAATATGCTTGGCACAACTTTGATTTTTCTGAATTAGCTGATGCTATTTTTGTGGCCCAACAGATGGTCAATTTTTGAGAATGATCCATGTACACTGGAGAAAAATGTATACTCTGTTACTTTGGAATGAAATGTCCTATAGATGTCTATTATATCCAGGTGCTCTAGTGTTTTGTTTAAGGCCAATATATCTTTATTGATTTTCTGTTTGGATGACTGAGCTAGAGCCATCAGTGGTGTATTGAGGTCTCCAAGTATGATTGTATTTTTGTCAGTTTTTTTTTAAGGTCAATAAGTATCTGTCATATATTTTGGTGCTCCTTGGTTTGGTGCATATATATTAAGAATTGTTATGTCTTCTTGATTCAGCGTCCCCTTAATCATTATGAAATGACCATTTTTGTCTTTGAGTACTTTTGCTGTCTTGTAGTCAGCATCATCAGATATGAGTATTGCTACACCTGCTTTTTTTGGGGGTGTTATTTGGTTGGAGTATTGTTTTCCAGCCTTTCACTTTGAATTTGTTTTTATCCTTGTTGCTTAGATGAGTTTCTTGTAGGCAGCATACAGTTGGATTTTTTTTAATCCATTCTGCTACTCTGTGCCTTTTTATTGGTGAGTTTAATCCATTTACATTTAGTGTAATTATTGACACTTGTGAGTTCCCTATTGCCATTTTATAGATTGCTTTCTGTTAGTTTTGTGTCTTGTTTGATTCTTCTCTTTTGTTTTTCTATCTTTTGTTTTTGTTTGGTTGTATTCCATACATCTTTCCTCTGTTATCTTTTTTAAATCATGTGCTTCTGTGGTGGTTTTTTCAATGGTGATTACCATTAAGTAATGAAAAGGGTTCCTACCCTGTTCATTGTAGTGCACTATCTTGTCAGTAGTTTTGCACTCCATCGTCCTTTGCTACTGTTAATCTCCATCTTCTCCCCCTTTTTTTTTTGTTGTTGTTGTCATAGTTTAAATTTGGTTTTATTGTGTTCTTGGTGGAGCTTTTACTTGTGGTTTTTTGTTTGTTTGTTTGTTTGTTTATCTGGTTGGAAAATCCCCTTTGGTAATTTCTGGAGTGGGGGTTTTCTAATGATAAATTTCCTCATCTTTTCTGTATCTGTGAATGTTTTTATTTCTCCTTCATATTTGAAGGATAGCTTTGATGGGTATAGTATTCGTGGCTGAAAGTTCCTCTCTTTCAGGACTTTGAATATTGGGGTCCACTCTCTTCTAGCTTGTAGAGTTTCTTTTGAGAAATCTGATGATAATCTAATGGGCCTTCCTTTATATGTTGTATTCTTCTTTTCCCTGGCTGTCTTGAGAATTTTTTGTCATTGGTTTGTGCCAATTTCATTATGATGTGCCTGGAGTAGGTTTGTTGGGGTTAAGAAAACTCGGAGTTCTGTTTGCTTCTTGAATTTGAGGCTTTAGTTCTTTCCACAGGCTTGGGAAGTTCTCATCTATTATTTGTTTGAATATGTTCTCCATTCCATTTTCTCTCTCTTCTCCCTCTGATATACCTATTATTCTTATGTTATTCTTTTTGATCGCGTCAGACAATTCCTGTAGGGCTTTCTCATTTTTTTAAATTTTTGAGTCTCTTTCTTCTTCTCTCTGTTGTGCCTCAAGTTGCTTGTCTTCTATTTCACTAATCCTACCTTCTATCTGTTCTGTTCTATTAGCTAAGCTTGTTACCTCATTTTTCAGCTCATGAATTGAGTTTTTCATATCTGTTTGATTTGTTTTTATAGTTTCAATTCCTTGGTAATATATTCTTTGTGTTCATTGAGTTGTTTTCTGAGCTCCCTAAATTGCCTTTCTGTGTTTTCTTATATATCTCTGAGTATTTTTAGGATTTCTATTTTAAATTCTCTGTCATTTAGCTCCAAGGTTTCAATATATTAATTTTTTTCTTCATAGATTTTTCCTCATCTATCTGTGCTACCTCTCTGTCTTTTGTATCCATGATATTTGATTTCCTTTTCCTTAAAGGCATCTGACGGTGGTTTTGTTGATAGTATTAATGAGAATTAATAGAGAATAAAATGTTAAAAAAATAAAAAATAAAAAAGAATAAAAAAATTATTATTCCCCCCCCCCTTTTCCTCTCCTCTCCTCTCCTCTCCTCTCCTCTCCTCTCCTCTCCTCTCCTCTCCCCTCCTTCTTGAGAAAATCTTGTGGTGAACTGTGAATTATATTGTGCTAAGTGGAACAAAAACTACCTATAATGGAGGGCCTGATTTGGGGAGAAGTGATAAAGGGGCAAAAAAGGGGGTATGGACCCACAAAATACAAAAAAGGAAAAAATTTGGGTCAAGAATAAAATGATTTGCTTTTAGGTGATGGTTGACTATGAGATATGATGAGAGCGATAACAGGGAAACAGAAAAAAGGGGGAAAATTAAAAAATTACTACTGTATTTAGGGAGCAAGAACTAAGTGAAATGGAGAGCCAGGGTTCGGAGCACTGCTAGTGAGTTAAAAAAGCGAAGTAAAACACCCCCAAAGCACCACAAAGAAAAATTTGAGTCCCAGATAAAATAATTTGTTCATGGTTGAGGATTGAATGAGAGGAAAAGTAAAGGATAAAAGAAGAAACTAATATAGAAGGAGGAAAAAAAGAAAGAGGAAAACAGAAAAAGAAGAAAAAGAATAAAAGGAGAGAGAGAGAGAGAGTTAGGGGTTTTGGAGTGTAACCCTCATAGAGAGAAAGGAAGAAGAAAGAAAAGATAATGGGAGATGTAACACTTATGGGTAGTGTAGTTCAAGGATAGGAGAGAGTAAGACCAGCAGAGAATTAAATGACCAAATTGGAAGAGGAAGAAAATAAACAAGACAAGAAGATAAGAGAAACAAACAAACAAATATAATAAAATGGGATAGGTTATAAAGTCTGTGGATTATTCTTGATTTTGAGTGGTTATCTTCTTGCTTTTTTTTTTCTTTCTCTCTTCCTGGTCAGTGACTCTGTACCCTGGGTTCTGCCCCTGTGGCATGCTTAGGTAGAGATTTGCAGTTGATAAGTCTCTATGGCGATGTCATATATTGGGCTTCAGTCTCGTTGGCAATCGAGGCTCATTAGCATTTTCAGGCTCCACCAATGAAAGCGTCCATGTTCCCGGAGCCTCTCTCTTAGTCTTTCCTTCCTGAATTAGTAGCCTGATGATCCAGCTATGGGGTTGCTGCTGCCTCTGCCTGGAGAGTAAGAGGCTCAAAGAGCTGGCAAATGCCCGCTCTAATCCCACTCAGCACAGGGCTCTGGGTAAGGCTCAATCAGTCAAAGCCCCCTAGCATAATCAGGCGGGGCTTCAGCCCACACAAAGACCTCTGACTCTACCCCTCTGTCGGGGAACATGGGCGCCCACTCCTGGGGAATCTCTCGCTCACTATCTGTGCCCACCAACCAGGATATCTGTCCAGCCACCTCTCACTCTCAGTGAGGAGCCCCGCCTGCATGGAAAAGTTCGAGTGTAGGGAATTTTGCTCCCACTCACTCCCCATGCGCTGCTTTTTGGGGTGCAGGGGTGACCTCAAGACTCCAGTTTCAACCCACAGAAAGGCCTCTGACCCTGCCCCTCTTTCCGGTAACACAGGCGCCCACTCCCGGGGCTCTATGAGGAATCTCTTGCCTGCTATCTGCGCGCGGACCAGGAGGTAGGGGTGGATGGCTGTCCCAAGTGCCTTTCTTTGTCTGGATTTGGCGCGAGCGTTAGCTTGTGTTGCCTGGGTTGCCGCAAGCACAGTTTTTCCTCGGCTTGGATGTCCGTGCCACAGCCTGGTTTAGATGTTTGTGCCACAGTCTCATTCTATTCATACCCTATGCCCGCCTTAGTTCCTATACTCTCAGTTCACAGTGAAAGCAGCCCTTATTTAGGTTAGTGAGGAAGGCAGAGTGTTTCTTCCTCCTTATTTCCTTCGGGGTTGATTATATATTTAGTCAATTTTTCACTTGATTATGCCTTCACGTTTAGTGTGGAACTTCTGGAGGCTCCAAGGATAGATTTTTCTGTCTCTGGTTGAAGATCTTGTTGAATTTTGGGGGAGATTTATCGGCATCACTCCTTATGGCGCCATTTCTCTGACATCACTCTGTTTCTTGCATTTTTAATGATTTATTGTCAGAATAATCCAAATCAATTCACTCATTTTTACCTTCTTGTAAAATGTCAATAAAATATTGTCCCTTTTTAGGATCAGAGACAGGACTGGATAGGAATCTCCATAGAAAATAGTAAGACATATTGCTATTTATATCATCCATTCATGATATCATCATTTCCTGCTTACTAGGTACTAGGCACCCTTCTGGATACATGAGGCAGAGTAGTGGTCACAGACTTAAGTGACTTTAAAGTCACTCATTCACTTAACAAATATTTACTGAAGTGCTTAGTACCACATTTCAGTTCACTAACGAGAATTGTAAAGTGGAACTTGGCAGAAGGGCATAATGTGTTCATTTTCACACAGATAATTTTTTTTTATCAAGACCGTGGTTTTTATAATCACAACTGAATCTAGAATAAGCCAGACTAGAATTAATGAAACTGCAGAGATTCCCTCAATATCATTTCCTTTTGTTATTTTTGCTCTCCTGTCACTGTCCACAAGTGCCTCTGAACACTTTTCTTCCTGCCCTGTCAGAGCTGTAAGACAGCCAGCCAGTCTAATCCCATCTATAAAGCCATTCCCTGCATTCCCCTCAGACTTTATGCAGCAATATAACTCTCAGACTATGTGTCCAGGTTAGCAGAATTACTTAAAAGAGTGGACCCTCAGTGTGGCACATTTATTAACATCATACACAACAGAGCTGTAACTGCTCAGTAACTTCTATTTAGTGAAAGAGGTGGGGGTGAATGCTGCTGAGGTTTATGGGGTTGGCTCTGGACTACTGAGGTGAGTTATGTACCCAGAACGCTCTTGTGTACCATAAGCTGGGAGCTAATAAACCATCTTTAAACTGGATACTGTCTCTGTGTTAGAAGAAATGAATCTATTAGTATTTCCTTTCTTTGGAATGACATAGCAATGACTCTACACACACACACACACACACACACACGCACATACACTATCACACACACACTATCATACAATTCCTGATCAGCATTTAGCTGCTCTCAGCAAAAGTTCTTCTGCCCACACACGACACAGGGCAGGGCCTTTAGGAAAGAGGAAATACTTTTTCGGCTGGAGAGGAGCTGGTGGGCTGTCAGCACCAAGGAAATTGTCGATCATAAACTGTCATTTCCATTCTACATCCGGAAGAGTCCTTGGCTGGGTAACTTAGTTAATTGAAGTTGTGGGCTTCAATGAGGCAGTTAAGCACTTAATACAACACAGTGTTGTACTGTAATTGCCTGTACGCCTCCCTGCCTCCCTCCCTGGTCTCTGAACCTTTGAGGGCATGCATGGTGTCTTATTTATCTTTTTTTTGCTTCCAGTGACTCAAGATATTTGCGTATGTATTTACAAAAATCCTTCTAACTTGCCATAAGTGTTCTTTTTGTCCCCCCTGCCCCCCCACTTCACGGTATTGACTTCTGTGTCTGTCTAATGTGCTGAAGAATCCTAATTCCAACGTGGAATATCTTGCCCATAGGAGGGGAAAATAAATATGTACTGACTCAATTAAAATGTTTATTTATCAGTAAAACCTTTACAAAGAGAGGAGTCAGTGTTTTTTCTTTTGAAGGTACCAAAAAAGGCAGAAGCTGGTCTTCCTTTCTGTGTCAAAACATCAAGTCCTAGTAATAAAAGCATCCCTAGCAAGGCGACTTCTAAACGCCCTTGGTAGATGATATTAGTGCAGGAAGCTCCTGGGTGCTGCGAGCACTAAACTGTCAGACGCACAGACCTTGGGTCCTTCCCTTCCTTCTCTGGTTACAGGTTCTAGACAACCTGTTTTCTTCACGAGCACCATGTTATTAAATTCTGATGTATGAAACAGCAAAGCATACAACATAATAAAAGAGGGAGGATTATCTACACCAAAGATGGATTCTTTGTACTGTAAAAATATTTCCAAGAAATCCCTATAAATAATTTTCATAGCATGTTTATAATATTACTAAATTTAACACAGTTAATTTTACATATAACTATCCCCAACTTATCAAACAACTGTTAATATGATCTATTATCTAACCCTAAAATAACATAACCATTTTCAAATAATGAAAAATAAACTGGAACTCAGAATCTGCTCCGCCGAGCCCACTGGCCCTGTTGCCCGGCTGTTGCTCTTGTTGCAGACTCGACATTGTGTCGAGCTCAGTATTGCTCAGTGACTGCTTCCTTCTTCACTTCTTGCTGGAGCTTGTACACATGCATAAGATAATCTACGTGCGTGATGTGTGCATTCTCTAATATGCCCCAACGTCATAAAAATATGACCAGGGCTTCTACTAAAATACACTAAAGCAGAAAGACATCTTTGGAAATGATTCCTAAATACCAGAAGAAAGAGAGAGAGAGAGAGAGAGATAGAGAGAGAGACAGCCAGCGGGAGAGAAGGCATCTGTTTATCGTCATGTTAGGGAACTACTGAGAATGCATTTTAAGGTTAGACTTTGCTAAAGAAAAAACTACTTAGTGATTTTGCTCATACGGTCTTTGTGCTGAAATTGTTCTCCCTTCACGTGCTTTGTCTTATGCCCTGTCCCCCTCCTCCCTTTTTAAAAATTGGTTAACAAGTACCTAGCAGCTGACTTTCTAGGAATATAGCAAAGATACTCGGTTTAAACATTATAGCAGTTTCCTACATTCTGAGTGCAGAAAGGAGGCTTCCAGAAATCTAACTGATTCATTAAACTTTATTTTATTTATTTGATTTCATTTTATTTTATTGAATTTATTGGGGTGACAGTGTTTAACAAAATTATACAGGTTTCAGGTGCACAATTCTACATCCCGTCATCTGTACACTGTTCACCGCTGCAAGTCGTCTGCATCCATCACCATTTATCCCTTGTATGCTCTCCTCCCCCTCCCCCCATCACCACACTGCTGTCTTTACCTGTGAGTTTCTCTCTTTTTTATTTTCTGAGTTACTCTACCCTTCAATCCCTGCCACCCCACCCCAGTTGTCAGCCTGTTCCCTATCTATGAATCTCTGTTTTGCTTGTTTGTTCATTTTGTTCATTAGGTGTCACATAGGAGTAAAATCATATGGTGCTTGTCTTTCTCTGACCAGCTTATTTTACTTAGCATAATGCTCTCTAGGTCCATCCATGCTGTCGCAACTCATTCCACACCCAGGAGTGCTGCTCCAGTCCTTTCAGCTGGCCACACGGAAGGCTTCCAGCTTGCACTGGTACCTGGACCTGCTGCAGAGCCAGCACCTCTGCTCCTTGGACCAGATGATCCCACAGCCCCCATGGCTTAGGAGGTGTTGATGGTAAGGAAAGATGCCGTATGGAATTTATGGCAAGCCCCCGTGGAAGCATCATAAGGCGTCAGACCCTGGGAGACTGGAGCAGGTGATGACATTCTCAGCATTGAATTATGACTTTTAGGAATAGCTTACAGATAGAGGGCCTGGAAACCCTTGGCCATGGAGCACCAAGTGACCAAAAGTCTGGAACTGACTTTGGTTCTTTTGGACATGGCAGGTCATACTTCCGAAGGGCTAGCGCAGTCACTCCTGAGAAGGAAATGGTTCATTCTGGTATTGAGCCTAAGCTAGAAGGCATAAGTAATTTACACCAGTGCCCCCCCCCCCTTTGTTTTGCTCACACCTCTGACCATCTGGGCAGTCTCAGAAGACTGGCTGAATGGCTGAAGGAAGGTGGAATGCCCTGCATTTGCTCCATGCATGGCATGGCCCAGTGTTCGTGTACAAGTTGAGAATAGATGGCTGCTGCATTATAGCCTCATTCAGGAATAAGAATTTGATGGGAACCTCCATGTGGCCCGATTTGTGTCAGCTCCCTGCTCTCTGGAACTATTTCCCCACAAATGACATTGTTCAATCTGCTCTGAACTCTGATCCCTGCTCCTCAGCTCAGGGAGGAGCGCATGCTCTATTTTGTGTGTACCCCGATGCCCCGGTTCTGAAACTTCCCCCAAACAAGAAGCTGGGAGCATGTGGTCTCACCTCCTGTAGCTCCCTTCTCTCAGGGAACAGTATTGTAACAATGCCATTACGATGGTGGTTCAGTTCCTGAAATCAGTTGTCTCATTGAGTATTTCCAGTTTTATAACTGCTGTGGCAGACAGGCAAGTTCCAAACAGGTCACCCCATCCCTGGGACTGGAAGCCCATCTCTCCTGTCTTTTAAGCTGAAATAATACAGAGATGTAGCTGAATAATCTGAAACAGTTTGTGCCAGTCAGGTAAAAATAATTATGTCATATTCACAATCCATCATTAAATCTCACACATCCAGAATGACAAAGTTTTATATCTGATGAAGTTGTTCTGCCTCTAAGGCTTGTGGGGCAAGTCTGGGCTCAGTGGAAAAGAGGAGCATACTTAGATTTAAAAAGTTTTTCAATTATGGTTGCTATCCACTATTATATTCGTTTAAGGTTGGCATACTTAGATTTTGATGGCTGTCAGTCATGGTCATGAGAGGGTAATATCATGGCTCACATGGTTTACACTTCTGACCCTTTATTAAAACAAAGTTCTTAAGCAGTCGGTAGAGAAGCGATAGGATAGAGCTGAGGAGTGCTGACTTTAGCAGCTGGGATTTGGGACTCCACCGTGGATCTCATCTCCTGGTTTCCACATTTGAAGAGACAAGTGGACATCTCTCAGATGACGATGGCTTTGAGTTGAGAAGGTGTGGCATGGATGGGTATTGTGCCCACTTAGTATCCCAGGAGGTTTTTGGGTCACCCCTTTGGTGTACCACATCTCCTCAGTTCTCATCCCTGGCATTTAATACTGGCTCTGAAGCCAGACAGCACGGAAATTATTATGGTGGGAGGTATGGTTGACAGGTGTCTGCAGTTTCCCATGAATCTGTTTTACTGAGGGCTTTGGTTCTTGGAAAGGGAAAACTGAAGATCCAAACAGCTCAATTAGCAATTGTTTTGAGCATTTATTTTTGGACCCAAGGATTCTCGGTTAATTTTACAGTTGTCTTTCACTGGAGTCATTATTAAATGCCTCCTGCATAAATTATGCCATATTCAAAGATGTGAAAATTCTCGTTTTGGTCGCAGCAATGCAAGTGG
This sequence comes from Saccopteryx bilineata, assembly GCF_036850765.1. Classification (NCBI taxonomy): domain Eukaryota; kingdom Metazoa; phylum Chordata; class Mammalia; order Chiroptera; family Emballonuridae; genus Saccopteryx; species Saccopteryx bilineata. The sequence goes on along the minus strand of NC_089490.1, from coordinate 386,162,357 downwards.
AAAACTGAAAATCACCAAACAAAAAAGTAGCGAACACTTGTCTGCCAGGGCTGGAGCATGTGGTGGTCTCTTCTCCCCTGAACAAAATTGCCCTCTTAGCCAATGCATGCAGCTCTATTGTGCTGCATTGCAGGTGAAAGACACCCCATGGCTACCAGTGATTAGGTTATTTAATCATGAAGACAAGGGTTTAAAGAAGAAAGATAAAAATGTCCTCAGGAGAGTCACTGGGGACACCAGGACTTAGGGAGCTCTGTGCATAAACTCAGCCCCACTCAATATTCTCAGCATCTGTGATTGCGGCAGGGGGAAGCAGAGGGCATGCTGGGAAGTGCAGCTTAAGACTCCACCTAGGAGAGCTGTCTTCCCACCTCATATCACATTGTGTTCAGTGAGTCAGTATTATGCAAGTTGAACTAGGGATATGGACCATAGGAAACTTTTAAATATCAGCCTATTTTTTTTTTGTTTTACTGCTTATTTTTACTTGCTTGATTGTCATTGAATAATTGATAATATTTCAATCTAAGTTAAACCCCTCCACCCCTTATTAAACAGAGATTATCTTGTAACACCTTTTCTCCCCCCATCTCTAGTCCTCTGAGTAGGATTAATGCTCAGTATAGAGAGAAAGAAATGAGTTAATGCTTGTTGTGAAATTAAAAAACTGACTTTTGAAGCCCAAGATGGAGACAGTATATTTGAAAGTATAATGTGTTTGTGTTGCCAGAATCTACCATTTGTTTTTTTAATTTTTTTTGTTTCATTTTGTTGTGATGTAGTTGTTTATTATTATTATTATTATTATTATTATTAGGAGCACCAAAAGCCAAAGATCTGGGGCTAATCCTTGTGAAATAAGTAAAAGTAAGACTACCTCTTACCCTGAAAGGTAACTGAGAGCCAGGGCTGGGAAAGGGAAGGCCACTCAGAAGAAATATGACCGCTGCTTAGGCTCTAGAGTCCCTGTTCTCTCCCTACTGCCAAAGTCTCCAATGGTGGGCAGGGGTTTGATAGAAACCCCAGTAAAGTTTGGGGAGGGAATTTGTGGGAGAAAGGACCTGTGCTCTCTCTCTATCTCTGGGTGAGACCCAGGAGAGTGAGCACAGTGCTAAGGCTTCCTTACTCTGAGATACTAGCTATCTAAGAAAGGAACCTGTGCTATCTAGGAATTAGAAGGATGAGGGAAGCCCCTGAGCCTTTCACATACACAAATAGTCCCATGGAGCAGGGACAAGAAAGTAGCCAGTTGGCTGGCAGCCCTGAAGGAGCCTAAACCTGGAAAAGGCAGCATGACCTCCAGCAGGGACCTGGCAACTGGACGTCATGGCAGGATTGAGGGCATGAGCACCAGATGCAGCAAGGACTGCAGATCATAGGGACAGGTTAGATGGGAGGCCATGGAGATCCAAGGATGACTGAGGACCTGCTACCTCACTCAACCACTGTCTGGTGCTAGGTAAGCTCCTCCCCCTGCCCCCGTCTTGAGATAGGATAGCTGTTCTATCTTAAACATACATTGACCGAGTTTACCCAGAATAGATGGAGTACACCTGGAAATACTAAGTAAAATTTCTATTGGATAGAAAAATAGATATTTGAGACAAAAAAAATGCAGAAAAAATTTAATTTTTATACTTTTATTTATGGTCTTTGAAGTTCATATTTATTTCAACTGGGTTTAATATCCAGATGGTATTTTTCCCTGGAAAACTCCAGCCTATTCATAGCCGAAATCACCACATCTGTCTAAAAGCCTTCTTCTGGTCCCTCTTCACTCCCTAGGTGGCAGTATACTTTTTCACACTGAGGTCCCCCAAGATTCCATTTATTCTTTTTAATGGTGCTTTTTATCACTTCTTGCTTTTTAGTGTATTTACTTGTATATACTGTAAATACATTATTTGTACATTATACAACAGGATACTTAATCAGAGAGGTGAACTTGTTGATAAATAGTGATCCCAAATTCACGTTTTCAAGTTTTCTTGGTTTCGAACGCCCTACTTCTGTTGTTCCCCGTCAGTGGTTCCCAGTCCTGGTGTTAATATTAGAACTACCCTCGATTCTTATCAAGATTACCCAATGTGGCCTGACCTGTGGTGGCGCAGTGGATAAAGCATCAACTTGGAAATGCTGAGGTCGCTGGTTCGAAACCCTGGGCTTGCCTGGTCAAGGCACATATGGGAGTTGATGCTTCCAGCTCCTCCCCCTTCTCTGTCTCTCTCTCTCCCTCTCTGTCTCTCTCTCTCCCTCTCTCTCCTCTCTAAAAATGAATAAATAAAATAAAAATTAAAAAAAAAAGATTACCCAATGTACTGGCCCACTCTGGGACCAAGTAAGTCAGTAGGTCAGGAAAGCAATTCTTCCCTCCTTCTCCCCCTCCCTCTTTCTCTCTGTCCTCCCCCACCTTCTTCAGTGCTCAATTCCTCCTCCCTCTCTCTTGTGCAGCCAGGGTGAGAACAGCTGTCTTACGCCACACTGCCTCCTACTTCAGCTCTTTTTTGTCTTTGTTCTCATGACTGACATGCAGTCTAATGCCACCTCCATCAGCATTTTAGATCACCCAAGAACGACGAAAAAGCCAGCAAACAATTCAGTTGAAGCCACTAGCAATATTGGGCCCTGTTTGATGGAGGACCTGGTGGGTAATTGATTTTCAACTCTTTTGTTCCCGTATTACTTGCAGAAACCAAAGGCAGAGTAAGAAACAATGTTTCTGCATAATAAATAAAAATATTGAATGAAGAATTAATTAGGCTGCACACTCATGATTGTCATCTGGGGGCCTCAAACACCTGCTGTTTGTTTATACAGACCATAGTAGATACACCAGAGGACTCTACTCCCCCAACATCCTGTCTGGCAGTTGATAATTAATTAAACTAATCATAACATCCATCACTATAGCAGAGATTGTTTTACCTGTTATTTCTAGTAAAGGGGTCAAGAACTATGTTACTGGGAAGCAACATCAACAAAACCTGTAGTTTATTTCTGAGTACACAGAAAGTGGGTATTGGACATGATCTCTCTGCATACTGAGCCCTTTGTATCTTTAATATGTCCTGTTTCTAATTCTAGAATTGGTTTATTCTAGAAATGCCTCTGGTGGTGCTTAGCGACAAACATATTACTTTATTCCCTGTTCAAACCATGTCATCTCTGGATATCCTAAACATGGTAATTTTATGAATAAAATTATGTATTTTGTGTATTATAAGTTATATTATTATAAATTGTATATTATAATTTATATACTTTTATGGACAACTTATATATTTTATGTCTCTATCCTAGCAAAGCGACCCTAAATCTGTAAAGGGTATAATAAGCATTACATATATTTAAATGTACCCAAACATTCATATAAAACACTTCTTTTCTTTCCATTCCTTAAAAATCTTCAGAAATTCTTTATTCTTGAAGTGTGGCTACTCAGCTATATGTGCAATTCAGATCAGTCCATGTTAATTGAAAACCAGAACTCCAAGTAGAGTGGAGAAGGTGTGTTTGAGATCTTAGATGGGAAAATGGTGGAAACAGAAGAAATTTTAGAACATGCATTGTTGTGGACCGTTAATGGCAAAAAGCCATTATAGATTCGAGGCTTGGCAGGGGGCTAAGTTCTACCCCCTCCATCTCCATATTTGGCTTTGATGCTGAGTGTTTGCACCCACTCCACTTCCTTCCTTGGGTTGCAGGAAGCAATATACATATCCTTCCTCTGACTCTGTTTGTTTCAGATGTTTGTAAATTTCACTAATGTATCCTGTTTTTGCCTTGGGAGAGTTCCTGTCTTAGCCTTTGATGTGCAACTTTGTATCAGGGTCCTTGATTTGCATAGGTCCATATAATAAAGCGAACTGAGGCTGTGAGGCACTCAGATGCTGCCAGGCAGTTTGAGGAGTCCTCCCGGTCCCATCGGTTTTGTTCTGACAAAGTGTGTTTCCTTAATTCCGCACCGTTATTTGGAAGCTGCGCTGGTCCGTGGCAATGCATAATGGATAAGAGCACAAGCTTTGCAATCACAGACAATGATTAAATCTGGCTCCATCATTAAATTGTTGTGTGATCTCAGAAGGTTGGCTTGGCTTCTTTGAACTTTAAACTTGTAAAACAGGGACCACAATACCTAAATGGAAGGGTTGTCATAAGTATTAAATGTGAGATACTTGGAAAACATTCAGGACAATGCCCCCAAAATGTAGGAAATACCCAACAAATGTTAACTTTCCCATTTTATAGATGAGGATACTGAAAATAAGAGGCTAATTACCTGCCTGAGGTCATACAACAAGCCAATGGCATGAAGTCCAAAGCTTCATGCATTGTACACTGATGCATGCCTAGGCAGTTTCACTATAGTTGAGTCCAGCAATGCCTCTGAACTCTTAAGCCTACACAAGGAATCCTGGGACATATAAGACTACATTGAATCCAGACAGAGTTCCCCTCATGCTTGTGTGTTTGGGTTTATATGTGTGTATGAATGTGTGTACCCATAACTCTGCTTCTACCTCTTTAATGCCTCCTAGAGGAAGGCAGGGTCCCTTGTTCTGCATGAACTTTTTGATGGAATTAAAGTTCTATTTCAGGAAAGGAACAAATAGTTGAACAAATTTAGACTTGGCACTTTCTGATCATTTGAATTAAGAGGCTTGGCAATGCTTTTGGTATGAATCTTACAGAAAGAAGGCTCTCTCAGGGTCTGAGTGACTTAGGGGAACACTTACAGAAATTCCTGCTGTAGATCAGATCAGTGGTTCTCAAACTTGACCATGCCTTAGAATCGCAGAAGGAGCTAGTTAAATCCTACATCGCTGAGCTCCATCCCAGGGTTTCTTCTGATTTGGCAACTCTACCACAGAACCCTTGACTCTGCTTTTCTGGTAAGTTCCCAAGTGGTGCTGATACTGCTTGACTGGTGACCGCACATTCAGAACCATTGCTTCATCTTCACGGAGGAGCACTTTACAGACTAAAGAATGTTGACACTGGGCAAGAAGAGGCCCCAGATTTAGTGTTTTCAGAATGAGATCAACTGTCCAGAAAGTGCCAGCAAAAATGAGAAATAACTTCTTTACAGATGGGTCATATACTAGAATAAATCATATGATGATTTACTCTCTGTCACTAGTGACACCTTCGTTGGAAGCAGAAGAGTTATTTATCACATGTAAGAAATTCAAACCCCATTTTCAAAGGATAGATTTTCTGTAGACAGATGGAAAGAATATGCACTTGAACCTTCTGGGCTCAAATTGTGGGCTACAATTTATTTTCTTCAAAACCTTGAGCAAAGTTAGTTTATTTCTCTAAGCTCACTATAAAATGGAGATATTTTGAAAGGCTAAACTTGAAAGGCTGTTGCTAGGGCTTAACACAGTGCTTGGCTGAAAGTAGGAGCTGCATATAAAGTAGATATTTATGTTGTTGTTTAAAAGGTGGTCGCTTTCCTGTTGTTTGACTTTAGAGTGCTGAATCAGAGAATATGAGTCCCTAAGTGTCTCTAGGCTGAACGTCCAAAACTTCTCTTCCCTTCAGTCTACCATTGCAAATAAAATTTATGTGATTCAATTTAAAAATCTTCACTGATTTAATGTCAAATTAAAGAAGATTAATGGTCCCATACTTTATTCACTTCAATGTGCACATGTCATAGGCAAATGGGTCTGAAAAAGTTAATTCTATGGAAAAGCATTTTTGATTATTCAAAGATATGAAAACTACTTGTTGAGCAACTGTTGACATTTTTTGCAAAAATAACAGAAACTTTAAAAATGACATAGAATTAGAAAATTTGATAAAAATATGTATTTTATAGGATTATATACAAATCGTTTCCTATAATTTCTGGACACTTCATGGAATTTTCAAGAGCACCTTTGCCTATGTAATTTTGTTGTCTACTATGGTGGTTTTCATTCCTGATGCCTATGTAAAAGGTATCCCTGCCTAACTTCGTTGACTCCATATTCTGCCATTTAAAACCAGTTTTCATAAATTGATGGCAAATGTGTACAGATATCTTTCTTGATTGGATACATGCTCACACGACCTTTATAATTAGTGTCAGGGTCAGTGCCGAGGAACGACATTGAACTTAATTTCTATTCCCAATTAGGTAGCCCCTTGGGGATGATTATAACTCCAGTGGTTAATTGATTCTCTTTGATAGCCAGACACGTGACTCTACTCTTAAGAAAAGTGACCTCTGAGCTGAGTGGGTTACCACCCTGATTAACCTCCAGAGGGCGTTCACTTTGCCTTTCACTCCCTTCAGTCAAGGAGAAGCAAGTTGTAAGGAAGTAAACAGGTTTTATCTAAACCAGTGGTAGTCAACCTGGTCCCTACCGCCCACTAGGGGGTGTTCCAGCTTTCATGGTGGGCAGTAGCCAAGCAACCAAAGTATAAATAAAAAGATAGACTTAACTATAGTAAGTTGTTTTATAAAGATTTATTCTGCCAAACTTAGCGAAAATCCGACATAAAGTACTTGGTAAGTAATTATTATTATATGCTTTAACTTGCTGTAACTCTGCTTTATAAATTTTATAAAGTAAAGTTACTTCCCTACTTTATAAATCACTATTACTGTGGAACCAGTGGGTGGTTAGAAAATTTTACTACTAACAGAGATACAAAAGTGGGCAGTAGGTATGAAAAGGTTGACTACCCCTGAAACCGTGAATGTGGTTTTCTCTTTCATAAGTTTGCTGTCGTCTGGTGGGTTTGTATTTTCTCCAGTAGGACAGAATATGGAAAGAGTCTCTTAGGCCCATCTCTCTGATTTTTTATTTAGATTAGTTTGTGCGCACCTTTCAGTAACCTAGTGCTGAAATCCAGGAAGGCCAAACCAGTGTGGGATTCTGGAGGAAAGAGGTCAAGAAAAAGACTGCTTGACTTCGCTAGAATATATAGCATATGACACTGTATGTGATAAGCTCAACAGAAGACCAGCTTGTAATTTGGGGTCAAGGCGCACATAACAGTAATGGACATCTGTTTGGGCATCTACCACTTTAGAAGCCTCTGTAGATTCTGGTAGTATGGCAGGGACTGTATAGCCCAATAATGTCCCCCAACCTTTCTGTCTTAGAAGTAGGGCTCATCAATAAAAATATTACCTTGCTGTTACATGGTGTATTTGCCAACATAAAAAAGTGCTCTAAAATACATTTAAATGACTTATTAAATATATGAATTTATGTATAATGCTTATACTTGCCTAGTAAAATTTTGGAAGGCTAAACAAGAAACTTGACATTTGTTCTCTCTCATTCTCTTTGGTTCTTGTTATTCTTGGACTCTGGGACAAAAGCTAATCTAATTGTTCAGGGTAGCCCTATGTGTATGTGTGTGAATACTATGTGATTCTCCTATTTCTTTTCAATAAATGTTGTACACTGAAATGGCCATGTTGGTTATTTTTAGGTTGTACGGTTAGAAATAATTTATTTCTCCCTTACTCCTTTTATATCTTCCTCTATTTTCTGCAATGATCATCTATTACTTTAAAAGCAAGCAAAAAGAATTAAAAGAGATTCATCTTTTAATCTTCCAAACATCCCCATAATATGAATAATATTAATCTTTCTGTGTTTCAGTCTCTACTAGGATTAAATAATTTGTCTAAGATCTTATCTGGCAAAACTTGGACTCAAACTTGGTTTTCTGACTTGCTGCACCATGCCAAAGAGGCCTAATCTGTGACAGGGAGAGCGAAATGTTAAGTCCTTTAAATGTCCACTCTGCAGTTTGTCCGAAGGTGGTGGGTTATTGTTAAGCTAAATGTCTACTCTGCCTCAGTCCCCATAGCATTCCATGTTACTGTCTTCTGATGCCTCATCAAGATGAGTCTATTTGGACTTTGTGTTCCCAGGAGTCAAAAATTTGGTAGAAAAAGCCTGAAAGAAGGGGAACAATGCACCACAGGGACTATTGAAGGTGTGACTTTCCCTTACATGTCTTATTCTAGGTGCTATATTCTTTATCTTTTAAAGCTATGTTTCTCTGGGTATATTCACAGGGACCAGGATGACTTATCAGAATTCAGTTTCTACTGTCTTCAGTATGACAATTTACCTGTGGCACTTGCTCAGACATGCTTCTTCTAATTCATTTGAAGGGCACTGAGGGAAAGCAAAGGAGTTTAATATTCACCTGCAGCCTCGCCGGCGCTCGTTAAGGTGGCTTTATAGTCCTCTTTTGACCTGGCTACTTTCCAGAAGGATTTTACCAGAGTTTTATGGGGAGGCCACTATGAGACTGGGGAGAAGATGAGCCTGAGGCTCAGAATTGAATTTCCTCTTTTAAAATTTTAAAATGAATTTATTGAGGTGATGCTGGTTAACAAAATTATACAGGTTTCAGGAGCCCAATTCTGCAACACATCTCTGTACACCATATTGTGTGTTCAGTCCCCACCCCAAGTCAAGTCTTTATCACTATTACCCTCCTGCATCTCTCCCCCTCACAGTCACCACATTCTTGTCTGTGTCCGTGAGTTTCTCTTCTCTCTCTTTTTTTCTCTCAATCCTTCCAACCCCCTCACACAGCTGCCCACCTCCGACAGCTGTCAGCCAGCTCTCTATCTATGAGTCTGACTCTGTTTTGCATATTAGTTCATTTTGTCATTAGATTCCACATATGCATGAAATTATATTGTATCTGTCTTTCTCTGACTGGGTTATTTTACTTAGCATAATGCTCTGTAGGTCCATTCACGCCACTGCAAAAGGTAAGATTTTCTTGTCTTTTATGGCCTTGTAGTATTCCATTGTGTAAATGTACTATGGCTTTTATATCCAGTCCTCTGTTGATGGACACTGGACTGCTTCCAGGTTTTGGCTATTGTAAATAAAGCTGCAGTGAACACAGGGGTGCATTTATTTGTTCAAACTATGTTTCGGTTTTTTTCAGATATATTCTTAGAAGTTGGATGGTTGGGTCAAAAGGCAGGTGCTCCATTTTTAATTTTTTGAGGTAACTCCATATTGCTTTCCACAGTGGCTGTACCAGTCTGCATTACCACCAACAGTGCATGAGGGTTCACTTTTCTCCACATCCTTACCAACACTTTTTTGCTGACTTTATTGATGATAGCTATTCTGACAGGTGTGAGATGATACCTCGCTGGTTTTAATTTGTATTTCTCTGATGATTAGTGACATTGAGCATCATTTCATGTGTTTATTGGCCATCTATATGTTCTCTTTGGAGAAGTGTCTAAAAAATAGTTCCTTCCCTATATTTTAATTGGGAAATTTTTTTTTTGGTGTTGAGTTTTACAAGTTTTTAATAAAAACTTAGATATTAACCACTAGTCAGGTGTATCACTGGTGAATATGTTCTCTCATTCAGTGAGTTGTCTTTTCATTTTGATGATTGTCTCTTCAATGTAGTTCCATTTGCTTAATTTTTCTTTTGTTTTCCTTGCCTAAGGAGGTAGATTAGAAAAAATATTATTACAAGAAATGTCCAAGATTTGTTTTTTTAAATTAAGTGAGGTGCAGGTAGGCAGAGACAGACTCCTGCATGTGCCCCTATCAAGATCCACCTGGCAAGCTGCCTATCAGGCAATGCTTTGCCCATGTGGGTCAGTGCTTTGTTGCTCAGCAACCAAGCTATTTTAGTACCTAAGGTGAGATCATGGAGCCATCCTCAGTGCCCAGGGCCAACTTTGTTGAACCATTCGAACCATGGTGGTGAGAAGGAAAGGGGGTGGGGTGAGGAGGGGTGGAGGAAGCAGATGGTCGCTTCTCCTGTGTGCCCTTACCAGGAATCAAACCCAGGACTTCCACACATTGGGCTCATACTCTACCACTGAGCCAACTGGCCAGGGCTAAGAAATGTCTGAGATTTTACTGCCTATGTTTTCTTTTAGGATTTTTATGGTTCAAGTCTAACATTTAAAATTTTTAATTCATTTTGAGTTTATTCTTGTGTATGGTGTAAGAAGGTGAGTTAATTTCTTTTTTTTCTATGTATTTTTCCAGTTTTTCCAACACCACTTATTGAAGAGACTGTCTTAACCCTTTGTATGTTCTTGCCCAGAACTGAATTTCTGCTTGTCGATGTATATAGCTGATCAGACAGAAATGGCCAAAGCTTAAGATGAGTGCCACCGCTCCTGCATTCGTGGCTGTGGCAGTCACCACTAATTGATTTCTTGGCTGCACTTACATGTAGTGTCAGCATCCTTGTCACAACATTCTGGGAAGTTATAGCCAATTGGCCATATTTGTTAAGTAACAAGTTGACACCTGTTTGCCACCCCTGAGGGTAAGTTGGACACAGAATAGCAAAGTGCTTGGCTCAGACGTTCTATGTGTGCAAGTTTAGAGCACCACCATCTCCAGATTTGTTTTATTTTATGGTTTCAAGTTTATAACAAGTTTGGTCATATTTCTTGGATTATCCTCTGGTTTCCTCTGATCTTTCTTTTGTGTCAGAAGGGACTGAACAGAACACATCATTTCACAAATGACCGGACTAGGGCAGAGGTTAAAGAGCGGGACTCTGATCTTCCTCGAACTCGGAAGTCTCTATATCTGTTGACGCAGAAACATTTAGCACCTCCTAGAGCAGGTGTTACTGGTGATCTTTGTCTACTTCTTCCTATAGAGAAGATTGTGTAGAATTAAGAAAAAAGTATTTTGAATCCACGTGTAGGATTATGCATTTATCCATATTAAATTTTATTATAAGATTTGACCCATTGCTTAACATTTGTTAGAGAATTCTGTTAACATGTTTTCTCTTCCTCTGTCTTCATTTATTTTTAAAGAAAACATGGTATTTTGTGTCTCTCCATCCCTGCACAAGAGTGGAGTGTAATAGGCCCTCTCCTTCTCTGATTAATTTCTATTCTTCAGTTTTTAGCTGCTTTCTTTTCTCTGTAAAGACTTGTTTAACCTCCAACTCGATTACTTTTCTCAGACGTGATTCCTTGATAAGTCAGGTGAATCCTATGTGAATCGATGGATTAAGCACTAGAATCTCTCTAAAGTCTCAGGGTGCTACTCTGGGTTATTTTAAAACATACTTGATACATTTATTACCCTCTCCATTTAGTTCAAGATGTCATTTTGGCTTGTCAAAAATGTTTTCTTTCTAATTACTACAAAAAGTAGAGTTTCTCTGATTTAAAAACAAACGCACACACACACACCCCAGACCCCCCCAAAACAAAGACCTTGTTATAAATACTAGGACTCTTTATTATTTAAGACTAAAGCAGATCACATCATAACCGAGGTAAGAGAGTTACTTGTATATGGAAATTATTTGCCTCCTATAGCAAATTGAACTCCATTTATTCTTTCCCACCCTCCTTTCTTTTTGCCTTCATTGACTTAGGTGACTGCTAAATAATTATATATATATATATATATATATATATATATATATATATATATATATATTCAGCTCAGCTGCTAAATCAGGATAGAGGAGAGGAGATCAGTACTTTCCTACCCAGGGGATGTATCAACCATCATTGAGGATGCAGATAGCAAAACAGCAATTTGAGCCTCAAAAAACAGGTTGGAAAAGAATAATTTATAGTTATGTTTTTGCTGTTGTATCACACTATATCACACCAATCCCATCATTTGTTAGGCATGCTTTCAGACTGGGATCAGAACTAGTCGACTAGGGTAGTTTCCTCCCTGTCTTTGTTTGTTTTGCAAATAAGATGTTATTTTTTATAAATCTAGGGCTAAGGAAAAGAGAATGCTTCCTGCTTGGATACAAATGCCTTATTTGTACTTGGACCACAGATGAAGAAAAGCAGATGAGGTCAGATGTGAAACTATGACTTGTGGCACTTAGGGATGAGAAATAAAAGTCTTTTGTCCCCCTTTCATTTTCAGAAAGCCTCAATCAATACCCCGTTTATAACTGCACCAGGGGACACAGGAGCAGAGAATCCAATACAAATGCATTAAAACCTTTTAAATTTGACATGGCGCAAAGGCAGAAGTATTCTTGACATTGAATTTCTTGAATCATGACCATCATTCTAAATCACCTGGGCAGGAAGGTTTTAGAATAGAAGAGATTTCTGTCAATTTAGCATTAATCTATGTCTTCTCAGAACTTTAAAGTGTTGTTTTTTTTAAAGTGTGTATCTTATAATTTGGTTGAAATGATCAACAATAATAGTGTTTTTTAAAATTCTCTGTGCCTTTATTATACCTGCACAGAGTTTGAAAATCAACTAGAGTAATATTACTTATTTTTAAAATGAGGATTTTGAGGTTTAGACAGAAGAATACTTTGCTGGTCAATGGCAGAGCTGAGACTGGCCAAGTTCTGTGGGACTTCAGTCCAGATTTAACCTCAGGGTCAATCATTTTCAAACTCCTTTTCAATTGGACAGCGCTTATGTGAGGTCATCAGCTGTATGCTACTGTTGTCATGGATATTTCACAATTAGAGAAGTAGGAAGTAGGAGTCCAGGAAGCCTGGGTAACCTGTTCTAAAGACGGTCACTCTCACAGATTCAGACCTTCTTGACCCATGGATAGAATCTGAATTGAACATTGTTTTAGACAAAAAGCCTCATAAGAAAACTAAAATTAAAAAAAAAGAAAGAAAAACAGAATAGGTTTGTAAAGATGAAGAATGAAGCAATGAGTAAGCAATTTGCTTTGGCGATGTCAAGATCCCTTTTAAGTGTTTAGACCAAGTTCATTAATTGTGGACAATCAGATGCTTTTTCTTTTGACATGTGTCCTAGTCTCAATTCTTCCCCTTTGGTAATGTTGGTTGTTAGTCTCTGACTCAGTTCAGGTTGTATCTAAAGATCACTTGCCACCCATATGATGAACAGACAGCTATTTCCAAATGAAGAAAGTGAAATTTTCAGTGATCAATTCCCTTGCATTAATTTCTGTCTCTCCCTCACTCTTCCTCTGCCAGATCCTGTGATTTACAATACTGGTTTCTTTGTATAGTAAGATATTGTTTTCTTTGACCTAATTTGAAAATCAAGTTTCTAACCGTAGTCTTGGCAGCACGACCTACAAGCTAAGCCATCGTACTCGTCTCCTTTACCCACTTTCAACTTTGAGTGGCCATTCTTGGTCTGTGGTTACCACGCAGGAAGAATGGCTGAAAAGTCAGGACAGACAGAATAAACCAAAAGAGATTCACAGCCATGTACTCTCTGAGTCCCGGTTTCAGAGATAAAAGTGGAGGCTGCCCAGAGCAGACTCACTGCTGTGCCCGCTGCTCTGTTCGTGGACAGAGCACATTGCAGATCAGTGAATTTCTTCCTCTGTTGTCTCAGTCTTCACAACCCCTACTTCGCCCTCCTGTAGACTTCAGTGCCATGAAACAGTTTTCCTAACACCAGGGAACTGCCTGACTCCCTCTGAAGCTAGAATCCAAAGGAAGGAAAGGCTCAAACCGAGCTCCACAGAACCCCTTAGAGTGGCATCAGCACCTCCATGTCCTCAGCAATATCGAAAGAAAGAGCGCCACTCTGTTGAAGTAAGTACAGGGGAGTTGCTGAGGAGTCAGTTTCTGCCAAACTCCCCTGTAGAGTTCCGTAGATTCCAGGGCAGAGTCTCAGGGGAGCTTTCTAAAGACACGGCTACATCTCTGCCTGGGTTTAGAAAATCATGCCACCTGCTTTCTAACTCTTTTATTAGCCACCCACACTATTATAGTTGAAATTGTAGCTAAAGATTATTTTGTCGATGTGAAAGGCCAGATAGAGAGCTCAGCTACCCTGGAGTTGTTCTGACACAGTAAAAAAAAAAAAGGCATTTTTTTCATTTGAAAATCAGAATATTTTGTGGTGTGGGTGTGTGTCTGTGCATGTATGGGAAATTACTTTGCAAATTCTCCCCTGGCAATTTTCATGAAAAGAGTCGTTTTGTAGGAAAATGAGTCAAGTTGTTGTGCAAAGTTATTTTTCAAATGTCAAGGTTTAAAAAATATCAAAGATAAATAAGTAGTCTGAGGGAAGGAGAAACTTAGGAAATTTACAAAGCATGCAGAATGTGGAAGTACTTTCATTGCAAGTTAAGATATTGTCTTTCTAAATTTTGCTGTAGAGAGTCTGACTGTGGATGTAAGGACTACTGTCACTGACAAACAGATTGGGACATATGACATTTACTGAAATTCATTTTAAGTATGCCATTAGGATCACAAGCAGCAGTTCTTTTCGATTACATTTGGAAATAGATCAACTAATCCCTACATATTTAATCTCCAGATGGACATGGACACACATACACACATAAACACACATACTATTTTCCATCTCAAGCAAACATTTGAAGGAAACTATTACCTTGAAAATAAATAATGAGTAAAAAGAAAATTATGAAATTGCAAATGTGATCCTGAATCTAGGAAAAACAAAACAAAACAAGACCGAGCAATAGATAATGTTCCTCAGAATGTTATCCCTTAAGTCTCTTCAGTGATTATTCATTTCACAACAAAAAAATAAAACCCCAAATCCATCAGTGCCATCTCAGCATTGAACAAATATAATGAAACCTTTTCAGAAAGAAGATCTGTGATCCATAGTTGCAGCTGTTTCCCATATTTAGTGATAATAAGTATATCATTTAATATTTATTAAACACCGTAATGGCAGAATGCTATAAAATAAATTATTTTTATTTAATTCTTTCTTCCTTAAAGTAAGTGGAGAAGAAAAGGCAAATATCTCCTTTGGAAAACACTGAAAGAGTTTTGCAAGGTTCAATGCTGCAGTTAATTCTGGCCATGTTGAAAGTATCTTGAGAATAAAGTACCTTGAAGGGAAGGATACATTTCAAGGAAATTATTAATCTGATGTTTGTATGATGAAGTAAAAGCAGGCATAAAAGTCATACATGCCAGGGCTTTAAATGTATTGACTCATAACTCCTAGGACTCCATAGGTGCATAATCAGCAAGATTCTTGATATTGCAGAAGTTCTGAGTAACTTTTATTCACCACTTAGTTTGACATGTGCATCCAGGGAGTGTTTCTCAGCTCCCGCCTCAATGCACAGGGTGATACAACCTCAGTCCTGCCCATGAATACTTCATACCTAGGCCCAGCACGAAGTATGAAGATGAACTGATTTTATATTATCAGAGCTCCCTAAACACATCTCTGATTCCTTTCCTGTTCCCAACTCCAAATCACATTTCCAATCTTGATAAGGCTGACTTTTTATCTTCTAAGCCTCAGTGGTAAAGATATCTAGTCCTGATTTGCCATCTTCTCTCTTTCTACTCTTTCCAACTCCCCAGTATTCTCCTTGCCTAATAATTTCCACATAGAATTCTGGCTTCTCAACTTCCTAGTATCATCTCAATTAACTTGTCTGAAAATCCACACTCTCGTTAGAAAAATTCATTGAGTAATATTGCTTCATCACAGTTGTGAGTATGAAGGGAACATTGTATTTGGCGGAGAGTAGATGCTCAATAAATGTTACTCTTCACTTTTTTCTCCTCATTCTCTGACACTGAAATATGTCACAGGGAGATCAGAGGGTTTGTAAGAGAAACATTTCAGGAATGTCCCTTCTTAGACTATTGCCATAATTCAGGATCATAAATATTCATTTAAAATCAGTACTAATTTATTTGTTTAAATTATTTGTATCTGTGAATGGTAGGCTAAGGGCTGTAAAGAAAGGCGACTTGTTCCTCAAATAATTTACAGCCTGGAAGAGATAGGCAGACACATAAATGACTATAAATAACAACTATAATATAAGAAAGAATAAAAAAGTGCAGTATTACCATAAAGATTCCACAAAAAGCTGTTGGAACCAATACATTTATTCAGCAAAGTTACAGGGTACAAAATCAACACAAAGATCAGTTAAATTTCTATACAACTAACAACAGTTGCAAAAAGGATAGTAATAAAACAGTTGCATTTACATAAAATTAAAGAGAACAAGCTATTTAAGAATAAGCTTAACCAGGGAGACTAAAGACTTGTTCAGAAAAACTAAAAAAATTTGCTTAAAGAAATTCAAGAAGACAAATAATTTGAAAGGCATTCTGCATTCATAGATTAGAAGACAATATAAAGATGTTAATTCCAAATCTATAGATTTAATACAATTTCTAGAAAAACCCTAACAACATTTTCTTACAAAAGTGTAAAACTCATTCTAAAATATATACGGCATTTCAAGGAACCCCAAATAAAAAGAATTGGCAAAAATATCTTGAAAAAGCACGTTGGAAGACTAATAAATTCAATTAAAAATAAGAAAAATAGAAGGCCTGACCAGTTTGCTCAGTGGCAGAGTACCACCCAGCATGTAGATATCCTGGGTTCAATTCCTGGTCAGGGCATACAAGAGAAGTGCCCGTCTGCTTTTCCACTCTTTCCCCCTCACTTCTCTCTCTCTCTCTTTCTCACTCTCTCCCTCTCCTGCACCCATGGCTCAATTGGAGCAAGTTAGCCCTGGGCTCTGATGATGGCTCCATGGATTCTGCCTCAGGTGCTAAGAAGAGCTCAGTTGCTGAGCAACGGAGCAACACCCCAGATGGGTAGAGCATCAACTCCTGGTGGGCTTGCTGGATGGAACCCGGTTGTGGTGCATGCAGGTGTCTGTCTCTGCCTCCCCTTCTCTCACTAAAATAATAAAATAAGAACAACAGTATGGGATTGGCACAAATACAGGCACTTACAATGGAATACAATAGACAGCTCAGAAATAGATCATTATATATATTGAATTGATTTTAATGAGAGGGCCAAGACCATTTAATAGAGAAAGGAGTTCTTATAACAAATGGTGCTTGGAAAACTGGGTCTCTAAATGCAAAAGAATGAAGTTGAACCCTTAGCCTACTCAATATGCAAAGATAAAATGAATCAAAGACCTAAATTATTGTGCTCAGATTTCAAAACTCTTAGAAATAACATAGGGGAAAAACTTCATGATATAGGACTTGGTAATGATTTATTGGCTATGACACCAAAAACACAGGCAATGAAAAAGAAAAATAAGATAAATTGAACTTTAAAGTTAAAGTTTAAAATTAAAATATTTTGTTCATCAAAGGTCACTGTGAACAAAGGGAAAAGGCAATCCATAAAATAAGAAAAAAACATTTGCAAATGATATATCTGATAAGGGATTAATCTTAGACTATGTAAAGAATTTCTATAACTCAACAACAAGGAAACCGCCCAATTGTAAAATGGACAAAGGACTTGAACAGACATATTTCTTCAGAGGAGACATATAGATGAACAGTAAACACATGAAAAGATGCTCAACGTCACTAATCATTAGAGAGGTGAAAATTAAAACCATAACGGGATGCTACTTCATGTACATTAGGACATTTTTATCAAAATGAACAAACAAAACAAAGCAAAAATACCAAGTGCTGGTGAGGATGTGGATATCTGTAATGCTTGTGCATTGTTGGTAGGAGTATAAAGTGATACAGCTGCTTTAGAGAACATTATGGTGTTCTAAATTACACATAGAGTTACTGTATGATCCAGCAATTTTATTTCTGGTTATATATCCTAAAGAATTGAAATCAGTGGTTCAAACAGATATTTTGTACACTTAATTTTTAGCAGCATTATTCACAATATCTAATGGTGGACAAACCCAACTGTCCACTGAAAGATGAATGGATAAACAAAATAGAGTATAGATACATACAATGGAATATTTATCAGCTTTAAAAAGGATGACATTTTGACACATACTTCAACATGGGTGAAAGTTAAAGATGTTATGCTAATTGAATAAGCCAGACACAAAGGGCAAATATATCATTCCATTGACATGAGGTATCTGAAGTAGTAAAATTCGGAGCAGAAAGTAGAAAGATAGTTGTCAGGAGCTGAATGAAAGAGGAAATGGGAAGTTCTTACTGAAGGGTATATAATTTTAATTGGGGAAGATAAAATGTCCTGGAGATGATGATTGTGATCATTGTACAACAATGGGGACATACTTAATACCACTGAATTATATATACCCTTAAAATGGAAATTTTATATTTTTTTATATTTTATTACATTTAAAAATTTTATATTTTATTACATTTAAAAAGTGCAGTAATGAAGAGATACAGTCCTGTGGGGACAAAATGAGGCACTAATTTTGACTAAGGATGCCAGCCATACTTATTAGAGGGGGCATTATTTGAAAACAATTTTGAAAGATTGCTGGGATTTTTGACCAGTATGACTGGAGCCTAGAGTTTACAAAGCCGAGTGTAGTTATTCAATGGCTTGTTCAATATAAGTTGAGTGTAGGTCACATTCATTCTGTGTTCAGCAAATATTTATAGTGCACCTACCAAGTATTCTGACACTGTGTTAAGCATTGAAGATTTTTTTAGAGAACAAAACATCCCCAAATTGTCACCACATATATGACTTATATTCTATTGTATGGTGTGGGGGATTTAGCAGGAAGTAAACCTGGTAGAAGGGGACATATTGGAGATAGCTTTGAATGCAAGCCTAAAGAATTTGGACTTCAGGGAAACACTAGAATCTCATATATGGTTATAATATAAAATATGAGTTTGCAGGTACACTAGATCAGAGGAAGATCTGTTAGAAATAAGGGAGTTGTACCACGTGAGAAAAAGATAAAGGTTTGAACTATAGAAATGATGGTGGAGAGTGGAGAGGAAGAGATTTGAAAGATGGAATCAACCAGATATGTCAAACGGATAGAGAGGGTGGGTTAAAGATAAAAATGACTTATTATTTTTTTTTTAGCCTGGATGCTTAGGGAAAATCAGGACTCTAATATTTAAGTACAGCCTTTGTTTTGGAAGATCAACAAGCTCCTGAAAGAAAGTTCAGTCATTTATAAATAACTGACAATGAGAGCACAGTGAATTCCTTTCTGTAATGGTTAGCATAGGCTGCAGCGAAGATGCTGTCTAGAATTTGTCTATGGGTTCTATCTTTTAAATAAAAATTATTTCTTTGCACACATATTTTGTTAATTCTTTTATTATACACTATTCTTGAAATGTTTTTAGAGTTTAAATAGAAAACTGTAGTTGATGAAGATAATTTCATTTCAATTTGTGGTATTTGGTGACTGATTCAACCAGTGTAGAGAGATCATATTCTCACCAAGATGACAGGTCAATCATGGAATTGTGTCTGAGTCTTGTATGATAATTAGCTAATTTCTTTAATTCAACTCTGGCAAAATGTTTTAGGTAAGCAAATAGTGAACTGAGATTAGCTCTGTTCATGATATCACGCAGTGCACTTGCTTATTGATTTAACGGCACTGAACAATTGAGCTCTTTTAAAGAAGCCATGTAAGATGAATGTTTATATAGTCTTATAATTGCCTTTCAAATGTTAAGGAAAATGCTGATTAAAGTTTACATTATGGTTTCTGGTAGAGAGGAGTGGAAATTAAATATATATTTATAAGTATTTTAATATTATAAACTATATATCAACAATTTGGGCAATATAATAAATATTTAAAGGTTCACTGGTTATTTTAAGATGTCCTGCTCAAATCCATTTCTCATAGTGGCTAAACAGTGAGGCCACTGGCTCTGTGGGTGCAAGGGACATCTGTTAATTGTTAGGAGGTGTTATTTATGCAAATTCTGACTAAGTACAAATGAACACTAATGTGGTTTTCAAGGGACCTTGTTCTAATCCTGGTTTTGGCTCTATCTGACTTTGAAGAAATTATAAAATCTCTCTGGACCTCAATTTACCTGTTTGCAAAATGGGAGAGTAAATAGCCTCTGAGAGGGAGTAACTACATGCACTGTGACTGCAAATAGACACGGCACGGCTGAAAATGAGGTCGATCCACTCTAGCAGTTGCCATGAACCCATTAGGAACAGCTTCACATGTAATAGACTTGGATTCAGGCTTATGCCTTTAAGCCTTTAGACAGCAAGCTCCCTGACTTCAGGGACTGAATTCCTGTTTCACCTTTGTCTTCCTTTTTCATAAGATGTACTTGTTTGATTTTCATTCAAAATAATTTATAGAATATCCTCTTTGTACTCAGCAGTTTAGCCAGTGGTTAAGAGCCCAGGCTCTGGAATAAACTGCATGGGAATAAAACGCGAATACTGGCTTGTCACTCAGAATATGTGCTAAGTCGTGCAAGTTATCTTCTCTGTGCTCCAGTTTCCTCACCTGTAAAATGAGGTATTAAAACAACTTTTATTTGAAGTTGTGAGGATTAAATGGCATTATTTTTGTATAAAGCTTTTGGCATAATAATATGGTACAAAGAAATTGTTTAATCAGTTTTTTTGTTGTGATAGTAATAATAATGAGGAGGAAGAGGAAAAAAAGGTGGAAGAAGAGAGGAGGAGGGATAGAGGCAGTAGCAATACTAGGAGGAGGAGGAGGAGGAGGAGGAGGAGGAGGAGGAGGAGGAGGAGGAGACCTCCTGGACACAGAGTAAATGTTAATTGAATACAGGTTTAACTTGGAGATATTGTGGGTTTTGTTCCAGACCACTGCAATAAAGCACATATTGCAAAAAAAGCAAGCCACGGATCTTTTGGTTTCCTAGTGCATAGACAAGTTAAGTTATATTTACACTATACTGTAGTTTATGAAGTGTGTAATAGCATTGTGTCTAAAAAACAATGAGCATACATTAATTAAAAATACTTTATTGCTAAAAAAGCTACCATCGTCTGGGCTTCAGTAAGTTGTATTTTTTTTTTTGTAGAGAATGTAATATCTACAAATCACAATAAAGTGAAGTGCAATAAAACAATGTATGACTGTAAATATAAGTCTTAACTGTTTATCTCTGTCTATAACCTAGAAGGGAAAATGAGAAACAAATTTTTGACACCTTGAAAATCTAGAAATATCTTTATGATAGTCTCACAATTGATAATTTGGCTAGATATGCAATTATAGGTTGTAAATTATTTTTTCCTCAGGATTTCTTTAGTTGACGCTAAAGCTTCTTTCTGTTAGCTTCCAGAGTTGCCATTGAGTAGCCCACGGCCATTCTAATTCTAAAAACTTGGTATGAAAATATCATTCTTTTCCTTCTCTGGGAGCTTTTAGGATATATACTCTTTATTCTTAGTGTTCTCAAATTTGATGATGATATGTTTTGGAAGGGGTCTGTTTTCATTTAGTACTTTAGTCATGTGATGGTTCATTCTGTCTGTAAACTTTTTTCCTTAAGTTCTGGAGAATTTTCTTGAATCATACTTTTGATGATTTTCCCATCTCTTCTTTTTTCTTTCCCTTCTCTCTTTTTTATTTCTGGAATATTATTGCTCTGACATTGAACCTCCTAGATGAATCTTTTAGTTTTTAAAATCTTTTTTTCTCTTATTTTCCCTTTCCTTATGTGCCTACTCCCTTCAAAACAAAAACAAAAAGATTCCATTACTTTATTGTTTTTATTTATCTCTGTTAGAGTATTTTTATTTCCAAAGATTATTTTTATTCTAGAAATATTCTCGTGTTTCAGACCACCTCTCTCTTTATTCAACAATGCAATATATCTGTTCTTATAAACTCATGATTTAAATGCTAGATTTTTGTTTAGTAGTTTATTTAGTTCTATTTCCCATTAGTTATTATTCCACCAATATTTTTTTTCTTTCTCTCTGTTTGGTTTCTGTCAGTTATTTTAGAAGCATGCCATAAATAGAAGGTGACCCCTGGCTGCCTGCTTATACTTAAGAGTGGGACACCCAGAAGCAGACTGGAAACTGTATAGATGAAGCCTGTCAACTCTGCGTGAGAGTACAGGGCTATCTGGCTTGAGTATTTCCTGGAGAAAACTCCCATATCTGTATATTTACTCCCTTTCTTTGGGCTGGTCAGATTCCTCAGTAGATGATCTTTTAGTCTCTTGCTTAGTGGAGAGATGGCTGGCTCCCAGCATTGTAGAAGAGCAGATGCAGAAAAGTAACTGGGGTCTCAATATTCACTATGGATGCTTTTACTCCTCGCTGTGGTAGTCCTGACTAAAACATGCCTTAGTGCTCTGAGCCCAGACACTCCATGTTTTAGTATTTTGAGATAATAATTCTCACCTTTATACTGAGAGAAAAGACAATCTTGAGATCTAACAGCTATTGAAAAACTTTAAGCCAGATTGGTATAGGAAAATGACTTGACTTTGGGTGATGGGCACGTAATGCAATCAACATTTCAAATGGTATAGAGTGGTTCACCTGAAACCTATGTATTCTTATTAATCAATATCATCTCATTAAGTTTAATTTCAAAATAAAAAAATAAAAATTAAAAAAAAAAAACCTTGGCCCTGGACGGTTGGCTCAGTGGTAGAGCGTTGGCCTGGAGTGCGGGAGACCCGGGTTTGATTCCCGGCCAGGGCACATAGGAGAGGCACCCATTTGCTTCTCCACCCCCCCTCCTTCCTCTCTGTCTCCCTCTTCCCGTCCCGCAGCCGAGGCTCCATTGGAGCGAAGATGGCCCGGGCGCTGGGGATTGCTCCTTGGCCTCTGCCCCAGGTGCTGGAGTGGCTCTGGTTGCGGCAGAGCAATGCCCCAGAGGAGCAGAGCATCGCCCCCTGGTGGGCAGAGCGTCGCCCCTGGTGGGCATGCCGGGTGGATCCCGGTCGGGCGCATGCAGGAGTCTGTCTGACTGTCTCTCCCCATTTCCAGCTTCAGAAAAATACAAACAAAACAAAACAAACAAACAAACAAAAAACAAAAAACCTTGCCACCCTAGCAGGTTGGCTCAGTGGTAGAGTGTTGACCCTGTGTGTGGAAGTCCTGGGTTTGATTTCCGGCCAGGGCACACAGGAGAAGTGCCCATCTGCTTCTCCACT
Source organism: Saccopteryx bilineata (assembly GCF_036850765.1). Taxonomy (NCBI): domain Eukaryota; kingdom Metazoa; phylum Chordata; class Mammalia; order Chiroptera; family Emballonuridae; genus Saccopteryx; species Saccopteryx bilineata. Next base: position 386,139,554 of record NC_089490.1, on the reverse strand, counting down.
CTTTCTCCTCTCCTTCTCTCTATCTCTCTCTTCCCCTCCCACAGCCAAGGCTCCATTGAAGCAAAGTTGTCCCAGGTGCTGAGGATGGCTCCATGGCCTCTGCCTCAGGTGCTAGAATGGCTCCCATTGTAATGGAGCAACACCCCAGATGGGCAGAGCATACCCGGTCCCTATTGGGTGTGCCGGGTAGATCCCAGTCAGGCATATGCAGGGTCTGTCTCTCTGCCTCCCCACTTCTCCAGAAAAATACAAAACAAACAAACAAAAAAAACCCTTCATCCCCATTTCCAAAAGTATATAGCATTTGCTAATTGCTGATCCTTTTGGAGAATCCTGAGGTAGAAATGACTTCTTTCTTGTCCTTTCCCACTGCTGGCTAATTCTCTCTGTTCTGCTAAATCGGTTATGTCTCATCTATTCACTTTCCAACTTCTAAAATTATGAACTTGTATTGCTGTTGTGTTTTCTTCCACATTATTTGTCCTTGTGGGCTATGTTTTTTTTTTTAAACTCTTTACTGTTATTTTAATAGGGTTTTAGAAGTAGGTAGACTATGCTTGAGTTCAGTCTGTTTTTTTATTATTTTTTTCAATTTTTATATATTGATTTTTGGAGAGAGACAGAGAAAGAGAGAAACATTGATTTATTGTTCCACTCATTCATGCCATCATTGGTTGATCTTGTATGTGTGCTATCAGGGATTGAACTCACAACTTCATCATGTCAGGACAATGCTCTAACCAACTGAGCTACCCAGCCAGGGTCCAGTCTGTTGTTTTAATTGGAAGACAAAATATGTATTCTTCTCTTTTTGTTGGATTCAACCCACGACTCTCTTCACAGCAGCCTCTACTTGCATAGTTCTCTCCTAAGATATCAGACCATTTTAAACCACTACTTAAAAGTCCCTTTCAGTTTTTCTTATCACAACATTTTAATTTTCTTAATAACTTATGTGGGCCTCAGACCAGATATGACATGGAATTGTTCATTTATCACACACATCTGCTCCAAACTTTTCCCCAGCTGGTGAATGTCAGTGACAGAGCCTATATTTCCAAACTGACTGAAAGGGAAACCATGGTTGAATGGTATTTTCTTTTAATCAATTTTACAGCATTGGAGAATAACAGCTAATATGAGTGAATTCAGTTCTATTAATTTAGATTCTTCCTGGGTTTAAGAGAGGGAATGAAAAATTTAAACCTTTTTATGTATTTATTAGTTCACAACATTGAAAGGTTTGGTTCAATGATGTCATTCTGGCATCAGTCTTGGTTTGGTTCAGGGGCTCAGATGATATCAGAATGTATCTCTTTAAGTTTAGCCTGCTTAAATGGGTTTTGAAATGATTGATTCCTAAAACAGATATTCATGAGAATAAATAATGATAATGTTAAAAGTAATAAAAAATCTATATTGATATTACATATTTAAAAAGTAAAAATAATGCCTAATACATAGTACATACTCAATAAATTATTACTATTATTATTAGTGCCAGTCATTCTATTACTGCATTTAATCTATGTTACAACCATTTACAGCAGGGATCCCCAAACTTTTTATACAGGGGGCCAGTTCACTGTCCCTCAGACCATTGGAGGGCCGGACTATAAAAAAAAACTATAAACAAATCCCTATGCACACTGCACATATCTTATTTTAAAGTAAAAAAACAAAACGGGAACAAATACAATATTTAAAATAAAGAACAAGTAAATTTAAATCAACAAACTGACCAGTATTTCAATGGGAACTATGGGCCTGCTTTTGGCTAATGAGATGGTCAATGTCCAGTTCCATATTTGTCACTGCTAGCCGTAACAAGTGGTATGCTGTGTTTCCGGATCCGTGACACGTGCGTCCCGATTTACCAGAAGTAGTACTGTATGTGAGCGACGCCACCACGTACAGTACTCCAGGAGTGCAGGATGCATCCCCTCACTGACCACCAATGAAAAGGTGCCCCTTCTGGAAGTGCGGCGGGGGCCAGATAAATGGCCTCAGGGAGCCGCATGCGACCTGTGGGCCGTAGTTTGGGGACCCCTGATTTATAGTATTGCTATTATTTTACCTATTTTACATTTCAGAAAATCAAAGGAGGTTAAAACACTTGTCCAAAGTTGTAGAGCAATCAAGTAACAAAGCTGAGGTTCGAACCAAGGCAAACAGATTTCAGGGCTGAATGGTCAGTGTCAGTGTACCACTGACATTATTAATAGGCTCAGTTCATCTCATTTGACAATCCTTATGTATGCAGTCTGGTAGTATTGTCCCTCCGTTGAAATAAGGACACTGAGTTTGAAAGCATTTAGGTGATTTCCCAAGCTATCCAGCCTGCACTGCAGAGCTCAGAGTTGGACCCACATTGCATTTTTTTTCCTACCTTACACTGTGCTACTTTATGCTGGGTTGATATTTTTAACATTCAGATGAGCATCTAATAGACATAGCATTTGGAGCATTTTTAATCCTTATTGATAGATGAGTTCTGGATAGCTCTATATTTTGTTATCAGCTTGACAAAACTAAGCAAGGGGGAAACTAACAAGATATCACAGACCATGAACTGGCATTCCAGGCTGTTAGGGACTGTGTTGTACCTGACTCTGGTGGAAGATCAGAGGCAGAAAAATGCAGGACTGATGGGGCTGGGGTGGTCATTAAGAAAGTCACCTGATTTCAAAAGGGCTTGGTCTGTAACAGAAGCACTGGCAATCTGCAAGGTGTCTTTGTTACCAAAAATAGATTCCAAGGAGGCTGGGAGTAGCAAGGTTATGTGTATCAACTTACACATTTGATAGGCTTCAGTTTGAATTTTGGTTTTGCCATTTATTAGTTATGTGACCTTGAGGTTCTTTCTTTTTTTAATTGAATTTCTTGGGGTGACATTGGTTAATAAAATCATGCAGGTATCAAGTGTACAATTCTATAACATTATCTGCATGAGCTTGTTTCTTAATGAGCCTGAGCTTCATTTTTCTCATTATAAAATTGAGGCAAAAATGTGTGTGAAGTTCATAGGGTTGTTGAACTGTTTAAATATGACAACAGATTTAGGCCCTGAAGACTATGCCTGGCATTTAAATGATGTCAGTAAATGTAAGCTATTATTAATAATAATATTCAGACACAAACAGGATGCATCTTCTTGATCCTTGATCTTGTCTCATGCCACAGTTCTTTTCTAGAAAACAGATCCCAGTCTGCAAACTAAAGAAGAGCTTATTCCTTTTCTCTACTGTAATTTTCATGTTTCTCTACACCCCCCACCCGGGCCATTCTACATGCATATCTTAGCCCCAAGTTCTTCACTTTGACCTTTTCTTAATAAGGTAATTATATTCTTTGACATTAGCCTTGGGTGTATGCTGAGACTTTGTCTGAAATGAAAGCTTGATTGTAACCATTACCAATATCTCAGGCCGTAAATCGCCTTTGAACAATTACACACCCAGGAGCCCAATTGATTCCTTTTCAGCTTTGCTGAGGCTTATCAAAAAAGCTAAGGCTGGGTGGAGACCACTCTCGCTTTAGAAACCCGTAATGTCAGGTGGCGGGGGGGATGCGTGGCATCTCAGATTGAAGGTAAATTTTTATTCCCATGCTCCAGATACAAGTCTGTCTTTACTGAATCAGGCAAAGGTCTCTTTCTCATCAGGAGGCCTCGGGGTGGAATGGTCTTGTGTGGGATGCCACAGAATCCTGGAATGTGAGAACCGGGAAGAGGAACATTTAGGATCACCGTGTATCCCTGGGATTCTCGGCTTCATGGAAGTGCCCTGAGGCAAGGGCTGGATGAAGAGCTCGGTTCTCAGTCTTCTTGCCTTCATCCTCCATTTTTTCTGTTTTCTATATTGAAACTCAGCATAAGGGGTTTAAAAAAAACCAAAATGAGGTTATCAGCTAAATAAAATATTACAAAACTCTTAGCTACTCAATGTTTTTTTCAGTTATGAAAATTAAGGTCAGAAAGATAAAGTTTGCTGGTGTTTTTTAAATTTATGCAGCAAATATTAATTGAGCATCTTCTGAAAGCCGGTTGTTGGTCTAGCTCCTGGGAGTACAGTGACACACTCCCCAATAGACCAGATTCTTATTACGGCATTGGCTTTCGAATATATTGCTGACCCCGCCTACCCACTCTGGAAAGCACGGTTTTGTAAAACCATACAAATTTTGTAAAAATCTAACTTAGGTTCTTCTGGTCACCTTCTTGTCACCTTTTTAATAATAAAAATGTCCACTAAGAATATCATTGAGGGCTAACCAGATTTTCTTGTTTCTGTTTACTTTTTGCTGTTCACTGTAGCTTCTCAGGGAAGGACTTGGCAAGGGGAGGTGCAGCCAATAATTGTGAAAGTTCTGTTGGGTGTGAGAAATTTGAATTCTATTATTATTGTTATTTTAGATCATTGGGGTTTAATTTTTTTACGTAGAAATGTTTATTTTTTAATGAAAAGTTTATAAGCTATTAGTCAAAGCCAATACAGCATACTTCTTAATTTTTAGTTGAATGAAGCAGGTGTCTATCAGAGTCCTAGTTATTTTTATAACATTTATCTTAATGAAATTTTTATTAAAGTATAGTTGACATACAATATTATATTAGTTTCAGGTATACAACATGGTAATTCGACGTTTATATTCTTTATGATGTGATTGCCACAGTACAAAGTTATTATAATAATAATATTGACTATTTTCCCTATGCTGCACATTACATTTTTGTGATTTTTTTTTTTAAAGAATTGGCAGGAGGAAGTGATTTGGAAGAACCTGAGGCAGCCTTGTGGGAAAGAGATTAGGTTATTATTTACCTATCCCTAGGTATTCCAGGTGCATCTGGGGATTTAATTTTGCTAGTTAAGTAGTTGGGCAGAAATGAAGTTACCTCTTTCTACAAAAAGTCTTGATTGTTTGAGCTGAATGTTTTCTATTGCTTAAAGGAATATTGGATTTTTCATCCTATTTTGGGCAGCAGTGAGGTAGAGTTAAACAGGACTGCATCTTTAAGGTTGTCTTACCCTGGGTTCAGACCCTACAACATGGCACTCTCTGGATGTATTAGCTTGGGGAAACTACTTTCCAAGCTTCAGATCTCTCCTGTATAAAATGAGGATATTGCTGACTTTCGGTTGTTGTAAACTTTAGAAGGATGTCAGGAGGTACCAAAAGGGAAAGAGGAACCTGACAGAACAAGGTTAAACAGCCCCTAGGAAGTTGATTCCCCACCTCTGGTGTTCAGGAAAAATTTCAGGTGTTGCTTTCTCTTATTTTATTCAAATTGGATTTTCTGTTCTTTGTATTGCTGGCCTACCCAGTCATCTGTCCACAGCTGCGTTACTTTTCACTGCGGCTTTTTGCATTTCCAAAGCATGCTATCTTCTTTTCAGATGGCTGGAGTTAATTTAAGACAAAATAGGTTCAACAGCTCAGCAAATCACAGGCAAAAGAGGACAGTGTCATTAGGAAAGCAAACATTACAAGACAAGAAAACAGACCACTAGAAATCCTCAGTCTGAATCAAGCTCAGGCAGGGAAAATGTACCAGAGGAGCAGAATGCAAAGATGCTGTGCTTGCTAGTCAGAATATTTTAAGTGTTTCTTTAGAAGTTGAATTAAATGGGAGGCCAGATTCTCCTCCAAGTCAACACTTAAAAGCTTCAAATTTGTTTCTGCATTCCCTTCTGGAACAATGCCTGCCCATTCTATTGCAATTAGTTCAATCATCATTAAAATGCTGTCCCTCTGAGACAAATCCATTGCTCTAATAGACTTAGAGTGAGAAGGTAACCGGGCTGGTGATCTTCATGTGAAAGAGGATAGTGATGTGTTCTTATTCTTGGAGAGAGGGGACCTGACTGCTGTTCACCTGTGAAAGCAAACTCACATTTGGGACACCTCTCTTAAGAGGTTAATCAAGTAAGAAACCAACTCCTTGAATTCTATCCAATGCAAATATACCAAAACTCTACACTTAAATGTAAACATCTTTCACATAGGACCTGTTGGTGATTTTGCCTGCCTTCCCAAGGTTTACTGTGGGAAGGAGGGAGTTGTGTTTCTTTAAGAGTAGACTACTCCTTTCCAAAAAACCTGTGCCTGCCATCATTTCTTCAGCGAGAACCAAATAGCTTTCAGGCACTTCTTCTGATCCTGCCTTCGTCTTGTTGTAAGAATGTTCATTTAGGCCTGACCTGTGGTGGTGCAGTGGATAAAGCGTCAACCTGGAAACGCTGAGGTTGCCGGTTCAAAACCCTGGGCTTGCCTGGTCAAGGCACATATGGGAGTTGATGCTTTCTGTTCCTCCCCCATTCTCTCTCTCTCTCTCCCCTCTCTATAATGAATAAATAAAATCTTTATTAAAAATAAAAAAAAGAATGTTCATTTAGTACCACTATTTCCATTACAATCCTTCTCCAGTGAACAGATTAATTAGAACACTTTTGGTTCCTTTTTATCCATTTGTCAAAATCTGGAGATTGCACAATAAGGATAATAAAGGAATTTTTATTGAGAATCAGTGAAAACTTATCAACTTTCATGACAACCATGGCAATGACATGTTGTAAGGAGGGATCAGGGCTCAGCCCTCGTGCACAAGCTCACATGAGAGAGCATGTGGGTGGGTGCCTGGAGGGCTGCAGAAAGCATTGTTGGGAGAAGGGTAAAGATATAGTAGAGTGTTGAGGGTGACTGCAAGTTTTCTCATGGATGGAACGTACCAACTGTGTTCCGGTTCCTAGAACTAGCACCAACTTCTACTCATGAAAATGAACATTAATTGGTTTTCTTCCAAGGGCTGTGAATATATAGAAAAAAAGATGCAAGCTGACCTTATTTAGAATACCAACTCTGATTTAACCATTTTGTACCTTAGTTTTTGTTTTTTATTTTTCTGTAAAATGAAGATCATAATAGAACTTCCTTTATAGGCTTATTGTGAGAAGACCTGAGTTATGAGGGTAAAATGTTTGGGAAACTATGAGGTACATGGTATGATTTTTTTTTTTTTTTTTGTATTTTTCTGAAGCTGGAAATGGGGAGAGACAGTCAGACAGACTCCCGCATGAGCCTGGCCGGGATCCACCGGCACGCTCACCAGGGGCGAAGCTCTGCCCACCAGGGGGCGATGCTCTGCCCCTCTGGGGCGTCGCTATGCAGTAACCAGAGCCACTCCAACGCCTGGGGCAGAGGCCAAGGAGCCATCCCCAGTGCCCAGGCCATCTTTGCTCCAATGGAGCCTCGGCTGCGGGAGGGGAAGAGAGAGACAGAGAGGAAGGAGAAGGGGAGGGGTGGAGAGGCAGATGGGTGCGTCTCCTGTGTGTCCTGGCCGGGAATCAAACCCGGGACCTCTGCACATCAGGTCGACGCTCTACCACTGAGCCAACCGGCCAGGGCCATGGTATGAATTAATACTGTATAAGTTGCTTTGCATCTTTGGTTTTCAGTTTTTTTTCACCTATATATTAGGTAATGCCTTTCAGGGTCATGGTAAAGATTAGCAATAATGGTAGAGGACTTGTCTTGGCTCATGATGGAGTTAATAAGTGAGGGTACTAGCTTTTTGTTGAGTACAAAGTAGGTCTGGAATAACGGAAGAAGGATAACGTTTATACACAGCCTCCACCATTATTTTGTTGACCATTTTCAACCCATTAGCTAACCAGGGCCTTCCACTCTTAAGATCCCTTGGCCATTTCTCAGTTCTGGGTTGATTTCTATGCTTTTCTCTTTTGTATCTTTGTCACGGGTCTTTGACAATGATTTTGAAAAATGTACCACTAATGATCTTTCTTGGTTGGTATTTCCTTCTGCAAACCTGGCTGCACAAAGACTTAGTCTATAGGTCCCTTGGAGATAACCACACAATCCCTTCCATCTATAAATGATTTATAAACATATAAATAAATAAATACATGCTTTACCTCTGATCTTTGGGAATAACTGCAAAAAAGCCACGTGACAAAATTAACATGGGTTTAGTAATATTATGCAATAGCATATAGAGTCCAGATTTCCAGCTGATAGACTCCCCCAGTCCCTCTTTTATTGCCTGAAGAACTTTGTTGGCCATTTGCTCTTTCGTTTTATTCCTCTGCTGGAACTTAGACAAGTTGCCCTCTTGATGCTGAGGCCTGGAGAAGTAACCTAGGCCCCTAGAAACGGCATTCCTGTCCTCTCAGGGGCTACTTGTATCCAGGAGGCCACTTGCACTTTTGAGACCTGGGTCATGTTCGACAAAGGTTGTTCCTTCAGTTCTTTACCTTCCAAATGCTCCATCAGGCTCTTGCTGTTTCAGGAGGGAACTTCTTTTTCCTTATCCTTTTTGTCTATTTGGAGTCCAAGCATCTGAAGTTCAACTAAACACCCTTATATCGTCATGCTGCTCCTGAATATTTCATCCGTATCAATAAAGATGATACACATCAGGCATTGTGTCTACCCTGATGACCCCTTTTACCAAGTACCAGCCAAATTCCAGTTCCAAAGTCCTATAGGATTTAGCATTTGTCCATCATGGTTAATTTTATAATAGTGAGTAATTACATTGTGTAGCACTTTTATTTTTCTCAAAACTCTCTCATATTTATGAGTTTATTTTATCTTCTTGGTAACTTTATCAAACAAGTAGGAGGTTATTTTTATTCTCACTTGACATATAAAGAAGCCAGCCCCAAGGAACAGATGTGGGCTTATGTGTTTGGGGAGAGTGAGTAAATGACTTGAGTAAAATTTCATAGCTAGTCTGTGGTCAGGCTGGAACTGAAAGGCGAGGCTTCTTTTCTTCAAACCTCTACTTTACCCCTGAGATCATCCTACCTTCTTGTACTCTGCTGTGCCTTCTATATTTTAATCTATGAATTTAATTAGTTTCAAACCTCACCACCCAATACTCACACACACCTGTGAGTGAACGCTCTTATTTGTGATCTTTTAATTTTCATTATAATGAATATAAAAACTGTTGTGTTTAATAAAAGGTACATTTGATATTAAACTGGTGGTATTAGTAATATGCATGCATAATTACATACAGTAGATCAGCAATTTTCAACCTTTCTCATCTTATGCCACACATTAATTACTAAAATTTTGCAGCACATCGAAAAACATATTATTTTTTTCCCACCTGACCAAAAGAAAATGTGTAATTTTGATTCATACACACAGGAGAGCTATTGTGTTAGCTGTTGTCATTTTTTTTTTCATTTGACAATCTAAGGCAAAAGAAGTCAGTCAGTGTCCCTGATTAAATAGTCAGGTATTTCATGTTTTAAAAATTCTCATAGCACACCGGTTGAAAATCGCTGCAGTAGATAAATGTGCGATTTGAAACACTCAGAATGCAGTCTTCTCTGAAGCAGAGAGAGCTTGTCGGAGATGCCATAGTGGCTCTTGTTATCTTGCCAGTTGATTAGGGACTGCAAATTGGGACAAACCTGCTGTAGCATTCCAACGGTACGGTAGTTGCGGCTGCACACTTTTTTTTTTAATTTAAAACACTGAATTTATTTATTTATTTATTTTGTTGAAACACAGTATTTCAACATGAGAGCATGAAGAATTAAGAATTCCAGAACCACAGACTGAGACTAAGAACATCATCCCGATGCAAAATTTGGCACTGCCTTTCTTCGTGAGAGCTTGACCAACCTCCCCTCTTGTGTTGTGGACAGCAGGACTGGGTCCACACCTTCTATTGGCAAATCTGAAATTCTCCCTCTTGGTTGTGGTGGATATGTCACAATTTCTATTTCCATTAAATTGTCGAGTTGTTCATCTATAACAGATGCAAATTTTTAATCATCTATTCTACCTCAATAAAATTTGAAAAAAAAATTCTTCCTGTTGATATCAGGGAAGAAACTCACCCTCTCCCCTTTTCTTAGAGCATCTACTTTAGGAAACTTATTGTAAATTCTTTCTCTGTCTCTTTGAAATGTATGTAAATCATTTGAAACGTTAAATAAGCCTCTTATAAGCTTCATAAACCAGGGGTGTCTTTCTTCAGCACCTGGGCTCTGTTTCTTTGAAATGTAATTATGAAGAAAAACAGTGTCTTCATCGCCCAGTTTCTGTGGGAGGGTAGAGATCTAACTTGAGCATGTGCCTCAATCCAAGTTGCAAAGCTACACTTGTCATAAACATATGAGAAGTTTGGTTTTTTTTTTGATAAAGCCAATTAGTTAACACAGATGGCCACCCTAATTACCAAGTGAATTTAGGATAAACTGTGTATGACAAATGGCCCCATCAAGTTCTCTGACTTAAGGACTAGCTATTGTTTATCTTGAGAGCATGCATGTATGGATTCTATCTGCTTGGCTACATTAAAGGATAGAATTCCATTCAGTTTTTGCAGTATCTTAGAGGACGCCTGTGATCACATTCTGGTTTAGGCTCATTCAATAATAATATTAATATATTGCTTTGTTTCTCCTACTTTGTTCAAAAGGTTTTCTGGATTAGAAAGAATTTAAAAAATATTTTCCAAGAACATGTACACCTCACATGAGCCAAATCATGGAAAGAAAATACTTGCATTTTATGACTTTAACCAGAGTATTAATTTCTTAAGAGCTATTTCTATGTCTTGTCCATATTTCTGTGTGCCACAAAGCACCGAAAATATGATGTGTGGGACTTATGTGGTTATCTCTGTAGCATGATTACTAGAAGGCCATGGATGAATACTTCATTTAATTTGTTGTGTGGCCAACCTACTATATAACAAAATGGTGCTATGAGGATTTTGTTTAATAGTAAATAGAACATAGTCACATCGAGCCAGTCATCAGAACTCAAAACTGATGCTGGCATTCTCTTGAGGGCTGGACAATTGAGGTATTAGGTTGAAACATCACCACTTTAACTTGTGTTGATGCAACCTGAAGAAGAATCATCTGGTTTCCACAATCCTCAGTATTTTTAGACTTGTCTTACCATCTCTGACATATCTTCAGTTAAAAGTAGACTTCTCTCAAGGGAAGAGGGGAACTTCTAGTTTTCTTCTTCTATGTACAAATACCGCTTCTTCTGTGGATATTTTTCTCAGCATACAGTTACCTCTGATCTCCCTTAAGATTCTAACTAATTAGCAGACTCACTGACTCACCCTCTATTCCTTAATACCAAAAGGGGTTGCAGAGAAAGCCTAAGGCTGTGCACCTTTTAATTTGTTGGCCAGTTTTCTTGAGGGTATCAGAAAAATGTATCCAGATAAGGCTACAACCACATTTAGACCTGAGAGTCAAAGATAATGTCCCTGACCTCTGGTATTAATCATTTCCCCAACTTAGGACTTACGCGGCCAGAATTGGAGAAGTGGTTTCTCCGTAGGATGGGAAAGAGTGAAAAAGATTGTCAACAGTGGCTGCTCTAACTGACTTAGCAGAAAGAGTAAACTTGAAGCTTTGAAAAACATCTTAAACAACAGCTCCATACTTCATTCAGACCAGAAAATGTGGATTTCATTGAATTTCACAGTGAAGGTCAACACATGCAGGTCAACATATTACCTTCAAGAAAACTGAGCTAATAGGGGGTCAAGGCCATGGGGAGAATTTACATATGAGATGACACTGGTGAAATTTGGGCACAATAACACCCTGATGAGTGAACACAGCTGCAAAGCATCCAGAATTGTCCTGTCAGTCTCCATTTTGAGCTTATTGTTGCCTTCCTAAAGTTTGGTGTTCCATCACTGAGCTCCTCAGCGCTCTTCAGAAGTAGCGAAGGGGAAAATCTAATATTTATGTATTCTCAAATGATCAACTTGAATTTGAGTTTTTTTGGGGGAAGGCTTAACATCGCATCAGTTTTCTGATGGTGCTGATTTCTCTTTTTCCCTCTGCTTCTGCTGCGTTCTTGATGATATTGTGAATATTGAAATGAACTCTTCTCAACAGGAGTGGCTCTGCTTGTGTTTTCTTCTCAGAAGCATAGAGAAGGCAGGAATACCCAAGAGTCCATTGGGCTTAGAATTAGACAGGTGTGGTTCTAAGTTCCAGTTCCAGTTCTAAGAGCTGCATGAACTTGGGCAAGTTACTGAAGTCTTCTTTGCCAGTTTCTGTAATGCAGGGTTAATGGATATAATGTTCTGGCTCATAGAAGTCATTGCCTAAGTGTTAGGGGGATTTGATTATGAGAAAGGAAGTGTGGGGATAGAAGCAAAAATTTCCTGATGGGTTAGAATTTGTACACTTCAAAGTAGTGGTCCCCAAGGATGGAAATCCTCCTCCAGGGTATCAGATTATCAAGGAAAGGACTAATTGTGTTACTTTAAACATCTTTAAATTTTCTGTTGTTAAAAAATAAAAATACCAGGGAAAATGTTCCATAACATCTTTTTAACTATTGGAGGATTCCAAGAAGATATATAGAAATAGCAAAATTGGAAAGAAGGGAAAGCAGAGAAAATATAAGCACAGGAAAACAATACCAAATAAAAAGTACAGAATACAATGATAGAAGTAAATCAAAATATAAAGAATATAATTAAAAATGGATTTTCAAATTAAAGACAGAGTTTGTTGTATTGAATTAAAATAAAAATCCATCAATTAGCTTCTTATAAGAGACAGACTAAAATATTATTCTTGAAAAGGGGAAGAATGGGAAAAGATACACCAGGTGTTATTCCAAACCTAGGTTTGAAACCTTAAAAAAATTATTGTAAACAGTTCATGAATTAGAGGATAGAGCATAATGGACATCAGAAAATTACTTAAAATTGGACTATAAATAAAAACACTGCACATCAAACAACTAAATCAATATACTGAGTCCTCAATAATTATATTGGGAAAAAAGACAGACTGTAAATTCATGAAATAAATTAGCAACTCAAATTTAGGAAAAGAAAAACAAAGTAAACTTAAGGAATGTGAAGGCTTAAATTAATATATGTGACTGATATTAATAAATAAGAAAAGGTTCACTAGAGTAACTCAAGGTTAAATCAAGTTATTTGAAAAATATAAAAAGGTATATTTTTGGAAAAAATTGATTAAAAATAAAAAGGAGGAGGCTCACGACCCTGGCCGGTTGGCTCAGTGGTAGAGCATTGGCCTGGCATGCGGGAGTCCCGGGTTTGATTCCCAGCCAGGGCACACAGGAGAAATGCCCATCTGCTTCTCCACCCCTCCCCTCTCCTTCCTCTCTGTCTCTCTCTTCCCCTCCTGCAGCCAAGGCTCCATTGGAGCAGAGTTTGCCTGGGCGCTGAGGATGGCTCTGTGGCCTCTGCCTCAGGCGCTAGAATGGCTCTGATTGCAACAGAGCAGCGCCCCAGATGGGCAGAGCATCGCCCCCTGGTGGGCATGCCAGGTGGACCCCGGTCAGGCGCAGGCGGGAGTCTGTCTGACTGCCTTCCATTTCCAACTTCAGAAAAATACAAAAAAAAAAAAAAAAAAAAAAAAGGAGGAGGCTCACAATAAAAATGATAAAAATAAAAAAATGAAACATACACTAGTAGAGCAGAAATTAAAAAATAATAAATCTCTGGGAATCTCATAAGGACTCTCCAGGTTGAGCTTTAATTAGCCCCCCAGGGTGAAGAAGCCAAGCCACATAGGGGTTAGCTCAGGACTGGACGAGTTGCCACTGCCCATCACTTCCCTGGTTGCATGTCTCCTGAGGTCCGTTAAAGCTGAGAAGAAAGAGAAGGGCAAGGAAAGCATGCCTGGGGGAAGAAAGGAGAAATTAGGAGGAGGGGAAAGGTGAGGGCCTATTCTAGGAAGCTTGCTGGGTCCTCCATCCTAAGGTCTTTTAGAGGTGAAGATATTAAGAGAGGTTTGGGTGGAGGATTTCAGTAGAATATTCATCAGCTTTCAAGGTGCGTTCCCTAAACCTGTCTTCAAGGGCTCCTTTCTTCTTTTTGCCTGCACAGCCAATAAACTCTTCCAAGTTACTTGCTGCAGATAGATAGATAGATAGATAGATAGATAGATATAATATACTCTATTAAAAACTCTATAGCAATAAATTTGAATGTAGGCAAATAGACAATTTCCTGGAAAGCTATAACTTAATAATACTCATAATCAAATAGAAAACTTTTTGTAGATAGATAGGTTATGAAGCTTAAACAAGTGGTTAAAGAAATCTAAACAATAAAAAAAATGAAAAATCATATTGCTGAGATGACATTTTACATGTAAGTTCTATCAAACATTTGAAAAGAGCTAATTCCAAGCTTATGCGAATTGTTCTGGAGGACAGAAAAAGACAATGCTTCCCATCTCACTTTAAGAGTGAAATAGAATCTTGATATTAAAATCAGATGTGAGAAAGAAAAATTGGAGACCAATCTTATTAATAAATCAAGATTGAGTAGTGCTAAAATAAAAAAAATTGAATCCAGGTATGTTTAAGAAAAGAATATATTATGAGCTACTTGAGTTTATTTTAAGAATGCATTAGAAAATTTATTAGTGCTTTATCACGTTAACAGATGAAAGAAGACAAAAACAGAAGTAGAAAAATGAATCAAGTAACAACAATGACCCCAAATCTCTTAGTAAACTAGCAATAAGCAATAGGAATTTCCTTAACTGTGTGAAGGTATATAACAGAAACAAAGAACAAATACGGTGCCTGATGGGGAACTATTATGTATATATATTTAAAGACTTGGACCAACCAATGATGCATCTCACACAACTTCTATTTTCTATTGTATGAGAAGCTCTAACCTGCATAATATGACACAGAAATGAACTAAGAGGTATAAAAATTGAAAAGGAAGAAACAAAACTCATTATTTTCAGATTCTATTTTTGCCTCTATAGAAAATCCAAGAGAATCTGTAGATGAACTAATAGAATTAATAAGTGTTTAATATAGTGATTGGATACAAGACTAATATATAACATCTTTAATTTTTTTACAACAACCACAAACAATGGATGTAATATAAGATAACATTTACAATATCAAAAATAAAAAATGTATAATTTTATAGAGAAAATTTTATATCTTCATTGAAAGATATCAAAGGCCCAAATAAGTGGAGAGATATAATATAAAAAATAAAAAAATAACCATAAAATAATTATGGGACAATTACCCTTAAGAAAAAAGTGAAATTTAATCTATTTCTTACAACATAATCTAAGATTAATTCTATTTGGATGAAACATCTGATAAATGAGATTTAACAGTTTTTAGGACACAATATTAAAAAAATATAAGAGCAACCCTGTGCCCATCAATAGCCGAGTGGATATAAAAACTGTAGTACATATATATAATGAGATATTACTCAGCCATAAAAAAGAATGAAATCTTATCATTTGTGACAGCATGATGGACCTAGAGAGTATTATGTCAAGTGAAATAAGTCAGACAGAGAAAGACAAATACAATATGATTTCACTCAAATGTGGAATCTAAAGAACAAAATAAATAAACAAAGGAAATGGAAACAGACTCATAGATACAGAGAGCAGACATACTGCTGTCAAAGAAGAGGGATGGTTGGAGGACTGAGTGAAAAAGGCGAAAGAGAATTACAAATTGGTAGTCACAGGAATGTGAAGGACAGCATAGGAATACAGTAAAAAATATTGTAGTAACTACATATGGTGCCAGGTGGGTACTTGAAATATCAGGAGACCATTTTGCATGGCATGTGTTTGTCTAACCACTACGCTGCACACCTGACACTAATACAAAATAATATTGAATGTAAACTATAATGAAAAATAAAATTAAAAAAATAAGGGGGAGAGGAAGGAAGAAAAGGAATTTTTTTTCAAGTTGTTGCTTATTATAATCTATAGGAAAAGCAATAGGACTTTCAAATAGTTTAAAATAAGAATTAATATCTATTTTAAATTTGAAATATGTAACCCAGTTATATGCTGTGAAATGGTACTTTATGAAACAGACACACATTTTAACACTCCTCTCAGATCTTTACTTGTACATTATGCTATTTATATTTTTACATCATTAGGAGATAGTCTCCTAATGGGTCTCTCCCATTCCTACATATCTTGCTGGGTGTGGCAGGGATACATGGCTCAGACCAATCTTTACCTGGGCCATTTCTTAGGGCTGTGTTTGCAATGAGCAACCTTAGAAGATGAGGTAGAATCCCCCTCCTCAGCAAGGAGCATACATGCTAATGGGTCCCTGGCTCAGTGTTTCTAGCTGTAACCCAGACCTACTGTGTACACAGCATATATCTGATCCCACAGCATCCTCATATATCTGATCCCACAGCATCCTGCTCCTTGGACTTGGGGGCAAGGGGAACTGACTGGGCTGATACTGCTGGTTGTGCCCTGAATAATAAAGTCCTTTGTCTCTGAAAAAAATCAACAGGACTTTGGCCTAGAGAAGAATTTCTTTAGAAAATGAAAAGTAAAACTATGAAGTCAAGGAATGATAAAATGAATTATGTTAAATATTTAGATCTCTCAATTTTATAGATATCAAACACGGAGTGAGAAGGTATTTGTCACAGAATGAGAGGATAACAAAAATATCAGATATAGAATCATTGTGCAGCATCCTTAGAGAACTCCTGGAAGACAAGAAGATAAATACAAACAATTCAATTTAATACTAGACAAAAAAAAGTGATCAGATAAATCACCAAATAAAAAACTTAAAAGGCCTGCAAGTATGTAAATGCATAATATCAGTAGTATTCAGGAAAACACAAATTAGAGCTATAATGAGGTATCATTTAGTACCAGTGAAACTGACAAAATTAAAATGACTAATAATTTCATTTATTGCAAGGAAGTGGAACCGTGGATGCTGTCATACACCAGTGGGAGAAGTGTAAATGGATCCAATGACTTGGGAGAGTAACTGACAATAGCTGGTACAGGAGTGTCTACCCTATGACCTATGTATTAGAATGTTCATTGAAGCACTGCTTGTAATGGCAAAAAAAATTGAAGACAATGTAAATGTCCATTAAAAGGAGAAAGAATAAATTAATTCTGCTATAATCATACAACAGAATCCTTTGCCATGGTTAAAATTAATGAACTGGAGATAAATGTACCCATATGAATAAATCACAAAAACAGTGCTAAGGAAGAAAGCAAATTGAAAAAGATACTATGTTAGTTCAGTTTCTGTAAAATGTAGGCGCTAAGACACAGTTAGATGTGCATGACCTTTCCTGGTGGAGCAAGGGGGAGGGGCTGGAGAAGTTGTGGAGAGCTTTCAGACCGCCATGTAGGTCTAAGTCTTGTGGAGGAACCAAAGGTGTCCATTAGAGTAGTCCTGAATTTTGCAAGAATGGGCCTGTTATGGTAACTGTTTTGTCTTCAATTATTGACCAGAAGTAGCCTGTGGCAAGCGTAGCATGAGGCAGGGTGGGTCCAGAGGGCAGCTGCGGTGGTGATCAGGCAATTGCTCTCTCCACTAGAGCAGGGAGACTGGAGTGACACCTTTTCATGGTGATCACAAAGACATGCAGTATGATTCCAATGATATGAGCTTAATCTCTGCTATACAATTCTATATATTGTTTGCCGATGCATAGACATACAGGAAACATTTCAGAACATGCCTTGGAATAAGGGCCAAATTCAGGATAATGGTTGACTGCAGGAGCCAAGGAAAGAGGAACATGGGAATAGGCAGGACACACGGCAGACTTCATTTCGTAAATTGTTGTTAAAATTCTAGATGGTGATTACATTAGTATTTACCATACTAAACTCTCTCTATCGTTTTCATTATCCTAATGTATTTTGTAACAGTAATATACTACAGATAATTACTTAAGGAGCAATATAGTGAGTATGGGTTACAAAAATAGTTGGGAACTCTTGTTTTAGTGGAAAAGTAGAAGTCAGGGATATACAGGAGTGGGCAAAAGTAGGTTTCAAGGGCACAGTTCTCTATAACAGTGGTCCCCAACCCCCAGGCCGCAGACCAGTACCGGTCCGTGGGCCATTTAGTACTGGTCCACAGAGAAAGAATAAATAACTTACATTATTTCCGTTTTATTTATATTTAAGTCTGAACGATGTTTTATTTTAAAAAAATGACCAGATTCCCTCTGTTACATCCATCTAAGACTCACTCTTGACAATTGTCTCGGTCACATGATACATTTATCCGTCCCACTCTAAAGGCTGGTCGTGAAAATATTTTCTGACATTAAACCGGTCTGTGGCCCAAAAAAAAGTTGGAGACCACTGCTCTATAACACATCATATCTGTATATTGTATTGTGTGCTCACCATCCAAAGTCTAGTCTCCTTCTGTCACCATATATTTGCTCCCCTTTACCTTCGTCATCCTCCCCCTCCCCCACCTCCCCTCTGGCGGCCGCCATACTGTTGTGGTCTGTGTCTATGAGTCTGTCTGCTTATTTGTCTGTTTGTTGCTTTTGGTTTTTTTTCCAAACAAAAGATAGAGTCACAGATGAGTCTGTATGATAAAAATTGCAAATGTTTCAAATCACAGCAGGAACTCTTGTTGTCTTGAGGGAAGGAAAACGGTGGAGCAATGCCATTGCTGTTACTTTTCTCTGTCATTGTTTCATTATTAATATTTGGCCACAGGTATTAGTATTTTACAGAGATAGCTAAGAGTTTAAATAAGTCCCACTGAGAATGGAAAAAGAGAATTTGTTTTGTAAGTCCTATTGTTTAGGCATCTAAATTCCAGCCGGTGGTGTCATAATGATATAGGTAGGGTAATATATATTGCAGTGGAAATAATAGACCAAGTGCTTAATAGCTTTTACAGTGTGCCAGAGACTGTGGTAAATGTTTCACATTTCCTAATTCACTAGCTTATGAATTAAATCATACCCTGTGTTCACATTTTCGAAAATAAAGACCCAAAGAGTTTAAGAAAGTTACCCAAGTTTACACTGGTAGCAAATTCTCTACAATGGCTTCAGGGTCCTGTATGATCTTGTCCCCTGCCTACCTCAACCTCATATTATGCCATCTACCTGCTGTGTAACACTCCAGTAACATAGGTCTTTTTTTTCAGTTCCATAAACACATCAAGTCCTTTCTTGTCTCAGGGTGTTTACTCATAATAATTTCATCCTGGAATGCTATTTCTCATACTGTTCACTTTGGTCAAGCATTTGTTCAAAACTTTTCCCCAGTGTTTGTTTGTTATTATTTTATTATTGAGTTATAAAAATTTTATATATGCTAGATTTGAGTCCTATTCATTTTTGAAAGTGTCTTTGGAGGAAAAAAATTTAATATCTATAAACATATATGTGATGAAGGACTTGTATCTAGAATTCATCAAAGAAGATATGCACGTGACAAATAAACACTTGAAAAAGTGCTCACCATCATTAGTCATTAGGGAAATGCAAGCTAAAGCCACATTTAGATACAAATATCACTCAGTGGAGATATGTCAACAACCCACTGGAGGAGGAACATGGAGGATGGTACATATAGGGGTGTGACCACCTTTAGAAAATACCATCTGCCACACGTGGTTTGTATTTCTACTATTTTCCTATATTTTGTTGAATTGATACTGTTTGTTCTATTTTCTCCTACTACTGGCTTCATAGTTAGGCATTTTACTTTTAGCTTACCAGTGATTGCTCTTAAATTTTTAATAAGGGTGTAAATTTACCTTTTGTTATCCAACTTTAGTTCATTGATATCTATTTCTATCAAGCGAGGCTGAAAGGAGCGGACTTTGATGTCCCTCCGCCTGCCTGCAGCTCCGCTCACTCTGCAGCACGTGTTCCAATTGACTAAAATTTTGGTTGATGTTTGTTATTAAAATCGATTTTTTAAACAGTCAGCATTTACTTTATTTTCTAGTTTCTTGTTGCTTGCTGAGAGGTGACAGAGGGAAAGGCTTCATTTCACTGAGGGGTCAGACAGCCTGGGTCGGTTAGAATCTTGGCTCCGCTTACCAAGTGTGTGACTAGACAATTCCTTAATCGGTCTGAGCTTCATTCAGGTCTTTAAAATGGGAGATGGGTCTAAAATATCACTTACATCACTGGTAGAAAAAAAATAAAATGATACACATACAGCACTGAGTATAATGCCTGGCACTTATTAAAATTTCAATATTGTTTAAAATATCATCAATGGTTTATAAATATTTAAGTATTTAAATATCTAGGTATTGCATGACAGCTACATTAAATATGTAGTTTGGGTTTGTTGGTAAGCACTGACATTCCTAAATATCAATTTATATTTTGATTGCTCCTATGTAATCAGTTGTCAGTTAAACAAGGACATTCTCAATGAAAGTGGACAGGCAGTTTTTAAATTTTTAAATCGCATGAGGTTGATCCTGACATTGACAATTTGAATCAGTAGCTGACCTATATCCTTGCTACAAGATTAGAGTATGTTGAGTGGCATCTAGGTATGAATCCTATATGGAGCACCCAGTGTAGGAAGGAGGGAATTAGTGATGATCCAGCAAGACAGAAATCAAGTTAGGAAAAATAATATCAAGGAAACCTAAAAGTACTCTGGCATAACTCAACTAATGATGACATCCATCTCAGGAAAATCTCTGATGGGGTTTTGCTTTTCAGCTAGAATAAGTTTGTGTATTCACCTTGACATTTGCACAGGTTAGCATGGCATGGTACATCACTGTTGATTGCACTCAGCTGTGAGCAATGTGACTTCTAAAAATAATGGCTTGAAAAATTAGCGGGTTTGTTTTTTCAAATTAGAATAGATTTGATACCCATGACTAGTATGGTAAGTATGTTGAAATAGAGCCTCTTGTCTGCCTCCTCAGTCTTAAGATAGCTGATTCACTCTTGGTTTCATGAAAGAAGAAATATATATATAGGGCAGAGGAATGGATAGAATGGAGGAAAAGGGTATTGCCAAGAGAGTTGGCCATCTTTGAGGATTTTCCCCCCAGATCTCCCCAGCAACCCCTTTTTATATCTTCTTGGCCAGAATTGTGTAATATGGCCACTGCTATTTGCAAGGTTATCTGGAAAATTAATTTCTTCTTTACTGTTGTTATTTTTTTTAATGTAGATATATTATGGTTCCCAAAAAAATTTGGACTCATTCAGGAAAAAGAGAAAATGAATATTGTGTAGGCAACCAACAGTCTTTGTTGTACTTGGGTCAATTAAAAAAATATTCTTCCATTATTCTACAGTTAAGTAATGATTAGTTTTAGTTTCTTTCTTGGCATTTGTGATGTCTAAGAACAATATCAATATAAATATATCTTTCTTTTTTTACTCCCTGGAAATTTATTTTACTATCAGTTATTGTCCAAGAACCTTGTCCCTTTTATTTCTACTTAAATTTCTTACTCCTCCTTCTTTCAGTTGTCTCTAATGACTATTCCATTGCTCACCTAGTTAATGACTCTTGGGTAAAGTTGGGTAGCAAATATCAGAGGTTCAGGTTTAGAAGAATCAGAAATACTGTAAGGTACAGTGATGATTCAGGGCCGCAGAGAGCAGTAGAGGTGCCTGGTGGGAATGAAAGTGGGGAGGTAAGGATTTGGGGGATATAGCAGTAGGTGTGCTTGGTGGCAGCAGTTGTAGTACTAATACAGGAGGGTTTCATGATCCTCCATAGTGTCTCTGGAAATAAATCTGGAGGTTATTTTATAGATGACTTTTTACCCAAGTACAAAATCCTTTGAGTTTTCCCCATTCTGCAAAATAACTTATAGGGCAAATTAAACTGTCCCTCATAGGGCTGTTGTGAGAATTAAATGAGGTAATACAGGCAAAATACATATAACAGTGCTATTTACATCCTAGGCATTCCATAAATATTAGCAGTTATTCTTAACACTGAGACACAAGACTGAGGGGATGGAGAGTGAATGCCACAGTATTTGGAACATGTTTTCAGACTTGTGATGATTTTTACACTCATTAATTTCCCAGGACATCCTTAAAGAGAGTTGATGGGTGCACAGATTGTTAGAGGAGATGGCTTAATCCAATTGCAAGGACACAATTCAAGGCTTTCTGAATTTTGGATATGGGCTTAGGGAAGTCATCTTAGCTTTTTTGAGCCTCAGTTTCCTTTCCTTTTGTTTTCCTGACAAAAATATCAAACTTTGTTCTTTCTATCTCACTGGGTTATCATAAGATGGAATGCATTATAAATTATAAGTGCTGTAGTTGTCTAACATCCTTTTTGGGAGTAGCTGTGTATAAATTATGGATAAAAGTATTATGCAAATATAGAAATTATTACTGCTATATATTCTGGATGTGCCATTCTGATATATGGATCCACTTATTAGTATGTGTGTGTGTTTGCTTGTTTAGGAAGGCACCCAGTTCTAAATGACTGTGTGTGTGTTTATGTGTGTATTTGGTAGAACAAAATGCACATAAATGAAAAAAATGTAATGCCTTATTACAAGTTGATTGTCTCCTAGAAGGAAATAGAAATCTGTTAAGTTGTCCTGAAAATCCAATCACCTGACAGTCACGTTCCATCAGAATGCTCGAGCTGGCTGAGAGCACAGCAGCCATTCATCAATCATCCCCAGGTGACAGTGACCAACGTGAATGTGCAGGTGACTTGGAAGAGCAGTTCTTGGAACACAGATGATCTTGGGAAAATCTTGTCAGGTTTATGTGTAATTATCATTTAAATTGAAATGCTCTTTTTTTTTTGGTAAAATAGGAGTAACCTTGTTTTGGGGGCACTGATCTTGACTGTTTGGGGAAGATAGCCTAAGTTGTCTTCTGTTTTGGTTTGGGTTTAAGAGGAAATGATTTGATTTGATGAGAGATGGTTTCGCAAGGTCTCTATATTTTCATAATGAAGCCCACATTCTTAGCGTTAAGAGAAAAAGCCTGTTCGGTTTGGTCCTTGAGTATTTCTTCAGACTTATCTTTTCCTGTTCACTGTTAGCAATTTGCTCTCCAACCATTGGAACAATTTCAGTTTTCTGACAATCACATTATCTCTCACTTTGAACGTGCTATTCCTTTTGCCTGCAATATTCATACCTTAAAAGTCAGACCTTAAGCAGATTGACAGCTGTCAGGGGGGTGGGGATTGGGAGGCTGGATGAAAGAGGTGAAGGAATTAAGCAAAGAAAAAAACCCTTATAGGTACTGACAACAGTGTGGGGATTGCAGGAGGAAAGGTGGGTAGAGGGAGGTGCAGGAGGGTGGGGGGGGGTAGCTGGCGATGGAGGGAGACTTGACTTGAGGTGGTGAGCACACAATGCAATATATAGGTGATGTAGTACAGAATTGTACACCTGAAACCTGAATAATTTTATTAACCATTGTCACCCCAATAAATTCAATGAATCTTTTTTTAGAAAGACATCTCTTTACTCTCCTTAAGCAAATCTCCTTTGATTCCCCAAGATTAGACCTTGAGTCCCTTCTCTGTGGTCTTCCAAGGTGGTCATTATTGTGTCTGTCACCTGGATCATAACTTTCCCTTTGCTTGCATGTCTCTCCTAGTAGTTTTAAGCAATTAAAGGGCAGAGAATTGGATACATTAGGCCCTGGCTGGTTGGTTCAGTTGTAGAGCATTGGTCTGGCATGTGGATGTCCTGGGTTTCATTCCCAGTCAGGGCACACTGGAGAAGTGACCATCTGCTTCTCTACCCCTCCCCTTTTCTTTCTCTCTCTCTCCCTCTCCTGCAGCCAAGGGGTGATTATTTTGAGTGCTTTGGCCTCAGGCACTGGGGATGGCTCTGTGGAGCCTCTGTCTCAGGCACTAAAAATAGCTTTGTTGCAAGCACAGTCTCAGATGGGCAGATCATCAGTCCCAGATGAGGGTTGCTAGGTGGATCCTGGTTGGGGTGCCTGCGGGAGTCTGTCTCTCTATATCCCTTCCCCTCACTTGGAAAAAGAAGAAGAAATAAAAAAATAAATGGATAAATTAAATTCTGCTTTAACTGTACTATTGTCTGTATGACCTCAATTAAGACAACATCTCCAATGTGTTCCTGCTAGGGAATACCATTTTAAAGGGTTGTTTAGTCAATAGTCTTAGTTGAATGATTAGCTTATCAGGGAGCTCCATTGTGATACCATCACCTAGCTCAGAACTCAAGACTTGTTGGAAGGAGAGGACCACCAGCTATAATAGGAATGAAGAAGCCTCATGCTGCTGCTCCTAGACTCACATTTTAAAATAG
Organism: Saccopteryx bilineata; assembly: GCF_036850765.1. Taxonomy (NCBI): domain Eukaryota; kingdom Metazoa; phylum Chordata; class Mammalia; order Chiroptera; family Emballonuridae; genus Saccopteryx; species Saccopteryx bilineata. The sequence goes on along the minus strand of NC_089490.1, from coordinate 386,115,449 downwards.
AAAACTAAGCTCACAATTGTTAAAGCTATTTTATGATATTGCACACTGACTTTGTGGTATGAATTCTGCATACCTCACAATAACCCAGAGATAGTTATTATAAAGTAATGGTATTATTCCCATTTTTTTGAACATTAGAACCAAAGCTCAAAGAGGTAAAGTAACTTGCTCAAAATCATAAAAACATTAAATAAGATTCAAAGTTAGGATTGTGTAAATCTAAAGCTCATTGTATTTCCTCTTATTGTGAAAATGCAGCAAAGTATACTCAGAAAATGGTGAACTTGGGTTCTTCTTACAGCTGTTCTCTGACCCAGGGTGGATAGTATGACTGCACATTAAAGCTAGGTCCATGTTTAAGTTTTATTCTGGGATTCTGCTTTGCTTCTCTGGGACTGTAGTGGTTTCTCCATCAGTTGATGTGAGATGAATAAGTGTCTGGGCATTTGGATTAAGGTGATGGTTGGTTAGAGTGACAAATGGTTGGCAGCCAGAGGAATTGTTTTATAGCTGTAATTAGGCCACTTCTGGCTGCTCAAATAATAATAAATGAAATGTATCTTTCAGAAGAGACTAGAAAGAACTCCAACCCATTTGGAGAGATCACGTAGAAAATTTGTGTTTTGACCTTCCAACAAGAAGCTGAGTAACTGTGAGGTATCGAGTGTGCACTTGGGTATTAAAGTATAAAGGATGGCTTTGTAGATTGATGTAGGGTCCCTATATATCCTGACCTACAGTAAATGGCATCTCCTCTCCCATGTTGCATATACTCAGCTATTAAAAAACAACAACAACAACAACAAAACCCTACTGTTCTGTGCATTTCTCCTTTACTTTTTTACACTACTTCCACTCACAACACTTCACTGATGACCCTCCTGGTCACCATACCCATGAAGATTTCCCCCCCACACCGGTAATTCTCTGCCACATCAGCTGGGTGTCCTACAATATAACTCACTTCTAACTATCTACATGGAGGTTGTGTCAGACCTCCCAGGTTCAGCGATCAGTCCCACAAGACTTCTCCCACTTGACTTCAGATCTCAATTGCAAGTAGTAGGTACGAGGTAACCCACAACTTCTATCTGATTGGGCTATAAATCAGTGATTCCCACAACCTCTCCCTCAGCTTCAATTAATTTGCTAGAGCAGATCCCAGAACTCAGGGAAACACTTACGCTTATCAGTTTATTAAAGGATATGATCAAGGATACAGATGGATAGCCAGATGAAGAGGGTGAGGTGTGGGAGAGTCCTGAGTAAAGAAGCTTCTGTCTTCATGGAGTTGACTGTGTCACCCTCCCAGTGTGGATATGTGTGCCAATTTGGAAACAATGGTGGCATTAAAGTGGCACCCTTGAATTATAAAAATGTGAGGAGTTGGAGTCAAATCCATATTTGAATCATGGCTTTCTATTCTCAGGCTGAATACTTTGAAAGGCTCAGTTTCCTTCTTTGTGCAGAGAGAATTCTAACATGTACTGTTGGCCATGTCTCTAGAGTATCAGTAAGTTAGATGCAAGCACAAGGTGATAATATTTACTGAGCTACCATGTCTGTGGGTGCTTTGAAGAATATCACTTAATATTCACAACAAGGCAGCTGTAGAGATTGGCAGCATGCCCTAAAATTTAAACTAGTGCACAGGATTTCTCTTTCCCGTCTCTTTCTACCCCAAAAGGGTGAAGAAGAGTTCCAATATGGGTCAAGGGTGAGATACACCTCAAAAAGAACCAAAAGTTATAAATGTATAATTGATTTCATCAGCTATGATGATTGTTGTCATCTCTCAGTGCTATTGTGACTCACCTCCTTAAAGGAGATGATCTGGGAAGGAATTCCAAGGACATAAAAACTAATAGTTTTTAGCTAGAAATTTGTTGTTTGAATATAAGATACAGGACACCAAGACTCCTTTTGCCTTTGTGCTATAAGGTCCAGAATCATGCTAGGAAGAGAGCCCACCCAAGAAGGAAGCCAACAAAGGAAAGCACAGCCTGAGAAAGAAGATAACAGAGAAAGGAGAAAGACTTAATACTAAGAAAATAATCCTCCTCTTGAATCTAGCCATAGCTGAAGATATCATTTCTCTGGAGTTTTCAATTAATGAGCCAATGCAGTTCTTTTATTGTGTAAGCCAGTTTGAGCTGGTCTCTACACTTGTAATAATAAGATTCCTAACTAATATTGGCATAAACCGAGGCAATGGATATTCATAGCCATATGTGAATAAAATGGCAGCGAGAAAGCCGACATGATTTCATCACTGAGTTGAAATGAAGCTTTGGAATGGAAGAGTAGAATATGGCTTTGGGGTCGATAGCATGAGTGGTAGAATAGTGATGTCAAAGATTATTTCCCAACGGGCTGGCTTTCTGCCTTTGTCCATCCAGATACACTGTCCTCTTCTTTCTACCTTGGTTTTTGCCCTAGCATCCTGACCTGAGTGAGGTACAGATACAAAAGCTCTCGTGTCTTCTGGATGCTGGCAGGGTATGGCCAATGGGAAGAAACCAGAATACATTCCTCTGGTTCCTTTATTGTGAGGTGACCTTGTTGGCTTGACTGTGTCTGTGAAAGAAAACCTTAGCTCTTCTCAAAGTCGCCTGCTCTTCATGAGTCTGTTGTTCTGGATTCTTTAGGTTATTTCTTCCACCTGACATCCTTTCAGGCTTGGAATAATCCTAGGCATAATACTGTTATCCTCAAGTTCCTGCACTCTCCCTTGTGGTTCCTCTACTCCTACCCAGACCTTTATGATTAGTCTTGATAAATCAATGCTCCTGCCCCCCAGAATTATCCTAATCTGAGTGTTTCATTTGTTTCTGCTGGCAATGCCAAACAGATACACCTACCCCGGATAATTAATTTATATTTTAAAAGGACATGTTTGTGCCAAAACAGGTTCCTCATCAACACAGAGTGCTTGACCATTTTCAGATTTTCATTCTCATAATAACCTCATGAAATAGGCAGGTCAGGTGATGTTATTCCAATCTGCTAAAGGAAACCAAGACTTGGATAAGAAAAAGATGTGCTGGATCACACACACAAAAAATAGGCTACCTTGAACCAATTTCTTCTGACTCCAAAAGCTGTACAGTTATTTTATTCTGTCACACCTTGATTTATCTAAAATGAATGAATTCAATTAAAGTGATTGCATTTGGCTCTTTCTTTTATCGTTAAACCAATAGCAAGCTATTAGAGGAATAAGCATAAACAAATGTAGTTCACCATTAGATAGATGCAACTGACATGTGGTAACTCTACAGAGCAAGAGAAAAATTGTGTAAGAGGGTAAATAATGAATTGAAATTCTGCATATGAAGACCCACCTTAGATTGCAAAAATGGGGTGATGATTATAGATGTGTTTGTACGTCTTAAAACAACAAACACTTCAATATGATTTATGTATTTCAGATAGGCTAAAACCTGGCTATTATAATAGCTGAGTCATTTGTCTTAGCAAGTATCTTGTTATTGGCAATCAATAATGCAGCTGAGATGACTGATGGCTTTGTTTTCCTGTGGTGCCTCAGCTGGCCTAAATTATTTATTTGACATCGCCTCTTGGCAGATGTAAGGAAACCAATCATAATATGTTTGCATTGCTTGGATGTACACCGGAAAGGGAAAAATGGGTATTTTTTTTTCCTGTCTCTGATCTTTGGCATATCATTTAGGCTGAGATATGTCCTATAGAATTGTCATGTCATGTGTTTCATGTATTGGGAAGAATGAGGCTGTGAGATTTTTAAAGTGATATTTCTGGTTGTCCTAAAATGGAGTCAATTTTATTACTGTCAAGAACACAATTCATTGGCAGACATCTGACTTCTTTCCAGCCATAGTGAATGTATGAGGGCCAGGCCCAGTGCTGTATATACCACACTCTACTGTGATTTATATGTTAAGATGTCTTTCTTTCCAAATGGACAGGGAGGTCCTTGAGAATAGGAACTCTGCCTTAATCATCTTTGTAAATCCCAGTGCCTGGCACAGAGTCTGACACTTAATAGTTACATAATAAATGTTTGTTGATGAATAAAAGAATGGAATAATTGAATCAGGTAAAGCATTTATAACTTTTTCCTTATTTTTAGAAGTAATTAACCTTATTTAATAAAGTACTGCTCTGGAACAAGGTAGAAACCAGAAGTCAGATTTTATTTTCTGAATCTCAGTGACAATGGACAAGTTATTTAACCACTTTGAGCTTCAGTTTTCAGTTTTTGAAAATGGGGAAAGCAATATTTTCTTCATATTAATACTTTTTATTATTGAATTCAAATGTCATAATAAATTTGATAAATTTTGTCAACTCTAAATGACTATATAAAAAGACATTTACATGAGTGTAGTGGTTTACTGGTAACCTGGATTTACAAAAATAAATAAATAAAAGTTTTGATTCATAGCATTTACCAATTCCTGTGGTATAAATATTCCCAGTGTGGCTGATTGTAAGCTAACAAAATGTTTTGAAAACCAGCTAATAAAATTTCTGCATATTTAACAGCTGCCTTCTGTAAGCTGGTTTTTAGATATCACTGGCTTAGATGAGTAAGAAATATGATGCCCTTAGTATTTGGTTGGCATATGGAGGAACATTATGTATTTTGAGAGAGGAAAGACAACAAAATTTCTGGCAGGGATAGATTGGGACTTAAAATATGTAGTACATTGAACAATATGGCACCTGTATAGTGATTACCTTAGTGGCAGAGAGGTGCCCAGAAATTCTCTTCCCTTTACCAAGAATTTTTGTACACTGAAATTAAATGATTCATTTGACACATATTCATTTATCTTGGGGGGAGGGGAGAGGATCACTGCTGGAAAAATACTAAAAGTAGGGAATATATTCATTAGGTGATTTGTGATTGAGGGAATTGATTCACATTGTTTTTGTTTGTTTGTTTAGGAAAAGGAAGGTTAATGGAAGACACCCTGGACCTGACCTGGCAACATCAGAATCTAGGATGGTTCTATAGGTCTCTTTTCTCTTGGTCTTCATGATCCCTCCTGGTGTCTTTGTTTCTGTCTACTAGTCTGCTTCATTGTTTTCCACACTTTTATTAATGCAACAGAAGCATGTTATGGGTTAGAAGACATAATTTTGTCTAATGCACTTAATTTACCATAATCCATATTTGTCGAGACCTATCAAAAGTTCAGTGTGACTAAGTTAATGCGCACAAACCAAAAAGTGGTTCTCAACTTTCAGCGTGCACTAGAATCGCCTGGAGAGTTACTGAAAATCAGATTCTGGGGATGCAGCTAGACTCACTGTAATTCAGTATTCTGGGGTGCAGCCGAGGGAGATAAGCAACATTGATGACTCTGGTGCAGGTGGTTTAGAAAAAGATATTTTGGAATTCCTACTTGTTGTAGTAATATAATGTTATAGTAATTAAATATATTGAAATATAAAAAACAAAAATATGGAAGATATATAAAAGTAATTAAGATATAATATTAAAAATAATTAAGGAAACTAAATAAAATTATGCCATCTGGATAGGAATTAATATAGTGGGTGCAGATGTGATAAACAGACTCTGACTTTCAAGCAGGACCCAGTTAGTGTGTGTGTGAAGTTATACATAGATAAGAAGTGGCTTGAGCCTGACTGACCAGGCAGTGGTGCAGTGGATAGAGCATCAGACTGGGATGCGGAGGACCCAGGTTCAAGATCCCGAGGTCGCTAGCTTGAGCATGGGCTCATCTGGTTTGAGCAAAGCTCATCAGCCTGGACCCAAGGTTGCTGGCTTGAGCAAGGGGTTACTAGCTCTGCTGAAGGCCCGCGGTTAAGGCACATATGAGAAAGCAATCAATGAACAACTAAGGTGTAACAACAAAAAACTAATAATTGATGCTTCTCATCTCTCTCCATTCCTGTCTGTCTGTCCCTATCTATCCCTCTCTCTGACTCTCTCTCTGTCTCTGTAAAAAAAAAAGTGGCTTGATGTCATAACTTTGTAAGTTAACGTAAATAAGAACATCTTAAAAAGTAGTTTGATGTAACATTTCAGTAGATTAACATAAAAGGGGTTCCCTGCGAGGAACTTCCAAAAAGGTGGTTTGAGGTGATAGATTGACACCTCAATACAGGTGTAGATTGACACCAGTTAGAAGGTGTTGGCCAGAAAAGGTACTAAAGCTGAGGGGCCCCCTGCTGCAGTAGTTGCCCAGACTCCAACGTGAACTTGAACTGTCTCCACGCTGCTCTGAGCTCTGACCAGAGATAGCAGAGAGGAGCATGCCAGTGAGCCCCCTTAAGCTGTACCCAGGCATGCCAAAAGGATTTGTGAGTAATAAATGGCCTGTGTGATTCTTGCAACTAATTTGTGTGTCGGTTGTGTTTTTCCTCCGGTGGCAGTTGGTTTCGGCACTGATAAATAGAATCCTCATAGTCATCTCAAGAGTAGTCTCAAAGAGGCTGCCAGCCCTGCTGATAAGCAGGAGTGTCCCACTGCATGGGGAAGTCAAATCAGGGATACCTGATCAATGTAGAGCTTAGGTTCTACTGGGACAATACTTGCCAATTTTTTAAGTACTTTATTTTTCACAATTGGACTTTATCTTCTAGGCCAATGGTTCTTAACCTTGGCTGCACACTATAATCACTTGAAAGCTTAAAAAATGGATGCATGACACCCCAAAATTCTGATTTAATTGATCTGGGATATGGTTTGGCATTAGAATTTTATAATAGCTCCTTAAGTGACTCTAATGTGTAGCCAAGTTTAAAAATTATTGTGCTATGGGGAGCCTTCTGAAGGGTTTTAAGCAGGTAGCCTGTTTGAGAGTGAGATAGTCAATTTAGTGTTTGAATTACTCTAACAATTGAGTGAATAAAGGAACAGAGGGTAATACTGGTAGGAATGAAAGAATAGGAGGTTGAGACCAAGTTATTCAAGCTTAAGATTTGAAAGTGTAGCATAGGTTCTAGGTTAATACACAAACTATGGCCATGAGATTGAGTGGTTTAATTTTAAAATTAAGTGAAGCTCATTAGTGTTAACAAGGTCAATGAACAAAGAAGCTGGGCATGGATGGTAGTAATGAGAAAGAATAGAAGGGCTATGGTTATATATAAAAACTTCAGCCTGACCAGGTGGTGGCGCAATGGATAGAGCATTGGACTGGGATGTGGAAGACCCCAGTTCAAAACCTTGAGTCCTCCAGCTTGAGTGTGGGCTCATCTTGTTTGGGTCAGGCTCACCAGCTTGAGTCCAAGGTTTCTGGGTTGAACAAGGGGTCACTCGGTCAGCTGTAGCCCCCTGGTCAAGGCACATATGAGAAAGCAATCAATGAACAACTAAGGAGCTGCAAGGAAGAATTGATGCTTCTTATCTTTTTCCCTTCCTGTCTGTCTATCCCTGTCTGTCCCTCTCTCTTCTCTCTCTCTCTCTCTCTCTCTCTTTCTCTGTCACAAAGAAACAAAAACAAAAACAAAAAACTTCAAAGAAAGATGTTTTTTATACAAGGATGGAAGAGTAATGGGCTGGAGATAGACCTTTATGAAACAAGAAGTTTTCTGACCCTACATGCTGTCTCTGAGAGAAGAAGTGGGGGACTGGGTATATGAGAGAAAGGGAAAGGAAGAGTAAAAGAGAAGTTTGGAGAGTGCTATGAGAGGGATGGGTATCTAAGAGAGAGAGAGAGAGGGAGAGAGAAAGAATTAGTTCAAGCAAGAGGTGAAGTGTATATTCTGAGATCAGAGACATTTTTAATGATTGCAAGAGTTTTAGAGGGTGTATTAGAAATCTCAGCCTGACCTATGGTGGCGCAGTGGATAAAGCATCGACCTGGAAATGCTGAGGTCGCTGGTTCAAAACCCTGGGCTTCCCTGGTCAAGACACATATGGGAGTTGATGCTTCCTTCTCCTCCCTCCCCCTTCTCTCTCTCTCTTTCTCTTTCTCTCTCTCTCTCCTCTCTAAAAATTAATAATAATAATAAAAAGACACTAAAAAAAAAAAAGAAATCTCAATCAGGCCCTGGCCGGTTGGCTTAGTGGTAGAGCGTCGGCCTGGGGTGCAGAAGTCCCGGGTTCGATTCCCAGCCAGGGCACACAGGAGAAGCGCCCATCTGCTTCTCCACCCTTTCCCCTCTCCTTCCTCTCTGTCTCTCTCTTCCCCTTCCGCAGCCAAGGCTCCATTGGAGCAAAGATGGCCCGGGCGCTGGGGACGGCTCCTTGGCCTCTGCCCCAGGCGCTAGAGTGACTCTGGTCGCAACAGAGCGATGCCCCGGAGGGGCAGAGCATCGCCCCCTGGTGGGCAGAGCGTCCCCTCTGGTGGGCGTGCCGGGTGGATCCCGGTCGGGTGCATGCGGGAGTCTGTCTGACTGTCTCTCCCCGTTTCCAGCTTCAGAAAAATACAAAAAAACAAAAAAACCAAAAAAAAAAGAAATCTCAATCAAGGAGAGTGAGTTTGGGGTTGGGTTTTCTGGAGCTGGTAGCCATTAAGATGACTAGAACTCTTATAGTTTTCTTCAGGATACACGGCATGATTGCACTTTCTATCCCCTTGTAATTAAGGGTGGCCATATGGCTTGCTTAGACTAAAGCGACAAGTGAGCAGAAGCAATGTGTGTTATTTCTAGATGGAACCTTTAAAAGTTAATTCAGGATTTACTATTCCACTTTCTTCTACCTTGGCAACCACTGACATTTTAAATACTGAATTCTAGATGAGCCAGGACTCCTGGCCCAGGGCCTTCCTGTTGATCTTTGATAGACATGAAGCAGGAAGAAGAACTAAACCTTTGGGGTTTTTAGCTCTTGAAATTTGAATTTGTTTCTTACCTCAGCATAACCTAGCTTATTCTGACTGATATAGACATTAGTGCCTCAAAATGGCTCTGTGATAAAAAAAAAAGTTAAATATATTGCATTTGCGTAGACACTGAGTAATAAAAAAAGCATGGAGCTTCTGCAGAGTTTGAAAGAATGACAATTGATGCTATTCTGTGCTAAAGCAGTTGGTAAAACTGTCACTTGATGTAAGTTAGGAGGAATATCATGTGTCCATGATCGTGTAGTTTCAGGGTAAAAATTCAGAGAACAAAGCTTTAGCATCATGTGTTAGTTGTAGATGGCTATATTTGGGGAGAAAAGACAGATTTCATATCAGAAATGAAAAGAAGGAAAGTATATACACAACGAGTGCTTCCCGGTTGGAAGAGTAAACTATTGAGAGTATGGCTGTCACACCACTTCAGATTGGGTGGGCTGAGAGGAAAAGTCTAACAAGGAATATACTGCCCAGTGATGTGGTACAATGTAGTACAGAGCTCCCCTGGACATAATGACAAGCTGTCCCAGTTTGGTGGGACCTTCAGTGCTTAACCTGTGAAAGTCCAAGGCAAGTCGGGAAGAGTTAGTCATCCTACCTATGGGCCATGTGGTGGACATTTTGCCTGAATGAGAAATAAGCCTTTGTGGTTCTAAGATCCTGAACATTTCGACGTGGTTAGTTACTGCACCGTGACCTGGGTCTGTTTTGACTGCTATAGGAGGAAAGGAATCAAAGCGTGAGGAGGGGAGTAGCCATGGGGAGCTGACTAGAGTACTCAGTTTGACTCTTTGTGAAGTATGAAGTAGTGAGGCCAGTGGGCTTAGCGAAGCTTAGAGTTCTAATCAGCATCTGGATCAAAGTCCTGCCAATCGACACTGGTTGCTGGAGGCACATGGAGGCAGAGGCCATATTTACTTTGGCATTTTTTTTGGTTTGTCTTTTAATTAAACTCCCTAAGGACCTTTAAAATAATTTAATCCACTCCTTAAATTCACATGTAAGCTTTCTGATGCACAGCTATTACATGGTATGTGGTGGTCTTTCCTGTGAATTCTTTTTGGTTTCAGCATCGCATGTGGGCAGGCAGAGGTTTCTAGACCAGTTGGACTGATCTGAAGAGCATTCATTGGTGCACTGCTATCTTCCCTTAGGAGGATAACCTTAGGCTCAGAAATAAAGTGATTGCATGTGAATGAGATCTGGGACATTTTATTTTTATTTACTTTTCTTGTTCAAATGAAATGAATATGCATTGTACTGGGAAGGCAGACAGGGCTATTACCAGTGCAGCTGAGAACAATTAGTTCTTATTTGCTTAACACAGGTTCTTAATGTGCCATTGTAAAACTTTTCACAGGATGTTTTAAATGTAATCAATTTTTCATTGCTGTTTGTAATAATTCAAAGAGCCTGACATTTGCAATCAAGCCAACTGTGGTCGATACCCATTTTCTCTTAGTTAAATAGGAATTTAACTCAGTGACACAAGTGGTGGCTTCTGGAATTGATTCTGTGTATTTATTCTTTTTTGAGGGCTACCCCCAGATTCATGAGTTTGCAGGATGGACAGTCAGGCATCACAGGGCAGCTTGGGCTCAGGGAAGAGCAGGGGTCATCAGCCCCTCCAGAGCTCACAACCTGGCCACTCTGCTTCCCAGAAGTGCATACTTTGCTAAATTGCTTCTCAGTTTCCTCACTTACAAAACAAAAAGAATTTCTTTTTCAGAGTTGTATTAGGATTAAATGAAATAATGCATTATTAATCACAGTGCAATAGTCACTCGTAGTGGCAAGTGGCGAAAATCTAACCAAAACTAACAGAAGTTGTTAAAAGGGAACTTAGAAGCTTGATGGGTTTCAGGACATAGTAAACCAATGGCACATTCAGTATTTTAATCAGAAAGAATTTGAGAAACAGCAAGCTCAGAAAGGGCTTTCCGATGGTCTTCTGAAGCAGGACATGTGACCCTTCTCCGAGAGGTGCCTCCCTTATACCTGAGGGAAAGGGGCATCCTTATCTCGAGATAAAGACTTGCTGACAGGAATGTAAATGAAGTTTTACTTAATTTCTCCTAATTGACTACCCTCAGCTCATATTCCCTTCTCTTATTACATTTTCTCCATGACTCTCCACGCCTCACCAAATCTTGCATCAATACACTCAGGTTTAGTTGTTTCTTTAGGTCTTCATTTCCTTGTGAAGGCCCCCAGGTCACATGAAACTTACACTAAATAAATGTGTATGTTTTTCTTTTGTTAATTTGTCTTTTGTTGCAGAAACCCAGTAGAGGACCTAAGAAGGGTAGAGAACACACACTTTCGTCCTCTGCAGGCTCACCTGGGAAGCAGAGCCAGCCGTGGTTTTGCGAATGTCAGGAATAGCTGGCTCCAGGCTCACAAATGATGTCAGGATTCTCTTTCTGTTGTTTGTATTGATGTGTGTTGGTCTCAATCTCTTCTTTTTAGATCCTGGTCCTAAATCAGGGGCAAAAGATCTGGGGTCATGAGGAAGTAAAAGTTTTGGGTAGAATAAATACAGAAAAAATGGCAGCTTTAATGACTTTTTTCAATAATTCACATGGGTTTACTTTCACACTACCTCCCTGAATATCTTTTCATCTTATTTTAAGCCAGGCATTGGCCAACTCTGGCCAGCCGGTGTAGCCCTCCCTGGCCTGCTGCCTGTGTTTTTAAGGAGAGCTTTACTGGAATACAACCACAGTTGCTCATTATGTATTGTCTGTGGCTGCTTTCACACAGGAATGGTGCTGCTGAGCGGCCATTGATAAACACTGATTATAATGTTTACTCTCTGGCTGTTTACAAAAGAAGGTTTAAACTAGTGGGTTTTGGAGGGACTTGTTTACTAGGTGATATGCAAAACAACAAATTGGAGAAACAGAAAAATGTATTTCAGTTTGTATTTTTTCTTGTTTTCTTTTTAATTTCAGATTTTCAAAACTTCAAATTTATTGAAGTATCATTGACCTATAAAATTGTAAAATATTTAAAGTGTACATTATGATTATACACACAGACAAACGCACACACACACACACACACCACACCACACCACACATTATGCAAAGATTCCCCTCATCTAGTTAATTAACACATCCATCACCTCATATGTTTATCTTTTTTCTTTCTTTTTTTTTTTTTGGTGAGAACATGTATGTCCTACTCTCTTAGCATATATCAGTTATGTGCAATTTAGTGTTACCAACTGTAGTCACCATGTTTTTACACTAAATCCTCAGACCTATTTATCTTATAACTGAAAATTTGAACCCTTTCCCAACCTCTCCCTATTCCCGCACCCCAGTCCCTTGCAACCACTTTTTATCTTGCTGTTTCTATGAGTTTGACTTTTTTTGTTTTTTGACTCCGCATAAATGATACTGTGCAGTATTTGTCTTACTCCGTCTGGCTTATTTCGCTTAGCATAACGCCATCCAAGTCCATCCATGTTGTCAGAAATGGCAGGATTTTTTTTTTCTTCATGGCTGAATAATATTACATGATGTGTGTGTATACCACATCTTTATCTCATTTTTTCTAAAACATTTAAAGGGTAAACTTTTCTAATATTTACTGTACCTTTTGACAGTATTCGGTGAATGTATGTAACTAAGGTATATTTACTTAATATAATACATATATATACTTTATATTTAAAGTAGTATAGAAAATATAAATATATAAATAAATTTCATATCTATGTATATATTTGTATCTGTAGCTATTTATCCATCTATTGAAAGAGAACTCAACTCAGGAGTTTGTACTGCTAGTGCATCACTTTAGGACAATGTGCCTACGTTTGAATCCCCTCTCCTTTCCACCCCAGCCAGCTGTATGCATCTGCTCCTAGCCTAGACCTGTGTCTCCCACCCATGTATGAGGAGGATTGTGAGCTAAATCTAAATGTTCATTTAGAGATAGATGTGAAATAATAAAACAATAGCAGAAGAAAGAGCAAGGGAGGCAAGCTGGGGCCCCTGATTATTGAAGCCAGACACAATACAGAAACATCAAAAGAATAAACAACCAGATCGGTTTTATTTCTGAACTCTAAAAGGGAATGGTATTTCTATTCATTATTCATCTTACCTGGAATTTGAACAAATACAGGATTACTGGCAGAAATGATTGATTTTTCAATATTTATGGAAAATGACACATATTCTGTCAAATGTGGTATTTAGGAAGTGAGGTGAATTTTACAAATCCAGAAGATTGGCGAACGTGCTACCACAACAATTTGTAAACTATGTTAAAGCTGATTAATGAGAAATAGAAACGTCAATGAGCCATTAAGGTAAAACACGGATGAGGTGTTGGGGCCCAGTGGGAACACCTGAGCCTTGATTCTGTAAGGATTGACTGGGCTCTAAGCATAGAAGCCTGGGTCAAGTCTTGATCCCCCCGGAAAGAGATAGTTATGGGGTAAAAACATCTTTCCCAGGCAGCAGTTGGTGTGTCTGTGTGTGTGAAGGGGGAGTGTTTACAGATTTTCTTTCTGTCAACCTAGCCCTCTCTTTCTGTAGGGTTTGATGTTTATATCTGTTGGATTTCTTTCTCGCTTAAAATAAATGTGTGTGAGAGACAAAAACTGCTATTATGCAGAATGTTTGTTCAAGAAATATAGACTTATTTATAGACAATAAGGGATTGGGAGAAGGGACAGAGATCCTAAATCTCCACTTTGGAATCCCATGGGGTAAGTGGACCAGGTAAACTCAGACCACATCCCCAGGGCAGGCATTGTGTTGGTCTTATGACTTTTGCTATAAAATCTCCACTAGGTGGGGAGAGATGGGGTAAGCAAAGTCTCCTGCTCTGAAGCCATTGAAAGTGGCAGAGTTATATGGGTCAGTCTGTGTCTGATGAAATGATGGTCCAGGTCCTTCCCCATCCCTGTGCATCTTCCTACAGCCCATTTATGCCCCGAGGAAATAGAGAGAGAGAGAGAGAGACCTGTTTAAGAGCTGTGATACTGGAAACCAGGTCCATTTGGGGGTGGATCAGAATTGACTCTTTTACAAGTCATAAAACTTTATTTTCTTATATGTTGAAGACCATTTGAATTCTTGGCAAGGAGTTGTATGAATATCAGGGAATAGAGCAGGAGTTCTGGCCTAACTTCTTTGCTTCAAATGAGATAGGCAGCCAGAGCAACATGCTCATGGCTCTTTCCCAGGCAACCAATTTCCTCTAGTTTTTGTGGGATGTGCCAGCCACATGGGGACACCACTGAGCAGTTACTTTCGTACTTGGCAAAAGAAATTAGCTGGCTTTTTTGAGATTTGGTAATCTGGGACAAGCAGGGGGAGAGGTTCTATATAGGGAAACACTAGGTTTATTGCTTATGTGGTTAGGTGGGGAACATGAGTTGAAGCCATATTTGTCAACCATTGTTTCCACCCCATTTGTAAAGTGGGACAGTCTGATTGTATCAAGCCATTGTTTTGTGCCATTCAATGCTATGCTAGCCTTTGAGGGCTCTGAAGTGAACTAGACATGCAAGGTGAGTCACGATAGGCTTATTTAAGTATGCAATGAGAATGGATACGATAAGCCCATGATTTTGAAACATGGTTGAGAAGGGCTTCCTGGAATAGAGCTGTCAAAACTATTGAATAATTCCTAACAGGAGGGGAGGGGCCTGGGGTTGTTTCTAGGCAGAAAGTCCATGGGTGAGAAAGAATAACGGCGAGACCTGGGGGGCTGCAGGCAATTTGGTACCTCTGGGGAGAGAGGTTCAGTGACATAGGAAAAGTTCACATCAACAGGCAGGAGACCTTGAATGCCACGCTTAGAAGTTCGGATTTTAGACAAGATGCAGTGAGGAACGACAAAAAGATTGTATAAAAGGGTAATATCCCTGCATTCTTGTTTCAGGCATCTAATTTTGTTATGAGTTAAGATGTAATAAAGGAGGGTAGATCTGAAGCTGAGATAACTATGTGGGTTAGAATTGTAGTAATCAGAATCTGTTATCAAACTATCATGCACACTCTGTAGCACTTATCGGGTGACCTGGCAAGTAATTTGCTTGCCTTTGCAGATGAAGTCCCGTGCACCCATCGCAGGCAAGATAATCGAGATAATTTAAATGTGAAGTCTAATATCTTTAACTTCCTGACCTATTCGGTCCTGATATCCCTTCTTTTTAACTACTCATATATCTACTTTTGTCGCTTTACTCATTGTAAGTGCTGATTGGGTCCCCTAATTCAGGATAAGGCCCAAATGTGCAGTGAACAATCCTTTCTTCTCTGCAATAGTATAACCTGATATCTCCCCTATGCTGGAGGAGACTAAACTTGCAAGTCTTATTTATAACCCAGCGTGTACATTTCTTTCTGATCAGTTTGTGAAAAGCTGTATTCTGTAGGTTAGTCTAAGAGAATCACAGTACAACATGCTAAAGGCGCTGCAAAGTCCCACAGGAAAGAACCTGGCTTTGCTTCTTAACTCAGAATTTCTCAAACTTATCAGAGCAAAGGATTTCTTATGTATGTGTAATATTTATTAAATTCTGAAGAACCAGTATATCAGATAATGCGGGACTTTCTGCCTTACATGACTACATTTATAATTAAAATATTAACGTAAATGCCAGATACTCAAGCTCTCCCTTGCATTGAATCTCTTGCTTATTTAATATCAATAATTCTAAGTTCTTAGGTAACACTGAACTCTCTGGCACCTAGGAAACAGACCAGATGATATTCTGAATAATTGAATCTAACGCCACTCTTAACAGAAATGCCTGCGATAATATAAAGCCTTCATGACAAAATCTTGAGTGTTGATGACAATAAGGAATGTTGATTTGATGGGGATGGAGAAGAGGAACAGACTCTGAGGCCTGGGTTTTGTTTCCTGGCCTACCCACTCTGGACCAAGTATATACCTTGGCCCTTTGTACCCTGGATAGGGGACCTGTTTGTTTGTTTGTTTGTTTTTTCTGGAGTGAGAAGTGGGGGGTGGCAGACAGACAGATTCCCACATGCGCCCGACTGGGATCCACTTGGCATGCCCACAAGGGGGCGATGATTGGCTCATCTGGGACATTGCTCCGCTGCAACGAGCCATTCTAGCATCTGAGGCGGAGGCCGTGGAGCCATCTTCAGCACCTGGGCCAACTTTGCTCCCATGGAGCTTTGGCTGCAGGAGGGGAAGAGTGAGACATAGAGAGAAAGGAGAGGGGTGAAGGGTGAAGAAGCAGATGGGTGCTTTTCCTGTGTGCCCTGACCAGGAATCGAACCCGGAACTTCCACATGCCGGGCCAACACTCTACTGCTGAGCCAACTGGCTACGGCAGGGGACCTGTTTTTTGAAAGCAGAAATGTGATGTAGTGCTGAGCTGAAAAGGTAAAAAATGCAGCCTACAGACATTTTTTATATCAAAGATTGAGTAATACAGGGTTGAAAAGCAAAGACTCTGGACCTAGACTTTCCAGAGCCCCCAATTATCAACTATGTGACTCTGGACTTGTTGATTAACTTTGTATGTTTTAATGTTCTTCTTCATAAAACAGGGCAAATTATAGTGCCTGTGTCATAGAGTTGTTGGAAAGACCAAATGAGTTAATCCATGCAAAGTTCTGGAAACAGTCTGAGCACATGGTAGGTGCTCTGTACATGTTTGTTAGTATATTGAGCTTAGTACTATGTGTGGTGGGAGGGGTGCAAAAAGGAGTAAGGCATCTCCCTGCCTCCAAAATCATAGACTAATATAAGAAAATTATAATGGTTCAGAGTAAGAAGTAGGTTTATAAAAGAATGCAGGTGAGAAGCAGTTTAATATTTGTTAAGAGTAATTTCCAGGGTCCGAGATGTGGGTTTGAATCCTGGCTGTGCTACTAGCAGGAGCTTAGACAAGCGACAGACTTGCTGGGCCTGATTTAATCATGAGGAAAACAGAGCAATGCTATAGGGAAGGTTAGAGATGCTGGCTGTTATTATTCCTGAGCCAGCACAGAGCAGGCAGGAATGAGATTTGTGCAGAAGATGCCACCTGATTTAGCCCACCTGCCTGTTCTGGGAAATTCTTTCCAGCATGGTCTGACTCTACCTGCCTCTTGCCTCACGTAGCGAAGAGCATGAGTTGGGCGGTATGCAGAGTCTGCCAGGAAGGTCTCGCCATGTTGGTTTCAGCACTATCCTCTGGGACAGCAAAGCTCAAGGGCCTTTCCTGGTCTGCCACACCATTTCCTCCAGGCTCTGCATTTTCAGGCACCTGGGGCCCAGTTCACCCCAGGAATCCTCCTGTGAGTGACCTAGTGGCTTCCTTTCCATCCCTCGCAGTCCTGTGTGCTCTGCCTGCTGTAATCAGGGCAGAGGTGGTCTGCAGCTCTGGTGGCAGCGCAGGCTGGCAAGCTCACATGCAGAGTTGGGGAGTCGTCTCCTGGCCTTAGCTAGTCTCACTGTGCAAGACCCTGAGCATCCAGACCCCCTGACGTGGCATTTTGAAGTCTTGCCAGGTGGGTGACACCTGACTGAGCTCTTGGAAGGGCACATATGAAAGGGCACCGCCAGCCTGCTGCTTAGAAGGGGGACTAGGAGGCAGTAAACATTTATTTTTTTAGCTATTTGGTATGGAGCCTAAATAAATAAACAGGCCTCTGGCTGGGTGGCTCCTACCCCTTCCTTTCCTCACTTGGAGAGGGACTTCACCTTGGTGTCAGTGCTAAGGACTAAGTCCTGACTTGGTGGAAGACACATCTGAAAGGAGACAGTATCTCAACTGGTCATGGGACCAGAGCTGTCACCACAGGGGGAGAGAAGACCAGTGTAGACAGAGTTGTCCTCGGAGTTTCTCAGCTCTCACTCCTCCCTCCCCCCTGGGCCTCGCAGCCCAAGAATCTTCTGTCTTCTACTCCTCACAGATGAAGGAGAGAGTAAGGGCAGTGGCTATAAATGCAGAAAAGAGTGAAAGAATCTTTTTGTTGAGTGATGTGTGTGTGTGTGTGTGTGTGTGTGTGTGTGTGTGCGTGTGTACAGGCAGGGACAGACAGCCAGGAAGGGAGAGCAATGAGAAGCATCAACTTATAGTTGTGGCACCTTAGTTGTTCATTAATTGCTTTCCCATACGTGCCTTGACTGTGGGCCTCTAGCCATACCAAGGACCCTTTGTTCAAGCCAGCAAGCATGGGCTCAAGCCAGCAACCTGCAACCTTGGACTCAAGCCAGTGACCATGGGGCTATGTCTATGATCTCATGCTCAAGCCATGACCTTGTGCTCAAGCTGGTGACCTAGGGTTTTGAACCTTGGTCCTCAGCATCCCAGGCTGATGCTCTATCCACTACGCTACTGCCTGGTCACTGATTTTTATTGTTTTTTTTGTAGGTGTTTTTAATTTGTTTGTATGTTCTGTCATTGACTCTTTGGGGGACGAAAAGCTTTCATCTAAGCATGGAACCTTAGCTTCAGGAATACTATTGGTTCCGGCTTAGGGAAGTCTCAGATGCTACCTCTGCTATTGCATACCTGAGTGATTCACCTGTTGGGCCCACCTCTATTGTGGAGAAGTGTAGGACCCTGATAGATTCCCGATGGTGCAGACAGATATTCAGGGTAGAAATTTGGTGGTATTTAATCAAACATATACACATGTGCCTTATGACGCAGCAAGTCATCCTCCGAGTGCACCTTCAAAGCTGTAAGGAGACGTGTATGGGGATATTAGTTGTAGCGTTGTTCCTAAAGATTTGGGAGCAACCTGAATGATCTGGATATTCATCACTGGAGAAATAAATAGGTAAAATGTAGTAGGTTCCATTAAGGAGCTTTATGTAACATTTAGAAGCAGCAGAATAGATGTACAAAGAAAAACATATGTAAATCTTAAAAATGCAATACTAGATTATTTTTTTAAAAGTAAGACATAATCAGATTTATAACAACACTATGTACAAAAACACATGCAGAGAAAATAAATAATATTATACAATGTCTGTAAGGACCCCTACAAATAAAAGGGGTCCTTACAAAATATATTTAAATATTTGGGATAAATGAAAATAAATAAGACATTGAAAGAAATTGTATGTAAACCACTCATGATGGTGTAGAAGATAGAAGGCATTAACCTCTGAAATGAGATTAAAAGTATCTAATCAAAGTCATTTAATATGTACGTGAAGTCATGCCAAGTTTAAATGAATAAGAGAACACGGCATTCCCAACCCATCTCTATAAATCAGACTGTTTGGAGCATTAACTCACAGTTGAACTCTTTCAAGTCAAAACTGTCCTCCTGAAAACCCAGGACAACCAGAAGGTATCGCTCATAGCATTTCTAAATTTTTTCCAAGCTCATTCCAGGTACATTCTAACCTTTTCCAGCAGTAAGTTTCTGGTCATTTTCTCTTTTCTTTCTGTCTATGCTTTTTCCAGAAAGATGGTCACTTTCCCTGTACCTGTACTGATACCTCACCTAGCTCGTGCAAGGTGCCAGCTCAGCGCCGTTCAGAACCCCGTATGACTCAAGCAACTTCAGCACCTCTATGCTTCTATCTTTGGTTTCCGATGTCCATGATTCTTGACAGCATTTCTCCTTTTATATAATAATTATATTATTGAATGCGTGTTTTAGGACTCAGGTTAGGGGAGAAAAAAGTATGATATTGTCTGTATTAGATTCCTATTGCTGCTGCTGCTGCTGCTACAAAAAAATTACCATAAACTTGGTGGTTAAAATAACACAAATTTATTATTTTACAGTGTTGGAAGTCAGAAGTCCAGAATCAGTTTTACTGGGCTAAACTCAAGGCAGTGAGTGTTTTTTCTTGCCTTTCCCATCTTCAACAGGCCACCTGCAATTCTTTGGCTCATGGCTCTTTCTCTATTTTCAAGCCAACAGTTTAGCATATCCTCTCTGACCTCTGCTTCCGTCATTACATGTCTCTGACTCTCACCCTCCTATCACCCCTCTATAAATACTCTTGGGAGAATGCTGGGGCCATCCATCTATTCCAGAATAATCTCCCAATCTCAAAGTCCTTAACTTAATCACACCTGTGAAATCCCTTTTTGTTCTTTAACATACCATAGGATTAGGACACAGACATCTTTTGGAGGGTAATTAATTCAGCCGCCCAGAGTCCTTGCTCTTAGGCCATCCATAGACTAGTAGATTTGATAGGCAATTTTGGTTTGATAGGCAATTATCGCAGAGAGAGGTGAATGCCATGATCAGGGAAGTACAGGACAAAAGAAGGGCTCTTAATCTCATCTAGATTTAGGGATGGCTCCTTGAGCTTTGTTCAAGACAGGTATAAACTATAAGGGTGTGGCTGTGTGATGAGAAGTGGGGATAAGCACCATGTGCAAAGACTTCGAAAGTGAGAATTAGCGGAGTTTGAGCTGACCGACTTCCTGCTCTCTCTGCTCACCCTCTCTTTTCTACCTCACTGCCTTTTCTCCTTACTTTTATTTGTAATTCAGCTCTCACCTACTTCCGCTATCTACCCAACATTTTCCTTCCGAATGTCTCCATCCACACTCCACAATAGCATGATCACCACAATGAATCCTGTAGCTTTTTATCTGCATCCAGCTTACAGCTGTTTTTACTTCAGCATATGGGTATAGGCTCTGAAACACTTGTAAAAAGTGTTTTCTGTATTTCTTCTTTTCCCCTCTGAACTTGAACCGGGCATCAAAAGACTGTAAATTCTGCCTCCCTACAACCCCTTTCCTTTCCAGACTGTTTACTCCAGCAACAGGAACATTATAGATGGTCAGCAAATACTAAATGATTAAATGAACCACAGCATGTCTAAATCCAATCATATGTGAATTTCTCTGGTTCCTGCCAGACTGGGAATGCCCTGAAGGAGCATGTGGTTTCTTACATTGAAGAGATTTTTAATTTGATTTTTGAAGATACAGTTAAGGTACATAGTGTCACAATATCCATCTGTTTCTTCAAAGAGACCATTAAAATAAGTACATATAGAGCTAAATGATACTCTTTACTGATAAGATCAATTGTATTAAAAATTGACTTAACATTAGCCTGAAGTGGTATATGTATATTCACTGTTTTTGGTATAGAGATAAAGAGGGGATAGATGGTGGGCAGTTGGATGGGGAGAAGACAAATTAATATTTCTCAATATTTCTCATTGTGTAACTATGATTCTAATGTAAAATTTAAAATATTAAGTAAGTTTCGCTGAAAATATCTTGTGTGAAAAGAATTCAGAATCTCAATTACATGCATCATGACATAATTTTTACCTCAATGAGATCTACTTTCATCTAGAGAACAAAAATGTATCTATTTAGGTCCTCCAAAACATCTTTTTGAGCAAAATATGCTAGTGTGCATAAAATAAAATTTTATGTCTTATCCAAAATTCAAGCAAATGTAATATTTAGGGAAGTTTTTTCATCAAATAATTTTTTGAGATAACTTTCTACTACATTTTCCCCCAAGTTTTCTTTGTTTTCATTGGGTATAATCAGCATGTTCCCAGTAGTTTCTTGTGTGCCTGGCTCTTTAAAGTCTTTGAGGCTAGATTTTACAGTGGAAATTTCATATCACCTGCTTCTCCTATGAGTGAGTCGCTAGCTTGTCTTACTTTGACCATCAGGATCTTACTCCAGGGAGCTTATCTGGGGAATGAGATAAAGTCCCACACTTAACCATTCAATTAACTATTTACAGTCACTCTCATTTGAGGTGGCTCTTATACATTCTTTATTCACTCTAACAACTCTGGGTTTGAAGATTTTGTCACTGGTCCTGTACTTTCCGTTCAAATATTTTGGACTATAATTGTTTTTCTGCGTGAGATTCTCATGACAAATCCAATTATGATTGTCTTCCCTTTTTGCCTTAGGCAACTTCAGATGATCAGGGCTTCCAGATAATGTGTTACCTGGACAGTTGAAATTAAGGCTAAGAATATGATAAAACAAGCCTTAGAAAATATGTTTTTAAAAGGCAGTACCTCTGAAATACAGAGTATATAGTTTTGACCCCACTACACAGATATCCAGTGGCTTACTTGACTTCTCTTGGATATCTCAAAGGTACTTCAAACTGAAAAGGTCCACAATCAGCCCATGTCCTCCCTCATAGTCTGGTCCTAGACCACTGTTTCTTATTTTAGTGAATAGTACCACCATCTATCCAGTTGTACAACCCAGAAATCTGGGGTGAATCCTTATCCCCCCCTTTCTCCACACATTCAATACAGACAACACTACGTCATGTTGATTTGACCTTGTAAATGTGTCTTGAGTTCATCATCTTCTCTTTGTTTTATCCACGACTACTCTACTACCTACCATCTCTGAGCCTTCCTGTATGTGAATAATTATCTCCCTCTCCCCAGCTATTGCAATAGTTTCCTAAAGTCCCATCTTTTATTCTGCCCCCTTTTTAATTTACTCATTAATTTTTAGGCAAGGTAGTCTTTAAATTATGTATATCTGATTAAGTATCCTTCCTAAAAAAATGTTCTGTGACTTTTCACTGCTTTTAGGATTAAATGCAGGCAGTCCTGGGGTTATGGATGAGATAGGTTCTGTAGGTTTGGAAATGTTGAAGTGTTTATATGCACAGAAGGGTAAAAATAAATACTATGTTAAGAGAAACATCTGTCTAAGTTGCATTTAATATATATATATATATATATATATATATATATATATATATATACCTGTTCCAACTTACTTACAAATTCAACTTAAGAACAAACCTACAGAATCTATCTTGTTAGTAACTTGGGGACTAATCAGGCAGGCAAATGTGGAAGAAGCTGGGAAGTGGAGGCTCTAGCAAGAGGACTGTGAAAAAGTCACTGTCTACTTTAATCCAAAGCATTGGCATGGGTACAGTCGTGGGGGCTTTCGAGGAAGTTAGAGACATCACCTGAGTATGGGTGGTACAAAGAGGGAGTCTATGGCAAGACCTGCTAAGCTGCGGGCTTGCAGAGTGGGGAGCTGCTGGGGAACTATGAAAAGCTATCAGGTCAGGAGAAGCTGCCTTGTCTGACCTTTATGACCTCTTAGAATTTGTGAACTCAGCTTCATTTGCACTTTCCTTTGAGTTCCTTTTATTGTCAAATCCTGGCTTGAAACCATACAGTAAAGGGATTTTGGGCAGCACCCGAAAGGGATAGAGGCGCACACAATTTAGCAATAGACCAGGGCTTTCTGTGGGCATATCATTTTGAATTGGAACTACTAAAAAAAAAAAAATTCAGTTCTGATGGCCACTCCTCAATTTGACTATTTGGGTTTTTTTTTAGATCTCATGATTGTAGATAAAAATAAAAATAAGTTTTAACATGTACCAATTAATCTTCAGGTGGAATCAAGATTTTCTGGTTTTCAAGATTTTGATGGTTTTCAAAAGAGCAAATAATAAATGGATGGTCTGAGTCTAAAGGATCATTAGAATGTGCATGAGCCTGACTGGTCTTGTAACTGTGAGTAACCATTTATCCTCTTTGATCTGGAGCTCCCCATCTATGGAAGCAATGAAATCCTCCTCCTATGGTCCTCTGGCAATAACTACAGTGTTTGTTTAAAATACTTATCATGTATCATGTCCAGTGAGTTCTGTACATTAATTCTTATCCAGATAGTCAGTCACCCAGAAAGAATGAAGATACAAAGCAATAATACATTTTGGGGGGTTAAGATTTAAATGAGTTTTCTTTTATACACCTAGAATATTGCTTAATGCAGAACTGACATGCAAGTGACCTAATCTAAGGTCATGTTGCCAGTAAATGGCAGTGTAGAGATTTAACACATCGTTTATCACACAGATTTTTTTAAAAACGGTAGGTATTACTATTGTGTAATGCTCATAAATAAAGGTGATAATTGTAAAAATAATAAAATTACAAATTATTTTTAGTTTTTTGGTTCTCATCTACTTTTGGTATATCATCCATTGTTGACAATTTGTACACAAATCAATAATGAATGATAGAATAGCATACTACCCCAATCTTTGTGGTTAATGTTCACTTTTCAAAGTATTTTCACATATGTAATCTCATTTTATCTTCTCAAAAACCCTTTAAGATATGTTATCATTATTTTTTTAGATATAGAAACTAAGACTCTTGGTTTGTTAGTGAAGAAAGAAAAATTATATTTATTGGGCTCTTACCATGGAAAGAGAAGTTTTACTCTCTATTACAGTTTCCCCTCTTAAAGATACAAAATAGAGACTCATAATTTAAATAACTAGATAAAGTTATACAATTGGTGAAGACTTTCTAAACTGGTAATTCTAACCAGGGTTGTGTGGCTTCAAAGCTCTTATTCTCTCCATTACATCTTTCTACTTGAGATTTCATCAGCACTCAAGGACACATAGTATCTTGGACTCTTGACCCTTTTTTAAACTGGTAATCTAGTGAATAAGATATTTTTTTTTACCAGAAACTCTAGATATAGTAAATATTATGAAATTAATCATTAGAAAAAGAATTAGAGTTGTATTATACCGTTATTTTTTTTCAACACAATATTATACAAAGGATGTTACTCAAATGATCAGGCATATTTCTTTTCTATCAATGAAAATATTAGATAATATAATCCTAGTTCTTTCATATTTGCTTTATTTGGTTATATTTTTATTTCTTCTTAACCAAGTTCACTTGTGTGTATGATTGTATATGTGCACAAACATTTATGTACAGCACACATATGTATAGCTAATCAGGTTCTACCTAAACAAAGAATTTCTATTTTGTATGCTGAGAGTTTTAGCTACACTGGATTAAGATGGTGATTGCCTCTCCCTTGCATCTGGAAACAGAGACCATTAAAAAACTCCCAGCCTCTGGAATGGACTATACAATTTCTCCTGATCTGAAAGGTTA
The DNA here is from genome assembly GCF_036850765.1 of Saccopteryx bilineata. Lineage (NCBI taxonomy): Eukaryota > Metazoa > Chordata > Mammalia > Chiroptera > Emballonuridae > Saccopteryx > Saccopteryx bilineata. The sequence continues at coordinate 386,090,760 of NC_089490.1, read as the reverse complement.
CTCATTCGTACCTTTAAACTTGCTCTGCAATTTACCTCAATAATACCCCTTGATTCAGAGCTCCCTGGATTAATTCTATATTATGTAAAGATCATTTTCCTTTGATCTAAACACTGTCATGGTCTTATATTACGGGACAAGGTTAATCGGATCCATGCCATTATTTCTTTTATTTCACGCTCATTTTTAAATATATCTTTATCTAATTTCTTTTTAGTATTTTCACTTAAAGCAGCTCTTAAATCATATGCCACATGCAGAATGTATTTTATTTTGAACATAAGTTCTTTGAAAGGTTAAATTGCTCTCAGTTTTAAAATTGGCATAAACACTATTAATAACAGTGTCTCTATGCTGTAAAGACATCTACCTTAAAGATGGGCACACACACAATGAAAAGAGCTTAAAGTCATAACATTTTATTTAGAAACAATCTTAGAAGGATGGTTTTTATGGGATTGAGTTCAAAAAATGCTTTTGCCTTAGGAAACTAGAGTGTCATTGGTGTTTATTGAGAGAACAGTTTTTGTAGAATGATGGAACAGTTTTTGTCCAGTGGAAGTAGAAGCAGAGAGGGATGGTAGAATATATTTTCAGTCTATTTAATAGAGCAGACATTGCAGGATTAGTGTTGACAGGAGGATCTTGGAGGAAATGGAAGATGCATCTGCTCATTCTTGAACACATTGGCTTTTTTCCCTGAATGACATGTTTTTAGTATGGTTATCTGGTCATTTATTCATTTACCTAAACAAACTATTGAATATTTTTAAAATTCCATGCTCATGCATTTCTATCTTCCCTCCTTCTCACCCTTCTTGTCCCTTTCCCCTTCTCTCAAATCATGCTCATTTCTTGAGCACCCACTTTATCCCTGCAGATTATTATTCGTCCGTAGTACATGAAGGAAAAGACATCATTCATGTCCTCAGTGAGGAGAAACACTGCAACAATACCATGCTTTGTCAACCTCAAACCACCTGTCTAAAGAAGAAAAGAAGGAAGGAAACCATGACCTTTCATTTTCAGTTACTGTAGTTCAATTGCTCCAAATGATTGCTATTCATTTGTAACTGATTCAAGCCACATCTTTAATTACCTGTTCTAAGATGAAGCTTTGGATAATGATCAGGTTTGTTGTTTGTAGTTCTAAAAGCCACTGTTAGGTGGGAGAGGAATTTTCCTATCTGTAGTCTTCTGGCATTACTCCAATTCACTATGAATGTTAAAAGAAATGTCAGACCATGATTACATGAATATATCTGGGTTTCAGTATTCTGTTGTCTAATTCATTCTGGCTCAAAGACTCTTACTATCTTTTTTTAAAAAATCTATCTTAGCCTCTATTTCTCAATTCAGTTTAAAGGCAATTAATCTTTACAAAAACAAAAACAAAACAAAATAAAATTATAATAGTGCAATAATTCAGCTATTTTTCTATTTCTTTAAAAATGTGATTCAACTTTCAGAAAAGTTGCAAAAATTGTTCAAAGAAATATTTTTTCCTGAACCATTTGAGAGGAGGTTGCACTCATGATGCCTCAACACCCTTGAAAAGCTCAGTATCTAATTTCTGCAAAGTACATTATCTTACATTATCTTAGACCTATAAACTTCAATGCAACTGTCCCAATAAGGAAATTCATATGGGTAATTTGCTACTCCACAGAACTTGTTCAAGTCTTGCCAGTTATCCCCAAATGTTCTTTAGGATCTAATCATAATCATGTTTTATTTATTTGTTGTAGTTCCTTTAATAGTCTCTTTTAATTTGGGGAAAAATTTCTCAATTTTTTTTCTTGGCTTTTATCACTTTGATATTTGTCCCAGTAGAGCCCAAGCTCTACGTCAATCAGGCATCCCTGATTCGACTACCCCATGCAGTGGGACACTCCTGCTTATCAGCAGAGCTGGCAGCCTCTTCGAGACTACTCTTGAGGCAGCTATGAGGATACTAATGAGAAGTGCCAACACTAACTGCCACCGGAGGAAAGACACGACCGACACAGAGTTAGTTGCAGTAATCACACGGGCAATTTATTACTCACAAATCCTTTTGGCGTGCTTGGGTACAGTTTAAGGGGGCCCCCGTTGGTGTGTTCTTCTTGGCTGTCTTTGGTCAGAACTCAGTGCAGCGTGGAGACAGTCCACATCAACATTGGAGTCTGGGCGACTACTGCAGCATGGGGTCACTCAGCTTTAG